>NC_090440.1:991612523-992833724 GCF_031143425.1 Pleurodeles waltl
CAAAGCTAATACGATATAAGTAAGTCTCAAAATCAAATGATATATGTATACAAACATTACTAGCTGTCCATAGCGGTGGAAGAAACGCAATCTACACAATATCTGGATTATAATGCACTCGGTTATAGCAATGCAAATCACTAATATAAGCAATTGAATTTGACTAATTTCATACATCGGTCAGCATAACAAGATTTCAATTTAGCATGATGTATCAGATGAATACCTCGACTAGCCTCTAATTAGCATTGGCATGTGGGGCTTCATGCAAAACAAATTTAGTCAACACAAATTTAGAAAACTTCTAGCTTGGGCCCTATCAAAATAAGCAGTTGGTACCTAAGAAGGAAAACACAATGCATAATACAATTTTCCTTTCATATTTACCAAATAGAATCAGCATTCAAGAAAAGTCTTCGTCCTTCAGGTATCGGTTCGATCAGCATGGGGCAGATTTCAAGGGGCAGAGTTTAGGCAAGTTTCCTTGCTGCAGCAAGGAGAACTGGGCAAAAGTTACTGCATGGACAAGACGGGGCAAAATTAAAGTTAAAGTCTCTAGGGTGAGAATTCTTTAAAGTCTCTTTCTCTGCGGCAGAGAAAAGGCATGAAGGTGTCATTAAAAATGGCTTCTTGAATCTTGCTTCAAATGGCATCAAGAGAAAAAATGGCTGACTTCTCTTTGTCTGGTGGGTTTAAGTAAGAAACATTCCAAATTCTTCAGGGTCCTCCATTGGAGGTTTCATCGGGTGGCTTCAATTTGACCAATGAATAGTGTCTTTCTCCTAGTACTCATTTTTGCATAAGGTGTCCTTGGGGCCTTGGAACACAAGTTGCAACAAAGTTTGCCAATTATTTCGGTATCAGTGCTTTTATTGTCCGCACCTGCAGAAACTGACCTTGCTTCAAAAGGGTTGAAACTAGCCTAGCACGAAACCTTGAGATAAGTGTATTAGTCATTTCTACTGGAAAAATACAACCTTAAAGTAAAAGAATATGTCTTTGTTAATGCAAGTGAAAACCACACAGTTAACTTTGAGACCAGGCAACTAGGCCAAAGCCTCTGCTAAATTTAAGCTAAGCATAAAACAGTCTCAACAAGAAAATCATAGAATACATTTGTAATTATGACGGATTACTACATTTCTCAATTCTTCATAATTAATTAAGCCCATTTATAATAATGGCGAACTACCCCGTGGACACAATTTCCCAAGTACATTATTTTTCTTTGCTAAAATCACACTACCTTATACGATTTTGATGATATGATATATGAATATTTGTTGGCCTCTCTTTTTCTGCGTCATCAATCCCTCCTCTGATGACTAATTATGTCATCACATCAAATCTTCCCCCACAAATTTTATTCCATTAAAATTCTGTTTTAGTAATTTGGCACTTCAGTCAATTCCCTCTTTCTTTTGGTTCCTTTAGATTTTTCTCTGTATATTTCTACCATTTTGTTTTGTTCTTTCTCTTCTCTTCTCCTTTTGTTTCTTGTTTTCAATAATTTAATACCTTTCCATATTCCCCAAATACCCAATAAGCAAATTAATATTATTACTATACCTTTTACTATTTTCAATAATAGTCCGTTCCAAATGTTGCTGAGCCAATTTCCCACGGAAGCAAACCCTTTCCCAACCTTTTCCCATACTCCTGGTTCTTTCAATTCCTTCAAATCTGTACTTTCGTTAGTTAAATTTGTAAGCATTTTCCTAATTTGCCCGCTGTTGTCCGGAATATAAGAACAACAGTGACGTGCACTAAGCATTTTGCAAACGCCGCCATCCTTTGCTAAAAGAATGTCTAAAGCAAGCCGATTTTGAAGAGTCATAGCTCTTTCTGCAGCAAGTTCAGCATCCATCAGGATTATAGCTCCTGAGAATTTTGTCAACATGTTATCCACAATAGTAGACAACTTTCGTATTTTAATTGAGTTCAATATGACTCTTATAGAAGGAATCATTGCTCCAAATATATCTCCTACCACACCAGAAGCTGTCTCCCTTTTCTGAACATGATGTGATTCAGACAGCTTTGGGAAATTCTTTAAGTCGTCCAATTGATAAATCTTTGGAAATACTATTCCCAAATAACATCTCCCATACCATCCTTTTGGAAGACGATAATAGGCATTGGGTCCACAGATATAATATACTCCTGGAATAGCTGGATCTAGGCCATTTAACATGAACGTCCATTTAGCTTGAAACAAAAACGTATGTTTACATTCACTCGTTCCCACAAAGATTGTGTCATAATATGATTTAAGTCTATATACACAAAGCCTCCCTACATGTATTGCATCTAAAGCTAGTTTCCCTTGTGTCTTTATCGCGGCAAAAGCATAGTTATCTACAGATGTCCTTTTGTGTAATTCCCTTTCTAATTCCTCCTTCCCCACTTTCCTCCTATCGTCAATGTGATCTGAAAAACCTTTCTCTATCGGTGAAAGCAAGCATGTAAGGTTTTCTCTGTGAGCGTAAGCTGTGTGAAAAGGTGACAATGGCTCAAAGAAACCCCTAACTAACTTTATATAATAATCTCTTGCTACTTTACTCAGATACTCAATTATGGGGACATATGAAAATACAACATCATGATTGGAATAAAAGTAGTGAATATACTCCTGGCCATAAAATCTGGTTGGTAACAAACTACATGAGATCCCATATATGAGAGGCATGCTATGATATGTCACTCCTTCTATTACTGAGGTAGGTATTTGTGTGCACACATAACAATCTTTTGCATCCATTGTCTCAACATACTCATTCAGCAAGCGATAGAAGACGTTAGAAGGGACGCTCTTTCTTGTCATGCAAATATTTCTCGTCTTGTTCGAGTTTCTTCAAAGGAGTAAAATCAGTAGGAGTTTTAGAAGTAGAAGCATCATTCGCGTCTCTTTCATTCTCTCCATGCATTCCAAAAACTATTGCTATAATTATTAGTATACATGCAGTTATCAAGCCTATACATGTGTATTTACAACACTTCATTTTATGTCCCTTTGTATTATTGCCTGGCATGATCTATATAGAATCAGAAAGTTGAAGGCACTTTATCAAATCAGATTTGCAGATATATATAAAGCTGAACGAGTTCAATGTGGACACGGTTTTCTTTAGCAGCTTAGTCTCTTATCGGTTAGCAGCTTTGTCTCAAAATCGGTTTCAAAGTCAAATCAGGTTGTCAATGTCTTATCCGGTAATGTTCATGGAATTTTCATTTCTCAAGTACCAAAGTGTCGTTCTGCTTCTTCGTTTTCGAGACTGAGAGATAGAAATTCTTCTGACCAATCGTTAGTGGCTGTGTATGCCCACTCAGGACCAGAATATCTTCTGCTCGGTATTCTTTTCCTCTTTAATTTTGCATCACCTTTTGATTCTCTCTTGCTGACGTCTTGTTCTTTGGCTGTGCCTTTTTCTTCACTTGGTGATGCTATTGCGACAGACACTTCTTTTCTTTTCTCCTTCAACTTTGGCCCTTCACTTTCTTTTAATATTTCTTTAGTCTTTGATCTCACTGGCGATATGCTTTGTCTCCTTTTCGCACTGCTTTCGCCTGATGGACCTGCAACCGGTTCTGGAAGAGGTTGAACGATTTCACTTTGTCCCGCCTCGTTTTCTCCCCCTAGGAGGTCAATCAGGTTTTCCTTTTCTTTTCCTGTATCGTCTGTTTCTGGGAAAGCCCTCCTCTGCTCAGGCTCTCCTGCTTCTTCACCTATCGCAAGTTCTTTGTCACCTTCAGGATCTTCGTCACTTCCCGAGGCTCCTCCTCGGTTCTCCTCAAATGGATCAGCTGCTCCTTCCTCAGAAAATATTTCCCCTTCCTCTATTTCTGCTTGTTCGCCTCCAGGTTCTCTTTGTCCTGTCTCGGTGCCTGGTATTCTCTTGTCAGTCACTGGTGATTTCAGCGCTTCAACTTCCTTCTCTGTGGGGCACGTCACCCTTTTCGTGTGACTGGCGTGAATCCAGTTGGGAACTCCCGCACACTTCACAGCGGTGGTAGTTGTCAGAATCACTTGGAAAGGTCCTTTCCAACGGGGTTCCAGACACGACTTCCTCACATGTTTCTTTATCACGACCCAGTCACCTGCTTTCAGGGCGTGTCCTGGACCTTGGATCGGTGGCAAGGTGGTTGCCTCCAACTGGTGAGAAAAAGAGCGTACCACATCAGTTAGACCTTTGCAGTAGTCCAATACCATATCATCTGTAATATTTACAAGAGCATTGGCAGGGACTGCTGGAAGTCTCATGGCTCTGCCCATGAGAATCTCATGCGGTGATAGTCCAGTCTTTCTATCAGGGGTGTTTCTCATTGACATTAACACCAAGGGCAATGCGTCAGGCCATTTCAAGTTTGTGGATGCACATATTTTTGCCATCCTCGATTTCAATGTGCCATTCATTTGCTCCACTAATCCTGATGCTTCAGGGCGGTAGCTACAATGCAACTTTTGTTCAATGTTCAATGCTGCACACAGTAATTTGATTACTTCATTATTGAAGTGACTTCCCCTATCTGATTCTAAAGAGATCGGGAATCCGAAACGTGGTATTAGTTCTCTCAAGAGTAGTTTTGCAACTCTGAGGCTGTCATTTCTGCATGTAGGGTATGCTTCGATCCAGTGACTAAAAATGCACACAATCACCAACACATATTTCAAGCCTCCATGCACAGGCATCTCAATAAAATCCATTTGCATCCTGCTGTATGGCCCACCTGCTCTTCCAATGTGGCTCAAATTTACTACTGTTCCCTTCCCTGCGTTCATTTGTTGGCAAATGACGCAGCAGTGGCAAACTGCTTCAGCAACTTGACGGAATTTGGGATTAAACCAATCAATTTTGAATAGTCTAATCATGGCATCCCTTCCAAGGTGGGCTTGTCCATGATACAATCTGGCTAATTGCATCAAAAGACTGTCTGGCAGAACCAATCTCCCTTCACTTGAAACCCACAAATCATCTGGTTTCTTTATGCATTGTAATTTGCTCCAGGAGAGATTTTCATCCTTACTGACATTATTTTGTAGGAATTTCAATTCTTCGATTGTATCTACAACCTTTAGAGCAAAGGCTTCACTTGGTTCAAGTTCTGGCTCATTTATTAAGTTCCATTCGTCTCTGAGCAAAATACAGTTCAGTGCGCAAAACCTTGCGACTTGATCTGCATATCCATTTCCCAAAGAAACGAAGTCTTGTGATTTCGAGTGTGCACTGCATTTTACCACTGCCCCTTCTCCTGGCAACTGGATAGCGTGTAACAATTCTCTTATTCTTTCACCATTTTTCACTGGTGACCCCGAAGAGGTCACGAAGCCTCTCTGTGACCACAATTGTCCAAAATCATGCACTATTACAAATCCGTACTGACTGTCAGTGTAAATGGTGACTTTCATTAGTGCGGAAAGTTGGCAAGCTCTAGTAAGGGCTACTAGTTCCGCTACCTGTGCAGAATAAACTCCTTGAAGCAAAGATGCTTCCAGAACACCTGTTATTGTACAGACGGCATATCCTGCTTTCAATATTCCTAGTGCATCTCTTAAACATGAACCATCAACAAAAATAATTTGATCATTTTCATTGTCTTTGATATCAGGTCTTGGCTTTGTACAAAATTCAGTCACCTGAAGACAGTCATGCTCGATATCTTCGGCGTTCTCAATTTTGACATTTTCACTGGGAAACAAGGTTGCTGGATTCAACGTAGTGCACCTTTTCAGCTGCACATTGGGTGATCCCAAAATTATTGTCTCGTACCTTTTAAGGCTAGCACCGGTCATGTGCTGTGTTCGGGAACGTGTCAAAAGTATTTCGACTGAGTGAGGGACCATAACTGTTAAAGGATGTCCCATCACTATTCCTTCACTCTGATTCAGGCTTATACCAACTGCTGCTACAGCACGCAAGCATCCCGGTAAGGCTGCTGCGACTGGATCCAAAGTAGCTGAAAAATATGCTACTGGTCTGTTTATGACACCATGGGCTTGAGTCAAGACAGACAAGGAACATGCATCACGTTCATGACAAAACAATGTAAAAGGCTTTGTGTAATCAGGCATACCTAAAGCTGGGGCTCTGCACATGCATTCCTTTAATTCAATAAAAGCATCCATTTCATCTCTTTTCAACACTATTTCATCCAACACATCTTTCTTGGTCAGTTTCAGCAAAGGTTTGGCTAGAGCCGAGAAATTGGGAATCCATTGGCGACAATAGCTCACCATTCCCATACATTTCCTCACATCCCTCCTCGTTTTGGGTGGACTCATTTGAAGTACACTTGTTATTCTTTCTTTCATTATTCTTCTCGACCCTTTCTCTATTTGGTGGCCCAGATATTTCACTTTCTTCTGGCAAAATTGTAATTTTGAAGGGGACACTTTGTGTCCATTCCTTCCCAAATGGTTCAATAGGGCAATAGTGTCAACCGTACAGTCATTTTCTGTCTTGGATGCGATCAGCAACTCGTCAATGTACTGTACCAAGGTTGATTCAAAAGGTAATTCCAATGATTCCAAATCTTTCTTTAGGATCTGATTGAAAATTGATGGTGGCTCCTAAAACCCTTGAGGAATTTGACACCAACTATAGACCCTGTCCAGGAATTTGAAGCAAAAGAGAAATTGGCTATCCTCATGAAGAGGCACAGAAAAGAACGCTTGTGACAAGTCGATGACTGAGAACCACTCTGCATCACAGGGAATTTGAAACATTATCACAGCTGGATTTGGTACCACGAGACAACATTTGACGATTATGTCATTTTTTTTTCTCAAATCTTGAACAATTCGGACCTTTTCACTCGGTTTTATTAATCCCATGATTGGTGAATTACATGGACTACTTAGTACTTCTTTCAGCACTCCCTGTTTCACAAACTCATCAATGAGTTGGGCGACTTTTATGAGAGTGTCTTGTGACATAAGGTATTGTGGAGTCTGAGGAAAATTTGCATTGGGTTTTACAGTCACTTTCACTGGTTCTGCTCCTTTAACCAAGCCTACTTCTTCCCCTGTCATGTCCCACACTTCTTTTCCAACTGTTTCCTGTAATTCCGCAGGAATATCTGCTTCAGTGAGCATTGGATAGAGAGTAATCAGGGGATACTCTTCATCGACAGTTTCCACTTCGTCCTCTCCTAAACTGTCCTCTTCTTCCCCATACCTGTTTGTCTGAATTTTAATTCCATCATTCGAGCACATAATCGAGCATCCCAATTTGCACAATAAATCTCTCCCTAATAGTGATTTCGGGCTTGAGTCACATACCACAAATTTATGTGACCCTTGATAGTTACCGATTCTGACTTGCACTGGATCTGTGATTGGGTTTGTCAGATACCTATTTGCTACTCCCACTACTTGAACTGTTCTCCCAGAAAGTGGCAAATTTGGTACTTCAATACTTCTGACGGTAGAGCGTGTAGCTCCGGTGTCAACCAAGAACGAAACACTATGACCTATAACTCGTCCTTCCACATACGGTCCATTTTGATCAACTTCCAAAGATGCTGCAAGCACACAATTTCCCTCCTCATCTGAGCTTTCACTCTCCCACACATCGTTTATTCCATTCTCACTGTGTAACGGGAATTGGTGTACTGTGTCATTTTGATTCATTCCTTGACCTGTGACCTGTTGAGGAAGCATTACTTGTTGCTGATTCATTGGTGCTAAGGGTATTTGCATTTGCTGATTAGGTACCACAGGAAACTGCTGTTGCATTGGCTGCAACTGTGCCATCTGTACACGGGGCATTTGCACCTGCTGTGGTTGTACGGGTTGTAAACCCTGCATCTGATTCACATTATTTTGAATTGAATTTGGACCCCTCATTTTCGGTCCTCTCATATTCTGAAATGAATTGACATCGTTGTTTTGCTGACTTACACCTTCCTGCACCAACATTGGGCACTCCCGTTTCCAATGCCCGACGATTCCACACGTGTGACATGGCATCACCTTCTTCATTGCCTGTATACCATTTGGAACCACGACAGTATTCAAATCAGGACCATTATTCACAAAACCTCCTCGGCCTCTGCCTCTCATCTGTGGCTGAAACATAGCATTTCCTTGCTGTTGCAACTGCGGCAACTGTTGTTGGAAACCCTGCAAACCTTGCAAACCTGTCTGAGCTGCTCTAAGCTGCATCACCATCACTTTTTCCTTCAACCTTTTCTGTTTTGTCTCAATCTCATCACTGCAGTATGTTGCATAGTTCAACACTTCATCGATCGATTTTGACTGCCAACAAATCAAATGCATTTTAATCATCTGACTGATTTCGGGTCTCAATCCTTCCACAAATCTGAACACAAAGTGAAGCATGTCCTTCGCCTCAATCGTTTCCGTGCCACTGTAATTTTTAAACACTTTCAACAATCTCTCATAGTATGCATGCATCAACTCTTTAACTTCTTGTGCTGTTCTGTCAATTCTCTGCCAATCCACATTTTTCGACGCAACCTTTGTTTTCAAATGCAAAAATCACCTTATGGTACAAACTCATTACCGTAGGCGATGGTGCACCTGTGTCTCTGTCTCTTGCTGGTTCACTTGTTGGCCAACCTACAGCCCTTTTACAATCTTCCCACAAATCTGCCGGAACCACGATTTCTAATAAAGTATTCAGGTCTTCCCAAAGACATTTTGCGAGTTTCACAAACCTATCTGTTTGTTGATACCATTCGATCGGTTTCTCTCTCAATTTGGGGAAATCATCTGTAAAGGATTGAATATCACACCTATGCCATGGTACATGAACAAGCTTTCCCCCTCCCGTTTCTCTCATTGGTAGCATGGTTATCAGATCATCATTCTGTTGTACTTTCTCATTCCGGTCTGGGGTGCTCTCTTTCTTCTTGTCCTTTTTCTAAACCCACCTGCTCTCCCATTTGTCTAAACATCTCCAGACCTGCGCGCTCTGCAGTATCTCTTTAAGGTGTGTTTTCATCCCTGCAGATCTCATGTGTTCAAAATCTTTTGTCTCAAAGTCTAGCCTGTAACTTCTGCTCAAGTGTTTGGTCTTACCTATATCGATCTTGTTTCTGTCTGCAATTTCTTGTAACTTCTTATGTATTCTGTTTACTTATCTTGTAATTCTAGGGCACATGTATCTCAGCTCTTCTTCGGTGTATGATTCTAACCTGTTCAGACCCATCGTTCCCTCGACTAGTTCATCTGCTTCCATGCCAAACCTTATTTTATTCAAATACTCTTCTCCCTTTCTGCTGGGTGTACTCTGGGGGGAGTTCAGGCTATTCAACCATTGTGTTAACTGTTGTGCATCCAGTCCCATTAATGTGGCACTTACATCTACTGCTACTGATGGCTTCTGTAGCACTTCTGTTTTTGAAGTTAGCGGTACTATTAGTGGTGGACCTGACCTTACCACAGTTGACGGAACACAAGCTGTAATTGGACTAAATTCCAACAAATACCCAGATCTATTTAGCAGTTTACCTACCGGAGTCGTTTCTTGAGTATTTTCTATGCATCTCCTTCCTGTCTCATTTTGTGTCATTACCCCTTGATCGCATACACTCGGCTTTGCCTGTATATACAATGGCACTGGCGGACCTACAGTGATAGGCAGAGATATTGTGTCCAGATTCTGTCTGTTCCCCAAATTCTGTGGCATGTTAATTCCCACATTATGGTTCATCATTGCTGGCATATCTAGCTGGTTTTCTGCTGTTTGAATGTACCTTGGCACTTCTTGTATTTGCTTTTGAGGCATCAAAATGTGTGTTGATTCAGTTTGAGTCAATGTCGGTTTTTGGTAATTCTGTCCTCCCTGCACCATTAATTTAGAGGTCATTTCCAGATTATGCTCATCACAATAGCACATTTGAACCTGCGGCTGATAATCATTGACAGGTTTCAATTTAGGCACGTCAGGATATATCCTCTGAACTTGTGGTATTTGTGGTGTAAAAGGCATATCGGGACTGCTTTGCCTCTGCGATATTCTCAAATTTGGTGTTACAGTACCCTGTATTGGTTCTGAAGGGGCAGTACTAGTGCTTGGGCCACTTTCGCTTTCCACATATGGTGGCGGGCGGTCATTTAGCAATTGCATAATGAACTCCTCATCGTCTGACTCGTCTGACCTTTACGAATTTCTGTTGTTTTCTCTATCTCTGGACTGACTCTTTTTTGTTTTATAGGTAGCTTTCCTTCCTTCCGTCTCTGCTTCATCAGTAATTGCTGGAAACAATTTAATTCCCTGCAATACATCTGATCTCCAAACCTTTTGAGTACTATCCCATCTAGCATCCGCTAGTGTCTTTTCTACTTTTCTCACTCTTGTTTCAAATTTCTTTTGTTGTTGCCTTTTAGCCATTAGCTCCCAAATTGCTAATGCTTCAAACTGTGCTGGTCTTGGAGGTACTTTCATGTCGTATAGCGCAAATCTTACATTCTCCAAAACTCTTAGATTAAACGACCCATGGATAGGGAACGCTACACTTCCATGCTTTTCTGTTAGCTTACACCATTGCTTTAGCCAAAGACATGGAGTGACTCCCTTTTCTTCAATCATGATATAAGCTGGTGTACCCACCGGCGGTGTTTCTTCTCCTACATTTGCTTTAATATATACATCCCCCCTTAAGGCACACTTAAGTGCTTTGAAAAATGTCATCTTTCCATCTTTTATTTTCTCAAAAAAGTGTAATCAATAATTGACTTCAATTCCCGGAATACTCTTTGCTTGCCTTTCCCTACCAATTGCACTTCACGGACTGTGTCCAATCCGTGGGCAACCCTTCTCACCAACCAACCTATCCCAGTGCGGCTCCTAGTGACGTCACACTCACACACTGCGGCTGACAAAGTCCTGCGGCTTGTCCTCTTTCATTCAATTTAACTCAAGACTAATTTCCGCAATATATCGCGAGCACTAACCAAAAGAAGAAAACAAATCTGTCAGTTTACTACAGGAAGGGTAATACAATCGCTTCAGAAACCTTAGGGATTTTTCACTAGCCTCAGCAGTTATTCCATCTTTCTTGGTTTCGCACTTTCGCAAGCAAAATTTGACCCGCAAACTTTACTCTCAACTGATCAATGAACTATTCTAGCGCGCCTTAGAATTCGTCAAATCTCAAAGTCGAAAATTTTCTTTCATTCCTCAATATTCATACTGACTCGTTGACCACGCCCGATCAACCTATTAAATCAAACAGATTACAACATCAATCAAGTGTCTCATACAATTTTCAACATACTCCGGAGTCTCTTGACCTCGCAGGGCCCGTCTCAACATCAACAACCATGTGGACAATTTTTCCTGCACAAAGCGCTACACACATGTGAAGTTCGACGACTTCCCTACTCTCACACTTTGGAGTGTCACTCCTCTAAAAATTTTATTGGAGTTCGCAACCCCCTAAAAATCCTCACAAACTTCACAATTCATCTGCGGCATAAGCTTTGCAAGCGCGAAACCCTAACTTCACTCATACTGTCACTAGGAACGCCGAAAACATTCTCACACCTCCATTTCGTCCATTCACAAGCTCCGAGATTCCGGGAAAGTCATTGGGGATTTAGGGCATCATCATCTCTCCAACTTGTTTTATCAAAGAAAATTCTAACTTGATTCCGTCTATCGTTCGGATGGGGTCCCAAAGGACGAAACCATCAATCTCTGCCACCATCTACTGATAGCGCGACCAGTCCTTATAAATTACTTGTACTTGGACACGCTAGAGGTCGGTGGACCTTTTAACCTAGTTGGGATCTCCTCATCCAAGAATAGTCAGATCACTGAAATCAATCATTGATAACTAATTATAATCAACAACCAATAATCGATTAGTAATCAATCAATACGTTAAGAATCAATAACAATCAGTAATTGTCACACCATGATCTTTCAGTCATGAATAACCACACCAGTTTATTAAAAGTTAATGAGTTTATATCCCTATATTAACAAAGCTAATACAATATAAGTAAGTCTCAAAATCAAATGATATATGTATACAAATATTACTAGCTGTCCATAGCGGCAGAAGAAACGCAATCTACGCAATATCTGGATTATAGTGCACTCGGTTATAGCAATGCAAATCACTAATATAAGCAATTGAATTTGACTAATTTCATGCATCGGTCAGCATAACAAGATTTCAATTTAGCATGATGTATCAGATGAATACCTCGACTAGCCTCTAATTAGGATTGGCATGTGGGGCTTCATGCAAAACGAATTTAGTCAACACAAATTTAGAAAACTTCTAGCTTGGGCCCTATCAAAATAAGCAGTTGGTACCTAGGAAGGAAAACACAATGCATAATACAATTATCTTTTCATATTTACCAAATACAATCAGCATTTAAGAAAAGTCTTCGTCCTTCAGGTATCTGTTCGATCAGCATGGGGCAGATTTCAAGGGGCAGAGTTAAGGCAAGTTTCCTTGCTGCAGCAAGGAGAACGGGGCAAAAGTTACTGCATGGACAAGACGGGGCAAAATTAAAGTTAAAGTCTCTAGGGTGAGAATTCTTTAAAGTCTCTTTCTCTGCGGCAGAGAAAAGGCATCAAGGTGTCATTAAAAATGGCTTCTTGAATCTTGCTTCAAATGGCATCAAGGGAAAAAATGTCTGACTTCTCTTTGTCCGGTGGGTTTAAGTTAGAAACATTCCAAATTCTTCAGGGTCTTCCATTGGAGGTTTCATAGGGTGGCTTCAATTTGACCAATGAATAGTGTCTTTCTCCTAGTACTCATTTTTGCATAAGGTGTCCTTGGGGCCTTGGAACACAAGTTGCAACAAAGTTTGCCAATTATTTCGGTATCAGTGCTTTTATTGTCCGCACCTGCAGAAACTGACCTTGCTTCAAAACGGATGAAACTAGCCTAGCACGAAACCTTGAGATAAGTGTATTAGTCATTTCTACTGGAAAAATACAATCTTAAAGTAAAAGAATATGTCTTTGTTAATGCAAGTGAAAACCACACAGTTAAATTTGAGACCAGGCAACTAGGCCAAAGCCTCTGCTAAATTTAAGCTAAGCATAAAACAGTCTCAACAAGAAAATCATAGAATACATTTGCAATTATGACGGATTACTACATTTGTCAATTCTTCACGATTAATTAAGCCCGTTTATAATAATGGCGAACTACCCCGTGGGCACAATTTCCCACATACATTATTTTTCTTTGCTAAAATCACACTACCTTATACGATTTTGATTATATGATGTATGAATATTTGTTGGCCTCTCTTTTTCTGCGTCATCATCTTTCATTACTTTTCCCTCCACTCTCTCGTCCTCTTTCTTTCATTTTTCCGTATTAACTTTCTCATTTATTTAGCCCTCCCTTTCCTCTCACTGTCTCTTCTCATCTCCTGGACTGCGTGCACCCTTATGTAATTTTTCGTAATTTTTCTTTATTCTTCGTTTTTAATTATTCTCTCTTCTTTGCTCTCCCCTTGCTCTGCTTGTTCTTAGTCCCCGTTTCATTTCCTGCACTTTCAATCGCCTTATGAATGACTTGCACGCCCTCTCTTCTTTCTGTTGACCCTTTTCTCTAGCATCTCGACATGTTTCACCTTTTAGCACACTCTCTCCAAGTGTGTGTTTACTGTCTTTTCCACGCCTTCCTCGTTTCACGCTCTCGCAATCTTTTTACTGTCTCTCCTGGTTTTCCTGGCTCCTGTATCACTTCCCTATTTCCAATTCCTCCCTTCTTTATTTCTCTTTCCCTCTCTCACATCCCTTTGTCCCCGACTCCCCGTGGTCTCCCTTCCGTCTCCTTTCTCTTTTCTGCTAGACCTTTCCTCTTTCTCACCTGCTCCCCCCTTCGCATATCATTTTATTTTTCTCCAAGCTCCCTTTGCTCGCTCACCTCGTTGTCACCCCTTTTTCCCCGTGTCACTTTCCATCTTCTTATCTCCTCCTCTCCCGTAACCACCCACCACACATTTTCATCTCCCTCTCTATGTCCCTTCCTCTACCCTTTGCTCCCAGCACAGGCCACGAGTGAAAGTGCGCTGGGACTCCCTTTATGTCCCCGCCTCCTGAGTTCAGTGGAGGTGTGGGTGGGAATGTGAGAGGGCGGGATGCAGGTGTTTGCCTCTCAGGCATCGGGCTCACATTTGGGACTGCTGGCAGGGGGCTAAGCCAGAATTCACACACACACAGGTGCCTGGCCTGTGGTGATTCAGTCAGGCAGTACAAAAGGTCTGTCAGTGCCCTGGGCATAGGCAGAGTTTGGGAGTAGGTTCGCACGCCTAGGGCCTAGGCCGAGCGGGTGACGTCGTGTACGCTTCACGCCCATATCCTGGGTAGAGCTGTATGCATGCAAGCCGCGTGCCCAGGCCTGAGCAGAGCCACGTTAGAACCATGGCAGGCACAGCGCAGCCGTTTATCTTCCCAGGGCCCGGGAGTGTCATCCGCAGCCTAAGACCTGGGCAGAGGCAGCATGACATCTCCTCCACTTATTGATTTCAGAAGACATGAGCGCAGTCACCTTATGTGGTGAAGAGGTCGCAGTTTTACTAAGTTCGATAAAAGATTTTCTTGCTCGCAGGTGGGCCCCATCATTACAATTATTTAAAGATTTTAAGCGAAAGGAGCACCACTAAACTTGAATGATCATGTGTTAAGCAATTCTAGACGACCCTGCCCCCCCTAATTCCTCCCCTCCCCATGCCCTCTTTGGTCGTCCCTGCTGTGGGATGATGGTACGTGGACCCCTGTGGTCACCTTAATAATGCGCTTCCTTGTGTCTTCAGGTGCACGCTGCATACTCAGAAGACCTAAGGACCAGCTGGGCTCTTGACTGCATTCCAAAGGCCACTGGAATTATGCGATTCTGCAGCTGCAGTGACTGCTCGGACGTGTTGCCATTCAGGGCAACGTTCTTCGCAAAGGTTGTCTGACCACCTTCCAGTTGTTTATTGCTGTACTTGTGTGCTAATGAGGTACCAAAGAGGTGAAACCTTCATCGAGACAGGATTAATGTGTACAAATGACAAAATAATGAAGTAATACTATCAAAAATTGTGCTGCATTATGCCACATAATTTATGTTTGCTTCCCACAAAGTTTAGCCAGCCCAGCAGCATCATTTGGTTCTCCCCTGCTGCATAATTTCGGCGGCCATGGTTACAGCGCTGGTCCCTGATGCTAACTACGCTGGCTAGTACTTTGTTCGTGCTAGAATCAGCCTCTAGGCAGTCCAGAGTCTGGGAGAGCCAGTGCATAGACTACCCTACATAAGCGCAGCATAGTATGTGTGAAGGCTGCCTGGCAGGGGCTGGGAAGTGTTCGTTGGTGGTTTACCCTTTCTAGACCTGGGCAGAGGTAAAGTTTATGTCACCAGGCTTTAAGAAGAGGCAGGCATGGTCCTATTTGTATATCATGCAATTGTCATTAGTGTGTGCAGTGGTAGCACATATGGCTGTTGTGCAAGTAAATCTTTGGGGCCCATGCACCTTTTTTTTAACTACAAATTGAGCACTAGGCCATTGTGTGGGCACCCTTCCTCCCTGGACCTGGTCAAAGTCAGGGTGTGAAGTGACCAGCAGTATACATGCCAACAGACCCAATTCAGGCTCGAAACTCCCGATTTGTAAGCCAAATATGACTTTGTTTTTGCTGTCTCCCACTTGAAACTCTCTCCTTCAATGGAAGTCAATGAGGGAAATGCAATCCCTTGATTATGTTTTTTTTTAAATCTCCCTTTTCCTCTCCAAAGATGTTGGCATGTATGCAGCAGGGTCTGTGGAAAGACAGGGCCCAATTCACAAAGGGCTTCCACACTCGTACCATAGGCCCTTTAGTTGTGACAGGGCTCCTGCACTCGTGGTGGGACCTGCGTACTGCAGTTACCCATTGAGGCGGTCTTGCCACGAGTGTGGGACCTCTGCCACAACTGCGGGCCTCCGCCACAATTGTGGGGGAGACCTATTTGAGAATCGGCCCTTGTGTGTTTAGGTTTGCATTCTTAGGCCTGAGCCATCACTTTGCAGGCCAAAAAGCAGTGTTTAGGCTGCTTGCTCAGGGCCTAGTGGATAAGCTGCACACTGTGCTTCTAAGCTAAATTCAGAGTGCCTCTGCAGAGTCAATGGTTAAGATGCACTCCCTGTACCTGGACTGTCTTTAAAGGCCACATGACTAGGGTCTAGATAGTGATGGTGCTACTGCCACAGGCTACAGTGCTGAAATAATTATGGTTAGCATATTACTCCGAGGTAAATGAGTACCTTCTGGGATTTGTTATTCTTGGTGGACTTCAATTCACCCAATTCAGCTAACACACCTGAAAAAAAAATCTAATAAAAACTTACATCTCCGGAAAATGTGTGTCTCAGTGAGCACAAATAACTATCAAGTTTATTTCTTGATTGCCCGAGGAACTGGCAACTCATCCTAATAGCCATGGTCTCACTTTGCACGTAATAGTATGCGCAAAAGATGTCAAGTGTCTATTAGGGAGTTCCACTTTGGAGGAAAAAAAACACAACCTCCTTGGCCATTTTGTAGTTCTCATCCAGGGCCAATGGAACTCATTTTGTTGCTTTTCACATATTTATGGATTTTCAACATTTGCCACATAATCTATCACCTGCTGCATAATCTGCGAATTTTAGCAAAGAAAAATGTTTCTAACTCAAATGAATCAAAAGTTACTAAAAATGCAGCTACATGTTGCTGCACAGTGGAAGGCCTTTTGCAAAGGTTGACTGGTCACCTTTCTGTTGCATATTTCTGTATTTGGGTGTCAATGTGGTACTAAAGAGGCAAAACCTTTGCCCAGTGTTAACGCATAAAAATACCCAAGTATCAATAGCCCGCACGCGCATGCTTCAGATCTGCCCCGTGAAACAGGGCAGGCCAACATATGTGCCCAATATATCTCTGGTGGGCCTTCCCTGCTTCCCTGGCTTCTTTACACCAACAGATGTGACAGTTTGGTTGACCTGCTCACAACTAGCGATCTTTACTCCGAAGGCCAATTTCTCTCTTTTGATCAACTTACTACAGACTATAGTTTACCCATTGGTCAATTTCTGACCTATGGGCAACTCCGCAATACCTATCGCACCCTGTGGGAAGATGTAGACACAGAGCCCTCATATCACCCAGTCTTATATACTACTCTAATGATGGGTGCAGGTCAGCATCTCATTGCCTGGCTTTATAAAGATATACGCTCTTTACAAGACGTCTTTCTTGCCACACTGTGGGGCACCTGGGAGGATGACTTTGGGAGAGCCCTGCATGTTAAGGGATGGGAGCAAGCATTGTTCCAGCCCCTTTAGGTCTCGTGGAATTTGGATTTCAAGAATATCCAGTTCAGTATGCTCCATAGGGTGTATCTCACACATGCACACTTGAATGCCCAGGTTGCCTGTCCTTGTTGCAGCATCCTTGGCACAGATTTTAAACATATCCTAAGGTCTTGTGGTAGGGTACAAGGATTTTGGTACTCAATACATACCACATTGCAGGAGGTCACTGAACTTCCAGACTTCTGAACTTGGGAAGCAAGCTATTTAGACATCTATCGACGCAGGAGGCGGCATAGGGTATGTGCCTGATTCGCAGACCTAACACTCCTCCTTATGAAATGCACACTTACATTGCACTGGCACTCTACACCCTCACCACTACTGGTGGCCTGACAGGGTGCCCTCCACAAATGGTTTGCAGCCGAAGAGGAAGCCTTCCGTAGTGAGGAGGCTTGTGGCCTCCAGAAGCACCCTATCTCCCCACATTGGGCCATCCTCCTGGTCGACTTTCAGCAGAGAGCGCGTGATGACACCTTACCGCCTTGACGGCTACAGCGTGTACCAAGCAGTACTTCAATCCTGCTGCACACTTCTTTCTTACATATCTCATTCCCATATACCCATCACCTTATTCCCTTATGAACCATCCCTCCATTCCCCCGCATTCCCATCTCGTGCTGCCTGTGCGTCACCCATGGCAAGCATCCTTGTGCTTTGCTGACACTTTTTCCCACATTATTGCTCTTTGCCCCGGGTCTCTTCCATAAATCCGGGTGCACTGGGTTGGTGTAATTTTAAACTCACAACCTACCCCTCCCTCCCAGAATTGCTCTTGTGTCTTTTTTCCTTAGTAGGGCTTTAATACACATTGTATATCTTGTCTTTCCTAATATAGAGACTGCATAATTCTGTCACATGGAGTGACTGCATTGTCATACATGAAGCACTATTTTATTTTGGATTCTACCATTGTGTTTATGTGTCCAAGTGAACAAAACCTTGCATGATGCCTCTCTCCTACGTTTCTACTTAGCAAAAACCCAATAAAAGGATGGTTGAAAATGTGTAAAGATACCAAAATAATGAGGTAATACTAACACAAAAAAGGCCCTATTATACTGCATACGTTTCTTCCCTGCCCTTAACTGAAGATTTATGTAGAAGAAGATAATCACCCAACACCCTCTGGCCTAATGAAAGAGAAAAGAGCCAATTAAAGACTTTCTGAAGAAAATCAACAGAGAAATATTTTTGTAGAGAACAAAAGTTAACCATAAAATTAGTAGCAAGGCAATAATGAACTCAACAAAGAATAACGGAATTAATGCACTGAGACTCAACCGTTACTCTTTATTGCGTCATTAAAAGTGGATTGAAACAGCAATTGGCATCACAAAAAAGACTCAACTTCATCTTGGATTAAGAACTTCAGGCACTAATCTTTGGGCAGACCACCATCTTGAAAAGGGCATTTTCTAAGACTTCATCAAGCCTTTTTCCTTTAAAATGTGGCATCAAATAAGTGCAAGAAGAAGAAAACATCTTGACATCTTTTCACCAATGCACGGCTCTGCAACCCCACAACTCTCCTTCTCTGTTGATGCCCATGCAAGTCACTGAGCACCCCTCTCAGTGAATGCATATGTGGATACACAGGCACAGGTTAGGCCTTAGGGATGCTCAGCTATATGCTGCGCACAGAGTCCAGAGGTGTGATTTCTGACTGTGCGATCCTTGCACTGCCTTCTTCTCAACACTCACTCTTGGGTGGGGAATGTTCCCTGCATGGTACACAAGAGTGTACCCCCACTCTGATTACCTGACTGGATGTTAAACAGGTATCCTGACCTTTATTCTGGAGCTGTTGTCCTGCTAATCTAGTGTGGGTCCAGAGGCCTTAACCTGTCCCTGATGATGTCAAAGTCCAGGATCTGTCCTGTGGCCTGGATGGGCACAGGGAGTGTGCCCTAATAGTGAACAGTGGACAAGTGTCTGTGTTCAGGGTTCTTCACATAAAGCAATCCATCAAAGAATTTGTAAAGCATGGCAAGTCACGCGTGAGGGTCTCAAGGTGCTGGAGTAGCTAGCTTCTTTATGGTGATCTGTTCATTCGAACAGCCAGGTCTTGAGCCCTTTCCTAAGTTGCTGGAGCAATGAGGCAGCCCTGAGGTGTAGGAGAAGGTCGTTCCAAGCTTTGGCTGCCAGATGTGAGAAGGAGCATCCTCCGCTATTTCCTGGGTATGTCTGCGAGGAAGACGGAGGTGCATCATTAGTGTCTGGTCGGTTGGTGGAAGGTCATGCGTTTTTTTGATGTATTCTGGTCCTTCGTTGTGCAGGGCTCTGTATGCATGTGTCAACATCTAGAACTGGCATCTCTTCTGGATCAGGAGCCAGTGAAGCTCCTTGAGGTGGGGTGTGATGTGCCTTTATCTGAAGGGGTCGAGAATGAGTCTAGCCGCTGAGTTCTGTATTATCTGTAGTCTCTTCAGCAGGCATGCAGTGATTCCTACATAGAGTGTATTCCCATAGTCCAGCCTGCTGGTGACAAGGTCCTGTCTAACAGACCTTCATATATCGAATGGGAGCCACCTAAAGATTATGAAAAGCATATGTGGCGTGAGGAAGCAGGAAGATGAGGCTGCGTTGACCTGCTTTTCCATAGATAGCTTGCTGACCAAGATGATGCCAAGATTGTGAGCTTGGTCTGGGGAGGTCGGGGGATGAGCAGAGTACAGTAGGCCATTATGCATCCTTCCATGGAGAGGTGTTGTTCCCGAAGCAGGGGTAGGAGATCACCATGTCTAATGATGTGACGCATACACAACAATTTTTATCTTTGTCAACGAGAGAGTGGCCTACCAACCCTCGTGTGTAAAGTTTCAGTTATGTGAGACCCAGAACCTTGCAAGGACATCGTGTGCACATGTTGAGAATGGAATGTGTGTATATAAAGTGATGTATAATAGAAGTACTGTGTGTCTTGGGGGGGTAGATTCTGAGTGCTAAGGTCAGTAAAATCCATTTTAGTAGCCCCTCGTTCAGCACAGCACAAGATGGAGGGTAAGAATGGCTTCCCCCAGACAGTGGAAGCATATTGCCTACATTTTATTTTTTTAAACAGCTTTTTTTCTTTTCCAGAACAAAACAGCAAAAGACAGTGCAGTCACCAGGTTGAAAGGGAGGCACACCAATATAACATATGTCATTACAGCTTGTTGGCACATAGGGAACTGAGGTTTGAGAAACAAGTGCACATCTATGCTCACCACCAGCACACCATACATCCTAATTGTGACATCTCCACATCACCGAGCCTAGGGGCCTCCAGTTCCACGGTAGGCACTCCAGGCACTCCATATCTTTTCCCATTTTTTAGGGCACGCCCTACTCTGGTACAACACTTTCTCTGCCTGTTGGCACCAATCCATGTCTTTCTCTGCTTCAGGCATTGCAGGAGGTTTCAGGGAGCCCGAGGACCATGTCACATTCCTTTTTGCCACCCTGGCTCCAACCTCCAGCCACAACATCATGTATTTGGGCCAACTACTCTCACCGTGCACATTCAGGAGGAGCCACTTAGCATCTCTCAGGACCTCCAGTGCCACAACCATGGACATCACTCCTGTCACTCCCTCCAAGAAGTTCTGGATAACTTGACAAGTCCTCAGAGTGTGAATAAAGTGCCCTCCTGCTTGCTTTGGCAAGTGCTGACCTTCCCAATTCTGTGAAGTAGTGTTCTAGATTAGTGGGACCTGTGGAGGATGCCGAGCTGAACCAATCTAAACCCTGCTCATATTGCAATTACTCGGGGACCAGTTAGTGCCTATCACCATTAATCATTGTCTAGTTCCCCCAGGTTAGGCACCCAGGTATCCCTCAATATGCCCTATGTATCTGGGGAATTATTCATTATCTTCTTGTATGTCTGTATTGCCTACATTTTAGTGGCTGGAGGGTAGAGACCCAGGCACTAGACTTAGGTGTATGGAGACAGGGTTGACTTTAGAAATTCCATGAAGACTTTATTAGCAAGGGGCTTTTGATTATTTGTTCCTGAGCAATACCATTTTTAGTTTATAGAGGTAAAGGATGGGGTACAATTATGTGTTGTTTAAGGTGAGAAAGTTTGTAGGCCAGGCCTACCATTTTGCTTGTCCCTGATTATTGCTTCATACAGGCTGATAGCAGTCAGGTGCATGGAACTCACACTTCATTGTGCCAATGTTTTGGGTGCTTCTGCTTTGAGATAGATCCAGTGCTACCTGCTGTCTGTAGCATTACTTTACATAAAGATCTGGAGAGCTGTATGAGAAGGACACTTGAAAGAGAACTACCCGGAAACTGTTTCTGAAGTTTGAGACAGTGGATACAAAGCCCCTTTTAGGAAAATGTTTATAATAGTGGGATCTAAGCTACCCAATTTGCTCCAATCCCAAGTTCCTATTGGCAAAGGAAGGGAGTGCACAAAGAGCTGCTGTAACCAGGGCTGGTGTTTGCCTGATAGCCAGTCTCCTAGAGTTGACGGGCATTACTTGAAGTTGCCGCACTTTGCTGGAAGAGCTGAGGATGTGCCTGAAGTAACCAGCCTTGCTGCTAATAGATGAGTGCGCCTGGTCTTGCTGGAAGAGAAACTATACAAGAAGGAGAGGCCAGGGTCTTCCCAGTATGAGGAGCACCAAGAGGAAGGTTGTGAACTTAAGAAAACAATCCTGGACTCACCTATGCTGAAGCAGGGGACCCGTGTCTCTCTGTGTAGTAGTTGAAAAGCTGCAACTAAGACTCTACCGCAGTGCGTCAACCTCATTTTAGCTGGCAGCCTGCCGTAGATAAAGAGACTAGAGATGCCACAGATGAAATGAAGATTGAACTACTATTAAAGTGAGGAGCCCCAACTAGCCTGGTTGCCTGACATCCAAAAATGATTCGTCCTGGGGGCCACAACAACTGCAGCCCTTGGGCTCTGCCTGAGCCAATACCATGGAGATCGTCCTACACAAAGCAGACGCTGTGGTGAACAGCCCTGGAGGAGTCCACCACATTTGAGCAGAAACATCCCAAGCTCCTCCCGCACAGCCCAGCCACCACCCAGCAATGACAGGTAATCACTGGGCCTTGCTGCGCCTGGGAACAAAAGACTAAAACACGTTCTGGTAAAAGTTACCTGCTCGCTTGAGACTCTGTGGTAAAAAAAACATCCTAGGGCATTGAACACGCCTGCCTGATGAATTTATGAGAACTGTAAGCAATTTGCTCCTGAGTCTAATCCTTGCTTATACCCTAGCATAATAGAGAGTAGTAATAGTGGGGTGCTGGCTTCAGCGTTTTTTTGGGGAAGAGAGAGGAGTGTAGTACCTTAGGATTTTTAGAGCAGTTCACAACAACTCTGTAGAGTGAATCAAATGAATTGTGTAGTATTTAGTTTTGCCATGAGATTTAAAGTACCTTCTTTCACTAAATGAGGAGCACTGAGCTTGCATATCCACACTGAGGGTCCTTCATTCTACTTACCATCCTGATGATGGTTTCTTGGATATAGTCACTTGAGACTGAAATGTTGACAACAATCTCTCCACATCAGCCATTCAAAATTGCACACATTTGAATTGTTTTGGACTCTTATAGAAAGAGATTGTTTATCTAGGGTGAGTGGTTATTATACTATTCACGGCCATTTGTACAAACAAAAATAGTGATTGTATTCCATATGTCCTGGTGTGGAGTGGAGTACGTATTTGTGACCTGTCTCAACAACTTGCATACGGATGAACTGTTTTTGTCTTCAACTTTTAGTATTGAAAAAACAAAGAGCCTGATTGAGAGTTTGGCAGACAGGTTGCCCAGTCACAAATGTGACAGATAGCCCGTCCACCATATCACGATTGCCACAGGATAAAATGGAATTGTAATACAGTGGACGGGATATCCGTCACGTTTGTGACGGAATAACCCCATCTGCCAAACTCTAAATCAGACCCTAGGTATTGAAAAAACACTTAGGGCCTCATTACAAGTGGACTGCCGCACTCCAGGCGGTCCCACTGACACATTACAACCCTGACGGCGGGACTGCCTACAGACCACCATCACCACCAGGTACACTGTTCTCAACAGGCTGACGGCAGTCTGAGTTGTACTCATCCATGGCGGCATTGAACTCAGTGACGCCGTGCTGATTACAACTTCACCTTCTGCCAGCCTTCTATGGTGGTCACTGTGCCATGGAAAGGCTGGTGGAAAGCCAGTGCAACGGCCTCCTGCTTAGCACCATCGGAATGCACACTGTCTTCTTTGCAGACAGTGCTCATTCCAATGGTGCTGTTGTGCTACGGGATTGGTCTTGGCTCCCTTAAGGGAGCTGAGACCAAATCTGTAGCACTGTTCCCACCAAGTTGACTGGTGGGAACATCGTAATACAATGTTCCTGGTGGTCAGGCTGGCGAGAAAATTGTAATATGACTGGGGGGGCTGCCAGCATGCCAATGGAATCCTCCGCACAGCATTGGTGGTCCCATGGTGAGACCACCAATGTTGTAATTAGGCCCATAGTGTGTATTGAACATTTCTTTGTGTATTAAATGTTTTCTGGGTTTATTAAAGTACTTGCACATGGTATGTTTTTTCGCTTTGTATATTTTTTCTCTATAGTTTTTATTCATTAAATGGTCTAATTATTTGGCTTAAATCCATCATTCAAACAATTGATTTGTGTTGAAATAAGTCCTTCAAGAGTTTCTTTGTTTGCTGCAGGTAAACTTACCCATCTCCTCAGGGATGATGGGTTGTCCTAGTGTGTTTGCGAAGGTTGCTGTAGTCATCAATCTTCCTTTCTGTGAGGTAAAATGGTGCAACGTAATTCCTAAGCTAAATTATCTGCCCCATTGTTTGTATAAAGTGTTGGCCCATACCCACATGTTCCAGAACTAGGCCCACCATAATATACTCAAATCACATAATGCATTTATACCATGAAGTATTAAAATATCTTTGTTATATATGACATTCTCTTGCAGATTATATAATGAGGTACTTGCTTCTGTCTTTTTGATTTGACTGATGCTGACTTTACAATATCTAGGAACCTTTTGTGCTTCCAGAAACATACAGTTCTCCAGATCAAACCTTCAGAACTGGGCATAGTACTGTAGATAGACCACGAAATTGATAAACAGCTCCAAATGAGGTCTCTAGAACTGATCACAGTTCTACTGACAAGTCCTCCAGAAAAGTATACAGGCCACCAGATGTGGCCCTGAAACCTGAATACATTACTCCAGACGTAACATAACTTTAAAAAAATGAGCTTTTATTTTTGTTCATATGAAATCCAATTTTCTAATACTTTCTTAACTCTTCATTGCTTTGTCATGTTGTTTTGGAACATTGGGGCCACTGAATAACTATCTCCTTTGTGACAGCTTCTTCACACTCTTCCTCATCTTGTATCGCTTGTTTAAGTCACCACATGCTACCAGTTGCTTATCATTGAATAAAGCCCCACTCTATACAACATCTTGTACCTCAATCCGAGTGCCCCCCTCCAAGATCAAGAACCATTCCCAGGCTCCCTCTCCCTTATTGATTATCACTAACAATCTTCCTTCTCCCTTAACTTGTATGACCTTTTAGAGTCTTCCATAACTTCCATAATCCAAAGTCCAGTTGCCCTATTGAAGTACAGGAATGTGTTGGATAGGTAATGTGAAGGAGCCAGCCTGGGTGGAATGAGTGACAAGGAAAGATCTAGGAATGAGGGGAGAGGTGGTGGAGTGAAGCCATAGACTATGCTCCCTATGGTGAAGTTTGGAACAGTAAAATAGAACTCAAGAACACTACCTTTGTGGCTATAAAGTGTTGTGACAGTGGACAGAGAACTTGGAGAGAGTTGATAATGTAGATAGGTTTTCTGTAAGAAGTCTTGAGAGAGGAGATTAAGTTGAGGTTAGCCCTATGACAGGATGTCCTGTTTCATAGTAAATAGACTTAGAGCCTCATTAGAAGGCTGGCGGTCGAAGGACCGCCAGCCTTGCTGTGACGATCGGACAACCGCAACTGTGGTGGTCCAACTGCCACATTACGACACAGGCAGTGAAACCCCCAGGGGACCGCTGTCTCTGCCAGGAGCAAGGTTCCTGATGGTCAACCAGCGTTCTGAGTTGTACTCAGCCAGGGTGGTGCTGAGTTCAGCACCGCCTGGTTAATTACAACTCAGCTTATCACCAGCCTTTCCTTGGTCGTCTGACCGCCATGCAAAGGCTAGCAGGAAGCCAGTGCTGGGAGCGACAGGGGGCCCCAGATGCCCCAGACATGGGCAGTGGAGGGGCCCCTCTGTCCCAGCACTGTCGGGATGCACACTGTCTGCTTTTGTATAAAAACAAGAAAATACATGAAAGCAAATAGCCCTATACAAATCCATGGACCGAAATATGCGCTGGAGGAGCACAACAAAGAGATTTACTAAAATACATGTATTAATTAATAAGGGGCCAGATGTAGCAAACGTTTGCGACTCGCAAACGGGGCGAATCGCAATTTTCGACAGTGCAAAATCGGAAATGGGATGCAAAAAGCCAATTTCCGACTCGCAAAAAGCGATGGGACCCGTTTGCGAGTCGCATCCGGTGCGACCCCATTTTGCGACCCGCAAATTGCAAGTCGCAATTTGCGAGTCGCAACCCATATGCAATAGCAACTCGCAAATTGCGACTAGTCGCAAAAAGCCCAGTTTGCATGTCCCATTTACCACTAACTCAGAGCAGGTGGTAACCATTACCAAAGTATAAAAGGGGACCCAGAAGGCATCTGGGTTACTCAAGATATACCTGATAGCAGTGAGGAGGAGAGTCTACGCAGCCCAGCAGAGGAGGAGGATGGGCCACAGACAGGAGAAGATATATAGAACCAGGCAGACTCTTTTTCAGCAAACTGAAGAGGAGATCTATGACAAATACCGCCTTAGCAGCGCAGCCATTCTAGAATTAATAGATTTACTGAAACCACAGCTAGAACACAAGACTCTGCGTGGCTGCGCCATCCCTACGCATGTGCAAGTACTATGCGCACTGCACCTCTTGGCCTCAGGGAGCTATCAGGGGGTCATTGCCGTGGCAGGTGGGGTATCCCAAAGTGCAGTGTCAAGGTTCCTCAGGGCATTCCTAGATGCCTTAGTCACGCACATGTCTCACTTCATATACTTACCAAGGAATGAGGCAGAAATTAACAGCACCAAGCTGGACTTTTACCGCATTGCCCACCTTCCCCATGTCATAGGGTGTGTAGATGGGACACACATTCAAATATGCCCCCCTGCTAATCTGGAACACATTTTCCGCAACAGGAAGTGTACCCACTCACTCAACATACAGGTTGTTTGTGATGCCCATTATGTCATCACGGACATCGTAGCTAAGTTTCCTGGCAGTACCCATGACTCATACATGTTTAGGCATAGTGGGATACATCAACGCCTGGAACGTGGGGAATTTGGAGACGGTTACCTCCTAGGTAGAGCCATAGAGACTTGCAGACATACACACAGGTCACTGTGCACGACTATCTGGAGTTCCTAACAGTGTACTTTTGTGCCCAACAGGTGACAGTGCATATGCTCTCAGGCCTTGGATCATGACTCCGTTTTTAACACCCAGAACTGAATCTGAGAGGCAATACAACAGTGCGCATAAGAGGACCAGGAACCTGATCGAGCGCACCTTCGGACTGCTGAAGGCAAGATTCAGATGCCTCCACCGCAGTGGAGGCGCCCTCCAATACACCCCCATTACCGCTTTCAAAATTGTGGTTGCATGCGCCATCCTCCACAACATAGCCACCCGACGTGGGCTACCTCTCACCCCTGCAGACCCAGATCCTGATGATGAAGAGCAAGAACAACCACATCGCCATCATGGGGATAGGAGTATCGCTAATCAAGGCAGACTGAGACGGGACCACATTGCAACGCAATATTTTGGACGGTACGTGTCAACTCCCACCATACTCACCTATTAACCATAAACTCCATTTGTTAAGTGGAACAAAAATAACTGTTTTATTAATGTCATGAAGAAACTATATACAAGTTGAAATTGTCCATGGGCAGGAAAATGCCAACCAGTCATGTGGCACATTAACGCCATGTGCCACATTAATATGTCCTGGCTGTTATCTATGATCTCCTGCCCCTCCTGCCAGCCTGGCTGGTCCCTGCTGCGTCCATGGTGCTCTGCCTACCACTCCTGAGCACCCTACTGTCAGTGGCAGAGACACTGCTCACTGTTGAGCCCTCCTCACTGTCTTGGGGTGTTTCCCCGGTGGCCCTCGACATCTCCCGTGTCTCCATAAGTTCAACTATGTGGGTGAGACGTCCCAGGCCCCTGGCAACATCCCCAGCAAAATGGCCCATCTCTATTTGCAGGCCAACTGTCCTCCTCGACAGGCCTGTTGTATTGATGGCTAGCCTGCCGATCGATGTGGCCATCCTGTCCAGTCTTAGCATTATCTGGCGATCTCTGCGCCGCCCAGCCTCTGCCTGGCCCAGCAGTCCAGCCGCCAGTTCCCTGATGGCAAGGGCAATGTCCCCAGTGTTCTGGCACATCAGGTCCATGCGTCTTTTGAGGTGCTGCATGCTTGCATGGTTGTTTCTAACAAAGCGGTGCAGCACACCACTAATCCTGCCCAATATTCTGTTCTGCAGGCGCTGACCCCGCAGCAGATGTGCCTCACTGCTGGTTGGAGGAAGTATCCCGGATCCAGATGGTCTTGCCCTGTGCCGCCTGCGCAGCGGTGGCTGCCCTGTGCTCACACCTGTATCCTCCCTGCCTGTTGCTGGGGCAGCTCCTGGCGTGGTTGTTGCAGCAGGCGTTACCACTGCAGGAATGCTGCTGACTGTGCAGGTGGGGGTGCTGGCGGGTCCTGGGGTGTCCTCCTGGGCCTGGGTGCTTGGGGTGTTGGGGGTGTCTTGCTGGAGACCTGTGGGACATGGGGAACACACTGTCAGTGTCTAGTATCTATTGCACAATTCCTAATAAACATTTGCCTATGAACTGCCTCTTTGACTACATTTCCCATAATGCATCATTCTGGCTTTTTCTACCCTGAAATGGAGCTAATTTGGTTGTGCATGCACCTGTGTACATGGTGGGTGGGGTATGACATTGATAGGGGTACAGGCTTATCACATGGTACTCACCGGTTGATGTGCTGGGCTCTGAGGTGTCCAGGTCCCCAAATCCACACACTGCCTCCTGCTCAAATGTTTCCTCAACCCTTTCTTCCAGGGGTGTGGGTGGTGGCACAGATGATGGTCCCCCTCCAGTGCCTCTCATCTCCCGAAGCCTTTCTGCCACCCTCTCCTTGGTCCGGGAGCGGAGGTCATACCACCTCTTCTTAATGTCCTCAATTGTCCTGTGGCTCACACCCAGGGAATTCATTTTTTCTTGCATGTCCTGCCAGAGTTTCTTTTTGGTTGCCTCAGGAACAGTGAGGGCTGCTCTCCCAAAGAGCTCATCATGGTGCTGACAGCATTCCTCAGTCAGCACCTCCAGCTCCCTCTCAGAAAATTAGATTTTTCTTTTTCGTGGGGTTCCCTCCATGGCTGCTGCTGCTTGTTCACTGTGAAGACTGGCAGTTATAAAAGGGTGTGGTCCTGCCTCCTCCCAGGTGTATTTGTTAACTTCCTGGCTGTGATGTCATCATCATGTGCCAGGAAGTGTTTCCAGAGTGTTCTGGTATGCTTTCTGGAGTGTTCTGCTGCACCTGCAAGCAATTTTGAAGGTAATCGCAATTTGCGACACCTACTCGCTAATTGCGAGTTCGTTTTTTGCACACTCGCAAACAGCGACCTCGCAAACTGCGGACTCGCACACAGCGTTGCGAGTCCGGCTGCAAGTCGCAAAATCGGATCGTTTTTTTTTCTGGCATTCCAATTTGCGACTCGCATTTTGCGAGTCGCATCAACTCGCAAAATGCGAGTCGCAATTTTTATTTTTGCTACATCTGGCCCATAGTTTCAGCAGTTGCAACAGAAGGACCAGCATTTATGTGAGCACTGTAAAAATCAGAAAGTCGATGTCACTAGAAGGCTACAATAGGAATCAAAGATATCACTCCAATTAGGAGTAGGAGATAAGGAGAATAGAGAAAGGGAGAAGGAAAATAGATTATTTTAGAGGGATCAGTGAGGCAGGGTAAGGGAAATGAGATTAGCTCTGATGGATAAGCGATACAAAGAAAATATAGAATTGAAATATATAAAATATCTGTGAGCACAATTAAAGTAGGGATACAAAAAAACAATATGAGCTGAGAGTCACAAGATCCGATCCACCATAGAAATACCCTCAGACATCGGTAAATCCTGAGCAGTCTTATAAACGCCAAACAGCACCAGTGGACTATTGGAAACAGTGGATATTGCAGTGAAATAAAAATAAAATTAAAAGAAAGGATCATAACTGGATACCAAAAGGACTGCAAGGAGGGCTGCGGAAAATTGAGTTAGAAGAAATTAAAAGGGAAGCCATGATAGAACAGAGGGCCCAGGGAAGAGGTACAGAGGTTCCTTTGCCAATAGGAAAACTGGAAGATTTCCTACAGATGACACCTCTAAAATCAGCCTGGCATGTAACTTAGTCATCCCCATCTTTACTGGCCTTACAGTAAAGGCTTCTGTGTATTAGGACATGTATTTCACAGTGTTCTGACCAAATATTGTGGAAAGAATATTGTGAGACACAAATAATGTTTATTAAGTAGTGTAATGTCAAAAATATTGTGGGTTAGAACATAGCAGGTAAGAGTATTATTTTTAAAGATTCTTATTACTGTTTTTTAACATATCACTGTGTATCATTGCAATGTACATCTTTTTTTAAAACATATTTTGTGTATTTCTAGTTTTCATATATTACATTTATAATTAAAATATTTTTTATTTGTGGATGATTTTTGATTTAGGATTTTGGGTTCATAGGGCAGCACGGTATGGAGAGATTTAACATTTTCAATTTTTTAAGTTTGTGATGTTCAAAATTGTTGTTACTTTTTAATTTTTCATTTTAATACTACATTATGTTTATGAAGTTATATTTTTTAATCTTGTGTAATAATCAGATTTTTATACATAATATTTTTATTTTTTATTTTGTTTTAATACTTTAAAATTATAATAATTATGTTTTTGAATATAATTGTATTATTTGTTTGTTCTTAATCAAAAATATTTAAAAAACAATAAACAAAAACTATTGATTGTAATTGATTTTAATATTGTTCTTAGTTTTAAATAAAGATGTATTTATAATTTGTATTTTCATATGGGGTTTGTACATGTATGTAAGTAAATTTATTTGAAGGTGAAATAGTAAATTTGGAATCCCACCAAAGTCTGATACTTTCCCCAATGCGGTTAAGTTTGGAGTGTGAATAGTAAATCTGGCCCTCTCCCAAATACAGTTCTTACCCCAGTGTTGTTAAGATTGGAATAGGTGTAGTAAATGTGACTCCCCACCTTAAAGTCAACACTTCACCCAATATGGTTATGTTTACAGTTGGAATAGTAAATATGACACCCACCCTCCTCACCTCAATGCAATACTTCTCCCATTGTGCTTTTGTTTAGAGAGGGAATATGCATCCTCTGCCAAAGTACATATTCCCATTGTGGTGAAGTTTGGAGTGGTATAGTAAATTTGATTTACCCCAAATTATAACACTTTCTTAAATGTGGCTAAGATGTTACTGGCAATGGTAAATGTGATATGCATAAATTGTTAGCATTTGATATATTTTTTATTGTATACATTAAAACGCGATAGTCCCTTATTGTATAAATTATTTGTTTAGTCATATAGTTTTATAAAATAGCATTTCTTATATTTAATTGCAATATACATTTTCAAAACATTCATTTTATTATATTCCATATATAAAGGTATGCTTTTTTGGAATATGTATTCATTTATGGTGGGGGACATTTTTAGGTTCAGAATAATTACAATTACACATATGATTTAGTGGTAATATACATACACTTTGGTTGTACATTTTTAACGTTCAGTATTTTTTTAACAAACGTAATTTTTTTACAATACTTAAATTATTTAACTATATAATGTATTCAAAAAGTATTGCAAATTTTGGTTTCATATTTTGATCAGTATCTTAGAATATATTTACACATAAAATAGTTTGTATTTTTTGTAAACAGAACATTTTAAAAACATTTTCACGTTTATTATTTTATAAACATTAATAAATAAAATACATTATAAGATTGATTTTTATAGAACGAAAATCTTGTATTTATTTCAGTTTCTTCTCAGATTTTTTATTTTCCAGTTTCATTGATTTTGTAATTTTTCTTTTCTAAGAGTTTAGTGTCAGTAGGTGTTTAGAATTAGGTTAGTCTTTGTAATTGGATGTTGTTATAATGTGTTATTTTTAGTGAAGAATATGTTTGTTTACAGTATATGCTTTATTGTGAAATTTAACATTTAGTTGTGTATGTGTGTTCAATGTCTTTAACATTGATTTAAATTTTTCGTACTATGCTTTGCTTTATATGGGGGTTATAAGTGTTCTTTTGATGGATGTATATGTTTTTCCTTTACAGGCTTATATTTTTTTAAATCAAAAGAGCTGATTATCTTTTAACTAAAATTGTGCTTTACCTTTTCCTTCAGTTTTTTGTTTTTCTTGGGGTGTTTATTTAAATTTTCTAATGTTTGGGTTATTGATAGATTCGTCATACTATTGGACTCAAATTCGATATTCTATTTTTCTGTGGGTTTTTCACATTAGTTTTTTGGGTTTTGCACTTTTTTTCAATCTGTTTTAATTTCCAACGAAAACATTACAAACTTGTATAATAACTTAACACAGTGCAGGTGTAACAGAGCTGTATTTTACCTATATATACATAGAATGATGTCCAAAGAGCGAACACAGCTTTTTATCCTCATGGGGGACAGAGCCACACCCCTGATCCACCCTGAATCCCAAAAAGCCCCCGTCCTACATCCCAAAGAGACCAGATGTTACATAGCATAACCAAACAAGGTAACTAAATTCCTCGTTTGGTTGTCAAGAGTGCGAAGAGGAGATCATGTGTCCCCGTCCCCCACCGTCCCACTGCTATTCGCAGAACTTATGTCCCCCTCTTCAGTGAACTTGTCCAGCAGAGCGCCCCAAGCAGCCACATCAGTGAGTGCCCTATCATCACTGCGTGTCATATGCATATGTTGTTCCTCCGCCGCCCCCGTTCCAGAAAATCTCGCAACCAATCAGATGTCGCAGGGATCCGCACACTAATCCAGCTAATCGCTACTCTACGCTTAGCCAATACTAACGCTAACTGTACCAACCTAGAGGCCGCCCCGCTGCCTGTGCACCACTCCCAGGAGACAAGACAAACGAGTAACCTCCAACTCTATCTCCGTAGCCTCGGATATCGCCTCTACCACCTTCTCCCAGAATGTTCCAACAACACTACAGGACCAGGCCATATGCAGAAATGAAGCATTAAGCTCACCACATCGAGGACAACAAGCCCCTCGACCTGGATCTATCTTATTTAGCTTACTGAGAGTGATATACTTTCTGTGGACAAAGTTAAAATGCAAAAGTTTAAACCTGTGATTGCAGGAGACTGTTTGAACCAAAGACAAGGCCGCATCCCAATCATCGTCCTCAGTAGGCATCCCCAAGTCGACTTCCCATGCCTTATGTGCCACGCTAGGCACCCCTGGTCGATCCTCCCATAAAGCCTTATAGAACCGAGCGATCAAGTGTGTATCTTCACCCCAGTTAAGAAGACCATTCAAGCCAGAAGAAGCCCTGGGGGCTATTGGGAACCCATCCCAGATTTCGTGGGTTACACTTTCAAGTTTGGCTTATTGCAGAAACTGGCCAGAGCCCAACTCAAAGTGTTCCTGGGCATCGGGGATGAAATAAATTCACCATTAGAGTAAAAATCACCGACCACCTCACAACCACCCGACCACCAGGCATCCATTGACATTGTTCTTACTATATCCCGAAACAGAGACAGGTCCCATATCCTTAATTCCCTGTCAAAAGGAGCCCGTCTAAGCACCTGTTTAACCACCTGTTCCCAGATCCCGGCAGTAGTTCTCACCAGATAAGGTGCGGCGGGGTCAGATCTGCCCCCAGACATGAGAACAAGTGCCAATGCCCTCCCATCGCACATACCAGTATACAACCTCTTTTCCCAATTATCCGCCTCTGACATCCATTTCGCAGCACACTTTAGCTGCGCTGCAAAATAATAATATCTTATGTTAGGGATTGCCAGCCCCCCACTCTAGGTCATTCTGCATAACGGACAGCGCCACCCTACTTCGCCTGCCCGCCCAAACTAGGGAGATCAACAGGCTATCCAAGCGTCGAAAAAGCCGAGCAGGCAGTGGATACAATGAGTTCTGTACCAAATAGAGGCACCGGGGCAAAAACACCACCTTTGCTACTGCTGCCCGACCCATAACAGAAAGGGCAACCTATTCCAAAAAGCTACCGAGCGCTCCAACCCGGCAACCACCCACTCAACATTGTTTTCATTATACACATCCACAAAATTGGCGTCCCAGATACCCAGGTTCGCCTTAACCTCCATAAAGCCTTTACGAGAGTTCTGCACCTTATTGGTGCAGTCAGGATAAATTGAAATCTTGTAGTTCTCGTATATCGCCTTATCCGACTCCTGCGCTGTGCGCAGGATAGAGTCCCGGTCCTTATAAATGAGCAAGCATGCGATAATGGCCCTAGGAGGAGCACCATGCCGCCGCCGCGCGACAAGGGCCCGATGAGCACGCTCCACTACAAACACTCTGGATAGCCCAACCGGCTATAGCACGTCCTTGATCCAGCTCTCCACAAAGGATTCCACAGCTGACCCCTCCGCTCGCTCCGGAAAGCCCAGGAACCTGACATTGTTCCGCCTGGATTTTCCCTCCGCGTCCTCCAGCCTCGCCTCCAGCCGACCCACAGTAGATGTAGCTTGCACCACCTGCGACTGCAATGTCCCCACTTCAGACTGCAGCTCCACAATGGAACCCTCCATCATCTTCACCTTGTCCGACACCTTCCGAAGATCCGCTCTCAGCAAGTTGACCTCCACTACAACTGTTTCAATCTTGCCCTCCAGCGGGTTTTGCACTCTTTAATATTTTTTGGATTGGCATTTCACTGACCAGGACTTAGTTACAAAATTATTTCATTTATTTTGTTATTGGATGGGTAACATTAACTTTTTTTATCTTATGTTTGTTTATGTGTTGTAGATATATGTGTTCATATATGTTATTATCATATTTTTATAGGTGGTAGTCAAGTTGTCGTTTATTTGGAAAACAATTGTTTATTTAGCATTGTGTATTAACTAATTTTAAATATCTATTACATTATCAATCTGCATGTTTGTCCTTTGAATTCATTTTTACCCTGATTGATAGTTTAAGTTTGCTTTAATAATATTAAAAAATAAATATTAATAAAGAATGAGTGTTTGTGTTTTTACAGAGTTTAAATAGTAGTGTTGCTTAGTGTGTGTTTTATAGTGTGGATTTTGTTATTGACTCTCTGTATCATAGGCCTTGGAGTTTAGTAATGAATGTTTCTTTGAGTGCTAGGAATTTATGCATTTGTTTAGTTTGTTTGGAGATTTTTGGGTGGGTTTGTTCCATTGTTAGCTCCTGGTAGTTTTGTTCTTTACAGGAATTTGTAGAGTGTAGGGTGGCTTCATCCAAGGGTTCCTTGAAAGAAATTTTGCCAATCTTCTACTGAAGTATTTGACTTTGCTTTTTGGAACATGGTACTGTCATAGATATTCTTTGGTTGGCATATGTGGCCTGATCGGTGCAGACAACCCAAGAACCCTAAAAATAGTACATTATCAAAGCTAGTTTTGTCAGGTGTTGTTCGTAATAGGGGGATTCAATTAGCATATCATAATGTTTAGTGATATCTGTTACAGGGAAGTATGCTAAGGATATTAGCTTTTTTATTTAATGTGCAAATTCTAGGTGAGTTACATATTCTATGCTCAGGCTTGATTTTTGTAGGTGCTTCCATATGCTCCAGTTAGAGTGATAAGTTATCACTCCTGAATTTCAGCTTGTGTCGGTTTAAAGTGTGTTTGAAATTGTCGCCTGTTCAATGATTTGCCTATGATGATTTTTAGTTGTTTGTCTGTTATTTTATATGTGTTAACATTTTATTGTAAGTTGCACTGTGTTAGGTAACAATAAAAATGCTGTTGGGATATTTGTATTTTGAAATTGAACAAGTATTGTGTATATTTGACTCGTTGGTGGAGGGCACAACTTAAAAGTCCATCCATCATTCATGTGTTACATTGCTTTAAGGTTAGTAAATTGTTATTGATAGCATAGACATTTTTTTTTAATTGTTATTGAAGTTGTTATATAGTAAAAAGATAACTGTTTATGTGCGGCTAGTAAGTATTATGATATGTCTATACCTTCATGTTTTTAGGTAGTGTTGGTGTTTCTCTAACTGTTCTATGTGTTTTGCCAATTAATCTTTTTAGGGTTGGTATGCTCGGGAGTTAGGTCCTGATTACGACCTTGGTGGATGGGACACCCTGTCACAAACTTGATGGATATCCCGCCCGCTGTTTTACAAGTTCCATAGTATTTAGGACCTTATGAGTCTGGTGGTCAACAGACTTTCAGACTCATGCTGGTGGTCATGACCGCTGCGGCTTTGAGGGTCTGACCGTCAAATTAAGAGTTTGGCGGTGGACTGCCAAAAGACCGTTGTCTCTGCCTGGAACATTGTTCCTGACAGGCTGATGGAGGTCCTGGCTGTAATCCGCCAGGGCGGCGTTGAACTCACCACTGCCTTGCTGATTACAATCTTGTTCTCCGCCAGCATTGTAATGGCGATCCAATCTCCATGAAAAGACTGGCAGAGAACAAGTGTAGGGGGCCTCAGGGGAGTCCCTGCACTGTCCATACCCATGGCCCACTGCCCAGCACCCTTAAAATGCACGCTATCTCCTGTGCAGACAGTGCGCATTTTGAGGGTGCTAGTGCTCCCTGCATGCAGCAGCATTGCCACAGGCCCTATTATGAACTGGCGACAATGCTGCTGCACCTGTCCCACTGGGCTGACTGGCGGAAACCTTGGTTTCCGTCAGGACTTTGGCAGACTGATGTTTCTGTCCACCAAACTCATAAACAGCCCCATAATGCAACGTGTAATACGGCGGGCGGGATATCCGTCACATTTGTGACGGAGTATTCCATCCACCAAGGTCATAATCAGGCCCTTAGTCTGTTGCTTGTTCAAGAATGTTTGATATAACAATTTTAAGTAATGTTCCTGTTGCCTCTTGTCTGCTCATACGGACCTAATTTAGGTACTGTAAAATATTTCTGAGTTTTATCAGGGGATGGTTATATTCCATAATAGTTTTAACTATTTCATTTTTAGTGGTAGCCCTGCCATAGCATGCTTTGAGTCATATTTGGCATTTCCTTGTTGTTTTTACAATGGTGGTGCATTTCTTACTGCACGAATATCCTATATAATTGAATAACAGACAGCTTTTCTTACTGGTATTTGATGAATTTACTGTTTCTGAGATTTTATCTGTGGGTTTTAGAGCATAAAATATATACTTTAATTTTTAGTATTACTAATATGGCAATTGCTCCCGAAGGTCTAAATAGCAGAATCTCTAGTATGGGTAGATCTCAAATTCAACTAGCAATCAGTGAAGTAAGGTATCTGGTGCTGGAAGGTGCTTGGAGAAATGATCTGGTCTCCAACTAGTCTTTCAGTCTCATGCAGTCTGGATCAAGAGACGTTTTTAATGGTCCATGAAATTATACTGATATTTGGATCCTGTGAAGTTATCACCATACCAAGGTTTTGCTAAGATAGTAAAGTATACTACTTAATTAGAAGTATACCTAATCTTCTATTGGAAGTAATCAATAACTAAGGTTGGTACCACAGAACCAATTACTTTTTATAAAAATAATGGACCGCTGTACCCAGGAGGCTTGAGAAACCCAAGGACTGTGCGCCACTTCATCGGGTGAAACACGTGTCGGCAGAGAAACATAACTTCACCACAACTGCATCATCTTTTGATATTATCAGTAATATAACTTCAACTCTATGGGCCTCATTAAGAGTTTGGCGGTCCCAGCGCGGGACAGCCAAACTCACATAAGGACGCCACCATCATGGCAGTGGCATCGCCTTGTCCTTTTACAATATCCCCGCCGGTCTGACCGGCGGGAACATTGCAATAGAGTGTTGCAGTTGGTCAGACCAGTAGGAACAGTGCTACGAGATAGCACTCAACTCACTTAAAGGAGCCGAGTGCTATCTCGTAGCACAAAGTGGGCTGACCAGCACCTTTGGAATGCCCCTTTGTGCAGTGTGCATTCCAATGGTGCTGGGCAGAGGAGCCCCTGCACTGCCTGTGCAATGTGGAGGGGCTTCCAGCACACCTCATTGTCATCATTTCCACACCGGTCAGACCGCCATGGAAAGTCTGGTGGTGAAAGGAGTTGTAATCAGCCAGACTGCGCAGAGTTCAGTGCCACCCTGGCTGAGTACACCTCTGACTGCCGACATGCCGTCGGGAACCATGTTCGCACCGGAGACAGCGGTCCCCTGGTGGGTCTGCCTGCCAGGGTTCTAATTGGGCAGTCAGACCACCGGGAGTGTGGCGGTCCGACCATCAACGCAAGTGTGGCAGTCCTCGGACCACCACACTCTAATGAGGCCCTAAATCAACATTTGATCAAAGGTGGTTCCAGCAAAGACACTGTAAACTAGTCAACTATTGTATAAAATACATTAAATAAATACATTGGAAAATTGAAACAGTTGTGATCAATATTTTCAAAGTACTATTTTATATTTTTTGTCATCTTAAGGATTTTCGGGGCCCCTCGTACAACATATTTGAGGGGCTACTCTACATATCAATTTTTAATTGTATTACCCATTTTCTGTCACTTCAACAATTCATGATGCCTAAGAGCACTAAGTCATATGTTAAAGCTTAACAGGGTCACAAAAATAGCTTAAACGTGTCTTGCACGGGACCCCCAAAAATCCTTACAATTCACTGGGTGGATAGACCAAGTCAGAAGTAGAGGTAGACAGAGAGGTTTAGACAGAGAAATATAATAGACAGAAGGTAAAATAGAAAGTTCACTTTCCCTGGCGGGGCCTCATAAGTTAGGGGTGCTGAGCAATTGCCTACTTTGTTCATGCATTAAAACATCTCTGGTTATGTTAACTGATAACTTGCAACAGATGTTTGACAGTGTATTGTATTGAAATTCAATTATTAGTTGCATCTCTTCATGGATATCTTCAGAAAAGGAGGTAGAGACACCCTTCAATTAGAGTGCATTTAATCATAGTGGAGGTGAAATGGGAAGAAACAGTCTATGGGCCTCATTACAACTTTGGTGGTCCGACTGTCAGACCGCCAATATGGTGGTGGGGAGGTGGCCACGAAGCCAGCGGCCTCCCCACCTCTGTATTATGAACTCCCCGTTGGATTGGCCAGTGGAAACAGTGCGGATGCATTGCTTCTGCTCTCATGGAGGAGCCAATGCTGCCACAAAGTGCCGCCACACTGTTGCTGCTGCCAGCACACTCGGCATGCGCACTCTCATGGCAGACAGTGTGCATTCCGCCTGTGCTGACAGGGGGGCCTCTGGACTGCCCATGTCATGTTCATGAGCTGAGCAGCGGGCCCCCTGTGGCCCTGTCTCTTCCTTTCCGCCAGGGTCCCCACCATGGAAAGGCAAATTGTGATCAGCACAGATGTGCTGACATCGGCACTGCCATGTTTGATCAAGACTTGCACCGCTGCCAACAGGCCCGGATCTATGATCCTGGCAGTGGCAGCCATCTTCTGGCGGTCCAACTACCAGCATCGTAATGCGGCAGTTGGACTACTAAGATGTTGGCAGTCGGGCCGCCATTGTGGGTATGGCGGTCTTAGGACCACCATACTTGTCATGAGGCCATATGTCTCATTGACAGAACAAAACAGAAGAAGACCCTGTTTAGGTTTCTGAAGTGTATTTTGTAGTATGAACTTTTTGACTAGTTTCCTGAAAGTTGTCAAAGTGAATCTATGGTTTATATTTAGGGGATTGTATTCTGTGTGTCTTGACCTCTACATTTTTACACTAAAGTAACTTGACACAATACATATAACACATTATGTGACTCTGCTGTTTTCAACTTTTGTTATCATGATTTTCTTTTAATTTCCCCAGCCCTAAAGGCTGCCAGCAAGCGCTCACCACTCTAGAAGTGAGTGGAGGTGGTTTGGGCCTATGAGTGGGTGCTGTCTCATCACCACATAATATGCAGTTTCTCGCAAAACAAATGACACATTGATAAAGAAACACCAACGCAGTCCGATGTGCTACTTTTCATTTAGGCAAGTTGCCAAAAAAAAAAAAATGTTTTTTGTTAATAAACTTTTGACGCATACCTTTGCTATTTGTGGGTCTAATTCACAAAGGTAAACTTACATGTTTCTTCTGTAACTTTAATATTTTTTTGTTATTCACTATCTCCGAGTTAGTACTACGTATACAATTGCAAAGACTCTGCATTTGGGGTGAGAAGTCTACACATAAAAAGATAGGCCTGCTCAGTGCTGAATTTGTTAAAAGTTAAGTGACCGGACAGAAGGTATCACCCGTTGGCTCACTGCATCTGGCACAGCCTGGGTGCCACTTTAAACTGCAGGTAAAAGTACATCTTTTATCATTTTTTTAAAGATATATTAAATAGGGCCCGATGTACAACCGCTACAGATTGCAGCTCGCCATTTGCATTATTTTGCGAGTGGCAATCTGTGATGTACAACAGTGTCTAAGACACTGTAAGTGATTCCAAAATGGGTCGCAAAGAGGCAGGTCACAAATTGTCACCCATTTGGGAATGGCTGCATTCACAGGGATGGTGGCCTGCTGGGGTCAGCAGACCACCATGTTTGTGGCTCTGTAGGCTTTTAACCACACCCATGTCAAGCTTATCAGTGTGGTTGGTTTGTGCCTTTTACAGTGTTTAGCCCTCCTCGAGAGCACCGGTAAACTACTGAAAACAAAGAGGCTCCGTGTTTTCAGCATGGCTTCTGGACTACTTTTTCTTTTTATTTCCTATGCAGTGCGATTTCGCTGGGCAGTTGTCAAGCACTTTGCATGACAATTACCCTGTTACATGGATAATTGCACTTTTGCTGGTTACATGGATAATTGCACTTTAGCCGATACGTTTGACTGTGAGCGAAGTTCTGTTTCCTTTTTTGTGTTGCCTTCACGCTCATGGTGACCGTCAGCTCGCTTATGTGAAACTGTATTACTTTTCAGTTTATGTGGCAAGAAAAGTCTAGTTAGGAGTTTACAACGCTAATAGCTCTAACTCGAGCAAAGGCGAGACCCATTCCATTGCAAATGCTTGTTTTAAATACAGCCAGTTTTAAGTAAAGGAAAATGGGATGCATTTCAAAAATAAAAGTGACAAGTTTTCTTTTCATTTTTCCAGAGTAGGCAGTGGTCCCTGGGATCACTCCCTGCTCTGAAAAAACATTTTTGCTACCATTCACAAAGGGGAAGGGGTCTCATTGGTACTCCTTCCTGTTTGCGAAGGGGTTAACATTTATTTGAAATTGGTGTTAACTGCAATTGTTTTGCGACCGCATTCAGGGTCACAAAACAATCATGCACGGGCCTGCGAGTTGCAATTAGGAGGGGACCTTGGCATGCCCCTTCCTAATTGTGAGTTGCAATCCCTATTCTGTAACTTGGTAACAGGATACCGACTCACAAAATAGGGATGGTACATTGTACAAGGCTATATTGTGGTCACATATGGCGAGATTTGCCTTTTGCGACCACAAAATTGCTTTGGACATAGGGCCTATAATTGCTTAAAAGTACACATATTCTGTAACATGTGGTGGTTCTTCATAAATGCTTGCCAGTGTTTTCAAAGCAGTGTCGGCAAGCACCGGCACATATTCAGCACTGAGCCTGTCTTAAATTATTATGTGCAGAGTACTTCATCATAAAAACAGGTTGTTCTTAGCTTCTCAATCTTTGCTTGTCTTTTGCACCTCCAATGGATCTCCCTGCAGGTTGATGCCTCTTCAGACTGGGCCAGGGCCAGACAGGTGTCAGACGGTGGCCTCTCAAAGGCCACTTGTAATGGGGTGGGGCCAGTCACATTTCTAGTTTGCTATAGAAAGGTCAGTTGGGTTGAGTTGCATCCTGTTACATATCAGGCTGGTGATTCTGTAAAGTCAGAAGAGCTAGACCTGAGTAAGGTACATGCCAAGCTGTTGCATCTGAAAAGCCAGTAACAATGGGGCAGAGTCAGTCACACAAGTCTGACCATGAAAATGCAATGCGCTAAGAGGTCAAGTAATTAGTGATCGCCTCGCTATGAAAAAGAAAATTAGAAAACTCACATGGGATCCAGATAGAGGCACATTGTCAAGGAGACAAGGGAACAAGAGAGAAGGGGCGACGGGAATCGCCGTATTAGGACTGCTTGGAGCAAAGCATAACCACAGACATAATTCCATACTTTGACCCTTGTTTAAGGATTGCACGGATGACAACCCAGTGACCAGACATTAGAATGAACTTAAACAATCTCAGCAATGCACTCAGCAGCATACACCCCACACCTAGGAAAGTACTGTGAAACCCCTTATAGGATGTGGGTCTGACGCTCCACCAAGACCCCAAGCAAAAACTGACATAGCTCACCCTGACTAGACAGATGATTGAATGAAAACACATTCCTGCTGCTATGCACCTTGCAGAGACAACTCGAAAAAGACTGAAGATTCACACTAGTTTGTCTAGTAGGCAGGTGCGGCTCCTGTAGGGGCAAAGCGGCCGGGGTGGGGACACAACAGCATAAAGAAATTTAAAAAAAATGAAACTTACCTCCACTGCTGCTTTGCCGCTGTTCTGGCTCCCACTCCACTCACTGCAGGCACAGGTTCCCAGCCTGCCATGAGGCCGATCCTAACACTGCTCTCGCATGAGAGCGTCATGTAGGTTCTCATTATCCTAATGAGACTACTGGATTTGGGTGGCAGAATCGCCTGGACTGCGGGGGACTGAGTCTGAACCTGCTCCAGGTGACACCTGTCAACCTAATTCGGGTTTGTTCCGGCTAACTAGCAGTGCCTCATCCCTACCCAAGAGCAGGGATGATTGGGCAACCGGGCGCATGACATAAATGACTCCTCAGGGGAATTGTGGTAACTCAGATCTCTTCGGTTTCTCTCAGATACATTAGTCTCACATATGTATGGACAATCAGAGGCAGAGTAAAGTTCAATAAGGTTTTATTGAAGTAACTGCATCTTAGATAATAAAGCATGTATTGCAATAACTAGGACGATGAAGCACAACAGGATTAAAAAAGTGACAAGGAGAGTAAAACACGAGAATAACGCTACCATAATGTCACTAGTGTTTGTATAGATAGTTCCTACCTAGGCTATGTCAGAGCACAGCATGTTAAGCTCTAATTCTGCCCTTCGGGTTCCCCCTGGAAAGACATCATCCCTCATACCTCAGCATGCAGCCGTGGTCATCTGCCGGAGTCTCCCTCTGACGGTCATGGGTTAAAGTAGTGTTTTTATAATACAACAGCTGAAATTCCAGGAAAGTATCCTCACGTAAGAGTGTGTATGTTTCTCTGAATATTGGAGACAAAGCGTACCACTTTTGCCGCAAACTATCTCATTGCAGCCTTGAGAAAGCTCAGAGTGAAAGACATGTCTTTATTTAAGAATGCAGTGCTGACCTAGCCGAGGAGCAACTGGATAGAGAAAATAAAACAAGACCGCAAATGTGGCTGTTAATAAAATAATATAACGAAGCTAGAATGAAACACATCTAGGTTAAAGTGCACAACGGCAGGCCTAGTTTGCTCAAATAACGTGTGTAAAGCTATAACTAAAATGGCTACACAACAAGAGCAGCGTTAGGATTGGCCGGAGTGCCCTCGCTTCACGCTCCGAGGCAGAATGGGAGCCTCTGCCTGCTCTCTCCAACCTGGCAACACAGTGTCGGGTTGGACAGATCCCAGTGCGCATGTGTATTTGGCCATCCCAAGACGGCTGGCCAAACATACATGTGCACTGAGGGGAGTGCTGTGCACTCCCCCTCCGTCCCTGTCATCGCCCATGGCCCCGCCCATTAAAAAATAAAAACAATAATAAAGTCTCTTTATTATTGTTTTCATTTTTCAATTTGCAGCTCTTGCTGCTGGGGGCGGTGACGCTCTTCCACCAGAATGGAGGAGCCACGCCCGCTAGTAGGTCACAGTAGGAATCCCCTTTCTAAATGTAACCTCATGGAAAGCACAATACCCAACACAGTACCACTCTTACCAAGGACAGCCCCACAGATGACCATCCAAGGGCAATTCACAACCACAGACATCCTTCTGCAAAGAAAGGCACTAAGAGGCCATGTAATTAATGGACTTACTCTGTAGAAAAAACAAAAAAATGTAACATGCCATGTGTGCACTATAAAGGCCTGTAGGAATAAACTAGAGTCACTAATATGTCAGCCTGGTAGGTTCTACTTGGACACAGGTCTGCGGGGTAGGTTAATCAGCCTACTTTCAAGGAATTGCAAAATATCAGTTCCTTTTCCTGACTTGTTAAGAGCCCTATCCTGATATTGGGGATGGGTGACCTTTTTTGTACGAGTAGAACTAAGTAAGTGACTACTTATCTTTAGATATTGATGAGTATTTGTTTTGAAAATTTTGGAGTAGATTTTCTTTTTTGGTCCTGAGGAAGCGTCATAGGATCTGGCTGGACCATTCGGACGCGAAACATGTAGACCCGCTATAGAGAGATACCATATAGTGTTTATCCTCTTTTTTGAGAGTAGGTGACCATTGTCTATCACCCATCGCTCTCTGACTTGGTTTTAATCTTGGTCTTCATCACATAATACTGATTAAACTATGAGCAATAATCGTTGATGATGAACCAATTTTAATTATTTTTTTTCTATTCACTCCATTGACATTTGGGTACTCCTAATTGGGCACCCGCTCAAATTAAATAAATGTTTTGGATGTGCGACTATCTGAGCACCCCGGTTAAGAGCACCCCCTCGGGGGGAGCCCGTTAGGCATTGCAGTACCGGCCTAACGAGGAGCTTTCCCAATGATGAAGCCAGTCATCCATCGTGATGCATGAGGGTTCTTGCTCCTGTAGATATTCCGTTCACTCTAACAGTTTACTCTCAATAGGAACAGTGTACTTTTAGATTTATAATCACTAATATGTCAGCCTGGTAGAGCTGGGGTAGTCAGTCACATGCCAGGCAAGTGCCCCTGAAAAGGTGATAATCACTGGAAAGAGTCATTGACATGTCAGATGTGCACTTGAAGCCCATGCTCATTCATGACAGTACTGGGACCACCTTTGCATAACTGATAACTAATTTCAAGTTGTCCACCATACAAACATTGCCTTTGCCTATAGAGTGCAACAGATTCTTGGCACTAAGAAGGTGAGCAGCTATACCACTGAGGCCAAAAGAATATACCAAAAATTGAGAGAAAAGCCAAATTTGCAGAGCCTTGCAAAAAGAAGGAAGAACCTAAATGGTTTCAGAAAAAGAGCCAAAGTATTTTGTAGGATGGTGGAAATGATAGAAAAAGACTGGTCACAACTCAAATCTGACAGATTAAGTTTTCAATGTCCCTGAGACTTTTTAAGAGGAGGCAAGTTCAGTCCAAGCCCTTGGAGAACCTTTGGAAACAGAATGTAGGATGCAAACTTCCGTCCTTTCACTCCCAGAACAGAAGCAGCTGGCCAGCCCAGCAAATCAACAGACAAGGTGGCAGTCCCTACCACAGCATCCAGTTCTTCTTCCTGGCAGAATGTCCTCAGTCCAGAAGGATTCTAACTTTGTGGGGTCAGAGGTCCAGTACTTATACCCATTTCTGCTTTTGAAGTGAACAAACTTCAAAGAAACATCTGGGTCCAGTGCTCACTATGCCACCAGATTCAAGCTAGCCTGGCTCAATAGGGGTGATACCCCGAAACTGGTCCCAAGATGCTTTTTTCTGGTCCAGGGAGGACCTGGCCTGGGATTTCGGGCTGGACTGTTCCCATGGGGAACAGGGTCAAGACTGATTTGCGTATGGCAGGGCCCAAAATGGAATGGCATGGTGAGCAAAAAAACTGATGGATTAACCCCAGATCTGTAGCTGGGGGTGAATATTTGATTTGGTCTACATTCCGTCCATCAACTGTTCTTTTTGCAACTTTCTAAACGTGGCATTTTCAAACTTACAGTTTAAAAAACAACTTCACCAAAAGATGTATTTTTAATTTGTGAGTTCAGAGACCCCAATCTCCGCCTCCCTATCTGCTCCCAATGGGAAATGACACATAAAAGATTTTCAAGGCAATCCCAATGTTACTCTATGTTAGAGATAGGCCTTGCAAAATATTGAAAAAACAAGTTTAGCAGTATTTTACTACCAGGATATGTAAAACGGCCCAGTACATGTCCTACCTTTTAAATTCACTGGACTCCGCCCATGAGGCTGCTGTGGGCCTACGTTAGGGGTGACTCACAGGTCACAAGAGGGAAGGTCTAGGCTGGCAAGTGGGTGCACTTGCCAGGTCGACATGGCAGTTTAAAACTGCACACACCGACACTGCATTGGAAGGTCTGAGACATGTTTACCAGGCTACTCATGTGAGTGGCACAATCAGTGCTGCAGGCCCACTAGTAGTGTTTGATTGACAGGCCCTGGGCACACATGATGCTCTCTGCTAGGGACTTACTGGTAAATCAGGTATGTCAACAATGGATAAACCAATCACCAATACAATTTAGACAGAGAACACTTACCCTTTAGCACTAATCACCAGTGGTAAAGTGCCCAGAGTCCTAAAGCCAGCATCAACAAAATGTAGCACACAGTCAAAAACAGGAGGTTAGAGGCAAAACATTTGGGGAAAACCCTGAAAAAAGGGCCATTTCCAACAGGGTGCTTTTAAAAGAGCCTAAATACAATACATTTCCATATTCCAGTCTGTAGCCAATAACAGTGGCCACAAACAATATTCTTCCTTCGGCTTTAAGACAGATCTACATAACTCATGCATTTCAAGTGGACAGAGAAAGGAGAGATGACAGTATGGATTTGAGGATGTGGGTATAGGTTGACATCAAGAAAAAAGATAAGATTTTGGTCAAAGCAAAATGGTTCCGGACAAGTGTCCTTCTCTGGCGGCCAAGAAGTAGAAAACAAGCTTTTTAATGCACTTGGGCTCCTATTTGCTCGAGTTGGAGCTATTTGCATTGTAAACTCCTAACCTAACTTTTCTTGCCACCACAAATTAAAAGTAAAAAAACACAGTGCGATCGCACTATGTAAAATGCAGCACGATCATGCTGCAATTAAAAACGGAAAAACTGAGCACGATGGCGCTATGTAAACCCCAGCGCGATCGCGCTGCGGGTAAAATTAACAGATAAAGTAGTCCGGACCCCAGGCTCAAAACATCGAGCCTCGTATGTTTTTGGTAGTTTACCGGTGCTGTGTAGGTGGGCTAAACACCGGAAAAGGCATGACGTATGCATGCCTTTCACAAATGAAAGCAAGCAGATTTTTAAGAGCAAGCCCAGGAACCAATGAAAGAGACTGACGTGACCTGGGCGTGGTTAGTATCCCAAAGAGAGATTACTTTATGGACGGAGCGCTTTGTGCTCGCCCATAAAAAGAGGATTGACAGTTGTTTTATAAACATACTGTTTTTTTCTCCTGCATGTAGGTCCACCCACTGGGAGCCCATCCACTCTTGAACCTTCCTCATACACTGGTGAAAACAGGTACCCAGACTTTTTAAGATCTCAAGTTGCATGAGAATAGGGGTGCCACCAAAATACTTTAAAAAAAATAAAAAACGAAAGTGGAAGATGCTGGGCAGGGGCTTAACATTAGCATTAACGTCATAGTGGGAGCCGGCAGAACTAGGATAGACAAGTGTCAAGTTGCAAATGGCTTCCTAACACTAGCTACCTTTGCCTCATGTTATGATATGCACTCAAGGCCTTGACACACCTTCATGGTTTCACATCTCAAATGGGGCACATTTGGAATTTGCTCAAGACTTCTAGTTCTCGTCCCCCCACCCTTCAAATCCACAGGCCATCAACCAAGAGTCTGACCTGTATAATGATAAATGAACACAGCAGTACCCATTTTATCCACCCTGGAGGCACAGAAAAAAGCTGGCCATGCTGGTACTGAAAATTTAAATCTAGGGTTTTTATACAAGTCTCTACGGTCGGATCAGAAACCCACTGAGGTATCTTATGCGTATGTTTGACTATGGTGAAGGAGGGTTGCCCCCCTGGCTGAGCCGGCAGCAGAAAAATAAAGCAATAGCTGTGCAGGGTGGGGCGGGGCTGGGCCACGGGAGGTGGGAGGTGGGAGAGGGTGAGGAGTGGTGTGCACAAAGTGCGAATTTGTGTTTGACCAGCAGTCTCAGGCCGGCCAAACACATATGCGCACTTAGCTTTCTCCAGCCGGCTTTGTTTAACAGCCGGGCGGGAGAACCTGCACAGACCCCAGGGTTGTGTCTGAGGTGCAGCCCAAGCTGCTCAGACTAATCCTAATGCTGCTTTCATGCTAGTTTTAGCATGACAGCAGAACCAGAGTTGCATGAGGAGCCTGTGCTGTGTCCCAGCAGTGAATGCTGGGACACCACAAAAGGAGTGACTAGCGAGGTGGCAGGAACAAGGCATTGAGGTAAGTGAATTTTATTTTGTTTTTTTTCACCTCATCTCCATCCCTCCCCCTGACCCTCCACTTGAGTTATGCGGTGGCCACTGCTGTGTAAATGCAAGAGCATTGTGCACATAAAACAGAGTGGGGAAAGGTTCAAGAAAAATCCCAAGGCCAGAGGAGGGAGGTTCCCAGGGGCGTAGCTTCAGGGAGGGTGATTGGGGTGTTACACCCCCAAAATAAATATATTATGTAATAAATTGTTGGGTACATGAGCTTTCAGTCGGGTCTGATAAGGTGTCTGTCAGATTTCACCTGGGATTTTTAAATACTGACTCAGACAAAAACACACACACATGCACTCCCATGACTGTTTTGAAGGTCCTAAAACATGCCTACTTTACAAAATATGTTTGAGCATTCCTCACATTCTGTACTCCTTTTCACTGAGCCTTAGCCCTCCTTCATGCGCAGCTTTCCATATCATGATTAGCATGACATGCCAGCATGATTGTCTGAAAATCTGAACCTTATACCCCTTAAGTCTTACTGACCAAGCTTCTCCACTGGAGTGTCCTTAGCAGCGGGTGAGGTGCTCCTTGGAAAGATGTGGTTATGTCTGGCATTTGAGAGAGCTGTAGTTAACTCGCCAGACTATTGTTTTTCCACCACAAATTATACATAATATACATATGCAGAGGGGCTTTTGGTCAATTGGCTTTATCCATTGGTTTGTTCCCTTATTATTAAGATACTAAGATTTTTGGTTCAGTACGCTACATACAGCTTTGGGTCAGCTCACTTTACCTACTGGCTCCTTTCACTGGGTGACTGAACAAAGCCTCTTCACATCCTCCAAAAATAATTCCTTTCTCTTCAGGTGCAAAGCTGGTTCATAGTGTGATTTTTATTTTGATTGCTGTTTATAAAGCATTGAAAGCCAAACTGTTGCACCAATAAATGTTTTTTTTTAATCCTAGTCTTCTATTTGCAAGTAAAAGGTGGTCATGTTTAGATGATGGCATGTTCTGTTTTTCCATTTCATTTTTATGACATAAGCTTGCATTGTTTTAAATTAGCCAAAGCCCCAGCTTGCCAAGGCCAGACCTACTGGCTTGGCCAACACTTGTTTTAGCTTGTTTTTAAAGTTTCGGTTTAAGTCGGTGAACCTGATGTGTGAAGGGATGTTGTCCAACTGTGTGGGTGCAAACGATGAAAGGATTTGTCTTCTCTTATTTCCTTTTTTACACCTCTCCTTTTCAGGTCTGGCTGTATCCTGACTTCTAAATTGTTATTGTTCATATGAGACAGCAAGTTTGGTTTTTACGGCTTTGTAAGGACAGGAGCTACAAGTCCATGACAGTGGGAGTAATGTGGTCATACTACATTAAAGGTCTGTTGAGGAAATCATGGAGGAGGGTCTTCGGTGGAGCCAAAGTAAGAATCCTGCAAAAAGCGGGATTAGGCCGCAGTCTCACATTAGTTCTTGACACAATTTCAGCATCTATGAAGGCAGATATCATCGCTTGTCAGTAGTCTAGCCTTTGTGAAAGCAGGCCTAATTATTTTTCAGTTTACTGGACATTAGGAAGTCAGACATCAGTCCTTCTCAGCAATGCAGGGTCTGTGAAGACATACTTTAGTCCTTCTTAGTATGTTTCCCTTTACACAGACAGCAGTCCATCCCTGTTCTCAGCTCCCATGCAGGCACACAGCACCACATCAAGCTGCGCAAGACTTTCACAGGCAGACAACAGTCGTTACTGCTGTGCTACTCTATGCAGCTGGACACCTGTTCTTCGCTGCTCTGGGGGCTTACACTGGCTGACAACTGCCCGTAGCTTCTGTGGGGCCTTAGGCAGGCAAAGACAATTCTTTAATGCTCTTGGGCCTTAAACATGCAAAAGGCAGGTCTTCGCTGCTTCTTGAACACATGCAGACAGATAACCTTCACTGCTCCTCTCGAGCCAGACCAGTGGTGTAGTAAAGGCCCCCACAAATTCCCCTCCTCCCTCCCCGAGCTCCGTGGGGAGGGGGGGGGGGGGGGCTCAGCACAACAGGGCCTGAGTGAGTGTGGGGGGGGGGGCGCCTTCGTGTTCTTTGCAGGCGGCCCCCGCCAGTTTTGTTACGCCACTGAGCCAGACACTTATTCCCATGAGCCATACCAAGCAGATATCAGTCCTCTGTTTTTCTCAAGCCATGTTCATGTTGAGTCATTCACTGCTACTGGGCCATATGCAGACAGACATCAGTTCTCTGATGTGACTGAGCCCTATGAGCAGGGCCACTGGAATTGTGCGGCAGGGGACGACCAAAGTATGCAACAGGGTTGAGTAAATTATGCAGCAAGAAAATGCAAATTATGCGACATAATGCTGCACATTTTGGGATAGTTTTACTTCATTATTTTATCATTTTCAAACTTGTTAACATTGTCTGGGCATTGTTGGACCCTATTACTTCCAGTTTAACACCTAAATATAGCAATAAAACAACAAAAATGTAAGTTTGCAAAGGCATGCTTGTGCTGCAGTTTTAGCAACTTTTGAACCGTTTGAGCTAGAAACACAATTTTTTGTTAAAATCTGCAGATTATGTGGCAGATGGTGGATTATGTGGCAAATGCGGCAAATCTCTAATTATGCGAAAATCGCCGAGGTCGGACAATCGCATAATTCCAGTGGCCCTGCCTAATGGGTCATGCACAAGCAGACATAAGTGCATTGCTCCTCTTAGACTATACGTAGGCTGGTAGTCTTCACTGCCGTTAGGCCTTATGCAGGTAGACGCCTGCCCTTTATTCCTTTTAGGCCATACGTAGGTAGACATCAGTCTTCGCTGCTCTTGGAACACAAGCAAACAAATGACATACTCTGTACCTCTTGAGCCCTATGCAGCCTTCGTTCTTGTGAGCCACACACAAGCAGTCATCAGCCCTTTTCGCCTTCTCACACCCTATGCAGCTGGATGGCAGTCATTTGCAGCTTGGGTCATATTCAGATATGAGTTCTTCTCTGTTCTTGGGATAGACACCGCAGACAGTAGTCCTCCAAATACAACGTGGATGGAAAAAAATAAAATGATAACAAATTCGACTGGCAAAAACAATTTATACTTTTACAAATTTCTCACTGCAATACTGTTTTTTTTCCTATTTAATTTCTTTTATTGAATAGAATTTCTCTTTGTACAGTGACTGAAAGTGATTTTTCATTATTCTTAACGTAATTTTTTTGTAATTATACCGCAATCCGCTCCAATAAGAGTTGGGTGATTTATAATGTATTCTTATCCTGTTGGGTGTTCTCATCAAAAGAGTCACGGGGTGCGGGCTCGCACCTTAACTGGGAACCAGGGTCCATCATTGACTATCCGCTGGACATATATTTGTCTACTGATTTCCTCCTTGATTGAATCACATATGATACAAGTACATGAAGTCAATATTCACTTTATCACTGGGGAAAGTTGTTGAAAAAACCTTCAGATATGAATTTTGTGGTTGATCAGTGGTGAACCTAGTGACTTGGATGTTTCATTTATTGCTGGTTTGAAAGTGCTGATGTTACAACAGGCCTGACAATGACGGATTTATTACCAGAAAAACCCAGAAACATTTTCCGAAGATCATACATGGGACATGAAGACATTAGGAGTGATTGAATATTTTTTTCTATTTTTATTTAGCTGTTCAAACACAAGCCTTATTAAGGAGGATCATGAAATGCCATAATTACAGTATAACACTGTTTAACTAAATGTAAAGATGGCCAGGCCCATGACACACAGATGCACTCTTAGGCACACCACCCACGCACATAAATATATTTTAAAAAACTGTGATAAAAATTTAGAAAGAAATAGAAACACGCAGGATATTCACCAATGCATCTAGAAAAACACAAAAATATATTCCCTCATACTCTTAAAACTCACATATATACACACAGGCACATACACACGCACTCATACAGACAAAAACTCAAGCACACCCACACATAAGCACACCCAGCCTCTGGCCCATTCTCAGACAGAGCCCTGGAAAGCAGGCCACAGTCAGATATGCACACTTTGGAGCCTTCGCCTCTCACAGCAAACACCCAAACCGCCACAGGAAGCCAAGACTAGTGCGCTTGCAGATGGGGGTGGAAAAGAAAAGATGAAGACAAAAAATAGAGATAAGTGCTCTCGCACTATCTAAAAATAAATTAGGCTATCGAAACCTGCTGCGACCACGAGAGGTGCTGACACACTTTCCACGATTGTCTGATGTGCAAAATTGCAAGAAAATAGACAGGACAGGGGGTGAAACAGGCCAGGGAGGGTGATCTGAGATTAGACAAGGCGGCGAAACGGGCTTGTGAACCGAGAATAAACGAGTACTAAAAGCAAAATAATACAACTGAAGTAAAATGAAAGTAAAAAACGTGAAAGCAAGTAAATTGTGAAAGATAAACTAAAAACGGAGAAGTAATACTTCTTTAAAAAGATTAATCTAAAAAATGTAAGTGAAAACTGAAAGCATAAATAAACATCTGAAACAAAAATACATATTATTATATTTCCCACCAGGCACAGGAGACGAAGAAACAGTTAAGATTGGTTTCCTATAGACTCTGCATGTTGTTCAGTTGAACAGGACCTGTCCCGGACATATGACGGAGCAGCTGACAGGTTCTCTCCGTCCACCAATATGTTGATGGTGCCTACTTGCATCTAAGATCCTGTCCACGGGTAACTTCGCAGTACATTATTATAGCTGTCTGAGGTCCATCAAAGCGAGGCTACTACCTTCCTCCATGTGAGCAGGAGTCCATGCTACCTGTCCTGGGCGTTCATTTGATTTCCTTGTGCTTTCTAGCAGTTGTTGTGAAAGCTTGTTTCCTTAAGCCAGTTGGACTGGCACACATGACGACATTGGTTTAGAGGTGGCCCTGGACTGGAAACAGGCTTTTCGACTGGCATGGAGTTAAGTGGCAACCATGACCAAAGCAGGAGGACCCACCTCTTTCTTAAACTCTATCATCCTTGCGAGTGGGTCCAGATGGCCGCTGCCTACTTTGAAGCTAAGAGATTGTGCTCCCCATGCCAGTGCAGTGGGTCGTACATATTGCCTTGAAAGCCATGAAAGCCAGTTGAAGGTTCTGACATTTGCTCAAATGGGGGATAGCTGGGGGTGAATAATTAAACTGCTTTTATTTCATACCTGTGCATATGCCTTGTAAGGACTGGCACTAATACTGGTCAAGGCGTTAAACAACTGCTAAGGTGCAGTGAAAGCTACTCAAGAAGCAAAGAGCTTGAAAAACTACAGGCAAGATGGTCACTGTGTTTGCGACAAGGGGAAGGAAGAGAATTCCACAGCTTTACATCCCACACTGCAAATTTCTACTGTCCTGTGAACGTTTTTAATTTTTTTAAATTTTAGTTAGCTCCTCTAGGAACCACCAAAGTCTCATGACACTGGCACAGCATACTTGAACAACCACATCTGCTTTCACAAACCTTCCAGACACCTCTGCTCGCCCGGACTCCTACTTGCACAAATCCCACACATACAAAAAAAGAGCTAGCCTTCTCCTACATCGCTCCTAAAGTGTGGAACGACCTGCCCCTTCTCATAAGAGCCTTTTCACCTCTTCAGTTCAGCAAGAAGCTGTGTACCCGGCTTTTCCAGTAGCCTACTAGGCCGTAGGTGTGGCTGGGCTCTCACTTGCCCAGTGCCAGGATACCCTCCTGGATGGTAGTGCGCTCTGCAAATCTACATAACATTACAGGTGCAGCACTGAGACGTATTATGGCAGTAGAGAAGTGACAAACGCAATTTACATGAATTCACTGTTGTGCCTAATTTGGCAGATCTCTAAGGTATCCACCAAGGAGTGACAGAGAAGCAGCTGACAGCATGCACTGGACAGAGGCAGTCATGGCATGTCTCTGTACAATGGCCCCTAGTGCATCTGTGAACGACTTTCAAGCATGCAGCATGTACCGCCAGCCATTGTAAATAATCTGAGTCCATCTAAGAGTGACAAGGCATAATCCACAGGCACGCACTTGAGGTATGCCGCCCTAGAAATGTTACTAATGGGCTTCCAGGTGGGACCCTGTTCGGGGATCCTGGGTAAACAATATATAGAGTCCATACAGGATCAACAATTGATAGCCCAAAGCATGCAGGTATCCACCAGGGAGTGACAGGAGAGCTGCCCATGGGCATGCACTGGATCAGTTAGACATCATGAATGATGTAGAGAGTCAGTCCAGCAACTCTGAAGAGTAACCTAAAGGAATACAGCCACGGATCTTGCTCTTTAGAAGCTATCCAGGAGTGATAGAGTGGCAGTCCAAAGCCATGCACTGATTACTGCCAGCCAGAGCCCCATGGTCACTGTAGGATGTACAAACCATTAAAGAACATGGATAAGCATTGGCAAAGCCAGTAGGCCAGGCTTTAAAGTGCCAACGAATCACAAGCATTCACAAATGCTGTTTACATGCTTTATATCGCCACGTACTGTGCATGTATCATATTCAAGTTAGCCTTATTGGTTTTGCCAATATTGGGTAAAAAGTATCCAAAAAGGATTGTTTTTGTACAGAAAGCATATAGGAGATAAAGTACTAGACCTGACAAACAGCATAGTGGATAGTGTAGTTTCCAATGTAACATAGTCCCTCGTGTGTTACAATGGAAGTTATTTCCTTGAAGCCAGAAAGATACACTAAATAGCAAACAGTATGAAGTGGAGACAAAGCGTTTCTTAATTAGTTAGTAACAGCAAGTTAAAAGACAGCTGCGCTGACAAGGTAGACCTAAATAAACAAGCTAAACAAATGTGGCTAGTCATAAATCGAGAAGATAGTGGCCTACTGGCCAGTTTTGGGGCATCAAGTAAAATGTGACCAAAAGCTAGGCCACAAAGCCCCTCAAACCCTTGGGGAACGGTGCGGCGGTAATGGCTGCACTTTGGAAAGCTACGCCCCTGCATGGTGTGAGGCGCACAGATGTTCACTATCTCTCTCTTGCACTGTGGCTTCCTGCAAACATTTTCCTTTTGCTCAGCTGTTTTTGGGTTGTGCTGATTGCACGTGTTCTGTCTTCTTATCAGTGGTGTAGAAGGACTTCCGCTCGTGTATGTGAAATTCAAAGGACCCTCTCAGGACATGCCGCACTAAAGCTAAGGGCTGGGTGTGAGACTTGGGTGGTTCGTGGAGGGGGGAGGGGTGTGAGGGGGAGTTCAGAGCATGGTATGCCATGAAGAGAGAGTTCGAGTACTTTTAAACACCCCACGAGAACCATGTCTTAAGAGTGAACAAATAGGCACCTGCACAATTAGGAGCTCACTTGCTCTCACAGTCCTTGCCTTTATAGGGACCCAAACTCTTTCAGGACTCCCTACGACCCTGGCCCGTAGAAGCCTTGACACTCATGTTACTTTGATCTGCCCATAACATATCCGCACCATTACTTCAACTACATGATTATTTTACCACCTATGCGTGCCACACCATTAATTTGCTCTCTTTATTTAATGACCCGGTTATTTCACCACATTTACTTCCCGACACCATCACTTTGTCACCCTTTGCTCCTCACTCTACTTTGCACAGGTTTATTTCGTCCCACCCTTACTTCAGCTTTACCATTATTTCACCTTCTTTACTTTTCACGCCATTCATTCATTGTCCTTATTAATAAGATTATTTCACCACATTTACATCCCCACACTATTACTTCAGTTTTTCCTCACCACACCATTACTTCACCAGGTTTTCTTCACCACACCATTACTTCACCAAAAACATTACTTTGTCAAAAATACTACGCCACCACTACTTCTACACACCAATACTTTATCACCTTTACTTCTCCACACCATTACTTTGCCACGTTTAGTTACCCACTCTATTGCTTCACCATATTTGCTAACTCTACACTACGTATTATTCGCCACCTTAAATTCTTCATAATATTACTTTCTCACCTTAACTTTGCTGCACCATTGCTGCCACTTTTACCTACCCTGCACCATTAATCGCCACCATTCCTTTTCCATATCATTAATTCTTTATATTTACTTCCTCTTGTTATTACATCATCACCATTACTTTCTATATTATGCCTGCATGTGCACTTGTGCACTGCTTGCGAAATCTATTGTTAATAATTTAAAAAAACTTAAAAGGGGCTTAGAACCAGTCCCTTATTTACCTGAAATTACCATTGGCTTACTCTAATATCGCTCTGATTAGGTGCTTCGGATTCGCCAGCACGTTGTCTGCACGTCACTCCCTGTTGTTTTCTTCGCCAATCTTGCCATCGAGTTGACTCTGGACCAAGTACTCTTCCCGGATCCCTACCAGTTGGACACTGGCCAGTGTCCTTCCTCTGGCTACGACGCTGAAGGTACTTCTTTTTCCTTTCTCCATGTCGTCTTCTTTCTTCACTGACGTTACTTTCTTCGCTGCCATCTTCTTTTTTTTCCTCTGCATGCCGTCTTCTTACTTTGATGACATCTTCTTTCATCGCTGTAGTCTTCTGTATCTTTTTTTTACTTGCCCATCTTTTTTCTTTCTGCATGCCATCTTCTTTCTTCTTCAATGCATGCAATCTTCTGTCTTTTTTCTTCTCTGTCTTCTTTACTGCATGCCATGTTCTGTCTTCTTTCTTCTTTCTTCTTTACTGTATTCCATCCTCTGTCTTCTTTTTTCACTGTCTTCTTTGTTTTCTGCATGCCGTCTTCTGTCTTCTTCCTTTGCTGTCTTCTTTCTTCTTTACCGCATGCTGTGTTCTGTTTTCTTTCTTCAGTGTTTTCTTTACATCATGCCCTCTTCTGTCTTCTTTCTTTGCTGTCTTCTTTCTTCTTTACTGCATGCCGTCTTCTGTCTTCTTTCTTCGCTGTCTTCCTTCTTCTTTACTGCATGCAGCCTTCTGTCTTCTTTCTTTACTCTCTTCTTTCTTCTTTATAGCATGCCGTCGCCTGTCTTCTTCCTACACTGCTGTCTTCTTTCTTCCTGTCTTCTTTCTTCACTGCTATCTTCTTTCTTCTTCGCACCATGCCCTCATGGCAATAGGTTTTGTTTCTTCTTTCTATCTAACTGGATTACAAATATTAGAAAAATGTTAAAATAATGTTTGTTTCAAAATTGATAAACCATTAACAGTTTATCAAATTTAAAACAAACATTATTATAACTTTTTTGAATGTTTTAGAATCCAGTTAGATAGAAAAAATAAAGGCGAAAGCTATTGGCTTTGCCAATGCTTGTTTCAATAAGGATATTACTTCCATCTGACAATTATTTTCTCACACCATTTAAGGCAGAAAGACTACTTTGTAAATTAGCACGCACCACTGACATCTGCTGTGATTTACATTGATAGCACTTTCCAATGACCTATCTGTTTTGCTTATAGTTCCTTTCAGATTGAAAGTAGGGCCGTGTAGGCATGGAAAGATAGGTTAATTAGCCCAGAGCAAGCCTTCTCCCTGGTAAAGTGATTGGGATAGTCTACATTTTATGGGTCCCAATAACAGTGATGTGCATAAAAATTATTATAGTTTCATCTAACAGCCGGGAATGCAATCTTCACAGAAGCATAGGGCCAGGTGTACTAAACCCATCCACAAACTAAGCTGTGCAATTATACACCCACCCCTTAGTATATGGGTTGCATTGCAAATTGCTCACCAAATCGCAAATAGGTTATATTGCAAATTGTTCTATCACATGGAGTTGCAAAAAAACGGTCTTTGCTTTCTCACTTGGTGAGGATGCGAGTTTAGTTCGAGCGTTGTCAAGCACTTCTGATAAAGCCATGATCTGAATAAGAGAGGTGATTGAAGAGATACGAGTGTTGTCAAATGTATAGCAGCCAAAGTAGAATAACAGAAAAGGAGGCGGGTGAGAAAAAGAATGTAAGAAGAGGTCAGAGCGCATGAAAAAGGGGTTGGTCAATGTGGAATGAGTGGACAAGAGAGAGTAGGCGATGATGGATGGGCAGGTGTGATGCACGATGAGAGAGCATAAGATGTGAGAGGAGTAGAGAACGGAATTAATGAAAGAGAGAGAAAGGTGTATGGAGGCAAAAACGTGACGGTATAGGGAAGGGAAATAAATAAATAAAGAAGACAGAGCGTGGCAAAAGAGGAAAAAGAAGAGTTGACGAAAAAAACAACTTAGTGTGAGATGGCTTCTCAGTTCTCGCTCCATCTGTAATACACTTATATTTACGCGTATATTTAAATGTGTGGGTGTCAAGATGGATTTCACAACTCCTAGATAAAGAGTGTCTTGCGAAAAGGCCCGATCCGCGAACGTAGGCCACATTTTGAGGGACCTGGTGCATTTTTTATCCCAACCTGCACTGATGACGCGGATGTCTGTATACGTACGGTGCTGCTGTGCATATACATTGGCAGTATGAGGGTCATTCTGACCCTGGCGGCCACCGACCACGGGAGCACCGCCAACAGGCTGGTGGTGATCCAACCGCCGCGGTCAGAAGCGGAAAGTCAGCGGTCTCCCGCCGACTTTCCGCTGCTCGTGTGAATCCTCCATGGCTGCGGAGCACGCTCCGCAGCCATGAGGATTCCGACCCCCCCTACCGCCATCCTGTTCATGGCGGGAAAGCCGCCATGAACAGGATGGCGGTAGGGGGGGTCGCGGGGCCCCTGGGGGCCCCTGCCGTGGCATGGCATGGGCACGGCAGGGGCCCCCGTAAGAGGGCCCCGCAAAGTATTTCAGTGTCTGCCTTGCAGACACTGAAATACGCGACGGGTGCCACTGCACCCGTCGCACCTTCCCACTCCGCCGGCTCGATTACGAGCCGGCATCCTCGTGGGAAGGTCGTTTTCCCCTGGGCTGGCGGGCGGTTTTTCAGCAACCGCCCGCCAGCCCAGGGGAAAACTTGTAATACCCGCCGCGGTCTTTTGACCGTGGCGCGGTATTTCGGAGGGGGGAATTCTGGCGGGCGGGGAATGACCCCCTATATGTCTTGCCCCCTTCGGGTGCTGAGGTGTGTGCTCTCTGGATATGATTCCGGTGTGTGTAAAGGGATGTTGATGTGTGCACAGCACAGGTGCTGGTGCCTACACCCTCGGGGTGCTGGCGTCTTACAGTCTCCGGTGCTGTCTGTAGCGTGCTGGCGTCGCAAGCCGTGCCTGTGCGTAGGAGGTAGGCGTGGACGCTGTGACTTCCTCTGAGGAAGCCACAGGTGGCTCAGTGGAGCTTCTCACCTGCTTGCAGCGCTATATCGCCAGGAAGGCGGAGGCCTGTTTATCAGCTGCCTCAGCCCCAGCATCCTGTCCACTTCCAGGAAGGGGTGCGGGGGCAGAGCACTGTGCCACCCACTGCCCTACAGGTGTCACCTGTTCAGGCAAACAGGCCCTCGTGCACGGTCTGACACGGTGCACGTGAGTCCGCGAACCATTGGTTTAAACATTCACTGATGCAACACAATTATATATAATCGAGCCTCTTCTTGCAGCTGTGAGAGCGCGTGCAACGGCTCTGAAGCCTGCGAGGCCAGTCTTAGGGCAGATGAGCTGGCTACGAGTGGGTTGTAAATGACACGCTACCTCAAGCTTGGAGGCCATACAAGGCGGGAACAGAGCCAGGGATATGGTTATAAATAGTGCAGCAGGTGCAGTGGAATCCCCGCCCGGCGGCTGTGAAAGTACACTGTACCCCAAACACGGCTGCCTTTATCATCAAACGAGCAAGTAGTGGGGCTATTTTCCTTGCTTGAGTTGGGGCCCGAGGCACCCTTGCCGCGCCAATATGCTGAGTCACGGAGATCTGGCAGGCTGAGGCCGCAGAATCTGGATACATCAACAGGGCTTTATGGCGCCTCTCCTGCCATGATCCCGTGCGCTGCAGGAGACCAGCGCTACCATTGTGGGCCTCTGCAGGGAACAATTAAAGGACTTAAGTGGTAAGTGACAGGAGGGCCTCTAACCCGCCCTATGACACCCCCACTACGCCTGCAGTGCCCACCCTGCGGGGTGAACTAACCGCCCATGCTGGGAGAGCATAACTATGGACAAAGGGGAACAGTTATGTGTCCCAGCGGTCAAAGAGCAGCTGGAGCAGGAAGTCGGGACGTTTAGAACAAGCACAGGCAAGAGCGACAAGAGCATATGGAGCAGGCATTAAAAGCAATTGCAAAGCCATAGCGCGAGACACACACGAAGGAGCGACCAGGAGAGAACAGAGAGGGCTATACTTGTAAAGAAGCCCCTCATGCAGTTCACTGGAAGCACTGGAGTGGAGGTGGAAGAATACACACAGCTATCCAATAGCATAGATGTGAGATACATGCTACGCTGTGCTAAGCCAAGACATGACTGGCAAAGTTTGAAGCCACTAGTTGAAACGAGGCTGGTCAAAGGAAGCCAACGCTTGAAAGTACCAGACCAAATGCCTCTCTGTGTTTTGTCAGTAACTGATCTGTTGGAAGCAGCGCAGTCAGAAGCCAGATCTAACAAGGACTGTCAAAACCAATAGGTCTCACCTTTGGAAACTATTGGCTTTGCCAGTGCCTTTAAAAGATGCTCTACTGTGTTGGGTTTTTCCTCGCACTATTCAGGATTGTGGAAAAAAAAAAAAAAAAGTGTGATGATGCAGCTCCTGCAGGCGGTTGCACCATTCCACAAGCGCATGCATGAATGATGACATGGGCGCGCACCTGTGTGAGAATGTCTGAACGTGTCAGCAGAATGACGATCCAAGATTACAGGCACAACTTGGATCATTGTGCATTTGCATAGCAACACATATTCTCACCTGTTCAGGTGGCCTGCGGGCCACAACTGTCAGTGACACACATCAGGTTAGGCCTCCACCTTTTCCTTGATTGCAACTCCCATGAGCTTTTCAAGTTCTTTTTCTACTTCGCACTTAGAGGGAAAAGGAATTCTCCTATGTCATTGTGCCACGAGCTGGATTGATGGGTGTATATGGAGCTTGATGCTCGTGTCTTTCAGGCGCCCAGTGCCCTTGAAGATGTCTGAAAATTCATCAGGCAGGCAGTCCAGTTCACAGACTTGGATGCCAAATGCAAAGGCAATGAATTGTAGTTTCAGTGGGCTTGCAGCTAAAGATGGTACCCCTATGTGTGCACGTAGCATATCATTTGGATCCAACAGTTTTGTTAACTAAAAATGGTCATAATGGACGTGCAATCAGTCAGGAGAGGAGATGTGTTAGCAGACATATATACTTTAGTATGAGTGGCTAGGTTGAGAGACTCGTAATACTTTCATGAGATGACACATGTAGCATCAGTGTCTATCAGAGTGGTAATCTGCTTCTCATGAATATTCAATTTGAAATTCAGATGAGACCTACTTTTCTTGATCCTTCTTCAAGAGCCAATATGTGTACATGCTCAATGCTGTATCTTCCTTGTCATTCGTTCCCAATTCTTACATGGGTATGTCATTGGTCCACACTGGATATTCCTGACTGTTCTTCATGTGATAGTAATACAGTGATGATTAGAGGTGGGATGCCTCGCAGATGAACTGTGTATATTGGCAAAATGGTTGAAATTGCCACAGGAAGAACAGGTCTTTCCTGTTGCAGGACAGGTTGACTAATTTGGAAAGCAGACAACAGACACATGTCTTGGGTACTCTGCTGACTGCCAATCTTGTCAGGCCCGTGTTGACTTTACTCTCAAGCTCAACAGCTTCTGTCTTCCTGGGGACAGTCTCCAGCAAGGCCTCCATGTGTGAGGCTCAAGCTGTAGAAAGTTCAACATTATGCTCCTGCATCTGAATGGCTCTCAATGTCATGCACCGGTCTGTTATAATTAAACTGCAGTTTTGCTGAGTTACAGCCTTGAATAATCTAAGCATGAATCTCATCCTCTAGATAAGAGGTTCTCAACTTTTTGATTTCTGCGGACCTCCACTTAATCATTATTAGAATCCGGGGACCCCACACTGAGACCGCTGGAAGTCGCCTAAGCATTTTTGATCACCTGAACCGCAAACAGTACACCAAAAAAATACAGAAACAAGCATACGTCAAACAAACACCCTCAATTGAGTATTGTTTAATTCACAAATAAAGATATATAAAAGGAAATCACAATTGTAAGTTTAATGTAAAGGTTTCTAAATTAATTTGAGGCCATTCATCACCCATACTACATCCAGGGCTACTGGGATTATGTGATTGTGCTGCTGTGGCGTTTTTCACATAATTAGAGATGTGCCTCATTTGCCAGATAATTCATCATCTGCCACATAATCTGCTGAGTTTATCAAAAACAATTGTGTCTAGCTCAAAGGTTCAAACATTATTAAAAACTCAGCAGTACCTATTGCCAAGCAGTGGAAGACCCTTTGCAAAGGTTGTCAGGTCAAATGTCTGTTACTTATTGCTACATTGGGGTGTTATAATGGGTGTTAAACTTGTACCAACGAGGTGCAACCAATGCCCAGTTAGAGATATTAAGTGTAAAAATGAACAATTAATGAAGTAATACTATTACAAAACGTGCTGCCTTAATTTACCTTCTCTTGCAGCATAATTTTCTCAACCCTGCCCCATAATTTGGGCCTCCTGTGCCACATAATTCCAGTGGCCCAGACTATGGGGGTCATTCCAACCTCAGCGGTAAAAGGCGCTTACCGCCATGCAGAAGACCACCATAACACCGCCGCGGTAAACCGCCACGGTCATTCTGACCCACAACTGGCAAACCGCCAAAATACAGACATCCACAAAAGTCCGCCACACCAAAGGCCAGTGAGAAACTGGCGATGACCAGACCTCCACCGTCACGCCAACAGAAATACGCCCACACTATCACGACACACGAATCCACGCGGCGGTCTTTCAAAAGCGGTATTCCATTGGCGGTACACACCGCCGCGCTCAAAATACACACACATATACAAAACACAGCCACATTGGACAATTCAAAATACACACACCTGATACACATACAAACAACACTCCCACACACCCAACACAATATAAAACACCCACCCACATCACCCACAAACCCCCACTCCTAGAGATTCGTGAACACGTACAGAGATAAGAGACCCGAGCACCCAGACGCGCAATTCACTGTCACCCAGCATTATTACCACGCACTTCAAACTACACACCAATACACATCACCACACTTAGCACCACACAATCCACCCCACACATCACCCAAACCACCCCATGGCACCGCAAAGACACCCCAGGTTTTCTGAGGCTGAACTCAGGGTGGAGGAAATTGTACGGGTAGAGCCACAGCTCTTCAGGACACAGGTGCAGCACACCACCATTGCCAGGAAGATGGAGCTATGGAGCAGAATAGTGGACAGGGTCAACGCTGTGGGACAGCACCCAAGAAATAGGGACGACATCAGGAAGCGGTGGAACGACCTACGGGGAAAGGTGCGTTCCATGGTATCCAGGCACAACATCGCGGTGCAGTGGACTGGCGGCGGACCCCTACCACCTCCCCCAGAATTTACAACATGGGAGGAGCAGGTCTTGGCGATCCTGCATCCTGAGGGCCTCGCAGGAGTAGGCGGAGGAATGGAGTCAAATCTTAACTATTTTATCCCCCTCACCCCACCAGCATGCCAACTCATACCCCCACCCTCACCCCCACCCCCATCACACCTACTCCTTGCAAATGTCTCACCCTCACAACCCACCCATCCCAACACCAAGCCCTGCATGCGACCACAAAGCATGGACACCCATCACCTAAGCATGCCCACTGCACATACCCATCCCCCCCGGCCAAACCACCGTCACAAAAGCCCCCACACAGAAATGCAAGCACAGGGGTACACGGGCACCCACCCATTGCACGCTATGGCACACACAGAAGCAGTAACCATACTTTTATACCCCTGCAGGACCCGAACGCCACGTCACCGCGCAGGAGGGTCCACAAATGTCCACTCCACCCCCAGAAGAGGCCCACAGTGATGACAGCAGCTCTGTCTCCCTGGATCTAGATGACCAGCCCGGCCCATCGGGGACCTCTGGACAGTCGGTTCCCCTCAGAAAGCCACAGGCCACAGCAGACCTTCCCCCCTCTGGGAACACCAGCACAGCACCCACACAGCGGGCCCATATCTCTGTCCCCAGGACACGTCAATCAGCAGTGTGTCCACCACTAGAGGGCACCCAGGTTAACCCACCACCCCAACAACAACAGGGCCTTGGGGGCAGTGGTAGTGGGCACACGGTCCAGGGGACAGAGGCCCAGGGAAACAGGGGAACTGGGAGGGCTGCTGTGCGACATGGGGGGGGACAGGCCCAGGGAACCCACTCTCCACGAGGCCCTCTCCAACATCATGGGAGCATACCACCACTCCCAGGAGACGATGGCCACGGTCCTGGCCAGGTTTCAGGAGATCCAGCTTCTGCAGGAGCAACAGTATATGGGTTCAGGGAAGAACTAAGAAACATCAGTTCCGCCATGGGCACCATCGTAGTGGCTCTGAATCAGGTAGTCACCACATTGCGGGACACTGTTGCACCACAAAGGGCCACTGACACTAGCATGGACCAAGAACTGCCTACCACCTCTGCCGGCGCTAGTGGACAGGAGGCCCGACACAAGACCAACAGGCCACCAGAACCCCACCCCCTGCAGGAGGAGAACCACCCCGCAAGCGGGCCCTGAGATCCAGGAAGAAGACAGAGTAAGATGCCAAGACCCCAGCCAGGAAAGGATACCTCCCTGATTGTCATCCCACTATCCCACATTGACACCCTGTCCAACCTTACACTGCCCCTGCTCCCCTTTCCACAGGCATCTGGACAATGCACCTGTGATACTGATAGTCTGGACTCTGCCATGGACAATCCTCCACCATCACACCTCAACGATTTGCAAGCACCCACCAATTTTGAGCACTGTAATAAACACACTTATTGCATAAAACAATCTGGAGTCTGGCTGAGATTTTGTACAAATGTATTAGACATTACCGTGCCAAATGGCATATTCACATTGTGATGCCAACATACCAATGTCACACAGCTGTAGTCCATGGGGAATTAAAGCAGATGTCACGCAGTGGGGCCCACATCTCTGAAATCGGAAGGGAAAGTCACAACTCAGTTACCATACACTGGGGGAAAAGGTCAGACAGTAGAGAGGTAGTAGGGGTTAAGTATAAGTAAAATGCCGTTGTGGATTCTTACCTGTGTGTCATTGAAAATACTGCTGTATTACTGTGTTCCTGTTCTCTATGTCGTCCTCTTCGCCTTTCTCCTCTTCACTCTCCACAGGCTCCACAGCTGCTACAACACCACCATCTTGACCATCCTCCTGCAGAAAAGGCACCTGGCGTCGCAAAGCCAGGTTGTGAAGCATACAGCAGGCCACGATGATCTGGCACACCTTCTTTGGTGAGTACATTAGGGATCCACCAGTCATATGGAGGCACCTAAACCTGGCCTTCAGGAGGCCGAAGGTCCGCTCGACCACCCTCCTAGATCTCCCATGGGCCTCATTGTACCGTTCCTCTGCCCTTGTCCTGGGATTCCTCACTGGGGTCAGTAGCCATGACAGGTTGGGGTAACCAGAGTCTCCTAATAGCCACACACGGTGCCTCTGGAGTTGACCCATCACGTAAGGGATGCTGCTATTCCGCATGATGTACGAGTCATGCACTGACCCAGGGAACTTGGCATTAACATGGGAGATGTACTGGTCAGCCAAACACACCATCTGGACATTCATGGAATGATAACTCTTCCTGTTCCTGTACACCTGTTCACTCCTGCTGGGGGGGACCAAAGCAACATGTGTCCCATCAATGGCACCAATGATGTTGGGTATATGTCCAAGGGCATAGAAATCAGCCTTCACTGTAGCCAAATCCCCCACCTCAGGGTAGACGATGTAGCTCCGCATGTGTTTGAGCAGGGCAGACAACACTCTGGACAACACCTTGGAAAACATGGGCTGGGACATCCCTGATGATATGGCCACTGTTGTTTGAAATGACCCACTTGCTAGGAAATGGAGTACTGACAGCACCTGCACTAGAGGGGGGATCCCTGTGGGTTGGTGGATTGGTGACATCAGGTCTGGCTCCAGCTGGGCACACAGTTCCTGTATAGTGTCTCGGTCAAGCCTGTATGTCAGTATGACATGCCTTTCCTCCATTGTCGACAGGTCCACCAGCGGTCTGTACACGGGAAGATTTCTCCATCTCCTCGCATGTCCCAGCGGACGGTGCCTATGAAGGACAACAGCGAGCACAGAGTCAATCTACCCACAGGTACGTAACCACAGCTTGCACATAACACGATTCCCAATGCATTGAATGGCTTGTATGAGTGTCGATGCAAGGCCTAGGTATGTGTGACGCAGTAGAAAATAAGGCATGTGGGCCCTTGAAATGGCAGCTGCCTGACCTGTGAAGTGCGACAATGGGATGTGAGGTCAATGTGCTGGCGTGGCACACGTGGCGGTAGGCGGTCGAAGACCGCGGCGCAAAGCAGCATTGGTTAACATTGAACCCTATGGGTCTCAGGAGCCAATGACGATGTGTGCCGGCGGCCGCGGTACGCACCGCTGCGGTACACACCGCCGCGGGCGTGACTGCCATTTTCTATCTGCTTAATCACTCGATACCTGATCTTCGACAGGAGAGGACCTACACTGCAAGTGCTGCTGTGACCACGGTCTGGAAGAGACAATGGCTCAAGCGACTGGGGAAAGGGCCCCTGCCTTCACTGCTCAGGAGTTGGAGAAACTCGTGGATGGGGTCCTCCCCCAGTATGCGCTACTCTACGGTCCTCCAGACCAACAGGTAAGTACACTGGGACCATGCTTTGTGGCCAATGCCTGTGTTGAGTGGGGTGGATGAAAGATGGTGGGGAGGGGAGCGATTGAGGCATGTATCAAACGACAGATGAGCGCATGTGCCACATGGCAAGGGTGGGGATGGGGGGGCCACGCACATCGAGCATGCAGAAGGTGATCATTATTCTTCTCTCCCTGTACATGTCACATAGGTCAGCGCCCACCAGAAAATCGATATTTGGCGTGCCATCGCCAAGGACATCCGGACCCTGGGGGTCCACCAGAGACGGGGCACCCACTGCCGGAAGAGATGGGAGGACATCCGACGCTGGAGCAGGAAGACGGCAGAGGCTCAGCTGGGGATGGCCTCCCAACGTGGGAGGGGTGCCCGTCGTACTTTGACCCCCCTGATGTCCCGGATCCTGGCAGTGGCCTACCCCGATTTGGATGGGCGCGTGAGGACATCACAGCAGACACAAGGGGGTGAGTACACTCAAATCCTGGTGACTTTGTGCGCAGTGGAGGGGTCTGGGTGGGGGAGGAGGTCTGTGGGTATCCCTAGGCCAGGCGATATCTGTAGGCTAGGCCCCTCCGTAAGGCATGGCCCTGTGCCCCCACCCCCCACCTCTGTAGGGTGCCAAGTACAGCTATTCATTGCCCTGTGTCATGAATGTGAGCAGAGGTCGCCCATAGGCTTGTAGGCCATGTCCCACGGATTGCATAGTCGACCCCAAGTGCGCGGCGTAGTGCAGGGGGCTTCTGTGTCTGTCCTGTCCGCCAACGGTGTCGCCAATGCATGCACTCAACATTTCTTTATTTTTCCCCACCCCCCCTTTTTTGTTGTCTTCCTGTTCATTTGTGCATTAGCATCATCAGGCGGAGGAGAAGAGGCATCGGAGCACGAGGAAGCTGCATCTCACATGGCCATGGCGGGCCATGCAACAGAATCGGAATTCACCAGTGAGACGGAGGGCGAGGGGAGCTCCACAGCGGGGACTCGTGCGGATGTCAGTGACAGCGACTCGTCCTCTGAAGGGAGCTCCCTTGTGGTGGCGGCAACATCCGTGCCCCCGCACCAACAGGTACAGCCGCCACCCAGCGCACCAGCACCGCCCTCCCAGCCGCCCCTCAGCGTTTGCCCTGTGCCCGCTCACCCCGGAAGGTGGGCATCTCCTTCGCCCCAGGCACCTCAGGCCCTGCCCCAGTCACCCCTGCTGCCCTCAGTGAGGAGGTTATTGACCTCCTGAGGACGCTCATTGTTGGGCAGTCTACCCTTTTGAATACCATCCAGGGTGTAGAAAGGGAGGTGCACCAGAGTAATGCATACCTGGAGGGCATTCATTCTGGTCAGGCTGCCCATCAGCGATCGTTCAACACTCTGGCCTCAGCACTGATGGCAGCAATTGTCCCTGTCTCTAGCCTCCCCCCTCCAACTTCCTCCACCCATACCCAATCCCCTGTACCTCTGCCTATCCCAGACACACCATCAGACCAGCCTGCACACACCTCAACACCCAAGGGAAGCTCAGACAGACATAAGCACCACACATCACACATCACACAAGCATTCACACAAGCAACATCCACATGCAGACATACCAACACCCACTGCCTCCACTGTGTCCCCCTCCTCCTCGTCTCCCTCCTCCCTCCCTGTCACGTCTCCACTCACACCTGCATGCACAACATCTTCAGCCACTACCTCCATCACCAGCACACACACCAGAACCCCCCGCACACGTGCAGTCACCACCCCCACTACCATTCACACGTCCCCTGGGTTCTCTCCCAGTGTGTCTGTCACCCCCTCTTCCAAGCTACACAAACGCAGGCAGCCACCCACCCAACAGCCATCCACCTCACGACAGCCTCCAGCCCAAGCACCTGCACCCAAAGACAGCAGACTTCAAACTCCTACAACCACAACCTCTTCCTCCACTCCCATACCTACTACACCTACCCGTCCCTCTCTTTCTAAACATATTTTCCTATCAAAACTTGACCTCTTTCCAACAACTCCCCCACCCCGTCCATCTAATAGGACTCCAGTCAGCACCTCAGCCACCACAAAAGCAGGCCCTGTGAAGACAGTCTGCCATGGACTGTGGAGTCCCCCACCCTCAAGGACAGCCAGTTCAGTTGGGAGCCAAGGCACGGCCAGCCCACCCCCGCAAAAACATGCGAAGATTGTGAGTGGCCGGCGCGAGAGGCCTGCAACACCTGGAACCAAAATCCCTACCATGGCTCCGGCAGGGAGTGTGGTGCCAGCTGGCACACCGCCAAAGGTGGGGAAGGGCCACAGGCGAACAGGGAAGGCTGGGAAGGGCAGCACGCCCAACAAGACCGCCAGCAGCCCAGCTGTGCAGGAGGGCCCCGCATGCCCCATCCCAGGTGGGCAGGAGGACACCAACAGGCCCGGTACTGCAGCCCAGGAGGGCCCCACCAGGCCCATCCCAGGTGGGCAGGAAGCCGCAGCCAGCCACAGGTCAGGTGGCGAATGACCTCCACGCCATGGGCGGATCCGCTGAACTGGGCAGTCATCCAAAGCACCGCTGACCTGGGCACCGCCGTCTCAAGCACCGCTGAACTGGGCACCGGCGTCTCAAGCACCGATGAACTGGGCACCGCCGTCTCAAGCACCGCTGCGCTGGGCAACGCCGTCTCAAGCACCGCTGAACTGGGCCCTTCATCTCAAGCACCGCTGAACTGGGCACCGCCGTCTCAAGCACCGCTGAACTGGGCACCACCGTCTCAAGCACCGCTGAACTGGGCACCGCCGTCTCAAGCACCGCTGAACTGGGCCCTTCATCTCAAGCACCGCTGAACTGGGCCACGCCGTCTCAAGCACCGCTGAACTGGGCACCGCCGTCTCAAGCACCGCTGAACTGGGCACCGCCGTCTCAAGCACCGCTGAACTGGGCACCGCCGTCTCAAGCACCGCTGAACTGGGCCCTTCATCTCAAGCACCGCTGAACTGGGCACCGCCGACTCAAGCACCGCTCCGCTGGGCACCGTCGTCTCAAGCACCGCTGTGCTGGGCCCTTCATCTCAAGCACCGCTGAACTGGGCACCGCCGACTCAAGCACCGCTCCGCTGGGCACCGCCGTCTCAAGCACCGCTGTGCTGGGCCCTTCATCTCAAGCACTGCTCCGCTGGGCCCTTCATCTCAAGCACTGCTCCGCTGGGCCCTTGATCTCAAGCACCGCTCCGCTGGGCACCGCCGTCTCAAGCACCGCTGCGCTGGGCCCTTCATCTCAAGCACTGCTCCGCTGGGCCCTTCATCTCAAGCACTGCTCCGCTGGGCCCTTCATCTCAAGCACTGCTCCGCTGGGCCCTTCATCTCAAGCACCGCTCCGCTGGGCACCGCCGTCTCAAGCACCGCTGCGCTGGGCCCTTCATCTCAAGCACTGCTCCGCTGGGCCCTTCATCTCAAGCACTGCTCCGCTGGGCCCTTCATCTCAAGCACTGCTCCGCTGGGCCCTTCATCTCAAGCACCGCTCCGCTGGGCACCGCTGTCTCAAGCACCGCTGCGCCGGGCCCTTCATCTCAAGCACCTCTCCGCTGGGCACCGCCGTCTCAAGCACCGCTGGCCCATTGGCGGAAGGGGCAGGCCCGCATCTGTGTCGGGCAGGGCTGCACGAAGCACTCTGGGCACTAGTCCCCCTCCAGTACCAGTGGAGACTGATATTGACTTGAGAGACTGTGGCTTTGCACTCCCCAGGTTGGCACAGTGGGCAAGCCACCCACTGTAGAGACTTGAGAGACTGTGGCTTTGCACTCCCCAGGATGGCACAGTGGGCAACCCACCCACTGTAGAGACTTGAGAGACTGTGGCTTTGCACTCCCCAGGATGGCACAGTGGGCAAGCCACCCACTGTAGAGACTTGAGAGACTGTGGCTTTGCACTCCCCAGGATGGAACAGTGGCCATGGAGGCCCCTCGTGGATCTGGCGTCGTGGACTCATCTGGCTGAGGTGCCCCCCCTTCCCTTCCCCCTGAGGTGCCTGTAGTTTTCCTATCTGATGCCCCTGCAGTGTTCTCTCCGTTGGAGTCAGGTATCCTGTGTGGGCTTTGCCCATGTGATTTGGGCCCAGTGGCCCACGAACAATGGCTGATACACATATCGGACTGGACAATTTATGTATATAAAGTTTTAGATGTGTGATATATTTTATACTCAGTCATACAATATATTCCAAAGTTTATAATCATTTCCTTTTGTCTTTGCATTCTTCCGGGGGGTTTGGGGGGGTAACTGTGATGTGTTGCTATGCATTGATGTGTGTGTTGTAGTGGGTGAGGGTGAGGGTGGGTGTGTCGCATATGTGTGTCCCCGTAATTTTTTGCCTCCCCCCTCCCCTGTGTCGTAGGTGCAGTACTCACCATTGTCTTCTGCGCCGGCGTTCGTGCTCCTGGTAGAGGAGCAGGAAGACAATCGCTGGGAGGATGTGGAGTTCGGGTTTCATGCTGTCCAGATTCCTTGTGGGGTGTATGGAGGTGAGCGGTTTCCGTTTGAAATGGCTGTTTCCGCCGTGTTTTTATCGGCGGGGCTACCGCCCCGGAAAAGGTGGCGGATTGGTGGGTTGTGATAGGGTGGGCGGTACATTGTCTCCCGCCTGTCTGTTGGCGGTGACCTCCGCACTGTTTGTTTGTCCCGCCGTGGCGGGCGGTGTGTTGAAGTGGCGGTCTCTGTTGCCGGTTTCCGCCAGGGTCGGAATTGCATTTATTTTACCGCCAGCCTGTTAGCGGTTTTGCCGCTGCTTTAACACCGACCGCCAGGGTTGGAATGACCACCTATATCTTGTTTGATGCACTTCTAATGCTCCAACAAATCAGTCTGAGGCTATTAACTTAATAGTTACCTTCACGGTTACATTTTGCTTCTTTATTTATGTACACTTTATTAATTTGTTAATATTTAACTTTCTAAGCAGTCAAGCACACCCTGAGCAGGCTTCAAGGCCCCCCAGGGGCCCTCGGCCCACAGGTTAAGAACCACTGCTGTAGATTCCTGAGTTTGCACATACCTGCCAAATCACACAACCAGGCACAGAGGGCATCAACAGGTTCTTGTAGACTTTGTTTCATTTATTGCAAAATGATCTGTGGGTTGTCATGGATGGGTTGAATATCGCATTGTGTGTTTCGAGCAGCCAGTGGAGCATCGTAAGCATTTGCTTGACCAATGGTGGGAGAGTCAAATACAGCTTCACAAAATGTCCTTGTTAGTGGGCAAGTAAATCTTCAGGCTATCCACCACTGGTTTCCTTCTTATGGTAAATGATGGCACTATGTAAAAAGGTAGAATGCTGGTCGCCAAGTTATGTAGCATCATCACTGATGGGTAGAGACAAGAGTGTTGTAGGAAGAAAAAGTGTACCTGCTGTACATAGGGCTGGGGCCTTTTGCGTTGTAAGTCTCTTCTTCCCAGACAACGCTTAGTGATGAGTATGGTTCAAGACGTAGTCAAACACAACCACCACAACCACAGAGCAGAGGAGAACTTAGTAGCAAAGGGTGCAATACCCAACAGGCAATAAATCGTATCCAAAACAGTTTTAAGGCAAGAAACTAAGGGGGTCATTCTGACCTCGGCGGTAAAAGGCGCTTACCGCCGGTCAGAAGACCGCCATAACACCGCCGCGGTAAACCGCCACGGTCATTCTGACCCGCAACTGGCAAACCGCCAAAAACCCAACATCCACAAAAGTCCGCCACACCAACGGGCAGCGAAAAACTGGCGATGACCAAACCTCCACCGTCACGCCAACAGAAATACGCCCATTCCATTCCGACCCACAAATCCCCGCAGCGGTCTTTCAACCGCGGTATTCCATTGGCGGTACACACCGCCGCGCTCAAAATACACACACCTTTACAAAACACAGCCACATTGGACAATTCAAAATACACACACCTGAGACACATACACACAACACTCCCACACACCCAATACAATATAAAAAACACACCCACATCACCCACAAACCCTTACGACCACAATTGCGACTGAAGGCCAGAGAGAGACAGCACAGAATAGAGTACACCATCACACAGAGGCAAATCACAACATCACCCACACAATATCCACGCACAAAACACCACACACCACCACACTCACAACACTCTACAACACATACCCCACCCCACACCTCATCCACACCACCCCATAGCACCCCAAAGACACCCCAGGTTTTCTGACGCAGAACTCAGGGTCATGGTGGAGGAAATAGTTCGGGTAGAGCCCAAGCTCTTAGGGACACAAGTGCAAGCCACCACCATTGCCAGGAAGATGGAGCTATGGCAAAGAATAGTGGACAGGGTCAATGCTGTGGGACAGCATCCACGAAATCAGGACGATATCATGAAGCGGTGGAACGACCTACGGGAGAAGGTGCGTTCCATGGTATCAAGGCACAACATCGCGGTGCAGAAGACTGGCGGCGTACCCCCACCTACTCCCCCAAAAGTTACAGCATGGGAGGAGCAAGTCTTGAACATCCTGCATCCTGAGGGCCTCCCTGGAGTAGGTGGAGGAATGGACTCTGGTAAGTCAAATCTCAACTACTTCATTCCCCCCACCACACCTGCATGCCAAATCATATCCCCACCCTCACCCACACCCCCATCACACCAACTCCTTGCAAATGGCTCACCATCACAACCCACCCATCCCAACACCTAGCCCTGCATGCGTCCACAAAGCATGGACACCCATCACCAAAGCATGCCCACTGCACATACCCATCTCCCCCACAAGCCACCGTCACAACAGCCCCCACAAGGGAATGCCAGCACTGGGGTACACGGCCTCCGACCCACTGCACACTATGGCACACACAGAAGCAATAACCATACTCTTATACCCCTGCAGGACCCGAACGCCACCACACCGCCCAGGAGGGTCCAGAAATGTCCATCCCACCCCCAGAAGAGGCCCCCAGTGATGACAGCAGCTCTGTCTCCCTGGACCCTGATGACCAGCCCGGCCCATCGGGGACCTCGGGACAGTCGGTTCCCCTCAGACAGCCACAGGCCACAGCAGACCTAGCCCCCTCTGGGAACACCAGCACAGCTCCCACCCAGCGGGCCCATGCCTCTGTCTCCAGGACACGTCAATCAGCGGTGTGTCCACCACTACAGGGCACCCAGGTTGACCCACCACCCCAACAACAACAGGGACCTGGGGGCAGTGGTAGTGGGCACACGGTCCAGGGGACAGAGGCCCAGGGAAACAGGGGAACTGGGAGGGCTGCTGTGCGACAGGGGGGGGACAGGCCCAGGGAACCTACTCTCCACGAGGCCCTCTCCTCCATCATGGGAGCATACCACCGCTCCCAGGAGACGATGGCTACGGTACTGGCCAGGTTCCAGGAGATCCAGGTACTGCAGGAGGAACAGTACATGGGGTTCAGGGAAGAACTCCGAGCCATCGTCGTGGCTCTTAACCAGATTGTCACCACATTGCGGGACCATGTGGCACCACAAAGGGCCCCTGTTACTAGCATGGACCAAGAACAGGCCACCACCTCCGCCGGCGCTAGTGGACAGGAGGCCCCCACACAACAACAGGCCACCAGAACCCCACCTCCTGCAGAAGAAGAACCACCCCGCAAGCGGTACCTGAGATCTAGGAAGAAGACAGAGTAGGATGCCAAGACCCCCACCAGCAAAGGATACCCCCTGATGTCATCCCACTGTCCCACATTGTCACCCTGTCCAACCTTAAACTGCCCCTGCTCCATCCTTCCACAGGCATATGGACAATGCACCTGTGAGACTGAAAATCTGGACTCTGCCATGGACATTACTCCACCATCACCCATCACCGATTTGCTTGCATTATCCTAAATTTAGCACTTAAATAAAATCACTTATTGCACTAAAATTATATGGAGTCTGCTTGTCTTTTGAACAAATGTATTAGACATAACGGTGCCAAAATGTTCAGTTACATTGTGATGACAACATGCCACTGTCACACAGCTGTAGTCCATGGGCAAACAAAGCAGAGGTCACGCAGTGGGGCCCACATTTCTGAAAACGGAAGGGAAAGTCACAACTCAGTTAACATAAACTGGGGGGAAACTCAGACAGTAGAGAGGCAGGAGACTGTAAGTACATGTGAAATGGCGGTGTTGATTCGTACCTGTGTGTTATTGAAAATACTGTTGTATCACTGTGTCCCTGTTGTCTGTGTCGTCCCCGTCTTCTTCCTCCTCTTCACTCTCCACAGGCTCCACAGCTGCCACAACACCACCCTCTGGACCATCCTCCTGCAGGAAAGGCACCTGGCGTCGCAAAGCCAGGTTGTGAAGCATACAGCAGGCCACGATGATCTGGCACACCTTCTTCGGTGAGTACATTAGGGATCCACATGTCATATGCATGCACTTAAACCTGGCCTTCAGGAGGCCGAAGGTCCGCTCGATCACCCTCCTAGTCTGCCCATGGGCCTCATTGTACCGTTCCTCTGCCCTGGTCCGGGGATTCCTCACTGGGGTCAGTAGCCACGACAGGTTGGGGTAACCAGAGTCACCAATTAGCCACACACGGTGTCTCTGTAGCTGTTCCATCACATAAGGGATGCTGCTATTTCGCATGATGTACGCGTCATGCACTGACCCAGGGAACTTGGCGTTTACATGGGAGATGTACTGGTCAGCCAAACAGACCACCTGGACATTCATAGAATGATAACTTTTTCTGTTCCTATACACCTGTTCACTTTCACTGGGGGGAACCAAAGCCACATGGGTCCCATCAATGGCACCAATGATGTTGGGAATATGTCCAAGGGCATAGAAATCACCCTTCACTGTAGCCAAATCGCCCACCTCAGGGAAAACAATGTAGCTCCGCATGTATTTCATCAGGGCAGACAACACTCTGGACAAAACCTTAGAAAACATAGGCTGAGACATCCCTGATGAAATGGCCACTGTTGTTTGGAATGATCCACTTGCCAAAAAATGGAGTACTGACAGAACCTGCACCAGAGGGGGAATCCCTGTGGGTTGGCGAATGGGTGACATCAGGTCTGGCTCCAGCTGGGCACACAGTTCCTGTATAGTGGCTCGGTCAAGCCTGTATGTCAGTATGACATGTCTTTCTTCCATTGTCGACAGGTCCACCAGCGGTCTGTACACAGGAACATTACTCCATCTCCTCGCAAGTCCCAGCGGACGGTGCCTAGGAAGGACAACATGGAGCACAGAGTCAAGCAAACCAAAGGTACATTCCCACAGCTTGCACAGTACACGATTCGCTATGCATTGAATGGCTTGTATGAGTGGCAATGCAAGGCCTAGGCCTGTGTGACGCAGTAGAAATTAAGCCATGTGGGCCCTTGAAATGGCGGCTGCCTGACCTGTGAAGTGTGACAATGGGATGTGAGGTCAATGCGCTGGCGTGGCACTCCGTGGCGGTAGGCGGTCGAAGACCGCGGTGCAAAGCCGCATTGGTTAACATAGAACCCTATGGGTTTCAGGAGCCAATGACGAAGTGCACCGGCGGTCGCGGTACGCACCGCCGCGGGCGTGACCGCCATTTTCTATCAGCTTAATCACTCGAGACCTGATCATCCACAGGAGAGGACCTATACTGCAAGTGCTGCTGTGACCTCGGTCTGGAAGAGACAATGGCTGCTGCGACTGGGGAAAGGGCCCATGCCTTCACTTCTGAAGAATTGGAGAAACTCGTGGATGGGGTCCTCCCCCAGTATGCGCTACTCTACGGTCCTCCAGACCAACAGGTTAGTACACTGGGACCATGCTTTGTGGGCAATGCCTGGGTTGAGTGGGGTGAATGAACGAAGGTGCGGAGGGGAGCGTATGAGGCATGCATCAAACGACAGATGAGAGCATGTGCCCCATGGCAAGGGTGGGGATGGGGGGGACACTCACATCGAGCATGCAGAAAATGTTGATATTTTATTTTCTCTCCCTGTACGTGTCACATAGGTCAGCGCCCATCAGAAAGTCGACATTTGGCATGCCATCGCCAAGGACGTCCGGACCCTGGGGGTCCACAACACACGGGGCACCCACTGCCGCAAGAGGTGCGAGGACATCCGCTGCGGGAGCAGAAAGACTGCGGAGGCTCTGCTGGGGATGGCCTCCCAACGTAGGAGGGGTGCCACTCGTCAATTGACCCCCCTGATGTCTCGGATCCTGGCGGTGGCCTACCCAGATTTGGATGGGCGCGTGAGGACATCACAGCAGACACAAGGGGGTGAGTGCAAGCACATTCTGCTATCTTAGCGCGCAGTGGAGGTGTCTGGGTGGGGGAGGAGGGATGTGGGTATCCCTAGGCTAGGGCGATTTCTGTAGGCTAGTCCCCTCCGTAAGGCATGGCCCTGTGCCCCCGCCCTCCACCTCTGTAGGGTGCCAAGTACAGCTATCCATGGCCTTGTGTCACCTATGTGTGCAGATGTCGTCCATTGGCTTGTAGGCCAAGTCTCACTGACTGAGTAGTGTACCCCAAGTGCGCAGCGTAGTGCAGGGGGCTTCTGTGTCTGTCCTTTCCGCCAACTGTGTTGCCAATGCATGCACTCAACATGTCTTTATTTCTCCCCCCCCCTTTTTTTGTCTGCTCTTCCTGTTCATGTGTGCATTAGCATCATCTGGCGGAGGAGAAGTGGCATTGGAGCACGAGGGAGCTGCATCTCACATGGCCCCGGAGGGCCATGCAACGGACTCTGATTTGACCAGTGAGACGGAGGGCGAGGGGGGCTCCACAACGGGGACACGTGGAGACATCAGCGACACCGACACGTCCTCGGAAGGGAGCTCCCTTGTGGTGGCGGCAACATCCGTGCCCACCGCAACAACAGGTACAGCCGCCACCCAGCGCACCAGCTCCGCCCTCCAAGCAGCCCCTCAGCGTTCGCCCCGTGCCCGCTCGCACACCAAGGCGGGCATCTCCTTCGCCCCAGGCACCTCAGGCCCTGCCCCAATTACCCCTGCTGCCCTCAGTGAGGAGGTCATTGACCTCCTCCGGACGCTCATTGTTGGGCAGTCTACCCTTTTGAATGCCATCCAGAGGGTGGAAAGGGAGGTGCATCGGAGCAATGCATACCGGGAGGGCATTCATTCGGGTCAGGCTGCCCATCAGCGATCGTTCAACGCTCTGGCCTCAGCACTGACGGCAGCCATTGTCGCTGTCTCCTGCCTCCCTCCTCCAACTCCCTCCACCCAGTCCCACTCCCCTGTTCCTCTGCCTATCCCAGACACACCTACAGACCAGCCTGCACACACCTCAACACCCAAGGTCAGCTCATCCAAACATAAGCACCACACATCCCAAAAGCATTCACACAAGCAACATCCACATGCAGACATGCCAACAGCCACTGCCTCCTCTGTGTCCCCCTCCTCCTCGTCTCCCTCCTCCCTCCCTGTGACGTCTCCACTCACACTTGCATGCACCACTTCATCAGCCACTACGTCCATCACCAGCACACCCACCAGAACACTCCGCACACGGGCAGTCACCACCCCCACTGCCATTTACACGTCCCCTGTGTCCTCTCCCAGTGTGTCTGTCACCCCCTCTTCCAAACCACACAAACGCAGGCAGCCACCCACCCAACAGACATCCACCTCACGACAGCCTCCGTCACAAGCACCTGCACCCAAAGACAGCACACTTGACTCTCCTACAACCACATCCTCTTCCTCCACTCCCATACCCACTGCACCTACCCTTCCCATTGCTCCTAAAAAGTTTTTCCTCTCCAAAATTAACCTCTTTCCATCACCTGACCCACCCCCTCCATCTCGTAAAAGTCCAATCTGCACCTCAGCCACCACAACCCCTGGACCTACAAGGACCATAGTCCAGGGATATTGGAGTCCACCACCTTCGAGGGCAGCTACATCGGCCAGCAGCAAAGGGACAGCCAGCCCACCCCCTGGGAAAAAATCCAAAAAAGGCAAGGGCCGGCGCGAGAGGACAGAGACGGCAGCCTCCACAGGCACCACCCTGGCACCGTCAGGGAGTGGGGTGCCACCTGGCACATCTCCAAAGGGAGGCAAGGGCCACAGAGGATCAGGCAAGGATGGCAAGGGCAGCACGGCCGACAAGTCCGGCAGCAGGCGAGCTGCCCAGGAGGGCCCCACCAGCCCCATTCCGGGGGTGAAGGAGGACACCCACGGGCACGGGACACCAGCACAGGAGGGCCCCGCAAGCGAGAAGTCGGATGGCGAGTGAACACCATATATTGGCCGGATCTGGTGCCCTGGAGACACATGTGAAGAACCGCTGAACAGGGCCCCGCCGTCTCAAGAACTGCTGTACAGGGCCCTTCAAGAGAAGCACCGCTGAACAGGGCCCTTCAAGAGAAGCACAGCTGATCAGGGCACCGCCGTCTCAAGAACCGCTGAACAGGGCCCTTCAAGAGAAGCACCGCTGAACAGGGCACCGCCGTCTCAAGAACCGCTGTACAGGGCCCTTCAAGAGAAGCACCGCTGAACAGGGCCCTTCAAGAGAAGCACCGCTGAACAGGGCACCGCCGTCTCAAGAAACGCTGAACAGGGCCCTTCAAGACAAGCACCGCTGAACAGGGCACCGCTGTCTCAAAAAACGCTGAACAGGGCCCTTCAAGACAAGCACTGCTGAACAGGGCACCGCCGTCTCAAGAACCGCTGAACAGGGCCCTTCAAGAGAAGCACCGCTGAACAGGGCACCGCCGTCTCAAGAACCGCTGAACAGGGCCCTTCAAGACAAGCACCGCTGAACAGGGCACCGCCGTCTCAAGAACCGCTGAACAGGGCCCTTCAAGACAAGCACCGCTGAACAGGGCACTGCCGTCTCAAGAACCGCTGAACAGGGCCCTTCAAGACAAGCACCGCTCCACTGGGCACTTCCTCTCAAAGACCGCTCCGCTGGGCACTTCCTCTCAAGCACCGCTCCGCTGGGCCCTTCAACTCTTGCACCACTCCGCTGGGCACTTCAACTCTTGCACCGCTCCGCTGGGCCCTTCATCTCAAGCACCGCTCCGCTGGGCACCGCCATCTCTGCACCGCTCCGCTGGGCACTTCAACTCTTGCACCGCTCTGCTGGGCCCTTCATCTCAAGCACCGCTCCGCTGGGCACCGCCGTCTCTGCACCGCACCGCTGGGCCCTTCAACTCTTGCACCGCTCCGCTGGGCCCTTCAACTCTAACACCGCTCCGCTGGGCCCTTCAACTCAAGCACCGCTGACACATTGGCAGAAGGGGCAGGCCCGGATCAGTGTCGGACAGGGCTGAACGATACACTCTGGGCACCAAGAGTCCTCCAGTACCGTTGGAGTCTGTCATCCACTTGAGAGACTGTGGCTTTTCACTCCCCAGGATGGCACAGTGGGCAAGCCACCCACTGTAGAGACTTGAGAGACTGTGGCTTTGCACTCCCCAGGATGGCACAGTGGGCAAGCCACCCACTGTAGAGACTTGAGAGACTGTGGCTTTGCACTCCCCAGGATGGCACAGTGGGCAAGCCACCCACTGTAGAGACTTGAGAGACTGTGGCTTTGCACTCCCCAGGAGGGCACAGTGGGCAAGCCACCCACTGTAGAGACTTGAGAGACTGTGGCTTTGCACTCCCCAGGATTGAACAGTGGCCGTGGAGGCCCCTCGTGGATCTGTTGTCGTGGACTCATGTGGCTGAGGTGCCCCCCCTTCCCTTTCCCCTGAGGTGCCTGTAGTTTTCCTATCTGATGCCCCTACAGTGTTCTCTCCAATGGATTCGGGTCTCATGTGTGGGCTTTGCCCATGTGTTGAGGACCATTGGCCCACGTACAATGACAGAAAGCCAATTTTGACGGGACAATTTACATATGTGTATATAGTTATGGGATGTTCGACTTACTTATTTACTTAGCCTTACAATATATTTGAATTCCAATAACATATTATTTTGTCTTTGCATTCTTCCGGGGGGTTTGGGAGGTGTCACTCTGAGTTGTTGTTGTAGGTAGTTGGGGGGTGTCACGTATGTGTGTGCCCGTATTCTTTTCTCCTCCCCCCTCCCCTGTGTCGTAGGTGCAGTACTCACCGTTGTCTTCTGCGCCGGCGTTCGTGCTCCTGGTAGAGGAGCAGGTAGACAATTGCTGGTAGGATGTGTAGTTCTGGTTCCATGCTCTCCAGATTCCTTGTGGAGTGTGTAGGGTGAGCGTTTTCCCGTTCGTAGTCTGTTTCTGCCGTGTTTTTATCGGCTGGGCTCCCGCCCCGGAAAAGGTGGCGGATTGGTGAGTTGTGATAGGGTGGGCGGTACATTGTCTGCCGCCTGTCTGTTGGCAGTGACCGCTGCGCTGCTTGTCTGTACCGCCGTGGCGGTCGGAGTGTTAAAGTGGCGGTCTGTGTTGGCGGTTCCCGCCAGGGTCAGAATTCCATTTTTTTGGCCGCCTGCCTGTTTGCGGGTTGGCCGCCGCTTTAACACCGACCGCCAGGGTTGGAATGACCCCCTAAATGTTGCAACTCCAACATCAGAGGGACCCATTTGCGAAAAGTAGATCCACAACTGTGTCCAGGTGATAAAGCGACTCCACCCACACACAGGAAGTGTAGCACTGCAGGAGATGACAGCTACAAGGCCAAAAAGCCAAGAATTTCAGCTTCAGCGAGAGACAGAGCAAAATGCATGGGATCAAACAGCGAGGCCACACACTGAGCTCTGTTGGTTACAGAACAAGGAGGCATCTATGGTGATTGCAGGTGAAGGAGTAGTTTAGCCATGGAGAAAGGCGAGGCAGAGAAAAACTCAGAAGAAACTGGCTTGATCACCATTTCTCCCTCGGTGCAAGGACTACAGGTACCATGTTGGTCCAGTCAACATACTTTAGAAAAATATATGTACACAAGATATAGTTCTCTGTGAAGCCTGCATGCCCCTTATGTCCTCACCATATACTAGTTTTGTGATATCATGTAGTTTAAATCAAAACTGTACAGTACAGAGGGGATTATGATCTTCATTTCAAGACATGCACTTCTTCAGCCATGGAAACTACAATGAGGAAGTTGAATTATAGGGACGCATCTACAGCTGGCATAGTGAAGGTGGAGGCTGAGGAGGAAGGCAGGGGGTTGGAGTAAAAAGGGGTAATCTGAAGCAGGAACAGGGAAGCTTGAGGGGGAGAAGTAACCTGGAGCAGGCATATCCGTGTAGGAGGGGGTACAGGGATGTTGGAGCGTTAAGGAGGATTTAGGACCATGCACAGGGTAGCTGGAGGAAGATGCAAGAGGCTCAAGTAGGCAAAGGGAAGGTGGATCAGGCAGTGGGAGATAAATCAGGGAATAACTGGAGTTTAAGCAGAGGAAAGCTTAGGAAGATTGCTGAAGGCGAGCCATACAGACAATTCTGGACCAGACTGAGGAAACTTGAGAAGGATAAGTAATACTTTGGCAGACTAAAGACTGGCTTGTGGGTAGACGAAGGAAGCTAAGCTAGGCAAAGTGGTGGTTATGTAGACTGGTGAAATGGGACACAATGGGGAATTTATAACAGGCAATGGGGAACCTGGGCATTCTGGGAAAGCTGGTAAATGGCTGGGCATTCGAGTAAATTAGCAAGGATGCCTTGGGCCCTGGGGTAATCAGTGGAAATGACCGCTTTGACTGGTGTTGAAGTAGTAAAATAGAGTAATTCTAAGGGTTCAAAACGCCCTTCTGGGCTCCTTGCCCCGGTGCACTAGGCCAGCAGCATGGAGCTCAAACAGAATAGAAACATTTGGGCAGACTGAAGACCAGCCATGTTTGAAAACATTTTCGTCATGTGAGTGAGGAAGAAAAGCCTCTCGAGGGGGGCATGGCTGTAGAGGGCGGGGCTTTCAGAATGCCTCAGTGTGAGCTGCCATGGAGTGTCAATGGAGGGGGTGGGGCCTGGAAAGGGGGTGGCAGTAAGAGTTTTGTGCTTGAGCAGCCACTCATACCCCTCCCCAAAAACTAAAAGCTTCTTTCAGCTGCCTTTAAGGGACTGGGGAGGGTGCCAACACTATAATGGATTTTAAGTGTGTATAGCCTTCATGCACGATCTGGAAGTCTACTCTGTATATGTGTTTCCAGCTCATCTTGTGTGAGGTTGAATGTTTTAATCACATGCTTGACCTGGAGCACTACAGAGTGTGGTAAATTAATGAGACCCATGTTGCAGAAAAGTCAATGTAGTGCCAGACAGCCACCAATAAAGTAAGTTTGGCCTACAAATGAAAAATGGATGAAAACACAGGCATTGGCAAAGCCAATTGGTCTCACCTTTGTCACCTATGGGCTTTGGCAATAGCTTTTAGCTACACTGTACAGCATCCTGGATGCTGTGCAGCATGGCTGAAGTTTAAAAAAGCATTTGATATCATCATATGCGTGATTTTGTAGGCACACGCACCACACGTGTCTGCCTACCAAATGACATAGGCCCTTTTTTCCATTTTAGTTACCAATCCGAGTTGGATCGTTAGCTAAAAAGAACAGAAAATGAGCAAAAGTGTTATTTTTTTTCTTAAGACATTTGGGCTGGGGAGAGGCAAAACAAGGGAGGGTGGGGAGAACGGTGAAGCAACATGGGACAGGGTGAGCGAGAAATGCAGAAGCAACACAGGAGTGGATGGGAAAGTAAAAGGGGGAGTAATGGACTCTAATGGAGTGCACAGAAAATAATAAAGTAGGACTTAAAAAGCAAGCAATGGAAGCAGCCAATCAAATAAACTGAAAGCAGGCATTGCTCAATGGGAGAAACAAACACCAGATGGACACACTGGGGCACAAATAAAAAGCAGGAAAATGAAAGTGACAAGGAAAGTCAATAAATGTTAAGCAATGAGCGAGCTTGAAGTCCTTCTATGTTCAAATATAGTCACAACATGCCTCACAACAGACCGCTCATTTGCTGCCTTGCTCAACCTAAAAAAGGAAGCATACTTACTGTTACATTAGAGTCAAGCAGGGGAAAACAGTTTTAAATAGGCCTAATAGACCTTTAAAATGCTGGAAGAAATAACAAAACTTTAATAAATGACAAAGCATTAAAAGCACCAACACTAAATAATGGTCAAGCAAATACATTTTGGGTGTCCTTAGCGTAGGATCAAGGCACAAATAAATGCAAACGTTGCGACCAGTTAACAACGGTGATGCAAAGCTAAGAAGCATCAGGGATGCTGCACCAAATATATAAACATAAAATCTAAAACAAAACAATAATTTCTCACAGGTTAATTAGGAAACAATACAGTCTAAATGAGCATTGCACCCACGATCCACAATGCGTTATACAAAACACCAAGCAACAGACAGCCATCAAGATGCTACTGCACAGACCCAAGAAACTTAGAAAGGCTACAACTAGAAGCTAAAGAAGCCAGGCATAAAGTTTGCGAGTTGCACTGAAACCTAACCCAGCAAGGTGCCATCAATACACTACCTGAGCCAGCTGGCAGGGAACCCAGGAAGCGGAACTTGGCATGAACTGCTTTGTCAGGAACACAGCGGGCTCAGGTGCCAAGAGGCCTTGCAGGCGAATAAACACTCTACAAATTAATGTAGCATAATATATAAGGTTACCTGACGACTCCAGGTCATCAAGGCCTCCATGTTCCAGCCTTGGGCTTTCCATTTTCTGTCATGCCTACACAGCACATGCGCTGACCCTTCCATACCTTTAGCTTTCTATCAGTGAGCTTAGAGACTGCCCATTGCTTACCATAGATTGGTTTCTTTGTCACTGCCATTTGCTTGCTTCTTGTAGGTCAGCTGCCGCAGGCTTCCTTTCTCATAATGTGTTTGTCCCTGCCCTGGAATATGGACGCATTAAGAGGGTGGGAGCACACTGCCTCACATCTCAGCACTCAGTTTGCCTCAGCGCATCATGGTAAATGCAGTACATGATAGCACTTCAGTGACAGTCTTTAGTTTTTCACACTTGTTGGTGCAGTCAGTGCTGTGTATCTCTAGACACGCGTTTTAGGATAGTTGTCCTTCTTCTTGTTGGTGGGCGGCCCTGCGGATAACAAGAAAAACCAAAGGGATCCCTGAAAAACTATCAGATGATACGGGAGTGGGACAGTGAAAATACAGAACAAAAGAAAGAAAACAACCCACCTCCAAATAAGGCTCACAATAGTGAGTCAATTTTCTCCATAAAATGTTGTTCTACTAAGACATTAGACCTGAAAACATAGATTCACTTATACATTTTAGACTTTATGGATACATTCACAAACCATATATATTATTCTTGTGTGAGCTATTCAACATTATATATATATATATATATATATATATATATATATATATATATATATATATATATATATATATATATATATATATATATATATATATAAAACCCTTCCCCCAGACAAAACAAACCAGCATTAAAAGAAATTCACATGCATACCCTCAGTCATACTTATCATACATACCAAACATACCTCAATCTCAAATAAAACATTGTGATAACAAACCCCACCGGATATTGCTGTCTTTAACAAGATGGAATACATATATTCTCAAATGATGGCCCCAACGTCTAAGATACATTTGTAGTTGTGCTTACATATACCCAAATCAGTCCAGTGATCTGTTTTACCTTCAGCAAATGCTATTGTTTCAAAGAACAATAACTTAATACTGTGTAAACACATAAAATGTCAATACAGTCATGCAAACACAATATATTTTTGAGACAGAGATATAAAGTTAAATCGGAGGGGTTGATATGTTATTACCAACAAGCATTTCAGTGTCCAGCGGAGAAGTGCAGCGCATCTTCATCAGGGCACTATTATATGTACCAGGGTATAGAATAAAAATCCATTCCAGGGGAAATGAAGGGGTTCACCGTCTCAAAATTCCTTTTCAATCTAAGCAACAAAAAATGCTTAGATACAAACTTTACATTTGACAATGAATCCCTCCATTTCCCCTGGGATGGATTTTTATTCTATGCACTGGTATATATGATTGTGCCCTGATGAAGGTGCGCTGCACTTCTCCGCTGGACACCGAAATGCTCATCGGCAACAACATATCAACCCCTCTGATTTAACTTTATATCTCTGTCTCAAAATCTATTGTGTTTGCATGATTGTATTGGGTTGTTTATAAAGTAGGGGGGTCAGTAGTGTACTAATTGTGACGCTAGACCACTCGTAGTCCTCAACTAGAGGTGTAAATTGGGTGGGCTGTATAGTGATGTTCGGTCTGGGGGGGAAGGAGAGGAGCTGGGGAAAAAACAAGGAAAGGAAAGTTTCCTTTACGGACTAGGTGGTCTCACACACTATATAGTGTCATGCTTCATCATATGACCACCTAGCCCCACCCAGGTAGGACAGTGCCACCTGGGCGGACTCGACCTCACTGTTAAAAGAACAGGAGGGAGTGCGTAAATTGATCTTATTCCTGGAAATAGGGATCCAGCTATACTAGGGAAATAAAAACACCTACTCAGGTACCCGGGTAACTTTAATGGGGGTCCTGTGTGGTGTGGTTAAAAAGGATGGGGAACCAGTGTGAGAGCAATGACTCACAAGGTCACCTGTCTAAAATGGGGTAGCCGACATGTTTCTGCCCTTATGGTGGAGCTATGGAGAGTCTCTGGGCATTCATCAGGGCATTGGATCCCTGTAGTGATTCCTACTTAAACACTGCGAAAATAATCACAAGGGAAGGGAGGGCCTACCTTAACCAAGAAAATATCTGGGGAGGACCCTCACAGTTGAGGCTACTAGCCTCTGGTATCCTGGAGAGGGAGCGTCCCCTTATAGTAAGACTTGCATCAAAGGTGGGCGCTCTCTGTGCGCCTATACCGACCTCTCCAAGCGGTCCTTCAACTGTGAGGGTCCTCCCCAGATATTTTCTTGGTTAAGGTAGGCCCTCCCTTCCCTTGTGATTATTTTCGCAGTGTTTAAGTAGGAATCACTACAGGGATCCAATGCCCTGATGAATGCCCAGAGACTCTCCATAGCTCCACCATAAGGGCAGAAACATGTCGGCTACCCCATTTTAGACAGGTGACCTTGTGAGTCATTGCTCTCACACTGGTTCCCCATCCTTTTTAACCACACCACACAGGACCCCCATTAAAGTTACCCGGGTACCTGAGTAGGTGTTTTTATTTCCCTAGTATAGCTGGATCCCTATTTCCAGGAATAAGATCAATTTACGCACTCCCTCCTGTTCTTTTAACAGTGAGGTCGAGTCCGCCCAGGTGGCACTGTCCTACCTGGGTGGGGCTAGGTGGTCATCTGATGAAGCATGACACTATATAGTGTGTGAGACCACCTAGTCCGTAAAGGAAACTTTCCTTTCCTTGTTTTTTCCCCAGCTCCTCTCCTTCCCCCCCAGACCGAACATCACTATACAGCCCACCCAATTTACACCTCTAGTTGAGGACTACGAGTGGTCTAGCGTCACAATTAGTACACTACTGACCCCCCTACTTTATAAACAACCCCGTACTCCCCTTTTTTGTGATTGTGTTCTTATGGGAGTCGAGTACGGTTTGGTTTTTTCCCCTTGCTCCCATCCGCTCTCCCTTGTGTAATGTGCATGATTGTATTGACATTTTATGTGTTTACACACTATTAAGTTATTGTTCTTTGAAACAATAGTATTTGCTGATGGTAAAACAAAGCATTGGACTGATTTGGGTATGTGTAAGCCAAACTACAAATGTATCTTAGATGTTGGGACTATGATTTGATAATATATGTATTCCATCTTGGGGAAGACAGCAATATCTGGTGGGGTTTGTTATCACAACATTTTATTTGAGATTGAGGTATTTTTAGTATGTCTGATAAGTATGGCTGAGGGTATGCTTGTGAATTTCTTTTAATGCTGGTTTTGTTTTGTCTTTGGCGTGGGAGGGTTCCAGTGAGTAACATATATATATCTATATCTATCTATCTGTCTATCTCTCTCTCTATATATATATATATACAAATGTATATATATATATATATATATATATATATATATATATATATATACTATTGAATGTTGCGTAGCTCATATTAAAACAATATATAGGGTTTTGTGGATGTGTCAATAAAGTATAAAATGTATAAATTAATCTATGTTTTCAGGTCTCGTGTCTTATTATAACTTAATATTTTTTTGAGAAAATTGACTCACTATTGTGAGCCTTATTTGGAGGTGGGTTGTTCTTTTGTTCAGTCCAGCGGACAACTCTAAACATTGGCAAGAACAGCTTCACTGCATGCCCATATATGTATGAAATGTTTGACAGATGGTATTGTCAAAAAGACAGTACCATTGGCCAGACATTTAACATGTTTTTGTTTTTTCAAAAACAAAATCCCAAAGCAGGAATTTAACCAAACTTTATTTTACATTAACCTTCATTTTCAGAATGGGTTACCACCTCCTCTGAAGTGTCCGTAAAGAAAAAACAATGTTTTGCGACCAGATTTCAGTCACAAAATATTAATACATTACATACTCATTCAGTATTTGGAAAGGATGTCTACAACAAGCCCTTCCAGATTTCAAATCGGTATTGATTTGGAATCCCATTTTGGGAGTCAGGAAAACCTTTCTGACTCCTAAAATGGGATTAGTAAATAAGAAAAAGCATTTTAGGGGTCACAAATGGTGAATCTGAGCATTTACAACCTTTAAAATGCTTAGTAAATCTGGTCATTGAAGAGCTGGGTGGTCATGTTTGTGAAATAATGTTACTGAGCTGAATCACCATAAGATTTTCAAAAGGGGAGCAGTGACCTAGGTTATGTTACGTTGATTTGTATAGCGCAGTAATCACCGGAGAGGGTACACAGTTGCTTTGGCATGTATGTAGGTGTCTAGTCACCAAGGCGCTTATACGAAGAGCCAGGTCTTCAATGCGGAACTCAAGAAGTGAGGAGGAGGCTGTGATGTGTTGTGGGAAGTTGTTCCATGTCTTGGGTGCGATGTAGGAGAATGAGCGACCTCCAGTTTTGCTTTTGTAGATGCGGGGACTGTAGGTGAGTGAGAGAGAAGCAAAGCATAGGTGTCTGGTGGGTTGGTGAAAGTGTATGCTGCTGTTCAGGTATTCTGGTCCTGTGTTGAATAGGGCTTTGCATCTGTGTGTGAGAAGTTTGAATTGGCCGCACTTGTGTATGAGGAGCCAGTGAAGCCTCCTGAGGTGTGCTGTTCGTGCGACATAGGACTTCGAGTCTTGTGACAGTGTTCTGGATGGTCTGGAATATGTGTAGGAGTTGTTTCGAGATTCCAGTGCAAAGAGTGTTGCCGTAGACCAGCCTGCTGGTGATGAGTGCTTGTGTGACAGTCCGTCTGGTGTTCTGAGGCATCCATTTGAAGATCTTCTGCCGCATGTGCAGGATGCGAAAGCAGTAAGTGCACACTGTGTTGACTTCAGCCATCTTGTTTAGCTTGTCGTCTAGGATGATCCCTAGATTTCTTGCGTGGTTTGTGGGTGTTGATCCTAGCTCCGATGGCCACCAGCTGGAGTCCCAGGGGAGGTATTGTTGCCGAAGCCCAGTATTTCCGTCTTGTCGGAGTTAAGCATTAGGCAATTGGTTCGCATCCAGTTTGCTATTATGGTCATGCAGTTGGTGAAGTTTGTGCTGGTGGTGGTCGACTTGTCCCTTAGGGAGTGGATGAGTTGGGTGTCATCTGCGTAGGAGATGATGGTGATGTCTTGTGATCGGATGATGATGGCAAGTGGTCTCCTGTATATGTTTGAAAAGGGTGGGGCTAATGGATGATCAGTTTCTTGGTCTCTGATGTCAAGGGTGGCAGCCTGACCCTTTGGGTTCTTTCCATCAGGAAGCAACATATCCATTTGAAAGCTGATCTTTGAATACCAAACTTGTGAAGTCTTCTGATGAGGGTGTTGTGGCAGGCAGTGTCAAATGCTACAGAGAGGTCGAGCGAGATGCGAGTTGCTGTTTCTCCTCAGTCCAGGAAATTCAAAGGTGACCTGGGTTCAAAAAAGACAAAAATGAGAAGATAGTCATGGCAGAGAATGCAGGAATTTACAAATCTGTTTTAAGGAAAATAACAGCCAGATGCAATAGAGAGAGCCGACTGGACCTAAGGATTGCTCTATGATAATAACAACATTTACCCTTAATGAGGGTTGGGCATGCTGAGAAATAATAAAATGGTGACACCATTGGTTTTAATGGTCTGAGCTTAATCCAAACCCCACAGCAGCTGGCTGTTCTGCCCAAAAGTGGTGGTGTGCACAGTGCAAAATAACATATCAAGGCTACCGCAAATCCAAGATATAGAATAATAATGGCAAAGCTTAACAAGCAATTGAAATTATATTGTATCATCATATATAAAAAAATAGGACAAAGGCAATATAAAATATTATATTGGGAGCTACTCATCATTAACAACACAGCTCTTTTTTCGTTAAAGTTTTTTTGAACATATATGTTTTGTAATAGTCTCTTTCCACTGTTTACAGGCATACGTGTACACAAGGAAATACTACCGGATGTCACACAATGTATGGAATTTTTTTTTTTTTATATATTTTAAAAAGAAACTTGAGGAAGACCAAAATAAAATGTCCATCTTAATGAGGGTATGATTATTCAATACCATGTTAAAGAGTTTTGATTATGAGGAGTTTCCAGCTTACGAAGAATCATTTAAAGGGAAGGATTTGTCTTAGCAAGGGGAACAAAAAGGAAAAGGTCTATGTTAGCTAAGGTAGAATAGAGAAGATCCATTTTATAGAGGTGAGCAGGGAGCTCAGGATACATCCTATTAAGAACAGTGAAGATGTAGGAAGCAATGGATTAATCATCAGGAACATGCATCGCGTCAGAAAATTGCTGTTGGCGAGGAAAGACACAAATTTTAGGAAGTGCCTATTTAGTATGAGGGAAAGGTGTAATGATCTTTATAAAGAGGGTATGGCGGGAAATTATCCATTTCATCCACCAGAGTAGGAAGGAGATGGATTATTTTAAAAGAAAGATATTGGGGGAAAACATAAATAGCAACAAATAACAATGCAGTTTCAAACATTCAAAGTTAAATACCAAACCTTCCCATTCTTTTCAATATTGATCATGAAAAGTCTTCCTTCATGTTTTTCAAATCAACCAAATAAGTTTAATGCTCAGGTGGACAATACAGATTTCTTAAACCAAATTTGTTGGAGGTCATAGACTCAAAGTATGGAAATCCTCAATTTGTGCTAACACAGACCAGCAGAATGACTCAATGACTAAAACATTTATTTTCCAATAATAATGATGATCCTGGAGTTGAAATGAAAATATCGGGGGTGGCTTGGTGAAGGAGCATCATCCCCCTGTCTGAGCCAGCAGCAGAAAAATAAAACAATATTTGAATATTGTTTTATATTTCGTCTGCTGGCTCAGCCAGCCCCACCCCTCCCTACACTGTGTCCTCACTCTTTCCCCTTCTGTTGTGGCTCATTGATCTTGAGTAATGGATATGGGGAGGAAGAGCAGTTGGAGCACAAGCCCTAAATCTCTCCCTAAGGTTGCTAATTTGGTATGCCAACTCTTCCTGAGTATCTCTCATACTTCAGATGTGTGATTCGTGTGTGTGTGTCTCCCCAGGCCATTGTATAAGGAGTGGCCTCATGCCATTGTATAACGAGTGGCCATTCACCGGCTCCTATCCTATTTTTGTTATCCTTCAGCTTCTTCTGTAGGTTGGCTGCTTCCAGCCCTAATTAGTAAGTCCCACCTACTCTTGGAAATGTTTGTAAATGTTTGCACATGTGTTTACTATATTGTTGGTACAGAGTGTAGCATTCTCCACAGCCCGGGTTCCGTCCAATGAATACACTGAGCTATGTATTATATGTCTTTATTCCTCTGCATGTAATCGTGAACTCAACATTCTAAACCTGCATTCACTTCACTATGTTATAACACTTACGTCATAGCTCTACAGTCTTTCAGGAGCCTAGAGAGTTCCATCATACAAACTCACAAGACACTACATCTACACTACATCTCCCCCTCTGGTAAATAAAAATTAAAAACTTTTTAATAACATATACACATTATAACTCTTCAATGAGCCTTCATGGGCTTTGAGACGTGCCCTGATAGTTTCTTCAGAAACTGGGAATCAGTAATCAAAGTGTCCATGATCTGCTTTGGGATGTAGAAGCAATAGCAGTCTGGGGATCTCGAATTGTCCTCTCTGAGCCACTCTCTACATTGACATCAGTGTCTGATGAGCATTGAGCCACATGTTAGAAGTGCAAGGAATCTCATGTGATAGATTTCCCCAGACTTTGGGCAATCATTATGCCCTTTGCTGGTTACAACATGAAATGGCTCGGCATCAAAACGAGCATCAGATTTATGTCTTCATGACTGATGGACGTGCACTTATCTCCTTATGTGAAGACAATGTTCTTTGCATGTGGCCTTTGGCTGGCATAAGCCTTCATTTTCTGTTTATGACTCAAGTCTGTTGCACTTGTCTCTTTGTCAGTTCTAGATCTGGTGTTGGTCCACTGATGTAGCTTGATTGTCATGGCTCTCCCGAACATCAACTTTGCAGGGCTTCCACCTTTGGTCGAATGAAGGGTTGAACAGTAAGTTTGTAAGGTAGAATTCACAACAGTTTTGAGGTTGAGCTTCTCTAATGCCGCACAGAAAACAGCTTTCTTTAGCGTACTCATGAAACATTCAATGAGGCTGTTAACTTGTGGCCAAAGAGACCAAAGAGATTAAAGTGCTCTTCTGATGCTTCACATTAAGTAGATTAGGAAAGTCTCTGAATTCTCTACTGTTGAAAAGTGGACCATTGTCAGTTTTCAAAATCGTAGGAATGACCTATGTCGCAAATACATCATCTAATCTCTCAATGACTTTGTTCTGAGTGATAGACAAGAGATCTTCAAATAATGGGAAGCAAGAGTATTCATCCACAATCACAATCAAGTGATGTCCAGTGTCAAGTGGACCAAACAATCAACAGCAATCCTTTCCTAGGCATGTTTTGGCAACTCTGACATATTTAAGGGGTGTTGAGTGGTTTTCAATGACAGGCAATTTCATAGGTGACAAGTCTTTAACTCTCCTTCAACCTGTTGATTGTGATGAATAAACCAGACTCAATCTCAGAGAGCTTGTTTAGTGGTAACAATTCCATGATGTCCTTCCTAGGCCACTTTAATCACTTGCTGTCGCAAGACTCTCTGGAATGACAATTCTTGAACCCCTCAGGCTAATTTCTTCTTATGTCACGGACAGTTCATCTTTGACATTTTTATACTTTGGATTCTCACTGTCACTGGTAAGAGGTCAAGTATGTTGATTCCTTGACTGATGTGTAATGTCTTTTACTTTTAACATGACACTATCTTGATTCATGGCAGTGGCAATTGTTCCAACAAATGGCAGCTGGTGTGTTTGATCTAACAATGAAGTTTATGTAGGTTCCAGCAGTCTTACATGTGGTACTCTGACACTGTGTAGGCACTCTTGAGAAGAAGTCTGCAGGGTATTGATCTTTCCCTGGATAATGCACATTTGTGAAGTTGTATTTTGCTATTGTAGACCCTAATGTTCAATGTGTGGAGGTATCTTAGCCTTTGGATGCCAAATATAGTCAACAAAATATGATGATCTGTCACAAGCGTGAAAGATTTTTTGTACAGAAACATGTGGAAATGGTCACAAGCCCACACCATTGCTACATTTTCAGTCTGGGACAAACTTTTAATTGCATTGGTCACAAAGAGCATTTGGCTGTCTGCTGTGCTGTGCAAGGATAGTGCCTAATCCATCTGGGCTAGTTTCACCAATAACTTTTGTAAGTAGCTCTGGACCAAAATATGCCATTTCAGTAGTGTTTTTTATAGTTTATTTCTCTTGAAAGCTTGCCCGTATTCATGTGACCAGTGAAATGCAAAAAATATTTTTTGTCAATCCTCTTAGTGGAGCACTCAAAATGGCAAAGTCTCCTGTATATGAGGAACAGTAACTGGTCATGCCAAAGAATGAACATAACATGGAAACATAATTGACAATGTTTGTACTTTAGATGGATTGGGTGTCATGCCCCCACCAAAAGAGATATGTCCAAAGCCTTTTTGCTTTGTCTTATTGAATTCACATTTATCTGCATTTAGCGTTAAACCTGCATCAACAAGTAAACAACACACTTGCCTTAGAGCTTTGTTGTGTTCCTTCTGTGTATTTCCGAAAACTATGTCATCAATATTTTTCAAAGCATTTACAACAGGTAGTATGATACATCTAATGACATTTTGAAAAATCTCCTCAGCTGTTGACACAACAAATCCTAGGGCCTGATTTAGATCTTGGCGGAGAGGAATACTCTGTCACAAAAGTGACGGATATCCCGTCCGCCGTATTACGATCCTATGATATCCTATGGAGATCATAATACACCAGCTGGGATATTCATCACATTTATGAAGTATTCCATCCGCAGAGATTTAAATCTTGCCCTTAGTCTTTGGTATCAAAATAGACCAAAATAGACCAATGTGTGTAGAAAAGGCTGTATTGTACCTGCAATTCTATTTGGGTTCCAGCTGATGATATCTTTTATTTAAATCAAGGTGAGAGAAGACTTTCACACCATTCAATTGTGTTATCATGTTAGCAATGTGCAGAGCTAGATGTCATTCTCCTTCAGTTGCCTTGTTCGATTGATGCATATCTACGCAGATGTTTACAGCCCCTTCACTGTCCTTTTTCGGCACTACCACTATGGGTGTCAGACAAGTCGAGCTTATGTTTAAGTAGTGATTTGAGTTCCTTTCCAATAGCTTCTTCTAAGTAAAATGCAGTTCTTCTGTGTCTTTGAGCAACAAGACAAACATCCTCATTGATATGCAATTGTACTTTCATAGTCTTAAACTTTCCTAATCCATGAAATAATGAAGGGAACTGACTTAGTATTTCATGATGAGCATTCATATTGTAGGTCACTGATATCAGTCCCATATACCTTGAAGTACATGGATGGGCGCTTGCACTTTTGCTTTCTTGTGGTTCATAGTCGTTACAAATATATCTTTACTTTTCAAAGGTGTTGATGCAGCCCATGTGTTCCCTTTTGTTTTTGATGGTGTCAGTCGTGGTAGTTGAGATAGTTCATTATATTTCTCCTCAGGCATAATACTTATTGACTCACCACTGTCGATAATAAAAGGAATTGAACAATTATTTCTGTCCAGCATAATCTTTGGACAATGTTTGAATGATGTGGGTGTTTTTTCAAGTCAACTTTTGGCACTGCACAATCATCTTCTTCACTTTCACTTGATACTGATACTGACAAGCTTTCGAAGATGATTTAGAACACAATCAACTTAATTTGGTGTCAATTAGTCTCAACTGATGTTACCACCAGGCCTTGTGGGCATGCGTTGAGTGTCACTTCTGGAATGTTCAGTCCGCCATTTTGTCTTCTGCTGTGAGACACTTACTTTTTCTTTCACCTTGCAAACCATTACAAAGTTGTTCTCTTTACCACTGCCTTTGCATATCTGGAAATGACAATTCACATCTCAAATACAACTTATTTTTCTGTGGCAACATTACGTTGTGTCTTTCAGCTTTGTGTTTCTGTTTACTTTTCATGCTCATGAATAAGTCACTTTGGGCACCTCCGGCCTCCATGTCAGCAGCTTGTCAATCAGCACGCTCTTCAGCTGTTGCAGCCAAGAGGACTCGCTCCAGACTGAGTTTCTCTCAGCACTCATCGCAGGGTTTTATGAGTGTATTCAGTCTCTCAACAAATTCCCCTATGGTTTCACTAACTCTTTGTCATTCTTGACTGAAAATGCACCTTTCGTAATGTATATTCAGCACTGGATTGAACTTGAGAATCAAGGCTTCTTTAATTTGACAATACGTAACTTCATCAGTTTATGGCATTTTCTTTATGACTTCTTTTACATCATCACCAGCAAGATTCCTGAGGTGTTTGATCATTTATTGTTATGTGTCTCTTCTAGCACATCAATTAAGTCATCAAGGCCCGTATTTATACTTTTTGACGCTAAACTGCGCTAACGCAGTTTAGCGTCAAAAAATTTAGCGCCGGCTAACGCCATTCTGAAGCGCCATGCGGGCGCCGTATTTATTGAATGGCGTTAGCCGGCGCAAGCAGACCGGCGCTGCCTGGTGTGCGTGGAAAAAAAACACGTACACCAGGCAGCGCCGGCGTTGGGAAAAATGGTGCTAGGGCGTCTTAAAAATGGTGCAAGTCAGGTTGACGCAAAAAATCGCCTCCACCCGATTTGCGCCATATTTAACGACGCCCAGACGCCATTTACATGACTCCTGTCTTAGTAAAGACAGGAGTCATGCCCCCTTGCCCAATGGCCATGCCCAGGGGACGTATGTCCCCTGGGCATGGTCATTGGGCATTGAGGCATGTAGGGGGGCACAAATCAGGCCCCCCTATGCCAAAAAAAAATATTTAAAAAAAATATATATATACTTACCTAAACTTACCTGAATGTCCCTGGGGTGGGTCCCTCCAGCCTTGGGTGTCCTCCTGGGGTGGGCAAGGGTGGCAGGGGGGGTCCCTGGGGGCATGGGAGGGCAGCTGTGGGCTCATTTTGAGCCCACAGGTCCCTTAACGCCTGCCCTGACCCAGGCGCTAAAATCCGGCGCAAATGCAGGGTTTTTTGCCCCGCCCACTCCCGGGCGTGATTTTTGCCCGGGAGTATAAATACGACGCATTTGCGGCGCAGTCATTTTTTTAGACGGGAACGCCTACCTTGCATCTCATTAACGCAAGGAAGGCGTTCACGCAAAAAAAAGACGCTCTTTCCTCATACTTTGGCGCTAGATGCGTCTAACGCCAAAGTATAAATATGGCGTTAGTTTTGCGCCGAATTTGCGTCGAAAAAAACGACGCTAATTCGGCGCAAACGGAGTATAAATATGCCCCCAAATGTCTCTATCCAGGCTGTCCATCTTTCACCAACATTTTGCTTTTTTGGCAGTATCAAAGGGTGGTGGTGGGGTGTAGCGTGGCAACTGTCATGGTAGATGTATGATCGCTTAGCTCTGCATTGGCCAAACATAAATCCTTCGTTAATACTCAATCAGGGCCCTGAACCCGAATCCACACGACAGTGGAGCAGAGTGAAGAGGCGAGTGAGGCACGATCGGACCGGCACGCTGGCGAATGGACTGTCGACCATGGACGACCAAAGGGCGGCGGCACTGGTGCAGCGGCCTGCACAGAGCTGGTGGCCGGTGTGCTGGACAGGTGTGGCCGTGCAGAGGTGGAGGCCTTGAGGAGGGGGCCCGGGTGACACGCAGTGGTGTACTCCTGTGGACCCAGATGGGCTGCTCAACCGGAGCAGAGAGGACACGCATGAGGCCCTGTTGGGCCTGGAGGAGCCAAAACAACAAGTGATGGACGGAATGCTGAACATTGTCAAACACTCACCCCCAGTCATAGATCTGGGTTTAATCCATCGTTTTTTTGCTCACCGTGCCACCCCAGTTTGGATCCAGCCAGATGCAAATCAGTCTTGACCCTGTCCCTCATGGGAACAGTCCAGACCGAACTGCCAAGCCAGGTCCTCACTGGACCGGAAACAAGCATCCTGGGACCGGTTTCAGGGTTTCACCCCTCATCAGCCAGGCTAGCTTGAATCCAGTGGCATGGGAAGCACGGGACCCACGTCTGGGCATACCCTTCCCACTTAGGGCGACAAAGCAAAAACAACAAGTGATGGATGGAATGCTGAACATTGTCAAACACTCACCCCAAGTCATAGATCTGGGTTTAATCCATCGTTTTTTTGCTCACCATGCCACCAGTCTTGACCCTGTCCCTCATGGGAACAGTCCAGACCGAACTGCCAAGCCAGGTCCTCACTGGACCGGAAACAAGCATCCTGGGACCGGTTTCGGGGTTTCACCCCTCATCAGCCAGGCTAGCTTGAATCCAGTGGCATGGGAAGCACGGGACCCACGTCTGGGCATACCCTTCCCACTTAGGGCGACAAAGCAAAAACAACAAGTGATGGACGGAATGCTGAACATTGTCAAACACTCACCCCCAGTCATAGATCTGGGTTTAATCCATCGTTTTTTTGCTCGCCATGCCACCCCAGTTTGGATCCAGCCATATGCAAATCAGTCTTGACCCTGTCCCTCATGGGAACAGTCCAGACCGAACTGCCAAGCCAGGTCCTCACTGGACCGGAAACAAGCATCCTGGGACCGGTTTCGGGGTTTCACCCCTCATCAGCCAGGCTAGCTTGAATCCAGTGGCATGGGAAGCACGGGACCCACGTCTGGGCATACCCTTCCCACTTAGGGCGACAAAGCAAAAACAACAAGTGATGGACGGAATGCTGAACATTGTCAAACACTCACCCCCAGTCATAGATCTGGGTTTAATCCATCGTTTTTTTGCTCACCATGCCACCCCAGTTTGGATCCAGCCATATGCAAATCAGTCTTGACCCTGTCCCTCATGCCACCATCCGGACTGGGTGGGATGCGCTGGGGGGAGACCGGAACCTACCTCCCCACGTCCGCTGTCCTCATTGACACAGAGAGTAGTGCCGCCAAGGGGAGGAGGGCCCACCTGTTGGCTAAAGGAGACTTGAGGTGGTGCCGCAGACACCTGGAGGGAGCTGTGCAGCTAAACAGTGCCCTTCCTATTCCAGAGGGCAGAGGGGGACAAGAGGTGAGCGGAGAGGAGCCACCGTGGAGACGCGGCCAGAAAGGCGGTCGAATGAGTGACAGGAAATCTGGGCCCCTCACTGGAAGTGAGCACATAGACCCACAAAGGGTGGATGACCAGGCGGTTGCTGCCTCAACAGTCACACCAGACTAGAGACTACAGCCCAGTGGTGGGAGACCCTGAGACTGGGGGCCACCTGGTGCAGTGGTTGCCACCCTCCCCAGCATTGGCAAGCAGGGCAGCTAACATTGGTGGCAAGTGCCTGCCGCCTCTTCCTTCCTCATTACCTCAAGGGACTGATGAGCTTTGGCGACGGGGACCAACGCCTAGACCACATTCCCCACTAGTGCTCCGCAGATGAGACCAGATATCTTGGGTGCAAGAATGGACACCACCGGCTAATACAGTGGTTAAGATGAATGATTGATCTGCTGGGGCCCTGTGCACGGCTGTGCTTTTTTGCAGCACCTGGACTTGCTGTACTGTAGCCGGAGGACCTGGGGGTAGAGAGACGTTCACTAACCCATTGGGGTATGGATTGGGGCTCCCCTGGGAACTCCTAACTGCGCTGTGGATGACCACCAAAGGTAGACAGAGCTAAATCCCAAGGCAGCAACTGGTGGGCGCAATGATCCAACCAGATACGAGGGACCCTGTCCCTGCTTCATTACACACTACACTGGATAAGGTTTTGGGGGCCAGTGGAGATACTAAAACAACACTTCACCGTAAAAAAGGCCAGGTTTCTGTTTAACTGGGCCTGCTGAGAGCTGACCACCTGAAACCAGACGATAGGGTTTGGAATACTGAAACTACACTAACGGACCTGAACCCATCTCACCAAGAGATGAAAGCCCAACTAATGCAATTGACCGATCGTGGCCAGCAGCTGGAATGCAGAGTAGAGGATGCAGAAGGCCATAACTGAAGGAACAATGTACACATCATCGGCCTTCCGGAGGGTACCGAAGAGTCTGACATGGTGTACTGCCTGGAACAGTGAATGAAGACGGAGGTGGCGCCGGAGCAGCTCACTCTGTTTTTTACGTTGGAGAGGACGCACTGAGTACCAACCGGACCGCTGGCCCGAGGCTGCCCGCCCCACACAGTGGTGGCAAAACTACTGCACTACAGAGACAGAGATGTGCTAGAGAGACCGGGCCTTTCAAGGTGGGCAATGGCCTGGTGACCCTGTTCCCAGACTTTACAGCTGAAGTTCAAGCCAGTCGGGCATCATACACGGAGGTGAAATGAGCGTTCCGGGAAGAAGGCATTCAATATTCGCTCTTATTTCCCACCAGACTGCGGGTAATGGTGGATAGCCAAATATACTGCCAAACGCTGGAGGAGGCATGGGCCTGACTGGAGACATTCAAGTCAGGAACAGACGGCAACACTAAAACATAGAAAGAGATCCGGGGAAGGTGCAGGTGTTCTCGGAGACCACAGCACTGTCCATGACGGGACCCAGACCCACCCTAGTGCAGAGGGAAATGAGCAAGAGGGCAGCACTGAAAGCAGTGGCATCGTTACAGAAAAATAAACTGGCAGGCGACACCAGCGGAGAAAATACCGATCAGCGAGCACCCTCCACTGACTCAGAATTGCACCACACAGATGAGATCCCGATAGTGACTCCCCAAACTGCGGATGAATTATTGTGATCCAGCCCTCATCACCATAGATTCTATAAGCTCCCCCTGATGGGGGCTTCTCTCAGTTCGTTGGACTGTGACAGCTAGCTGATGGCGAGATTACTACATGACCTGTTTCAATTGTTAAGTTTAACGTTCATGATTTGGACATCTGGCGGATGCTGGCTTGCACTGGGATGTGGGAGTTGGGGCCTGTTGTTGTGCTGTCAGTTTGTGCCTCTGGGCTCGAGTATCGATGAATTGACAAAAATCCAGTTGGACAGTAAGAGGGAGCAGTTGACGTTGGGGAGCTGCTATTGGGGAGACATACTTCACACCGAACACGATTTACCATTATGGCTGATTACAAACTAGTAGCATGGAATATCCAAGGACTGGGGACCATTGCTAGATGCCATAAGATCCTGGCATATCTGAAGAAGAGTGGGGTTCACATAGTACTACTCCAAGAGACACACATTACCGCACGCGAGGTTGACCGTCTGTGGCGCAGATGAGAGGGCAGATATACGCCACCACATAATCTGCTTTTACACGGGGCACACTGATATGGGTGAGGGAGGGGTCCCTTTCGAAGTAATTACTACAGATATAGATCAGGATGGTCGATATGTACTAGTGGAGGGCAGATTGCATGGGAGGCATGTAACTCTGGATTGTATTTATGCGCCCAACCAGGACCAGGTCCCACTTTCACATGCCCTCTTAGGCCGATTGGCTAGATTGTCGGGGGCAGTTACTGATGGGCGGGGACTTTAATTGTACCCTTGACACGCAGATTGACCGTTCTCTCCCCCGCTGCCCGGGGCCCACCACAGCCCAAAGTATAAAGTGGGAGACTTTAAAAGTAGCAACACGGGAACACTGCATGGTCCAGACGGTGTGGATTCGGCGAGCTTTCGAGCCAGATCTTACCCGATTAGAACAGGAGATATATGGCCGAGACAATGGACAAGGCACAAGTCAGGGGGCGCAACAACGGTTGCTTCATGCACCCGAAGCATACAATGAGACCCTGGAAAGACTACGATGCCACAGCTACCAGAGGTGCCTACCTGGCCTCAGTACATGAGGAGGAGGATAAATCCGGCAGAATGCTAGCCTGGTTGGTCCACCCAGGAAACAAAAGCACTCCGGTCACTAGTCTCCAAATGGCAGATGGGACGTGTAAGTACTACCCTACAGGTATTAACGACACATTTAAGACCTATTACATGTCCCTTTACAGGCAGCCCGAGGATGAGCTGCCACTGACGTTGGGATACCACCTGCAGACACTGCCACTACGATCACTTGAACAGGCAGCAAGGGACCCCTTGGGTAATCCCATAGTGTTAGAGGAGGTTAAGGCAGCCATTAAACAACTGGCAGCTGGCAAAACACTGGGAACAGGTGGGCTCCCTATGGAATTATATAAGTCATTTGTAGATATCTTAGCACCCAAATTGGTTGAGCTGTATACTGCAGCTTACACAAAAGGCATACTTCCAGGGACAGAGAGGGAGGCGCTGGTGGTCCCCTTGCCCAAAACTAAATCTAACGAGGCTTCAGTGACCAATTTCCGACTATTATCTATGCTGAATTGCGACTTTGATACTGAGCAAGGTCATGGCTAATCAACTGCTCCCCCACATCTCCCAACTAATACACAAAGACCAAAATGGTTTTATACCCACACATAGCACATCCTTGAATCTTAGGCGTCTATACTCACTCTTGCACGTCTCTCCCGACCGGCAGCACCCTAACGCTATGCTCCTATCAGTTGACTTGGAGAAAGCTCTTGATTCACTGAGGTTGGATTATCTGCGGGCGATGATGATCCGTATGGGGCTAAGTGAACGATGGGTGCGGTGAGTGGAGCTACTGTATAGTTTCCCAGTGGCGAGGGTGAGGACTGGCATGACGATATCTGAAGCCTAAAGTATATTTCGCTGCACCAGGAAGGGCTGCTTGCTCTATCCCTTCTGTTTGCTATAGCTATTGAGCCCCTCATGGCTCAGTTCCACATGCAAGGACAGGACAGAGGAGTGATGAGGGGCACCACTAATTATATTATCTCATTGTATGCAGATGACCTATTAGTCTACATGTGAGATGGGACAACCGGGATCCCTTGGGCCTTACATATACTTGAGAAGTTTGGGGGCCCTTCAGGCCATAAAGTGAATAGAAATAAAATATGTGTGTTACCGCTGCTCGCGGATGCGGTGCGCCCCATTACCTGTACCCTCTACAAATATTCCACAACCCCCGGGACCTCCGGGATAGAAACCTGGGTAAAATACTCAGGTCTCTGACAACTTTGTGATGTTCTAGCGCTCTCTTAGACTCCTTCTGTTGCCCGGTTGGCCCTGTCTAAAATGATTATGCTACCGCGCTTATTACATTTTTTATTAACCTCCCAGTGAACATTCCAGTACGCTGGTTCAAGGACCTAGATGCCCTCCTTAGGGAACTCCTCTGGGATGGTGGTCAACAGCGGACATCCCCATCCACACTCCGCCAACCTACCAACGGAGGTGGCCTGGGGGTGCCAGATTTTGAATTATACTATCTGGCTGCCCAGCTACAATGGTTTGTAAAATGGTTGAAGGGCAGGAATCGCCTGGGCGCAATCCATGGGAAGATCAGCAGTGACCTACTACTGGCTAAGATGTTCGACCTCATGTTCCCCATCCCAGCCCCGACTGCTCTTCTGATGGTGGGCCTGACCTGCTGGAGACGGGGCCTGAGGCATACGGGTGTGAGAGTCCTTTATGCGCCCAAGCTGCCGTTGGTGGGTGTACCTCATGGCACATCTGTCCATCCTCTTACGGCTCGTCAAATGCGGACCTGGATGGAGGTGGGAGTGGCGACATTGGAAGATTGCTTCCGGGCTGGTGTTTTAATACCATTCGACAACCTCACTGCTGAGATCGGCATGCCAGTAGGGCAGTTCCTAACCTACTGAGCGCTGACACGCGCTATGAGGGGTCTGTGGAACACAGTGAACGCAGAACCTGACTTGCACAGAGTGCTCCAGCTCTTAATGACAATGGGCGAGGGCACCCACTTAGTCACCTGGCTCTACAGAGCCTCAAACTAACTGACTCAGTAGTCATTACAAATGTTGAGAGCCAAATGGGAGGTGACACAAGGAAAGGGGATAACAGATACCAAGTGGCAGAAAATTCTGGCCTACCCCCACAGGGAATCTCTTATTCGCGAGCCGCGGGGATACCCAAAATTCAATACTCCAGACCCAGACTTTGACCACATGACATGTGAGTGCCCTGGTGTACAGCAGTTTTGGCGTAAGGTCCTGGGAACATTAGGGGACATCTTGAACCGGCCGCTGAAGCTTGACCCCTCTCTCTGTCTGCTAGGACTATTCCCTAGATCAGCCCCTAAGAAGGCTGGAAACAAATTTCTGGTTTTAGCCTTGCTACTGGCGAGACACAGGATAGCTATGGCTTGGAAATCTCCCAGAGGCCCGATACTAGAGGATTGGAAGCAAGATGTAATGAAGTGGGTGCAGGCAGAGACGCGTGCGTTGAAGGGGGATGAGGCACGGGGTGTGCATACGCCCCATTGCCTCCATGTGGTCTGAGGTGCTGGGGATGTGGGAGATGCTGAAGTGGGGGATCAGTCGGGGAACGGAGAATATGATACATATAACCCGATTAGAACCAGACCCTACTTCTGCGTAGATGAGACCCTAAGGGAAGGACACAGCCAACAGACACTCTGTTGGGTGGAATCTTCCAGTGGTTCATCGCCGTAAGGTGTGCTAATTGCATGTGCAGACTTCAGATACGCGTCATACCTAATTAGCGTGCACTCCCTCCACTACCAGAGACTACTAGGCCTAGAGGCATACACTCCCCCCGACTGGATGCCCTCCTACACTATGAATAACCCTACACACTCTTACAAAGATGAGACCCTCAGGCACTATGTTTAAAGTTTTGTATTCGATCTCGGATATGGCACCCCTACTGTAATGATCCATGGGCGTATTCATGTTGAATGACTGAACCTGAATTAATGCACGAGCCTGAAATGGGCATGAACCCGCTGCAGTGGCTGCTGGGACACAATAATGCTGATTGATTATATATGTGAAACAAATACTGTGCTATAAGAACATTAACCATGAGATGTAATGCTTTTGAAAATGCCAATAAACAAAGTTAAAAAAAACAAAGGGTGGTGGTGGTTTCAGAAAGGCGGAAGCATTATAAATGTTCACAGGAGCGGCTGACACTGCAACTGGAGCTCTCTCTGACTCTAACTGGCAGTCTTGGTTAATTTGTTCATGCACACCATCTCTGAGGCCTTGTGACATGCTGGTCTCTGGATCGTCTGGAACAGTCAGTGGAACTGTGACCTCTTTCTTGGTCTCCATTAGAACCTTTCACTTTCTGGAGACTTCTGGAGTTGTGCTGAGCCGCCACCCGGCAGCTTTGGTGGTGTGCCGCTTCAGGTATAGGAAAGCTCAGTAAGCACAACCCTTGTGCTTCTTCTTGGGTCTCCTCATCTGCGGCTGGGGGTATTGAGCTCTTCTTCTCGAGGCACAGGTAAGTGTAACTACAGCATGCTTTAGTGATTGTTCTGTTCTGTATCTGTTTGGGGCTGCCTTTAGCGTCATCACTCTGTGCACTTTATAGCTGTATAATGCATAGTAGCATGGCCTTGCTCATAGTTTCTTGAACAAGAAAGCGTAGACTTCTCAGGGAAGCTTTCTTCATCTTTAGATGCTTCACAGCAGCTGAAGTTGTGCTTTGACTCCCCTAACACCAGCCTTCGATTTTGCACTTTGACAAAGGCACATATGGCACGCATAATCAGTTTGCTTGGACCACGACAAACTCTCTGGGAGAGCACTGTTGATCGTCGGGTTACTTATCCCATCCTCATCGCCAGTTGTGACATCCTCCCCACCCTGGGTACCTGCCAATGAATACGCAACACATGGGGCTATGTATTAATTCCTCTATGTGTAACCATGAACTCAACATTCTAAGCCTGCATTCACTTCTCACCATTCTAACACGTCATGACACTACGGAGTCTTTCAGGAGCTAAGAGAGTTCCATCATACAAACTCACGAGACACTACACATAGCATGGGCAAACGTTCCATTTGGTGGGCCTCGCTAGGTATAGACTGTCAGCCCACCATCACCATTCCTTACAGTTCACTCACACTCAGGTAATGGGGAAAAGATCCACAGACTTTGGGGGTGATTCTAAGTCTGGCGGGCGGCGGAGGCTGCCCGCCAGACTTCCCCCTCCAAAATACCGCTCCACGGTCGGAAGACCGTTGAGGGTATTCTGGGTTTTGCACTGGGCTGGCGGGCGACCGCCAAAAGGCCGCCCCCCAGCCCAGTGCAAAACTACCTTCCCACGAGGACGCCGGCTCCGAATGGAGCCGGCGGAGTGGGAAGGTGCGACGGGTGCAGTGGCACCCGTCGCGAATTTCACTGTCTGCAATGCAGACAGTGAAATTCTTTGTGGGGCCCTCTTACGGGGGCCCCTGCAGTGCCCATGCCATGGGCCCCACGACAACCCATACCGCCATCCTGTTCCTGGCGGTTCGGATGGCGGTATGGGCTGTCAGAATCCCCATGGCGGCGCAGCGAGCTGCGCCGCCATGGAAGATTCAAATGGGCAGCGGAAAACCGGCGGGAGACCGCCGGTTTTCCACTTCTGACCGCGGTCAAACCGCCGCGGTCAGAATGCCCAGCGGGGCACCGCCAGCCTGTTGGCGGTGCCCCCGTCATTTTAGCCCTGGCGGTCTTGGACCGCCAGGGTTAGAATGACCCCCTTTGTGTCCACAGCTCATCCCATGGAGGGAGGTAAGGAAAGAAAGGCAAAGCAGGATATGGTTCCCTACAGTTATTATTCCTTCTAATTGATCTCATGGAGGGATGTAGGAGGTATTGTGCACTTATACCCAAAGATCTCTCGTATTCAACAAACATGCAGTTAACAGCTAGGGGGGACTCATGAAGATGCCCAGGTGGTTAGAGGGTCTCTTTTTCTCTCACATCAAATCTTTAAGAGTTGGTGCTCTGCATCCTGGCACGCCTGTCTATCAATCCCCAGTGCTGCACTACTTCTACTGCCCACTCATTCTATACCTTTGGTTCATACTTATTTATTTTCTCTGGAATCCCCCTAGTTCTACCTGCTGTACCACTTTTCCTTCTATATTTATCTATTCTCCTCTATCCAAACACCATTTGTGCCCCTTTTTTAACAATACATCAGCCACAAAATAGTATAAGCCATGCAAAAAAGCAACAATCAGCAAGTGTTGTTAGGATTTACCAAACGTTTTTGTTTAGTTTCCGATCATGATTTTACCCAATTCATTAAAATCTACCACTCTGCCATTTGCCACCCCAGTTGCCCTGGAAAAACATCTTCTTTACCTCTGGGGCCTCTACCCACAACCCACCCTTGGGGCCTCTAGTCACAAAGTAACCCAAGATCCCCGAGATTGGGAACTATGCAAACTCTGATATTACTCATTGTGAAAGACCTGGCTATACTTCTTAGAGCTACACGTGGCTCTAAAATCTATTACATACCTTATGTAGGTCTTTTATTTTACATTTTTATAATGCACAACTTAACTGGAATGGTGTTAGTAAGCTGTTGACATAAACAATCGGTGAAATACTCAGCTCTCCTTAGATCTTTAGAGCCTTAAAGAAAAATGGGAAGAAAATATTAAGGGCCGTATTTATACTCTGGTTGCGCCGAATTTGCGTCGTTTTTTTCGACGCAAATTCGACGCTAAACTAACGCCAACTAACGCCATATTTATACTATGGCGTTAGACGCTTCGGGCGCCAAAGTGCCCGGAGTGTGCGTCATTTTTTAGCGTGAACCCCTTCCTTGCGTTAATGATATGCAAGGGAGGCGTTCCCGTCTTAAAAAATTACTCCCAGGCCTTTACGTGGTATTTATACTCCCGGCCAAAAATGACGCCCGGGAGTGGGCGTGGCCAAAAACGGCGCATTTGCGCCGCTTTTTAACGCCTGGGTCAGGCATGGCGTTAAGGGACAAGTGGGCTCAAAATGAGCCCAGAGTGCCCTCCCCTGCCCCCAGGGACCCCCCCTGCCACCCTTGCCCACCCCAGGAGGACACCCAAGGACGGAGGGACCCATCCCATGGACATTAAGGTAAGTTCAGGTAAGTATTTTTTTTTTTTTTTTTTGTGGCATAGGGGGGCCTGATTTGTGCCCCCCTACATGCCACTATGCCCAATGACCATGCCCAGGGGACAGAAGTCCCCTGGGCATGGCCATTGGGCAAGGGGGCATGACTCCTATCTTTACAATGATAGGAGTCATGTTGATGGGGGATGGGCGTCGTTAAAAAATGGCGCAAGTCGGGTTAAGACGATTTTTTCAACGCAACCTGACTTGCCCCATTTTAAGACGCCCATACGCCATTTTCCCCCTACGCCGGCGCTGTCTGGTGTACGTGGTTTTTTTCCACGCACACCAGGCAGCGCCGGTCTGGTAGCGCCGGCTAACGCCATTCAATAAATACGGCGCCCGCATGGCGCTTCAGAATGGCGTTAGACGGCGCTAAATTTTTTGACGCTAAACTGCGTTAGCGCAGTTTTGCGTCAAAAAGTATAAATATGGCCCTAAGTATCAAGTCAGATAAAAAACGGTTCACAATTTGAAGACATCATTATCTAACAACAGGGAGGCACATGATTTATTAAGTAATCAACATTAGAAGTGGCACTAATGACATAGAGGGGAAACAATAACACTGATAGAAAGTTAAGCAAAGACTTGCAGAAATAAGGAAACAAAATAACTAAGGTCATAGAGGTAAAACGTGAATAGGATAGAGAGGGTTGAGAGGATGAAGAGGTGAGAAAAGTAGAAAATAGAGTAGCAGGATAGTATTAAGCTGGGGGTGAGGTAGATGAAGGAGGAGGGATGCTGCTTCATAAACAGAATGGTGATATTGGCAGCATATTACAGATGAGAGGAGAAATGTTGATATACAGCTGGACCAAAAATAGTCAATGAAAACTAACCCAGATGCAGTTTCAAGAGGTATGTTTTTAACATTTTGAGAAATAGATCTTTCAAGCAATTTGAGTAAACTTGTATACAATTTCAAAGAGGGGCTGCTATGGAGAATGTAGAGTGCAGCTTTTAAAGTTCAAAATGTTTTGCTTTCCAATTTTAGGTTGCATCTCAGATAATTGTAGCCTCCAGATACTGTGAGCGAAAACATGAAGAGTACAGGTACTCTGTATGTTAGCTTTATGCATGTACTTTAAAGGATGCAAGCCAGCTTCACAATTTTTCGGACAGGTCCTTTAGGATGGGATGCAATTAGATTTTCTTATTTTTTTAGAGTAGCCGGTCTCCTGAATGAATATGGTCTTAATAGAATTGGGATTGCCAGATTGGATGAAGTTCCCAAAGTCACTCCAGGATAATCTGAATGCCTGCACTAGATAAGAAACCTTTGGCTCTAGGATGGTTTTACATTTTTTAGAGAGTGAAGAGTAGCTCTTGTGGATTTTACACAGTGTGTTCATTTTGTGAGGACAAAGAAAGAGGGGTAAAGATCCATTGTGCGAAACCCATACTCTGAAACAAAAATCAGCCCAACCACATGCACAAACGATATTCCGCCAGGAGTTTGTTTGCCAGATTCTAATGCAAAATTCAGAATGAAATGGTACACTGAAAATTCATCTGGGGACAGTGCCAGTGGACAAATAACCAACTCTTGTGTAAGCAAGGACAGTCAATGGTTCTAAAACTGTTTTTGGGACTTTTGGTCACTGCAAACAGTGTAATGAACTGTGCAACAATTTTGTTTATGTGCTTCTTCTGCAGCAACTTTAAGCAAATGTTGGCAGATGCACATTCTTAATTATGGAGCATAACAAATATATTTGAGTTATGCTAGGGAAGCATTAATTTATTTTTGTCATAGCTGTCTCAAAATGTAAAAGGGATGCATGAAGTTGGAAGACAACCATATGAAGCTGAGATGAAATACTGCTTTCCAAAGGACTTCCCACTTTCTGGTGCCTTTGGTATTGGAATGTCTGGTTATGGGTGAGCTGAAAATTAATTGCTGCACTCATGTAATACATTTTCCCACAGTGATACATACTGAACACACTTTTCAGGAAGAAACATTTTTAAAGATATGAGGCACTGTTGACTCCTAAACAGTAATTTCTTCGTTTGCACAATACTGTTTGTGTCCATGAAATCTGATTTTGTTTAATTTTTTATATTTATTTTATTATGATTTTATAATGTAAATTTGACAGTTACATGGTTCGGAGATTTTTATGCACAATTGCTATTATTCATTGGTTTTCTGGATGCACTGCTACATTTTCAAATGGCCATCTAAAATTAATTTTCTCTTTATGGCAAGTGGAACAGATGAACTGTGGATGTGAAGTGTGTGGCTAAATTAGTTTGTAGAAGATTTCTATGGCTTTTTAAAGAAAGGTCTTCTGCAGTCTTCTGAAGAGCATGTGCCACTTGCGTTCAGTTCATCATGAAAAGCTCTGCAGATTTTTGTGCTCTGCCTCAAGATGCACGACCATCATCTCTGTGCAGTGGAGGCCTTTTCTGGAAAATGACTTGTGACCCAGAGGTGGGTACGGTGGTCTGCATTACTACCATCAGATCACCAGGCTGTAGATGACTGACAGTGGTGGCAGCAATAAGATTGTAGTAGCATGACAGGTTTTCTTACATGCCTCTGCCAGAGATAGTCACTTACTGGTCACTCCTGCACTTTTTAAGTAAGTCTGCTAGTCCCCAGGAACCAGGTCTGTGTGTCATTTATGTGGTACACAGATGACTTGGTGTATATGGTACTTCTGTGTGTGGAGTGTATATGTCACTTACAGTGCCACACTGGAATCCATTTTGGTTTCCTACATCCAAGTGGTACCTAAGATGGAGGGTGGAAAGAACCTCAGACTGCAATGTGAACAGCAGGGCTCATCCTCAACATTCCAATGATCCTTTGTAGAACATCTGAGTTTTGGGTGTCAAGAAGATGAACTAGAATGCCCTTTTGAAGTGCCAGCGCATTTTCCTGCCTATTCCTGCCCCATTGTTTATTGCAAATGCAACTCCCAAAACTTAAAGGGTAGTTAAGGGCAGCCTCTCTCTTTTGTGCCCTTGATTCCCCTCTCACAGGAAACTCCCAACTCTACCCTACTGTCTTGGTAGCACCCGAATACTAAGGCCCTCATCATGGCATTGGCAGTAAATCCCACTTACCGCCGTGATGACGGCCTCTAACGTACCACCCCGGAGGTGGACATCCGCTCACCAAATTATGACACACACAACAATCCGACAGAATACTGCCACATACACAAATCCGCCAGCCCAAAGGTCAGTGCTAAAGTGGCAGTATGAACACCCTCAAAATGGACACCCAAATACTAAACTACACAACTTGGCCAATACCAAAAACACACACCTGACACTAATACACACACCACACCCACACACCCACAGCACTATAAACAAACACACACCCACATTACCCACATCCCTTTACAAATACAAATTATTGCCACCAGGCTGACACCAAGACCACTGCGACAACTAGACACACACACCACATACACCCATACATCCCTCACGCACCCCCACTTCACACACCCAACCACAGTACCGAACACCCGCACACTTACACACACCACACACCACACAACACCCATGTCCCTACAAAGGCACCCCCGTTTAACAGATGAGGAGTTGCAGGTCATGGTGGTGGAAATAGTCAGGTTAGATCCACAGCTGTTTAGAGCACAGGTACAGCAAATATCCATTGGCAGGAAGATGGAGCTATGGCGGAGAATCGTGGACAGGGTGAACGCCGTGGGACAGCATCCAAGAACAAGGGACGACATCAGGAAGAGGTGGAACGACCTACGGGGGAAGGTACGTTCTGTGGCAGCAAGGCACAAGCTCGCCATCCAGAGGCCTGGCGGTGGACCCCCACCTCCTCCCCAACAGCTCACAGCATGGGAGGAGTAAGTCTTGGCAATCATGCATCCTGAGGAACTCACTGGAGTTGCTGGAGGACTGAACACTGGTGAGTCAACATTCACTACTTATCACTCCCGATACCTGCATGCCATCTCACCCCCTCACCCTCACTCCCATCACTCCACTCCATCCCACACACTGCACCTACACATATGACTAACCCCAATGCCAAGCCCTGCATGCTATACCAATGCATGGACAGCCCTCCCAGCCCTGCATGGACACCCATCACAAAAGCGTGCACAGCATATGGGAACTAACAATCCCACAATACATCACCATACACAAACAAAGGTGGCAGGGCAACAGCAACAATAGAGGGGAAGCTAGAGATGTACAATATGTCACAGACATGAAGCATAATATATCACTTACATCCCCACAGGTGCCCCAGCCAATGTAAGCGGATATGAGGTGCCACGACAAACCAGTTTCCCAACAGAAGATGCCCCCAGTGATGACAGTAACTGTGGACATCTGGATCTGGATGAACTACCTGGCCCATCAGGGACCACTGGTCAGTCAGTCACCCCAGCCCACTCCCAGTGAACCACAGAGTCTCCCCCATCAGTATCCAACACCACAGCACGCACCCAGAATCACCACACCGCTGTCCCCAGGACACGTCAATCCGCAGTGTGCCCACCTGCACAAGGACCCTAGTCTACACCTCACCCTCAAGACAATCAGGGGCCTGGGCCCAGTGGCCGTGGGCACACTGTTCAGGGGACACAGGCACAGGGCAACCGGGATACTGGGAAGACCGCTGTGTGCCAGGCGGAGGACAGGCCCAGGGAATCGACTCTCCAGGAGGCACTCACCAAGATCCTGGGGGCCTACCAACAATCCCAGGACACAATGGGCCAGATCCATACCAACATGCAGGAGAACAAGCGACTGCAGGAGGAACACCATCAGGAGATCAGGGAGGACTTGCAGGCCCTAAACACCACCATGATCTCCATAGCAGGGCTGATGGCACACATGGCCAACATCATCAAGGAATCGACAGCACACCAGCAGGCTCCTACCACTAGCCAGTCTATTGACCAGTCCTCCACTTCAGCTACAGCTAGTGGGCAGGAGGCCCCGCCATGGGACCCACAGGCCACCAGCACCCCTCCCCCTGCAGAAGGTGAACCACCCCGCAAACATTCCCTGCGACCCAGACAGAAGCCAGAGACACTTGCCAAGACCAAGACCACCACCAGGAAATGAGACTTTCCTGATTGTCCCCCTTGTGTCCCACCCTGTCACCTTGTCCACTTTGAACTGCATTTGCTATCCCTTTCTATGGCCCCTTGGACACTGGACCTGTGCTACAAATAGATTTGAACATTACCCTGGATTTCCTCTACCATCACCCCATTGCACTGCACTTTTCAGTCAATTATTTATACTACAATAAACACCCTTGAACACAACTTGAGTGACACTGTTTTATGTGTTGAAAATGTGCAATTATGGGAGCAGTCACATCAAGTGTAATTGATCTGAACACTGTGATAGCATACAAATAATGACCTGTAGCTGTCTGTAGGAAACACATCAGGAAACTGTTGTCATATCATCAACATCTGTAAAATGACAAGCCATAGGTGACAGTAAGTTGAGATGCAAAGGAAGTGAATGCCTTCATGCTACAGCCACACAGATAAATCAATAGTCAGAGTAATGGTCAGTTCCACTGTCTCACCTGTGTGTCATTGGAAATATTGATGTATAACTGATGTTCTGTTGTCCACATCCTCATCTTCTGCCTCCTCATTCTCACTGTCCTCAGGGTCCACTGCTGCCACAGGGTCATCTCCAGTCTCCTCCTCCTGCAGAAAAGGCACATGTCATCTGAGGGCCAGGTTGTGCAACATGCAGCATGCCACTACTATCTGGAAGACCTCCTCGGGTGAGTAGCACAGGGATCCACTTGTCAGATGCAGGCATCTGAACCTGGCCTTCAGGAGGCCGAAGGTCCTTTCGATTATTCTCCTGGTTCGCCTATGTGCATCATTATAAAGGTTCTCAGCCCCTGTCCTAGCATTCCTCACAGGGGTCAGGAGCCACAATAGGTTTGGGTAGCCAGAGTCACCTGCAAGTATTGAGGGACACAAATTAGCCTTACACAATGCTATGGGGATAACACTTGAAGGCATACACTGACATACAGTGGGTGGGGACTCTGGCTCACCTATTAGCCACACCCTGTGCCTCTGTAGTTGGGCCATCACATTTGGGATGCTGCTATTCCTCAGAACGAAGGCATCATGCACTGACCCAGGACACTTGGCAGTGACGTGGGAGATGTACTGGTCCACCAGGCACACCATTTGCACATTGAGTGAGTGGAAAGTCTTCAGATTCCTGAACACCTGGACAAATGCAATATGTGTACTGTCAATCACCCCAATAATATTGGGTATATGTCACATTGCATAGAATCCCGCTTTCACAGTGGCCAAATCTTCCGCCTGGGGGAAAGAAATGTAGCTGCACGTGTGTTTCACCAAGGCAGACAATACCCTTGCCAGCACGATTGAGAACACTGGCTGTGACATTCCTGCTGCCAACCCCACTGTCACTTGGAAAGAACCAGTTACCTGAAAATGGAGCACTGATAGAACCTGCACATGAGTGGGGATCTCAGTGGGATGACGGATAGCTGATATCAGGTCAGGCTCCAATTGGGCACACAGCTCTGTGACTCTGGCCCTGTCCAGTATATAGGTGAGTATTATGTGCCTGTGCTACTGTGTAGCCAAGTCCAAAAGGGGTCTCTACATGGGGGTTTGTCTCCTCCTCGTATTCATCCGTGGTGGTAGGTATCTAAGGGACACAAGAGTGAGTAGGGTGTCACAATTTGAACAACGGAACCACCACCTCAGTGTGCATACAGCATTAATGTGATGGGACAGTGGGAATAGCAATGTATGTGCAATTTTCGGCAATGATAGAAGATCTGAATGTAGTCCATCACCATGAAATGGCGACCGCCTGCCCTGTATCTAGGGGCAGGTGTAAGTGAGGTAACTCTGCCGATGTTGGGCCTCGTGGCGGAAAGCAGTCTTGCACTGCCGTACAATTCCTCATTGTCTAATATGGGGCTCTATGGAGTACAGTGACCAATGGGGGTCAGCGGAAGCGGTGACGGTGTACACCACCGTGGACGTGACTGCCATTTTCTGTCTATAACCTCACTTGATTCCTGACTTTCTACAGGGCAACACCTACACTGTGTGTGCTGCTGTGACCTGTGTCTGGAACCTACCATGGCCCGTGTGACCGGGGAAAGGGCCCCTGCCTTCACTTCGATGGAGTTGGAGCACTTGGTGGATGGTGTCCTGCCCCAGTAAGGACAGCTGTATCGGCCTCCAGAGCAACAGGTGAGTACACCTTGGGCATGATGCATGTGGGAGGGTCGCATGGAGATGTGTGTGCAGACATCGTGTCATTTGTGACGGGGGATGTCTGGTGGTAGTGTACATGGTGTGCGCCGGGTGATGTGTGTGCCAATAGATTTGGTAACAGGATTTGTGGGCCATATGTGTGACAGGCTTCAACAGCCACCACCAGCATCACCACACCAAGAAGCACACCTCACACACACCTCACTAGCAGACACCTCTACAACATTCATCCACGCGTCCCCTGTGTCCTCTCCCTCCTTGTCTGTCCCCTCTAAAGGACACAAACGCAGGCACTCAGACACCCAACAGCCATCCACCTCCCATCAGCACCCTGCCCATTCACCTGCACCCAAGTCCAGCAGACGTACTCCTCCAACAACCACTCCCTCAATCTCCACTCCCATCCCTCCTCCCGCCCCACCGTCCCTAAGAAGCTTTTCCTTGCCTAACTTGACCTCTTTCCTCCACCCCTCCCGTCCTGCCCGTAAGAGCATGGTCCCAACGACTCAGCCCAGCAACTCAGCCAAACAGTCCACGGGGACAGTATAGGCACTTCCTAGTCGTGGAGGCAAGACAGTGAAGGATCCCACTCCACCAGCCAGGAAAGGGAAGGATCCCACTCCACCAGCCAGGAAAGGAAAGGATCCCACTCCACCAGCCAGGAAAGGGAAGGATCCCACTCCACTAGCCAGGAGGGGTAAGATTCCCACTCAACCACCAATGACAGCAGTGGGTCCCACTCAACCACCAATGAAAGGCAAGAAGCCCTCACCTCCAGCAGAGGCTGCCCAGGAGATACCTCCCCCAGCAGAGACCCAGCTGCCCTCACCTCCAACAGAGGCTGCCCAGAAGACACCTCCCCCGGCAGAGACGATGCAGCCCTCACATCCAGCAGAGGCGGCCGAGGAGACACCTCCCCCAGCAGAGACAATGCAGCCCTCACCTCTAGCAGAGGGCATGTAGGCCACCCTCCAGGGACTGTTGTACTAGGGCCCCCCTCCAGAAGCAGTGGGCAAGTTCCCCACCTCAGAGACTGTGACCGTGAGCTCCCCAGCATTGGGAAATGGGCATGGAGCCCCCTCCAGAAGCAGTGGGCAAGTTCCCCACATCAGAGACTGTGACCTTGCACTCCCCAGCATTGGGAAATGGGCATGGAGTCCCCTCAAGAAGCAGTGGGCAAGTTCCCCACCTCAGAGTCTGCGACTGTGCACTCCCCAGCATTGGGTAATGGGCATGGAGCCCCTCCAGAAGCAGTGAGCAAGTTCCAGACTTCAGCTGAGGTGCCCCCCTAGATGCCTGTCCACTTCTGAGATGTTGCCCCTGCACAGTTTTGTGCGGAGTTAGTCAGTATCAAGTTGGGGCTTGTACTGTGCCCTGTGGCCATGTAGGCCTTATGTACTTTGGACTGGGCATTGGCCCTTACTGGACAATAGTTCATGTATCTTTGTTATAAAATTGGTTCATATGGTGGCTGTTGCCATGCAATTACAATTTCAGTACTGCCGACCTGTAGTCCTTGTATTATTATGCCATGTGTCCTGTGCCATTGGTTTACGTCTGCAGCTGGATGTGTGTATGGTGTGTGTTTGTGTCTGGTGTGTGTCGCGCATGTGTGTGTCACTCTCCTTTTCCTCCCTCTCTCCCTTGTGTGCTAGGCGGCTGTACTCACCATCGTCGTCTTTGTCGGCGTTGGTGTTCCAGGTGGAGCATGGTGTAGAAGAGCATCGGGAAGACTTGAACTTCCGGATCCATGGCGCCGTTGATCTTCTTTGTGTCTCTGTTGGTGATTCTTTGGTCTTCTGTGATATGTTTCCTCCAGGCTTTTGATGGCATTGGTACCACCCCGGAAATCATGGCGGTTTGCAGTGTCATGATATGGCGGGCGGTACCTTATCTTCCGCCTGGCTGTTGATGGCTACCTGCATGGTGTTAACACCCTGGCGGATGGTGTGGTACATTGGCTGTCTATGGGAGTTATCACCGCCATGGTCTTAATTTGGCGGTAATTACTGCCAGCCTGCTGGGGGTATTGCTGCCACTTTAACAGTCACCGCCAATGTCATAATGACCACCTAAGTCTATTGCTGGACCAGTATCAGTGAAATAAGCAAATGGCAAGAATCGCCCAGACTCAATCTCAGAGCTACCTATTGAAATGCACAAACACTGTCTCCAACTTTAGTATAAATATGGAGCAGAAACTTCTAGGCAGTGTGCCACAATGTTGCTACCGGATTCCGAGAACTCCACACCAGTGGTAACTCAGAAACTCTCTGTGCTCCCTGATTGCATGATTTACTGTCAACTCCATTTGCCAGACTGGTGGCCAGAAACCTGAGAAGTTCTACCGGCCTGCAGAGAGAGGCTTAAATTGACCCTGCTTCAAAGCAGGAAGCTGACTGACTGTTCAGAATGGGCGTTGGAAGTGTTTTTGCACATGAGGAAGTGGCTGCTCAGAAGATGGACAGCGAACAAGTCGAAACAGGATGAATGACACCATGTGTTGTGGCACAGGAAGGACCTCTCCTTCTGCGTCAGATGATGAGGGCTAGAAGCTGAAGCTTATGCCCACATGTCTGTACTGAGCCATGGAACGTGTTTGTGTGTGAGTTGTGCTCAAGCAACTAATCATCAGGGCATTAGAGAACCTTGATCAATCAATGTATTTTTTAGAGCGCAGCTATTCACCCTTTAGGGTTTCAAGGAGCTGGGGGGGGGCAGAAGTGAAGGTCAGAGGGGATCGGGTGAAGAGCCAAGTTTTGAGGTCCTTTCTAAATTGTGATAGAGTGAGAGATCTTCTGAGGTGGATAGGAAGGGAATTCCAGGTCTTGGGGGATGGTGGGAGAAGGACCTTCCTCCGGCTGTGGCCTTATGGACGTGTGGGATGGTGGCGAGGTCGGCAGAGCACAGTTGCCTTGTGGGCATGTAGAAGTGGAGTCTTTCGTTGAGGTATTCTGGTCCGGTGTTGTGGAGGGCTTTGTATGCGTGTGTGAGAAGCTTGAATGTGGTTCCCTTGTCTATTGGGAGCCAGTGCAGGTCTCTCAGTAGGGCGGAGGTGTGGCTGTGTTTGGGGGTGTTCTTGATAAGATGGGCGGAGGTGTTCTGGATGCGTTGTAGTCTATTCTGTACCTTGGTGGTGGTTCCCAACGTAGAGTGCGTTGCTGTAGTCCAAGCAGCTGCTGACAAGGGCCTGGGTGACTGTTCTTTTGGATTCTTCATGGTATCCTGCAGTCTCCACCAGGAAACTACAGTGACCGAAGAGGTACTGAATCAAGATGAAATGCATCGCCCCCTATCAGAGGGAACTTCAGCCAACCCCTAGTGCTTACCACCACACCCTAGGATGAGTGACTATCTGGAGTGCCTAGCTAGGTGGATTTTTGACTTAACTGAGGAAGAGCCCAAGCTGCAAGAGTGATTGAACTATGAGCAGCGCAACATTGACACACTCTACTTCCCCTGGATAGTGGCAATGCCACTGTTTGCCTGATCCATCATGCACAGGCACACTAGTTGGAGGCTGCAATCATAACAGGTGGGCCACTACAGAGACACTGCGATCTTCACTTTGGTGGGCTGTGCCAAGCACACCCCATCTAAACACTGCAGATGCTCTTCCTCTACCAAAACCTCATGGATAGAAGGCACTGGTCAAAGGGGAAAATTAACACCAACAAGGGTGTGGGGTGGCATTCTTTAAGAGAGTTAGCATTCACAAGCATAAGTTAAAAACTGTCTCCACACTGACACTATTCATCCCATCTCCTCCAGGGCATCTAAGAGAACATTGTGTTTTGCACTAAACTGTCAATGACATCAGTGCCATGGGAACAGCACAGGCTGTACCCTACAAACTGCTAAAGTAATATTTGAGTGTAAAGTAATAATGTAATGCCCTCAATTATCTATGTACAGTATTGGTCTGTGTGTATAGCTAGCAAAGCACTTCCAAAGACAAAACACTTGCTGGGCACTGATTTATTACTATTGGATGATTTAGGGATTTTTGAGTCTCCAGGGCCCACTACTTCCCTGAGTAAGCTTTGGGCTGCTTCTATTGACTACACTGAGGGTCAAATGCTAAGGGGGTTCTTAGTGCTGAGATGTGAGCTTAATAGTAAGGGTAAGCCCCAGGACACCAGTGGTAACTGGCTCTGATTGTCACAGTAAGAGCCCAGTGACCTCTGTTTGCCCTAGCCTCCTGAAAATCTTCCAACAATTAGTGGGAAGCAGTGACTGATCAATAGATTCCAGTTGCAATAGACAGCCTCAATAGATGCTAATAGCTGTTAATATTTACAGCTTTTTTGCACACAGCCTATGCACAAGAATGGAAAATGGGAAGAGGCAAGCCTGAAAGACCTGTCCCTAGAGAAGCTGAAGATGTGTTGGAAAAGGTGATAAAGATCTCAAATGTGCAGGTTTCATGATGGGTAAATGGGAGAAATGGGTTCCACAGAAAAACAGAAGGTTGTAGAAAACACAGGGGAGGGATGGGTAGACAACACCATGGAGGAGAGTGCTGTAGACACAAGGTTCTAAGAGTCCCTGAGTGCAGGCTTTCCCTAGACTCTCCCCTACAGTGTCCCTTAGGTTGTTCTCTAGAGATTTCCTGACACAGTCTCCATTTCACAGCGACTGCTCTTGTATCTTGGATTTCATTGAGACCTGACACTCCAGAAAGTTAAGCAAGATTGGGAAGTAAAGGCTAGTGAATCTGAAAGGGATACATTTGGGCTGCCCATCAGAAAGAACACCGAAGGTGAAGGGAGAAACAGGATATGTGGGCCAAGAAGAGAGAAAGAGGGAACAGGATAGGCAGGAGAAAGAGAAACAAGGGAATTGGAGATACCCAGAAAAAGAGAAGCTCATGTCATCAGAAAGAGGGGTAAGCTCTTAGAATACTGATTCCCCGTTCATCACTGAGGTACCCAAAAATTAAATATATTGGAGGGTGGTCAAGTACTAGCAAAGATTCTGGAAGAACAAGACTGATGAGGTTCCATTTGAGATTTGCATCCATGACAGAGCATGATTGGAATGTGTGGGTGAGAGGTATGGAAGAAAAATATTACAAGCTCCTTGAGCAATTGAACGTAGCACTGTGACTCACAAAGGAATAGTCTGCATGGAGCAGCAGGGTTCCAAGCCTAATGTGGATAAGAGCTATTAGGAGAATGGTTCCAAACCAGAAGGTAAGATCCAGAATGGTTCCCATGAGTACTGGCCAGTAGTAAGCGGAAATGTTTCCCCAGCCAAACCAGGAGGAGAACGGAAGGAAAAGAGATCCCCTCTGTACCCAAATTGGTGACCTGCTTTAGATCCCATCAGGAAGAATATTACAAGAAAGATTATGCTGTTACTGACACAATATCTTGATAGGCAGTATGGTTTCAGAAGTGATGAGTACCAGTGAGGGCCCAGTGGCATTCAGCCTAGTTTCTATGGACATCTGGGAACAAAAGTAAATGCTACTAAGCACAATCACCCGAACATGATTTTTGTTAGTGAGGTGGGTATCAATGGGAGGAATATTCCTGACCTGTGAGTACTGGAACATACCCTGAAGGACTATAGTTGAAAGAAAATATCTCAAACCTGGGGAAATTCTCCCTTGTGCCATTGGCACATGCCTGGTAGCCTACAGAGAGCACATAGAGTACCTATTTGCCAGTTATAAGGTAGAAGTCAATGGCAAGTTTCAAGGAAGCCATGATCAGCAGAGGGTTGCACGATAGGGTGCAGGGTACTTGCTTGGCAGATATTGATTGCACCTGGGTTAGTGCAAGGACCAGAGGCCCACATGGCGTGGACCACATCAGCCTTGCTGACCAAAGCATGTCAACTTCAGAAGGAAGCTTTGATCACTTTTTGTGTGGAAGGACCAGGAGAAAGTCATGTAGGGGCAATCAAGGCAGGTGCTGGGAGTACACTGACCTGGTGCTCACCACCCCAGCTCCAGATGGAGAGGAAGATAAGACCTCAAAGACAGACTATGGACCTGATTTAGAGTTTGGCAGATGGGGTTACTCTGTCACAAACTTTATGGATATCCCATCCGCAGTATTACGATTCTGTTATATCCTATGGAAAGTGTAATACGGCGGACAGGTTATCTGTCCAAGTAACCCATCCACCAAACTCTAAGTCAGGCCCTATGGGCCAGATGTAGCAAAGGGTTTTACCCATTTTGTAGGTACATATGGCCCTATGTCTTTTAGACTGGGTCAGCATCAGAGCTACAGGAGCTGTTAGCACAAAGAGAAGTATCCCAGGAGAACATCTGCCATTCACAGGAAGAGTGTTATGCTCAAACTGGCCAATGCAAGTTGGCCCAGGAAGAGGTTGGCAGAAGGCCTGGAAGGATGGGGTGATGTGTAGCTAACCAGTGGATCCAGAACCCAGACGCCAGCAAGAGGCCAGTGGTTCCACAAGCAAGCAGTCAGCAACTTTCCCTTTTCGCTGACCATGAGGTACCTTTAGCCAGGCACTAGGGCATCAGTTAGACCAAGGACAGGCTTGTTCTGTTGGCCTGTTATGGGCGAAGATGTAGAAAGTTTCTGCAGACACTCCCCAACTTGTCAAGTGAATGGTAAGTCTGGAGACCAAACCAAGACAAAGATAACGTCTATGTAAGTTATTGGAGTGCTCTTTGAGAGAGTGGGTATAGACATTGGCCATTTCATACCTTATCTGCTTCAGGCCACAAATGTATTTTGGTTGTGGTTGACCATACCATCAAGTACCACCAGGCACTACCCCTGAGAAGCATGAGTGCAAAGGTAGGGGAGAGGGCCCACCTCTGCTGCAGAGTTGGATTTCTAAAAATTGTGCTATGTGACACAGAGCACATTCCATCTCATCCTACATGAGGGTGATGTGGGAGCAAGCTAGTGTGTTTTACCTCTTCTCCACAGTGTTCTACCATCAGACCGATGGGCTGATTCAGTGCTGTAATAAGACCCTAAAGAGCACGATGGGAACTCTACTAGAGAAGATTTTGAGGAAAAGGGATATCATACCAAGTCTCTGATTCCCCTGGAGGGAAATCCCACATAAGGAGGTAGAATTAGCCCTTTGAACTGCTGTTTTGGCATCCCATCCATGGTCAACTCACTTGGGACAGGGAAAGTTGGGAAGTACTCCTGAGTCCCCAAATCACGTTGTGGTAGACTGTATTCTATGCATCAAGAAGCAGGTGGCTCAGCTGATGATCACAGTAAAAAAGAACCTTCAGGTCAATGAAGAGCTGATGAAGGAATCATATGAACAGAAGACAACGATAACTGAGGGTCAGACCAATTTTCCCTTGAGCATTGGAGGACAGATGGAATGATCCTTACAAGGTGGTCAGGAAGATCACAAATGTCAATTATTTAGATTGCACAAGTCCCATTTGTAAATCCCAGAGTATGTTCCATGTGAATTGGCAAAAGGCATACCTTAGAGGAGACAGAATGTTAGCATTCTCATGTTGGCAGATGAGGTCGAGGAGGACAGAGAGTCCCTCCTAGACCTGTTGCACAGTGACCTTCAGACTCACGGTTCTCATTGTTAGCATCTTGGTTCACTAATGTCTATACATCGCACTACCAACACAGGTCTTCCACTCTGTGGCCAGAATTCTGAGGCTCAAAAAATGGAGGGATGTTTCACATGTGGACAGAGCAAGTCTTCAATCTTCAAGAGACTCTGGAAGATTATGCAGTTTGTGTATGTGCTTGCACTGTGTCTGAATTGTTTGGTCTCTTGTTTTATATCTGGAAGAAGCTGCTCCTGAGAGGAACCAGAATAAGAACAGGAACCCATTCTGCAGGCAGAAGATGAGTTCTCAAGATTGAAGAAGACACCAGAGATGACAGTCCACTCTATTCAAGTGCTACTCAAGGCAAGCCCAAGGACCAAAGATGACCACAAATTTTGCGAGAATAGGAGTTCCCATGAGAAGTACAGCTTTTTTATTGAGATCAGTGCCATTTGAGCACCGATTCATAGAGAAGCAGGACGCACTCGCTGTAATGGCCAAGGTGGGTGTCAAAACACTTTGGGGATGTCATGACTAATGGGTCAATGTATCCTAATGATAATGCCATGGGCAATGGGCCAATGTACCCTGACAACAGGAGTAACAAGAGCAGAAAGTACATGGGAGCAATGGCGTCAGGGCATGACAGAAAAGATGTGGCCAGAGAGGTCAAACACTGATTACAGTGGAAGTGAACTTAACAGATAACAGGATATTTAGAGCAGAAGCCATTCATCGGTGTAGAACTGAAATGGGGAAATTGATAAGTTGCATCTATTTATGTAGGTACTAGAATAAAACTAGCCAAACTTTAGAAGCTGAGGAAATTAAACTAAGTTGAGTACATCCTAACAACCAATGGTATATGTTCCAAGAAAACTAGAACTAATAACCATTTAGAATTCAGAGAAGCAATATTTCAAACCTCTCAAGTTTGCGAGGAGAGACTTTTACAACTTTGATTAAATGGATCAAAAACCAACCACTTCAGTCCTCAATGCCCTTCCCCCCACAGCACAAATGGATGTCCCAAAGTTAGCCACCAGTCTTACCACTTATGTCTCAATCATTTGATCCCCAATTATTCACTCGACCTACGATACGTACAAACATTACCAACATCAACATTCATTCAACAGTCACCACACTAACAGTAAGTACGCACATGCTCTGCTGTGTGTGTCTTTACACTTCTCTACAACATAATGCTCATGCAACAGAAAGCTAAACCAACACTTCTACCTTTCCTGCAAACCACAGATGCTCACGTACTTTCTCCCCATTTAGGCAACCTGCAATTCGATGTAAGTCGGAGAGTTACAGAGGCCTTCCTGGCCACGTAGAGCTAAATTTCAGAGGCTTCCCCAACTCGAGGGAGCCTCATGCATGGCAAGGAGCTGGGGGCCTGAACCAGAGTTGCAGCACCAAAGTGCCATTTAGTGAGTGACTTATTTACCTGCTGTTTGGCAGTGTCATGGTGTGGGGTACATTCAGACTGCGATTTGGTGCCACTTTCACGTCATAATCAGGATGTCAGGAGGTGCAAAGTGGGGCTCCAAGAGTGCATGCCCTGGGGTACATATGGAGGCACTCATGTGCAAGATGGATGGAATCTTGGCCCTGCTGCGCCCGCAGACCCCTCAAGAGGAGCAGCCTAGGGAGTCGGTGGTGCCCACAGAGAGGCCAAGGACACCAGGAGTGCTACCCCAGGTGGCATTTCCGATAGTGAAGAAGCATTGGAGGGGTCAGGGGCCCAGGAAGTAAGGAGGTCCAAGCGCAGTGGTTGCCTTAGAGGCTTCACCAGCGAGCAACATGGGTGAAGGGGTGGCACAGGGTAGCTTTTTTGCTGTGGCGGTGCAGGCAGCAAGTAATAGCATTGTACAGAATGGCAACAGTTGCATGGCAATTCGAGTCACGCCTGTGGAAGGAGCTGGACAGCTCGATTTGGTTATTAACTAACCACTGTTTTGCCTTGGCTTTCAAAGGTAAGGATGTTGTCTGCCCCTCTAATGGGGTTGAGGGGGGCGCTTTAGCCGGTGTGACTGAAGGAGACAATGTTAAAAGGGCCAGGAGGCTGGTGGCACACCTTGAAGGTGTAAGAGGCCTGGGTGTTCAAGAACAGACTGCTGGCGTGCCCATGGGGTTTGCCAGTGGGATGTTACTGGCTGGCCACGTGATGCAGGGGTCTACAGTGGGTAGTACCTCGAATACAAATGGTGTACATCGACCAGTTCTGGTGGAAGCTGGTGCAAGACCCCTTCCTCAGGAGGCAGGTACAACAAGTACGGTTTATTGGGTTGAGGGATGTGTCCTCCGAACACAATCAGTTGAGCAGGCATGTGATGATGGAGGTAAAAGAAAAGATTTGGAGGGGTAGTTATATTTTTATCTGTGAGCCTATTGCAAATTAGACCTGAGCAGAAGGAGAGCAAGTAGTGCGGGGAGTGCTCCCATTCTAGGGATTTTGGCCACTGGCCATACAAAAAGAAGGTTGAGAAGACATTGTTGAATTGGATCAAAGGCTTCACAATTTTCCAAGTAATCATGGCAGAGTATTTCCTGACCTTGTGGGCACAATTGGCATGCTACATGAATAGGATAATATGTGCTCACTATGAGTTTCGGGGGATGGCCTGGAGAAATTGTGACAAGGAGTTTAGGAGGAGTAACACCTGGTTGAGCTTTATGAAGCCGCAAAGGTTGGAGGCTACTCCTAGTTAGCCCTTTTCGGGGGGGCATAGTAGTAGTAATCCAGGAGGGGGGCAAAGAAGGCTTCCAATCTGAGTGATCATTCTACTTTGACAAGTGTATGCCCATGGGTTGCTATGTCTTCTGTGCTTATGTTGAGAAGTTCAGCACCTTCCTAGAGTGTATATTCAGACAGAGATTGGGGCACTGGTGGGTACTGCATTATTTGGATCACTTCCTTTTTATGGGTTCCCCTGGTACAGCAGGGTCTGGTGGGTCTTGACAGTCTTTCCAAGAATTGATGGGGATTTTTGGAGTACCCCATGCGCACAATAAGACCTGGGGGCCAGCTACGACTATTGAATTCCCCAGGACTGAATTGGCTTCTGTGGCAGGGGTCTTTAGGCTCCCCCAAGAAAATGTCAAGGCTTTTTTGCAGCCATTGGATTACTGCTTTGCAGCGAGGAAGGTGACTTTGCATCAGTTACAGGTACTGATGCTGAGACACCAACATAAGAGGTTATCAAGTGAGGTCCACAAGGATATGACAATCTGGGAGGCGTTTTTGAGGGATTTCAATGGTACAGTGATGTGTCCAAGCACTGCTAGGACTAATAAGGATATAAGCTTGTTTACAGGATCTGCAGGCAATGTAGGTTTCGGTGCCATTCTGGGTACCTACTGATGTGGTCAACAGTGGCCAAAAAAATGGGTTGAGGCTGGGTTGGTAGCAAACATTGGTTTCCTTGAACTCTTTCCCATTCTGGTGGCCTTCACGATTTGGCCAGGACAATTCCGCAATCAGTCCATAATATTCTGGTCAGATAACATGAATGTGGTTGAATGTATCAATCAACAGGCAGCCAAGTGCAGTATAATCCAGAGGCTATTGAAATTCTGTGTTTGAAATTCAGTGTAATTTTTAAAGCTATGCATGTGTCAGGTGTATTGAACAATGTAGCAGATGCTTTGTTTCGTCTTAAGTTGCAGGCCTCCAGGTTCCACCACCCCGAAACAATGGAGTTCCCTACACCGTTCCCAGAGCATCTGTGGCAGCTTGGGGCTGCCAGTTAAGCACCCGGAATGAGGCGTGCCTGTGAAGGGGCATGATGCTCTTACTGCAGGTTTTATGAGCGCACTGGAGTCGGGGAGTGGTTCTCACTCAAGTCTGTAATAGCGTTTCTGGGGTGCTTGAGGGAAGAGGCACAAACTGTATGCTATGCCAAGCACCATATTGCAGCAGTGTCCTTCTTAGCAAGGCTAATGGGGTACACAGATTGTACAAAAACTTTCCTGGTTCAGAGGGTGTTGAAGGGTTGGCAGCGTTTGGAGGGAAGTAGGTCAGATTCCAAGTGCCCCAATGCAGTAAAGTTAGCTGCCATCATGGCCAGCTTGGATAGCATTTGTAGGTCACAGGACTGGGTCTGACTGTTCAGGGTAGACTTTTCCCTGGCATTACGGGTGGGAGCTAGTGGCCAATAATAAAGGGGACAGGGACGGAATTGCTGTTCTCCAGTGAGCAGATATTCGGTGGCTGAACAGCTCTCTGGTGATCACAATTGCTCGTTCAAAGACCGACCAGATGGGTAGGGGTAACTATGCTTTACCCCACAGGGCCCGGGGAATGTGTGTTGTCCCCAAATGAATTTTGTTTTTTTCTGGTCCACTGGCCACAAAGGACTGTTGACCCACTTTTGATTCATGACGACGGGACACTACTTACTAGGTCCAAATTTTCAAGAGTGCTTAGCAGTGCCCTGAGGGCTGCAAGTTAGGACACCATGGAGTACAGCACCCATTCATTCAGGATAGGGGCAGCCACCACTGGTGCAGGAAAGGGGCTTGCGATGCCAGCGGTACAAAGAATTGGCGGGGGAAGTCTGACTGCTACAAAAACTATATGAGACTGAACCTCTTGTAGGTGTTATGCCACTAATCTCTCATTCCCTTTTTCTATATTCTCCTGTTGACGCAGGTGGAAGACGTGCAAAACTGATGTACCTGCTGGACACTTCATCGCCTCCTGCCAACACAGGAGCAGTGAGTGTTACAGAAATGTTGGGCCACACTTAAGTGAGGCATGCAAAGGCAATTTCTTTCACAGGTGACTAAGCAGCTATTGCAAAGGATGCGGGTTATTGGCTGACTTTCTTTGGTGAAGGAGGGCTATGCTTGGTCAACTTGAGGACGGTATTGGACAGAGTCTTGACTGAACCTCTTGTAGGTGTTATGCCACTAATCTCTTATTCCCTTTTTCTGTATTCTCCTGTTGACGCAGGTGGAAGACATGCAAAGTTGATGCATCTGCTGGACACTTCATCGCCTCCTGCCAACATAGGAGCAGTGAGTGTTATAGAAGTGTTGGGCCATTCTTACATGAGGCATGCAAAGGCTTTCTGTTTCACAGGTGACTATGCAGCCAGGACAAAGGAAGCAGGATATTGTCTGACTTTCTGTGGTGAAGGAGGGCTATGCTTGGTCACCTTGAGGATGGTATCGGACAGACTCTTGCCCCAGAAGTTTACGGTCCCAGGGATTATAGTCATGCATCTTGGGGGCAATGACCTGAACTAGTTATTTCTGAGATTGGATGGCTCACCAAGTTTACCAAGACCATCATTATATGGTCCAACATGGTTCCCAGGTTGAACTGGAAAGGTGGTCTGCCTTTCAGAGCCCTCAACAGATATTAAGCAGTTAAACTGGCAGGTTGGTAAGTTATTCAGGATGGCATGGTTGTCATCTATACCGCATGGTTGCATCACAGGAGAATGTTTTGTCTTGCAGGATGGAGTCCACTTGTCTAGGGGAGGTAATGCAGTGTTTCTTGAGAATTTGTTGGCATAGTTAGTGCAGCGTCCACGGTATGATGTGGTGGGTGGTCCAGATAGTAGGTGAACTATGCTGGCTTGTGGAAGGTGGTGTCATGATTGGTGGGGACATTTCAGGTCCGTGGACGGCATCCTTTTAGACCAAAGTTAACAGCGGCATCACAGGAACCTCCGAGGGGTGCTGGCAGCAAGTCAAAAGGAGGTTGTAGTGGCGCAGGGGGCTGGCGGTGGTCACTGACACACAGTTCTTACCTGGCAAACACCTGCGCAGGCACAGTTGGTACAAGCTGGCAGAGGCCATTGGTGGGCAAGGAATGTGGGTGTAGGGTGTGCAAAAGGTAGGTATCCTAAGGGCAGCAGGGCCACCTGCACAGGAACTCTCAGTATAGGAGGGTGGTTGTTGGAGCCTTCCCTTAAGGAAGGACCCAGCCGTTGTCTATTATAGACAAGAGGTTTTAAGAGGAGGGGCCCCAAAACCAGTCATGATCTCACTCAGAATGCTTATGTTTTAACCTAAAAAGTTATGGTTAGGTAACTCCCATGTACTAGAGTCTCTGTTAAGGCTGCTTAAATAGGCTCTGTGAACAAGATGTAATTAATTTTTGTGTATATGTTTAATAAATACAGCAGAGGGTCTTATAACCCGTATTCCAAAAGAGAGCTGGACTGGGCCTTTTGTCATTAAAGTGGGAATGTTGGGGCGGGTGGGGTCTTTGGGCTTTTCAGAGGACATCAGTGACTACCTGTCATATAAATGATAGATATGGAGAAGCGGCAAACTCCACAATCCAGAACCTGCTTTGGGCATCATGAGGGGAATGAAAAGTCCTGTATAGATAGCCATAAAATACAATATAGGGGATTGTGCCAGACAAAGCTAATACATTTGTTTGATGATCTTTCTTGGGATTTAGCTGATAATGTGACTTGGGCCTTTGCTCACAAAATGGCAATAGATGTTGTCTACCTATTTTTCAGTGAGACCCATGTCACAATCCCACAGAGGGAACTTATGTGTAAGCTCAGTCTTCTTTAGGTGCCCACCAGGGCATGAGGAACTATTCGAAGGACTGGTTAAAGAACAATAGCAGGGCTTGTGCTTTTATTAAGCAAGACAAAACACCCACCATACTACCAAAAAGGCCCGTCAATGGCTATTTTATTTGAATGCTATTTTTCTGGTGCACTGAAAATCCTTGCACTATTTCTCGACAGCAGTCAAAAAGTGCTAGTGAATTGTTTTCAATCTGGTAAGGAGGGTCACCAGTGAAGTACTAGAAAGATCAATATTGAGGCCTCTATCCGATGCCTTTATTTGTGACATAGCAGACTGACTTCAAGGGAATATACACAGAGATGCTGATTACACTCAGATACTCAATAGCACTGATACACAGGAAGTAGTGGAAAAATGAAAAAGGATAATTGGAAGATTGGTTAGATAGAAGGGGAAAAAGATTTAGCAGACCTAAGAGCAAAGTGCTCTTCTTCGACAGATAAACTCTGGGGATATGACTGGAGCTATAAGCTAAAAGCAAAGTGTTCTACTTGGGCAGATAAACATGGGAGACAGAGTTGGAGCTATCTGGTAGTGAAAGATGTTGATGAAATAAAGTATAACAAACTCAAGGGCAAGGGGAATGATGGGATACAATCGGAATAACTGACAGACAAAAATGAGCCATGGGTACCACTGTACAGATCACTGGTGAGGCCTCACCTGCAGCACTGTGTCCAAGGAAGGAAATGTTGGCGGAAGGATAACGAATTTTATAGAGGCCCATAAGTGAGATACCAATGTAGATAAAGGTCTTCAGGAGACATCTCGTGAAAGGTGTGCCTGGGAATTAATTTTTCATAGTCTGGAAGATGGAGAGTGGAGATAACCCAACGACCTTTAAATACCTCAGTGACACCAGGGCATTAGTGGTGTTATGCACAATCCATCAGATGTTATGTAATAGTGGGGTTGTGCACTCTCTTGCTGATGTTATCTGGCATTTCTGTAGCAAACAACGGCCACTAGTATGGCATTGTGGTACTCGGTCTGGATTGAATATATCTGGAGCCACATGTTTGGTGGGGCAGAGGTGTGTATTCCGTATGACCTATGTGGAAAGAGTTAGGTGAGGCATGTTATGTCCTGCCACGTGGTCTGCTTATATTGTGACAATCGTGACACTGCTGGGAGGCACGCTCATTTTTGTGCAGCTTTAGTAGAACATACCTAAATTGATGAGTACTCACCTGGACATTGTACTATTGTGGATAAATAGAGAAGGGACCGGGAGATTCCAGGTCCAGTGTACAGCCTCCCAATGTAATGTTATCAATCTAAGAGTACACTGTTCCTATCTAAATAGTCTTTTAGAGTGGACAAGATATCTACAGGAGCAAGAACCCTCATGCATCGCTATGGATGACTGGCTTCATCATTGGGACAGCTCCTCGTTAGGCTGGTACTGCAATGCCTAACGGGCTGTCCCCACGGGGGAGCTCTTAACCGGGGTGCTCAAATAGTCGCACATCCAAAGCATTTGTTTAGACTGGGTGCCCAATTCGAAGACCCAAATGTAAATGGAGTGAATAGAACAAAGTTAAAATTGGTTCGTCATCAACAAATATCACTCATAATTTAATCAGATTTGGGTCTTCGAATTGGGCACCCAGTCTAAACAAATGCTTTGGATGTGCGACTATTTGAGCACCCCGGTTAAGAGCTCCCCCGTGGGGGTAGCCCGTTAGGCATTGCAGTACCAGCCTAAAGAGGAGCTGTCCCAATGATGAAGCCAGTCATCCATAGCGATGCATGAGGGTTCTTGCTCCTGTAGATATCTTGTCCACTCTAAAAGACTATTTAGATAGGAACAGTGTGCTCTTAGATTGATAACATTGTACTATTGTGTCCATTCCTTATGGCTCAGTAGTTCTGTGGTTGTCAGGAGGTGCCTTATGGATACGTTGAAAATCGCATAGTGTTCTGTAAATTGAAACGTCATCATTTTAACGAACTTCTGCAAAGCCAAGTGTTTTTTAGTTTACTTATCTGCATAGGGAGGGAGTGTTACAGTCTTCTGGCTTGGACTAAGAATGAATAACCCCGGTTCTGTTGACATGTTGCACTTTTAATTGGAGGATGCATTGTTTTGTACGGCAGACTCTTCATCTAGGGAAGTGAGCCTCAAATTGCTTTTGGAATATTTGTTGGATTCTATCCAGTGTGTTATGCAGTGCTTTGAGAACAATTTACTGGAAGTCAATACACGCACATGAGGTTCTGGTTAACATGGTCCTTGGACATTAAGTTTAGGAGTACCCTGCCTGCTTAGTGTTACACCTGTTGTAATTTGTTTAGCGGGGCTTGTGAACACTTACATAGTCATGTCATGTAATCCACGTGCAAGCGCACCAGATCTGCTGTGGCTTGAAATCATTGGGGAAAGCTTATTTAGAGGCATACCTGTCTTAGTATTGTGAACATATTGTTTGAGGATTTCAGACTAGCATCTTTTTTGTGGCTCCAGTTAAGATCTGCCTCCTGGATTATTCCTAGGATTTTTTTAAAGTTTCTTGAGTGGTTGTTTTGCCTGAGCCAGTTGAATCTTTGTTTGCTAGGTTGATTTTAAGACTGTTGTTTGTCATCCAGACTTTTACCCCAACTTAGACAGGGTGCCACCTGGATGTCATGGTGTTGTTAAGGTTTTTGAACTTGAGGGTGATCGGTGTGTCAAATGCATAGTTGTAACAAGACAGACTGAAGGACTAAATTAATACAAGCAGAGGGTGGATATTGATTCTACTGTGTTGTTCTGACCCCACTATAGGGCTGTTCCGACTCCAGAGAGCTTCAGCACACACCGAGCACCTGCTCTGTGCAATGCTGCAGCACCTGTGCTGTTGGCGTGCAGCCTACACACCTCCTCTTTCAGAGCAGAGGCGTCTGCCTACAGCTCTGGCAATGCACCAGACTCTTATGCTGCGAGGGGAGACATTACCTTTGACCTTCCAGCCACGTCACCCAACATGGCAAGAGAGGGTCTCAAGAGGCTGGAAGAGCAGTTTCTGAAGTGTTTGGGTATAAATGAACCCTGAATGGGTAGGCTATTAATCAGGCAGCCTTGCAATAGCCTGGCTTCCAGTTGCTGAAGGATTTGGTCCTTGAGTGTGAGTCTGTTCATGAGGCAAAAACTGAACAAGATGGAGACTAGACCACTGTTCCTTTTTTCGGTACACAACTCTTGAAGAAGGCTATATTTATCAGGCTGTTTGATGGGTGTTGGAGTTTTGTATCGCACTTACTAACTCTGGTGAAACATTGAAGCACCCTGTGGGAAAGTATTGTGTTTCCCTGCAGAACTCAATTCATTTGTAGTGTTGGGTTTAAGCCTTGAGGTTAGTTGTATATTATGCTTACACTGGCATTGATTGAACTTACTAGCCCGCACTTTGAACTACAACACGCATTGGAGTGGGACATCATCCACCAGTGGGCATTGATCCGGGAGGGGCTTTTGGCACTATAAATTGGCCTCCAGTTTGCCACTGCGTGGGGAGCTTTCACTGTCATTCATTGAACTTATTGGCCTGCACTTTGAACTACAAAATGGGTGTGGGTAGGACATCATCCCCCAGCATGCATCGGTCCAGGAGGGGCTTTTGGCATTATAAATTGGCCTCCAGCTTCCCACTGCGTGGGGAGGTTTCACTGGTATTCATTGAACTTACCCGCCTGCACTTTGAACAACAACACGTGTTGGGGTGGGACACCATCCCCCACCGTGCATCAGTCTAGGAGGGGCTTTTGGTGCTATAAATTGGCCTCCAGGTTCCCGCTGCGTGGACATGCCTCGGCTGTGCCCAGGCAAAGAGCGGGCCAAAGTGGGCCTGTCTTAGCCCATCATAGCCCGTTTGAGGCCAGGCAGGGCCCACTCTTTTGACTGGTTCGGCTTTTGGATATTAAAAAGGTACAAATTAAACTTGGTGTGAAATTTGAGGTTTAATACTAACATTTGACATGTATCTGATATTTTGTATCCGAGGGAAGTAGGGAAAAGAAAGGCCGATTTGGGTGTTATTTCGGGCACCCGAGTTCAAACACGTTCTACTATAGAATGTTTTTGGGTGTGGGCAATTGATTTGGTCTCATGAAATCCAACAGGCACAGCGACAATGTTCGTTCAAGTTTGAATCATAGGTCCTCACAATGCCTATTATCTCACCCCAACGGAGAATTAAAGACTCATCTGAGATTACAGTCCAAGATAAAAGTCTTATGGGCTCAAATGGGAGGGGTTTTGCAGAAAATGCTGGTTTGGTAAGGAATAGTCCTGAAGAGGGGTCAGTCCTTGCCGTGAATATTGGTATTAATGCTCCTAACAGTGTTTGTTCTCCCATCCTTAGCCCATGGCTAAGAGGTGGAAAAAACTGCAAAAGTTGCGGCAGACTAAACCCAAGCAGACTTTGATGGCATCGGGGCTTGGTAATACAGATGTCCTGTATGCCCCAGCGCAGATCTGTGGGATTGTTTGTGTGTTGGTTTTAGTGAATTATTAGAAACTAAACTGCGACTGATCTTTAACCAATTATCCAACATTGAAGCTAAATTGAGTGCATTAATGGCACCTGATGGAGTTGGCAACAACTTATTATAAAAGACTTTAGAAGTTTATCCTTTGCCCACCATTGTACATTCACCATCACACAACTCAATAATTGCAATTGCTAATTCACTCCCTATTACTCCACCAGCAGGCTTAAGACCTCGATTAAATTCCAGGGGTAATGGATCAGGAAGGGGTGTGATTTCAGTGCTGACTTCAGCTGTGGCTCCAACAACAAATGTACACCTTGTAGATGAGGAGGCTGGGAGTCTGGTGCCTGTAACTGGGCAGCCTAAAGCTCACTCCCCCAAAGTAGCCACCCTCCCTGTCATTGATCCGCAACTAGCCCATATGTAATTGTTTTATCTAATGTGCCCCGCCTGTAGAGTGGAGTGATTGAATCAGCGTGGGCCCTAAAAAATAAGGTCACTTACTGGCTAAGAAATAATGTAAGTGGTAAATGGGATTTCTATAATGAGATCATTTATGCTCGGAGGGTGGGAGGTAAAGGACATTTGAGGAGACAGTCTCTGGGAGATACTGTGGTTATTAATGTCCGTAACCCCGCTGTAGCAGGAGAGGTATTTTCTTTAGTAGAGCTGGCATGGTCAAATCAAGTTTAATTAGAATCTTGCCACTTAAATTCTCCTATAGGCATTTAGCTCAGCCCACCACTAGAAGCAGCAGGGCTTACCCTCTAGACCAGTTTCTGGGTAGGTGATGAGCACAGTTTGATCTTCCTCTTCAAAATAGGTTTTAGACTTTCTCAGGTCTGAATGACAATAACTGGCATGCTGGACAGAAGGATGCATTTGTGGGTGTGGCACTTGGCAGGTGAATAGAGACTTATGAGCCTGGAAGTATATGTGTGGATGGGTCTCCCCCCTGGCCTCCAGCCATTTGTGCCCCCCTTGTACCTTGTAAGCCTAATCCCCAAGAATCAGATAGCTCTGTAGTATCAGGACAGAGATGTGGTAGGAGGAGGACTGATTGCCAGGGTGATCTTGAGGTGCCACGAGAAGATGGCTGGGAGGGGAAGAGTCAACTAAGTTGTGTGTTAGAGAATGCATTGATCCTGTGTGTTGGTTTTAGTCCTTTATCTGCCTGGAAAAACTCTAGACATAGTGAGTCTATGGCAGGGGGTGGGGATGGTTTATTAACTCCCTCTGATGTTGAGGTTGCAGGTGTGGCCATGACGGGGGCCCATAGCAGCCTAACTAATATGTTGTTGTCTTGGAATGTAGCTGGACTGTCATCAAAGATGTCTTGCCCTGAGTGGTGTGCATTTTTTGACACATATGATATTTGTGTATTTCAAGAAACATGGTCAACATCACTAATTTTCCATCTTGGTTACGTAACATTTAGTAAGAAAGCCATACTAAAGAGGAGGGGTCGGCCTGCAGGGGAAGTTACTATTTGGGTTAAAGCCACATTGAGTTGTAGTATTAAAGAAATAATGTTGGACTCCCCCGATCTATTGTGCATTTTATTAACTTCATCAGCTAAGGCTATCTGTTGCATTTATAACATCTACTGTAGACCCGGAGTGAATAAAATAGAGTTAACTGTGTTGCAAATGCTGTCTGCCCATATATCTGAACTCCCAGGGGATGTTGTACAAATAGCGGGAGTGATTTTGATGGTCAATGTGAACCCTTGGACACCCACTTGGAGTTTTATTCATCTGAGGAAGGTCTACGATGGGAGATCTTTATGTTATCTATCCCCCTTGTAAAAACCACGGACTCCTCTGGCCTTGCAGATTAATTCCTTGGTATTAAATGCAGGGCTAAGATCATGTAATGGCAGAATTAGATCAGACCAAGGTGTTAAGCATACATATAATAGAGCACATCGCACAAGACTGATTGATTTATTTCTCTTGATGTCCGGCTGTGGACAAGATTGACTGATATGATATTTTGAATTCACCACGAAAGTGACCATAATGTGTTGGCCTTAACACTTAGGAATTTATTTGCAGTTGTGCAGGCAGATGGAAATGAACCCTTTGAAAGATTAGTGGTGGCCTCAAATAGGCGGAGGGTTAAATGGAGCATGTTGTTGTTCTCAAAAGAATTGATTGGTAAAATTTATAAGGTGGTCTCAGAGGAGATGAGGGAAATGTTACCTTTGTTAGATATGCCTATGAATCATAATCCAACTTTGTTGGTTTACCAAAATGCATGCACAAATGTTTAAGAGCCTAAGAGACCATATATTGAGAGAGGATAGCGGCTCCACGAAAAGGTGCTGTACTCCAACATGCTATAAAGTTCAATGTAGTGCAGCTTGTGGGTCTCCAATGGGAGCAATTCAAACATACAATTGGCCCTTTATTCAAGAGACTAGAAGAGTATATAAAGAGACTATACGCAAATCTAAAAGAGAATGACAGATTAAGAGATGGGAGAGCCTTTTTGTAGCAGTTCAGAGAAAAGGTTTCTCTAGCTCATGGAATATTGTACCTACTGGCTCCAGTGAAGGGTTCATTCTGGTGGAAAACAATATTGCCACAGCGGATTGGGTTGTTCACTTTTCTAGTTTATATTCGTCCGGTGAATGCTTAGGTCAACCTGAGCTGCACTCTGGCGAAAGCACTGTGATTAGTTGTGATGTAGCCCACCCCAATTGGGGTTCCTTTTCATTAGTATGTGGTCCCTAAGATAACATTAATTTTAGTTCCAAAGAGGTAAAATGGGCCATTTTTTAAATTGTGTGCCATAAAGCACCTGGCCTAAATACAATCCCTGGAGATTTTCTTCTGGATCAGGTTGATATATGAGTTCCCTATTTTACTGTTTTATTTAATGCTATTCTCAATGGGGCCCCCATTCCGCCAACTTGGACTGGTGCTGAGATTGTACCTCTATACAAGAAGGGACCTAGAGATAATCCATCAAGTTATATACCGATTAGTTTAATGGATAGCGCTCAGAAACCTTTTGCCAAGGCAATTTTGAATAGTCTCCAGGAATGGATGAACTCCTCTGATATATTGACTCCGCTACAAGCAGGCTTTAGGGAATTAATTAGTACATTGGACTAGGTCTTTCGTTTTTTATTATTATATTGGAAATTCGTACAGCTAGGGGGTGGGCGAGTATATGAAGTATTTGTTGATCTTTGGTCAGCTTTTGACCTAGTCCCCCGTTCCAAATTGTGGCAGACCCTAGCTGATATGAGGGTTCCACTTTATCTTCTAAATGCAGTTATAAGGCTGCATACTGAGAATTATGCGCAAGTTTGGAGTAGGCAGATGGGGGAGTTGACTGACAGATTCTCGGTGACAAAGGGAGTTAGGCAGGGGTGTGTTTTGGCACCCACCTTGTTTCTTTGTTTGTACATGAACTGGTTCAGGATGTGGACCATTGGGAATCCGATGCGCCTGCTTTAGGAAACATCAGGTTCCCTGCCCTGATGTTTGCAGATGGTCTAAAAGTCCTATGTGCCTCCAGAAAATTCTTGAGAGGTTCGATGGTCTTTGAGGTTTAAGAGACCTTGATATTAATATTGGCAAGACAAAATACATGGTTCTCAATCCTAGCTATTCTGCACGTCCAAATTCCACTTTAAGAGGAAGCCCTCTTGAGAGAGTTTGTACTTTAGAATATTTGGGCATCATTTTAACTGAGCATCTAAAATGGCAGCTTCACATTGCAAGGTGTGGCCTTAAGTTAGATCAAAATGTTGGGGGTCTGTTGAAGATGCTAATTGCCTCACGTTTTTATTTACAAATTAAACACAGGCTATTCAGTTTTGCAGGTTCACAATCACCAGCTGTTGGGAGGTGCCCTTTATGGAGCTGAGCTCTGGTGGTATGGAGAAACCCCATCTCTGATTAAAACTGAGAATCGCTTTATGCGACAAATGGTGGGACTACCAATAAGTACACCATTGCTCTTCTTACGTGTGGATTTGTGGCCTAAATCTGTCCTTGATAAAGCACAGTTACGCCCACTTTTGTTTTGAAGGAGGATATTGGCAACCCCGGAACTGAGCTCCTATAAGCACGGTTTAATTGAGCTTTTGAACCTGCCTGGGATGGGTAACATTCATTGGATTAAGTATGTGCAGACAACTCTGATGGATATTGGCCTTGAGAGTCTCTGGACTATGACAGAAGAGGCAAGTGCAATTTCTAAAGGGCAATTAAAAAGTGCATACTGGTCTCATCAGATGGGTTAACTGTGTTGACAGCATAATTTGGGCTCTAATGTAGGCGTTTCTCTTAAAGAAAGGGGTTTTAAATTGGAGTTGGATGAAATTGAGCCATATGTGGCAAGGAAGCTCTTTCTCCCATTTAGGTACAGGGCTCTTTTCCTTAGCTTGTATACTGTAAGGTGGGTTAGGCTATTGGTTATTGTCCATTTTGTAATATATGGCGAGAAACCATAGAGCAGTGGTTCCGAACCTGTGCTCCGGGGACCCTTGGGGATCTGTGAAGCCTCCTCAGGGGTGCCTGCGACTGCTTAGAAAATTGAATAATATTAACACATCAATAAAGTGTACATAAATAAAGTGGCTAAATGTACACTTGAACATTTTAAAAAGTACTGGAAATTTGAAATTGGAGGCTAAAAATTAAATAAGTATCCTCAGATTGATTTGTGGGAGCAATGCAGCTGCATTAAACAGATTATAGTATGGACGATGTGTGGCTTCTATTGAGTTTTGAAAATCTCCAAACTTCCTTTTAAATTTTTATTTATTTTTATTTCTATCTGTTTGCAAATTAAATAAAATGTGTTATCATTTGTGTATGCGTTTGATGAAAGCTTGTTGCAGTATCTTTTGTGTATTGTTTGGCATTTCAAATAATCAACAATATTTGGGCCAGGGTCCCTGGCTTCCAGTAATGACTCTGTTAGGGTCTCCTGATCCAATACTGGTTCAGCCCCCGGGTTTCAATAGTGATAAAGTGGGGGTCCACAGAAGTCAAAAAGTTGGGAACCACTGCCATGGAGCATGTTTTATTCTGATGTCCTATGTATCATAGCCTGATAAAGAAGTGGATTGCTCCCTTATGTCCTTCTCTTTAATAAAGGATTATGAAGAAGTATCTATAATTCTTCCAGCAGACACTAGACAAATTGTCGTTTTTGCCATTTCAAAGTATACTTGTTGTCGAGCTGGAGGATAAGGATGAGAATGATTAAATTAACTTTTCTGTATTCATTATTTAATGGCCTTTTTAAATTGGTGCAAATTCGGTCTTATTGATTCTGTGATCTTATTTTAATCAGTTTTATCACTATTTGTTATTAGGATTTTATCTTTACAGCATTGTATCATTTGTTAATTAATATATGTGTTCATGTATGTTTTGTAGAATGCCGATATTCACTGAATAAAGAATAAAGTACAAGATTCTGAAAGAAAGGCGAGAGTTAAGTGAGCTTGTTTCGCAGCAGTAGTGATGAAGTGATTCTCTTTGGATAAGAAAGAGGAAATCGAATCCAAGGCTGTTGCTTGGATACCCACTTTCAGCTCCCTGATTATTAGTTCTGGGTGGTGGAGAGTATTATCAAATACAGCAGAGATAGTGGTAGCATCAAAGTGCTGCTCCATCTGAATCAGGTTGTGTTGTTGCGTGTTGGCCATAGAGCACTGGACCCTACTATAAATTGTGTCCCTATGTGGAGAGAGTAGCTGGTCTGTTTATTCAGTAAATTCCAACATCCGAGCGTAGGCTAACTTTGCTACCAGCTCAGCCCAGTAGCATCAACGTGCTACAGGATTTCCTTTTAGATTTTGGGGAAGCATGGGTCAGCTGATAATCTGGGGTTATTTCTGCATAATACTGTCATTAAACATTGTACCAGCACAGGGAAGACAGCCTTCAATAAGCTTCTTTCCGGTGTTCAGGTAAGTATTTTTTTTGGGGGGGAGTGCATATGTTTTTTGCTATCTTTGAGCTAAGGGAAGTGTGTAGATCTTTGGCATTGCACTGTTACTGGGAGGCCAAAGCATTGATTGCTTGCAGTGCAATTACCATTACATAAAAGTAGCAATTGGAGCAATACAATTGTCCACGTAGCAATTGATTGTTTGGGTGGCACTGTTCATTTCAGCAGGTTTTAGGGTTCACAGGTAAACCTAAAAACCTCCTATGCGGACGTGAGGCCAGGGAGAGGTAAGAGGCGTATTATTTATTTTATTCTTTTCTAGTGGTTGCTATTTTTGCCGATTTCTATTGTCCTGGTCAAAGTTTTTCATCCATCTGTGTATGTGTGCTGCTGGTACTTGTGCAATGCAAGCTCCTTGGTGATCCATTTAGTGGAGGGGGTGCAAATTGAGTCTGTGTGTAAAGTCCATGTGGTAATGTCAAATGCTAATTAAAGCAATATGCTGAATTTAGGAATTACGGGTGCCATGCAGCTCAGCCTTGTGTTGCTCCTATGCCTATTATTTTACCATTTATGTGGACCGATTTCATGATCCTAATTTTAAAAAGTGTGTCATGACTTTAATAATCAGTTCCGATGTCTGAGGCTAGAGCCTGTAAGATTGTTAAAACCTTACAAATAGGGCTGCTGTCTGAATGTCCACTGTAACTCTAGTGCCTGAGCCTATGAAGTTTGTGTAATCTGAGATGTAGCTCTGCTGTCTACTGACTGAGAGGATCAGATCTGTGTTACTTTTCACACCCCTCTCCATTGAAATGCTCTCTATATGACTCAAAATCTACTTGGAAAGGCCAGATAAGAGTGTGAAAGATGTATGAGGGAAGGAGCTTGATGCCATGGTAAATGGTGGTGTGCTACTTTATTAAGAGAGCAAGGTTTCACCTGTTTCTCCATCCTCAAGACTGTTTTTTTTAATAATTGCCAGAAATGGGGATCGGGAGATGGCCCACACCTGCTGTGCTGGTTTCCGACACGAATGACCTTGAGTCAGAGGTGTGACTCATCCTTCCCCTTATTATTCTCTTCTCTGGATTGTCAGAGTATGAAGCGCCATCTTGGGAGGTGCTCAGGCCGTTTGGATGGAGGAAAGACTCCTGGTACCTTTCGGGCATTGTATTGAAAGCTGCCAGTTGTTAGGACCGATTAATCTGATTAACTCCCTCTGAACATGGGATCATTTGAGTCATGTTTATCATGGGTTGGATTGGATAGAAAGTACAGAGTCCAAAGACTCATCAATGGCTGATTTTTCTTTGATCGTCTCTTCCTCTTTTGTTCCTTCATAAGTCTGAAGAGCAGGATTTTCCACAGCTACTTTCAAGTGGGAATTTTTATCTTCATTAAGTTGGTTATATTCTCTATAACTGCCATCGTAGACTGGGCCTAATACAAGGAGCTCATCATTAACTCACCCCCCCTTTTTTCTTTTACTTCTAATCTTCTCCTCCTTTCTACACCTACATGTCAAAGTTTAAGAACACCAGACATTTATCCTACTCTGAGGCATTACTAACTAACCCTAATGACAAGGAACACTCCACTGCTGTGGCAAACACACATGATATCCCTCCATCATCCTTCTACAATCTACCCAAAGAACTGCTAGACATAAAAAATTAGATCACCTCAGTCAATACTGCAGTATCTGCTATTACCATGGAAGTGCAATCTTTAAAGAGCAAAGTCAACCAATTCCAATCATGTATGCAACCTAGAGACGGACGTGTTACAGAAGTTGAATCAAGGCTTGATAACCTCCCTGAATATAGCCAGGATATTTGGTTTCTTCAGCAAAACAAATTTAATTGGAAGACCAGAGCAGAAGATACAATATTAGAATTATTGGTATGCCGGAGCAATCAGAGAAAGACAATATTTTTCAATTTCTCACTAATTTGATTCCCACACTGATGGGAATCTCTTTCTCACCTCAACTTGAATTCCCAAATGCCAAAGAAGTGCGCTCACAGAACCCTACTCATACTCAACAACCTTTTCATATCCAGGCATGTTGCCTATGTCATCAACAGGCAAGATAAATCATCACAGAAGCAAAGAAACATGGACCATAGCTATATGACAAAACTAAGATTCTCATTACCGCAGACTTCTCTGCTCCAATCAATCATTTTTATTTTCATTTTTGCCAGGACAAGGAAATGTGACCAGTAGCTGCAGCATTTAGATGTAAGGTGATTTTGGGGGCCCAGCGATCCACACAAAGTTTATAAAGGTCCCGGGAACTCCATGCAGGCCAGGGACTTTCCCAGACAGGAGAGCCAAGACAGCTTCTTTCACCTCCTCCCAATTGAAATGAAGCTGTTCTCTCCATTTTATTTGTTCCTTGCAGGCAATGTAGTACAGGTTTGTGGCCTCTTTCACCACTTCTTTTATTCTAAGTTTCTGATTCAAAGTTGTCAAAAAGACTTTATGAGCCTTAGAGCAATTCCTGCTCAACCATTAATACCCCGTGCTAGGGGAAACCTGTCCCTTTCTAGTACGATCTTTCTGTACTTCTGAGCAAATATTATTGAGCAAATCCAGAATGACTTGATCAGAACTACCTGACTGTAAGCAGGATTCAAAATCAGTACAGCAAGTTACCACTAGGCTCTTTAGAAAATCTGAAGGAATTACCATGGCCCAACTTATCCTGTGGCCCTGCTCCTTGGTGGTTAGAAGCTTCTTGAACACGGGAGGGATCTAGCACCACAAGTCACCCCATTTAAACTAAGAAAGTAAAGGATTATGGTGCTCAGTACATTCTAAACCATTTCAAATATAATAAGGCAGGGAAATAAACTAGCTGACACTAAAATGAAATCAATAGTTGTGATGCGACCTCTTTACTTAAATGTGGGCACTAGACCAGTAGAGTTGAGATCTTCCCTAGCCAACAAATTAATTAAGTTAAATTCAGAAAACAGATTATATAAAAGCTTCTCCTGTCGGGAGTTAACAAAATGCACCTGGTCAGAGTCACAGGAAGCAACATCATTCTCCACATTAAAACCACAAGGTTGCAGATTAAAATCTCCTAATAACAAAATCAGCATGGGTTTTGACAATTCTATAAAACATTCCTCTAGAAAAGTTCTTAACTCTGAGGCAGGAGTTTCATTCAATGATACAGAATTATAAACATGTATCACTAGAAACCTTAAGTTATTGGAAAAGGTCAAAAGAACACATAAAATATTTAATCAAATGAAAAAGACATGCTCCATTTCACAGCCTAGGCCTAAATTCACAAAAGTCAGAAGACCCCCTGTCGGTTGCCATGTTTCAAGGGTGTAGCGTTGTCAAAAAAGTGACAAAGCCATCCATGTGCAGGCCCCCAAAACATCACAAGTCTATTGTAGACAAGTAATCCCATTAGATTTCAACAATATCATCTTGTACTCATATGAGATATGGTCTCATGCCCCAGCAACACTCCAGCTCAACATCCTAAGCGACCTACACGGCAGGTACAATACCTCTGCCACCCCAGAAGCGGAATCAATTTGTACTGCGAGACAATCTTGCTCATCAAGCTGGTCTAGGAGGGCATATCTATTACTAAACCGGATTTTGGCACTGGGACCTATGTGAGAAGGAGTCAAAGGCCCTGACAGTGGCAGGCTAGATGTCCCCCATGGTAGAGACCTGACACACGTTGGAGGGCAAAAGAAACCCATGGGGTGGAGTAAAATATTACTCCTCATTAACATATTAGGCTGACTGTAAAATAACATCTGTTCCACCCACTTGTGAGTTCCGAATTTGACCACAATACTATCACCAGACTCCTGTTTGAGGGTGCCGCCAATCCAGCCCACCCTTCGTACTTTGATGATCTCTTTATATAAAGTGGAAGGTGAAAGACCCAACCGTGTTGAGAACCAGTGAGTCACATTATTTTTTATCTGAGTATAGCTCTCTTCATCCCCCCTTCTAAGAGGCGGCATGTTAACCTGCACAAGGACATAGGGTGACGAAGCAGAGGGCAATTTTAGGACAACCTTTGAAGCTTTTGAAATGTTAGTGCAAAGTAAGTGCTCCCATAAACATTTGCAGGTAGGCGTATGAGAAGTACCCCCTCTATTTGTCTCAGAGGCGCAAAGCAATGTGGAGTCTGAAGTCCCTGCTTAACAGGACCCCGTGCAGCTAAGTGGCATGCCTTCAACCAATCTCAAGCAGAAGGACTTTCTAGCTTTACGACTTAGATTAAAAAAGACTGCTGGAACTGTCAACAATGCTTGTAATTTACCAAGGAAAAACCAAAGAATATCTGGATCCACAGGAATTGGAAAGTTTTTATAATGACTTGGATGTTACTCAACTAACGATGTAGTAGAAAGACTCATCCCTGCCAACCACACATGAACCAAGAAGCACGGCTGCGGCAGATCTGGATGAACATGATAAATGGGAAACAGTGACTCAGAAGTGGTCCTACAGTGGCAAAAATAAAGCTTGGAAAATGTTGACTCCGAGAGACACATCTAGATCACCTTTGAAAACATCGATAGGACATTCGTAGATCCTGATTATCATGTTACGAGTTGTAATGTATTATCTGCGTTCAATTTTTTCTTCTTCTTTTTGCCCTTTTTTCTTTCTCTCCCCCCTTTTTTCTCTTTTCTTTTTCTATTCTTCTCTTCAATACTATAGATAGACTTATAATAACATATTCATATATATGCATATTATTATGCAATTCGTTCTTGTTCTGATTGTTGTGACATGACTTATCAAGATACTGTATGATATTACTATATCGTTGTTATGATTCTATTTTTATATAATTGACATTTAATGTGCATATGAGAGATTGTTATTATTTGAACCTCCTACGATTGGTGGCCTTGCCTATCTGTATTCCCATGTCATCATATACCCCCCACCCCCCCAGTTAAAAGTTAGGAGTTATTAGTAGAATATACAATACCTTGTGTTGCACATGTGTTTAGAATGTTGCATTTATGTACGTTTTCCTATGTCATTACAATAGAGTTATTTAATATCTTTTTAGTGAAACACTGTATATTTAGAAACAGCCATCACACATTGATACAAAAAAATCCAGTACAACAGAGACTATATTATATGTTACATTCTTTCTTTTTTCATTTAAAAGTTATAAATATTCTGTTTCTAATTAGTGAATGTAATACCTTTATCATTACTATGCAAGAATCACACACAAGATTGCTCAAAGTTGTATCTTTGAAAGTTAATGGATTAATGCATTTTATTAAAAGGAAAAAAGTACTTACCTATATCGGTCATAAAAAACCTGATATTGCATTGCTGCAAGAAACCCACCTTACCCCCACAGGAAAGCAAAAAAGTTAAAGCAAGATTGGTCATACATGCGAGTATCACAATCACTATGAATTTCGAGGACTCAACACCTCAAAGAAAACATGGAATAGCTATTCCTTTCAATAAGCATTTAACATATAAAATATTACAAACATGGGAAGATTCTGACTGGGGATATGTCTTTTTTAAACTTCAGATACGTAAGACTTTTTTAATTGTAGGTTCTATATATGCACCTATGGATTAAACACTGTCTTTATAGCACAACTTGGCAGAATACTGACTTCTTTTGGCTCTTCCAAAGTCATAAATAGTGGAGACTGGAAAATCACCAGTGACCTGTTTACTGATAAATCTGGCAAACTTGATACACACCACAATAGGGATAGGCATATCCTTATGGGTTTCATAAAAGGTTATGCATTACAAGAACCCCGGAGACTGCTACATCCCAATGAGAAAGACTATACTTTTGCCTTGTGCTCACACTCTGCCTTGCAATTAATAAAGAACACTAACATCATCCCCTGTAGTACATCTGATCATGATCTTAAAGATTTCCAAATAGATCTAGGACTCTCAGTATCCAAGAAACCTTACTGAAGGTTGAATCTGACTTCTTACAAGACACCACAAACAAAACATCAACTATGTTTATATAGAACAAGTTCTAAAGGACAATGAACACTTATAGGTTAGAAATGCTCACATGTTATGGGGAGCCGGTAAAGCAGTACTGTGATGCTTGATTATGAAGGAGCAGCTTTTGCAAAAAAACAAACAAAAGTCTCTAGGATTTGTTTAGAGAAGGAAATCACAAACCTTACTTCCATTTAATCCCAAACACAATCACAGGCACGTTGAGGAAATTACTTACTGCGAACTTTGCTCTTAACAGCCTTTATACTTCTTATGCTGAGAAATGTTGATTTTGCATTCTTGAACACCATTATGAATAAGGCTCCCATTTTTATGTTTTTACAGACTTTTATCCATAAATACAGAGAGTAAACAATGTGTTTATTTTCTGTATTTGATTTTAAATGGGGAAAAATACAGAAAATTGTCCTTTTGTGAGAGACTCTTCATGCTGTCCTTTATGAATTCCAGGCTAACCACTGAGTCAATAGAAAGCTTGGAAAGTAAAAAAAATATTATATTTCCTTAAACAGGCATATGTTAACATATATTTGTATAAGATGCTATGTAGTTTTTTTTAATATATTTGGCTGATTAATGTGCTAAAATGTGAAAGGCATCGAAGTTTTAGTGCATGTTTAACAGTTGAATGAATATGGAAATATACTATTTTATGACTCCATTAATTCTCAAAAAACTGAATAAATATGGATAATTACCAATAAGATGGACAGAAAATAAATATGGATAAATACCATAAAACCGGAAGCCCTATTTATGAAAGAAGGGGCAACGCAGGGAGACTACTAGCCTATCAATTACACCAGCAGGAGTCTTCCACAATGATTCCCACTATTAGAAATAATAAGGGTGACTTAATCACTCTACCCTCAGAAATGATTTCCAAGTTTCAGGAATACTATGAAACACTTTACACGTTAATAAACTGAACAGATCGGACTGAAGAATATACCTTCTTCTCTAAACTTAATATCCCTAGCCCTACTTCAGAGCCGAGAGACGAATTGGAAAGTGAAATCACTTCTGAAGTGGTAGCCAAAGTGATTGATTGTATGGGCACAGATAAAGCACCAGGGGAAGAATGATTTCTCATTGAATGTTATAAGATTACCAAAAATTACACCATTCCAATTCTGAAATCGGTCTTCAGCAAAGCATCACATACGGGACATTTACCTCCTGACATCTTAAGAGCACATATCACAGTCATCCCAAAATCCAGTATGGATCCCTTGGAGTGCTCTAGTTATAGACTAATCTCTTCAATTATTTTTAGTGTTAAAATCCTAGCTAAAGTTCTGGCAATTTGCCTTAACTCTGTCATCACTCTTAAATACATCCATACCAAGTTGGGTTTGCACAGGGACGTTGGTCTACAAACCATCTCCGTACTCTGTCACATATGCTGTGGCAACTGAGGCAAGATACAGAAGAAAGAGTCATTCTTTCCCTAGATGTGGAAAAAGCCTTTGATCGAGTAGAATAGGGTCACTTTTCTACACTATGGAGAGGATGGGATTCTGTAAAGATTTTATCACATTAACTAAAGGAATGTATCATTTACCCATTGGTAGCCGTTACCTGGGGGGAATTTACATATCCTTATTTTAAAATCCATTGTGGTACAAGACAAGGTTGCCCTTCATCACCTTTGCTATTTCCTTTGGTTCTTGAACCTTTGGCTATTGCCATAGGAATAGTACCAATATTAAAGGTCACCAAACAGTCATGGGTGAAATAAAAGCCTTCTATTATACAGATGATATTCTTCTGACTCTCTCACAATTGACACTAACCACAAATTCATTATTATCTCAATTTACCATATTCTCAAAATGTACCAGCTATACGATCAATTGGACTAAATGCAAGGCACTACCACTGACCCCTATTACTACTTTTGCTTCCCTTAGGGATCTCCCCTTTAAGTGGCTCCATTCGAGGTTGAAATACTTGGGGATACTTATTAATCAAGGGCTAAAAAACATGACCGTGGATAATTTAAACCCAGTAACTGAACAAATGAAACAAGATTTTCAGCGCTGGTCATCTTTGAACCTATCACTTTGGGGAAGGGTACAAATCATAAAAAGAATACAATCCCCAAACTTTCTTATATCTTTTGGATTGCACCACTATCTATCCCATGTTGATTCTTTAAATCAATGACTTCTGCCATTTCTCAATTTGTTTTAGGGGGAGATAGACCCGGATTGAATGGCTCAAAACTACATTCATCTTCAACAAAATGAAGTTTACATTTACCCCAGTTGGAAAACTACTGGATTGCTCAACAACTTGCACATTCTATATATTTGTTACCAACTCACAGGAATTCCCCTCTCTGGGTTAGGTTGGAACAGACCTTACTGAAAACCGATACGGAGTCAGCAATATACTATACCAAACAACAATGATTTACAAGCTCTACTAACCCTAATATCTTCTCATCACAATTGGCTTGGCAGAAAGCACATAAACTTACAACTTTGTACACTCCCTTACATTCCCACATCCCACTTTGGAACAATATAGATATCTTACATATGGGAAACAAGTTTAACTGACCCCTCTGGGTCAACCACAACATATATCAAGTCAATTATATATTCACATAACATTCATTAAAAGCGTTCTTTCAAATGCAACAAGAATTTGGACTCCCCCTTCACAATTCTATAGAAACAATCAGCTTGCAAGTGCACTTTCATTATCAATGACAAAAACTCACGACATAAACACCACATCAAAATTGGCACAATGTAAACATACATTGAAGAATTACAAAGAATCGTCTTGGGTTTGTATAACATTTTAATTGAATATTCTTTCTCTATTGACACCTTTTCATCATTACAACAGGAGTGGTCTTCATAACTAAATATACAAATGTCGATAAGGGCTGGGACCCTTTTAAGAAAATTACAATAGGGTGCTTAGAGAGTCTCATCTTAAATTTTATTTTAGAATACTACATCGTTCGCACTTTCTAAGTTATATTTAGCCAAACTTAGTCTTGATTCCCCCTATTGGAGATTTCAGGAATCTGATTGTCACATTGCTCGTATTTTGTGAGACTGTCCAAAAAATGTTCTTTTTGATTTCAGATTGATATATATTTGAATAACTGCTCTTCTACTCGACTTTCCTTATGAGCACCATAATCACCTTTACATGATGTTTCAGATACCGCCTCCTCCCCCCGTTTGTACACTTGGGAATGGCTTTCTGCAGCCCTTGATCTTGCGAACGCCAATATTTGACGTTTCTGAAAGACAAATATACTCCCGACATTTCAATTGTGGCTCAAAGATATGCACGAAGTGGCAAAATCCGAACGATAAATGGCAACAATTTGTATTTGAGGCCCCTTCCTGGAATTACAGCAGTTACAACATTATTAATTCATAAATATTTTGTAATATAATTACCATGGACGTTTTATTTGCTTAAAAGTTATTTGATATATTCAAAAGATATGCTAAGATTGTTGTTCTCAGATATATATGTTTGGGTATATTTGAACGTACTTGGTTCTTTCCTTTTCCTGTTCCCTTCATCTTCATATGTACCCATTTGAATTTGTTTCTTCTATTTTTATGATGTTATTTATATGCTGAACATACCCGGTTTACATTTGAATTGCCAATAAAAAAGAAAGACGATGGGCCGTGAAGTACAGAAAAGTGTTGTATACCTCTTGAAACATAACAGGAGAGTGTGTCAAATTACACACCGAAATTGCTCGAACCGGCTGTAAAGCTGGGCTGAAAAAATGCTCCATTTGATACAATTTTGCCCGATTTTCTCATGCGAGGGGTCTGACCTCTCCACGACCCTGGGAAAGGTTCCCACTTAAATTTGGTACACCACAAAAGTGCTGAAATATTTCATAACTGCGTCTTTATAGCTGGGGGTAAAACCTATAACTTTTAGCCAAATTGTAATTGTTTTTACTATGCAAAGTTTAGCGCTGCTTTTTCGGAATTTATTTAGGAGGACTTTTCAAAATATCTGTGGAGGGTCACATGGCCTTTGCCTTTTAGCAGAACGGGTTGTGACAGAACCAGTGGGCCAGCAGCACCGACAAAGATCTCACATAAAACTCATGAGTATCCACAAAGGGGGGGAGCAAGCACTAAACAGCAGGCGCTGACATGGGAGGCCGGGGAGATGGCCAGACCACATGCGTGATGTCCTTATCTGTCACCATATATGTGTCGGTCTGTGCAGGGGGGCTCGTGGCCTGCGTCAGCCTGACCTCCAGCCCCAACCCGTTAGCTCGACGGAATGATATATTCACCCCGTGCCCTCCTCGCGAAGGTGTCACTTTACTGCCGGGGTCGAGGCAGCTGAACTGTTGAAATAAGGGTGGGGGTCACCGATAACGTTTATCTTGCTGATTCCAGGGTGTGCGGCGCTACAGACGGGGGTTGCTTGTGCAACAACTGAAAGTAAACTTGCACTCATTAAGCGCGCGCGGGGTCTGATGGGGTGTTAACGAGCTGGTAATTGATTCGCACAATGGCTGCCGAGCCCCACGCCCTCTCCAGAACCGGAGCTCTTTTGGGATAAGCTCAAACCTTCACAAGTCATTCCTAGCAGGGCCATGTCACTCACTGACAGAGACGCTGCCAGGAACCAACCAGATGCAGTACCGGAGACTTTATGCTCAGTGGCGGGAGACTCACGGAGTACAGCTGTCTCACACTACGAGCAAATCTCCGATTGAATACAATCCCCTGCTCAGTGGAGTGAAATCGTCCAATTTACCCCCTGCAGTCTCATTCTCAATACTCTGGCTTTTCACTCAGTCGAACGAGGCTTCAAAGCGTCAGAGTGGAGTCTCAAACCCAGCTTCGTGGAGTTTCTCACTGTGTCGGACAGGGCCACTCAGTACATTGACATCTCACCAGTGTCTCTTGCCGAGTACAGTGGAGTGCCCTTCCCACTGTAGTGAAGTCGCACACCCAGTACAGCGTTGTCTCATTGTCAGTGCTGCTGAGCGCCACTGCAGCAAAGGCTCGCGCCCATGTCAGTAAGAGCGGGTTCCCATTCCTGTTAGAGCGTGACAGCACAGCAGTCTTATACTCACCGGAGCCTATTTGCATCGTACAAAAGTGGAGTCTCACATCCATTGGAAATTAAACTTCCTTATTACAGTGGACTTTCACAATCACGGCTGCTGTTTCCACTCAAAACATATATTTCAGAATAGTTACACAAATACATAGATAGCATGGTTGCTTAAGTAGTATTTTTAGCATAGTTGCACATTAATATATTTTAGAATATTGCAAAACGCAATACTTGGGCCCATTTTAAGAGTAGCCCGAAGCGCCCTGGCTCCCGCACCAACACTGCACATGGGTTGGCATTAAAAGTTATTTGAATGTTGAACGAATGAATACGTATTTATAGAGCTCAGGGTGTCCTCATCGAGGTTAAGGCAGTAAAAATAGACGGAATCAGAGAGTGACGTGCAAGTGAAGATCTTTAACAATAGAAAAATGCCCAATATTTACCAGGTCATGCTGACTTTGGTGCAGTAAGCACCAACATTAGAATGTTGTCCCCCACTATCGGATAAATGGAGAAATCTTTTTCCTTTTCAAAATTTCAGTCCCATGAAGGGTAAGATTTTATCGTGTCCGATAAATAGAGCTCCCCCCTCCAGACCACTTATAATTAGTTTAATAAAGTTTCATGATACCTATTCAAGTAGAGTTTATAATTCCAATATTTTAGCATACTTAGCAAAATAAATAGTATAGTTACATCATTTATATAACAATGTAGTTTAGTAATAAAGGTAGCATAATTGCACAGGATATTTACTAGTTGAATATTGTGGGTTAATTACATACATAATATAGAACATGTTGTCGTGTAGGCTCTCATTCTAATGAGACTACTGGATTTTGAGCAGCAAGATCATCCACAGTGTGGGAGACTGAGTCCAACCCACGGTGGGTGACACCTGTCGCTCTAAATCCGGGTTTTGCTCCAGCTAACTAGCAGTGCCTCATCGCTACCAGAAGATAGGGATGATTGGGCAGCCAAGCGCATGACATATTAGGCTTCTCGGGGAAGTCGTGGTCACTCAGGTCACATCCGGTTCTCTCATTCACAATACAGTCTCATATATAAATGATAGACAGAAGCAGTATGTGTTTCAATGATAGGTTTAATAAAACAACTGCATCTTAGATAGCAAAGCGTGAGCTGCAATAACCAGGACTACACAATATGACAGTATTAAAATGGTGACGAGAAGAGTGAAACATAAGAATAACACTATCATATTGTCACTAGGATTGATGGACTATTACCCATCTAAATCATAATCTGAGTACAGCATGTTAAGCTCTAATTCTGCCTTTTAGGTTGTCCGGGGGGGACATCAACCCTCATACCTGAGCAAAGGCCTGTAGTCTGCATTAGCATCTATAGCAAAGCATTCAGCAATCAGCATACAGTCGTGGTTCCCTGACTGGAATCTCCCTCTTAACGTGTAATGGGACTAGGAAGTGTTTTTATAATATCACAGCTGATGTTCTAAGAAAATGTCCCTACGTAAGGATGTGTATTTTCTACGAATGTTGGAGACTAAACTTCTACCAGGTTCACCGGCAATGTACCAAACTGTAGCCTTGAATGAAGCACTGAGTGATCAAGAATGTCTTGTTTGAGAACACAGTGCTGAATTAAGCAAAACAGTTAGATGAAAATAAAACAAGACCGTAAAACTGGTTATTGTAAAAATAACAATGCAAAGCCAAATAAAATATATCTAGGTTAAAGTGCACAGCAGCCTAATGTGTCAAACTAACGTGATGGAGCTATTTCTAAAATGGCTACACAACACCCTCCCCTTGTCGGTTGAAAGTGTTTCAGAGCCAAAACTAAAATGACATTGCTAAAAGCTCAACCTAAGATATATATAAAAGCCAGGTCAATTTGGACAAGTTAAAAGGACACACAAGCATACTTTGTGGCAATTTAAAACATAAGCATGTGACTTATAACCGAATTAAAAAGACATGTCAATTTAGAAAAAGTTCCAAACTAAGTATGGGTCATGGAGAACAGGAGATTTTCCACTTCGCCAGATGTCAAAACCGGAAAGTCCTTGGCAAAAAGTATCAAAGAGCAAGTGTGTTCCATAGCCCCAGTGTCAACCAAGGCGGCATCCCGTGGAGTGCCCATTGATGAGTTGTCGACAACGTCCTCCGGGAAGGGTAACTCATAATTAGCTTCACGCAGCAAATGCAACCGTAATGCGCATGTCTGGTAATGAACCCTCAGCGAGAACATCAACAGATCAGCATCTACTGCCGGTAAGCGCTGCTGTGAAAGACAGATTTCCAGCGCATGTTCGAAAGAGCCCCAGAGGCACCGGAACACGAGCTGCACACAAAACAAAAACGGTCTGAATGACAAAGACCAGTCACACTCCAATTGCTCCAGGAGTGTTGCTCCAAAGTACTGCATCATTCGCTCACGACACAGCTGTGCTGATGGGAGTGCCGTCATTTCTCCTTTTTGTGGCGGGACAGCCATTGCGTATAAACAACAGCAACACCAGGATGCCAGCTAATAAAGCCAAAGTTATTGGAAATCCCCCCAAAATACTACCGAAAATTGAGTGGATAGCTGAAGGTATCAAACCGAATATGGAGGAGAAGGTGTGAACGAAACCAGAACCAACAGCTTTGAAAAAATGTGCGATTTCAGTTGTACTGGAAGCATTAAATATTCATTCCACAAGTTCACCAAAGTGTCTCGGAAAATTAGTATTTAGCAGGGACTGTATTTCTGCTGATGACCTTGCCACTTGAAGTGCGTAGGTCTCACGCGCAGATGTAAGGGCCATATGCTTTTGAAACAATAAAGCCTTGAGTCTACTTAACTTGTCAAAATTCACGTTTGAAGTAGCAATATAAGGCCAAATATCAGCTACCTCCCTAAATTTAGTGAGGGGAAACAGTACGTTCCAGCAGCATGTAAAGACCTTAGAGACAGAAACAACGTAAACTATTCCGGCCTGCATGCCACAACAGCCTACACTATTGAGAAGGACGTAGCTGCCATTTGAAAGCACCTGGAACGTAGGTCTAATCAAAGGGACTGGGACTCCCTTCAGATAACAAGCCAAGTTTGCAGCAGAGGCGTTACACGCCCCATGCAAAGACAGCTGTTTACAAACCATCGAATGGCTGACTGAAGTCTCGCATTCGCTACCGCTAAGAAAGACTTCTTTCATGCCATTGAAGCATTTGTATGAGAAGGGAAGCTCCCACACCTCATGAATGTAATTATCTCCCAACTTTTCATATCTGCCTACCGGAATGTGTTTTAAACAGGAGGTGAATTGAAGTGTAGAAATACGCAGATTAATAACCCCATGTATTAACCACTCAGCAGATGGTATTTCGGACACAGTAAAAGGCAACTTTTCTAACTTCTCGATGTTAAGCATGACATAAGTTGCTTCCTTCTTAGCCATTAGCTTTTGTTGTCGCATTAAATTAAAGGAAGAAAATATCTCCCTTGCACTGAAGTGCTGCCATGGGACGCGACCCGCCTTCAATGTTTGAAGCGTCCAACCCAACTGTATAATGGACCTGATCTGACTATGTCCATGGTATAAAGAAGACATATCTGATTGTATAATGTCTACAGCAGAAGAGACAATATTATTCATGGTGTATATCCAATCTGACAAAGTGTTAATCCCATTATCCACAACAGCTAATGCCTTTTTTGGATTTTCCTGATCTATTTGCCTTAACCGGGCAGCAGCATCTTGTTGGGAAAGCTTCCAAATTTCATTGTATACTGTATATAAGAAACGCTTCCTACATGGTGTTCTGGGGCCTGACAAGAAATCTTGTAAGTCAGTGGAGTTATACAGGAGACTGAGGTGTTCTCTAACTGCGTATAGTGAGGATGATTTTAACCACTGCTGGCATAATTTTCCCACACTATATGTTGTAATTATATCCGCATGCTCTAGTGATATATAGCAAGGGTCTGGCCAACTCGTCTTGAAACCCCTCGATGAGTTAAGAAAATGTTGGTGATACCCATTGGTATCTATTGGCCACAATAACCACCCGCCAGGACGTGTCAGTGAAGCATTAAATGTACCATTCTGGACCCACTCATCGAGCTCATTTTCAGTTGCATTTGTATATTTTTGCCATTTATAAAACTTTGCGGGGGCAGGTATACTGGGCATGTTTAATTCCCTAATTTTAGCTAAGCCTAAAAAAATCATCTGTTGTACCGTTTTGTTTAAAAAGATCTTTTGTACAGGAATAAGGCATGCTCTAAACCAACGGTACTCAAAGTACGGCCCGCGGGCCGCCAGCGGCCCCACGGACCTAGCTTGGCGGCCCGCGAGACGCACACCAAACGCCACATCATAATGGCAGCAGTATGTAAACATAGAAGAGAGCCGCGGGAGCATGCTCCCGCGGCCCTCCTCTATGTTTACATACGGCAGCCATTGTTTATGGCGTTGCCCTGACGATTCTGGAAGCCAAAGCCCCATAAAAGTCAGCGCTTGCAGCTAACTTTTATGGGGCTTTGGTCGTCTGCTTCCTGTCACCGGCTCCACGTCTGCTGCCCGCCTGCCTGCCTGCTGTTCCACATTTGTGGCATCTTTACAGTGCTTTGAGTCAGGTAAGGCTCTTTGGTTATTTATTTATTTGTTTTTAATGTAGTGTGTGTTACTGGTGTAGGCGTGAGAGCAGATTGCGCTGTGTGTGTGCGCTGTGTGTGTGTGTTACTGGGGTAGGGGTGAGAGCAGATGGCGCTGTATGTGTGCGCGCTGTGTGTGTTACTGGGGTAGGGGTGAGAGCAGATGACGCTGTATGTGTGCGCGCTGTGTGTGTTACTGGGGTAGGGGCATTGTTTTGAAAAAGGGGGTGGGGTGGTTGTTCCCCCTCTAAGCCCCGCCCCCTCTAAGCCCCGCCCCCCCACTGTCACTGCAGTGCGGCCCTCGGCCGCAAACCATACTGCAATTTTGGCCCCCGAGAAAAAGTTTGTGAGTACCCATGCTCTAAACAATGTTTCCTTTCCCTTAATTTGCCAATCTTTTGTTCCCCACACACTTTTTAGATCAATTGATTTAAGCCAATATTCATAGCCTTCTATCGATAACCGGGAAACAAAGGATTCTGAATATATCAATTTGGTATTTTTCAATAACATATGTATATCCTTAGTAGGAGGTACTTTAAAATAATATGACTCAGCATTCTTTGGAGTGTGCCCAGAAAAATACGCACATTTTTCAGAATATGTTTTGGAACTCCCTTGAGGCGGAGTCGGGCAATGTTCCCATTGCGTGTAATTCAAAACAGTTTTTGGACTCCTAGCTCTATGTATGAAATGATGTCCATAATAATTATAGCAAAACATATCACCATAATTTTCTTTAAATTGGTAAACATCTTTGTTTTCAAAGACAGTATAATATTGCAATTCAGTCATCATAGAATCAACTGTTTTCACATCCCAATCATCAGAAGCAATGCCTGGTATTATTATACCATTCATTTATAATTTAAACACATACGGTATTTGAATAACTTCAGTGGGACCATATATATCAAACATTACTTTGTCCCAAACAATCCCATCGGGAATTGGCACTGCGGAAATGTTCACAAAGGATAAGTCTCTTCGGACTTTATGTGATGAAAAATGTGGTTTCAAAACTTCCTCCACCAGTGCAGCTGTCGATCTTTCAGTCAAAAAATGACCATGTATTAACAAGAAAAAGGTAATGACAAAACTAAATCAAAGTAGAATGGCTAGGACAGTCAAAGAGAGCCATAGATAGTTGCATGGAAAAAGAAAATTCTTTAAGCCAGTTTGTTAGCTTACGAGTACTTGACAAATCAGCTGTTGAAGAGGCAAATGAGTCTAAGAAATCATCGTTGAAGTCGGCAAAATAATCAGAGGCAGTTCATGCAAATGGCAGAGCCGTTGTCAGTGGTGGAGTTGGTGTTTCCTGCGGTGGCACACTATAGACATCACCATCCGTTTGGCTTGAAGTCGAGTTGACTTGGTCAAATGTTTCTAAATTTGTTGACGTTAGTGGAACTAATGCAAAATCATCTTCCACCCTCCCCATGCTCGGAGAGGTGTTGGTGTTGATGTAAACAACTTGTAGAGGAACTTCTTCACCAGTAGTGAGAGGGATTCGGGAACTACTGGATGTTCCTCTTGGTCGGCTGTGTAGGATCGGCCACATGGTTTAGTTTGACATTGTCAATAGAGACAAAACGATTTTCTTTGGCACCTGCCAACGGTGGTAGAATAACAGTTCTGGTACCGTGTATCCGTAGTACAGGGACTGGTGCTCGATAAGAAGGGCCAAATTCCTTTTTCACTGCAACTTTTTCACTGCAACTTTTTCACGTACAAGATCCCCAACTCTGGGAATCCAGCCGGTAGATGTTGCAGGCACATCCTTAATTCCTGTGGAGGCGGCACTTTTGGAAGAATTATCATCATGGAACTGTTGCAATTCCTGTAAGACAGTGACACATTCATTTATGTCAAAAGGTGTTTCTGCTGCCTCCATGCCAGGATCATCATATGAAGTACTACCCCCCAGGGACCTTCTAGGCAGATTATTTAGTGCTCTCTGGACTCCTTACAGGTGGTTAAGCCAACTACGACCCATACCTAAGACTCTGTCTGTAAGGATTGCTTTAAATCACAGTTTAATCACTCCACAACACTATTTCCTTCGGGATGAAATGGGGACGAGTACTAGAGTTGGACCCCCAGCGAAGCCATGGGGTCCCTGAATGCCCTTGAGGCGAAAGCGGGGCCCTGGTCCGAATGGAAGGCTGCAACTGCATATGTACAGATAAAGACTCGCAAATCTTTAATAACAGTCCGAGCGTCAGCTGAGCGTTGTGGCCACACCCATACAAATCTGGAGCATGAATCAACAGCGACTAAAATATATTTATATGCACTATCGGCGATAAGGGACCGCAGTGGTCCAAGTACACACATTGTAATGGTTTATTTGAAATCAAGAGTGGTGTCTGCGGCGGGCGTTTGGCAGTGGAAACTTTGATTTGTTGACAGATGTCACAACAAAGGACATACTGCTTAGTCTCCTTATAGAGACCTGGCCACCAATAACAGGCGTGTAAGATCGTAATTGTAGCCACCATACCAGCATGGGCAGATGCTACCCCTTCATGCGCTGCTTTAATCAATTCTGATCTTATGTCTTTGTTGGGGATGTCTCGTACACCTTCGCCTGGTATCTTAACTTCAGCATTCAACATGCTTCCCATACGATAGTGATATTTGTCAGGAAATCCTTTAGGATACGGCGTACCATCAGCCGTAGCTGTCACGGCAGCCCAAATGTCTGCGTCTGGTTTGGAACTCGAGCGAGTCACTGCAGCTACAGTGGCTACTGCCACTGCTGACTTTGCATCTTCATCTGCCAGTGTATTTCCAGCAACATGTATTCCAACGCGCTGGTTTCCAAGTGTGTGTACAACATGGACATTCTGTAGCATCTCTTTTAGGTCAGCTATTTTCCCCCAAAGTAGTCTGTGTTTAATGGTGTTGCCTCCGGAATCTCTGAACCCATTCTGGCGCCAATAAAGCAGGTATTCATTAAAGGATTGGACACAATAATATGAATCACAAAAAATCAACGTAGGCTGTGCAGGATCCGTGTGTTCCAATGCCATCAGCAGAGCTTTTAGCTCAGCCAATTGTGCTGTACAATCCCCTAGGGTCTGTGTAAAGGTATGTAGAGGACAAAATTTGTTGCCCTCCATGTAGCCACTTACGACTGCACAAGCAGCAGAATATTGATGTTTAGTTCCAATTGCAGATTATGCAGAGCCATCGGTGTACATGACTCTATGACACTGATCAATAGGCAAAGTATTTGCTGGAACTGGATATTCTATTTCATATTGTAAAAATTCCTGGGTTTGTAACTTTGGGTTAAAAATGTAGTCTACATCAGTGGCTGTCAGAGACGTAGCCCATTGTATCCAACGTGGATGTAATGCTTTTGTGTTTGGAACGCTAGTTTTTGTAACAGCCTCTAGGGCTGGGATTGGAGAAATTACAATAATGTGTTTTCCTTGGGCTAGAGGTCTTTCTTTAATAACAGCCATCTGCACAGCAGTAAGAATTTTCTCAGTGGGAGCAAAGCGTTGTTCTGCCGCTGAGTATAAGTGCAATTTGTGTACAATCAGGACTGTTTCACCTTCATTAAACGGCCCGTAGGTGAAACCGATGGCCCCAGCTATTACTCTGATGACCAAATGTGTTTTGTTGTCCCTCGTATGTAGGTGTTGTGCTGCAAGCATATCTGTCAGCAACTCTCAAAGTATACGCGTATGTTCAATTGTCCAGTATTTACTTGAGAAATCGGGACGTATTAAGTCATATAAAGGTTTTATGCGTGTAGCATAATCTGGAATGTAGGTTCTGCCAAAATTTAGGAAACCCAATAGTGATTGGAGTTTTTTAATTGTATTCGGTGGTTGTAACTGTGCGCATTTCTCCAAGAATGGTGGCGCTAGGCTCTTCCCTTCACTTGACAGCTCATATCCTAAGAACAGGACGCTGAGGAAGGCTATTTTTGTTTTTCTGAAGTTAAATTTATATCCAAATTGAGCAAACCCTACAACAATGCGGGCTACACGTATTAAATGTTGTAGTAATTCATCATCCGTGAGATAGATATCATCTACGTAGGACAATGCTTCAGGGTCAATCTCGTGCAAAATAGCAGTGACACGAGCTGCACACAGTCCTGGGCTGTTCTTATACCCTGAGGTAAACAACGAAATTTTTTCTGGGAGCCTAGTGCACTGAAACTTGTTAAGTCTCTACTCTCAGGCGCTATATTCTGGCAGAAAAACCCATTGGAAATGTCTAGTGTTGTTTTGTATTTTTTAGGCACTATATTGTTCATTAGTGCTGTGCTATGCGAGTTTTGGATAGCATAGGTGCATGTATGACTGTTTAAATGTCTGTAGCCTAAGACTATTCTGTATGAATGGTCTGGTTTAGCTACGGGGGATAATGGGTTATTCATTGGTGAGACACAGGGTTCAATCACACCCTGGTACTCTAATTGCATGAGTATTTCTCTCACTGGTGCTTTTGCTTCATGTTTTATAGGATACTGCGGTTGTGACTGAGGTTCACTTTTAATTGGAATTACATGGTAGGGGGATTCTTTATCCCATCCCACGTGATTTCTCTATAATGCAGGTGCTTGTGCCAAAGCCCATTCAATGGAGTAGGATTCAGTGAGTTCCTCTGGAACAAGGGGCAAGAAAGAAGACTTAATGACTTTTTCTCCATATTGGCAGGTACGGACAAAGTCAGGTGGCCAATCTTGTTCGGCCAACAAGACATCATATACTTTTACTATGCGATCCCAAAAGATTGCATCTATTGTGCGTTCAATGTCTCCTTCTAACTGTAACGTTACTTTGCACACCCTATCAGGCGTGGAGACACGCATGTCCGCAGTTTCTACTTGTATAAAGTCATCAGTTGCTTTCACCTCCAGATGCTCTAGAAGATTCCGGCGAACTATTGTGACCTCTGTCGCGCTGTCTGGCAAGGCTAGAGCCCAATTCTTGTTCTTCAAGAGGACCCTCTTCCTGTGTGGCATGTCAGATTGCGACTGCTGCCACTTTTTTCATTTTAAATTGTTGTTTTTGTTGGGCGGAAACATCCGAAGAGCGCTGTGATTCCTGTCTCAGTTTCACGTACTTTGTTCTTCGCTCTGATCGCCCACCTCTCTCATTTCTTTTTTCTGATGAGTCCTGAAAGCAACGAGATTGGCATGTATCAGTATATTGATATCTATCAGGCGTTTTTATATTATCTCTATTTCTGAGATTATACCTATTTTGTGGGGTCTCCATACGCGGATATTCTCCCCTCTCTTTCTTCGGAGTTTGTTGCTTTTCATCCCAGCGTTTCTAATTACCCTCAGGTGCTTGCTTGGGGGTGTCTTTGTTCGATTTACCCTGAAATTGTAGTTTTTGTGGTCTGACCCCTAGGCTATCTCGACCAATACTTGAATAGGTCTCTGCTATTAATTTAGGCAGCTCTCGTTCCTGATCCTGCTGTGGAACGTCGCTGCTAGTGCGACGCTTCCCCTTTAAGGTTACTTAAAATGATTGAGGACACCGTGCCCATCAATTGCATTCCCGAATCTAGGGCCGGGGCAGCCCCATATTCATCTTGAATTTGTTTCAACACTTCCGGTAATTTGGCAAGTGTTGGTGTACAGTGTGCGGTTGTATAGAGCGCGGCAAATACCGTTCCCCAAGTATTACAGTTTTCTACTGTAGGGACCATCCCAAAAGGCAAGCACATTGTTAATATTCTATGTTTATCCTGAGGTCCCGTATGGGGAAATACTGCCTCCAGCGTATTAATTTTCTGTGCTATCCTCTCGTTTGGCGGGTACTTTACCCATGATAGAATGTACAGTCGCAGGAATAATACCTGGCGTTGCTGCATGTGGATGTGCTGGAGCAGCACGTGCTGGGTTTGTGTTTAGTGTTTGCATCACAAATTGTACTAGTCGTCTATATATCGCTATTAATTCAATATATAAGCGACGAACCTCAGCTACTGCTAAATTTGCAACTGCAGGATGTGGTGTATATGTTGCCAATAAAGGCCAGGTAGGACCATCATTACTTAGTGGACCTAACCTTACTGGTAATATTGTGTGAGGTAGGGCACCATCAAGCCAATTATTATGTTCTTGATAAGATAGAGGTATCTCTAAATATGCGTATGCTCTGCATTGTCCAGGCGCGTTCGCAGGTGTATATTGGTGAAATGTATTTGTGTTCCCATCAACTGCTGGAAATGTGACCCAAGAGTAAAAAAGTTCTGTTCTGTAAGCTGCATGGGTGTCCACCACAAATGTGACTGGACCCCCCTGGGCCGTTAGGCCATTTTCTCATAAATGTACTGTTAGAGGTTGTGTCATGTTAACCGCTATCTGTACCTGTTGGGGATTCGCCATGATAGTAACACTATGAGTTCAGAGAAGGCACACCAAAATGGGGTTTTCCTTTTAAGGTTCAAGCTTAAACAACCTCCAGCTATAGTAGGATCACCTACACAGCTGTGATGGAAATCCTCAGTACCACGGACGTCTCCGCATACGGCACTGAGGTATCATTATATATAATGAGACAGAGATGTTCCGGAGGACCCGAAAATTGGAGCCCGACCAAACGTTGGCGGCGCCATGACGCGTAGGCTCTCATTATTGTAATGAGACGACTGGATTTTGAGCAGCAAGATCGTCCACAGTGTGGGAGACTGAGTCCAACCCACAGTGGGTGACACCTGACACTCTGAATCTGGGTTTTGCTCCGGCTAACTAGCAGTGCCTCATGTCTACCAGAAGATAGGGATGATTGGGCAGCCGAGCGCATGACATATTAGGCTTCTCAGGGAAGTCGTGGTCACTTAGGTCACATCCGGTTCTCTCATTCACAATACAGACTCATATATAAATGGTAGACAGAAGCAGTATATGTTTCAATGATAGGTTTAATAAAATGACTGCATCTTAGATAGCAAAGAGTGAGCTGCAATAACCAGGAAGACACAACATGACAGTATTAAAATGGTGACGAGAAGAGTGAAACATAAGAATAACGCTATCATATTGTCACTAGGATTGATGGACTATTTCCTATCTAAGTCATAATCTTAGCACAGCATGTTAAACTCTAATTCTGCCTTTCAGAATCCCCGGGAGGACATCAACCCTCATACCTGAGCAAAGGCCTGTAGTCTGTGTTAGCATCTGTAGCAAAGCATTCAGCAATCAGCATACAGTTGTGGTCCCCTGCCTGGAATCTCCCTCTTGACGTGTAATGGGACTAGGAAGTGTTTTTATAATAACACAGCTGATGTTCTAAGAAAATGTCCCTACGTAAGGATGTGTATTTTCTACGAATGTTGGAGACTAAACTTCTACCACGTTCACCGGCAATGTATCAAACTGTAGCCTTGAATGAAGCACAGAGTGATCAAGAATGTCTTGTTTGAGAACACAGTGCTGAATTAAGCAAAACAGTTAGATAGATGAAAATAAAACAAGACCATAAAACTGGTTATTGTAAAAATAGCAATGCGAAGCCGAATAAAATATATCTAGGTTAAAGTGCACAGCGGCCTAATGTGTCAAACTAACGTGCATGGAGCTATTTCTAAAATTGCTACACAACAATGTTAAGAATAGATTCACATACTATGGTAGTATTATTTAGACTGTTTTATATAGTTTCAAAGTTACATGCTATAGATACAGAGTTGACGTAGTAGGTAGTAAATACATTTTAAGTGATACTCACATGGTTAGTGTTTACAGTGCAGCTACATATGATAATATCTAATAATAAATAATTAGTTCTAATCAAATAGAGTTACATGGAATTAATTCATAAAAACAATGCACTGAAAAGCAATTAGATTAGTAAAGAACAGGATTCGAAACAAGGCATTTGACTAAAAAGCATTTAATCAAAAATCTAACTTAGAGAGAGAGAGATTTTGTTTTCACATAAAAAAACAAAGGTTACAGGGACGTTTTAGTTAGTCTCACATTTTAAACATACAAAACAATAGAACTTCACCTGTTATAGTTAGAGTTATCTAGTTATCTCAAGTAGCTATAATTTGTGCTGTAAGGTAAGTATAACTTGCGCCATGCCATGCCCAGTTTTTCGTCAAAAGTTTTACTGCAAATATTACATTGATATTATCAATGATGTTATCAAAGATGTTATGAGTGCCAAAATTTGTTGGGTAATTAGCAGTGCATGGCGAGGGCGCAATTTATAGTTACCTTAGGGCACAAGTTATAGTCATTTGAGTTAACTTTAACAGGTGAATTTCTATGGTTTTGTGTGTTTAAAATGTGAGCCTAGCTAGAATATCCCGATAACCTTTGTTTTTTTTTCAAAATTAATTTCTATTTTTTAAAATTACATTACATAACATTTTTTACAATACACATTTAATTTGTAATTTTGCCCAGGAAGTGGTGGTCCCCGGGGCTGCAGGGGTATATGTCCCAGGGGTGGGCACCCCGGGATATAGCAGGAGCCGGCCCTGAGGAGTGGTGGTCCCTAGGGCTATTTATGGCTCCTGGAGGGGGGCCGAGCAGCCCCCATCCAATGAGTATTGTCCCACGGAGGTGGTGGTCCCCAGGGCCGGAGTTCCAAAACTGACGCCACTCATTATTGTATTTTAACCCCTGGCAGATGGTTGCCAGGGGGGCTGCGCGGGGTTCACGCAGCCCACCACACAGACCTAAATATTTGCCCCTGGTAAGTGGTTGTCCGTGGGGCTGCAGGGGGGAATGGGGATGCGCCCCTGAATAGCATAAATAAATTGGCCCTGGGGGGTGGTGGTCCCCGGGACTGTGGGGGGGACCCCCCCCCCCACATACCATATTAAATTGGTGCACACATCTACATTTTCGCTTTGGGGAGTGGTTCATTCCTGGGGCTGCCGCACGCATCCTCCCACATTCGATTACAAACTGTGCCATAGGGAGGTGGTGGCCCCAGGGCTGCGGTGGTGGGGGGCAAGTGCCCTCCTGCATTTCATTTGTAATGGTGCCCAAGAGGTGGCGGTCCCTCGGACTGCGGCGGACGGGGTGGCCCCCCTGCATCCTTTTTGTATAAAACTTCGTGGAGGTGGTGGTCATAAAGAAAATGGTTGCTTTCTGGACCAAGAGCTAACTTTTTGCCAAATTTGGTGTAATTCCATCCAGTGGTATGGCCGCTAGTCCTGTTCAAAATCTCTATGAAAAAGTGCATAGGGAAAAAGTGTTTTGGGACCTGCCTCCTTTTTCTCGGCCCCTGCCTGACGGATCACCCCAAAACCTTCCAGGCAGATGCTGAAGTGAGGATAGTATTTCCTTGGAACACTTTGTGAAGATTCATCTAACAGCACCAAAGTTATTAGCAAAACAAAAAAATAATTTTTCTATACAAACTCGTCTTAACTATAACTACCTAGTGACGACTGCCACTAGGGTTTATATATATATATATATATACATTAAAAAAAAAAAAAAGTTGCAGGGACGTTATAGTTAGTTTCTGAATTTACTCACACAAAACCAGAGAAATTCAACAGTTATAGTTAGAGTTATTACAAGTAACTACAATTTGCGGCCTACGGTAACTGTAACTCGCGCCCCCCACCATGCACACTTCTTTCTTCAATAATTCGACTGCTAATGTTTCATTTATATTTTTATTGAGGTTATAAAAGTTGTCATGAGATCTGTAATATCTGGGGTAATTATCAGTGTATAGCGAGGGCGGGATTTGGCCACAGGGCTGGTTTCTCTGGGTGTGAGAATAGATGTGAGAGGGTGTTTCTGGGTGTGAGCGTGGGTGTGAGAGTGCCTGTCCGAGTGTCAGAGAGGGTGTGAGAGTGTCTATGTGGGTGTGACAATGGGTGTGAGAGTGTCTGTGAGCGGGTGAGTGTCAGTAAGTGTATATGTGAGAGTCTGAGTGCCTCTGTGAGTGGCTGTGTGAATGTCTGAGTGGGTCTGTGAGTGTGTGCATGAGTGTGTAAGTGGGTCTTTGATTGAGTGTGTGAGTCTCTGAGTGGGTTTGTGAGTGGGTGTGTGAGTGTGTGTGAGTGTCTGTGTCTGTAAGTGTGTACATGAGTGTCTGAGTAAGTGTCTGAGTGGGTCTATGAGTGAGTGTCTGATTGATGTCTGGGTGTGTCAGTAGCCGTATGAGTGAATCTGCAACAAAGGAACCTCACCTGCCTTTTTATACAAGAGTCCTCATCTTTGTATGAAATATCTACCCAAGGGGAGTTCTCTTCTGCATCCTTGGGTAAATGTCCAGTATGTATTCTACACTACAGGTACGTAATGGAGCACACCCTGTGTGCGTTTTGAGAACATGATTGTTCCTGTTACCTGTGTCTCTGGAATTCTGTGATAACATGAATCCTCCAATACAGAGGCCAAGGAGACTACAAAGACGCAATTCTCCACCAAACCAGGGTCCTTACTCTTATCTATATGAAGTAATAGCTTCTTTCAAAACTGTCAGGAAATGCACTGGGGGGCCTTTGGGAAGCTGTACATCACCCTAGCAAAAGGTGGGAGACCTTTGCATACTACTAAGGTGGACAGTGCGGGGCCAAGCGGGCACAGCTTCCAGGTGATTTGCTCGTAGCAATTTAAAGGGAGAAAGAATCATGTACTGTAGGGGAGGGGGATGTGCAGACCCCCTTCCCGGGCTGATTTTGGCCTCAAGGGCCTCATCCCCCAGAGCCCACCACTATATAATGGGGGAGGAGTGCCACGTGGTCCCCTTCCCCAGCCAATTTTGACCCCAAGGACCCCATCCCCTGGGGCCCAGCCATATCACCTGGGTGCCCTGTGCACCCAGTGTGCACGATGGGGACACTAGGGGGAGCCTCAAGGTCCTCGTGGTCCTATCCGGATCAACACCTCCTGCGGGAGCCGGCATTGCTTTTGCACATAGGGAGCTGCTAAACAGGCAGCTCCCTGTGTGCAAGAGCAATTGTTTCATCTCCTTCCCTGCCCACATCTCTGAAGCCAAGTCCCAAAATGACTGCCAACACTTCCTTGTTGAAGTGTTTCAGGCAGGTCGCTACCCCGCAGCGTGTTCCGGTTTCATACGCTGTTCCTTATCCATTTGGTCCTGCCTGGTGTTCCCCGCCGCTGCGGCCCCGCCCCCTCCTTCCACATTGTTTTTTGCATTTTCCCCCCGCTGCGTCCCTGCGGCCCCACCCCCTCCCACCCAATTCGCTGCACAGCTCCATCCCCCCTGCTGCCCCTCCCTCCCACCTCCCCTTATATGGCAGCCGAGGTGCGGCCGCGCTGGTGGCGTGCCAAAGGCAAGCCCGTCTGTGCCCGTCTGCGTCCAGACTGCACCCAGCGCCAGGATCCCTGGTCCCCAAGACCGCCACGGCAACCAACGCCTCTACACCGCCAGCACCCTCCCCCCACTCAACACCGGATGGGCACACGCCTGCTTCCTGGCCTCCTCTAAGAACACACAGGGACCCTTCACCTGCCGGAACTGTAGCCTCACCAGCCTCCAAATCGCCAAACCTCCTGCCAAGCCAGACCGCAACTACCCTCGATGCATCCTACTGAACACCCGCTCCGCAAGCAAACACGCCGTCGAACTCTGGGACCTGCTCGACACCTCCACCCCAGACATCGTCTTCCTGACGTAGACTTGGATGAACGCCTCCTCGGCCCCAGAGATCGCCATAGCCATTCCGGATGGCTACAAGATCACCCGCAGGGATCGAACCAACGTAGTCGGAGGCGGAATAGCCATCGTCCACAAGAACACCATCAGGGTCACCACCAGTACCGACGACCCCCTCATCACCGCCGAACATCTGCACCTCCAGATCCACACCTACCCCAACACCACCCTCAGAGGCACTCTCGTCCACAGACCCCCCGGACCACTACCTCAGTTCTGCGACTCCATCTCCGACCTCGTCAGCAGGCATGCCCTAGCCTCCGCAGACTACATCCTCCTTGGCGACCTGAACTTTCACCTGGAGAATAACAACGACCCCAACACCACCACCCTAATCGCCACCCTCAGACTCAGACAACTCATCACCACTTCAACACACTCTGCCGGCCACACGCTGGACCCCATCTTCTCCGCTAGCCCCCACGTCACCTTCAGCCACACCACGAACTCCCATGGACCGACCATCGCTGCATCCACTTCACCTTTCATAAACACACCACACACCACCATACCCAACAGCTCCCCCACCGCAACTGGAGCAAAGTCAGCCAAGACCAGCTGAACACCAACCTTGCCCAAGAACCTCACACCGAACCCACCAATCCCGACCTCGCAGCCCGCAACCTCTGGCGTTGGATCGACGACTGCACCAACACCCTCGCCCGGCTCAAGAAGCCGTCCAACAGAGATGCCAACAAGAGGGCAAGCTGGTTCACCTTGGACCTTCGAGCCTCCAAGCAAACCTGCCGAAAACTGGAAAGAAAGTGGCTCCACGAACAGACACCGGACAACAATGCCGCCCTCAAGAACGCCATCCGCAATCACCATCACCTCATCAGATCTGCCAAGAAAACCACCTTCAAAGACCGCCTGGACAACAATGCACACAACGGCATGGAGCTCTTCAACATCGTGAAGGAACTCGCCAACCCCAGCTCCAGCACAAACGACATCCCACCATCGCAAGACCTCTGCAACTCCCTCGCCACCTTCTTCCACCACAAGATCACAAACATCCATGACAGCTTCTACAGCCAGACCTCCCCTCGACTCACCGACTCCGCTGACTCTCTACCCACCTTCAACCACGACCCCCTGCTTGTCTGGGCCAACATAAACGATGATGACACAATCAAAACCATGAACACTATCCACTCTGGATCTCTATCAGACGCATGACCGCACCACATCTTTAACAATGCAAGCGCACCATCGCACCCCACCTCCGCAAAATCATCAACATCTCCTTCGAGACCGGGACCTACCTAGTGGAGAAGTGTGGCACAATGGTTAGAGCGGCAGACCCTGATGCAGAGATTTGGCCTGGGATCAATTCCCTTGGACCAGATAATACTCGCCTCGGTGCCTAATCTAATTAATGGGTCCCACTCTGTAACTCTGGGCAATAGCTTGCTTAATCTCCACAACGGCCCTGACGGCGCTTGGATGCCTGGCTTCACCCTGGAGGTTGCCCGGGAGTGGGTGCTTCACAGGGAAAAGCCCGGAGGGGTTCCACAGCGGTATGCATACAGCACCTTGAGACCCTAACTGGTGAGTAGTGCGCTGTACAAGTGCGAAATTTACATTTTTACCCCGAGAGCTGGAAGCATGCTGAAATCAAACCCCTACTCAAGAAACCCATGGCGGACACGAGAGACCTCAAGAATTTCCGTCCCATCTCCCTGCTCCCATTCCCGGCCAAGGTCATCGAGAAGATTGTCAACAGACAACTGACCAACTTCCTCGAAGAAAACAACATCCTGGACCCTTCCCACTCAGGGTTCCGCAGAAACCACAGTACCGAAACCGCCCTCATCGCAGCCACTGACGACATCAGGGTCCTGCTTGACAATGGCAAAACCGCGGCCCTCATCCTCCTGGACCTCTCAGCCGCCTTCGATACCGTCTGCCACCGCATCCTACGCACACGCCTCCACAATGCAGGGATCCGGGACAGAGCTCTGGAGTGGACCACCTCCTTCCTCTCTAGCAGAACCCAGAGCGTCCGCCTCCCCCCTTTCTGCTCCGAAGCATCCAAGATCATCTGCAGCGTTCCCCAAGGATCATCCCTCAGCCCTACACTATTCAACATCTACATCGCCCCTCTCGCCCACGTCGCCCGGCTACACAACCTCAAAATCATCTCCTACGCCGACGACACCCAACTGATCCTTTCTCTCACCAAGGACCCTCTCACCGCCAAATCCAACCTCCACGAAGGAATGAAGGCCGTCGCAGAATGGATGAGAAACAGCAGACTGAAGTTGAACTCAGACAAAACGGAGGTCCTCATCCTTGGCGCCAACCCCACAGCCTGGGACGTCTCCTGGTGGCCGACCTCTCTGGGAGCAGCCCCAACACCCACCGACCATGCATGCAACCTGGGCGTCATCCTCGACTCAACACTCTCCATGTCCAAGCAAGTCAGCGCTGTCTCCTCATCCTGCTTTAACACCCTCCGCATGCTCTGCAAGATCTACAGATGGATCCCCACAGATACAAGAAAAACAGTCACCCAAGCTGTCGTCAGCAGCAGACTTCACTATGGAAAAGCCCTCTATGCAGGAGCCCCGGCCAAACTCCTCAAACGACTGCTACGCATACAAAACGCCTCTGCACGCCTGATCCTCAATGCCCACCGCCACAGCCACATCACCCCCCTCCTGAGAGACCTACACTGGCTCCCCGTCAGCAAAAGGATAACCTTCAAACTCCTCATCCACGCACACAAGGCGCTCCACAACACTGGTACAGCCTACCTCAACAGACGAATCACCTTCTACAACCCATCCCGCCAACTCCGCTCTGCTGACCTTGCTCTCACCACTGTCCCCCGCATCCGAAGAGCGACAACCAGGTAGATCCTTCTCCCACCTCGCCGCCAAGACCTGGAACACCCTTCCTCTGCCCCTACGTCAGACCGAAGACCTGCTGACCTTCAGGAAGCGGCTCAAAACCTGGCTATTCAAGCAGTAGCAGCACCCCCCACTCCCCTGCCCCCAGCGCCTTGAGACCCTCACGGGTGGTAGTGCGCTCTACAAATACTTGATTGATTGATTGAGTGTTGACAGCCAATGATATATCAGCATGAGGACAGTTGGATCCACTGAGGATCCGCATCCTTAGATATCTATATTTTTTGCCCTTTAAGATCTCCAAAACTACTGAACAGATTTACATCGAATCACAAAAAGCACAATCTGCACAACAAGATCTAGTTTCCTGTCCAATTTGGTGTAGTTCTGTTCAGCGGTTTGGGCTGTAGGCGTGTCTAAAGACCCTATGTAAAAATGGATGGGGATATTGCATTTTGAGACCCCCCTTTCTCGCCCCCTGCTTGACAGATCACTCTGAAACTTTCAAGACAGCAAGTTAACCCACTGAAGTAAAGATTTTGAAAACTCTGTGAAGATTTGTCAAGCAGCACCAAAGTTATTAAATCAAAAAACGCTCTTCTTATGGGAGCTAGGTTCTAACCATTACTACCCACTGGTGACTGCCACTAGGTAATATATAACTTATAATTAATTTAACTTTAATTTCAATGGTTTGTTAGTTTATTTCCCTCCTGCTATTCTTTTCATTGAATGTGTGCAGTAGTCTTGTGGTTGTCCATGTGTGGTTCTTGACTTACCCCAAGGCTGCACTGCAGTACATTTAAGCATCCTATGACACTGTTAATGCTGTAGTAAATTTAGAAGTTTAGTTTGTGAATTGCAATGGTCTTACGCTTTTGTGGGTGTATGCTTTGTATTATCATGTCTCTCACTGAACCCTTCCTTAATTTTCCCTTGACCCCACACATTTTGTTATAATTATTCCCCATTTTCCCACCTCTCCTCTAAGTGCCTTCGCACTTACTTCAGAAGCCTAAACCTACATGTGCAGAGATCCATCACCATGGCAGAGAAATTAATACAAAAAAGATAGGAGAGGTGGTGAGCTCCACCCACAGGTTTGTGAACTGCATTTTGCAGTAATTAAATAATACTAATAGAGTATACTCCAAAATGATTTTTGCAATCGCTCACCCTGTGCCCATTTATGAATGCTATGACCCATGCAACCTGGACTTGCAAACATCAAGGTTGTAATTACAGCTTCTAGAGCGAGCCCCTTTTGCAGCCTAATCAATGACGCAATAAAAAATGTTTTTCCTTTGAGAGTAAATACCCTTATTCCCGTAAGTCATAGTTGGAGGAGCTGCGCATATGGTGGTCTCGAGGCTGGGGTGCAGAAGTGCGATGCACCACCACACCCCAGTAATGTGGCCTGTGATTGGGCCACAGCGCAGCACTTGGAGTGCTTCCGGTCACGTGGTCTAAGCACTCGCACGGCCCCTGGTGCTGTAGGTGAGGGGGCATTGTTGTGGCAATTTGTGGGTATCTTTTCATTAGTCATGGAGCAATGTTTGCTTCAGATTGGTGGAAAAGTTTTGCTGGAGGCAGTGGGGACTATTAATTTGACTGATTTTGTGGGCACTTTATTGTAGCTCTTTCTTGTGCTTGTGACTGGTGGGATGGCTGATTTTTTGGGGGGCACCTCCTTTGTAGCAGGTTTTAGGATACTTAACTGGCATTTCGTGTGGCAGGCTAGGTGGAGGGTAGCATGTTCTCCTGGCCTGGTATGACTGGTCATTGTTAGGCAGCTGTGTTCATTGATATTGTCACAGTCTCCTCTACTGCAAGGGTTCAAACCCCCCCACTGGTGCCACAGTTTCATAGCTTAGCTTTTAAACAGCACCCGGGGGCAATTTTTTGATAACCCATTACCTGGTGCTTGTGTTGGGGGGCACTAAAGGGCAATCTGAGCAGTGACGTTTTGGGGTGAATTGTAGTATTGGTGTCGGATTGGTTCGTGCTATTTTGTCTGGTTGTTGCCTGGTTTGCAATACGACCATGTCTGGTGGTGTGTGAAAAGGGGTCAAGTCCCTGGTATGTGGTGTATGAAAGTGGTCAAGCGCCTAAAGTGCTTTTAGAGGTGTTGGTGCATAGAATGGATGTTTTGGATGAGAGGATTGCTTCACTGAAGTCGCAGCCCACAGGGGTGCCAATTGAACAAGTTGAGATGACTAGGAGGGCAGGAGTCCTTCCCAAGTAAACATTTCCTCCCAGTCCTGAAAAGGGCATGTGGGCAAGGCAAGCGTAAGGGGGACTTGCAGGGGAAGGCATCATTGCAACCTGGGACGTCGGGAGTCCAGAGCACTATCCCTCTGGAGGTTGCGCCGGTGGGTCAGACCCTGGTGCTGGATGACTCGGCCACCGTAGCAGCTCAGGGTAATGTCACAACAGCAATGGGACCAGCAGCAGGTAGTGGCATCGTGCAGAATGGCAACAGGTGTATGGCTATTGGGTTTACACCCGCAGGGGGTCCTGCCAATTGGAATTGGTGGCTAACTTAATGAATGTTTGCGTTGGCTTTTCAAAATTGGGATGCTATATGCCCCACTAGTGTGGGGGGAGCCTTGTGGGTGCTAGCAACGGCAATGATTTGGAGAAGACAAGGCTTTTGGTGTCTCACCTCGATTGTGCTGGAGTTGTTCAGGGATCCCAAGGGAGTGCAGCAGCTTTAGGGGCTGCTGCTGAAGCCAGTGGGGTGCCACTGGTTGGTATGGCAGCACCATTAGGGGGTCAGGTAGGTTTACCTGGGTCTCCCCTGAGCCATGGCTTGGGGGGCCCGTCTCAGCCAGAGGGCCAGGTATCTTCCGCATCTGGCACCACGGCAGGGGGCAGTACACCTGGGGGACCTACAGCAACAGTGACGACTCCCCCTGCTCAGGGATTAGCAAACTCAAGTACGTAAGCTCCCTTACCGGCTGTTGGTTCTGGTGATGTGTGATCCATGCATGAGTAGCTAGTCAGGCACGCTTCAATGGAAATGAAAGAAAAGGGAGCATATGTAGATAATTTTGATTTCTGGTGGATAAGTCTGAAAGGGAGAAGGCAAAGAGCTGCAAGGAATGCTCACACTCTAGGGACTGTGGCCACTGACCATACAAGAAGAAAGTTGAGGAAACTCTGGTGAATTTGGTTAGAGGCTTCTCGACTTACCAAGATATTTTTGCCGTGCGGTTTAATGATTTGGGCACACTAATTTGGGCACACAACTTGTGTGCTATCAAAGTAGGATTGTGTGTGATCATGACGAGTATGGTGGGTCCCCCTGGAAAGAATATGGTAAGGAGTTCAGAAGGATTAAGGCTACCAGACCTACCCTAGCATGGGACCAGATAGAGGTCATCAAATGGCTCCATTACATGAAGCACAACCACGCTGACCCTACTGTCAGCCAGTCCTTTCATTCAGGGTCAGTGTCCACTAACAGCCTGGGGGGAGTAAAGGTGGGTGTTGGGATTTCAACACGCATATCTGTACCTGACCATTGGTAGGTTCAAGCATTGTTGTTCATTCTGCGGATTGGCATATCACCCAGAATCTAAGTGTTTTAGAAAGTCCAAGGAAAAGGGCATCAAGAAACCAAGAATGACCACATAGGTTTTGACAAAGCCCCTTCACCTCTTAACTTGACAGCAATGGTCCTATGGCTCAATACATGCAAGAATCATTTGGTAGCTCAGACACTGTACAACAGTTTCAAGGAAAGTTTCATGATCTCAGTGGAAGGTTATGTGGGCTCCGCCTTTACTAGAAACCAGCAGTCGCTTAGGGCCAATCCGGGGTGGCCAAGGCATACATCCTGAAAGAACTGAGTCTTGGTAGGGTAGCGGGTCTGTTTGACGTGACCCTACTTGATGGTTTTGTCTGCTCCCCATTGGGGGAGGTTCCTAAGAAGAAACAAGGAGAGTTTAGATTGATACATAGCCTATCGGCTCCCTGGAGTCAGTCAGTGATAAAGGCCATTGATTGTGTGTTAGGTTCATTTAAGTAAACTTCCCTTGATCAAGCGATCTGGATTCTGCAAGACCTGGAACTTGTTGGCAAAATCTAACATTGAATCTGCTTTATGTTTACTAATGGTACATTCACAGGATTTTCATCTCCTGGGTTTCCAATTTGAGGGTGTGTTTTACTAAGATAAGTGTATGCCTAGCTGTGTCATGCGCCTACTTTGAGAAGTTTACCACGATTCTCAAATGGGTCTTCTGGTGGAGGTCTGGACATCAATGGGTGCTGCACTACCTAGATGATTTTCTCTTTCTGGGACCACCCGGAACAGGGCAATGCGCCAATGCCTTGCAAACATTTCGGGACATAATGGACGAGTTTGGGGTCCTGATAGCATAGGGCAAGACAGTGGGGCCTGCAACTACAATTACGTTCCTGGGAACTGCGTGGGATTCTGGGGCAAGAGTCTCCAGGCTTCCCTTGGAGAAGGTTGATACTTTTGCCCAAGTTTTGCAAGCATGTCTGGGAGCTATAAAGGTCACATTACATCAGTTATAAGTCTTGGTTGGGCAACTGAACTTCACCTTACGGGTCATTCCCATGGGGTGCCCATTCTCCCGGTCTATTGCCCAAGCCATGTCAGGCTTAAAGGTAAAGCATCATCATACCAGACTGTCTGGTGAAGTCAGGCAAGATATAGGAATTTGGGAGTCATTTCTACAGGGCTTTAATGGGACGGTGATGTGGACCGGTCAATCCAGAACCAATGAGGATCTAGGCCTCTCCACTGATGCAGCAGGTAGGGAGGGATTTGGCACAATTTTGGGGACAGCATGGTGTGCACAGCAGTGGCCCAGTGAGTGGGTGTGACCTGAGTTGGTTTCCTGGAGCTGTTTCCAATCTTGGTGTCATTGCCCATAATATGACAGAGGTAGACTGCATTAATCAGCAGGCAGCAAAGTGCAAAATGATTATGAGTCTTTTAAAACAAATTGTGTTGTTATATTTTAAATTAAATGTACATTTCAAAGCCAAGCATGTCCCAGGCATCTTAAACAATGCTGCTGATGCATTGTCTTATTTCAAGATGCAGGCTTTCAGGTTCCACCACCGAGGAGCAGCAGAGTCTGCTATGCCTTTCTCGAACCATCTGTGGCAGCTTGATGCCCAAGTTTAACGGACCTCATGGCAGACAGTTTAACTCCCAGGACAAGGTATGCTTATGAGGGGGCGTTTAGCTGTTACTGCGATTTCTAGGGGCAAATAATGGTGGCAGATTAGTTTGCTTCCCATTCAGTAATAGCATTCTTGGGGGCACTACGGGGCAAGGGGTGATTGGTGGCTTGCACCTGGTGCCACACCAAAACAATATCCTTTTTTGCTAAACTGACAGGACCAAGTCTTTCCTGGTGCAAAGAGTCTTGAGGGGTGGCAGCGCTTAGAAGTCACTTGAAAGGGGCCAGGCTGGACTCTAGGTGCCCCATTGATATGGCTAAGTTGGCAGCCATTCTGGGGGCCCTGGGGGACATCTGTAGGTCACTGTGGGTGATCTGCCTCTTTAGGGTGGCATTTACTGTTGCGTTCTATGGGACCGTCATGGTGAGTGAGTTGGCGGCCAAAAACAAGGAGGACGCTGGAGGGGGGGGGGTTACAGTTGTCAGACAATCAGTGGTTGGACGGGGCTGGGGCTTTGGCTGTTAACATCCCAAGACAGACCAGGGAGGGAGGGGAGATCACATCTTGTTGCATAGGGCACGGGTAATGTGTACTGCCCCATAAATAATCTGGAGTCATTCCTAAATCACTGGGCACATGGTGTGGTGGGCCCCCTACTCATCCATGCTGATGGAACTCCTCCAACCAAGTACCAGTTCGGCAGGATATTTAACAGGGCCCCTGTGAGTAGGTGGGTATGACCCTTCTGATTTTGGGCTTCACTCCTTTCGGATTGACGCTGCCACATAGGTGGCAGCAATAAGAATGAATTGAGAGATAGAGAACCGTTAATCCATAGGTGCTTGTAAATAGGTGAAGTGTATCAGGGAGCCATTAATATTAAATAAGGCAATGTACTAGCTGCAGTTCCTCCTTCAGGGCCAAGGAGCGACACACCTCTGCTTAAAATGCCCCCCCCGGGATGAAAAATAAAGTGGTAAAGTTAATTTATTACCATTTTATTTTCCATCCTCCTGTCCTTAACCGAGTTTCAGGATGGGGTGGGCGCACTGCTGCTGAGTGGCAGCAGTGAGCTGTGCACTTAGGTTTAAAGCGCGCATGTCTTTTTGGCTGGCTGTCTTGCGACGGCTGGCCAGACATGCGCAGTTAAAACTGGTCTCCAGTGCTCTTGTGAGCGCTGAGAGAGGCCGCTCTGTCCAGTCCTGACGCTTCAATCATGCTGTTTACCAGCATGAAAGCAGCACCAGGGAATGCTTAAGGGAATTTGCTAGAGCTAAAGAGGAGACCGGAGCAAGGAGGATGTCGGACTTCGTGCAGCAAGCAAGGTAAGTTGGTTTTTCTTTTTTCTTTACACCACTCATCTTGGATGCATGCATGCACGCACCAACATCCCATTTGCCCGCCCCCCACTGTGCCTATATGCCAGCCGTTGCTGCAATGTACTATGCTAATGTCTACATAAACAGATCAGAATAGCTAGCAACATAGGAGCAAGCCTAAAAAACCAGAGTCAATTAATAAACAGTAATCCATTTAACTTACAAATACTTTAATCAGATATAATGTCTTACCCAATATATTTTGAAGTATTTGATTGTGCCATCCTGGCCAACACACAACCACCGGATCCTCCGATGGAGAGGGGCAACACATCCGTCCGCATGTTCATCTCATTCAGAGTGTGGAAAAAGCTGGAAGAGTAGCAATGCTCTTATCTTCCACTTGACAAATAAAGCTACACTGAGTGCCTGCTAAAAGAGGCAACCATTCTATGTGTAAAGATTCACAACCAGGGAGAACAAGGGTAAATAACTGAGACAGGAGGTGCTGGATAGTAGTTAGTCCATTGGAACTAAATGGCACAATGTTATATTGTAGAACAATATATCACTCAAATCACTATCAGTAAAGCCGTGCATTGTGTCACAGACCGCTTCAGGGATATATATCGAGCAAACATCACAGTCAATATATATATCTCATCAGTTCTGTACATCTGTGTCATATGTAACAGAAAAACCTCTGTTCACTCTATAGTTGATGCACCAAATTTGTATATATTATTACACTAATGTGTGCCTTAACTGCGTTCAAAAATAACTAGTTCAGTATCGGTTTAGTTCAAATAGGCAGCCTGCCCTCCCAGTTCACAAATGTAATTTGGTTCAATTTCCATACATTTCAAACAGTCCATCCATTTACACTCTGTGAGAGAAAATAGCTCTGTGAGGTTCCCACCTCATACATCCGGTTTCACCACTTTCAGCATGTACTAGCGTGGATTGACCTCAGTATGCTGTGCCTCCAGGAAATGTTTCACCAATGGTGTATCTTCTGCTCGACATCATATCCGGCTATGAAGTTGGCAGGTTCTCAGTTTAATCGTGTTTAGTCATAGTCTGACAGTAGTCTGGCCAACATACATCAAATCACTTGGGTATAATATTACATATATGGCATTTCTATTATCGTAGTTAGAATGTGCCAATCATTCCTTTTAGTTCTCGCCTCAATTTTTTTAATGTCATTGGTGAACTTCCACTGATGATAGTCCCGAGGCAGATATTATGGTTTCAGGCTTATGTTGTCATCACTAGACCTAAAATATCGTACATGAACATAGATTCACCAAAGTGCCAGGAGTACTGGAAGAGACATTACACGCCCTTTGACCTTGATGATAACAGAGGAAAGGACTTCATAGGACCTTAGACCCTTGATGCACCCAGGAAGTGATGTCACATGACGATAACACTGAAGACATCACAATAATTGATGTTGCTGAGTTTCATAATAACTGTTTGATTAATATAACACGACACAGACAAATATCAATTTTGATGCCACCTACATTAGAGCGCAGACATGAGCTCGGAAAGTGGTGGTGCAGAATAAATCCCCTTAATTATAGTGAGCAAAGTAAATGAACCAGACCTCTTTTAGAGGGGACTCATGGTTTTCTCAGAGGTATTTTTAATGGGTTGAAAAACGTATTTGAAAGGAAAGTTTTCACATACATTTGCTAATAGGCTATAGGCTCTGAAAGGGCACTCATTAAATATTTGAGCTCTGCCATGTGTAACCCTTTCTCAAGTATTTTCTCGTGTGCCTGTGCCAGCATTGTTTCACAGGTACACCTCATTTACCAAGAATAACCTCCAAAATGCCAGCACCAGTATTTTGCCATGGGTGGTTCCATAAGCTAAGAATTACCTTCCGGATGCCAGTGTCAAAGGCAGACTTTCAATCATAACACCACATTCTCACCCACACTCATTTATAGTCATCACTGACAATTATTTTCACTCACTAACATGTATTCATTCTCACTCACTTGCACTTATTTATTCTAACTCACTCTCTTGCACTCACTCTTACTCACAAATGCTCACATTGTATGACTCACTGTTTCTCACTCATTCATTTACCCTCACTCTCTTACATTTACTCTTACTCTTACTCTCACTCAATCATACTTTCACACAGTCACTCACTTGTACTCACTCTTACTCAAATTCATTCTCACTCACTCTGGTTCACTCATTCATATGCTGTAACACCCCATCCCTATCATTCTTATTCATTCTCTCTTACCTACTCTCAATCACTTGCAAGCAGTCTAACTATAATTATTCATGCTCACCTACTGAAACTCAGGGCCTGATTTAGAGTTTGGTGAATGCATACTTCATAAGAAGTATGTCGAATATTGCATCCACCTTATTAAAAGTGCATTATATCATAATGCACATATAATAACGTGAACAGGATATCTGTCACATTTGTGAAAGAGTAACTTATCTGCCAGACTCTAAACTTTAAATCATGTCCTCAATATCACTTGTTTTCACTCACTACTTGTCACTGACTCTCACACAAGCAGCAGTAGCTATCAGAAGCCATGCAGACATGAGATGGTGATCTCAAAACATTCCTCTTCGCAGACCACATTTAACTGATGTTAGCTACTATATATATATATATCTTACTGAGTATCTTAGTGATTCCTCGTATAGGGGGGGGGCCTCTGGAGTTCTGACATATATTTGTCACAACTCCAGGACACCCCCGTACGAGGAATCACTAAGACACTCCTGGATAGTGCAAAACACCATTTATTCAATAGCTTCTCCCAACGCGTTTCAGCCTGCCGGCCTTTCTCACGGGTTACAGCAGTTCAGCCACACCATAATGAAATAGACTACAAGCACGAAGGTGAAATGACTAGGGAAACATGGCTCCATTTCGCACAGTATTTTGAACGCCATATTTACCTGATATCACGGTAATGTGACTGATAGTAGATCTACTGCAAATCATGAAAAAGATACGAATCATCACACAAATATAACCCTCCAAATCTGCTTGTTACATATGTGAATCTGACTAAAATAGCCACACTGATTTAATGGTACTTGTCAATTACAACCTGAGAAAAACATTTGATGAAGCAACTTGCATAAATATATGTATAAAAATTATAGCCAATGACATGCATCATGTGCCAGTTCTAAATAATTCTATACTTGTTAATGCCCATGTGGGCTATCCCATGAACTGAAAGTAAATAGACATGAATTGGTGGTTAGTAACTGACAGACTAGGGCGTTTCCATAATATTAAAGCAGCCACAGTAAACATCACCACAATATAGCCCAAGTGGGCAAAATAGAAAACTGGTTCACAAATCATTCATCCAATCCCACAGGTGACAACCCTCATCCAAAACACCATGCTGTGATCTAGTGAAAAATAAAAACAAATAAAGTTTAAAACCAATAGAAACGGAACATTCTGGATGTCGACAGAAGGAAAACATCAATATTTTATATGGTTAATACAAATGAACCAACATCTCTTCATCAAAATTCAAACCTAAAGGTGTGAGGGTATCGAAATCAAAAATGTACCTGGATTCCAGTTTACACAGTTCATTTTCACTGTCCCCTCCCCTCCAGTTGAGTAAAACGCTGGCTATTACAAACTGCAGTAAATTGGAATCACTACCATGAGTTGAAGCAAAGTGTCTTGCTACAGGATATTATGTGTCATGCCGTTATATCACTTCATGTGTTCCAATACTCACTTCTTAGCTTTATGGATAGTGCTTCTAACATAGAATTGATTACATAGACATATCAAACAATAAATGCAATACTCAGTATTACAAGAGGAGCCTTAGAATATGACCCACATGCTCCACGACCACCCAACCTATACTTTTCCACCCTGAACAGATGCAAACAAAATAGACAACATGCCACTCTTCACAACTTTGCATCCCCATATCTATTACACAACAAGGCTGCTCTACTAAAACAACCCAACCCACCATCTCACTCTCAACCACCATCTCCACCACCGACACATGCAGACCCAACAAAATGTCTCCTGACTGGCTGGACGACGAAGATGATATAGAAAAATAACACTTGTGACCCTCATACAGTTAATATCAGCAGTAATGGCACATCTGCGACAAATTCAAAATACATTGCTCCCTCTTCTACAAAACAAAGTCACACCACCACCACCAAAACACAGTCCTTAAACTGACTACTAATAAATGCTCGATCATGCTCTAAAAACAAGCAACACATCTACGACCTACTCACTGACTCACAAACTGACCTACTCTTCATAACTGAATCATGGTTGGGGGATGGCATGGCTCCAGTGTTGCATGAAGCCTTTCCTCTAGGCTATCAAACTATCACCCAAAACCGTATAGGCAAAAGTGGAGGTGGACTAGCTGTTATATTCAAGAAAACTATAAATCTCAGCAAAGCAGGTGGCGTTTCCATACAACATTGTGAGGCACTCATTACCAGATGCAACCCTACACCAGCTTCCTCCTGTAACTTTCTCCTCCTTACAGACCACCACTTAGGAATGCAACATTCCCAGACACAGTTCTAGACACAGTTTAAAACCCTATAACACTATACTCCAACCTTTGCATTCTTGGGGCCCTATACATCTGGTTTGACAAACCCAATATGCCCCATCCAAAAACTGTCATTACTGGCCTAGTCACACTAAACCTACATCAAATCGTACACAAGCCCACACACATCGCTGGACACATCCTAGATGTAATTTTTGCAAATTCAGAACTAGTTACATTTCAAAGCATCACACCAGTCACATGGTCAGAAAACCATTTGGTAGCTTTCCAACACAAAACACCACAAATCAACACTCCCAAATCCAACTTCCATACATCTACCTATCGACCATGGAACAAACTCAATGTTGAATACTTAGAAACTCAACTAACAGCCAACACAGATCTAGACACACTAAATTATGTTCAAAAACTTTATGAGTGGCTACAGGAAGCTTTCACACTGAATTTCATAAACCTAAATGCACAGAAGGAAGTCATCCCATTACTCAAGAATTCACAGACAAACTGGCAAATCATTACACAACCAAAGCAGACACATTGGACTCCTTTTTAAGATAAAGGAAAACCACCAACACCAACTTGTTTCCAGAAAAACCCTCCAAGAGCAAGCCAACCCAGCTTCTGCATTCCTTCAAACAAATATCACAAACTGAATTTATAGATCAGGACAAAGCAAGCAGGCCTTCCGGCTGCCCTTCTGACCCTTGTCCACCACACATTTTCACAAACATTCTTTTATCTATCTCTGCTGCCACACCAGTAAGAAGAATCATCAATAATTCTTTAACTACAGGAATCATTCCAGAAGACCTTAAAAAGACATACATTCACCCAGTACTAAAGAAAACAAACCTGGACCTGCATGACCCCAACAACTACAGACCAATTACAAATGGGCCTTTCCTGGGCAAAGTGATAGAGCCGTCCAGATGTCACAATTCATTAAAGATAACCCAATACTTTCAGACTTCAAAACTGGATTCCACCCAGAAAAAGGCACCCAGGAATCTTCCCTCATTGCCATCTGGGATGACCTTAAAAACACAGTAGACCGCAATGGAGTTTCTGCACTATTTTGCTTGGGCCTCTCAGCTGCCTTTGACACCGTTGACCATGACATTCTAATACAAAGACTCCATGAAGCCAGCACTGAGGGGACTGGTCTTGACTGGATCACACCCTACCTTCAAAACAGAACAAATGTCATCCATAATCCCCCTTTCTCATCCAGACCGTCCTTCACAAAAGCAAGGATCCCTCAAGGCTCAATCATCTCACTTACGCTTTTCAACATCTACATGAAGTCATTACTGGCAATGATTAATGCACTTCATCTCACGTGCTACAACTTTGTAGATGACACACAAATACTCCTTAAACTGGAACGCCCCAAAGACATTGGAAACTCACAAATCTTCAGATTCCTCAGAGCTGTTGATGGAGCCATCAACAGCCATCTCAAACTGAATGCTTCTAAAACAGAAATACTCACATGTGGCAATTGGAAAAATTATGACCCACTCTGTGCCTGGCCTGATGATACCGGACCACCTCCTAAAGTATCCAAGGAAGTAAGAAACCTTGAAAATACCATGGACTCCAAGTATACAAGGAATGCCCAAGGGACAAATTAGCAAAATCAAGCTTCATCACCATGAAAACTCTGCAATGCATCTTCCCCAACCTAGGATTTCCATACAAGGTGCAGACTACTATCTCTCTTGTACTATATAAACTGGATTATGCCAATGGCTTCTACCATAGATCATCTCTATCTCCTATTGAAAGACTACAGTGGATTCAGAACTCTGCTGCCAGACTACTCCTACGTGTAAAGCCACAAGCCCACATCTCTCCTGCCTTGAGAGCCCTACATTGGTTAACGGTTGTCAGAAGATCCACCTTCAAGCTTCTTTGATTCAACCACAAAGCAATACAGGGAACAGGACCGCTTTTCATCAGGAGTAAAATCACCAAATACATTCAACAAAGGAACCTCCACTCAAGTTTGGCACCTTGCCTCAAAACCCCACCATACAAGAAAAATACAATAGGTGGTACATCTTTCTCTGTTCAAGCGGCCAAACTATGGAATTCATTACCTCCAAATATAAGATCCATGGATAACCATGTCAGAAGACTACTCAAGAGTTGGCTGTTTCCTACATAACAACCATACTCAAACAGCACTGTTTGACAGCACTCAAAATGCAAATTCCTGTGTCTGTAAACATTTCTGATTTGATTATGTGTGTATATCTGGATGTGTATTTCTTTGTACAAATATGTATAATAACTGTTTTTCTCTTAAAATATGTACGTACTCTTTAGGCCTGCTTAACAAACGTATGTATTACTTATGGTTAAAAAAAATATCTATCTATCTATCTATCTATCTATCTATCTATCTATCTATCTATCTATCTATCTATCTATCTATCTATCTATCTATCTATCTATCTATCTAGCTATCTAGCTATATATATATATATATATATATATATATATATATATATATATATATATATATATATATATATATGCTTAACATGTCCATAGGTCATTGCATAGTTTCTATATAAGTTGTTTGATTAGATGCGTATTAGTCTCTGTTTTATTCATCTGTCACAATAGGTAAATATTATCTTAACTATTTATCTATAAGCATTTCACTATAAAAAGTTATAAAAAGTACATAAATTACCTTCAAATACTGCAACCCTTAAGCCTGTGTTTATACAATACAACTTTAAACTTCAATATATTATCTTCCTTATACATAAATTCTATTTCTATGTAGAATCTACAGAAGACTACTGGAGAGGTGGGTCTTTCCTGCAAAACCACCATACTCCAACAGCAATGCACTGCACATCCCTTTGTATGTAAACATTTATATTTGACTACATGTATATATCTAGATATGTGTATTTCTTTGTATAAATATGTATAATAACTATGTTTTTCCCAGAATTATATACATACTCTGTAGGCCTGCTTAACAAATGTATATATTACTTACGGTTATATATATATATATATATATATAAAATTCTACGCTTAACATGTTCAAAGGTCATTGCATAGTGTAACGGTACGAACAATATACAGGCAACTGAGAGGCTCTGAAAGTACTCAGGTAAGTGTTTTATTTTTTTAATTGCAAGGGTTTAAACGATGGGTTTGATGAGGTAGGGTGTTCTTTCTTTAAGGGCCGGTAAGTATCTCCTTCTATGTCCGATGGTTTCTTCTGTTGTCCTCTTTTCCCAGGTTAACGTTCCAGTGGTCTCCCGGATGTCTTCCAGACTCGCGTACCGGAAACAGAAGGACAGATAATACTATGGTAAGTGGGGTGGACAACCTCCTCTCTTTCACTATGATCTAGGATGGACTGGGAATTTTATAGGGAAAAACAAAAGGGTGGGTTTGTGCCCGTGAGGAGTGGATGGGGACCAAGTGCTCACGATATGGGATTTTCCCTATATTGTGCAGTGACTCACACGTGCAGTCTCCGTGTCACAAGCCTTTCTTTCCCCTCCCTCCCCTCAACCCTTGTTACCATCCCTCCCCAGTCCTTTTCCCCGTGGTGTCCCCCTTGTGTGCCCACAGGGACCGTACCTTGCTAAGCCACGACCCTCCAGGGTCGTGGCTGGCTTCCTCGTTTTCCTTAAGTTGCTTCCCTTCGTTGCGGTGACTCGGCTTCGACCCTTCTGAGGTCCCAGGTTCTTTCCTCGTGTCTGTCTCTGTCTCTGGCCAAACCCTTCCTTGTCCTTAGATTTCCTTTTTTCGTGTGCCGCTCCTTCCGAATCCTCCGTCTCCAAAATCGCCGTCCTCTCCTCCGAACACCCGTTCGTCTTCAAGCCCTCTGGGCGGAAGTCGACTGAGCTTGGCAACCTCCGGACGCCTGCCTCCGTCTGGCCGCGTTGCCTTGGAGATGCCGGCATGCGGAAATGACGTGTCGGAAGATCCCGACACGTCATTTTCATGCCGTTCTGCCGTCGTGACCGGGGACGCCCGGTCACACATAGTTTCTAGATAAGTTGTTTGATTAGATGTTTATGTAAATATTATCTTAATTATTTATCTACAAGCATTTCACAATCGAAATATATAGGAAATGATAAAATTTATGTTATAAAAAGTACACAAATCAATTAACCTCAAATACTACAATACTTGAAAGTGTGTGTGTTTATATGATACAACTTAAAATCTCAATATATTATCTTCCTTACACACAGTCTCTTCCTATGTAATCATGTATCTATATATTTATGACTTTAGTCCTACTGTACTAGAAAAAAGAAAAAAGAGGTTAAAAAAAATCACTCTCTCCAATGCACTACTCTGTCTCACCCTATACCGCTATCAATCTATCCTCTATACCCACTCTCTGACTCATCTCAAACCACTTTCTACTACTATGATCTCCAAAATAACACTACCTAGACTCATCCTACCTCTACTCTTCTTGGCTCACCCCAAACCTCAGTTTACTACTATGATCTTCCAAACAACCCCACTAGATTCTTCCTCATGTATCTCTCCTTTGACTCATCCCAAGCCTCATCATACTACTATGATCTCCCTAATCCCTTCTACAGACTTTTCCCTCCTCCATCTCTCCTTCACTCATCCCAAACCTCATCGTACTACTATGATCTCCCAAATAACCCTTTATGGATTCTTCCCTCTTCTGTACCTGACCCTGGCAGGTCCTTGTGCCAGCTCCCCCAGCACCGTCTCTGTTGAGCATGACCTCTGCCACAATCTGGTGTCCGGTTCTGCTTGATGTCTGCTTCTTTTCTCCTCTGCTCTGCTTGTTTTCTGCACCTTTTCCTCCTCTTTTCTGCTTGTTGTCTGCACCTTTTCCTTGTCTTTTCTACTAGTTTTCTGCACCTTTCCCACCTCGTTTCTGCTCGTTCTCTGTACATGTCTTCCTTTTTCTGATCATTTTTGCCTTGCTTTTGTCTTTTCTGCTCCTTCTTTCTATTCACCATTTCCCTCCTCCCACCGTTTCCTGCCTCCTGCCAGCCAGCGCCCGCCCTCCCCTGAGGACCTACTTAATGGAGGCCGCAGCACAACCGCATTGAGCAGGTCCTCGAGCCAGCTCCCTTGTGACAGCCTCTGTCCATGTTGACCTCTGCCGCCTTCTGCTGTCCAGTTCTGCTGGTTGTCTACTCCTTTTTCTCTCTGCTCTGATCGTTTTCTGCACCTTTTCCTCCTCTCTTCTCGTTTTCTGCACCTTTTCCTCCTCTTTTCTGCTTGTTTTTTTGCACCTTTCCCTCCTCTCTTTTGCTCATTCTCTGCACCTTCTCCTCCTCCTTTCTGCTTGTTTTCTGCACCTTTTCCTCCTATTGTTTTCTGCGCTTTCCCCTCCTCTTTTCTGCTCATTCTCTGCATTTTCTCCTCCTCTTTCCTGCTTTTTTCTGCACCTTCCCCCCTTTTCTGCTCTTTTTGCCCTGCGTTTGCCTTTTGTGATCCTTTTCTTCCACATTTCCCTCTTCCCACCGTTTCCTGCCTACCTTCACCTAGCGCCCCACCCTCCCCCCAGGACCTACTTAATGGAGGCTGCAGCACGACCCCACTAGGCAGGTGTTTGTGCCAGCTCACCCGGGACAGTCCCTGTCCAGCTTGACCTCTACCACCTTCTGCTGCCCAGTTCTGCTTGTTGTCTGCTCCTTTTCTCCACTGCTCAGCTCGTTTTCTTCACCTTTTCCTCCTCTCTTCAGCTCTTTTTTATGGATCTTTTGCTCCACTTTTCTGTTTGCTTTTTGCACCTTTCCCTCCTCTTTTCTGCTTGTTCTCCGCTTGTTCTCTGCACGTTCTCCTCCTCTTTTCTGCTCGTTTTCTGCATTTTTTCATCCTCTTACCTGCTCGTTTTCTGCACCCTTTCCTCCTCTTTTCTGCTTGTTTTTGCCCTCCTTTTGCCTTTTCTGCTCCTTCTCCTCTCTATCCCATTTCTCTCCTCCCACTACCCAGCATCCTACCCTCCCCCCAGGACCTACTTAAAGGAGGCTGCAGCGCAACCCCACTGAGCAGGTCCTCATGCCATCTCCCCCATGGCAATCTCTGTCCAGCTTGACCTTTGCTACCTTCTGCTGCCCGGTTCTGCTCACTGCTGCTCCTTTTCTCCTCTGCTCTGCCCATTTTCTGCATGTTTTTCTCCTATTTTCTGCTAGTTTTATGCACCCCTTCCTTCTCTTTTCTGCACCTTTCCCTACCCTTTTCTGCTCATTCTCTGCAACTTCTCCTCTTTTCTCCTCGTTTTCTGCATTTTTCCCTCCTCTTTTCTGCTTGTTTTCTGTACCTTCTCCTTCTCCTTTCTGCTACAAACTCATCTGCACCTGTCCACGCCTGGACCACGCTCAGTGCCAGGAACCCTGGCCATCCAGCCACCCACCGCTACTCCACTGAGAAGCTCAGAGCCATGAATCCTGGACGCCACAACAACAACTACTGCCCCGCATCCCCTCATGCTACCAAAGAACTCTTCACCTGCCAAAACTGCTGCTTCTCCTGTAGCTTCGAGCTGCCAGCCCACACAGGACCCCACGCCACACCCACCCAGAAGGCCACGGTCAAGCTGGAACCTCTCCGATGTATCCTGCTCAAAGCCAGATCCCTCTGCAAAAGCGCTGCACAAATCTGGGGCACAATCACCTCCCTCTCACCAGACATTGGCTACATCATCGAAACCTGACTAAACCCCTCCTCGAACCCCAACATTGCCACCGCAACACCCGACAGCTACAAGATCATGCACAGAGAAAGCACCAATAAACACGGAGGGGGTATTGCCATCATATTCAAGAACACCATTTGATGCATCGCCACCAACAACGACGCCTCACCCCTCATGGAACACCTCAATTTCCAACTACAAACTACCCTAAGAGGCACCCTCATGTACAGGCTCTCAGGACCATGACCAGCCTTCTGTGACACCATTCGCAACATCATAGCACCACTAGCCATCGACTCCAACCATTGAGCGACCTCAATTTTCACATCAATGACCCCAACAACACCAACTCCATCACCCTCTTTGAGAACTTGAGCAACATAGGCCTCACTCAACTAGTCAATGTACCCACACACGAGGCCGGAGAGACTCTCAACCCTCTCTACATCTCTAGTGACAGAGTCAGCTTCAACCAGAACACAGAACTCTCCTGGTCCGACTACAGCATCGTCCACTTCACCATTGCCGACGCCTGACACACCATCACCAGGAACCACAGAGCAGACTACCGCCACTGTGGCAGAGTAACTGAATCACAGTGGATGCAGGCCTTTAGCTCATCAAAACTCAACGCCTCATCCGACCTAAACCAGGCCATCCTCAGCTTCTCCTCTTACATCACTGAATGTGCTGCTTAAACCAGCCAGCACCAACAAAACCTCTACAAACTCCAGCTGGTCCACTCCGGAGCTCAGAGCCACAAAACACAGCTGCTACAAACTCGAAAAGCAATGCCGATCCACCAGGAAGCCCCTTGACAGAACAGCCCACAAAGCAGCCCTCAGCAACTATCACCAACAATTTAAGGAGGCCAATAGAGCGGCCATCACGACCCAAATCGACTCAGCATCCAACTGCACAAAAGAACTTTTCAAGCTAGTCAAAGAATACTCCAACCAAGCAGCCACCAAGAACACCCCCACCCCCCACGAACTCTGCAACACCCTTTCAGACTACTTCCACAGCAAGATAACCACCATCTACAACAACTTTGAGCCACGATCTCCAACCTTGTTTCTCTTGACTCCCCAGCGCACACCAATAGAACAATCTCCACTTCGGGACTGCTCACCACTCAATCCACCTCAGCCATCATGTCATCCATTCACTCTGGGCCACCCACTGACCCTTGCCCCCACCACCTGTTCAACCTTGGAACCAAACTCATCAGCACAGAACTCACCAGCATCCTCAACACTTCCATCACCTCAGCAATTTTTCTAGACAAATGGAAACAAGCAGAAATCAAACCCCTCCTAAAAAAGTCCTCCGCCAACCCCAACAAACTCAAGAATTACTGACCCATCTCTCTACAACCCTTCCTGGCCAATGTACTCGAGAAGGCCATCAATCAGCATCTCACCAGCTACCTGAAAGAAAACAACCTACTGGATACCTCCCAATCAGGTTTCCGTTCCAACCATAGCACAGAGACCGCAGTCATTGCTGCCACTGACGTCATCAGAGCACTCCTCGACTGCAGGGAAACTGCCACCCTAATCCTATCGATCTATCATCCGCATTTGACACCATCTCCCACCACACCCTCATCAAAAGACTCCACAGCATCGGAATACAAAACGATACCCTCAAATGGATCACCTCCATCCTGACAGGACGCACTCAGAGCGTCCAACTATCCCCTTTCGTCTCCGCACCCAAAAGCATCATTTGTGGCGAACCCCAAGGCTGATCCCTCAGCCCCATTCTGTTCAATACATACATGACCACCCGGCCGACATTGTTAGATCCCACTGACTCAACATAATTTCCTACGCAAACCATACTCAAATGATCCTCTCACTTACTGAAGACCCCTCCACCACCAGAACCAACTTCCACAACACCATGAACACCGCAGCCAACTGGATGAAAACCAACTGCCTGAAGCTCAGCTCTGACATGACGGAAATCCTGATCTTTGGGAAAACACCTCGATTTGGGACCATAGCTGGTGGCCAGCCGAACTCGGACCCACCCCCACACCTACAGACCATGCTTGCAACCTTGGCATCATCCTCGACAGTGAGCTGGCCATGAAGCAGAAGATCAATGCAGCCGCCTCCTCCTGCTTCCACACCCTCCACATGCTCTGCAGAATCTTCCAATGTATCCCAGCCAACACCAGGTAAACCGTTACCCAGGCCCTTGTCACCAGCTGCCTCGACTATGGCAATGCTCTCACCGCCAGCATGTTCTACCAGATCCTAAAGAGACTCTGTACAATACAGAACACTGCCCCCAGACTCATCTTGGACCTTCCCAGGTCAGCCCAATCACCCCCCAACTCAGAAACCTCCACTGGCTCTCCGTCCAAAAGAGATGTCATTGCAAGCTCCTCATGCATGCCTACAAAGCCCTACACGATCAAGGACAGGACTACACCAAACACCGTTTACAATTCCACCAACCCACCAGGCACCTGCGCTCATCCTCTCTGTCCCTTGCACACACACCTAGAATCCAGTGAAGCTGCAGCAGCAGACGCTTTTTCTCCTTCATTGCCACGAAGACCTTGAATGACACCCCTCCCCGAACTGCACCCTTACTGACAGACTTCAGAAAGAGACTCAAGACCTGGTTCTTCAACAGAGACCTCACCCCAGAGCCCAGATACCCCAAGGGGACACAGTGACGTGCTCTATAAATGACTGATTGATTATTCTGTTCAATACAACAGACTCACATGTCCACTGCTCTAATTAACTTATATTTCCTTAAACTAATACCATACTCATATTTCCCTATATTAATCCACCACTAATCCTTTTGGGTTCCAGAGTAGCGTACTACTCACCGAAAAGCGATTCAATGCCTCGTCTGGAGAAGTTAGCGCTATATAAATAGAGTTACAATTACAATACTGTAGAAGGCAATATGAAAACCCTATTCACTAAATTAGGATATGTTATGGGGAGGTGAGCTATCCTAAATCTCTCTTTATGGGGTAAGGTTCAAGGCTTAAAAATGACCATAACACTCATGCCAGTTACTGGTTTGAAATACTCCTGTTGTTGATACCAGAAGTCAACAGCAATGGACCTTTCCCGCATGACCAAACTGTTTTTGGGAATTCTTAAAAATGGACAAGCTCCATGCCAGTATAGAAAGCGGGGGCTATCCTTTTACCTAGTCCAATTGCAGTACTCCATGCACAACACTCTAGAAAAAACCAGATGAGTTCACATAGAAAATAAGCTGCTGGGTACGATATGTGGTATGGACACTCTTTATACAAAAGACAAAAAGAATGCAATCAAACAAAACCCATCCGATCTTTAGGGCAATTTCATATGTTTGTGAGAGGACACACCTTTTGATACACGTGAATAGAGCATTACATAAAGAAGCTTATCTGTGGGGCTTCGGTAGAAACCATATAGGTAACCAAACACACGTATGGATTGTCTTAAGTACAGGGGTGTCCAGTATAGAACAGTCAATAACAGAGTGCAAGATAATGAAATTTACAAAAGTCCACACCATGTTGGGACTCTCAACTAAACAGTTCTGGAGATATGAACAAGTGTCACACAGCCTCGCTAAAGTTTTAGGTTCCCAACCTATCTCCCGTCTACAATCTCCTATGCAGCCATCCTTAGGTACCTAGGAAACATCCATAAAGGGACTGTCTCTGGATATATAACATCTTAATGAAGGTGTTTTCTCGAGCTCATGAAGGACCCCACTTAAGGACTGGTGGCCAGACTGGTTACATCAAGAAGACTGGTCAGATCTCTTACTATATTAGGATGAATATATTATGGAAACCAGGCTGAAACTAGAATACTATAAAATTGTTCAAAGATGGCACTGCTCCCCACAACAGTTGGTACAGAAGTAAATCTCCCCCACCTGAGAGTGCTGGAGATACAACCAAGCAGACATCAATATAATCCATAAAGTGTGGGAATGTCCAAGGGTGAGACCTTACTGGTATGATGTCTGGAGAAGAATGCAATCTAAAAGAGGGGTTACAGGAGACCTGGTAGACTTGATGGTGCTGCTGCATGACACAATGCCATATTAGGAGATAGATAACTCTACAACTAGAGCATTGGTTTGCTACAGCTTTAGCAATTGCCAAAATATGCATACCATGTTTCAAGAAATCCAAGATCATACTGATGGCAGCGGTTTGGCTCAGACAAATGTGTTTAATGTCATCTTATGAGCAAGTAATACACATACAGAATGACTGCATACCCATGTTTTATAACATTTCCTTAGAAAACAAACATGAATCACCAACCTTAATGACCAGGATATTTCCACAAATTAAACTAAAACAACATAGCAAACAGTTCAAATGGATAGGTGGGTGCTCTGTAAGACGGATTGTAGGTTTCCTCATCATAGACTCTGTAAAGTTGGTGAGCAGTTAAACGTTCTCTTGTTATCCCTACCAAGCAACTAGAAGAGATGTCACAAGGAAAATATGCATATCATTGCTGCTGTTTTGGTTTTATAGTTGAAAATATAGGGAGGGCAAGAGAGAGACGTAAGGTGTGGGGGGGGTGGAAAGTGGGCGAGAACCATTCTGGTAAATACCTGTGATGTGGTTCACAGCTGTGTTTTTTTTTACAGATTGTGATGTGCTGATTGTACTACCTCTAATGTTTGAAATGAAATAATAATATAAAAATAGAGAATCAGAGGTTAATATTCACAATTAGTAAATTTAAAATGGGCAGAAAATAAGGAGGGCCCAGTCCCGACATCTGAAACTTTATAAAAGGTGCCTTTAGAATATTATTGACGGTATGTACACCTGCCTAGCAAAGGCACCAACGCCGTTGGAAGATGTCACCTTGCATGGTTCTGAGTACTTTTGAGCATTGGATATATAAAACATGTATATTTAATTTTGTTATCACTACAGTGTCTCCGTTTTCTGAAAATGTCATGTTTTGCAAACATTTTGGTGTGTAGTCCAAGATAATAAAAGTACATTCACCCAAACATTCATTTAAAAATGCAAATATATAAATCCTAAATCAAAAACTACATACATTGATAAATAATATGAACTTTTAAATTGTTACGGAATACTTTTTTTAAAAGAGCAAATATTACATATTGTAAATATTAAACATATATTTCATTTAATTGCTTTTGTTTTCTATTTTTATGTAATCATTTTGAAATTAAAGTATTTTAATAACCTATTACTGCTAACATTAAAAATTAGAAACATGCTTTCCAAATTTGTTTTAATTAAATATTATTTACTCAGTATATCAATTTGTTTTGGATTAGTATGAATCAATAAATAATTTAAATGTGTGTAATACATATAGAAAAATATTTACATATATGTAAAAGAATATTTGTATTAAAATGCTAAATTATTTAAAAACATTTTTAAATATTTTTTTACTTAAAAAAACGTATCGCCACTGGAGTTCCAATAAAACCTAGTACTCCATTATTATTAATACAGTAATACCCAAATGGTTCATTCATTTATAATTCGTTATTCATTTTAAAATACTATCCATCCCATCCCCAAAAAAATCCCAAACCCTAGGAAAATACATTTTTACTAATAAATTAAAATGAATATAATTAAACCAATTAATAATTTTAAATTCACCTGTTAATGAGAAACATCAATAAACATACAGAATAATAAACAGCTTTAATAAAACTCAACCCACCCAATATCCAATAAACCTCAGAATCTGAAATAAGTATGCATAAAGAAAATATATGTATAAAAATTACATTTCCAATATATATTTAAGAAAAAACAAACTAAATGCCATTAAAAAGCGACTTTAACTACCCCAAAATTTTACTAAATCAATATTTCCACTTCAATATTATTAATAAAAAAAGATAAACTTATCTACGAGATTCCCTTCCTCAATACTTTTGCGGTCACAATATTTTGGACCTTGATATTAAGATGAAACAATATTCTGCTAGTTTTCTGGAATCACACCTGTAATATTGGGGGCAACCAAATTTGATGTAACTACATTAAAAACATGAAATAAAAAACTTTGCAAATATTTTATATATGTGAATTACATACAAATACTAATTATTTAACCATACTAAGGGACTGATTACGAGTTTGGCGGTCGGACCGCCAGACTGTCAAGGCGGCCGTCCCAAAAAGACCATTAAATAGTTGGTCTTCTGCCCGCCGTATTACAATCTTACCGCTGGCCCAGCAGCAGTGTACTTGACTGCAGTGGACCAACGGGGGACTAAGTCAGAAATACAAGATATATTTTTACATTTATATTGATGCAGGTGTGTGCATTTTGACCAAAAGGTACACATGTACATTACATTTGTAAAAATACTTTGTGCAAGTACCATTCCATTGATGGAGACTGGGTCATACTTGCCCAGTCCAGTCAGTGGCAGAAAAATTTAAATTGTACTTACCTGTTTTTTGCCATGAAGGGGAGGGGTTCTGGACGAACAGGCCCATGTTGGAGAATGAAGGGAAAAGAAGGAAATGGGGGGACTAGCAGCCCATTTCCTTTGATTCAGCTATCTCGAAGTAGGGGGTCTCTCCTGCCACAGTTGGCTGGGCAGAACAGCACATTGTAATGTGCACAGCGGTACCCTTGTCTATATACCTATGTGACAGCTGCTTTTCCCCAGCCCACGTCAAGGTAGTCGGCTGATGGCTGGTGGAGTCGGTGGGACTCTGGCAGTCTGTAGTTCAGCAAATCACCAACATCGTAATACGCTGGTTGGACCGCCAACACGGCAGCGGTTGTGCCACAGCTGCCGCCACGGTGGTCCCTACACTTCCAAACTCATAATCAGGCCCTAAGAATTCAATAATACTGATTGTATGTAGCTATAGTATATTACCAAATGTTCTGTATTTATGTAACTGAACTAAAAATAGTAACAGTGTAACAATACTAATTATGTAAGAACACAAAATATTCTGGGTCCCCGTTCTATGTAACCTGAATGTCTAAATAAATACACTGTGTACTAATACTATGTACTAAAACTATCCTTACTCTCTGTGTAACTATCAGGGCAGCTTTTCCTCCTTCCAGACCTTGGTAAATGGTCAGATGGCATAGAGACTCTGCAGCATCTGGGTGGTGGATTGAAAAAAAACTTTCTTTCGAACGCCTTACAGTACAGACATGCAGAGGTAGGTCCGTGTTTTGGGATTTAAGCATAGAAGAGGGCAGTGACTGTCCAGGTCAGTAGGGCTTGTAAAATGTCTGGAATATTTCATTCAGTTCTGGAAGCCACACCTGGAATTTTGAATCCAATTCTGGAGACCATATGTGGATATTAAGGTACTGGATACCACATCGAAGTATTGTGTCCAGGTGGGTAGCCCATAATAAGCTTCTTGAGTGTAATTCTGGTGTTCTCACTTGCACTACAATGTCCAGTTTGGGATACTATTCTTGAATATTATAGTGTTCTGGAGACCACGTATGAAACATCAGCCTGATTCTGGAAGTAACGTCTAGAGTTTTTCAGTTGTAGGGGGCGCATCTGGAGTATTTTGCCCAATTCTAGAAGGAGGATCAATGGTATACCATGACTGGTGTATTGTGTTGTGAGCACATTTGGAGTATTGTATCTATTGCAAAGGCTACATCTGGAATACTGTATTTGGTTGTGGAGGATGCACCTGGATTGATATCTCTAAAACAGGAAGTCAAGTCTAAAGTATGTGTCCATTTTAGGAGGCCCACACTGTAATATTATGTCTGATTCTCGCGCCAGATGTAGTGAATTATGTCCATTTCTCAAGGCCTCATCCAGGATATTTTGTCTGATACTAGAGGCCACCTCTTCAGTATTCTTTCCAATAGTTGAGGCTACATCTGGGGGTATTGTGTCCTATTCTTGAGGTCACATCAAGCATATTGGGCTTAGTCCTGGCGGCCAAGTCTGGTGTATTGTATTTAATTCTAGAGGTCAGCACCACAGTACTGTTTCCTTTTTTAGATGCCATGTTTCGAGTTTAAGATAAATGGGTCTGATCCTGGAGGCCATATTAGAGTATTGTCTCATGTTCCTGAAGCCACACATGGGATATTGTGTCTTATGCTGGAAGCCACGTCTGGGGCATTATTCTACCATGCTCAGCATGCCACATTTAAATAAAGACAGAAATGAATTAGAGAAAGCCTGGAAACACTTAACCACTGACTCTATGCATAATGGTGCACATATTTAAAAAAGTAACAAGTGGGAGGACATGAAACAGACACTGAAGAGGGAGGGCATGAGCGATACATTGAAATGCATACAAATATTAATCATAGCAGGGGAGATTTTTTTTTTTGTAGAAGGGTACTTCCGAGATTGGAGTGTGCGTAAGTGTGTGGTGTCATCATTGAGTGCTGAGTGTGTATATATATATATTCCGCTTTTGCCGGCATTGCCCAGCTACATCCACTCTGGCGAGGTTGGTAAAGCTGCAGATGCCGGCCACCGCTTAATGAAATAAACAAAATGTCAAGTACCACCGTCACCGGTACCTGAAAAGAAACGCACTCCCAGGCTTGTTCTATGGGATAAGGAAATGTATGATCTTCCTCACAGCCAATGAAAATATTATGTGCACCACCTCTTTTAAAACCAACATACCTCAAACATAGTAAAAAGACTATAAACCATTTACAAAGTGAGAGAAGAAAGACAAGAAAATATATATATATATATAAATACAAATAATCAATCTCTAATCACATTCACAATATAGCTACCATATTGCACATCTACGTTTTTATCAAGTTCTATTAACGTTTTAAAGTTTACATGTGATCAGTTTTGGCTAATTGACCATATTGCACATCCAAACAGCTAGTTTTATATTACATCACCTAGTTTGTAAAAATAGGATCACACTTTTATAATTTTCTAAATTCATTGTACAAGTATCTATACCCTGTATTCAGGTCAAGTGGCCATATAGCATATCATAAATCACCAGCCTTTATACCATATCTACTACTTAAAAAACCAAGATCATAATTTTTAATTCAATTTCTAAAATGCCAATATCCTGTATTTTGGCTCGATAGTTAACTAGAATTAAAATATACATAAAGAAAAAATATATATGAATGCACACATCATTGGTACATACAATTCATTGTTCAAGAGGACCATAAAGTAATCCCATAAAAACATGATTTGATTGCATGAATTATCCAACCATACACTTGTAACCCTTATTTCGTACAGATTAGACACTCATCTCACATATTAATCAAATACATTTTATCATGCCTATCTCCTACCAAAACAAAATCCTGTGCACCCACATAAATAAATATATAAGCTTGCAAAAGTACTGAAAAACTCCTGCCTTTTATTCTACAAAAGCAAATTGAGAAAACAAACGTACACTGCATGTAGAAATACCCATGACTCTAGTCCTCCATATACACAATCATAAACATAAGACAAAACAATGAGAAAATGTTACTGATTACCCCCCCGCCCCCCTCAGTGCTGAGCCCTTATTTGGCTATTTGGGGTAGTTCGTGCTTAGGCCTTCATAACTTTTTGTCCACAGAAGCTATCCACACCAAGTTTGTGTCCTTTTTTTCCAACATCCTAGAGATTCTAAAGGTACCCAGAGCTTGTGGATTCCCCTGGAGGAGACCAAGAAATTAGACAAAATACAGCTTTTTTTTAAAAACAATTTTAAATTGAGGAAAAAGGGCTGCCGATGAAGGCTTGTGTTTTTTTCCCTGAAAATGGCATCAACAAAGGGATTGCGGTGCTAAAAGCACCATCTTCCCAGCTTTCAGGAACAGGTAGACTTGAATCAGAAAACCACATTTTTCAACACAATTTTGGCATTTTACTGGGACATACCCCACGTTTACTAGTTTTGGTGCTTTCAGCCTCCTTCCAGTTAGTGACAGGAATGGGTGTGAAACTAATGCTGGATACAGCTAAACTTTTCTGAAAAGTAGACAAAAATCTAGGGGGTCATTTATGTAGATCCTACAAGGTTTTCCTACAGAACATAAAAGCAGATATAAAAAAATATTGAAATTGAGCTGAAAAAAACAGCAATTTTTCTCTATGTTTTATTTTACTCTGTAGCTTTTTCCTGCAATGTCAGATTTTTCATAGCAATATGCCGTTACGTCTGCTGGACTCTTCTGATTGCGGGGATATATAGGGCTTGTAGGTTAATCAAGATCCCTATGTACCCAGAGCCAATAAATGAGCTGCACCTTGCAATGGGTTTTCATTCTATACCAGGTATACAGCAATTAATTTACTGAAATATAAAGAGTGAAAAATAGGTATCCAGAAAACCTTTGCATTTCCAAAATGGGCATAAGATAAGATGTTGAGAAGCAGTGGTTATTTGCACATCTCTGAATTCCGGGGTGCTCATACTAGCATGTGAATTACAGGTAATTTCACAAATAGACGTGTTTTTTACACACTGTCTTACATTTGGAAGGAAGAAATGTAGAGAAGGACAAGGGGCAATAACACTTGTTTTGCTATTCTGTGTTTCCCCAAGTCTCCCGATAAAAATGGTACCTCACTGGCGTGGGTAGGCCTAATGCTTGCAACAGGAAACGCAATATGGACACATCACATTTTTACATTGAAATCTGACGTGTTTTTTGCAAAGTGCCTAGCTGTGGATTTTGGCCTCTAGCTCAGCCGGCACCTAGGGAAGCCTATCAAACCTGCGCATTTTTTAAAACTAGACACCTGGGGGAATCTAGGATGGGGTGACTTGTGGGGCTCTCACCAGGTTCTGTTACCCAGAATCCTTTGCAAACCTCAAAATTTGCCCAACAAAGAACTTTTTCCTCACATTTCGGTGACAGAAAGTTCTGGAATCTGAGAGAAGCCACAAATTTCCTTCCACACAGCGTTCCCCTAAGTCTCCCGATAAAAATGGTACCTCACATGTGTGGGTAGGCCTAGCGCCTGCGACGGAAATGGCCCAAACACAACGTGGACACATCACATTTTCCCAAAGAAAACAGAGCTGTTTTTGCAAAGTGCCTAGCTGTGGATTTTGGCCTCTAGCTCAGCCGGCACCTGGGGAAACCAACCAAACCTGTGCATTTTTTAAACTAGACACATAGGGAAACCCAAGATGGGGTGACTTGTGGGGCTCTCACCAGGTTCTGTCACCCAGAACCCTTTGCAAACCTCAATATTTGGCAAAAAAACACTTTTTCCTCACATTTCGGTGATAGAAAGTTCTTGAATCTGAGAGGAGCCACAAATTTTCTTCTACCCAGCATTCCTGCAAGTCTCCTGATAAAAATGGTACCTCACTTGTGTGGTTAGGCCTAGTGCCCGTGACAGGAATAGATCAGATAACAGGCAATGTTGGTCCTTACATGAGGCAACTGTTGACCCTGGGGTGATCCATTCCTGACGCAGGCACTAGGTACAGTCACTCGAGTGGGGTAGTGTTTTTATCAGGACAGGTGAGGAATCACTGGGTGGTAGGGATTTTGTGGATCCCAGCATATTCCTGTAGTTTGGGTGACAGAAATGCAAGAAAAAATAGAGTTTTTATTCAACATTGTAGCTTTGCAGGGTATTCCGGGTAAGAAAACTTTGGGGAATCCACACAAGTCACACCTCTGTGGACTCCACCAGATGTCTAGTTTCCAGAAATGTCTGGTTTTAGTATGTTTCCCTATATGGCCGCCGAGGCCAGGACCAAAAACTCAGGTGCCTGCCTTACAAAACCAGTTTGTTTTGTGATATATCATTTTGATGTCTCCACAATACGATTTGGGCAGTGAAATTTGGGGCTGAACTAAATTGTGGAGCTCCCAAGAGAGCACTCTCTCTCTGTGCTTGCCGTTGCATCCACCTGCTCTCTGGGTTGGGCTAACCTGCTATTGTCCCGTTGCACAGACTGTGCTTGCGAAGGGACAGCAGGACTGTCCTCATCATCTCCCTCATAATTACTGGAAGAGGAGTTATCAAGTGGGACTTCTTTTGACAGAAAAATCACTGGCAGAGTCTGTGCCATTGTCCTATCCCTCAGATGCTGTCTCAGCATCTGCTGTCTCAGTCTCTAATTCTATGTCAGGGCTGTCCTCTATAACCCGAGTGAGGGCGTGAGCAGCAGTCATCCAATGAGATGCCTTCTCTGCTACTGGCTAAACTGTTGCTCTAAAACACTAGCCTACGTAGACAGTCACAAAATTACTGGTGTGTGTGTGATACGTGCAACAGTAGAGGTTACCTTACCTGCGCTTCTTCCCTCAATCAGCACGTTCTTTCAAGACACTCAAAAAACATCTTGTCACATACCAATCGTCACAGTCTTTAGCACCTCTAGTGCCCAGTCCAACAATCATTATTGGTGCTCCCACTCCCAAGTCCTCCTACTCAGATTCCCTCACTACCACCCAGCAAAAGTGCCCTTCATCTCTCCATCGCCGCCCCCCAGGACATACATTTCATTTGTATTATAGCGCAGGTAATGGCTGACTTTACCAATGTACTCAGCTATTTACATAAAATACAGATTTGATATTTGAAGTAGGCATATAAACCTTCTGCGCTTCTTTATGGCACCAAAACTGCCACAAGACAAAAGTCTGATCCTTTTGTAGCAGAAACATAATCACAAGACTTACTTGACTTTTTTATTGCTGCCTAAAAGCTACAGTTGAAATGCGTCAGTTGAATTATGTGCATTGCTTTGAAGAAGCAAGCTGCAACTGCAAGACAACTGGTGGCAAATAAAGATATATATATATATACATACATATATATATCACTTTTATATGTGCGTCTGGTTTTCCAGCTGTGCTGTGCTGCGATCGAGGGCCAGGAAACCTGTTCAGGAAGGCCTAGTTTGAAAGGGGAGTCTCCCCTGTCAAACAAGGCCTTCCCGACTGTTTGGGTCAGTTTTCCCCATCGGAGCAGGAAGCGGCCGGGGAAAACAAAACAGTGACGTCAGCGCACCTCACAGGTGCTGATGTCACAAAGGGGCGGGTGTGGGGGCAGGTGGAGCCACGGAAGATCTTCTGTGTTTCCCAGGGTTTAAAAAATATATATATATATATATATATACCCCCTCCCTGGTGTCAGCCACTGGTCGTGACCCGCTCCAGGGAGGTAGGTGGGCGTCGGCCAGTGGCCGACGCCTGCACTAAATGGGTTAAGGGTTACAACAGGTGGAAATTTTTAAAAAAATGTTTGTAACATCCATCAACTTGAAAATATAACAAGGCAATTAATATAGATACATTGCAGTAACCATTAGTATATTCAGTGCCAGGTTTGTCACTCATTTGTCTGGTTTAAAAGGCGCCTGAACCAGAACAGACACCATGTCCAGCTAAATGGATGTGTCTGTGGTTACCTTCTCCTAATAGGATCCACCTTGCCTCATAGTATGGCGAATGTGTAGTGCAATGAGTATGTGCTGTGTGGTAAATGGGTGTTATTCTGGGTGGGTGCTGAGCGTGTGGTATTCTGGTTGGGAGATCGGTGTATTTGGTGGTAATACGACGTTCTTTGTGGCTGTTAGGTGCATGTATGTGTGTGGTAGCTGGCTCTGGGGTGTTTGCAAGAAAAATTGACTATGGGAGATAAACTGGGGAAAAAAAAAATTCTCCGTATTTTTATCCTTATCCTGCGTGGCTAAATTAGTAGACTGCTAAATTTAGGTCAAATCCGCCCACATGGTCAAAAGTTATGGGCAAATCCAAAAAAATGCCTTTTGATTGCAAAGTGTGTCTAAATTATAACTACACAGCGGGGACTGCCACTCTATATTAGTATCACTCTTTCGGTATGAGTCTCATCTTCTGGGGCTCAGAACCACTCCTCAGGTGTGTCTCACTCTTTGAGTAGAGACTGACACTTTACATTGACCAAACTATTTCCGTACCAGCCAGTTTGGGGCGTACATTTGTGGGCAATAAAAGTATATGTGTTCAGCAGACTGAACAAAGGAAATTATACACACCAAAAATATCATATAAACTACTGCTGCATTCACGTTGCATCTTAAAACAAAGGATCTCACAGCAGGAGACCAAATAGCCAGTTTTAACATTAACTGCCATCAAACCGATTTTTATAGCAGTGTAAAAAACCCACATAACATAAAAAGCAGTTAAAGATAGTCAACTGAAATATCCATCCGGATAATTTGGTCTCACGCTAAGAAAGCATATTTTTCAGTGACAACAATAGCTCGTGTTGCAAACCCCTGCGATCCCAGTCCTAAGGACTCAGCGGTCCTGGCGGCTGCTGGTCCCCGCCGCGCTGTCGCCGCTCTTCCGCTCTGGGCCTCGCCTAACCGTGGCGCCTCCAGGACTGGGCCCTGCAGAGGAAACAACAAGACCGGCTGGCCACAGGGCGCGGCGCGGTGAGGGGTCCGCAGGCCCGTGCCAACCGGGGGACACGGGAAGGCCAATGTCGCCAGGCCGGAGCCTGGCCAGACCACACCCTGCACAGACATTTCCTGCAGGGGAACCCCGGGAGAGAGTGATAAAGGCCGATGGCCGAGGAGGGGACGAGGGAGGGCCAGGGAGGGACTTGATAGCCAGGGAAGAGAATGCGCAGCTGGGCGGAATGATTGCCACGGAGGAGTGACTGATGGCTGAGGTGGAAAAGTGCGTCAAGCTTAGGGGTGTGGAGGATAGAAATGATGCGGGCCAGGACAGCAGGGTGTAAGGCCCAAAGCGCCCGTGAGCCCAAGGGAAGAAATAGTGGCCAGGGAGGGAATATGTGGCTGTTGGGCGTAACAAATTACGGGCCCTGACACCAGCAGTAGAGCACTATTGCTGCACAAGATATAAGTAGGGCCCTGTGCGCCAACTAGTGGCGTTATGCAAAATGATGCTACAGCCTCCAGAATGTTATGAAGGGCCCCAGGAATCCAAGTTATATTTTTTACAGTTTTAGAAAACTTGACCTCGACGGTGGTGAAGCGCATTACGTGAACAACAGTTATATTACTCGAGGTCACGCCCATCGTTTAGGCACGGGAAATTAAGTGATTTCCCGGAATCACTGGATGGTGATCCGACGCCGAGACTCCGTTGTGGCTCCAAAGTCGGCCGCTCTGGCCGTTACGCAGTGGCATAGCTTGGGGGGCAAAAAGGTGCGTGTGTGGGAGGGGGATGGGGGGAAGGGGTGGATTGTATTTTAACATTATATGCTTGTATGCCAGCGTGATTGTTGGAAAATCTGCCCCCCCCCCAAAAAAAAAAAAGTCTTACTGACCAAGTTATACGCCCCTGAGTGAAATGTTGGCCATTTTTGGGAAAATGATCTGGGTGAATGAAAGGGCGACACGATTCGGGCTAGGGAGGTGGAGGACAATGGAGGAGACTGATGGCAGTGGATAGAAAGAGGTGGGGGGCAACTTAGTCAAGGAACCTCAAAAAGTGACTTAAAGAAAAATAGGGCGGGAGTTTGAGAAACAAAAAAAGCAAAGGACAGTAGCTGGCCTGATAGGAGGTACCGAAGGAGGAAGATGCGATTGGGCAGCAGAAATGCCCACTAGACACCAGGGAATTTTTTTTTAGGTCATTGTCATGGGCAAGGGTCACTCCCTAGGGGGACAAATTAATTTAAGGACCGGCAGAAATCCCTGGATACCAGGGATATATATATTTTTTTATTTATTTTATTTTTTTATATGTGGGGAACAACCCCTTAGACAAGGATCGCTCCCCCAGGGGGGGGGGATAAATTGTCTTTGGGCCATTTCTCACCCCCTTGGTGGCAGATCGGTCTATTTTCATTAGGCCAATCTACCCCCAATGGGGTCAGAAACCACTAGATATCAGGGATTTTTTAGGTCAGGTTCACGTGAGGGAAGCAACCCCTTAGGCAAGGGTCGCTCCCCTCAGGGGGACAAATTTGTTTTAGGCCATTTCTGCCTCCCTTGGAGGCAGATCGACCTATTTTTATAAGGCCGATCTGCCCCCAAAGGGGACAGAAACCACTAGGCACCAGGGATTTTTTTTTCTTGCCCATTTCACGCAAGGGGAACAACCCCTTAGGCAAGGGCACTCCCCTGGGGGTGGGGAATTTATTTTAGGCCATTTCTGCTTCCCTTGGGTGCAGATCGGCCTATTTGTATTAGGCCGATCTGCCTCCGGGGAAGGGAGGGGGCACAGAAATTTCTTAGGCATCAGGGATTGGTGTGTGTGTATGTGTGTGTTTTGTTTGGGGGGCAGCACCTTGGGCAAGGGTCGCTCCCCATGGGGGCACATTATTGTTGGGCATATCTGCCCCCACTTGGGGGCAGATCGGTCAAAGGGGGCAGAAAGCCCACCAGAGACCAAGGAAGATTTTTTTTCAAAGAAAGAGGGTGGGGATATGGCCATACCCCTACCCCAAATAAATGGGGTCAAAGTTGTTCAGCCCACCGGTGGGCAGATGGGGCAATTACCCCCAATCCACTCCCCATAGGGGGCAGAAAGCCCACTAGATGCCAGGGAATAAAAAAAAATAGTGGGGTGGTGGCTACCAACCCTTATGGGCATGGTTATGCCTCCACCCCAATTGAAGGGGGTAACAGTCTTTCAGCTCTCCCTGCACACTAAAACATTTTATCCCATGGCAAGCAAGAGGACATTTGATTATTTTGGTTTTTGGTTTTACATTTGACCATGAGAGCTTGACTGACTCTCAAAATCGGCTCACTTGGAATGGTGAGGACTGCACTTTTTGGGCTTTGGGATGCTGTCATGTAGAAAAATCCACAAGACCTAGACATATCTAAAAACTAAATATCTGGGTGAGTCCAGGTTGGTGTGCTTCACATGCACCGCACCATTTTCTTACCTACAATGCACTGCAAACCTCCAACTCTGCTGGAAATCACAAATTTTTCCCACATTTTTGTGATGGAACTTTCCGGAATCTGCAGGAATCCACAACATTCCTACCACCCAGCATTGTCGCATGTATACAGAAAAAAATTCTGCCCCACTTGTCAGCCTAAAATGTTTTTTTTTTCAAACTGCCCTTTTGGACCTGCTTGGTTCCCCCTCAATTTCAACATGTTTTTAGCTCTTCCCTGTCACAGGCACTTGGCCCACCTACGCAAGTGAGGTATAATTTTTACCGGGGGACTGAGGGGAACGTTGGGTGGTAGGTCATTTGTCCCGTTGCAGTGATCCCACACAGAAATGTGAGAAAAATTAGATTTTTTAGTTAAATTTGAGGTTTGCTGACGATATGGGTAAGAAAACACTGGGTTATCCACGCAAGTCACACCTCCCTGGACTCCTTTGGGTGTCTAGTTTTCAGAATGTTTGGGTTTGGTAGGTTTCCCTATGTGGCTGCTGAGCCCAGGACCCAGCAAAAACAGGTAGTTTTGTATTTGATAATTGTGATGTGTCCACATAGGGGGTCATTCTGACTTTGGCGGGGGCGGAGGCCGCCCGCCAAAGTCCCGCAGTCAGAATACCGCTGCGCGGTCAAAAGATCGCTGCGGTAATTCTGAGTTTCCCGCTTGGCTGGCGAGCGACCGCCAGAAGGCCGCCCGCCAGCCCAGCGGGAAACCCCCTTCCATGAGGATGCCGGCTCCGACACTGAAAATCTTGGTGGGGCCCTGTTAGGGGGCCCCTGCAGTGCCCATGCCATTGGCATGGGCACTGCAGGGGCCCCCAGGGGCCCCACGACACCCGTTACCGCCAGCCAGGTTCTGGCGGTCAAAACCGCCAGAACCAGGCTGGCGGTAAGGGGGTCGGAATCCCCATGGTGCCGCCATGGAGGATTCCCTAGGGTAGCGGGAAACCGGCGGGACACCGCCGGTTTCCCGTTTCTGACCGCGGCTGTACCGCCGCGGTCAGAATGCCCATGGATGCACCGCCAGCCTGTTGGCGGTGCATCCGCGGTCCCCGGCCCTGGCGGTAGTCAACCGCCAGGGTCGGAATGACCCCCATAGTGTTTTGGGGCATTTCATTTTGCTGGCACTAGGCCTACCCACACAAGTGAGGTACCATTTTTATCGGGAGACTTGGGGGAATGCTGGGTGGAAGGAAATGTATGGCTCTTTTTAGATACCAGAACTTTCTATCACCAAAATATGAGGAAAAAGTATTTTTTTTCCAAATTTTGAGGTTTGCAAAGGATTCTGGGTAACAGAACCTGGTGAGAGCCCCACAAGTCACCCGATCCTGAATTACCCTAGGTGTCTAGTTTTCAAAAATGTGCAGGTTTGGTAAGTTTCCCTAGGTGCCGGCTTAGCTAGAAGCCAAAATCCACAGCTAGGCACTTTCCAAAAAAACTGCACTGTTTTCTTTGTGAAAATGTGATGTGTCCGCGTTGTGTTTTGGGGCATTTCCTGTCGCAGCCACTAGGTCTATCCACACAAGTGAGGTACCATTTTTATCGGGAGACTTGGGGAAACGCTGGGTGGAAGGAAATTTGTGGCTCCTCTCAGATTCCAGAACTTTCTGTCACAAAAATGTGAGGAAAAGGTGTTTCTTTGGCTAAATTTTGAGGTTTGCAAAGGATTCTGGGTAACAGAACCTGGTGAGACCCCAACAAGTCACCCCATCCTGGATTCCCGTAGGTGTCAATTTTTTTAAATGCACAGGTTTGGTAGGTTTTCCTAGGTCCCGGCTGAGCTAGAGGCCAAAATCCACAGCTAGGCACTTTGCAAAAAACAGCTCTGTTTTCTTTGGGAAAATGTGATGTGTCCATGTTGCGTTTTGGGGCATTTCCTTTTGCTGGCACTAGGCCTACCCACATAAGTGAAGTACCATTTTTATCGGGAGACTTGGGGGAATGCTGGGTGGAAGAAAATGTGTGTCTCTTCTTAGATTTCAGAACTTTCTATTACCAAAATGTGAGGAAAAGTGTTTTATTCCCCCAAATTTTGAGGTTTGCAAAGGATTCTGGCTAACAGAACCTGGTGAGAGCCCCACAAGTCACCCCATCCTGAATTCCCCTAAGTGGCTAGTTTTCCAAAATGTACAGGTTTGGTAGGTTTCCCTAGGTGCCGGCTGAGCTAGAGGCCAAAATCCACAGCTAGGCACTTTCCAAACAAAACAGCACTGTTTTCTTTGGGAAAATGTGATGTGTCCACGTTGTGTTTTGGGGCATTTCCTGTCACAGCCACTAGGTCTACCCACGCAAGTGAGGTACCATTTTTATCGGGAGACTTGGGGAAACGCTGGGTGGAAGGAAATTTGTGGCTCCTCTCAGATTCCAGAACTTTCTATCACCAAAATGTGAGGAAAACGTGTTTTTTTTGCCAAATTTTGAGGTTTGCAAAGGACTCTGGGTAACAGAACCTGGTGAGAGCCCCACAAGTCACCCCATCCTGGATTCCCCTAGGTGTCAATTTTTTTAAAATGCACAGGTTTGGTAGGTTTTCCTAGGTGCCGGGTGAGCTAGAGGCAAAAATCCACAGCTATGCACTTTGCAAAAAACAGCTCTGTTTTCTTTGGGAAAATGTGATGTGTCCACGTTGTGTTGTGGGGCATTTCCTGTCGTGGGCACTAGGTTTACCAACACAAGTGAGGTACCATTTTTATCAGGAAATTTGTGGCTCCTCTCAGATTCCAGAACTTTCTGTCACCGAAATGTGAGGAAAAAGTGTTTTTTGGCCAATTATTCAGGTTTGCAAAGGATTCTGGGTAACAGAACCTGGTGAGAGACCCACAAGTCACCCCATTCTGAATCCCTCTTGGTGTCTAGTTTTAAAAAATGTATAAGTTTGCTAGGCTTCCCTAGGTGCAGGTTGAGCTAAAGGCCAAAATCCACAGCTAGGCACTTTCCAAAAAACGTCAGATTTCAATGTAAAAATGTGATGTGTCCATGTTGCGTTTCCTGACGCGGGTATTAGGTCTACCCACGCAAGTGAGATACTATTTTTATCGGGAGACTTGGGGAAACACAGAATAGCAGAACAAGTGTTATTGGCCCTGGTCTTTCTCTAAATACTTTCCTTCCATATATAAGACAGTGTGTAAAAAAGACGACTATTTGAGAAATGCCCTGTAATTCACATGCTAGTATGAGGACCCCGGAATTCAGAGATGTGCAAATAACCAAAGCTTCTCAACACCCTATCTTGTGCCCATTTTGGAAATACAAAGGTTTCCTTGATACCTATTTTTCACTCTTTATATTTCACCAAATGAATTGCTGTATACAGGTATACAAGGAAAACCCACTGCAAGGTGCAGCTCTGGGAACCTAGGGTTCTTGGTGAACCTACAAGCCCCATATATCCTTGCAACCAGAAGAGTCCAGCAGACATAACGGCATATGGCTTTTAAAAATTTGACATGCCAGGAAAAAGTTACAGAGTAAAACGTGGAGAATAATGGCTGTTTTTCTCACCTCAATTTCAATATGTTTTTATTTCAGCTGTAATTTTTGTAGGAAAACCTTGTAGGATCTACACAAATGACCCCTTGGTAAATTCAGAATTTTGTCTACTTTGTAGAAATGTTTAGCTTTCTGGGATCCAGCATTGGTTTCATACCCATTTCTGTTACTAACTGGAAAGAGGCTAAAAGCACAAAAAATAGAAAAAATTGGGTATGTCCCAGTAAAATGCCAAAATTGTGTTGAAAATGTGGTTTTATGATTCAAGTCTGCCTGTTCCTGAAAGCTGGGAAGATGGTGATTTTAGCACTACAAACACTTTGTTGATGCCATTTTCAGGGGAAAAAACACAAGCCTTCTTCTGCAGCCCTTTTTTCCCATTAAAAAAATATATATTTTTTTCCTCTATTTTGGCTCATTTCTTGGTCTCCTCCAGGGGAACCCACAAACTCTGGGTACCTCAAGAATCCCTACCATGTTGGAAAAAAGGACAACAATTTGGCATGAGTAGCTTATGTGGACAAAAGGTTATAAGGGCCTAAGGGTGAACTGCCCCAAATAGCCAAAAAAAGGCCTGGCACCTGAGGGGGAAAAGACCTGGCAGCTAAGGGGTTAATGGATGAAAGAAATAACTGAGAATAGGGTGGGATAATCCTGGTCTCAGTGTTCTTAATAGCATTAAAAAATCCTTTATGCAAATGCTAGAAAATATTTTGTTCATTGTCAGGACTGGAGGCTCACATTATGCTAGTTTAAAGCTGAGCCACTAGTACTGATGCAATATCCATACTAGGTTTATGATAAAAAGATTTAAAAGTGGACTCAGATGACCAATCAGCCACCTTTAGGATGTCTTCAAGACAAGAACCCAATAAAAATTATTTGGATGTCATGGCAGCCCTGACAGAGTGAGCACCAAATCTGGAAATATCAACACCTGCTTCATTTAGAAGCCATCGCATCCATCTAGCCAGAGTAGCTGATGATACTGGATGAAAAGGTTTTTGCAACGCTGTAAACAACTGACCACCCATGTCAGAACAAAACTCAGCGGTACTCACTTTGTATGATTTTAAACACTGAAACACACATAGTTTAGAATTCTTGGAAAACTAGGATACAAGACCATCCTAGAATGACGTTTGGTGTAGCGAGAGATAGAAAAAGTCACTTCTTCAGGAGAAAACACTCTCCCCACCAGGTCTAGTGCCCGTACATCGAAAATTCGCTTACAAGAGATGAAGCACAGAAGCATGATAAGTTTAGCTGAAAGCTGTTTCCTAGAAAGATATTTATTTGCACGACTAGATTAAAAAAACGTAAAACTACAGGGAGTGCAGAATTATTAGGCAAATGAGTATTTTGACCACATCATCCTCTTTATGCATGTTGTCTTACTCCAAGCTGACAAAAGCTCGAAAGCCTACTACCAATTAAGCATATTAGGTGATGTGCATCTCTGTAATGAGAAGGGGTGTGGTCTAATGACATCAACACCCTATATCAGGTGTGCATAATTATTAGGCAACTTAACAAAAAACAAATATATACCCATTTCAATTATTTATTATTACCAGTGAAACCAATATAACATCTCAACATTCACAAATATACATTTCTGACATTCAAAAACAAAACAAAAACAAATCAGTGACCAATATAGCCACCTTTCTTTGCAAGGACACTCAAAAGCCTGCCATCCATGGATTCTGTCAGTGTTTTGATCTGTTCACCATCAACATTGCGTGCAGCAGCAACCACAGCCTCCCAGACACTGTTCAGAGAGGTGTACTGTTTTCCCTCCTTGTAAATCTCACATTTGATGATGGACCACAGGTTCTCAATGGGGTTCAGATCAGGTGAACAAGGAGGCCATGTCATTAGATTTCCTTCTTTTATACCCTTTCTTGCCAGCCACGCTGTGGAGTACTTGGACGCGTGTGATGGAGCATTGTCCTGCATGAAAATCATGTTTTTATTGAAGGATGCAGACTTCTTCCTGTACCACTGCTTGAAGAAGGTGTCTTCCAGGAACTGGCAGTAGGACTGGGAGTTGAGCTTGACTCCATCCTCAACCCGAAAAGGCCCCACAAGCTCATCTTTGATGATACCAGCCCAAACCAGTACTCCACCTCCACCTTGCTGGCGTCTGAGTCGGACTGGAGCTCTCTGCCCTTTACCAATCCAGCCACGGGCCCATCCATCTGGCCCATCAAGACTCACTCTCATTTCATCAGTCCATAAAACCTTAGAAAAATCAGTCTTGAGATATTTCTTGGCCCAGTCTTGACGTTTCACCTTTTGGGTCTTGTTCAGTGGTGGTCGTCTTTCAGCCTTTCTTACCTTGGCCATGTCTCTGAGTATTGCACACCTTGTGCTTTTGGGCTCTCCAGTGATGTTGCAGCTCTGAAATATGGCCAAACTGGTGGCAAGTGGCATCGTGGCAGCTGCACGCTTGACTTTTCTCAGTTCATGGGCAGTTATTTTGCGCCTTGGTTTTTCCACACGCTTCTTGCGACCCTGTTGACTATTTTGAATGAAACGCTTGATTGTTCGATGATCACGCTTCAGAAGCTTTGCAATTTTAAGAGTGCTGCATCCCTCTGCAAGATATCTCACTATTTTTGACTTTTCTGAGCCTGTCAAGTCCTTCTTTTGACCCATTTTGCCAAAGGAAAGGAAGTTGCCTAATAATTATGCACACCTGATATAGGGTGTTGATGTCATTAGACCACACCCCTTCTCATTACAGAGATGCACATCACCTAATATGCTTAATTGGTAGTAGGCTTTCGAGCCTATACAGCTTGGAGTAAGACTAGCTCCGAGGATGAGGAAGAGTTTCCTCTATGGCACCTTTGACTAGGAGATCGGCTACCTCTGAGGAGATGAATACTTGATATCGTAGGGAAAAATACATCTTGTGGTGAGGAACCCCCTGAATCGGAGAATCGGAGAATTCCAACTTGTAACCCTCTATGGATTCCAGACCCCAGGGGTCCTGAGTAACTGTCTACCATTTGGGAAGAAACAACTCAGTTCTACCCCCCAAAATCACATCTGATATAGGAATTAGGCTCACCTGTAGTGCTTGAGTCCTGATAAAAGGTTTGGGAGCCTCTAGGTTTTCCTCTTCAGAAGCGGTTGCGACTGGCCCTTGCTTGGAAAGGATAGAAGGTGAAGGAGAAGGAAGAATCCTGGTAACCTCCCCTATACTGTTGATAGTAGCCTCTTTGAGGACCTTGTTGAAAGCTGCGGCTGAAGGCTAGCCCTCAAAAGCGTCCGGCCTTGCCAAAAAGTGGGCGAAGTACATTCTTGATGGAGCCCTGAGCATTATCAAGATTTGCATGTGTTGCAGTAAATTTGGACAGTTCCTTACACAAAGGAGAATCAAACAGAAGACCTTGAGCCAAGGGGCTGACTCTGAAGTGGGAAACATTTGGTTAGCTCGAGGTCCATCTTAATGACGATAGAGCGTCGTCTTTCACTGAAAATAGCGTAGTTAGGATTTCCCAGGAAACACAAAGCTTGTTGGGGCCAGCCCACTAGAATATCGGCATAGATGGAGGTTCCAGATTCCTTGGCATGGAAGCCTAGCTGCAAAATTTTAGTGAGAAGACCAGAGACGTCCAATAACTTATCCTGGCACCCACGCCAAGCGCAAATAATGCCCTTCTTAGGATCTTTTGACATTTTTTTAAGGTAGGTGACCAGTGTAGGGTCAATCTCAGGGGTCTCCGTGACCTTAGTAGGGAAATCTGGTCTGGGGCATAGTCAAGATCTAACATCTTTTTCCAGGCCCTGTCATATGTGGGCTTGAACTTATTCGGAGAGGTCCATAGGGATGACCTAGGATGAATAATATCCTCAGGATCAAACATGAGGACTTTAGGAGGGTGGGGGGCCACCTGAGTATGATGAGATTTCTTGTGGTGCGTGCGAGGAACAGAATACTCATCGTGAGCTGGCTCCTGGGAGGAGGAAGAAGAATCAGAGACTCCTTGAGTATTGGTTTTGGGGTTAGATGGTGCGGTATAGTTGTGCTCTTTCACAAAGGTATCGCACACATTTTTAAAAATCGGGCACATGAGGATTAGTATCTGTCTTAGAATCCAAAGTGTCCAGAGGGTTGGAAAATACCTTGCTGTGAGGGGTTGAGGCAGGAATCCAGCCCAGTTGTTCAGCAAAACCAAACGTGTTGTTTAATTGGCTGCATCACCTTGGGCAAGGCAACATTTACAGTGTGGCGAACCCCAGGGTCTAGTGCATAGACAAAGACTTGTTCAAATGACCCCACAGAGTCATCTTAGTAGTAACCTTCCCCTGATTCTTTCTCATTTTCAGCCATGATTGATGAGGAAATGGTACAGAAGTACCAAATCCGCAAAAATCAAAGGGATGTAAAATTGCAGTAAGCAGAGGAACACTTCCAAAAGAAGAGGGAGGAACTATTACAAAAAATCCCCCAGGGCAGGTAACCAAATTCAACCAAGAGGGCCTGGTTGAAGCCAGGGTCAGTAAAATGTGGAGGGAGATCTGCCCATAAGAAGGCTAAAGTCTTGTAGAAATTATTACAGCCCTGAAAGTATTGCAAACGGGGTAGATGGGGAGAGCATCTCGGGCAGAGACCAAGCACGCTTCTCAAACTTGTTCTGCTGGACAAAGAAAAAAACAGGTGTGAAGCCAGTACAACGTGCCTACGCGGGCTGCCCCAAGCAATAGAGTGCCCCAGTTCCCCCTCCACAAGATCAACGCGCGAGACGGGTGAACGCCACGGAGGTAGGATAACCTGCTCCCAATACCCCAAGCGTGCGGTCGCTACAGACACACTCAAACCTTAAAGAGAATACACTGACTCAAACTGACTAGAACATTTAACCTTTATGGTGGTAGTCTGACACCATAACCACTAGGCTACAGCTGACACCACCATGCGGCGCCACTGGAAAAAGAGAGGGGCACGCTAAAATATGGGCGAGATCATAATCAGTTATGCGATCACTTCCACCTCGAGAACGCCAACGACAACAACACCGCCACCCTGCTCAACAACCTCTCCAACCTCGGCCTCAAACAGCTCGTCACGACGCCGACCCACTCCGCAGGACACACACTCGAGCCTATTTTGTCCACCAGCAATCACGTCTCCTTCAGCCACACCACCGAACTCCACTGGACAGATCACTGCTGCATCCACTCCTCCTTCAAGAAACCCACAACACACCACCTCCCACAATGGATCCCCCCACCGCAGTTGGAACAAGGTCACTGAAGACCAACTTATTGTGACTCTCTCCCGGAAACCACCCATCAACACCACCAACACTGATGCAGCTGCCTGCAACTTCAGGCAATGGGTAGACACCTGTGCCAATACTCTCACCCCAATCAAGAATCCCTCCAACAGACGCACCGACTCTGGTTTACCGCAACCTTCACGAATCTAAGCAAACCAGCCGAAGACTAAAAAGAAAGTGGGCCAAGATCAGACTCTGTACAACCACACAGCCTCTAAAAACGCCATCCGCAGACACCACCAACTCATCCGAGCCGCCAAGAGAACCGCCTTCAAAGACCGATTCAACAACAACGCACACAGCCACAAGGGGCTCTCCAACGTCGTGAAGGAACTCTCCAACCCCAGCTCCAACGCCAGCGCCATCCTGCCATCACAAGACTTCTGCGACTCCCTAGCCTCCTACTTCCACCGCAAGATTGCAGACATCCATGACAGCTTCAGCACCCAGACCTCCCCCCTGGCAACCACCAACACCACAGATTCACTTCTGACCAACCTCCTACTCTCCTGGTCTCCCGACAACGGCACCATTGAAATCCTGAACACCATCCACTCCTGCTCTCCATCTGACCCCTGCCCTCACCATATCCTCAACAAAGCAAGCTCCGTCATCGCACCCCAACTACGGAAGATCATCAACAGCTCCTTTGAGTCTGCCACCTTCCCAGAGAGCTGGAAACACGCCGAGATCAACGCCCTCCTCAAAAAAAACAAGGCGGACCCAAAGGACCCCAAGAACTTCCGGCCTATCTCCCTGCTCCCCTTCCCAGCAAAAGTCATCAAAAAGGCTGTCAACAGACAACTAACCCGCTTCCTCGAGGAGAATTGCACCCTGTGCCCTTCCCAATCCAGATTCCGCAGCAACCACAGTACCGAAACCGCCCTCACCTCCGCCACAGAGGACATTAGAACCATACTGGACAACGGCGAAACCGCTGCCCTTATCCTCCTGGACCTCTCTGCCATGTTCGACACCGTCTGCCACCACACCCTATGCTCATGCCTCAGCAATGCAGGAGTCCGTGACAGAGCCCTGGACTGGGTCACCTCCTATCTCACCGGCAGAACCCAGAGAGTCCGCCTCCCCCCATTCCGCTCGGAGGCCACCAAAATCATCTGTGGTGTACCCCAGGGTTCGTCCCTCAGCCTGACCCTCTTCAACGTCTACATGGCCCCGCTCGCTAACATCGCCCGATCCCACAACCTCAACATCATCTCATATGCCGACAACACCCAGCTGATCCTCTCCCTCACCAAGGACTCCGCCAAGACCAACCTCCACGAAGGAATGAAGGCCATCGCAGAATGGATAAAGAGCAGCTGCCTCAAACTCAATTCCGACAAGACGGAAGTCCTCTTCTTCGGCTCCACCCCCTCTGCATGGGATGACTCATGGTGGCCTGCCACTCACGGAGCCGCTCCGACTCCCACCGACCATGCACACAACCTAGGATTCATCTTGGACTCCTCATTATCCATGACCCAGCAAGTCAACGCCATCTTGTTCTCGTGCTTCAACACCCTCTGTATGCTCCGAAAGATCTACAAATTGATACACACCAAAACCAGAAGAACAGTCACCCAAGCCCTCATAAGAAGCAAACTGAACTACGGCAATGCCCTCTACGCAGGAACCAAGGGCAAACTCAAGAAGAGGCTGCAATGCATCCAGAACGCCTCTGCACGCCTCATCCTGGACATCCCCCACCACTGCCACATCACAGACCACCTGAGAAACCTGCACTGGCTCCCAGTGAACAAGAGAATCACCTTCAAACTCCTCACCCACGCTCACAAAACACTGCACAACACTGGACCAGAATACCTCAACAGACGGCTCTCCTTCTACACCCGACCCGGCATCTTCACTCCGCCGACCTCACCCTCGCAACCGTCCCACGCGTCTGCAGAACTACAACCGGAGGTAGATCATTCTTGCACCTCTCCCCAAAATGTGGAACACTTCCCACCTACCTGCGCCAACCCAAAGACCTCCTTACCTTCAGGAAACTTCTCAAGACCTGGCTGTTCAAGCAGTAGCAGCACCTTACCCCCCTGTAGCCCTTGAGACCCTCACGGGTGAATAGTGCGCTTTACAAATTCCTGATTGATTGATTGATCGAAGCGGTATTGCAAAGTAAGCATGTACACGTTTATCAATATTACAATAAATCATGAACAGAGAAATGTCACTTAACTGACTGTGGAGCAGCAAAGAAAGAGGAGGCAATATGTCACTCATTGGTTACGTACGGCTGGGTTCTATGGTTGGTCATGTGATAGTGGCATGTTCATGGGATATGTAGTGTTTTCAAACTTTTGTTCTGATTGGCTGTAGTGCACATTAAAGCATAAAAAAAGAAGCATAATGTGAGCCTCCAGTCCTGACATAAAATTAGAGGCCAACAAAGTGCCTCACACCATCCTAGTTACAGGCACCAATACACTTAAATCACCTCGCTCCTTCGCCTACCAGCATCGAGCACGTGAAGGGAGCCTCGCTCCTTTGCACGTCATTGAACTTACACAAAAATGGAGTCTCACTTCATAGCACATCACATTTCTTTTATATTTGGAGAGTCCCTCTCCTTCCCGCATCTTAGGGCTTGGTCATGTGAATGAAGTCACTCCGTTTAGCTGGTAAGGCGACGGGGGGAGGCAATTTAGGTGTATGCTGCCCATGATATAGGGCGGTGTGAGGTCCCTGAAAATGAGACCTGTGATATAGGATGGTACGAGACTCCCGTAGACGAGTCCTATGATATTAATTTTGCAGTTTTATATAGCTCGAACGTGACCCGAAGGCATTGGAGCTTTTTACATGAGCACCAGTTACGTCATGGGTGAATGAGTAAGGCTTCGTCAAAGTATATGAGGTTTACTCAGGCCCCCTTTCAGAGCACGAGGTCGGCGATTGTGAATAAACAAGAGGCCACCAGAGGGCACGCGGTCAGTGACATGAAAGGAGCGATGGTCCACTTAAGTTTCGATGAGCGAGTTTCTGAGTTAGTTTCAGCTACAGCGAACACATACGTGCCCACTCGCAGACCGGGAGGCCGCTTCGTGCCGCACCTGAGTAAAGGTGACACCCCTTATGTGTGCTCTTGGCCTTGAGCGCGCCCGTCTCCTGTATGTTTGCTAACAGTGCTTCCTTCGCGCACTCACAGACAACAATACGCACACCTGGGCAAATTAAAAGCACTTTTTATTATTCCGTGTGTTTATTTTCTGGGCTCGATCCAGGGAAGGGAGCTGCAAAGGCCTTTCCCACGCAGAGACTGCCACGACGGCACCGCTGCCAGGTGCAGCGTGGGACAGGCGTGGAAGCTGAGAAGATTCCCTCCTCCCAACGCTTGGACTCTGACGCTATATTTACCTATCCCTAAACTCGTCCACACACTTACCTTTATCCACCCTTTTTCTATTTTTCTATCTGCTTTTCTATATTTCTGCTAGCCATTCTGTATCCATCTTTCTATCTACTTCTCTGTATTGATTTATGTCTGCCTATCTGTTTGTCCGCCTACCTGCATCTATCTTCCTATGCCTGTCCATCCGTCCTTCAATCCTCTGTCTGTCTGTCTGTCTGTCTGTCTGTCTGTCTGTCTGTCTGTCTATCTATCTATCCATCTATCTATCTATCTATCTATCTATCTATCTATCTATCTATCTATCTATCTATCTATCTATCTATCTATCCATCTCTTTCTGGTTATCTTTCCCTCCCATTATGGCTAGCTATCTCTTTCTTTTTGTCTAGCTATTTATTTCTCTCTATTGGTCTACCTGTCGGTAAAGCTGTCTGTGTAGGTATGCATGTATACTTGTAAGTATGTTTGTATAAAGACTTATATAGTGTGTCCCTAGCTACAAAAGAAGCACCGTGTCGTGTAAGCAAGCATTGGCAAAGCCACAAGATGAGAGATGGGAGGCTGGGCTGAAACAAGCGTGAATGGTATTTTCCTGTGTTCTCTGAAGCGTACAGTCCTGTACATTTTGATGAGGCCAATTGTGTCTTGTAATTCGCTGGTCCACAATGGCAGAGTCTGGGACACTTTATAAGGAACCTACCGGCTATTCTTCAGTTTGCATAGCATTCCGTACGGCACACAAGGAAATGGAAGCAGGGAGAGTGGGAGAAGGTAAGAAGCACACCACAGACACACACCTGCATAACACCAGGCTGATAGCGAGATCAGGGGTGGGCCTTGGCTAGAAGGTGACTATAGCTTGTTTTGGTTGTGTGCAGTGGTGGTTTAGCCCACCAGTGATACATATCGCTCTTTCTAGGGTTCTTGGGTCTCATTAATATATTTTCTAGCTAATTCCATGTTGTGTAGGTTCTATAAGTGTAAGTAGTTTGATTGCATAAATTATACTTTATTGTAGAGCAGCCCATGGCCTTGGGTACCCTAATAGGATGGTTTTAAATCCATGTTCTAGGTTTGAACCCAGAACGTTTTGTACACATAACTTTGAGTTTGATCTAGAATTTCTGTGGGAGTCAGTAAAACATTTTTAGCACAGGGATGATATTTTTGCATGTCTACCTTTTTAGATACTGTCCTGTTGCTTGTTTTTGAAGTAATTTCAGTGAGTCAATCTGTTTTTTAAGATTGTGTAGAATTAAAAAACCCAGTACCGTAGACATGTGTTATCCTGTTCCTGACTTTCTCATTCTGAATGACCATGTATGTTTTCCTGCACAGGAGACTGGAGTCACAGGTGCACTGGTGATCTGCATGGCTTGGATGGTCGTCCACAGCAGAGTGTTAGGCTCTGTTTGGCAGTAGGGGTGCACTTTAAAGTTGACATGCTTTATTTTGAGTGACTACTGTTTCCATGACCAGGCCATGACACGACTAAAGGTTAGGTGTCTGTCGATTAATAGTTGTGGATTGCAGGCCTTTTTACCTACATCCCAAAGAAAAGACTGCCTATAGGCTGTTCATGTGAAAAGTTGGGTACACTGTCATCAGTGCTTAATTTCAGCTAGTAGTTGTCAGTGGGGGCACTGGCACTCATTCTTGGGGAACTACACTTATTTTTCCTTATTAGACATTTCCCAGGAGCGAGAGACGGAAAACACTCAAACAGGGAAGAAGGAGGAAGAGAAAGACAGAAAAATCTGTCACCAAGTGAGAAAGCAGGAATCTGTATGAGTGAGACAAATGGGCAGGGAGTGTCTAGAAAGAGGCCTTAGATGGATCAGGACTATGCAGCCTTGGTATTCACCACACTGACATTTAATTGCACAGGCCTTGGCTTCTGAGCAGCACTTTGGACATCAACACTCTTTATTTTACAACTTAAGCACTAACTGTCATGACTGAAGCCCCTCATTATACTTGTTTTGGGACTGGAATACATGGGTACATGAGATGTGGGGTACTCCTGGATGCATGCTGCTCGTAAGGTTGCATGTTCATGGGCCTTAGTGGTAGGTCTTACAGCACTTTTCTACCCCCTTCCTTGCAGAACCCATTGTACAGCCAAGCCTTTGCTTGTGGTGCAGGAATTACTTTTTGTTGACCTTCCCTTCAACGAGTAAATTCCGGAATGTTAGTGTGTTTGCCTGAGAGAGGCAACATCTGAACGACAGACTGTGGCAAAAGGCATGGGCAAAGCTGCACTTCTGCACAGAGCTGAGCTCCCCACACATGCTTAACATCCCATACCCTGTTCCACCCAGGGAGCCAGGACCCAGCAACATCCCAGGTGGACAGAGATGATTTTGCTCCAGTCTGCAAAATCATAGTGGACATTGACTTTGGTAGCTGGTTTACATAGAGCTAAACCAAACCCAGAGGAAATTCACTAGTAGCAAGCTTTGAATCTGAGTGGCCAGGTGCTGGAGCTCAACGGCCCCTGTTTATGTATAACAGTTAACCCTTGCGGCTTATTGAAAATTCACCTTTTTCACTTGGAAGAGGTATATACTATGGTGTGGAGAACGGATGACAACTAATGCAGGAAACCATGGATGTTTTCCTTGCAGATATAAGGAACACACCCCAGCACTGAGTAGAAGAATGTGCTGCACTACTACAACACGAGGGAGGGGATAGACTGTCTGGCATGTAGAGATTCAGCTTTGTTTCAGAGAAGAGCTGAGTACCGCAATCCAGTGCACAGCAGCAAGGGGCATTAGTGATTCCCAGATTGCCTAAATCGAGGCCTGGTTCCTAGCCTGGCAAGTCTGACACCCCTGAGCGACTACGGTCATAGGAGAGGTAGAAGATTGTGTCGGATCAGACTATGATTGACAATGGGATTGGTGGTGGGATCTTTCTCTCATGGTGTCTATCTGACTGTGGGATTCACTCGTGGCAGCAACAAGTAGTAAATGAGGGCCTGTGAGCCAGTGTCATCGCTGTTGATGTAACTGTACAACTGCCACAGATGCATGCAGGACCTGCACGACTATAGACTACAATGCAGATATCTGATAACCTTACCTAGGAGAACAGTCTAGACCATCACATGCAGGTGCCCCCTTGCAGTGATTACACACCCAGGTGTAGCTGTACACATTATTAGCGCAATCTGCCATTTATGTCTGACCGGTATGTTGTGATTACATGATATGTTCTTGTAAGTAAAAGCACTGGATTACATATGGCCTAATGACAGAGCTGCCAACAATGGAACTGGGGATCCAGGTATGAGGCATGGCATCAGCTCAACATCTTGCTATTCAGAGAAAATCCCTTAACCTCTCTGTGCCTCAATACCCCTCAAAAGACCCTGACTTTGTGTAATGTAATCTGGTGCTCATGTATAGTGCTCTAATGCCCTTGGGCCAAGTTTGCGCTCTATAAAACTGCATTGAAAAAAAGATTTATTAATTGTTGTTACATATTGCATTGTATTCTGAATTACTACCCCATACCACTTCCCTGAGTAAACTTTGAACTGCTTGACTTTGCTACCTTGAGAGACACGTGCTAAAAGGGTGTACTTGGTGCTCAGTTTTGGGTACAACAATAGGCTAAAATATTAAGACACCAGTGGTAAAGTGCTCCTATTATTACAAACAGTACCAGAGTAACCCCTGATTACTCTGGAACTCCTGATAAATTTCCCACACAGAGGATGGCTGCCGTACTTGGTGTTTAGGCCCTGTGCTGAACCCACCATGCACCCAACCCCGCTGAGTACCAGCTTTGGCTGTGTGCTCTGCGTACAAGGTGAGGGTGCACTGGCGCTCCTGAGGCTGCCTAGCAACAATGCAGGCACCTTTGCACTTTGGTGCATGTAGGTGCAAGGGTGCCTGAATTAAGGGCAGGATAATTTTCGTGCAGGAAAGGATACCGTTCTGAAAAAAAAACAATCTTTAGAGACATATTCCTCTTTCTCACATGGAAAGAGAAAGTAACAAGAAGAAATAAAGGTAGTTCCCCTCACTACACATCTGTTGGGTAGGCGTACCATTTTGGCTCAAACTCAGGTTTACAAGTCTTTTTAAATCTGGGTTTGCATCAAAATACATAGGTGAATGCTTGGGAATACTCATGATACCTCATGTAACTCCTACTAAGCGCAAAGTAACGAAGGCCAGCAAATATATGCTGCGTTACTTTGTATTTACTAAACCACGCAAAATGGTTTTGTGTGCCTTAGTAAATGCCAAAGATGATTTTGTGTCGGAGTTGTGCCACAAAGTGACTCAAAATCATAGTAAATTTGCCCCTGGGAGCCATAGGTGGTGTAAGGACAGTGGTTGATGTGATGTTAAGATTCCACAGCAGTTGCACATGGGAGAACCCAGAGCAGTGCTTCTTAATGCTTTGGTGATGACCCCCAACTCTGTCAAACTGTCAGAGGCAGCTTTCTTGAGGTTGCTTTCCTTTGATGGAGCTTCAAGGAAGGCTTCTGGTCCTCCCAACCCTAACTAGGACAGTGGATTATCAGTTTGGCGGACCGGGTACTCCGCCAAACTCTAAGCCACCCCCTAGTTTTACTTCTAAAAGTGGAAGCAATGCTGGGCTCCTGCATTTCACTTTGACTTTTTCGCATCTAATGCCCGCTTTCTTTTTGCCAGTACTGCCCGTGCTTCAAGTGAGGCCACCAATCCCCCATACTGCTTTCAGATTGCTGTTCTTATGCCGCTCCCACCAATCAAGTCAAGGATACCAGCTCAATCGTTGGTCATCAGTGTCAAATCCCATCACATTTACAACGCATTTTCAAATTAACAATTTTCCGATTTTTATGTATGCATTCTTTGTTAACTGCTGACTTAAAGGGGTCCAGTGAGAAACACTGACAGGTTCTGAAGCGAATTCCACACCTTCGTCTTTGCCACCGCCATTATGCCATCAGAAGCCTTTGAGGCGCTGCAAAGATCAGCAGTATTGAGGCCGCTCAGTTGGCTGGTAGCCAGGGGGATGCCGGGGCAGATGTAAATGTACTTTACCTGTTACTAGTGTTTTAGGTAGCACAATTACAAAGTGGAAATTACATACACGTACACATTCAACTAGGGATAAGGGGCCAGATGTAGGTAGTTCTGATTTTGCGAATCGGAAATTGCGAGTCGGTGCGACTCCCAATTTTCGATTCGCAAAATCGGATGCAGAATGGTGTCTCAGACACTGTCTGCGATTAGCTATGGGGTCGCAAAGACCCACCTCATTAATATTAATGAGGTGGGTTGCATTTTGCGACCCCATAGCGAGTCCCTGCACTCACAGGGATGGTTGCATGCTGAAGACAGCAGACCTCCATGTCTGTGACTGCTTTTTAAATAAAGCAGTTTTTTTTTTAATTTTGCAGCCCGTTTTCCTTAAAGAAAAACGAGTTGCAAAATAAAAAAATAACGAAACCTTTTGGTTTCGTTTTTTCAGAGTAGGCAGTGGTCCGACCACTGCCTGCTCTGAAAAAAACATTTTGGGCAACATTCACAAAGGGGAAGGGGTCCCATGGGGACCCCTTCCCTTTTGCGAATGGGTTACCACCAGTGTGACACTCGGGGTAACTGCGAATTGCTTTACGACCGCATTCGCGGTCACAAAGCAATTTAGCATTGCGATGCGAGTCGCTAATAGGAAGGGGACACCCCTTCCTATTTGCGAGTCGCATTCACAATTTGCGAGTCGGTACCGACTCGCAAATTGTGAATGTGCATTGCGATGAGCATTTTGCATGGCGCAAACTGCGATTTTCGCAGTTTGCACCATGCAAAATGCTTGCTACATCTGGCCCTAAGTGTGTTATTCATATATATATATATATTTGTATCAATTGCATATATAGTCCTAAAGTGTCTTCTAAGCACTATAAAGTTACACTCGGAATAATGAGAGCTGTAGCTGTGACAAAATGGATTGCCCAATATCAAGATGAAACCTTACTTATAAACAGCCACGTTTTAATCATAAGGGGCAAGGGTGGCATGAATCTGGGAAATGTCTTGAAAGTCTGCAGTCCATGGGCAGAGTCCGCTGGCATCAAGCTGCTAGGAGAGTGAGAGACTCAACACTATAGACCTTTGACACGTAAGGAAAGCTATGCCACAATGGGAACTGCACCAGAAACCGAATAATTTGTGTCAGGCAGTGTTTTTATTAAAATTCAAGCCGCGTTTGTATGCGGGAGAATTGTGTTGACTTTTCGCAACCCTATAGCCATTTTCCAGAGGCCGCGATACTTATTTAATGGTACGATTGTATGTAGACAGTTCGTATTGTGCTGTTTCCTTCACCTCATACGTTCGTGTTGCATCCACACATAACAACTTATAAAAACTTAAAAAAAGAAATACTGATCCCCTTTCTTCAGCGGCATAAGTTGACCGAGCCGGTCTGTGAGGAGGGGGAGGGCAGCGAGGGTGTGGAGGGTTCCCACCTGGCAGGCGGGCCCAGCTGGACCCCATATCCCGGTAGCGCGCTGACTCCATCCAGTCTGAGCCCACATCTGGCGCCCAGATCCCGGCCGGTAGGCGCTTCCTGAAGAATGCATCCTCGTGCCTGCCTGGCGCCTGACCGGGTCCTTGCGGGGTAGAAGGGGGCCCAGCCGGAGTCCCCCAAGTATACATACACCACACAGCCTGCTCAAGTTTCCAATGCAAATCGCTGCCTTAAGCTTTACATTGGGGCCAGATCACTAAATTAAACCAGGGAGCGCAGTTTTGGTTTGGTGTACCGCAATTTCGTACCAGCCCTGAGTTTATTTACATTGAAAGACTAGTACAAAATGACTTTTTTCCGCTATTGTCGTCAGTTCAATTTAAGTATTACAGTTTATCTGTGGCACTGAGTTCTGCAGCCAGCACTGAGTGCGAGACGCTCAGACCAGAACAACGGCCGCTGGAGTCAGCTGAGCATGTTAATAGTGTATGGATCTCTATTTACTGCACAGCCGTAGCTCTCCAGCCAAGTAAGAAAACAGACTGCAATATCTGCAGTGTGGAAAAAAAACATAGCACGAGTGTATGCGATATTTAGCGTATCTGTTTTGTATGCGCTTGCGTTAAACGCCGTATGTGAACAGCATGGTATGTGAGGCTTTCCCAGGCCGCCAGTGCAGTGGCCCTGATGATGAGTACATAGGAGTTTTCTTACTCCTGCCCAAACCCCTTTTTGTGCAGTGGTTGGAACTCCCTGTTGTTTGGTATTACCGCACTTGGGGCCAGATGTAGCAACCCTTTTGCGAGTCGCAAACGGCGAAAATCGCCGTTTGCGACTCGCAAACGTGGGTTTGCAATGCACAAATGCATATTGCGAGTCGTTACCGACTCGCAAATTGCAAGTCGCAATTTGATTTTTTCCTACATCTGGCCCTTGGGTAATTACTGCACGCAATAAAGACCTCAACCTTCATTACATTTCAGCAGGCTGAGCGTGCCAGATATTAAAAGGTGTAACGTGCATGGTTTTTACTGTAAAATGCAGATTTTGGTCCAGTTAACTCAAAAATCCATGTTATTCCCCCAGAATTCAGGATATGCGTGAATAAAGTCATCCAATAAATTCATAAGACCTCAGTGTCAGATTTTACGAATGCAAAAATTGTTGCATTCGAATCGGGCCACTATTTTTTTTTTGCAAATCTGCTTTTATTATTTTACAGCAACAATTGAGAAGCCACGTAAAGAAAAAGGATATGAGAAGAGAGAGAAAAGAAAGGCCATTCGGGGACGGTCGACAGGCACAGTGCACAGTGTAAGTAGGACAGCAGGCCCTGTGTACATGAGACAATAGAATATTTGCAACCCAGCAAGTGCGCATTGGACGTACAGTCTTATAAACTGGGAGTGTGGAGGGGTGGAACGTCGAGTGTGATTGGAATGTGGGATCAAAGGGGTCAGTGTCGTAAGTTATCCTAGCGTTGGGAGCAATGGTAGTAATATCATTTGGGGCAGACATGGTTCAGGGCCCCAAGTTCGCCTCTCACGACGGGGTGCTGTCAGAATATAGCCAGTTGAGGGGCCAAAGTCTCACACTGTTACCAATGTGTGAGTCAGTACGTCTGCAGTGGTGAGCAACTTTCTCAGGGTGGATGGGTGCCATTTTTAGCTTCAATGTTTACTCCATAAGCGTCCCATTTTCCGCCTCCCACTCGGAGGGAGCGCAGTACACCCGCCTCCACCCGTGACCATTGTAGCAATGCGTGAGCTACTTAGCAGTGTACGGTGCTGTGGGTGCCTTCCATTGCATTGCAATTTGCCTTTTGAATAGTACAAATGCCAGATCAATAAACCTGTGCAAATGTTTATCCCCTTTTGCTTTGGGGCGGATTCAGAGGCAGCAGGATTCGGGAGTTGGGTGTCAATGAATGGCCTTTAGTTCAGCTGTGGTGGCTGTAATCTCCTGCAATGTAAGGTGTAATGGGGACAGTCCCATACTATGTGGTAGTACCCCGCCTCTGACAGGTTGCACCATGGGCCTTCAGGTGTATATGTTGGGAACATACACTTAATGCATTGGGGGGATAGCTATGCATGGTGTAACTAACTGAATTCGGTGAAATGGAACTTGGGATTGTGTGATACTTTGTTCACTTGCTGGAGGGCTAGCGCCCACGCTTTCAGTGTTAATGGTTGTGGTAGGACTGTATTCCAATGACAGAGCACTCCCTCCATGTCAGTTAAGGTGCGTGTGGATAATGTCTCATACAATAATGAGATAGCTTGTCTCTGCCGGGCCCCTGATAGAAGAACATGGAGGGTGGACGATTGTGGTAGTTCTGTATTGCAAGTTTCCCAAATGTTTCTCACCACTTGTTGGATAGCATAAGTTAGGAAGTGCTCCGGTCCTATGGCATAGGTATCCATAATGTCTGCATAGGACATAAGAGACTGCTCATTAAAAAAAGTCCCCCACATGCACCAGTTCCGCCACTGTTGACTGGGTCACGTGGTGGCGCACAGCCAGCGCATGGTTGCCTGGAAGTTCAGCTAAGCGAATCAGGGGAGAATGGGGTAAAGTGGGAGAATTACCATGTATGAATCAATGTCAGCACATTCGAGCCATTGTCATCAAACTGGATCCCTTTAAGGGGGGACACGTACAGTCGGACAACCAGGTGAACACACTGGTCATGCTCAGTTTCATTTGTACTGTTGTTCTTTCCGGGTTGGGGACCCAATGAGCCAGCGCAATAGCCACTGCAACTGCACAGCAGCGCAATATAACGCAAAATTAGGTGTGCTCAAGCCCCCCCTCAAGGCGTAAGCTTTGGGTTATGTCAAGGACATACTGCAGTAATCCTTCACCCACATTGATTTTAGAAGCAGGCCGTTCAATCCATGGAAGAAACATCTGGGGATCACTGTTGGCAGTGCCACAAAGAAGTATAGCAGCCTGGGGAGTATCAACATCTTGGCGATTGCCACTCGGGCCAGTGGGGAAAGTGTCATGGAACACCGGAAGAGGAGCGAACCCTGGATGGAGCGCAGAGCTTGGCCCAGATTGCCCTCTTTAAGGGCTCCATCTGACTGATAAATTTGTATCCCTAGGTACTTGAATGTCTCGTAACACCATTGGAGTCGATGTTCTGAGAGGCCTGAAGGGTTCAGGAACCGGGGCCAGGGGGAACAAGCAAGACTTTGACCAATTCACTCAGAGACTGGAGATGTCTCCAAATGTGTCTAGGAGATGTATCAATTCTGGAAGTGAGGGCCAGCCATTTTGTATGAAAAAAAATTCATCATAGTTATATAGCGACACAATGTGGTGAGTGTTCAGTTACTGAAGCTCCCAGCACTGTACATGGAGACTCAGATGGCAGGTGAGGGGTTTCATGGTAATTGCAAAAAGTAATTGCGAGAACGGACACCCATGTGTGTCGGGAAGCTATCAGATATCAGCTGTCCCGTTTTCACCCTAGCTAACAGGTTGGAGTACAAGGTGCAGATCCATCTCAAGAACCCTTGTCCACATCCCATGTAGTGCAGGGTCGTTAGTAGAAACTCCCAGCCGTGGTAATTGAAAGCTTTTTCGATGTCCAGGGACGCAGCAACCCTTTCATGTGTAGCCTGAGGGGTATAGTGGATAATTCGCATGACACACCTAATATTGAGGACAATCCAGATTAGTCCTCATGGATTGTCATCCCGATCTGTGGAAGGAGCCTGTTCGCAAGAACATTACCCAATACATTACAGTCGAGATTGAGGAGGGATGATGGTCTTTAGGAGTAAACATTCAGTGGATTGCGTCCTGGTTTGGGAAGGACTACTGTCAGCCCCTCGCTCTGTGAGTCCGATAGCTGACCGCAGGATTGTGCTTCATCGAACATCTCCAGTAAAGGCTCAGCAAGGAGAGTGGAGAATGTGATGTAATACTTAACCCGGCAGTTCATCTGTGCCCGGTGTTTTGTTCTGGGATATCTGTGCTATGGCAGTTCTAAGCTCCTCGAGTCGGTTGGGCTCGCGGAGTTCGGCCTTCTGAAGCGGGGAGAGACGAAGCAAAGGGAGGTCACTCAGAACGGCTACCAGCTGCATAGGGGCAGTGGCCGGTGTCAGAGGATCCAGTGTGCAGTAATAGTCATGGAAAGCATCGTTAACAGCAGCTTATGTGGTTGTCAGCGAACCGTCACTTCGTTTGAAAGCTCCGATCAGTATGCATTGGACAAGCCATACCAACAGGATGCTCAAGCAATCACCCTCAGCATGCTGTCTAGCCAATTGGTGTTTTTAGTCGTGTTTGATTAACCGTGTCTCTGCTCCCTATGTTTTCTCTGGGGATGCCAGAGACGTTCAGGTTCGCTCATCTGGGCCACCACTGCCTGCTCCAATGGGCTTAGCTCCCTCTCCAGTGACATCAGTTCATTATGCAACATGCATCTCACACCCCACGTAGCCATCATGCAGTGGCCCCTCACTACCACCTTGTGGACGTCCCACTCTGTGGCCCTTGTTTTGATTAAAATATTCCACAATACACATAGACACCTCTTCTCGAAATGGGGTTCAGAGAGCCTCGGTCTGTAGGCGCCACATTGGAATACATGCGCGCAGTGTACCCAATTGTAGTTCTACTTGTAATGGTCAGTGGTTGTACAGAGTGCAGGCCAAGAACTCTGGTTTTCAGGTCCTGAGCTCGCCCCCCACGACCGCAGCACCAACCTGCTGCCTTCTGCCTCTGCCCCACGAGCACGCTGCCGTTTGCGTGTTCGAGGCCCTCCTCCACCCACAGGCATCCTCCTGCGCCTCATCCCTGGTGGCTAGTGGGCTCACTTGACCCGTGTGCCGCTTCCGCCGTCCTGTAAGTTGTTTTTTGGCTTTTTCGCTTTTTCAGCGCCTCGCCGCCGGCGCTTCTGCCCCCTTTGTGCCCCCCTGATTGCTGTCTCCCTGATCGTGTATTGTGCCATTATTGTTTTCTGATTGTGTGCTTTTCTTATTGTACCTGCTTGTATTTTTGCTCGTTTTCAGTGTTTTGCCCCTTGTGCGCTCCCCGTTCCCTGCCGCTGCCTCCCTGCGGCCCCGCCCCCCTCGCACCCCCATTTGCCGCTCCCTCCCGCCTCCCGCCTCCCAGCTGCTCCTCCCTCCCCCCTCCCTTCTTAATGGCTGGCGCTGCGCGTCGCGAGTGAGCGAACTCTGACCTGTTTCAGGTCCTGAGCTCGCCCCCCACGACCGCAGCACCAACCTGCTGCCTTCTGCCTCTGCCCCACGAGCACGCTGCCGTTTGCGTGTTCGAGGCCCTCCTCCACCCGCAGGCATCCTCCTGCGCCTCATCCCTGGTGGCTAGTGGGCTCAATTGACCCGTGTGCCGCTTCCGCCGTCCTGTAAGTTGTTTTTTGGCTTTTTCGCTTTTTCAACGCCTCGCCGCCGGCGCTTCTGCCCCCTTTGTGCCCCCCTGATTGCTGTCTCCCCGATCGTGTATTGTGCCATTATTGTTTTCTGATTGTGTGCTTTTCTTATTGTACCTGCTTGTATTTTTGCTCGTTTTCAGTGTTTTGCCCCTTGTGCGCTCCCCGTTCCCTGCCGCTGCCTCCCTGCGGCCCCGCCCCCCTCGCGCCCCCATTTGCCGCTCCCTCCCGCCTCCCGCCTCCCAGCTGCTCCTCCCTCCCCCCTCCCTTCTTAATGGCTGGCGCTGCGCGTCGCGAGTGAGCGAACTCTGACCTGTTTCAGGTCCTGAGCTCGCCCCCCACGACTGCAGCACCAACCTGCTGCCTTCTGCCTCTGCCCCACGAGCACGCTGCCGTTTGCGTGTTCGAGGCCTTCCTCCACCCGCAGGCATCCTCCTGCGCCTCATCCCTGGTGGCTAGTGGGCTCACTTGACCCGTGTGCCGCTTCCGCCGTCCTGTAAGTTGTTTTTTGGCTTTTTGGCTTTTTCAGCGCCTCGCCGCCGGCGCTTCTTCCCCCTTTGTGCCCCCCTGATTGCTGTCTCCCCGATCGTGTATTGTGCCATTATTGTTTTCTGATTGTGTGCTTTTCTTATTGTACCTGCTTGTATTTTTGCTCGTTTTCAGTGTTTTGCCCCTTGTGCGCTCCCCGTTCCCTGCCGCTGCCTCCCTGCGGCCCCGCCCCCCTCGCGCCCCCATTTGCCGCTCCCTCCCGCCTCCCGCCTCCCAGCTGCTCCTCCCTCCCCCCTCCCTTCTTAATGGCTGGCGCTGCGCGACAGCGCTGCTGGCGCGCCGGAGGCGCGCCAGAGGCAAGCCCGTCTGCGCCCATCCGCGCCTGGACCGCGCCCAGCGCCACCCCCCCTGGCCCCTGCGCCCCCCACATCCGCTACTCGACCAACGAACTCCGCGCTTTCAACCCCGGCCCCTCCACTGAATGCTTCCGGGCGTCCCCGAAGCACACTAAAGGACCTTTTTCCTGTCGCTCCTGCAACTTCTCCTGCATCAGAACGACTAATTCAACTACTAAAATTTTCAACCCCAACCACCTGAACTGCATTCTCATCAACACCCGCTCCGCACGAAAACACGCCATCGAGCTCTGGGATTTGCTCGACACCACTGCACCTGACGTGGCTTTTCTGACGGAAACCTGGTGGAACGACTCCTCGGCTCCGGACATCGCCATCGCCATACCGGACGGCTACAAAATCATCAGAAGAGATCGAACCAACGGAATCGGAGGCGGAATAGCCATCGCTCACAAAGCTACCCTCAAAATCCACACCCACTCGGACGACACCCTCAAGACAGCCGAACACCTCCACTTCCAGATCCACACGGACCCCAACACGACCCTCAGAGGAACCCTCATATACCGCCCTCCAGGACCAAGAGCCCCCTTCAGCGACACCATCGCCGACCTCGCAAGCACCCACGCCCTCGCCTCCACTGATTACATCCTCCTGGGAGATCTAAACTACCATCTGGAAAACGGCAACGACGCCAACACCGCATCACTGACCTCCAACCTCCTCAACCTCGGACTCCACCAGCTAGTCAACACTCCCACCCACATCGCCGGACACACCCTTGACCCCCTCTTCACCTCAAGCAACCACATCTCTTTCAGCCACACCTCCGAACTCCACTGGACCGACCATCACTGCGTCCATTTCACCTATAAGAAAATCACAGAGCAACACCGCATCCAGCTACCTCCTCACCGCCGCTGGGGCAAAGTCACCCAAGACCAACTGACCAGCACCCTCATCAACAACCCTCCATCCGACGCAACCGACCCGAGCACAGCCGCCATCAAACTCCATCAATGGATTCTCGACTGCGCCAACACCCTTGCCCCACTCAAGAAACCCACCGCAATCCAAGGAAAGAAAAAACCAGCCTGGTTCACAGACGATCTAACCACCTCCAAAAGCATCTGCCAGAAGCTCAAAAAGAAATGGATCCAAGAACGCACACCCGACAACCTCGCCACCCTCAAAAACGCCAACCGTGAACACCACCAACGGATCCGCCTCGCCAAGCGCGCCCACTTCACCGAACGCATCAACAACAACGCCCACGACTGCAAAGAACTCTTCGGCATCGTGAAGGAACTCTCCAATCCAAAAGCCAACTCCAACGACATCCCGCCCTCCCAGAAACTCTGCGACGACCTCTCCACCTTCTTCCACCAGAAAATTGCCACCATCCACAACAGCTTCAACACCGGTCCACTGCCAGACCCCACCCCCGACGTCTCCTCCCACGACCGCCGCCTCACCGCCTGGACCCACGTGGACGATGCAGAAACCATAACAACCATGAACACCATCCACTCAGGCTCCCCTACGGACCCTTGCCCTCATCACGTATTCAACTCAGCCAACGCCACCATCGCCCCCGAACTCCGCAAGATCATCAACCTCTCCTTCACTTCCGCAACTTTCCCGGACAGCTGGAAACACGCAGAAATACAACCCCTCCTCAAGAAACCCAAGGCCGACCCCAACGATCTCAAAAACTTCCGTCCGATCTCTCTCCTCCCTTTTCCAGCTAAAGTCATCGAGAAGATCGTCAACACTCAGCTCACCCACTTCCTCGAAGACAATTCCATCCTGGACCCCTCACAATCCGGATTCAGACGAAACCACAGCACTGAGACTGCTCTCCTCGCCGCCACAGATGACATCAGACATCAAATGGACAACGGCGAAACCTCAGCCCTCATCCTCCTCGACCTATCAGCCGCCTTTGACACCGTCTGCCACTGCACCCTACTGACCCGCCTCCAGGAAGCCGGCATCCAAGATAAAGCCCTCCACTGGATCTCATCCTTCCTCTCCGACAGAACTCAGAGAGTCCGTCTCTCCCCTTTCCGCTCCAAAGCCACCAACCTCATCTGCGGCGTCCCCCAAGGATCCTCCCTCAGCCCTACGTTGTTCAACGTCTACATGGCCCCCCTCGCTAAACTGGCCCGCCAACACCATCTCAGCATCATCTCCTACGCCGACGACACCCAGCTCGTCCTCTCCCTGACCAAAGACCCGCTCACCGCCAAAACAAACCTCCACGAGGGACTAAAAGCCATCGCCGATTGGATGAACAACAGTCGCCTGAAACTCAACTCCGACAAGACGGAAGTCCTCATCCTCGGGCGCACTCCCTCGGCCTGGAACGACTCATGGTGGCCCTCCGACCTCGGACCCCCGCCCACCCCTGCCAACCACGCAAGAAACCTCGGCTTCATCCTGGACTCCGCCCTCACCATGTCCAAACAGGTCAGCGCCGTCTCCTCCTCCTGTTTCAACACCCTTCGAATGCTCCGCAGAATCTTCAAGTGGATTCCAACAGAAACCAGAAAGACGGTGACCCAGGCCCTCGTCAGCAGCAGACTTGACTACGGCAACGCACTCTACACAGGCATCCCAACAAAAGACATCAAACGACTCCAACGTATCCAAAATGCCTCCGCCCGACTGATTCTCGACATACCCCGCCGATGTCACATCTCCCCTCACCTGAAGGAACTCCACTGGCTCCCGGTAGACAAGAGGATCACCTTCAAACTCCTCACCCACGCTCACAAGGCGCTTCACAACACCAGACCCTCCTACCTCAACACCAGACTTAACTTCTACACTCCAACTCGTCAACTCCGATCCGCCAACCTCGCCATCGTACCCCGAATCCAGCGCAAGACCTCCGGCGGCAGATCCTTCTCCTTCCTCGCCGCTAAGACCTGGAACTCTCTCCCCACACCTCTACGCCAGACCCAGGACCTCCTCGCATTCAGAAGGCTCCTCAAGACCTGGCTCTTCGACCGCTAAACAGCAGCGCACCACGCCCCCCCCTCCCCTCAGCGCCTCGAAACCCTGACGGATACATAGCGTGCTTTATAAATATTGTGATTGATTGATTGATTGATTGATTGATCGAACAATCAGTTGACTCAGACTGGCAGTACAATGGATCATATCAATCCTGGTGTGGATCACAGACCAGAGGTGTACTCGTGGTCCAGAGGATGGCCAGATCACCACAAGTCATGTAGGCCCATATGTGTAAGCCAAGTGCACAGATAACGTGATACTCTCTTGCTTATCGTGCCCTGTAATGTGGGATAGATTGATCACAGTCTACATTTAGTACACAGTTAAAGTCACCGCCCCACAGACAGGGCACTGCTGGGCCACTGTAAAGTGCAGGGGTGAGCGTATCAAAGAATTTCCCATGGTTATGGTTAGGTGCATAGATCCCTACTAGTGTTAGGGGTGACCCATCTAGTTGCCCCTCTAGAACTACATATCTGCCCCCACATCCACTTTGTATTGTTCCATTATGTAGGAAACCCCCGGCGCAATCCAAATCGGCACTCCACTGGCGAACGCTGATGAGGATGTGGCTGTGCCACTTGGGTTTTACTATTTGGACCTCCCTGTCGGTAAAGTAAGTTTCCTGTAGTACAGGCATATGCGTATGGCGGCACTTGAGATTTACGTAAATCCCATCAACACACCAAGGCTTCACATAAACAAACGTGAAATAGCAAGCATAACAATACTAAATAACTCCCCCTAGGTCAGGTGACATTTGAGCCTCTCTCCAATCACCCCAGAACAACAACATGTGAACAATATGAACAATACAAGGTATAAATCGTATCCTTGTGGAGATCTCCTAGCGGGGCGCAGACGTTCTTGAGGTTTCCCATCCCATGGCCTCAGCCTGATGTAAACAGCTCCACATCCAGTCCAGAGAGAGAGTCAACAGCTGACCAATGGAGAGCCCCTGTGTCTTGGCAGTTCGGGAACTTCAGGCCACGCACTCCAGAGCCCGTTTTGTCTATGGCGTATGAAGATTGCAGTTTCCAGTGGGCACTGATTCGTGGTGTACTAATGCTTTCTTGGGCAGGTCAGGATCTGTTTGTGATGTAAATGGTGAAGAATTTAGAGAGTTGTATTTGTTCATGAAGGACTATTTTCAGCAAGGGATGTTTTTGAGCAGATTGGTACCCATTCCTTATAAATCATTGGCCATGCATGGGGTAACCTCTGGGCCCTTAGTTAAATCTGCAGATGAGGTTCTGGAGCCCCCTGTGTCAGAGCAGAATTCCAAGAGGTGTTCCTCCTGAAATACTGTGAAGAAATAGTACATTGTACTAAGTGGCCTCCTTCAATGCTCTGGCTTGCTCCTTTGCTACTTGGTTTTTGGTGGGTTTAACTCTTGTCCATTTACGCTGACCACGGAGGGAGCGGGGCGTCAGCCAGTCGTCGATATTTGATTCTTCCGTAGTGGGTTGGGCAGTGTATTTGGTGTGCATCCAAGGCTATACTTCCTCTGATGTGGAGAAGTTGTGTGATGTCTTACCATACACAACTCAGAGTTTTGCAGGAAATAGAAGGGCATACGGGATGTTCTGGCCTAAGAGGCACTGTTTGACTTTGGCTTAGGAGCCCCGCTGGCGCTATACTTCCACCGTGAAGTCTAGATACGCGGTGATGGAAGCCCCCTCGTACCTCTATTGGCCCTGAGCTCAGAAGCACTAAAGTATCAAGGCTCGATCCCGAAAGTTAAGAAGATGGACAATGATCAGCCGTGGTTGGGCCCCCGAGGGAGGCAGTCTTCAATGTGCACTTTGGATTGAGAAAAATTTAGGTACCCTATCAGCTAGCACTGTGTCCATCAACCATTTCTCGATGAAGAGCTCCACACTCGGGCCTTTTGCCCATTCACGAAAGCCCGAGAAGCGGATATTGTTGCGTCTAGAGTGCCCCTCAGCATCCTCTGCTTTGCGGTGTAAAGTAGCTAACTCCACTTTCAGGAATTTTATTTGTTCCTGCATTTTCTGGACAGTGAGTCTCAGACTGACGAGGGAGGATTCAGTTTCCTCCACCCTATCAGTCAGTTTGCAGTGATCGGCATGGAGCAAGTTAACACTGAGGGAAACTGTATTGATCTTGTTTTCCAGTGAAGTTTTAGTGCCAAGGATCACATTTAGGACCTTCTCAAACTGGGTGGAATGAGTTTGAAGGGTTGCTTCCAGATAGTGTAGTGCAGCTGAGGTTCAGTCTGTGGGAGCACAGGAGGATGTTGGATCTGAGTGTTCCTGCAACAAAGGGCTGGTGGCCTTGGGCTTCACCATCATGCTGTGGTGCGATTCAGCGTGCGGTGACAAGCGGTGAGGACAACTACTGCGTGTTTCACACCTGTATGGGGGAGACACCACTGCAGGATCCTACTGCTCAGGGTATCGCTAACCCATCTCTGTGTGTTGATGATGTACAGTGATCCCAAGGAAGATGCAATCATCAGGAGAGGCCTCTGTGGGTTCAAAGCAAGGTATTACTGGCATCTGGTGGCAGAGGCACAGTTCCCAGCAGCACAATTGGGCCATGAGAGGAGGTCAAACACAGTACATGTATGGGCAGCAGGATGGCAGGTAAAGGAGTACCTCAGTGTGACCCCTCCGAGGAGCTTCCAGGCCCCAGCATTGCACCAATCCAGCAGGAGTACATCAGGTAGCGGAGTCAGCTCTCCCTTCAGGCCACTACCAAGTGAGCATGATTCAGAGTTGCTGGAAGGTGGCGTAAGTGTGCACATTCAAATATCTGCAGAATCAGAAGTAAGGAGACAGACAACAGAAGAGTCCCCGTTCACTCCACTGAATAAAGATTTTTCAGTGTGTGGAGCCTCGCTGGATGGAGGCAGGAGGGAGCACAGTAACACACCTCCACCACCTTAGTAATAAAGTGCTGTAGCTGTCGCAATGTTTCCTAAGGACGGAGGCCAAGTCAGTGCCCCCTGTTCAAAGTGGGCCCAGTCTTGCTCAGCCACCTGCAGGGGGCCTGAGGGCTAGCTGTGATGCATAGGCCCTTGATGCACCAGTGTCCCGTGGCAGCCGCTGTACAAGTGGAGGCAATGGCTGGCAAGGACAGGGCAGGGAGAGGTGCACAGCAGGGGGGGAAATGGGGCCAGCAGTGCATGTTGAGCAGCCAGGCCCAGGGCAGCGTCCTAATGGTAAATCAGATCCAACCGAGCACCGCACTTACCTCAATATTCCCCTGTCTGTGGGGCAGCAGAGTATAATGCACTCCCTCAGAGCGTGATGATCAGGATTCCCCTGCAAACGTCAAGTAAGGACACCAACCAGCCTGTCAGCTGTAAGCCGCTTGAGTATCTGCACTTCTTCCTGTGCACATCCGCCACCGTTACAGTGAACTGCGTAAGCAGTGCTTCTTATGGAGTTCAGCTCCCACCGTTCAGCCTTATTGGTGCTCGGTCTTACAGGCCACAGATTCCTCAATGCCAGGTTCATGAGCAGGAGAGGGGAGGAAAGGATGCAGCCACCTGGTGGCTCGGCAGCCTAGTGGAGAAATGTATGCCATGAGAGAGCGAACAAATAAACAGTCCATCCAGGGCCTCCCGCATCGCCAGCAACTTCGCTCAGCCACAGAAGGAGCCTCCGCCCCGGAGTGAGTGGGCAGTGACGGGTACTGGGCACCTCCCAGGCGTGGATTCAAGCAAGGGCGCAGGGCTGAAACACTCAAGCTCACACCACTGAGTTGATCACCCCCTCCAGGACTCCGTTGGCACTACATCTCGATCCAGCCCAAGTGCAATCTTTGGGTATCTGCACTCTGCCAAGGACATCGGGCAGTTTTTCTGTGATGTGCTGGCTGGATGGGCAGGATTTATCAGGATTAGTGGCAGGTCAAGAGTGGAGCTCTCCACTAAGCATCCATTTTGGCCGCCATCTTGGCCATGCCTCCCTGAATTGGTCCGACTAGATAGCAGGTGCAACTACCCCTAAAATTCTGGTCCACCAAAAAGCTGGTGGTATATCATAGAAATAGATGTAAAAAAGGTACAAATGCAAGTGGGGACTTACTAGAAAACACAATCCGCTATAGAAATAACACCTCCATGTTTAATTGGCCATACTGTCAATGACAGTACTTCCTGAAACAGAATGAGGAAAACTTGCACATAAGTCACAACGAGGTGACTCGAAGTACATAATCCTTTATATGCAGCCCTCAATCACATACAGTGAAGAACACCTCAATGGATTCCCTCCTTCACTAATTCAGCCTGTCCTGCCAACGCCACAACTGAGTACTTTAATGATAGATCTCAGGGGTCTCCAGCCTTTTCTGTAATAAGAGCTACTTACGTTCAATGAACATCATCACAAGCTACTACTATTACTAGAATTGGTTTAGTGATTACATCACACTAGATTACATTAGTGGGACCATATTCAAGATTACCAGCAGGAACCATCTCTATGCATCAGGCATGGTTGCCAACAGTAATGTAAAAATGCTTAGTCAATGTAGAATTTTGCTACATGGGTAATACCTAAAAGCCATAGCTGCAATGCTCCTGGCACCAAGCTAATAATACCAGCAATAAGTCTCCCCAACACAGCACGATTTATCACGTAAATATCCGTTTTAAATATATTATGGAAATTCAACCATTTTCCTCAAAATATCAGCTTACGAGTTTTGAGAATACACACATTTTTGTCTCAAGCACACACTTTCCAATTCAGTGAGATTCATTCAACCAAGATAAAAAAAACTTATAATTTAGTATAATAGGCTGTATACAGGAGAATCACTTACAGGTAGGTAGAGAGCTACCAATACCACACTCATTGGAGAAGCTTGATGGATCTATCTATCTATCTATCTATCTATCTATCTATCTATCTATCTATCTATCTATCTATCTATCTATCTATCTATCTATCTATCTATCTATCTATCTATCTAATCAAAAACACTTAAATTCACCAGTTATGGTTATGTCAAGTAACTATGACTTGTGCCGTAACGTAACTATAACTCACACTCCTGCCATGCACAGTTTTGCCATCAATGATGCCATTGCCAAATGTTGCAGTGATATTATCAATGATGTCATAAAACGTCATGAGTGATTTAATATGTGGTGTAATTAGTAGTGCATGGTGAGGTTTCAAGTTACAAGTTATAGTTACCTTAAGACACAAGTTGTAGTTAAGTGAGATAACTATAACTAGTGAATTTCAGTGTTTCTTTTGCTTTAAAACATATGTTTTAACTGACATTTTCACCTAGCTATAATGTTACTTTAACCTTTCTTTTTTTTCACTGAATTACTAAAGTTTTTCAATTTAAAGTAAGATATAATTACAATTTCTAATTATAACATCACTTTAACCTTTGGTTTTTCAGTGAATTTCTCGTTTTTTTAAACGTAAAGTATAATTTTATTATTACACATAAAGCAAACTCCCCTGCATGCAGCCAACCCCACTTGCTGAGCACTGCCTTTGGCTGCAAAGGCTGCCCAACTCTTCACTGATGCCGGCAGGAGCTGGTAATTATTATTTTTTCTTTTAATATTGGAGAGGGGCCAGCATGGCCCCTCTCAAGAGCCTTTAGAGCCCCGGGGACCCTATCCCCCAAGGCTGTTTTATTTAATTAATAGGAGGAAGGTGCGCAGTCCCCCCTTTCTGAGCCACTATAGGCCCCTGGGGCCTAAAGATATATTTAAAGGGGAGGTCGTGCATGCCTCCCTTCCCGAGGCAGTAGTCGCTCCGGGAACCCCATACCACAGGGCCTAAACTTATTTTTAACAGAGAGGAGGCCGTTTGGCCCCCCCTACTCGAGCCAATAGTTGCCCTGCAGACCCATCCTCCGGGGCCTAAACATATTTAAAGGGAAGGGTACACATGGCCTGACTCCCCAAGCCACTGCAGGCCCCAGGGACCCCGTCCGCCAGGGCCTTTCCTTTAAATTAAAGGTGGGGAGCACAGCCTCCCTCCCAGAGCCACTACTAACCCCAGGGACCCTATCCTCGGGCCTTATTTTTTTTTTAAGGGGAAAGGAGCATGTGGCCCTCCAAGGGAGCTACCTAAGGCCCAGGGGATCCCAACCCCAATGCCTCAGCTGCTTCTGGGTGGGTGCCCCATGCCCACCGTGGGCACCAATCAAACAGTATGTTGCAGGCTATAGGGAGAGTCTTTGGGTGTTGCGGGAGACAGCACTGCAGGAGTAGCCTCCCCCCCAAATGTTAAGGGTGTCAGGGTATTCCTACCCTGCCCTCTTATGTCTTTTTTTAACCTTTTTGTAGGTCTTAGGACTGAGGCACAAGTCCTAAACTGGCTGCCGTAACATCATTGTTGATGTGGTGGCAGCCAACCAGATCTTATTTTGAGATTTATCAGCACAGCTGATCTGCCACTGTGTTAAATATCAATTTTTTAGCCCTAATTGCTAAAAGACTGCTGAACAGATTCACACCAAATCACACAAAAAGCACACTTTCTGGACTAAGAGCTAAAAGCTAGCTGTTGGTATGCAGCAAGAGAGCAGCGCTTGGATTGGCCTGGGTGCTATTAGTAAGAAAGAAAGCAGTGCGAGGTAGGAGGTACTTCGGGTGTATTTACAGCTGAGCCCATCATGTGCTGCAGAAAATCACCAAAGGTAAGTTTATTTTTAAACAATTTTATTTAATGTTTGATAAGCCCCACCACTTTCAAAATGTAACAGCTGCCACTGCGTGGCAGCCATCATAGAAGTCGGGACGCAGTCCAGAGTCCTAAAAAACACAAAAAAGACAGAAGGCAGTAGGGTCGGAATACACTGACCCCTTAGGCTTGGTGGTGGGGCCCCAGAGGGACCACACCCAGGCCAAAAGTGTTTGATTTTTTTTTTTACTGTGAATTGCAGTGGATCTGTGAATCTGTGGCAAAATTAAAAAAGCGTGATTGTATTTTCAAACTCCCTGGTGGGTCAGGTCCCGGGGAACAAATATTTGTCTACTGGGGAGTCAGGGCACATGTGGCCTCCATCCCCAGGCAGATTTCGCCCCTAGGGACACCATCCACAGGGGCCCAGCTACTTTTCAAAAGAGGGAGGCGGTGCATTGCCCCCTCCGTGGGCTGATTTCAGCCCCAGGGACCCCATCTCCCAGGACCTGGCCACTTTTCAACAGGGGGAGGGGGGCACACGACCATCCTCCCCGGGCTAATTTCAGCCCGGGGACCCCAACTTCTGGCGTCTGGCCAAACATGAAAAGGGGTGGTCTCCCTCCCCATTCCTATTTAGGAACCGGGAACCTGTGGTAATTAATGAAGACCACAATAAGTTGATGATGTATAAGCATTTTAATGGAGCATCCATGCAGGTAGAGCGCCTAAAGCAACTGACTCTCTAAACATCTTGGAACTTAGAATGTAAACTGAAAGGACATATAAGCAAGAGGCAATAGGAAAGAGTATACACAACCATCATGCAGACATAACTAAACAATAATAATGTACTAACAAGCTCCGTTATAGAACTTAGACCTATGAATAATAACTAACTACACACCTGCCTTTATATAAAAAATAACAAAAATAATAATAAGTGAACTTTATCTGTACGTAATGAAGTCCTCAAATTTTTTGGTTTATGTGGTATTCCTTTTCCTGGTTCCAGCCTTCCCTGCTGCAACCGAACACTCAGGAATGACTGGTTAATCATAAATCACATTGTGACTCCCATCACAGAATTAAATGAACCACTTGCAAAATCTGGTTAATCACATACATCTACATTATCTTTGGCAATCTTATTTACCCTGGCTAGTCTAGAATTATCCCCATCATCTGCCATTGCTAAGCAAAGCTAAGAGCTTTTCTTATTTTTGCAGTTTTCCACACTTTAGAAAATGTTGAACTTCCCTTCTTAATATCCCTTTTCAATGTGTACCAGTAGTTTGATCTTTACCTCGTCTCCAACACATAGTGGATTTTGTTTAGGATATTTCATTTTTGTACTTTTAGATTGCTGACTATTGACATTGTTTTTCACTGTATCAAGCATTTTTTTAAATCACACGTCCTCCCACTTGAAAACACCCAACCAGGATTTAATTATTGCCTTGGTCTCCTACCTTTCAGTAGCATAAAAGGATAAACCTTTGTGGTGCAATGTGGTGTGCAATGATGTGACCACAGCAAATCAGCTACACATTTTTTAACATCAATACACATGTAAGTGGCTAACTGAATGCCTTCCACCAATGTATTCTTAAACCTTTCTACTAAATCAGCCATATTTGGTGAGTATAACACAGTTCTTATATGATGAATACCTGCATTTTTGTAGTACTCAACCATTTTGTTGTTTGCAAATTGTGTCCTACTGTCAGAGAGAATAGCATCAGGAAAACCTTCCCTCCTGAACGTGTCTTGGAGAAATTTAATAACATTGTCCGTGGTGAGTGGTGTAACCCACTTGAGCTTCACCAATTAAAAAAAAAAATCAATCATGACTACAATATACATTTTTCCAACTCTGATGCCTTCATAATGACCCAAAATAGCAATGGCTAATTTTGTCCATGGTTTATCCAGTTATGTACATGAACATGATCTGATTTCTGAGTTTTCAAAATGAGTTCAAACATAAATTTGACACTAACTGTACAATATCCATGTCCATGCATGGCCACCTAAATGATTCCCTCACTTTGTTAATGGTGCTGGTTTGTCTCAAATCGCCTAAATAAACAATCAATATAAGTTTTCTTCCAACACCAGAAGGTGGAACATAACAATCACCTTTCACAACCATTTCATTTTCCAAAAATTCAGCCTTAACCTTCCAAAACACTTGTAGTTCTTTGGATAAATGTATTTTCCAACTGCCCCCCTTTCACAATGTATTCTTTAAGTTATCTCAACACTTCATCAGTAGAAATAGCTTGTAAACATTCTTCATTTGATAAAACTTGCCCGATTGCTAATACCACATCCTCCAAGTGTGCCACTACACATTCTTTCAAAGTATCTGATGTATTAGATACCTGAACTGCACCTGACAACCTTGATAAACAATCTGCTCTTATATTTTGCATACCAGGTGTATATATATAACTGTAAAATTGTACTCATACAGTTTGGACAACAACCTTACCAACCCGGAAGAAGCTTTTCCCACGAAATTTTTGTATAATGACGAGATCAAAAGTTTATGATCAGACCTTAATTGTAACGCTTTACCCCACAAATACATTTTAAAGTGTTCCACTGCCCAAGTACACCCCAATGCCTCATGTTCTACAGTGAAGACTTGCACTTAGAGAGTGTTAAAGGTCTAGATGCAAAAGCAATAGTACGTTCCACCCCATCTTTAATTTGTCTTAACACAGCCCCTACAACAATGGCACTTGCATCCACAGTGACTACACTCAGGGCATTGTGGGCAAATGACGACAGAGGTTTGGACTCAATAATCGCTTCTTAAAAAAATAAAAGCACACGTATGATCATCAGACCATTGAAATTGTGCCCCATTTTTAAAGTTATGCACATAAAGGAAGCACAATATAAGACAACCTTTGCACAAACTTGAGTAATATTCACGTAAGCCTAAAAATGATTTAAGTTGTCCTTTGCTGTCAGACTTTTTCATGCTGCGGATAGAATCGAATACGGCTTTAGGGAAATACCTGTCTTTGAAATAGTATGTCCCAAATAGTCTACTTCTTCGGTAAAAAACCTACACTTGTCAAAAACTAATTGTTGTGGCCTTTTTCTCTAGTATAATTAATACTCTGCTGCAGCTCTCTAGATGGTAATCACCTGTCTCAGAATACATCAAAATGTCATCCTGGAACACGACTACCCCTTCAATATATTTTAATAAACAAAACATTAGTTTTTGGAAAAATGATGCAGCAGATGTAAGTCCAAATGGCATCCTAATGTATCTGAAAGACACATCAGGCGTTATAAATGTAAACATATGTCTAAAACCACTAGTCAACTCTACCTCATGACAAGCAGCCTAAAGGTCTATAGTTATGAACATTTTTGCTCCATCTAATTTTGGAAACACTTTATGCACTTTGGGTAAAGGATGGCCATCCACAACTATCTGTTTGTTGACTGACCTAAGGTTTACACACAGCCTGAGCTCCCCATTCTTCTTCTTAGCCAAAACAATTGGAGATACCAATTCAGATGCATTCACCAACTCAAGTACAACCTCCTCACAAATGTTCTGAAGCATTTTAAACAACTCACTTTCTGCAGATAATGAAACATGTCTTAGCTTGTGTTGGGTGGGTACAGAATCCTTCTTGAGTTGAATCTGGTATGAAAATCCCTTTAGCTTTCAAAGTTCCTTACAAAGTAAACCCTTATTTTTATTGAGAAGAGTCTCCAGTTTGTTTTCTTCTGCCAACACACTTTGCATTGTCATATTTTCGCTTGCCAAACACACTTGCATCTTACCATTAGGATTCAAAGTAATGACAACATTTTCTTGATGGTGCCAACCTTAAAATGTATTTGTGATACTTAACATATCACAAATATCACAAAAATCAACAATACCCTAACATGTCAATCTCTTTGCCCCCAAATCCACACACTCTAACATCAGTAAGTTCCAAATCTTTTCCTTTCCAATTCTCATGAAATAAGGAATCCAAAATAAGTTTATGGAGATCCTGAGTCAGCCATAACATTTACTACTGTAACATCAATGTTGATCTCGCACATAGGTGGTATTTACGGTTTCGAATCCACTTCATCACCCAACTGTTCAACATTGCAAACAACATTCTTCTCTTTTCCAGTATCCTTACTATTGCTTATATCATGTTCTTGTCTTACACATACATCTTCCATGGATATTTTCTCTTCCTTGAAATTCTCCTGTACACTAGATACTCTTTTTGAAACACTCTGGCACACATAAAGAAAATATCCAACTTTCCCACACATAAAACATTCTTTACCCTTTACAGTACAAGTGAGGGCAAAACTCCAAGGTTGGAGAGGGTCCAAAGTACTATTCTCCTGTGTATATGCCTTGTTTGTAAGATGGGGGACTTGGCCAGAGGACAGGGACCCAAGCGTCCTCTAAGTGAGAAAATGCAATGTCTAAAAGAGGTAAAGTCCCACTCAAAAGTTCTTGAGATTATCAAATTCGAAGTTTATTATATTACTTGTTCCAACATTATTTCCAAATGTTCCAAAAAGTCATTTCATTTCCTTTGGCGAAAGCAACATCCAATATAATAGCGCAAAAAGAAAGAAACAGCCAACACGTGTTTCGCCTCCTCAGGCATTATAAGCCGGGGCTTTCTCAAGGCTGCTTTCCCAGCTCCCGCGCACAGATTGGACATGGTTCGGGATTAACGCCACCAGTAGTTTTGTCTTGAGTATTTTATAAGCATCAAACAATGAAAACAGCGAATCGTCTGGTCAAAGTTTTTAAGCAGGCTTCTTAGACATTTCGAAGTTTATTATATTACTTGTTCCAACATTATTTCCAAATGTTCCAAAAAGTAATTTCATTTCCTTTGGCGAAAGCAACATCCAGTATAATGGCGCAAAAAGAAAGAAACACCCAACACGTGTTTCGCCCCCTCAGGCATTATAAGCCGGGGCTTTCTCAAGGCTGCTTTCCCAGCTCCCGCGCACAGATTGGACATGGTTCGGGATTAACGCCACCAGTAGTTTTGTCTTGAGTATTTTATAAGCATCAAACAATGAAAACAGCGAATCGTCTGGTCAAAGTTTTTAAGCAAGCTTCTTAGACATTTGCCTCTGAGAGATTCGCATCCGCTCTGCAACTGCGCCACACACAAAAGGCACCCACGCACGCACAAAATCCCATTCTTTTTTTTATGGCAAATGTGTAAGAAGCTTGCTTAAAAACTTTGACCAGACGATTCGCTGTTTTCATTGTTTGATGCTTATAAAATACTCAAGACAAAACTACTGGTGGCGTTAATCCCGAACCATGTCCAATCTGTGCGCGGGAGCTGGGAAAGCAGCCTTGAGAAAGCCCCGGCTTATAATGCCTGAGGGGGCGAAACACGTGTTGGCTGTTTCTTTCTTTTTGCGCCATTATATTGGATGTTGCTTTCGCCAAAGGAAATGAAATGACTTTTTAGAACATTTGGAAATAATGTTGGAACAAGTAATATAATAAACTTCGAATTTGATAATCTCAAGAACTTTTGAGTGGGACTTTACCTCTTTTAGACATTGCCTTTACAGTACAAGCATTAAATTGGGCTGAGTGCATTTTTGAACCACAACGACAACGTAACAATTTAATATTCAGTCCAGCTGTAGGTGTATTTGTTTTCTGAATTTTCCCTTTAGCTCCTACTAGTTTGTCATGTCTAGAATTTTTCAACACCACCCCAGCCATACCCATGGGCAAACTATCAACATTAATAGTTTTAAATGAATTAATGAAACGTTCTACACTTTTGGCAATATCAATTACGTCCTGTAATGTTGGATTATGTTGACGCAACAACTGCTCTTGAATATTTTTGTTAGAGGATTTTATTGTCAATTGGTTGTAGTTGATGACGAGTAAAAAAGTTAAATCTTTCTAAAACAATATGTGGTTCTTCAGTAACCTTTGCTTTTAGTCTGTCTAAAGACTCAGTAAAAGAGTCGTAATCACCAGCTTCTACTCCACGTGGTGGTGTTACTCCAGGTAAGTGCTAAAAAATATCTTCTGCATATGTTTCCATTAAATTCAAAAGTGAAGTTTTTTTCCTTTCAGGTTGAAATGAATTTCAATTACTAGCCATCCTGTAGTTCTGGAAATGTCTCAACCATTTTTCCCACTTCATGCTGGTTTGATTGGGACCACTAAAGAATGAAGGTGTAGGATTCCCACATAGATTATTTATTTTGTTTTTAACTAATTAATTCAACTAGTCAAAGTTTCAGCAAAACAACAGGAACAAAAGTTAAAATAAACAACATGTTCAAATAAATTTCACCTGAAATCTTGTTTGTGCAGTATGAATCTTGTTTGTGCAGAATCAACCAGTTACACGCAAGCGAGTAAACAAACCCTGAAAAAGCAAAATCTTTAAAATAAACTCAAGATAAATGCTCCAGGGTTTTGCCTCCCAAAACAATATGTGCACCATTTACGTGCGTGTGTTATGTACATACGACATTTTTGCGCATCACCACATTAGCAGGCATATGACACTGCTGTGCATCACCAACTTTGCTAAATGCAACTGTAAAGGCCAGTAGCGCTCCTTTGTTTGTAGCAGACACCTTCTGTAGCTTTGGTGCTTCTCTGTTAGCAACCAATGTCTTCTGTTGCTATGTGAGGCCTGCAGGTTTAACGTGCTGGTGCACATGCTATGCAAATCATTGTGCCGGTGCACACGCTGATGCTCGTGCATTGCCAGCCCCCAAGCCAGTGGTGTACCTCCAATTTAAAAGTTGATAACACCGCCGAATCTATCCATCGTTGCCACTTTTGCTGTCCACATGAATCCTGAATGAGTGGACCATATGGGTAGAAGGAATCCTTATCAGCTCCGCTCCACCAAAACATCAGAATTCACCAAAATCACACTCTGTGGCATAGATACAGCATATGAACATGAATGCTCCATCCTGGTTTTTCTTCATCCCTTGTCGCCAAAATGTGGTAAGTAATTGAGACGCAATAAGTTGATGATCCATAAGTGGTTTAATAGAGCATCCATATAGGTAGAACACCAAAAGCAACTGACTCTCTAAATATCTTGGAACTTAGAATGTAAACTGAGAATACATACAAGTAAGAGCCAATAAAAAAGAATATACACAATCATTATGCAGACATAACTAAACATTAACAATTGTCTAACAAGCTAGGTTATATAACGTAGATCTTTGAATAATAACTTACTACATGACTCCAGCCCCTGGGACCGGACCACGTCTGCAAAGGGGAGGTGGTCCACATGGCCCCTCTCCCTGAGCCATTAAGGACCCTGGAGACACCATCCCCTAGGGTGGCTCATATGCTATGTCCCGGGTGCCTACCCCGGGGACATAGCAGTTTCCCTGCCGGCACTGGCGTCAGAAGGGTAGCATGTGTTTGCTCTCGCTTGGTGGGAGGAATTTTAATCTCTCGTCCTGTCCCCCGGCAAACGCTGGGGCAAAGTCACAAAAGCACAACTCATCAACGCTCTCAACCACTCCCTCCCACCGGGCGCAAAAGACGCCAATGAAGCTGCATGCAGTTTACAACGCTGGCTAACGAACTGCTCTGACAACGTAGCAGCCCTAAGGAAATCAGCAGGATATCGATAGAGCAAAACACCAAAATGGTTTATGGCAGACCTACAGGAATCCAAACACTCCTGCAGATGACTGGAATGGAAATGGAGGATCAGCAAATCAAATGAAGACAGCACAGCCTACAAGAATACCGTCACCACACACCACCAGAATATCAAAGCCGCAAAAAAGCCACCTTTCAAGCATGCCTTAACACCAGCACTCACAACAGCAAAGAGCTCTATACTGTTGTCAAAGAGTTCACAAACCCCAGGACAGACACCTCATCCATCACTCCCTCCCAAGACCTCTTCAACGACCTTGCCACCTTCTTTCACCACAAAATCCAGGACATCTACAAAGGCTTCAGGAACCAGTACCCACCAGCATTGCTCACCTCCACGGGCCTAGCATCTTACCAGATACTGAAATTCTGGACCCCCCATCACCAAAGAGGACACCAAAAGACTGAAGAACTCCATTCACTCAGGAGTACCCTCAGATCTCTGCCCCCAACATATCTTCAAACTGGCCAGTGCCACCATAGCACCGGAGCTCTGATGAACTAACAACTGATCCTTCGAGACTGCCACCTTCCCCTCAAACTGGAAGCACGTCAAAATCAACCCGCTACTCAAGAAACCCACCGCCGACCCTAGGGAGCTGAAGAACTAAAGACCCATCTCTCTGCTCCCTTTTCCAGCCAAGGTAGAAGGCCATCAACCAGCAACTCACCGAATTCCGCAAGACACACCATATCCTGGACCTATCCCAATCCGGATTCACAAGGAACCACAGCACTGAAACCCACACTCTTAGCAGCCACAGACGACATACGCATCATACTGGACAGTGGAGGCATGGCCACATTCATCCTTCTCGACCTCTCCACTGTATTTGACACCGTCTCCCACTCCACTCTCCACAACAGACTACACATCGCAGATATCCGAGATAAAACACTGGTTTGGATCAGGTCCTTCCTCACCGGAAGAACACAGAATGTCAGACTACCGCCGTTCACGTCAGTCCCCAAAGACACATGTTGCAGAGTGCCCCAAGGATCTTCACTCAGCTTGATGCTTTTCAACATCTATGTGGCCCCACTTGCCAAGATCATCAAACAACACAGCCTAAACATAGTCTCCTATGCCGACAACACCCACCTGATCCTCTCCCTGTCTGAGGACTCTGCAAAGTCCAAGTGAAATTTCCAGTACGGGGTGAGAGCAGTCTTCGCCTGGTGGGAGGCCAGCTGCCTCAAACTCAGCACGGACAAGACAGAGATCCTCGTAATTGGCTCAACCCCTTCTGCCTAGAATGATTCCTGGTGGCCCACCTCTTTGGGAAACACCCCTGAACCCAAGGACCGCGCATGCAACCTGGACATCATCCTGGACTTTTCTGTCTTCATGACCCGCCAAGTCAACGCCATATCTTCGTCATGCTTTCACACCCTCTGACTCCTGCGGAAGATTTTCAAGTGGATCACCTCTGGCACAAGAAAGACAGTCACCCACGCACTCATCACCAGCAAACTGGACTACAGCAATGCACTCTATGCCGGCATCGCCAATAAACTACAATCAAGACTACAAAGAGTCCAGAATGCAGCAGCCAGACTCATCCTGGACATCTCCTGACACAGCTGCATCTCCTCCCACCTCAGAGACCTAGACTGGCTCCCAGTCAACAAGCACATCACATACAAACTCCTGATCACAAACTCCTGATCCACACCGACAAGGCATTGCACAACATAGGACCAGAATACTTCAACCACTGCTTGACCTTCTACGTACCCAACAGACGTCTCTGCTTCTCCCATCTCGCCCCTGCTGCCATCCCCAAGATCTGGAAAAGAACAGCAGGAGGAAGATCTTTCTCCTACCTGGCAGCCCTACAATACATCTCAAGCTCAGACAGATCGCATCACTGAAGCAGTTCAGGAAGGACCTCAAGAACTGGCTCTTCGACTGTGCAGCGCGCCCACAAACAGTACCTGGAGACCCTATGGGTGATTAGATGCGCTCTACAAATCTCTGATTGATTGATTGATTGAGCATGAAAAATGTTTGGAGTGGACTTTTTCCCTGACCTCAGCAATGTAGAAAGGGAAACTGATCTAAATATTGCTCCCATCCGCAGGGAGCAACATTTTTATCAGCTCCCTGCAGGTGGGACCAATGCCAGTTCCTGCTGAATGAATGGAGCTGGCTCTCCCTGCAGCCACCAATGACAGTGTGGTGGGTGCCCTGGGTAGGCATCAGGTCACACACCTTTTTTTGTCCTGGCCTCGGAAGGTAGGGTCCCTGGGGCCAAAATTGGCCTTGGGAGAGGGGCCACATGCCCTCTCCCCACAAAAATACACCAGGCCCCAGGCATGGGTCCCTGCAGATCACACTTTGTGACCAACCCCCCACTGCACGCAGCCAAAGGCCATATGCGGTGTGGGATTGGCTGCATGTGGGGATTTGGCCGCAGGGCCCAGGTCCTGTTGCCAACCCCACCTCCATGCACAACTGAAATCCCTGTGAAGGTTAGGAAGGGCTCTATGTGAGGGGGCGGGATACTGGCTGCAGGGCCTCCCATGCGCGGCTGGAGTTGGATTAACCTATGGTAATTAAATATTAATACTTCTTTTAAAAAAAAACTAGAAATTCACTGAAAAAACAAAGGTTAAAGTAACATTATAGTTAGGTGAAATGTTCAGTTTTAAACTCGTGCCCTCGCCATGCACTGCTAAATACCCTACATATTGCATCACTCATGACATCTTCTTAGAGATCATTGATAATATCACTGTGTATGGCGGGGCGCAAGTTATAGTTACCCTAGAACACGAGTTATAGTCAGGGCCACTGGAAATATGCAGCAGGAGAGGGCAAAATTATGCAACAGGGTTGAGTAAATTGTGTGGCAAGAAAAGGCAAATTATGCGGCATAATGTGCCACATGTTATAATAGTATTACTTAATCATATCATCATTTTTAAACTTTGTAAACCTGTCTGGGCACTGGGTGCACCTTATTAGTACCAGTTTAATACCCAAATATTGCACAAAGCAACAAAAAGGGCCTTTGACTGCTTGGCAACACGTGTCACTAGATTTTTAGCAACTTTTTGAACCGTTTCAGCTAGCACCAATTTTTTTGTTAAAATCTGCAGATTATGCAGCAGATGATGGATTATGTGTCAAATGCATTAAACCTATATTTATGCAAAAACCGCCGCAGTCTCACAATCGCATAGGTCCAGTGGCCCTGGTTATAGGTACTTGAGAGAACTCTAACTCCAACTGGTGAAATTCAGTCGTTTTTAGCGTTTAAAACTGAACATTTCACCTAATTATAATGTTACATTACTTTAACCTTTGTAATTTTCAGTGAATATGTATATATATATATATATAACCTACTGGTGGTCGTCAGTAGGTAGTTATAGTTAGGACCATGTTTCCATATGAAAAAGTGTTTTTGACTTACCTATATCTTTGGCACCATTTGACGGATTTTCCCAAAACTTTTTTAAAAGATGTGTGCCGGTGGTTCTTCTTGTGTATTGAAAGTTTTGGGTCGATGCGTAAAGCGGGGCCCGAGAAAAAGAGGGGGGTAAACAAAAGTGTGTTTCCCATGTTAGTTCCCATAGGAGCTTTGAACACAACTATTGTACGAACCGTTGGATGGAATTACACTACATTTGGCAGAAAGCTAGATTTTGTTCCACAGATTGTGCTTTTTGTTATTTGGTGTAAATCCGTTCAGTAGTTTTTGAGATATTAAAGTGGAAATACATTTGTATATCTAGGGCTGCGGATCCGTCACAAAGATTTCGCGGTGATTGAGGCATATTCACGAATATGCATGCCAACAGGAATACTTGATTGGCGGGCTGCAACTTGACCAGAAAGTTGCTGCCACCATTTTAGGTTACGGGACACAGTCCCCGGGGCTGAAATAAAAAAACTGATAGAAGGGGTCAGGGAGGAAGTTCTCTGACCTTAGAGGTGCAATTTAGCGGTCTTTGAGAGGCAAATTATGACTTTAATTTTTTTCCCCCAATGTGCGATATTTGCAAATACATTGCGACGCTCAGTTCAGCCTTGCCTGGGTAACGTTGCAGCAAGTTTGGGAATATCGGTGAGAAAATTAAAAAAACTAATTCACAGACTCATTTAAACACTAAACCATTCACTCATAGGGCACTAAAACACTCATGCACCCTCTCAGAGAGTCACACACCCACTTTCAGGCCCACTCAGGCACTCATGCTCCCACTCACAGACCCACTCAGACACTCACGCACCCACTCAGACCCTCACGCACCCGCTCACAGATGCACTAAGACACTCGCGCACCCACCCACAGACCCACTCGAACCTCCATGCACCCATTCACAGACCCACTCAGACACTGAGGCACCCACTCACAGGCCCACTCAAACCATCACACATCCCCTCACAGAACCACTCAGGCCCTCGCAGTTACTCCAGATATTACACCACTCATGACAACTTCTATAATGTCATTAAAAATATAAATGAAACATTAGCAGTCAAATTATTGAAAAAATAACTGTGCATGGCAGGGGCTTGTATTACAGTAACCTTAGGGCGTGAGTTATAGTTACTTGAAATAACTCTAACTATAACTGCTGAACTTCTATTATTTTGTACATGTAAATTCAGAACTTAACTATAATGTCTCTGTAACCTCTGTTTTTTAGGTGAATTTCTATGTTTTTTAAATTCTATTTCATAACTATAACGCCCATGTACCCTTTGTTTGTCCTTCAGCGTTATAATACCAAAAGGAAAAAGCACTCACAACGTGTCAGCATCTTTCAATAATTTTGAAACATAAGGAGACACTCTGAAGAGAACTTGGCTTCTATTTATTTCAAATCAATCCAGCAACAGTAATGCCAATGACGCGTATCGACCACCGGTCTTGTTCACAACAAAGAGGCAGCCATTACTCCAATCTATTTATAGTGTGCTTTCACTATATTTGTCACACACAGCATTCTGGTACATATAGGGGGTCATTCTGACCCTGGCGGTCATGGACCGCCAGGGCCAACGACCGCGGAAGCACCGCCAACAGGCTGGCGGTGCTTCCATGGGCATTCTGACCGCGGCGGTACAGCCGCGGTCAGAAACGGGAAACCGGCGGTGTCCCGCCAGTTTCCTGCCGGTTTCCCGCTGCCCCTGGGAATCCTCCACGGCGGCGCTGCAAGCAGCGCCGCCATGGGGATTCCGACCCCCTTCCTGCCAGCCTGGTTCTGGCGGTTTCCACTGCCAGAACCTGGCTGGCGGGAACGGGTGTCGTGGGGCCCCCTAACAGGGCCCCACATAGATTTTCAATGTCTGCGTGGCAGACACTGAAAATCGCGACGGGTGCAATTGCACCCGTCGCACCCCTTCCACTCCGCCGGCTCCATTTGGAGCCGGCATCCTCGTGGAAGGGGGTTTCCCGCTGGGCGGGCAGGCGGCCTTCTGGCGGTCGCCCGCCAGCCCAGCGGGAAACTCAGAATGACCGCTGCTGTCTTTCGACCGTGGTACGGTCTTCTGGCGGTTCCTGCCAGGCCGGCGGCATCCGCCGCCGGCGGGGGTCAGAATGACCCCCATAGTCTGTATTCAGAGATAACTTTACAAAAATGCAAGCTGGGCAAATACTTGGAAGTAAATAGGATACCAACAGGTTTACACATATTTCTAATGCCCAGCCATTGAGATGCATGCCCGGAGATGTTACAAGAGTGGAGCGACGACGATGTGGCTTGCTCAAGGCATAAAATGGAAATTGTCATTACATATGATAGGATGACACATGAAAAATGTAAAAAGGAGATTGACAATCTATCCAATGAATTAAAGAACATGTAACTGGACTTGGAGGAAATAAATAAATTCCCTGAAAAAATCGGTGAACCTATTCAGAAACATGAAGCGTAAGTCAAACAGAGAAAACTGAGGAAATTCATCTGTGATAAAAATTATTATGAAAATGGTCAGATTTACACCTTTGCAAAATGTTTTGAATTTCTACGTAAAAGGCGAACAAAGGATGGAAAGAGTGAAACAAGTGGAATTGTTGTAAGCTCGTAAATTGAATAAGGTGTTGAAGGCATGGCAGCAACTAGTTGTACCAAGACTACTTTCTTACATGAAATTCACTTACTATAAACAGGGGACGTGGATAAAAAAATTTAAGATTAAAAAAATGAATATAAAAGAAGGAGCAAAACTAGACAAGGTAAAAGGAATAAATACAGAGGTAGTAAATAGAATGAAGACAAAATATGTGAAACAGAGTTGCAAGAAGTACTAGAAATGGCCATTGTGAATTTATCAGATAGAACATTAACTCAGTAAGAAGTAAATGTATTGAGAAAGGGTCTGAAGTTCTATTTGGAGGTTCATTTCAACCCAGAGTAAATTGAAATCGATCTGTACAAATTTGTGCTCATACTAAAATTAGTCAAACATCATGCCATGGGATACATAAAATAGGAGGGTGAATGATGAGTAATAAGCGCTCCCTACTCTACTTCTATACTCATAGATCCCACTGTGTCTCACGGTGCAGCTGACTAGGGTCACACCCTCTAAAAACCCTGAAACGACAACCACCTATTGTCAAAACATGAAAATAAATTCAATTGCACACGTGACAATAATACAAAAAGAAACCTAGTTTCAATACAGTAATCAAATTATATTATGTACACAAATTATACAAGAGCAAATCAAATTAATACAATTTAGACATCCATCAAATGCTACCCTATTACCTAGGTTTCTCAAAAATCACAACAGAATGTATATTTATTAGTCCTATCCACAGTCCCAAAATTAATGTCCATCAGTCCAAGTTGTGTATCCTTATTTGGTTTAGTTCCAAAGTTGCCAATTTGTATCCTTGTATGATTAATTTCGAAATTAACAGTTCCATCCAACAACTTCCTCTTCTCTCCCTTTGTCTTTAGTCCCTTTGTCTTGTGTGATTAATTTCGAAATTAACAGTTCCATCCAACAACTTCCTCCTTTCTCCCTTTGTCTTTAGTCCCTTTGTCAACACGTGTTTCATCCAGGGAGAACCCCCAGGACTTCATCAGGACTTCCTATAATGGCATTACGTATATAATTTTATATAGTAAAATATTATGTAATTAAAGTGCTTCACAAATTATTGTATTATAATAACAAAACGTGCTTGGTGGTGAGAGTCTATTTGTGCACCATAACACTAATTGTGACAAATTAATAATTTCTATATCACTTCAAATTCCCAATTCCAATATGTGCAGGCAGTGATTGATTTCCCATAATGTAAATACACCCCCTAACATAATACGTCAGGGAAATGCACCCCGTGCGTATATCACCTTGTATTTGTGGAGTATTATTAAAAAAGATGTATCATAAACCAATTCCAAACTTCACCCATCTAATTCCAACTGTACATACCTTCCAAAGTTATCAAGTTGTTATAGACGTTCCCCCATATTCCTTATGGCTGTTCCAATTAGATATCTACATACATATTGATGAGATAACATCACTATTTCAATATTTATAGCTATGTAAAAAATTGTCATTAATGTAATATAAATATATATGGCACTCACATAATGTAACTTTATATCCCATATACCTTCAATTGGTGTAACTTTGTGGCATGAATCCCTGTAAATTCGTATTGAAAATACAGTGTTCAAAGATTTTGATCCTAATATAAGCACCTCATCCAATTCAAATAGCAAGTATCTCCATATTATTTATAAGATATCCTTACCGATTAACTATATTCTTTATAACGCGAGTACGCTTGGACGCCGACCGCACGTATTTTACCGCTTCGGTATTCTAAACCGAGGCCGCCATGACTCCCAGTTATTTATACCTCTCTCTGGCATAATAAAAATAGAGGACGGACTCTGCACAATATAATACTCCGATTCCGGGGTAGTAAAAACTAACGATGGACTGTTTCTCTTCTATCTATAATGCTCCGATTCCGGAATAGTGAAAACTAACGATGGACTATTTTCTTTTTTTCATTGTTTTCATTAGTGCATTTTCCTATCGATAGTGAGTGGAGCTATCATGCTCCGATTTGTATGGACTTCTTTCAGTTTATTCTTCATTAAAATTCTATTAATTGTGCCCCCTCCCTCAACATTTATTTTAGTATATCCAATACCATATAATATACTATTTGACCTCCCTTAGTACTATAAAAAAAATGACTTATTCCATACACTAAACATTTTTAAATCCACTCCATGAACCAATTCTTATGATATGTTACGTAATGATATAATAAATACAATATATGCTTATATGAATATTTATTGTTAGTTTGTAACCAAAATTCACATAGTCCCATGAATATATACCCCTATTTTACGCCGAATTCTATTATTCTGAGACTGACTATTTCTATTTTAATACTCATGTTGTAATACATAAGGCTTATCTCATGAACTCCAAAGAATAATTTAAGGGATGGATTTTCCACCCAAGTCTCTGCTAGATTATTTGTCCCCTAAAAAATATTCCATCTCATGGTCCGTATTTAGACCATGTTCCACTGCTCCCATTCTCATGATCCATTTTGATTCTCTCCTACGTAATTCCAGCTCTCTATTACCTCCCCGTGGATTTATTTCACAGTGATCGAAACCTATAAATTTAAACATTTTGTGAGTACCCTGTGCACTACAGATTTTCATATGGGATGCTATGGGATAGCGTTCATCCCCTTGATTGATTGCCCTCAGATGTTCTGAAATCCTAATTTTTAATGACCGAATCATACTGCCTATATATACTTTTTTACACGCACATATAAGCATATAAATAACATATTTTGTATTGCAGTCTATATGTGATTTTATGAGTATTTTCTCACCTCTAAAATCCTCCACATCCTTTTTGGGTTGCCATGCCCACTTACATACTGTGCATGACCCACATTTAAAAAAAAACAAATTTCGTTTAGTGAGCCAATCTTTTGTAGTTATATCTGCCAAATAGCTTGGATAGAGAATATTATTGAGGGTATTCCCCCTTCTATACACCACTTCCGGTCTCTTTCCTATGTATTTCCGAAGTATCTCATCCTGACTTAATAAGGACCAATACTTGTTCATAATTTGAATTAATTTTAGAGAATTTTCAGTATAGTCTAAAATGATTCTAATTTTATGATCCTTGTTGCATTTCGCATTCTTACGGCATATGCTTTGATCCAGTGTCTGCATGCGGGGTATATTCCGCACCTTATGAAGCGATTTACGTATAAGTGTCTCTGAATAACCTCTAACTGTAAATCTTTGTCCCATATCTCTAATTTGTTCATTAAACTCTGCATTCTTGCTACAGTTCCTCCTCGCTCTTATCATCTCTCCGAATGGTATAGCCTCAATCTGATGTCGAGGGTGAGCACTAGTGGCGTGCAACAAAGTATTACAAGCGGTTGGTTTACGATATAATCTACTCTCAATTGTATCATCCTCTATAAACAATTCTACATCTAGAAATTCCAAGTGAGTCTCACTATATTTATATGTGAACTTGATGTTCACTTCATTTGCATTCAAATATTCACAAAACTCTCGTAATGTTGACTCATCCCCTGTCCATAACATAAAACAATCATCAATGTACCGTCCCCAGTATAAAATATGTGTGTGCCATCTTGCTGCGCCCGGACCCCATAGCCATGTTTCTTCTAGCCACCCCATAAACACGTTAGCATACGAGGGGGAACATTTGGATCCCATTGCTACTCCCTGTTTTTGTTTGAACCAATCATTCTTAAATAGAAAATAATTATTGTGCAATATAAATTCAATCAGATTAAGAATCATCTTAGTGTGTTCCAAATACTGCGCTGCTCTTTTGTTCAAAAAATGTTCTACCGCTCTTAATCCAAAATCGTGTTGTATAGAAGTGTATAACGCCACTACATCTAGAGTGACCATGATCATGCCTGGTTCCCACTGTATATCTGATAATATACTGAGTATATGTTTCGTATCTTTAATGAAAGACGGTAAATTACAAACCAAAGGTTGTAAAAATATATCGACAAATTCAGAGAGTCTCTCCGTAGGACCCCCTATTCCAGAAACACTAGGTCTCCCAGGAGGAAAAGGTGACTGTTTATGTATTTTAGGTAGGGTGTATATACATGGAAACTTCGGACGATACACACGTAAATACAGAAATTCATTTTCATCCAATAACTCTCTTTCCCTGTACCATTTCAACATATTATTAATTTCTCTAGTTAGAGTCATGATAGGGTTACATTCCACCTTCTCATAACAATTTGTGTCGTTTAGTTGTGTATATATTTCTTGCTCATAATCCTTACGATTCATAATCACTATATTCCCACCTTTATCCGCTCTTTTTATGACTATGGTGGTCATTCTGACCCTGGCGGTCTTTGACCGCCAGGGCGGAGGACCGCGGGAGCACCGCCGACAGGCCGGCGGTGCTCCAATGGGGATTCCGACCGCGGCGGTAAAGCCGCGGTCGGACCGGCACCACTGGCGGGCTCCCGCCAGTGTACCGCCGCCCCATTGAATCCTCCACGGCGGCGCAGCTTGCTGCACCGCCGCGGGGATTCCGACCCCCCCTACCGCCATCCAGATCCCGGCGGTCGGACCGCCGGGATCCGGATGGCGGTAGGGGGGGTCGCGGGGCCCCTGGGGGCCCCTGCAGTGCCCATGCCACTGGCATGGGCATTGCAGGGGCCCCCGTAAGAGGGCCCCTACATGTATTTCACTGTCTGCTGCGCAGACAGTGAAATACGCGACGGGTGCAACTGCACCCGTCGCACAGCTTCCACTCCGCCGGCTCGATTCCGAGCCGGCTTCATCGTGGAAGCCTCTTTCCCGCTGGGCTGGCGGGCGGTCTGAAGGCGACCGCCCGCCAGCCCAGCGGGAAAGTCAGAATGACCGCCGCGGTCTTTCGACCGCGGAACGGTAATCTGACGGCGGGACTTTGGCGGGCGGCCTCCGCCGCCCGCCAAGGTTAGAATGAGGGCCTATGTCTTTATCTGTTCTAAGAGCTTTCAGTGCAATAAATTCCTGACCTATCAAATTTGGTTTTCTCAAGATCCTTTTCTTCTTCATCTCTTTATTAAGATCAGTCCAAACCATTTTGAAAAAGATTTCTAAATTACCTTCCATTTGGGATCTAGGCATCCAGGTGGATCTTTGTTTAAGACCACTTGTAATATGTCTATTCGATGCTACATTTAAATCTTGTAAAATAGTAGCAACGGTAATCGGATATTCTTCATAGTCTGTAATGGACATCAATGTAGCTGTATCATAAATGTCTTGAATAGATAAACCTCCATGTAACAATTCCACGTGTTGGGTTACATCCTCATCTCTCATTCTTGAATGGAAATATCTCTTCAGTTTCAATTTCCTTATAAACTTATATAAATCTATTTTAGAATTACATATATCTCCCTTTGATGATGGACAGAAACCAAGACCTTTGTTTAAAAGAGATATCATATCTGAGGATAGCTCTTTATTAGACAAGTTAATTACATTATTTTCAACCTCCAAACATGGACCTATGTCTTTTTGTCCCGTGATCTTGTTCTCATCCCTGAGTATATTTCGCTTTTTTCCTCCTCTTTTCCCTCTTCTAGTCTTCCTACTCGATTCCTTTTTTGATTCAGTTCCCAATTTCCCTGTTTTATCCTCTTTAGTTCTTGTAAAAAACCTGCTCCTTGTAAACTTGATTCTACCTGTATTTCACTCAATCCTGTATCACTCATATTCGTAGCTAGCTGGGAGAAGGAGGCATGAGAAGAAGGATGGATATAAAAAGTGAATTAAACTTTGAGAACGTTGATACTTTGGTGGCTTTAAGAAACCTACTCAGGGAGGGTGAAAGGGAGGTCATGTGAGATAAAATTCCTGAAGAAACCAGGAATTATTCAAATTGGAGCAGGACTGAGTGACCTCAAGTAAAAATTTAGCTTTTGCCTCACTTTGACCCCAGAAAATAACATAGATGAATTTCAGGAATGAGTAATGAGAGATTTGGATAAACTACAAAAAAACAACACAAAAAAACTTGATAATCTGAGCAAAAATGAATGTTGTGCCCTAAAAGCATCGAGGAAAGATCAAGAAATAATAAAGCAGTGGATAAAGGAGGGAATACAATAATACAATCAAAGAATTATATACTAGAGGCCTACCAACAACTAAATAACACTAAGTGCTACAGAAAGTCCAATAAAACGTATAACTGAAATGTATTGGGAAAAATTGGCAAAGTGGTAGGATTCAGAACTCCTGAGTGATAAAGAGACCAGCTAAATTACCACCAGCAACACCCACGGTTTCTAGGATTGGTTTGCTATTTGAAAAATATCACAATATCAATAGATGTATTTTTAGCACCAATTGTCAAACAGCGGAACTCCTGTCTTAATGATACAAAAGACTTCCTTTGTCACTTACAAAATATTCCATGGCAAGAAGGTTGTCAACTGATTGCAGTGGATGTGTTGTAACTATAGAGCTGCATTGATCATGACCTCGTTTTGACAGCTTGCAGTTATTTTCTGAAGGAAGAAAATGTATCCAAGAGAGATCATACAAACTGTTGCTGGAAATTATGGAAGTTATTCATGAGAACAATTTCTTTAATTTTGGAGATGAGGCATATCATATAATATTTGGCAGTGCATATGAACTCTATTGCTCCAAGCATCGCCAATCTTACTATGGGATGGTGGGAGAGAGAGTTTCCATGGGCAAAACAACATGAGCAATATCTTGACAATATTATTATTTGGTTATGCTACATTGATGGCTTGTTTGTTGTATAGGATGGCACTGTGCAGGATTCTGAAGAATACTTTACAAGTCTCAATAACAATCAATACAATTTATGATTGACACATACCATCAGCCAAGATAAAATTGAGTTCTTGGATACATTGATATGTGTAAAAAAACAAAGACTGGAAACAACACTATAGAGTAAAAAGTGCTGCCAGATATCATATTCTCCATGCATCAAGCCACTATGATCGAAAGCTGATGTGGAGTATTACTTATAGAGAGATACTGAGAATAAAAAGGAATTGTTCGACTGAAAGTGAGTTTAAGAATAATATCCAAAGAATGAAAGGGAGGTTGATGTCTCAAGGATATCTACTCAAGGTTCTGCAACAGGCACAAGAATAAACCAAAAGTGTATCGCTAATGGAGCTACTAAATAAGACAAGATAAGAAATTCAATTATGAAAGAGCATATAAGAGTGGAACGCTCCTTCAGTAAGAAAGTTATCTCAATAAGGAGGATCCTTAAAAACATTGCCATGTAATAAGTCATGATGATGACTTGAGAGAAAAAATTAGGCCACCTTTGAAAATTGACTTTCGAAAGAGCACTGTTATTACTCAAAATATTGACCACTAGCCATTTTACCCCCCCAAAAAGAGGAAGGCTATGAAACTTTGTGGTTCAAGCCAGAAGCAAGCAAAGGTTTTTGGAAGTGCACCAAATGCAAGGCATATAAGCATGGGGTGTCTCTAAATAAGTACACAATTAAAGGCAAATCCTACAAAAACAGAAGGAGGATAACCTGCAAAAGCACATTTGTTGTATATATCTTAAAATGTCCTTGTGAACAATTTTAAATAGAGAGTATGACCTGCCAACTACAATAGCGCATTCTGGACCATTTACAGGCAATTAAGAACAACGAGCCCAATTATTCAGTAGCAAGACACTATAAAATGTCACACAATGGAGATGCAACATGTTTGAAATATTGGGGGATAGACTTACAAGAAAAGCCTGTAAGGGGAGGCGACAGAATTTGTCTACGGCAAAATCTTGAATCAAAATACATCATTAAATATAAGACAAAATCCTGCAATGGACATAATTTGAATGAGGAACGTCATGTTCATTTGTGATGGACAATATATGAGGATTGATTGTGTGATCTCCAAATATGATGGAATTGAATGCTTTTTTGGAAGTGTTTTCATGAACATTACTGCTACAAGTGTTTAAATTGATCACATTATTCTGAAGTTCTATGTGTTTATCACTATGATTATTGAGGACTGGGTGGGTGTCTAGTATGATTGCAAAATGATTGAACCAGGTATATAAGAGTTGGAATTATTTTGGATGTGGAAAGGACACATAACATTGTAATACCAACATTGTAATACCGTTGGGTTGGTAATTGTATGTTCCCATTAAATAAGGGTTTTGACATCCATGTGGCTTTGCTGTCATAAGATTGATTGTGATTTTGTTGTAAGTATTGATGATGGGTTACGGGATTGTCTTCAAATCAAGCTAGATGTGTCCACTAGGGGGCTTTCACATAGGAAGAAAGAAGGATGAATATCTGTGCGAAAATGGTAGGATTTGAAAATGACAACCTTGGGTATTTAAAAGGACATTTGTGACAAATTACAAAAATGACCAGGAATAATGCAGAAAGTGGATATGGAAATTATAAAGAGAGCTCACCGGAGGGCAGATTAATGGAGGGATAGTTGTGATATTTTGTAAAAATTGTATGTGATTTAAGTCTGCACCGATAATAAGTGTATTTGGTAAAATGATTAGGAGTATGAACAAATCTATGAATACGGACTATGCCCTCATTATGACATTGGCGGTAAGTCCCGCTTACCGCCATGCTGACTGCCGCCAACATACCGCCGCCGCAGCGGTTTAGTGTTACCCATATTATGATACACACATAGCAATCCGTCATTATACAGACACACACATAAGTCTGCCAGCCCAAAGGTCAGTGATAAACTGGCGTTACCAAAACCCACATTGTTACGCCAACAGAACTACGCCCACCACATTATGACCCACAAATCACTGCAGCGGATATTCAACCGCGGTAAACCATTGGCGGTACATACAGCTGTGCTCAAAATACACACAACCTAACATAACAACACCACATTGGGCACTTGAAACAACACACACCTGACACCCTTACACACATCACACCCACACACCTACACTACTATAAAACACCCACCCACACTACCCAAAACCCTCTATGACTAGAAAGAATTGCCACTAGAGAGAGATACAGCAAGAGCTCCCACACAACCAGGGCCACAGAACACCATCACCCATACACCATCCACGCACCTCACAGCACACACCCCAACACATCACCCTACACACCCCCACGCACACCACTCACACTACACCCATGGCACCACAAAGACACCCCAGGTTCTCAGAGGAGGAGCTAAGAGTCATGGTGGAGGAAATCATCCGGGTAGAGCCACAGCTATTTGGAGCACAGGTGCAGCAGACATCCATTGCTAGGAAGATGGAGCTAAGGCGGATAATCGTGGACAGGGTCAACGCCGTGGGACAGCACCCCAGAACAAGGGATGACATCAGGAATAGGTGGAACGACCTACAGGGAAAGGTGCATTCCATGGTAGCAAGACACCAGATAGCTGTACAGAGGACTGGCTGAGGACCCCCACCTCCTCCCCCACAACTAACAAAATGGGAGGAGCAAGTCTTAGCAATAATGCATCCTGAGAGCCTGGCAGGAGTAGCAGGAGGACTGGACTCTGGTAAGTCAACTCTTCACTACTTTCACCCCACTACCTGCATGCCATCACATACCCCCACCCCTACCCTCACCCCCATCACTCCACCACCTCACATACACTCCACCAACACAACCCACCCCTCCCACGACCAAGCCCTGCATGCAACACCAATGCATGGACACCACTCTCAGACCTGCATGGACACCCATCACCAAAGCATGCACACTTAAGACAATCACCTATCCAACCAAATCACCACTCACACAAGCCTAAGCTGCCAGGGCAATCAAACCGTACAGGGCAACACACCCATGCACAAGATGTCACACGCAGAAACAATAACACTGCATTTACATCCCCACAGGTCCCCCACACAACGTCACCGGAGAGGAGGTGCCAGCAGCATCCAGTCCCCCCACAGAAGAGATCCACAGTGATGACAGCACCTCTGCACGCCTGGATCAGGATGACCAACCTGGCCCATCGGGGACCTCCAGGCAGTCGGTTACCCAGGCACAGGCCCATACCACCACAGAGTCTCCCCCCTCAGGAAACACCAGCACAGCACCCACCCATCGGGCCCATACCTCTGTCCCCAGGACACGTCAATCAGCAGTGTGTTCACCACTACAGGGACCGCAGGCAACCCCACAAACACAGGACGATCAGGGACTTGGGGGTCAGTGGCAGTGGGCACACGGTTCAGGGGACAGAGGCACAGGACAACAGGGATGCTGGGAGGACTGCTGTGTGACAGGGGGAGGACAGGCTCAGGGAACCGACTCTACACGAGGCACTCACCAACATACAGGGAGCATACCACCATTCCCAGGAGACGATGGGCCAGATACTGGCCAAGTTGCAGTACCGGGAGCTTCGAGCTGTGGGTAGGTGCATCAATCTACCGTGGACTGATCTATATCATTTTGGACCATGCAGGCTTCATGTTTTTCCCGATGGGGCCCATCCACTAATATGAGGAGGGTTCCTGCTACTTATGATTTCCCCAAGTGTGGGTGAACTCCCTTTTTAAAGGATTAGGTACGTGTACTGGTCCTGATGAATCGCACCAGATCATTTAGACTACTAGCGAGAAACATGTTGACCTTGATTTGTGAATAAGTGCAGGGAATTCTGTACTTACTGTCACTATATTCCAAGACCAGGGATCTAGTGGTAACCTTAAAATAATGTTTTCTAAGGGAGTTTAAAACTAACTTTATTTTCTCCCCATATTGTTGTTTTTAATCATGACAGAGGTTGGATATCGTAATAATATTGCATTTTACCTCTAGCCATTTTTAACAGAATCTTTTCTTCTCAATACCAATCCTGTATTAGTATATTTTTGACCGTCTTTTTACCATCTTCAAAAGATCTCTGGCAAAGAGCCCCCTTGGGGGACCGTCAGGCATTGCAGTGCCGGCCTGACGAGGAGCAAAGCCCTATGATGAAGCATGTCACCGGATGGTGAGTGAGGGCTCTTGCTTTAAATATTTACATTTTTCAGGAACCATTGAACTACTAAGCACTTATTCTGGTAATGGAACTGTGTATATTTTTTGATTGACAAGTTGCAGGAGACCCAGCGGCTGCAGGAGGGACAGTACCTGGGGATCAGGGAGAACCTGAGGGACATCCACACCACCCTGGTCACCATTGCAGGGGTGCCGGAAGACATGGCCAACACCATGAGGGTGACAGTGGCACACCAACGGGCCCCTGACACTAACCACATTGATGAACAGCCCTCCACCTCCGCTGACGCTAGTGGACAGGAGGCCCCACCTCAGGAGCAACAGGCCAACAGCACCCCATCCCCTGCAGAAGGAAAACCACCCTGCAAACGGTCCCTGTGATCCAGGCAGAAGCCAGAGAACATTGCCAAGACCCCCGCCAGGAAATAAGACTCTACTGATTGTCACCCTTGTGTCCCACTCTGTCACCCTGTTCACCTTGAACTGCCACTGCTCCCCTTCCTATGCCCCCTTGGACAATGCACCTGTGATACAAATAGACTGGAACTCTTACCTGGACTCTCCTCCATCCCCACCCCAGCCTATAGCAATACCCCTTCCACTTATTAGCACATAAATGAACATCCTTGTAAAAAATACAAGTATTGAGTCTGTCAAGTGATTGAACTATGTATTTGTTTAACAATCTGTAGACATTGCAATTCAACTGTACAGTAATGTATACATAGGTATGACCTGTAGTTTGGTGCAGTCAATCTACCAGGAGCCAGAGTGGGGCACATGTATCTGTAAATAGACATGTCAAAGGGTACAGTAAGTGGCTATAGTAGTGGGAATATCAGCCTGCCAGTGACAATTTACAATACAAAACTGCAATGGAAGGTGAAGTTAAAGTGTCTTACCTGTGTGTCACTGGAAGTACTGTCATATGATTGATTTGTATTGTCCACCTCCTCATCCTGTGCCTCCACTTCATCACTGTCCACAGGCTCCACCGCTGCCACACACCCATCTCCAGCCTCATCATCCTGCAGAAAAGGCAACTGGCAACGGAAGGCAAGGTTGTGCAACATGCCACGATGATCCGGCAGACCTTCTTGGGTGAGTATCACAGGGAACCACCTGTTAGATAGAGGCACCGAAACCTGGCCTTCAGGGGGCCGAAGGTTTGCTCTATAACTCTTCTTGTTCGCCCATGTGCCTCATTGTAACGTTCCTCTGCCCTTGTCCTGGGATTCCTCACTGGGGTCAGTAGCCATGAGAGGTTGGGGTAACCAGAGTCACCTGCAAACATTGAGGGATACCTTTTAGCCAGACACTAACCCTTAAGGCCAACCCCATACCCATACACCAACATATACTGGGTGGGGACCATGGGCTCACCTATTAGCCACACCCGGTGCCTCTGGAGTTGAGTATCACATATGGGATGCTGCTATTCCTCAGGATAAAGGCAACATGCACAGACCCAGGATACTTTGCATTGACGTGGGAGATGTACTGGTCCGCCAGGCACACTATCTGCACATTCATGGAGTGAAAGCTCTTTCGATTTCTGAACACCTGTTCAATTCTCCGGGGGAGGGGGGACAAATGCAATATGTGTACCATTAATTGCCCCAGTGATGTTGGGGATATGTCCCATTGCATAGAAGTCAGCTTTCACTGTGACCAAATCCTCCACCGGGGGAAGACAATGTAGCTGTGCATGTGTATAATCAGGGCAGACAACACTCTTGCTAGCCCAATTGAGAACATTGGCTGTGACATTCCTGCTGCCAAGCCCACTGTCACTTGGAAAGAACCAGTTGCCAAGAAATGGAGCACAGATAGGACTTGAACAAGAGGGGGGATCCCAGTGGGGTGACGGATAGCAGAGAGCAGGTCTGGCTCCAATTGGGCACACAGCTCCATGATTGTGGCCCTGTCAAGTCTGTAGGTGAGGATAATGTGCCTGTTCTCCACTGTTGCCAAGTCCACCAGGGGCCTGTACAATTCATCCTCAGCGGTTGTAATCCAGGTGGCAAAATGATGAGTATCTGGTCAGTAGTCAATATTTCCAAAATGTACAGTGCATTGCATGTTGTGACAGAAACAGTATGTTGTTGTATAGGCCCAAATGGTGCCTATGTATGCTGTGATGCAGTTAGGTGACATGGCCTCCCCCCCCCACCCGGAAATGGCATCTGCCTGTCCTGTGTGGATGGACATGTGGAAATGAGGTAATGCCGCTGATGTTGTGCACCTTTGTGGGAGGCAGTCGAGTACCGCTGTGCAACTCCTCATTGGTTGTCATTGGGCCCTAGTAGCCAATGGTGATGTACGCCGGCGGTGATGGTACGCACCGCCGCGGACGTGACCGCCATTTTCTATCTGTTCCCTCACTGGCTACCTGACCTTCAACAGGAGAGGACCTACACTGCATGTGCTGCTGTGACCTGTGTCTGGAACCTACCATGGCTTGTGTCACTGGGGAAACGGCCCCTGCCTTGACCACCGCGAAGTTGGAGAGACTGGTGGATGGGGTCTAACCCCAGTACTGATTGCTGTATGAGGCTCCAGACCAACAGGTGAGTACACTGTGAGCATGATGCATGGGGCATGAATGCACGGAGTTCTGTATGTGAGGGCCTCATGTAAGGGGGGTGGTTGAGGGGTCCTTGGCAGCGTGCTGCATGTATGGTAGGCAATGTATGTGCGTAAGGGGATGGGAGGGATATGCTGGGCCATTAGTGTAACAGGCCGGACGGTATGACTGACACCTTTTTTCTATGTGTATTTCTCTGTAGGTCAGCGCCCATCAGAAAAAGGATATATGGTGTGCCATCGCCAAGGATGTGCGGACCCTGGGGGTCTACAGCAGGTGAAGCACCCACTGGAGCAAACGGTGGGAGGACCTGGGACGCTGGGCAAGGAAGACGGCGGAGGCCCAGCTGGTGATGGCCTCCCAACGAGGAAGGGTTCCAGTCGAACCCTGACCCCCTTGATGTTCCGCATACTGGAGGTGGCCTATCCGGAGCTGGATGGGCACTTGAGAGCATCACAGCAGCCACAAGGGGGTGAGTACAGTATCACATTATACCACTTGTGCGTGGTGGAGTGGCCTTCGGTGGGGAATGTGGGCCTGTTGGTGCCTCTAGGCCAAGCCGGACATTGCAGGGTAGGTTCCATGTTGAGCAGGGGCTGATGAACTCTACCTTCAACCAAGCTAGTGGGCATCCACTACTGGGCAGGGCTCTGTGGGTCTCAGATATGCTACAATTGGCATTAGGTGTTACTGTCCATGGCCTGGTGACTAGCAATGTGACTGGTAGTGCATTGCCTACTGTGTAGAGAAATTCCCTGTGTGTGTGTTGGGTACGCCAATGGTGGTGTTGTTGCTGCCATTGACCAAGTGTATCCTCTGTCTTTTCCCCCCCTTTTTGTTTTGTCATCCTGTCCTTCTGTGCATTAGCATCATCTGGCGGAGGAGCAGAGGCACCGGCGACAGAGGGAGCTACATCCCACAGGGCCCATGAGGCCGAATCCACCGACGGTGAGGGCACCAGTGGGGCGGAGGGTGAGGGGAGCACCACGGCGGAGACAGGAGGGGCAATTCGGAAAGTGATACCTCCTCCGGTGGAAGCTCCCTAGTGGTAGCGGACAGCACTTTGCCCACCCTAACTACAGGTACAGCCACCACCCCCGTACCAGCACCACTCTACCAGCAGCCCCTCAGCGAGTTTCCAGTGCCCGCTTACCCAGGGGGGTGGGCATCTCCTTTGCCCCAGGCACCTCAGGCCCTGCCCCAGTTAGCCCTGCTGCCCTGAGTGAGGAGGCTATTGACATCCTGAGATCCATCTCTGTTGGGCAGTCATCCATAGTGAATGCTATCCAGGGGCTGGCAGGGCAACTGCAACAAACAAATGTATTCCTGGAGGGCATTCACTGTGGCATGGCGGCCCAACAGAGATCAATCCAGGCTATAGCCTCCTCCCTGATGGCAGCCATTGGTCCTGTCTCTAGCCTCCCCCCTCCAACTTCCTCTGCCCAGTCTCATTCCCCTCAATCCCAAGCACACATTCAGACCAGCATGCACCCAAGACAACACACAGGAGTGGCTCAGACAAACACAAGCACCACACATCATCCCACAGGCACTCACACAAACACCATCCAGATGCAGACACACCAACATCCACAGCCCCCACTGTGTCCCCCTCGTCGTCGTCATCCACCTCCCTCCAAGTAGCGTCCCCACTCACACCTGCATGCACTTCATGCACATCCACTGCCTCCATCACACCTATCACCACAAGCCACTCACTGGCATTCTGTGCCCCCTCCTCCCAAAGTACCCAAACGCAAGCACTCAGACACCCAACAGCCATCCACCTAACAACAGTATCCAGCCTATGCACCTGCACCCAAACACAGCAGACACCTCCAACAACCACTCCCTCTTCCTCCACTCCCAAACATTCACCCTCTTCCCACCCCAGTGTCCCTAAGAAGCTTTTCCTCTTCGCCAGTGACCTCTTTCCCACCCCTCCCCCCGTCCTTCACGTCGGCCAGGTTGGTCAGAACCCAGGCTAGCACCTCAGCCACCCAGTCCACGGCCACAGTAGTTTCGGCAGCCACTGCAGGTGTGAGAGGCTCCAAGGAAACACCCATCAGCACTGGCAGTGTGCCTGCGCCAGCTGCCAAGGGGAAGGGCAAGGATGCACCACCAGCTGGCAAGGGGAAGGGCAAGGAGGCACCACCAGCTGGCAAGGAGGCACCACCAGCTTACAAGGGAAAGGGCAAGGAGGCACCACCAGATGGCAAGGGCAAGGAGGCACCACCAGTTTACAAGGGGAAGTGCAAAGGACCTGCCCCTGCAGGCACGAAGGACAGGAGGCCTGGTGCTGGGACTGATTCTGAGCCCCAAACACATGGTGTTTCAGCCATCCGAGGCTGAAGGGGAAGGGCTGGAGCCTCCCCCCACCACTGGCAGCCCTGACACCAGCACCGCCACCAGCACCGCCACCTGTACCGCCACCTGCACCGCCACTAGCACCGCCGCTAGCACCGCCACCAGCTGCAGCAGCCCCAGTGGGCATCCGTCCGAGGCTACAGGGGAAGGGTTGGAGCCTCCCCCCACCACTGGCAGCACCGACACCAGCACCGGCACTGCCACCACTGAGCAGCCATCGCCGCCGGCGGGCAGTGTGTAGTCCTGTCTCCATGGACTGTGATGCATCCTGACCACTGCAAATCGTGTGGGTCTGACACCCAGGTGAGTGACTGTGACCTTGCACTCCCAAGATCTGCATCACAGGGCACAAAGCCCCCTCCAGAGCAGTGGACAAACCACCCACTTGAGAGATTGTGGCTTTGCACTCCCCAGGACCAAGCAGTGAGCAAACCACCCACTTGAGAGACTGTGGCCTTGCACTCCCCAGGACCAAGCAGTGGGCAAACCATCCACTAGAGAGACTGTGGCTTTGCACTCCCCAGGACATCGCACAGGGCATGTTGCCCCATCCAGGGCAAGTGGTGTTGTACCATCTTCCGGCTGAGGTGCCCCCCGTTCCCTGTCCCCCGTCACCCTGAGGTGCCTGCGTATTTTTGGCCTGATGACCCTCTCTGTGTTGATGCAGGAGTCAAGTAGGGCCTTGGCCTATGTGATGTGGCCCTGTGGCCCATGGACATTATGGACTGGGCAGTGTCCCTCCATTTGTATATATGTAAATACTGTTTTGATTTTTGAGGACGTATTTCTAGTATTTTATTTTATTACACTCACTTTAATCAATTCCTTTTGTCCTTGCATTATTCCTGAGGGGTACAGGGTGGATGTGTAATGTTGTTGCATCTGTTTGTGTGTAAGGTGTTGGGGGTGGGGATGTTGCATGCTGCGTGTGTCACTCTCTTTTTCCTCCCCCCTCCCCGGTGTGCTAGGCGGCAGTACTCATCGTGGTCGTCTTTTCCGGCCTTGGTATTCCTGGTGTAGGAGGAGGTAGACCAGCATGGGGAACACCTGCAGTTCGGGCTCCATGGCGGCGTGGTTCTTCCTTGAGTCTCCAGAGATGAGTCCTTTGACTTCTGTGTTTGTTTTCCGCCGTGCTTTTGATGTTGTTGGTACCGCCCCGGAAAAGTTGTCGGATAGGCCTGTTGTAATACTGTGGGTGGTACATTGTCTTACGCCTGGCTGTTGGCTGTTACCGCTGCGGTGCTTGTTGCTACCGCAGTGGCGGTCGGTGTGTTAAAGTGGCTGTCTGTGTGGGCAGTTTCCGCAGTGGTCATAATTCCATTTATTTACTGCTGGCTTGTGGAGGTATTACCGCCGCTTTATCTCCGACCACCAGGGTTGTAATGAGGGCCTATGTGTACCAGAATGCTGTGTGGTACAAAGATAGTGAAAGGACACTATAAATAGGTTGGAGTATATTTGTTATGAACAAGACGGGTATAAAAACGCCTCATTCTCATTATGTTTGCTGAATTGATTTAAAATAAAAGTGTCTCCTTATGTTTTCAGTCATTAAACACAGGAGCTGGTTACTGTAGGACATGAGTACTCCTTGCAAATATTTTCCCAGGGGCCAAAAAGTTTGGTCTGTGACTGAGGGCAGCATTGATGTCAGCGGGGTGCGGTCAGTTTGGGGGGTCAGTATGGTGGGGAAAGAGAAAGCCAAGCATATACATCTAGCTTTGAATTACACAAGTGAAACCAGAAAACCTATGATTAATCCCGGCTTCCCCACTTTACCAAATTGTGTGACCCTAGGCAATTGTTTAATTTCATTTTCCTTCTTTTTCCTTCATTATCACATATGAGGACTTCAAAATATATGACTTCAGGATGTGTGCTGTACAAACGCTTTCTCGTGTTTTTGTTTTGATGAACCTTGGGGCAGATTTACAAGAAGGTTGTGCATCGGTTCCCACCTAACAACACCATGGTTGTTCTGTATTTACAATACGGCATGCCATGGCGGTCGTTAGCACAATATTGTCAACATTTTTTACACTATTGTGGCGCTTTGCTGCACTAGCATAAAAAATGTTGACACTAGTGCAGCACAGTACATGGAGACCCCTAGGTTAATATGGGTGCTTAGTTTTAATGCCTGCCCTTAAAAATGACAAAAAAATGGCACAGTGAAATGTTGTAAACTTCACTGCACCATTTTTTGGCCTCCCTGCATTGGAACGCACCCCTTGCATACATTATGCCTGACACAGGCATAATGTGGCGCAAGGGTTTAAAAAGTGGCACAATGCATGCATTGTGCCACTTTGTAAATATGGAGCAGGAGAAAGATCTCCTTAACGCTGCCTTAGTGAGAAAAAAATGACGAAACGTGATGCAAGGTGGCGCAAAGGGCTTGTAAATATGCCCCTATGTTTTTCATGTGTAATAGGAACCCATATTACCCAAAGATAGAACATAACAATAAACTTGCCTCTTTAGTTTAGTATCGGCATTGTGTCATTGGTGGGGTAAAGAATTAATGTTTCTAAATTCATGTTTGAAAACTATCACTTTTAAAGTAATACTTCTCAATGCACTCATATAATCTGATGTACTAAAGTGAAAAGGTAGTGCATATTAATTAAACACACATTAAAACTAACATATTTGTCCAGATTTGCTATAAAAATGAAGGTACTCCTAAAGTTAAGTGATGTAGGACTTATTAGTTTCTTTCTTTAAATAAATGCTTGCCTCTTTTATTTAACATCTTTTTATCGTTAGCATCTATTCAGTAGACAGCAGCCAAGTGCTGTTGTTCACAAGGAGGCTGCATGTAAAGGTCAGGAGGGCCTTACTTTGAGTATCAATGCCCTAGGAGGAGGCACTGGCAGAAGTTAGTATACGTTTCGGCGTAGTGAATAATCACTGTACAACATAAATATATATATATTTATATACATATATATATATATATATATATATATATATAAAATTATTATTATCATTATTATATACATATATATATTTTTTCACTTAAAAAACAAAGGTTACAGGGATGTTATAGTTAGGTTCTGAATTTACTCACAGAAAGCGAGAGAAATTCAGCAGTTATAGAGTTATTTCAAGTAACTATAATTTGCGGCCTAAGGTAACTATAACTCGTGACCCCCGAATGCACAGTTTTGTCTTCAATTATTTGACTGCAAATGTTTCATTCATATTTTTAATGACGTTATAGAAGTTGTCATAAGTACTGTAATATCTGGGTAATTAACAGCATGACGAGGGCACGAGTTATAGTTACGTTAGGCCGCAAATTTCAGTCACTTGAAATACTCTAACTAACTAAGGGGGTCATTCCGACCGTGGCGGTCGGCGGTGAAGCTGCGGGAAGACCGCCAACAGGCTGGCGGTCTTTTTTCTTGAATTCTGACCATGGCGGTTACCGCCATGGCCAGCTGCCGCTTTACCGTTCCGACCGCCACTGCGGTGACGACTGCCGGGCTGGAGACCTGGGTCTCCAGCCCGGCAGTCGTCACATACCGCTGGCGGTATTCCAACCCGCCTGACCCCGGCCTACTGCCATGGATTTCATGCGGTTTGGGACCGCCATGAAATCCATGGCGGTAGGCACTATCAGTGCCAGGGAATCCCTTCCCTGGCACTGATAGGGGTCTCCCCCACCCCAAACCCCACCCCGACTCCCTCCCCTACCCCCCCACCACCCCTGCCACCCCCAAAAGGGTGCAGGACCCCCGTCCCCCACCCGATCCCCAACATATACACACACATACATGCACGCATTCATGCACATACACACACCCCCGCATTCATACACGCATTCATGCACATACACACACCCCCCGCATTCATACACGCATTCATGCACATACACACACACACCCGCATTCATACACGCATTCATGCACATACACACACCCCCCGCATTCATACACGCATTCATGCACCCCCTCAATATACACACACGCACACCCCCATGCACACACACAACACACAACACCCCCCACCCGCCTTCCCTAACGGACGATCACCTTACCTGTTCCTGGTGATCCTCTGGGAGGGAACGGGACTCATGGGGGCAGCTCCGCCGCCGCCGCCACGCCAACAGAACACCGCCACAGCGAATCACAGATCGTGATTCGCTGGGCGGTGTTCTGTTGGCGTGGCGGTGGAGGTGGAGCTACCTCCACTTCCCCGCCTGCCGCCAGTATGGCTGTTGGCAGCGCTTCGTCCGGAAACGGGCGGAGCGCTCCCAAAAGTCAGAATGGCCCATGCGGAAGACTGCCAGCACTGGCGGTCTTCCGTACGGCGGTCCCTCTGCAGTCTTGATGAAAGACCGCCGAGGTTGGAATGACCCCCTAAATGTCTTTGTTTTTGTGCGAGTAAATTCAGAACCCTGTAACCTTTGTTTTTTAAGTGAATTTCTATGTTTTTTTAAATCCTACTTCCTAACTATAAAATCCCTGTAACCTTTGATTTTTTCCGTGAATTTCTATGTTTTTTTACTTAAAGTACTTTTCATTACTATACATTAATCCAACCACGGCCAGGCCCTGTGGCCAACCCCCTTTAACCTCCCAACCCCACGCTACGCATGGCCTTTGGCTTTGTGCAGCAGCAGTTGGCCTCAGGGCCTGTCACTCTGGGTGTGTGAATAGATGTAAGAGGGTGTCTCTGGTTGTGAGAGTGGGTATGAAAGTGTCTGTCTGGGTGTGAAAGTGGGTGTGAGTGGGTCTATGGGTGTGAGAGTGGGTGTGAGAGTGTCTGGGTGTGAGAGTAGGTGTGAAAGGATGTCTCTCTGTGTAACAGTGGGTGTGAGAGTGTCTCTGTGAGTGGGTGTGTGAGTGTCTGTCTGGGTCTGTGAGTGTATGTGCGAGAATCTGAGTGGGTCTGTGAGTAAGCGCGTCAATGTCTGAGTGGCTCTGTGAGTGGGTGCATGAGTGTCTAAGTGGGTATGTAAATGGGTGCATGAGTCTGATTGGATCTGTGAGTACGTGCATGAATGTCTGAGTGGGTCTGTGAGTGGGTGCCTGAGTGTTTAAGTGGGTCTGTGAGTAAGTGGATGAGTCTCTGAGTGGGTCTGTGAGAGGGTGTGTGAGTATCTGAGTGGGTTTGTGAGTGGGTGCGTGAGTCTCTGAGTGGGTCTGATAGTGGGTGTGTGAGTGTGTAAGTGTGTCTGTGAGTGGGTGTTTGAGTATATGAGTGGGCCTGTGAGTGGGTGCGTGAGTCTCTGAGTGGGTCTGTGAGTGGGTGCATCAGAGTCTGAGTGAGTGTCTGAGTGTGTTTGTGAGTGGGTGTGTGAGTGTCTGTGTGGCTGTGTCAGTAGCTGTGTGAGAGACTCTGCCACAAAGGAACCTCACCTGCCCTTTTATCCAACACGATTCCACAGCTTTGCATGAAATATCTACCCAAGTGAAGTTCTATCTGCCTCCTTTGTTAAATGTCCAGTATGTATTCTACAGCTGTGTAATGATGCACTAGGAAATGTCACCAGTGACCTTGTGTGCGTTTTGTCAATATGATTGTTCCTGTTGCCTGTTTATCTAGAATTCTGTGATAGCATGAATCCTCCTATAGAGAGGCCAACATGACTACAAAGATGTAAATCTCTGCCAAGCCAGGGTCCTTCTTATTTATATGAGGTAGGTGCTTCTTTGTTTTGTAGAGATGTCCTCATATTCCTCTGCATTAAGAATGTGCCATCAAAACTGTCAGGAAATGCACTGGGGGGCCTTTTGAAAAAACTATGGGGCATATTTATACTCCGTTTGCGCCGAATTCGAGGCAAAACTAACTCCATATTTATACTTTGGCGTTAGACGCGTCTAGCGCCAAAGTTCATGGAGTTAGCGTCATTTTTTTCCGTGAACACCTTCCTTGCGTTAATGATATGCAAGGTAGGCGTTCCCGTCTTAAAAAATGACTGCGATGCATATGCGTCGTATTTATACTCCCGGGCAAAAATGACGCCCGGGAGTGGGCGGGACTAAAAAACCCGCATTTGCGCCGGATTTTAGCGCCTGGGTCAGGGCAGGCGTTAAGGGACCTGTGGGCTCAGAATGAGCCCAGAGGTGCCCTCCCAAGCCCCCAGGGACACCCCCTTCCACCCTTGCCCACCCCAGGAGGACACCCAAGGATGGAGGGACCCATCCCAGGGAAGAAAAGGTAAGTTGTGGTAAGTATATATATATTTTTTTAATTTGGCATAGGGGGGCCTGATTTGTGCCCCCCTACATGCCACTATTCCCAATGACCATGCCCAGGGGACAGAAGTCCCCTGGGCATGGCCATTGGGCAAGGGGGCATGACTCCTGTCTTTGCTAAGACAGGAGTCATGTTAATGGCGTCTGGGCGCCCAAAAAAAATGGCGCAAATCGGGTTAAGACGATTTTTTTGCCTCAGCCTGACTTGCCCCAATTTTGGACGCCCAAACGCCATTTTTCCCTACGCCGGCGCTGCCTGGTGTACGTCGTTTTTTTTCACGCACACCAGGCAGCGCCGGTCAGGTAACGCCGGCTAACGCCATTCAATAAATACGGCGCCCGCATGGCGCTTCAGAATGCCGGCGCTAATTTTTTTGGCGCAAAACTGCGTTTTTGCGTCAAAAAGTATAAATATGGCCCTATACGTCATTCTAAGATGGACAGTGCAGGGCCGAGCGGCTGCAGCTTCAAGGTAATTTGCACATTTGCAAACTCATAGCAACCATGTACTGTAGGGTTGGGGTGTCTCATGTCCCCCCTCCCCTGGACGATTTTGGTTCAGGGCCCCATCCCCTAAGGTCTACCACTAGTCAATGGGAGAGGGGGCTGCACGGTCCCCCTCCCCAGCCAATTTTAGCCCTGTGGACCTCATACCCTGGGGCCTGGCCATGTGTGCCCTGTGCACCCAGTATGCACAATGGGGACTGCTGGGGGAGCCTCAAGGGCCTATGGTCCCAGCCAGCTCCTCGCCTCTTGCGAGAGCTGGCATTGCTTTTGCACACATGGAGCTGCTAAACATAAAGCTCCCTGTCTGCAAAAGCAATCATTTCATCTCTTTCCTTTCCCACATCTCTGTGGACAGGGAAAGATTTGAAACCTCTGCTTCCAGCAGACGAGAGCCCTTTGACAGCTCTCACCCGCTGGAAGCAGAGTGTTTGCTCTGACTTGGCGGGAGCTGTCAAAACTACCCCCAAGTCAAAGCAAACAGCTATGTCCCGGGAGTGGGCACCCTGGAACATAGCAGGAGTCAGTCCTTGGGAGTCGTGGTTCCCAGGGCCATTATTGGCTTCACGAGGGGGGCAGTGCGGCTCCTTCCATCATTTGTATTTAGCCACAGAGAGGTGGTGGTCCCCAGGGGGTCCACAATGGACCCCATTCATCATCCTTTTTAAGCCTGGGGGAGGTGGCAGCCCCCGGGGCTGCAGGAGTGCCATGCGCACCCCCTGTGTTAATTTAATGTTTTTCCCCTGGGAGATAGTTGTCCCTGGCACTGCGGAGGGACAACACGGGCCCCCCTGTATTAATTTCATTATTTGCCCAAGGAAGGTGGTGGCCCCTGGGGTATGAAAATAACCTAGGAGGGGGGGCCCCATGTGCTTTGTTTTTTAAATATATTGACATGCCTATGGGACCTGGTCCACAGGGGACTTTAATATAAACAAACGCAGGATATCACACTAGTTTTTGTTTTTAATTTTTGCAGCAAATTTGAGAATTAGTCACAAATTCACTGCATTTTTTTAAGTAAAAAGTGCTTTTTGCCCTGTCCTTCTGGAACCCCAAGACCAAGGCTTCTTTTGTTTTGGGACTCAACTAAAGCTGAGTCCCATGATGGCTGCCAACACTTCCTGGATGGAGTGTTGGCAACCAATCAGAGCTCTGCATTTCACTGCAGGACCTCGTCATTATTCACAAAGTTGTTGGGGTGTGCCCGAAGCCCTAGATATGCAAATTTGGATTTCCTTAAATTTCTCAAAAAACTACTGAACAGATTTACACCAAATAACAAAAAGCACAATCTGCAGATACAAATCCAGCTTTCTGCCAAATTTGGTGTAATTCCATCCAAGGGTTCGGGCTGTAGTCGTGTTCAAAATTCCTTTGGGAATTAACATGGGAAGCACACTTTTTTGACCCCTCCCCTTTTTCTCTACCCTGGCATGATGAATTCCCCCCAAAACTTTCAATGTGCAACAAGAGTCAGCGGCACACTTTTTTTGGAAAATGTTGTGAAGATCCATCAAACGGCACTAAAAATATAGGCAAGTCAAAAAACGCTTTTTCTATGGAAACATGGTCCTAACTATAACTATCTACTGGCGACCGCCAGTAGGCAATACACTTTACAGGCCAGAGTGGCAATAGCCATTCTAAAGCTATACAGATAGGAATTCCTCTGATTTTTGCTTGCTAATAATTTCACGCACATTTGACGAAGCTCCACTAAACTTTCTAGAACCATACCTTTCTCTGCATTGGCGGAGGATACAAAGGGGCATATTTATACTCTGTTTGCGCCGGAATTGCGTCGTTTTTTTTTACGCAATTCTGACGCAAAACTAACTCCATATTTATACTTTGGCGTTAGACGCGTCTAGCGCCAAAGTCCATGGAGTTTGCGTCATTTTTTAGCGTGGACACCTACTTTGCGTTAATGATATGCAAGGTAGGCGTTCCCGTCTAAAAAATTGACTCCGAGGCATGTGCGCCGTATTTACACTCCTGGGCAAAATTCACGCCCGGGAGTGGGCGGGTCCAAAAAAAATGACGTACGGCCGCTTTTGCGCCGTTTTTTAGCGCCAGGTCAGGGCAGGCGTTAAGGGACCTGTGGGCTCGGAAGGAGCCCAGAGGTGCCCTCCCATGCCCCCAGGGACCCCCCCTGTCACCCTTGCCCACCGCAGGAGGACGCCTAAGGATGGAGGGACCCATCCCAGGGACATTAAGGTAAGTTCAGGTAAGTGTTTTTTTTTTTTTTTTTTGGCATAGGGGGGCCTGATTTGTGCCCCCCTACATGCCACTATGCCCAATGACCATGCCTAGGGGACAGAAGTCCCCTGGGCATGGCCATTGGGCAAGAGGGCATGAGTCATTTCTATGGGGGTTGGGAGTCTAAAAAAATGGCGCAAATCGGGTTGACGCAAAAAATTTGCCTCAGCCTGACTTGCCCCATTTTTTGGCGCCCAAGCTCCATATCCCCCTACGCCGGCGCTGCCTGGTGTACGTCGTTTTTTTTCACGCACACCAGGCAGCGCCGGCGGCTAACGCCGGCTAACGTCATTGAATGAATACGGCGCCCGCATGGTGCTTCAGAATGGCGTTAGCCAGCGCTAATTTTTTTGACGCAAAACTGCGTTAGCGCAGTTTTGCGTCAAAAAGTATAAATATGGCCCAAAGTTTTATGAAGATTCATCAAGGGGGTGCAAAGAAAAAAGGAGGGTCCATAAATGTGTTTTGGCACCAAAGCATTTACCACAGACTTTGTACTCTTGTGTAGCGGCCAAACGGCTGAACAGATTTAAATGAAATTTGGCAACATTAAAGATTATGGGGTGCAGGTAATCCTTTTGTTCAGTAGAGGTCATAAGTGTATTTTTAAAGTTATAAAGCATTTAAAGTTAGTAATTTCTGTGGCCAAGGTATTAAGGCATTTAAACTTAGAGCCTGATTTAGAGTTTGGCCGACAGGTTACTCTGTCACAAATGTGACGGATATCCCATCCTCTGTATTACAATTCCCATAGACTAAAATGGGATCATAATATGGTGGAAGGAATATCCTTCACATTAGTGATGGAGTAACCTGTCCGCCAAACTCAAAATCACGCCCATAGTGATTTCTGTGGCCGAGATGTTTGCACAAACGTTTGCTGCTTTTCGCCAAAGTACCATGGTACATAGCGATGCCAAGACATTATGTGATTGGCTAATGACTGACTTTACAAAAGTTAAAGGGAGCCATGGTGTTTTAAGTACACTTTGACTGTGTTCTTAGTTAGGGCATCAGATGTAGTTAAGTATTAAGTTTTATATAAGTTTATATGTTACCACTTAATTAAAATGATAGTAGGGAAAATTATTAAACGTTTTCCATATTTTTTTTTTTAAATGCACAGAGAAGTTCTGCACTTCAGAGGAAGTACTGTGGTACTTAAAAAAAAATATATATATATAAATATATATATATATATATATATCTACTTATATAAAAATCCCCTAAAAAAAAAAAGATTACACAGATGTTATAGTTAGGCTCACATTTCAAATGTATAAAACTATAGAAATTCAGCAGTTACAGTTAGTTATTTCAAGTAACTATAACACGCCCCCACCATGCACAGTTTTCTCACCAATAATTTTATTGCAAACATTGCAGTGATAATTTCAATGATGCCATAGAAGATGTCATGCCTAATGTAATATATGGGGTAAGTAGCAGTGCATGGTGAGGGCGTGAGTTATAGTTAACTTAGGGCACGGGTTATAGTTACTTGAAATAACTATAACTACTAAATTGTTACGGTTTTGTACACTTGACCCCTATAACCATCCAACCCCTTGCCATACACAACCTCCAGTCTACCCCTGTAAGCACCCAACCCCGTGCCACAAATAACTTTTCAAGGTGGAACTGCGGAGAAAACAGACTTTCTTTGCATGCACAGGAATATGATCACATTGTATCGTGTTCAATCACCCTGGAAAAAGGTGGGAAGACCTTGCATACAATGATGTATATTGAACGGGGCCAAACGGCCGGGGTTTGTAGGCCATTTTACATGCTTACATGCTTGTAGTATCAATACATAGGATGTTGCGTTCAAAAGAGCAAGGATGCAAACCACTCCATCGAGGATCACAGATAACTTTTAAAGGTGAAACTGCAGAGAAAACAGCTTTGCTCTGTCTTGGCCATGGGCAAGATGTTAGGATGATGTGTACTTTACAGAAGTAAGCACTTCTTTGTTTGGTGGAGATGTGATCATATTTCTATGCATCAAGAAAGCATCTCCAAAATCAGCAGGAAACACGCTCAGGGGGCCTTTGAGTAAGCTAGTAAGCTGTCCATCACCTGGGAAAAGGACAGGAAAACATTGCATACTGCTAATGTATATGGGGTGGGGCTTCTAGGCTATCTTACATGCTCGTATTGTCACTACATAAGGTATTACACTCAAAAGAGCAAGGATGCAAGCACCTCCAGCAAGGATTCAGATAATCTTTCAAGGTGGAACTGCGGAGAAAACACACTTGCTTTGTGTTGGCCATGCACAAAATGTTAAGATGATTTGTACTTTAGAGAATTAAGAACTTCTTTGTTTGGTGGAGATGTGACCATATTTCTGTGCATCAAGAACACGTCTCCAAAATCAGTGGGAAACACACTTGGTGGGGGGGCCTCTTAGTAAGCTGCCCATCACCCCGGGAAAAAGATGGGAAGATGATGCATACAGCTATTGTATATGAGGCAGGGCTTCTAGGCCATTTTACATCACGTCGTAGTATCGCTACATAAGATATTATGCTCAAAAGACCAATGATGCAAACACCTCCATCGAGGTCTACAGATAACATTTCAAGGTGGAACTGCATAGAAAACATGCTTGCTTTGCCTTGGCCATGCGCAAGAAGTTAGGATGATTTGTACTTTACAGAAGTAAGTACTTCTTTGTTTTGGTGCAGATGTGATCATATTCTTGTGCATCAAGAACGTGCCTCCATAATCAGCAGGAAACACTCCTGGGGGGGCCTTTTAGTAAGCTGGCAATCACCTTGGGAAAAGGTAGGAAGACCTTGCACACACTGATGGGGACCGTGGGGGGACCCTCAAGGCCCCCAAGTTCCCAGCTTGCTCCCTGCCTCCTGCGGGAGGCAGCATTGCTCCTGACCTCAGCGAGCTGCTACATATGCAGGTTCCTCCGTGCCAGAGCAATCTTTAATCTGTTTCCCTGCCCGTATGACAGCAAAGTTAGTTTGCTCTCACTTGACGGGAGCTGTTTGCAAAATAAAACAGCCTATCTCCTGAGGGTGGGAACCTCAGGAGATAGTAGGACCCGACCCTGGTGGGTGGCAGTCTTGAGGGTCATTTATGGCTCCAGGAGGTGGGCTGCACAGCCCCCCTCCTTCAAAAGCACATCGCTGACCCGGGCAGGTGATGGTTCCCTGGCTGTGTGAGTGCCTGTATGGGTGGGTGAGTGGGTGCATGAGTGGCTGCATGAATGACTGATAGGGTACACGAGTGGCTGTATGGGTAAATAGATGCATGGGTAGCTGTATGGGTGAGTGACTAGGTGTGTGAGTGGCTGTATGAGTGACTGAGTGGGTGCTTGAGTAGCTGCATGGCTTACTGATAGGGTACATGAGTGGATGTATGGGTGAGTGAATGGGTGTATGAGTGACTGTATGGGTGAGTGACTGGGTGCATGAGTGGCTGTATGGTTGAGTGAGTGGGTGCATGAGTGGGTGTATGGATGAGTGATAGGGTGCATGAGTGACTGTTTGGGTGAGTGACTAGGTGCCTGAGAAGACGTATGGGTGAGTAATTTGGTGCATAAATGGCTGTATGGGTGAGTGACGGGGTGCTTGAGTGGCTGTATGGATGGGTGAAAGGGTACAAAATTGTCTGCCTGGGCAACTGAATAGGGCCCTGACTGGGTGTATGGCTGAGTGGATGGGTGCATGAGTGACTGTATGGGTGATTGAGTGGGGGGTTGAGTAGTTGTATGGGTGAGTGAATGAGTATGTGAGTGGTTGTATAGGTGAGTGAATGGGTGTATGAGTGACTATGGGTAAGTGAGTGTGTGAATGACTGAATGTAGAGGTGTGTGATGAGGTGCATGAGGGACTGTATGGTTGAGTGACAGGGTGCATGAGTGTCTATATGGGTGAGCAACTGGGTGTGTGAGTAGCTGTATGGGTGAGTGAGTGGGTGCATGAGTGGCTGTATGGAAGACTGACAGGGTGCCTAAGTGCTTGTATGGACAAGGGAATAGGTACTTGAGTGGCTGTATGAGTGAGTGAATTGGTGTATGGTGACTGCATAGGTGAGTGACGGGCTGTCTAAGTGGCTGTATGGGTGACCTAGTGGGTGCATGAGTGGCTGTATGGATTGCTGATAGGGTGCATGCCTGGCTCAATGGGTGAGTGAATTGGTGCATGAGTGACTGTACTGTATGGGTGAGTGAGTGGCTGTATGGGTGAGTGAGTGAGTGCATGAGTGGCTGTATGGATGAGTCAATCAATCAATCAGTTTTTGTAAAGCGCGGCTACTCACCCCGGAGGGTCTCAAGGCACGGGGAGGGGCCTCATCTGAAGAGCCACGTTTTGAGGTTGTTCCTGAAGATGGTGAGAGATGGGCTCTGTCTGAAGTGCAGGGGGAGGATGTTTCAGCTCTTTGCTGCGATGTAGGTGAAGGATCGTCCTCCAGCTGTGGTTTTACGAATGCAAGGGATGGTGGCCGGGGCCATCAGGGCAGAGCGGAGGGATCTGGTGGGGGTGTGGAAGGAGATGCAGTGGTTCAGGTAGGCTGCTCCTGCATTGTTTATAGCCTTGTACGTGTGGGTGAGTAGCTTGAAGATGATTAATTTCTCGACCAGGAGCCAGTGGAGGGCCTCAGATGTTGGGAGATGTGTTCTCGGCGTCGGAGGACCATGATAAGTCTGGCGGCGGCGTTCTGGAAAATGCCTAGGTTGCGGGTGTGCTCAGTCGGTGCAGGGGGAGGGCACTGAGGGATGTGGGCTACCAGGCGTCGTCCCAATCTGAGGTGGCGTTTCCGAAGATGATGAGCTCAGTCTTGTCAGAGTTGAGCTTGAGGCAACTTTCTCTCATCCAGGTGCCAAAGGCTTCCATTACTGAGTAGAAGTTCCTTTTGGCCGTGTCCGGGTCTTCAGTGAGAGAACTGATGAGTTGTGTGTCATTGACATATGACACGATGTTCATACTGTAGCTTCTGACGATGGCTGCGAGAGGGGACATGTATACGTTGAACAGTGTGGGCCTCAGGGAGGATCCTTGGGGGACTCCGCAGTTAACTCCTGTGGGTCTGGATGTGTAGGGTGGGACCTGTTACATCCTCCCGGAGAGAAAGGACTGGATCCATTCCAGAGCTCTTCTGCGGATTCCTATGTCGTGGAGTCTGGTGCATAGAGTGCTGTGGGAGACAATGCCGAAGGCTGCTGAGAGGTCAAGGACTATGAATGCTGCGTTGTGGCCATAGTTTAGGAGTAATCGGGTGACGTCGGTGGCTACCAGGTGGGCTGTCTCCATGCTGTGGTTGCTGTGGGAGCTGGACTGGGAGCTATCCAGGGAGTTATTGGCCTCGATGAAATTCTGTAGTTGTGCGTTGATTGTTGTCTCCAGTACTTTGGCGGGGTGTGTTGCAGCGAGATGGGCCGGAAAGTCTTTAGTTCTGACGGGTCGACCGAAGGTTTCTTCAGGAGAGGGCGTATTTCTAGTCCTCGGGAAGGTGCCTGTGTTGATGGAGCAGTTCACTGTGTTCCAGAGCTCGGGTGATGGATGTGCTGGCTCTGATGTATATGTGGTGAGGGCAGGGGTCCTTAGGGGCTCTGGAGTGGGTGCTGTTCATTATGCTGACTGTTTCCTCCGTGGTGAGCGTGGACCAGCTGTGGATGGTCTGGGTGGTTTCTGGGAGGGTGGGTCGGTCAAAGGTTCCGTTGCCAGGATTTTCCAGGAGGAAGCTGTTGTAGATGTCCTGGATCTTGTGAGTGGCTGTATGGGTGAGTGAATGGGTGCATGAGTGTCTGTATGGGTGAGTGAGTAGCTGTATGGGTGACTGATTAGGTGCATAAGTGGATGTATGGATGACTGGTAGGGTGCATGATTGGTTGTATGGTTGAGTGAATGAGCATTTACATGACATGAGTGAGTGTTTTTGTCATATACTGTATAGGTCAGTAACCACAAAACACACTGCTGCAACACATGAAGAATACTGTCTAAGAATAAGCAATTGTCAATATGTGTCTGAAACAAGTGTTTTTCTGCCACTCTTAATATTTTTCATGTTTTTATGATATATGTCTCCAGAAAGTGGTGATAAAAAGAATATAAATATGTTAGTACCATGCCTATAAGAGATTTAAACAAAGCAGTATTAATTATCCTATAGTTGCAATTTACTAAAAGATTTTGGCGGTCATTCTGACCCTGGCGGTCTTTGACCGCCAGGGCGGAGGACCGCGGGAGCACCGCCGACAGGCCGGCGGTGCTCCAATGGGGATTCCGACCGCGGCGGTAAAGCCGCGGTCGGACCGGCACCACTGGCGGGCTCCCGCCAGTGTACCGCCGCCCCATTGAATCCTCCACGGCGGCGCAGCTTGCTGCACCGCCGCGGGGATTCCGACCCCCCCTACCGCCATCCAGATCCCGGCGGTCCGACCGCCGGGATCCGGATGGCGGTAGGGGGGGTCGCGGGGCCCCTGGGGGCCCCTGCAGTGCCCATGCCACTGGCATGGGCATTGCAGGGGCCCCCGTAAGAGGGCCCCTACATGTATTTCACTGTCTGCTGCGCAGACAGTGAAATACGCGACGGGTGCAACTGCACCCGTCGCACAGCTTCCACTCCGCCGGCTCGATTCCGAGCCGGCTTCATCGTGGAAGCCTCTTTCCCGCTGGGCTGGCGGGCGGTCTGAAGGCGACCGCCCGCCAGCCCAGCGGGAAAGTCAGAATTACCGCCGCGGTCTTTCGACCGCGGAACGGTAATCTGACGGCGGGACTTTGGCGGGCGGCCTCCGCCGCCCGCCAAGGTCAGAATGAGGGCCTTTATTTTCCCTCTTTCCTGTTCTCAGTCTTTATACTAGTACCTATAAACAGAGTACTGTATAATCATCATTGAACAGTGGGAAAAAACAATCATACAGGTTGTAGAAAAACTCCACATCTCCACAATATTTCACTACAATTAAGTGATACTGTGAATTGCACTCACTACAATGTTTAATATATTTAATAAAGCCACACTTACTACAGTAATCAAAAGACTGTGGCCCTCATTATAACTTAGGGGGTAAAAACCGCCTACTGCCATGGTGATGGTGTCAAAATACCGTCACCACGGCTACTATCCGTCAGCCATATTATGATCACTGCCGGACTTCCACCACAAGAAGGGCTTAAATCCGGCAGTGATCATACTGGCGGACGGTGGTAATCTGGCACTGCTACCTCCAGCACCGCCACGCCAGCAGAACGCCGCCAGCCGTATCATGACCTATGATATGGCCTGGCGGTGTTCGGCTGGCGGGGCGCTGCTGGCGGTAGCAGCGCCCCTTCCCGTTGCCTGACGGAAGACCTCAGTGACAAAGGTAAGTCGGGCTTCCGACAGGGGAGGGGGTTGGGAGGATGGCAGGGTATTGTGTGTGTGTGTGTCTGAGTGTGTGCATGAGTGTGTGAATGCGTCTGTGTGTGTTGTTTGTGTGGGTGTATGCGTGTGAGTGAATCCGTGTAAGAATGATGAAGTGAGTGTGTCTGCATGTCAGTGTGATTGTGTGTAAGAAGGTGTGTGAGTATGTCTGAAAGTATGCGTGTATACCAGTGTGTGTATTGAATGTGTGTATGCCAGTGTGAGTGATTGGGTGTATGCGTGGTGCGTGTCTGTGGGTGTGTGCGTGTATGGGGGGTTGGAGGGAGCGTCAGGATCGGAGGGGGTGTGTGAGTGTAAGGATCGGAGGGGGTGGGGCTGTGTGTGTGAGGATAGGAGGGGGTGGAGGGTGGGGGAGGTTCAGATGGGGTGGGGAGTTTGGATGGAGGGGAAGTGGGGAGGTGTCAGGATCGGAGGGGGTGTGTGAGTGTAAGGATCGGAGGGGGTGGGGCTATGTGTGTGAGGATAGGAGGGGGTGGAGGGCGGGGGAGGTTCAGATGGGGTGGGGAGTTTGGATGGAGGGGAAGTGGGGAGGTGTCAGGTGTGCATTGGGGGGGGGAGGAGCTGCCTACCGGTGACAGGGAAGGAACTCCCTGTCACTGGTAGGACCTACCTCCATGGTTTTTGTGGCGTTGCTAACGCCACGAAAACCATGGTGGTAGGCAGGCTCATAATGCCGCCAGTAGTACTTTGCTGGCCGCCGGTTTGGAGACTGACATCTCCTGCCCGGCGGCTGATAACGCCATGGTGGTATGAGTGGAGCAGTGGCGGTATGTACCGCCAGCCTGTTGGCAGTACTACTGCCACACTTCCACTCACTCTCAGGGTCATAATGACCCCCTGTATATTAAAAACTATTTGCTTATTATTATACCTGGTGCAATTCGACAAACAAATATAATCCACACTTGAATATTCAACATTGTTTTGTAGACATCACCCCTGATAGGCCCAATGATGTCTTAAACAGTGATGATCCATGTAGAGAGAAGACCATATATTTATTTTCTTCAAGAAATCCTATGGAGATATTTCATCCACACTTCATATTTGGATATCCTTTCATTGACAGCTGTTTCAGATATTGAATGAGATAACAGACCTATTGTTACAGGCAGAGCCACTAACAGCACTCCAGGCACACTTGAAACTTTCTCCGAAAAGAAACAGAATATTTGAAGGCATAGCATCACAATAAGGGAATCGTAAAGTGGCTTTGGTTTGGGGAAGAGGAGCATCCCTTAAACCTGGTGCATGTTTGAAAGAAAGGGCTTCATGTAATATGAACTCTGAAACGTATAGCATGTTATTGCTGGAGACATCCTGTCCCAAAGATATTTGGAAACCCCTGAGCAGATACCTAGCCAGGAAGGCAACTGATCAACAAAGCACCGAGAGGAGCTGAAGAGGATAAAACTACTTATATTAGAGGACTTTAGCTAAGGAGATTTGGCATGCAATGTTTGAGGGAGGTTCTAAGCAAACTGTGGAAAGTCATATGTAACAGTAAAGTATCTGCCTATTGATACGGTACTGGGTTTGAAAGTATGCACCATATAATAAAGACATGAAATGACATGGCTGCACTGTAAATGGCAAAATAAGTATAATCTAACAAAAAAGGGACAGGGTTTTGGTGAAGGGTGTCAGAGCTGGGGCTACTACATCAGAAGTAGACCATGTGACAGAGGTTAACAGGCAATTATATATTTTAGGAGGGATTGAGCTGGTACCAGGGTTACTCACATGGATGATTCTTAGTCAACATAGAACACAATTCATACATGGCACTTGCCAATGCCCACTCATATAAGAAGAAGCCCTGAATAATAGCTATAAATCTTATTTGCAACTATACTCAACTAAAAGGACTATCACACAAGGCTACTGAGGGTTCCACAAGAGGGCTGAAACTCTAACAGATTTATCTACAATGAAAATGTGCTAATGCCCCTTGTGAAAAGAAGAAAATATAGAGATAAACAAAATACGAATACATTATAAACTGAACTAACTCAGACTTGGTCAAGAGCTCTGATGAAAGAAACATCAGCAGCAGTGCTAGATTCTTTTACTGAATAACTCCAGCGGTGAGAGAACAGAAGGAGTGCGAATTAGCGCAGAACGTTTTTTGAAGAAAAGCAATAAATGTTCCAATGGAAACAGGTGGTTGTAAACTACAAAGAGTGAGGTGAATAAAGCCTAAATTCTAAGCAAAGCCTACACTCTTTTTGGAGATCTGCCAAAGAAATTAGAGAATATTTCACCTAACAAACCAGAACAACATACCTGACCATCACTAAAGAAGACTTGGCATAGCAAAACAAGGGCTAAACCTGACTAGCACAAATCAAGCATAAGAGAGCAAGGAAAGGGTTTGTCCCAGGTAGACAGCATGACGATATGGGATTCCCAAGAAGACCCAAAGATGAGTAATCGATATGGGCCACGAAGAGCCAGACAGTAGGCCTCAAATGCAAGCACAAATGTATCTAGTAATAAGGAGAGTGCATTTACTTCTCTTGCAAACCAGCGTACAGGATACAATTGCTGGCTTCTGCGGACTACTGAGTCATGCCGGTCTGTGGTGTGCGTACGTGCGGCAGGTCAGCCCTGCTGAAGTTTTCTAGCACATATTCATAGTTAACCTTCCTTAATAACCAGCCAACGTTGCGCTCCTTTCTTTGTCCCTTCTGCACCTTAGCAGTTCTGAATGACAAGACAGACTTGGTTTTCAGAGTAATTTTCACCAGTGCTTGCAATCTCTAGCATTCATCATAAGGCATATTCCATGCAAAATGATTACCTTTGTACATGGCAATTGCGTAAACCAAAGTGTCTATCAAAGGGGGAAATACTTTCCTAATACTTTCCTAATACAGGTCAGGACTAGAATTTGTTTTTTCTACTAGACATAGAGGCATATCAAGCATATTATAAAAGGATAACAAACAGGCGATGGACATGAATAGCAAAAATGTACAGAGAACGATTTTTACAAAACCACAGAGTATACTTACCTACTAAGGCAGTGGTTCCCAACCTTTTGATTTCTGTGGACCCCCACTTTAACATTAATGAAACCCAGGGACCCCCACTGAATCATCATTAGAATCCGGGGACCCCCGCCTGAGTCATTACTGGAAGCTAGGGACCAAATTTGTCAATATTTGTTAATATTTTTTTATTTTCTAGGCTCTCGCGGACCCCCTGAGAAGGCTTTGCGGACCCCCAGGGGTCCCCGGACCACAGGTTGGGAACCACTGTACTAAGGTTTTGATGCAACATGTTTTACAGTTTCAAAATAAACAACTGTCAGGCAGTGACTTTGAGTATAGTTGTTGTTAGTTTAACACCACATGTGTTCTTTGCTGAACGGGGAGACTTAGCATGCACAAGTTTTGGAATCATTGTTATGTGTTTCCTGCGGCTTGATTAGGAGGATTCACAAACGTTTTGCTTATGGAGTGAAAACTATAGGCCTTCTTCAGGATTGAAATGACAAATTATTGTCTCTTCTTATTTCATGCGAAGCACTTAATTGCCTTCCTCGTGCTATACAAATACCGTCAATTGATAAATAAAGTGAACACATACTAAAGAGACCTTTTCTAAGTGTTAAACATTTATCCAACAAAGTGCAGAGTCTGTTAAATATTTACCCAAATGAAGTGCAGTACTAAATTTAAAAACATCATGGAGCCCTTTGTCGCGCCTCTTGGGGTGCATGGAATCCAAATGAATAATTTTGTGCTAAACCCTCTTTGAAATAGCCAGTATTTCTCATTGAACTAACAGAACGAATCCATGCATCAGGTCCCAGAATTTATAATCTGCTATTTCGTTCTCTCATTCTAATTGTAAATGATCTCCTACAATTTGTTCTCTTAGGCATAAAATCAACTGTGAAAATCTATTTTCAAGGCCACCTCATAATTAAAATTTTCATGTGGACATAAGAATACTTCTGATGCGCCCTTGAGGGCAGTGGTCAAGTGAGATGAGATAATTTAACAGATTGGCAGCCTGTACCACCAAGCAGCAGGTATATCATGCCATGATACAGGTTCCTAGAAAAACAGAATTACAAGACCAACCCATGCAGCCTCTTGTTCGCTCTTTTGTTAAATGCCAACAATTAGTTTGTAGTCTGGAATATCTTGCAAACCCTGCTAACCAAAACAAACTAAATCATAAAAGATATCTTGCAAACCCTACTAACCTGAACAAAGTCCTAAAACAATCACCACATTTTGTAAGCAATCATAATATCCTCCCATGTTTTGTGCTTTGAAGATGCTTCTTTCGGGAGTGCTTTCTCCCTAACCAAAGTTCTGCCCAATTGCATGTCTTCCTTCACTTGAGGTTGAAACTAACCGCACCTGAAACATACATTCAGTTCTTCAGGGCAAAGGGTTCTTTATCAAAAAGTTTATTTCAGCAGCCATCTTACTCTTCCTACCCAGCAGATCCCCCATTGTCCTGTTGCATGCCATTGGTTCAGGAAAACTCCCCTGACCAATGGAAGTTCTTTTGTGTACTATAAATGAGGAGAGAGAAAGGACTGTGAATCATGGCATTTATATGGCTCCTTTTCCCCACATTCATGGTTGCAACAGCCAGTCGCCCTCTTAAGTATAACCCTGTCTACTCCACCTCTCAAGAAAAGAAACTGAACGATTCACAAGTGAGAAGGAAACATGTCTACCAACCCCAGCATTCCCCAGCCCACCCACTGGTGTACAAAGAGGCTATATTTCAGCATCACTATGGGGAAAGCTATTGGAGCTGTATATTTTAACAAACTGATTGCACAAAATAAATTAATTGGATCAATCATATCCCCTTCTTCTGCCAGAGTGTTACTTCGATTGCTTCGCCTGGATGGTGACACGTACATTTGGTGCTATCATAGCACGTTGGTCCTCTTTATGCAAATGGTTCTTTTCCTTCTTGACGCAGAAGCTCACCACTGGATAACGCAGAAAGTATGAGAACTATTTCACATCCACGGCTATCTTTTACTATATATGCATCTGGGTTCACATTTTTTACTGTTTGCATTAGGGGACATGGCATCCTTTCTATACCAATACAGTGGCTGGGGAGGAAATGTGGGAAATCTAACAGTGGTATTTCTTCCAAGTTTCGTCTCTATGGTGCCCTCTCCCCTACCTCGATTCCTTACAGCCACAATCCTTTCTTCCCATCAGCTTTGATCCCCTGTGACCCAAGCACTTCCCAGCAGCTCCTGCCTCTCCCCTTTCTGCAGCTGTCCATGTCGCCGACACCTGCCATGTCTTGGGCTGGAGACAACCTCACCGGAGCAACCAGAGACTGCTAGGGGCAGAGAGCTGGAGCTCGGAACAGTGGCGCAGACGGCAGGAGTGCAACGCGGGGGGCATTCTGGGAAAATTCCCCGGAATACTAACCGCATACCACCCTCCCCTGCATGTGCGCTCTTAATTGCAACTCTAGCAGAGAGCGCATGGGAGCCTTCACTCAAACAGTGAGCTGTGGGAATTTTGATGTCTGTGCGACAGTAGTCCCCACCAGTCCGAGGGAAAAAACAGGGACGTCTTAAGGATCTTGGGGACCCTAGGCCAAACGGTTTTTGGGGCCCCTGTTCAGAAAAGCTTTGAATTTATGATCCAATGTCAGCTCTTTCATGCACTCTTTGGCCAGGTCACTGACAGGGCACTGGCATGCTGGTCCAATTCTAAATGTGTTTTCATCTAATATTCATGGATAGTGATACGTGTTTTCAAAATTGTAACACAGCAGCAGCTCACTAATATTACTGCAAATAATCTCTCTGACACTCTCCCATTTCTAAGAAATGAGGTTCTGTTTTGATCTAAAAGAAACTTTTTTCATGGAGTTTGAAAGGTCATCAGAGCAAGACTCTCTGTAGAACAGATCTGGCTCTATAAGGGGGTCCCCAGAAAGGCTGGGGCCCTGGGACAGAGCCCACTTCGCCCACACCTTATAAAGTCTTTAGATAAAGAAGGGACTGGGGTATCAGAGCCGTTACTTAGGGCATAGACTTCACAAGGAGTGAGTCGGAAGAGAAGCACTGTCCCTCCCCTGCGAGGTCACTGGACCGATTTTCACAGCCCACTGACCACATCATGACATTTACTTTTCCAAGCAGGAGACAGAAGCCTGGGTATCCAGGGTCTTTCACTCCCCAGTTCGGGAAAGAAACACTAACTCATGGCAGAGAGTTGAAAAATGGAGTAAGGAAGGGTGTGAAGTGCACGGGAAGCGCACGTTGCGAATAGGAGGGATGAGGCGTGGGGGAAGAAGTGAGGGATGGGTTGACGGGGAGGATGTGAGTGCTGATGGGGTGCAAATGGGGTGACAAAGAGGGATTAGAAGAGGAAGTGTAGGGTTTGAATTGTTGAGGTGTGAAACGGGGATGGGTGAGTAATGGCAGGGTGTGCACGGAAGAGGCGGGCAATGGTTTAAGAGGTAAGACGGGAGGAGGGCAGATTTCAGTGCTTAATAAATGCCAGTGGTTGACAGTGGTGGGCACGAGCACTCAATTGTTGGTACTAGAATGTATTTTTCATCAGAGGACTTTCACCCAGAACAAGAGAGAGATAGAAAGCAAAGGGAGAAATAAGGACACAGACATGACAGAAAAACAACAATAAAGGAGAAAGTTGGAATTAAGGAATGTGCCAGAGTAAGCCAAAGAGATATAGAGTGGTGGAAAAAAGTGGAATGAGGTGGAATCAGGACTAGTCAGCCTTGGAATTTAGCAAACTCGGAGTTTGTCACTATCAATGACGGGCTCCTGAGGCCAACTTTGGGCTCCGGCTCCTATTTTTAACGCATTAAACACTGGCCGGGTATGAATGAAAGGGGAGAAGAATGGGGTTAAGAAAGAGTGGTATGGGGGAGAGAAGGAACAGGATAGGGAGAGTCAAGGTAAGAGACTGAATACACGTAAGTGGAAGCTGGGCAACAGAAACAACAGAATGATGAGAAAGAGCAAAGGGTGAGAAGATGCAAGTCCGAAGGGGTAAAGGAGTGGGATGAGAAAGGAAGCGATGGGAGGTGAGAGGAGGACTTCCAGAAGAAGCATAGGAGGAAAGAACAGTAGGAAGTGAAAGCTGTAGAGGAAAACAACAGGATGAAAACAGGGACAGCCTGATAGTATATTAGACTGTGATTTTGGGTAGAAGCTAATTCAGAAATTTCCCTCCAAGCAATACCGAGACTCAAGCTAAAAGGATGTTAGGTAGGAAATGGTCTATTTTGCACCCTCTGTTTTTCTTTTAACATGCACTGATAGTTGAGTTATGAGCCATTAATAATGCGCATGTATTGTGAGCTATGTGCAGCGCATCCCATTATTGAGATATTCCTGACCTACACCAGGCACCGTCCCTGACTTGTGATATGCCCCACTATTGTACAAATATTGACATATCTGCAAGGCTTCTAATATGCATTCCTCAAAATATGTCTCAAGCTCTAGACTCCAAGTGCCTTGTCATAACAAATATTCTCACAAATCACCTCTATCTTAGACCACAGTATTTGCTAGTACCCATGTATTGAAAAAAACATAGGTCTTACAGTGCATCTTTACATAAATTTATAAATCACAGTGGTTTCACAGTACTGTAACATCAACAGAGCTTTCAAAGTGTGCTTATATTATGATTCTTAGCATGCACTGGTGTTGAGAGTGTACATTTATGTTTCTCTGTTTGGAGTGCCCAAATGGTAATATTGGGTATCCTTCTTTTCAGCCTCACATTGAGGCCAAACCTGTCCCATGACATGAGTGAAGTACTGGACCTATCCTGTGACCTGGAGAATTACTTCAAGTGTACCTCCATTCTACAGACCGTGGACTACTGTCCATGTGGTGTGTTTAGTACTGTTAGACCTGACATCCTTATTTTATTTTTTTTACAGATTTTTTTGAGGTTTGCAATATTTAGGCTTATACATACAGTATACTTAGAGAAGGATACTAGGTTCTGCTATCAAGTCAACTCGTATTTAACTCACCTCGCCTTCCCTTCCTAGCCCTGTGTGCTAAGTCTGGTTAACCTCAGCCCAGCCTGGCCTCTCGTGTTAGTATCATACTCTCGTATTCCGCCTAGCGCTCTAACTCCCTCCTCCAATTAGGAAGTCTAGGGCCAAACGGGTACTTCCAGTTCCCTGTTAGCTCCCTCTTTGCTCGTATATATGTGAGATCCTGTAGCTCACTGGGGGCCCTATTCTTGGGGGTGTGAGGGAACCAATGAAGAAGACAATGCCCAGATTGCAAGGAACATCCCGAGACAGGACCTCAGCCACGTAGGCCATTAATTCCCTCCAATAGGCAGTTAGGTTCGGACAAGACCACATCATAAGTAGAAACTCGGCTGCTGCCTCCCCGCATTGTGGGCACTTGGCGTCTACTACTTGAAAGTGGTCGCGGAGACACCTCGGGGTTAGATAGGCGCTATGTAGTATGTAGAAGATAACTTTGGTGCTCTCTCTAATATTAGTTTCCAGTCCCTCTCTAGTAGCGGGATCCCCAGATCAGTCTCCCACTTTATTCGGAAAGCCTCCATGGGACGCAATGCTCCCACTCTGATTGCCCCATAAAGGCAAGTTACTGCACTCCGATACTACTATGTAGTTAGTGACGCCAGGGGGCCGTGGCTCGTTTCGCCCAGTGTGCCAATGCTTTTCAATAGTGAGGGTAATAGCGCAATGCAGTAAGAAGTGGCCACGTGGGAGGTTGTACTCCTGCTGGAACCCCTCGAAGGGGAGAAGCTCCCTATCCCAGTACAAGTCCCCCAATCGTGTAGCTCCCGCGTCTACCCAGAATGCAATGCCCCCGCAGTCTCCCCGGTGGGGCACCCATAGCAACCAAGCCATTGGTATGTCAGGAGAGTAAGGGATGTCTGTACTAGTTTTTTGGAGACATCTATTCCAGCATTTTTGTATGACCCAGACCTCAGGAGTGTCTGTGTGAGTGGGTCCTGTGAATTTCAGTAGGGTTCCCGACAGTTGAGGAAGGTGTGGGACCATTGAGTTTATACTGCAGTTTGATATTCTGCACCCGCTATCCACAGTGTTAGCCATTGCAACTGGGCCGCCAGATAGTACGACTCATAGTCTGAGACCGCCAGTCCCCATTCCATATGCTGTCTTTTTATGGTAGTCAGGGCCACTCAGCGCCTCCCGGTTACCCATATGAATGCAGTGATCAGGTAATTCAGCTTCCTGAAGCCCGCAGCTAGGATCCAAAGCGGTAGAACCACAAACTAGTATATTAGCCTAGGCAGAGCCACCATCTTGAGCAATGCTATTCTCCCCGCCACCGACAAAGGGAGCGTCTTCCAGAAGTCCAGACTAGTTTTCAGTGCTCTAGTGGCTTTGACTATATTGCCCTCTAGTAGATCAGCTCTATTGTGGTAAACTCTGACTCCTAGGTAGGATATACACCTAGGTTCTCAGGGAACATGTCCTAAGTTCTCCAGTGGGTCTCGGTCTGCTGTCAGGGAGAAGAGTTGCAATTTCTGCCAATTCACCTGTAACCCTGAGAGCGAGCCAAGTTTTTCTGGGAGTGTCCTGGCTCCCCCCTTAGTTCCGATGCTGTGTTCGGCAGGAACATGAGCAGATCATCTGCATAGGGCACTATGCGATGGGAGGTGTCACCATGCAGTAGTCCCTGATACCAGTGAGCCAATGGCTCCATACCCAGTGCAAACAACAAGAGGGCGAGAGAGAACAACTCTGGCGTGTGCCTCTCTCCACGCTATATAATTAGCAAATGGTGGTCCCAGTTTGCACTCGGGCTCTAGGGTCTCTGTACAGCAGCTACATCCATCCAATAAACCCATCCCCCAGTCCCATATGTTCTAGTACTTCATACAGATATTTCCATTCCAAGCTGTTGAAGGCCTTCTCTATATCGACAGCAAATACGGCGGCAGATATTCTGTCTGGGCTGTCCGCATCAAGGAGCTTGATAAGACGGCAGACATTCTGGGCTGTGTTCCATGTGGGGATAAATCCTGCTTGGTCCATGTGGGCTAGGCGAGTCATGAAAGGCAACAGTCTTGTCACAAGGACACAACTGAGGATTATATAGTCCGTATTGAGCATTGATAGTGGCCTGTAAGCCTTGCTGTTGGGGACTGGTTTACCAGGTTTCAACAGCGGGTTAGACCTGACATCCTTGATGGGTTTACCCTAACATTTTGCCTTCATACCTCCTGTTTTGCTGACCTTAATTTTGCTGGCTTTAGGGCTCTGGGCACTTTGCCACTGCTAACCAGGGCTAAAGTGAATGTTCTTTCTGCCTAAAATCTGGTAACATTGGCTTATCCACAAATGGCATACTTTATTTACTTATAAGTTCCTAGTAAAGTGCTCTACATGTGCTTAGGGCCTGTAAATTGAATGCATCACTGAATGTGCCACCCACTCTAGGAGGCCTTCAAATATGTCTCAGGCCTCATATTGTAGAGGCTGTAGGTGCAGTTTTAAACTGCCATGTCAACCTGGCAAGTTAACCCTCTTGCCAGGCCCAAGCCTTCCATTTTACTATATATAAGTCACCCCTAAGGTAGGCCTAAGACAGCCCAAGGGCAGAGTACAGTGCATTTAAAAAGGAGTGAAAAACTCTTACATTTGTTTTTCACTACTGTAAGGCCTATTTCTCCCAAAAGATAACATTATTCCATTTTATAAGTGTAATTTCCAATTGGTAGGAAATGGAACCCCCACGTTTGGTGTCTCTGGAATACCAATTTAAAATCACAATGTATGGAAAAGTTGGATTTTAAATTGTATTTCTGATAATGCCACTTTTAGAAAGTTGGCTTTCTTACTTTAATAATTGGGTGCCTTCTGGTTGTGTCTAAATACATATCTGGGTACGCGACAGTTGGGCTCTTGTGCATTCCCTCCAGACAGCCACAGACAAAGGGAGCGTAGGTGTGATGGGCCATCCACAGCAGGATGGTAGGGAGGAGCTGACACACCTGAATAGGTGATTTCCTGATCCCACATAAAGTGCTGGATAATGCCCTGTAGTGAGTCTGGAGCCATAGCAGGAAGCGCAGGGACTCTGTGCACTTCCGAGGCCTCTTTTTGAAGTCTCCCCCACTTCAAAGGCACCACTGGGTATAAGAACTGAGCCTCAGACCCCACCAACTCAGTACACTTGTGGACCTGTAGATACTTTGCCAGGAAGGAGGACTGCTGTGCTGCTGAAAGGACTGTCACTTTGCTGGACTCTGCTGGACACCTGCTCTGCTCTGCTGATCTGCTTCCCTCCTTCTGTAACTGCCAGAACCTACACATTGACCCCATTGCACTGTGCATCTCCATTTACTCCAACATATCACCACTGCTTCGAGGATCAAGGACACCTCTTCACCCTCGATTCCGGTGCACCACCTCTACAGCGAGGATTGAGAGCACCACATTGCAGACTGCGTGATGTATAGTTACCAGTCCTGACCCATCTCCGAATTTGCGCAGCTCGTAACCGATGCATTGCCTGCATCTGCACGATCGATGCCAATGCATCTTCTCCTGTGCTCCTAGCATCTTGTCTGCGACATTGACGCATCTCCGAACTAAGGTACTGTTTTCAGCGGGCCAGGGCTGGTCCCTGTATCAGACCTGTGCTCCATCACAGTCGGCCTGAATTTTCAGATTTGACCCTGTTAAGCGTGCCCAGATATCCCTGGTTTGTGCTTTATGCTTCTAAGCACTACAACTAAGTTTATTCCCGAAAAATTCATATCTGGACTTCTGCTTATTGGATTTTTGTTGCTTTGGTCTTGTTTCATTCACTAAATTAAACTCTAATCTGTAACCAGGTGTGGTATATTTTGTGTGTTTTTTCCACTGTTTTACTATTTGAAGTACTGCACAAATACTTAACACTTAGGGCCTGATTACAACGTTGGTGGATAGGATACTCCGCCACAAAAGTGCCGGATATCCCACCCGCCATTTTACAAGTTCCATAGGATATAATGGAACCTGTAATACTGCGGACGGGTTATCTGTCACTTTTGTGACAGAGTAGCCCATCTGCCAAGGTCGTAATAAGGTCCTTAAGACTTAAGTTAAGCCTGACTGCTTCATGCCAACCTACAAGGGGGTGAGCACAGGCTCATTTAGGATGTGTTTGTGACTTGCTCTGACTAGGATTGTGGCTCCTGCTTGGATAGGGTGCATACCTCCGCCAACCAGAAACTCCGGGGCATATTTACAAGCCCCTAGAGCCTTCCAGCGTCACATTAGCGTCCTTTTTGTTATGCTAATGTGGCGTTAGGAAGGCTTTTAGCTGCACTGTATTTACCAAGTGGCGCCATTTCCTTGTGCCACATTATGCCTGTGCCAGGCATAATGTATGCAAGGGGGGCATTCCTGCCCTAAAAGGCCTGCAAAAATGGCAAAGTGAAATCTATAAGATTTCATTGCGCCATTTTTTGCGTCATTTTTAATGCATGCCCAAATCAGGCATTAACCCCTTCGCTGCCTTTCCCCCCTCCTGTGCCAAGCCTTTTTTTGGCTATGTGGGGTAGTTCGTGCTTCGGCCCTCATAACCTTTTGTCCACATAAGCTATCAACGCCAAATTTGCATCCTTTTTTTCCAGCATTCTGGGTATTCTAAAGGTACCCAGAGTTTGTGGGTTCCCCTAGGGGAGACCAGGAAATTAGCCAAAATACAGCTAAAATTAGTTTTTTTGGGAAAAATGTGCTGCAGAAAAAAGCATGTGTTTTTTCCCTGCAAATGGCATCAACAAAGTGTTTGCAGTGCTAAAATCACCAACTTCCAAGCTTTCGGAGCAGGCAGACTTGATTCAGAAAACCACATTTTTTAACACAGTTTTTGCATTTTACTGTGACATACCCCATATTTTACTATTTTTTGTGCTTTCGGCCTCCTTTCAGTCAGTGACAGAAATGGGTTGAAACCAATGGTGGATCCCAGACAGTTAAACATTTCTGAAAAGTCAACAAAATTCTAAATTCAGCAATGAGTGATTTGTGTAGAACGTTCAAGGTTTTCCTACAGAAAGTAACAGTTGGAATAAAATAATAATAATATGGAATTGAGTTGAAAAATGCCATTTCTGTCTACGTTTTCTTCTGTAACGTTTTCCACCTATGGCAGATTTTTAAAAACAATATACCAATACGACTGCTGGACCCTTCTGGTTGTGGGGATATATAGGGCTTGTAGGTTCATAAGGAACCCAAGGTACCCAGAGCCAATAAATGAGCTGCACCTTGCGATGGGTTTTCATTGTATACCGAGTATACAGTAATTCATTTGGTAAAATATAAAGGGTGACAAATAGGTATCAAGGAAACCTATGTATTTCTGAAATGGGCATGAGATAAAGGAGTTTAGAACCAGTGGTTATTTGCACATCTCTGAATTCGGGGTCCCTATACTAGCATGTGAATTACAGGTGATTTCTCAAAATTACTTCTTTTTTACACACTGTCTTACATTTAGAAGGCAACAATGTAAAGAAAGACAATTGGCAATGACACGTATTCTTCTATTCTGTATTCCCCCAATTCTCCTGATAAAAATGGTACCTCACTTGTGTGGGTAGGCCTAATGCCATAGACAGGAAATACCCCAAAATGTAACATGGACACATCACATTTTTACATTGAAAACTGATGTATTTTTGGAAAGTGCCTAGATGTGGATTTTGGGCTGTAGCTCCTACAAAACTGTACATTTTTTAAAACCTAGACACCTAGGGGAATCCAAGATGGGGCTACTTGTGGGGCTCTCACCAGGTTCTTTTACCCAGAATCCTTTGCAAACCTCAACTTTTCCCTCACATTTTGGTGATGGAATGTTCTGGCATCTGAGGGGAGCCAATCAATCAATCAATCAATCAATCAAGAAATTTGTATAGCGCGCTACTCACCCAGAGGGTCTCAAGGCGCTGGGGGAGCGGGGACCGCTACTGCTCGAACAGCCAGGTCTTGAGTTGCTTCCTGAAGGAGAGGTGGTCTTGGGTCAGGCGGAGGTGGATGGGGAGGGAGTTCCAAGTCTTGGCTTCCAGGTAGGAAAAGGATCTTCCTCCCATGGTGGCTTTTCTAATGCGTGGCACGGCGGCGAGGGCGTGGCTGGTCGATCGTAGCTGGCGGGTGGGAGTGTAGAAGGTCAGGCGGTTGTTGAGGTACCTGGGGCCCAGGTCGTGGAGGGCCTTGTGTGCGTGGGTGAGGAGACAGAACGTGATTCTCTTGCTGACGGGGAGCCAGTGCAAGTCTCTCAGGTGTCCGGAGATGTGGCTGTGACGGGGGATGTCAAGGATGAGGCGTGCGGAGGCGTTCTGGATGCGTTGGAGTCTTTTCTGTAGTTTGGCCGTGGTTCCGGTGTAGAGGGTGTTACCCTAGTCCAGTCGGCTGGTGACGAGTGCCTGGGTGACCGTCTTCCTGGTTTCGGTGGGGATCCATCGGAAGATCTTTCGGAGCATGCGTAGGATGTTGAAGCATGATGATGAGACGGCGTTGACTTGTCTGGTCATCGAGAGGGAGGAGTCCAGGATGAAGCCCAGGTTGCGTGCGTGGTCCGTTGGTTTGGGTGCGCTGCCCAGGGCAGGGGGCCACCAGGAGTCGTCCCAGGCAGAGGGTGATGATCCAAGGATGAGGACTTCCGTCTTGTCTGAGTTCAGTTTCAGGCGGCTGTTCATCATCCACTCGGCTACGTCTTTCATCCCTTCGTGCAGGTTGGTTCTGGCGGTGGCTGGGTCGTTGGTGAGGGAGAGGATCAGCTGGGTGTCGTCGGCGTAGGAGATGATGTTGAGGTTGTGTTGGCGTGCGATGGCTGCGAGGGGGCTCATGTAGACCGAGGGGGTAAAACGTCACAGACAAACGAGCCACAAACGTCCTTCCACCCAGCATTCCCCGAAGTCTCCCGATAAAAATGGTACCTCACTTGTGTGGGTAGGCCTAGTGCCCGCAACAGGAAACGCCCCAAAATAGAACATGGACACAACAAATTATCTATTACAAAACTACCTGTTTTTGTAAGGGGGCACCTGCGTTTTTGGTTCTGGGCATGGCTGTCATCTAGGGAAACCTATCAAACCCAGACATTTTTTAAAACTAGACACCGGGTACAATCCAGGGAGGTGTGCTTTGCATGGATCCCCCAACGTTTTCTTACCCAGAATCTCCTGCAAACCTCTAATTTAGCTAAAAAAGCAAATTTTCCTCACATTTCTGTGTCAATGCACTGGCACAAAATTTTCTACCACCCAGTGTTGCCTTCGGTCTCCTGATAAAAATGATATCTCACTTGTGTGGGTAGCTCAAGTGCCTGTGACAGGGAAGGGCCAAAAATGTGTAGAGATTGAGGAGATATCACAGTGAGTTGATATGCACAATTATTTGTATACATTTTTAGGCTGACTCTGCACTGGGTACCCACACAAGTGAGGTATTATTTTACTTGAGAGACCAAGGGGAATGCTGGGTGGTAGGAAATTTGTGCCGGCGCGGTGATCCTACAAAAAATGCTGAGGAAAATTTACTTTTTTAAGCAAATTTTAAGGTTTGCAGAGGAGTCTGAGCGAGAAAATGTTGGGCAGCCCACTCAGCCACACCTCGCTGGATTCCATCGGGTGTCTAGTTTTAAAAAATGTCTTGGTTTGGTAGGTTTCCCTAGATGACCGCCGCTCCCGGGACCATAAATGCAGGTGCGCCCCCCTTGCAAAACAGGTTGTTTTGTAATACATCATTTTGATGTGCTTATGTTGTGTTTTGGCCCCTTCCCTGTCATGGGCACTTGGCCAACCCACACAAGTGAGGTAGCATTTTTATCAGGAAACCGGGGAAGCAGTGGCTGGTAGGAAGTTTCTGGTTTCTTTTTGCTTCTGGAAGACTATGGCACAGAAATGCAAGACAAATGTGTGATTTTAGTCACATTTTGGAGCTTACAGGGCATTGTGGCTAAGAACCTTGTTGGGATCCAGAAGAGGCACACCACCCTGTACTCCACTAGGTGTCTACTTTTCAAACTTATCTAGAGTTGGTACATTTTCCCTAGAGAAAAAGCGAGCATGCTACCAAGATTCATACTTCTGTGATGTTCGAAACACTCAAATTGTGAAAAGAAATGCCCTTAGGTTTTGTTAAAAAGACCCCTCAACCATCAACCTAGTTGGTGGCATGCTTAATCATTGGGGTCCCACCCGAGACACCTAGCATATCACAAGTGTGCTTTGATGCCTGATTACAACAGAGCGTTTTTTCGTGTTTTATTTTACCACACATTCTGGTTGGATTTAACATGAGGGTGAAAGATGGTTGAATAGACCAAATTACATTAACAAGAGATTTCACAAAAATGAAATGCACTGTTTTTAACTCAAAGGACAAAAAACTGAACCAATGACTCACAGATCGTAAGCTGTAAAGCCACAACAAGGCACCAACCGCTTTACAGTCCATTGACACACAATTCATTTGTGACATGCACAAGACCATTCATGCCGCCAGACGTGGGCCCAGCACATTACAACACTCACATCAACAGACAGCGCCATTCAAGGGTCCATCACTTTCATACACCACATGCCTGACATAGCAATCACACAAGCTGACGGAGTCTGTGGACTGACGTTTGGCAAGCAGTGTGTTGTAGTGACCAACAGCAAGTTACTATTCACACTGCCAGTTTAGTACCAGCTCACACATACCACCAGCCAAGTGCCACTCCACGTACACCGCCAGCCAAGTGCCACTCCACGCACACCGCCAGCCAAGCACCACCCCATGCATACCATCAGCCAAGCATCGCTCTATGCACACCACTTCACATTTAAAAAAAAGAAAAGAAAACACTAACTAATTGTAAGCACAAAACTACAAACACAAAAGCTCTAACTAAATGCATGACAGTAATGCCAACCATGAAACTGAACAAAAAATATAAAATAATACAGAACAGGCAGTTTACTTTTACGCTCACAGTAGTTCCTAATAATTCTTTTGGGTGTGGTAACTTCTGAAATAGCCGGCCACACATAGCCCAGGCTTAGAAGGACAATCAGGGCAGTACATACGAGTCTACCTCTGGATACCTCTTTGGGCACACACTATACATTTCTTAGCGAAAAAGTCTTTTTTGGGCGTTGGAGAAATGTGATCAGGAAAGTGGCGATCTTTCAATTTAGCCACATCCTCCACCACTGCTCCTCTAGGAAATCTGGCCTGTTCCACTATAACAAGGTTCTCTAACACAGACTCTTGAAACTTAACAAATGTCATCTTTGACTCAGAGGAACAATCCTTGAACACAATAAAAGCATTAAATGTTGCTAAATGGAAGAGATGTATAGCTAACTTTTTATATCAAACATAAGCCTTATGAACAGCAGTGTGAAGTTCCAACCTGTGATCTACTCTTTTTACACCACCTATATGCTTATTGTAGTTTAAAATGCACACAGGCTTGTGCACTTCAGCAACCTGACCCTAACCAGTCAGGGGAAGTACGCTCATCATGAATGGTAGCCAGCATGCAGACATCCCTCCTGTGTGCAAATTTCAGAGCTAGCAGCTCATCATTATGCAAGGCGCTGCACTGTCCCCTCTCAAGTTTTTTACATACAAGCTCCCTTGGATAGCCTTTACGGTTAGAGCTGATTGTGCCACAAGCAACAGTGTCCACTTTGAACAATTCCCTGAACAACCGCACTCCAGTGTAGATGTTATCCAGGTACAAATGGTGACCTTTGTTAAACAGTCGTCTAACAAGTTCCCACACAATTTTCTCACTAACTCCAAAAGTGGACAGACAACCAGGGTGGTCAATACTGGAATCCCTACCAGTGTACACCCAGAAATTATAAACATATCCTGTACTACTCTCAGACAGCATATACATCTTAATTCCATAATGTGCCCTCTTGCTAGGAATGTACTGGCTAAAAACCAAACAGCTCTTGAACAGGACCAAAGCTCATCCACAGCTATTTCTTTCCCTGGAACAAAGATCTCTGTAAACCGATCTACAAAGAGATCAAGGACAGGTCAAATCTTAAAAAGACGATCAGAATCAGGGTGATCTTGTGGCAATGCTAAAGCATTATCAACAAAATGCAGCATCCAAAGCAGAAGCAAATACCGATTACGACTCATGGTTGCAGGACTAGTAGATCAATATGAAGACAGTGACGGCTTCCTTATCAGCCCCATCAAAAAAGGTAAGACCAAGAACTTCTTCAACTCTTCCAGATTTGTGGGAATCCAGCAGGTAGCACTAGAGTGTGGCCCAAGTATGGTACTGTTGTCTCTCAAACACTGTTCAACATACAAATTAGTCTGCTCAACAGTCTCTTCCAAAAATACTTCGTCCATAGACAACTGAAAGAAATTGACAGGCAAGAAGTTTTCCGTATTCACTCTACACCCTGGGAGGCCAGTAAAGGCAGGCATTGCCACCTACTCCATGTTCAGGTCTTCCAATGGGAAGCCATTCAGCCCCAAGCTGCTTCACTATTGGGACATCAGTGTCCTTCTCTAAAACAGGCCCTTTATCCGCACTGAGAGTGGCTTCATCATCAGAAGATTCCTCTCGGACAGAAAATTCACTGCCAGAATCTTGCGGTTCCTCCTCTGCCTCAGATGCAAAGTCAGTCTCATAATAATGGTCAGAAGATGACTAAAAAAGCATACCAACAAACTGCTGAGCAGTCATCCTGCAGCTAGCCATGATCCTTCCTAATAAAAGTGACTTGACAAATGCGCCAACAACAACCAACATTGTGTAAAATAAGTAATATACATAGTGTGGCTTTATCACAAAGACCTATGTACTCAAAAACTATACCACTCACTTGCCTTAAAATGCTAGACTCACCAGAGACTACTCTGCACAGACACAGCAAGCACCAAAGATATCCCACTAAAAAAGGGAAAAAAAAGAAATGACACATAAGACAACACAAATATCATTGTGCACAAATCTAAGGACAATTTCACACACAATCCTGCATTTAGTACACCACTTACAAAAAAGTCATTCATGCATGTCAATGATACTCATTTGGAGTACATAGAGTCACAGCAAAGGAATTAAAAGCTTTGAACTAGAACAAAAAGAAGAACCAAAACATTATAATCACAAATGCAAATACGTCACCAGTTGACAAACACCCCCCCACCAAACCTTTAGAAATGTTCCCTTGTATCTAGTGGTTTTTGCCCCCTTGGGGGCAGATGGGCCTAACATAAAGAGGCCGATCTGCCCCCAAAGGGGGCAGAAACTGCCAAAATTATTGCCCCCCTAAAGTGAGCGACCCTTGCGTTTTCTATCCCCCTTGGGGGGAGATGGTAACTAAAAAAATAGGCCAATGGCCAACAGTTATATGCCCCTTTGAGGAGCACCCCTTGCCCAAGGGGCCACCCCCCCACACAAAAAAATTAAACAAAAAACTCCCTGGTGTCTAATGGATTCTAATCCTCGTGGGGGCAGATGGACCTAAAACAATAATCCGATCTTCCCCCAATGGGGGCAGAAATGGCCAACAGTTATGTGCCCCCTTTGGGGGGCGACCTTATCTAAGGGGCTTCCCCCCACACACAAAAAAAAAGAAAAGAATCCCTGGCGGTTTAGTGGCTTTTGCCCCCCTTCGGGGAAGATGGGCCTAAAAAAGTAGTCTGATAATGGGGGCAGAAATGGCCATCAACAATATGCCCCCCTTTGGGAAGCAACACTTGCTCAAGGGGCGGCTCCCCTACTTGACACAAAAAAAAATCCTTGGCATCTAGTGGTGCAATCGGGCAGCAGGAATGCTGAAAAGAGACATTGAGGGAAAGGAAAGGCTTTCCTTTCCCCTGTTGCTTCTTTTGGACAAGCCCCTCCCCTGCATTCCCCTTCTCCCCCGCCACAGGAGAAACTTACCTCTTTTTCTTAAGATGCGCTGGAGGCACATGGCTCCCAGCACATCCTGTGGCCTCTAATGATGGCAGCGCGTGGTGCACGCTGATGCCATTAGATGCCCGGGTGGGGAGGTGGGGGTGGCAGCGGAAGCGCTTCTGCTGCCAACCCTGCCAGGAAGGGGTGGGAGCGCTAGCACTCCCCGTCGGTCAGTGCCAAGATGTAATAGTTACGTCCTTGGCACAGGGCAACCGTGTCCAAGGACGTAAACATTACATCCTCAGCACGGAAGGGGTTAAAATGACACACCCATAGACACCTATGGGCCTCCTTGCACTTTGCTGCACTAGCGTCAACATTTTTTATGCTTGTGCAGTAAAGCGCCACAATAGCATACAAAAGGTTGATGCTATTGGCTTAACGACTGCCATGGTGCGCAGTATTGTAAAAACTGATAGCGCTGATGCGCCAGTTTCTTGTAAATATGCCCCTCAGTTTCTAACAAGTACATATCGATAGGATACCATGCTTTATGACTCCCTAGTTAAGGACTAGACCTTTCTAATCTGTGTCACTGGAGTGGAGACCTATTGGCCCACTTGTTTTAAGTTCTGCTTCTGTCTGTATTAGCGATAACATCCCAAGTGTATGTTTGCATGTTTGTGTGTATGGTCTGTAATGTAAAAGCATAATGTGTATGAGTGAACCAGAGTCATGAAGGCCTTTGTAATTAGATTTGGATGTTCATGATGTGGTCCCGTGTACAAGATGGAAATGGGGTTGTTTTCCCAGACACTGAAAATGTATTGCTAATGGACCTGAAGGTGGAAGGAGGAGACCTGGACACTGGACAGAGGGGAGAGGAGACAAGGCTCCATTAGAAATTAAATTACCTTTGGATGAGCAAGGAGCTCTTGATTAACCTTCCTATGTGAATTCAATTTGGCAGATGGTGGAGCTGTAGGGTGGGATGGCAGGACCAGATGCATAAGGTGAAGGGGGCCCCATTGGGTGAGCCCAGCCTTTTGTCTTTACCTGAATACCCCTTCTGATGATAGCCATGTAATTAAATCTCACACCTCTCTCTGCCTCTGTTGTGGGTACTCCAGGCTGGACTCTAAACATTTTTATTTGTGTAGTCTTTAGTTCTAGAGTACATCAAAGTATTTTTCTTCTCGAAATTAAAGTAAAGCTCTCACATCAGCTCTAACTTTCAAAGTATCCCGAACTGATACAAATTAGAGAGATAAACTCATGTCAGTAGGAACCACAGCTCACTAAGAAAACACATTGACTGCAGCTAGTGCATATCTTCAGGTAACAGAGGGGCTCGCAGTATTATTCAACTTTTCAAGATTTATAAAGTGACTACCATAGGTTGCATAAGATTACAGGGAGTGCAGAATTATTAGGCAAGTTGTATTTTTGAGGATTAATTTTATTATTGAACAACAACCATGTTCTCAATGAACCCAAAAAACTCATTAATATCAAAGCTGAATATTTTTGGAAGTAGTTTTTAGTTTGTTTTTAGTTTTAGCTATGTTAGGGGGATATCTGTGTGTGCAGGTGACTATCACTGTGCATAATTATTAGGCAACTTACCAAAAAAAAATATATACCCAGTTCAATTATTTATTATTACCAGTGAAACCAATATAACATCTCAACATTCACAAATATACATTTCTGACATTCAAAAACAAAACAAAAACAAATCAGTGACCAATATAGCCACCTTTCTTTGCAAGGACACTCAAAAGCCTGCCATCCATGGATTCTGTCAGTGTTTTGATCTGTTCACCATCAACATTGCGTGCAGCAGCAACCACAGCCTCCCAGACACTGTTCAGAGAGGTGTACTGTTTTCCCTCCTTGTAAATCTCACATTTGATGATGGACCACAGGTTCTCAATGGGGTTCAGATCAGGTGAACAAGGAGGCCATGTCATTAGATTTCCTTCTTTTATACCCTTTCTTGCCAGCCACGCTGTGGAGTACTTGGACGCGTGTGATGGAGCATTGTCCTGCATGAAAATCATGTTTTTCTTGAAGGATGCAGACTTCTTCCTGTACCACTGCTTGAAGAAGGTGTCTTCCAGGAACTGGCAGTAGGACTGGGAGTTGAGCTTGACTCCATCCTCAACCCGAAAAGGCCCCACAAGCTCATCTTTGATGATACCAGCCCAAACCAGTACTCCACCTCCACCTTGCTGGCGTCTGAGTCGGACTGGAGCTCTCTGCCCTTTACCAATCCAGCCACGGGCCCATCCATCTGGCCCATCAAGACTCACTCTCATTTCATCAGTCCATAAAACCTTAGAAAAATCAGTCTTGAGATATTTCTTGGCCCAGTCTTGACGTTTCAGCTTGTGTGTCTTGTTCAGTGGTGGTCGTCTTTCAGCCTTTCTTACCTTGGCCATGTCTCTGAGTATTGCACACCTTGTGCTTTTGGGCACTCCAGTGATGTTGCAGCTCTGAAATATGGCCAAACTGGTGGCAAGTGGCATCGTGGCAGCTGCACGCTTGACTTTTCTCAGTTCATGGGCAGTTATTTTGCGCCTTGGTTTTTCCACACGCTTCTTGCGACCCTGTTGACTATTTTGAATGAAACGCTTGATTGTTCGATGATCACGCTTCAGAAGCTTTGCAATTTTAAGAGTGCTGCATCCCTCTGCAAGATATCTCACTATTTTTGACTTTTCTGAGCCTGTCAAGTCCTTCTTTTGACCCATTTTGCCAAAGGAAAGGAAGTTGCCTAATAATTATGCACACCTGATATAGGGTGTTGATGTCATTAGACCACACCCCTTCTCATTACAGAGATGCACATCACCTAATATGCTTAATTGGTAGTAGGCTTTCGAGCCTATACAGCTTGGAGTAAGACAACATGCATAAAGAGGATGATGTGGTCAAAATACTCATTTGCCTAATAATTCTGCACTCCCTGTAATTATCTCAAATGAATTCACTGACGTCATCCTAGCAAATGTTGCCATTTTCTTCTGTGTTCTTCAAATGCTTCTATAAACCAAACCAAGTTCTGAGGTATCAGAATATTGGACAAAAGATTTTGGATTAACTTGAAATACACTCATTTAATTGAGCACACTCTGTGCTAAATTGTGTATTCAACATGTCACAAACCAATATGGTCCTTTAAGGTGATCTCTGCCACCGATCTGTGTGTAATCCTCAGGTCACAGGTTCCAGTACCAGGAAGATTTTGTGGAGGTTAATGCGTCCAGAATACAAATCTCTGGCTACCCTGCAGTAAGATTCCTAAAGGTTAGCCATATTATTGGCATTTGCATGCCCTTGTCACCAACCCTAGATTTAGACAGTAAATGTATCAGTACTTAACACATATTGTCCTGCTGCTCTCTAGTGTAATCAAACCTTGACCCCTGAAGAATTAATAAATGAATGATAATTTCTAAAGTGCTCAAATACCTCAAGGTGTCCTGATGCTTTTGAAAGGATCAGAAGAGTATCAGCCTTTGGACTACTTTGGTGTGCCTTGGTTTTTCTGCAAAACGTTCAGACAGCATAGTATTGACTTCTTTCTTAAAGAAGGAGAGATCCTGAATTTCCCTTCATGTGAGAAGAAGAAAATTCCACTGCAGGCTCTAGGTGCCAGGTAGAAGAGCTCTTTCCGTCTGCTTAAGAGAATTTTAGTAGAAGCTATAGCTAGGAAGATTGTAGAGAGTGAATGGGAAGATACCAAGAAAACAAGCGACTAATGTACAGATGAACTTTGTGCTAGTGAATGTCAATGTAGCTTGATAGATTCACTAGCCAGTATATTAAGCAAGAGCCAAGCAGCCAAATTCAGAACAATTACTCAGGAAAATCCAAAAGTAAACAATTAGGATAGTCGGGTAAGGGTGACTGTCACTGTACTACTGTTTCATGCAACAATAAAAGAAGAAGGGAAAGGATATTTTTCAGTTTCCTAAGAACAAACAAACAGGTAGTTGCAAGTTTGGTCATGTGAGCCACCAAGTTGAGTCTGTATTCAAACAACATACACAGATTTCTGGCTGAGCAGACTGGTGTTGGACCAGCTTCAAGGCTAGCATCTAGACAAGCAAAACAGAGGCTGATTACCCAACACCAATACCTCAGTCTTCTCTGCATTCAGTTTGAGCAGGGGCGCAGCTTTCGTGTGGGAGGGGGTGGTGTTTGGGGTGTTACACACCCCACCACCAAATAAGTGCATTTTCTGGAAAATAGTTGGGTGCAGGTGCTTTCAGTCGGTTATGGTGTGGTGTCTGTCGGATTTCACCATGAAGTTGTACATTATATGCCAGCACCATTGTTGGAAAACCTGAAATTTACACCAGCCCGATCTTACTGACCAAGCTACACCCCTGCTTTTGAGTCTATTTTGGCACATCAACTCTACAACTTTATTCTTGTATTTCTTAAAGTTAAGTTGTGCGGTGGCAAAATCTTTTGCGATGGAGATGATGATTTGTGTGGTGTCTGTATAGAGGTGATGTTAAACCTATATGGTCATACCAATTCTGCCAGTGTTAAGGTACAAATACCTTAATGGAAGCCAGGGTTGTGTCTCTATTATGTGGTACCTAAGGTATGGTGAAAAACAAAAGAGAGATTATAGTTAGGGGCAATTACCATTCATATACTACGCAAACATGTTTCTGCCCTCATTAACACCGATAACGGTCATGGGCATTCATCAGGGCAAGTGGAATGCCTATCTTGTTAAATTAATCCTTTCTCAATAGAGTGCGAGGCACAAAATTGTCGTGAACACAATTCCTACCTTGGCAACTGATACAAGTATGTTGTATCATTATCTGCATGGAGGTGGCGCCCTCTGTAGTCACACATTCATCAAGAGTAGTACTTGTGGGACAGTTTACTTGGCCCCTGTGTTACCAGCCACTCCCCACTAGCGAAGTCAGGGACATACTGGCCTAGTATGGATGGAGGAGTCATTGTCCCATAACTATCATCCCACTTTTGTTTTTACCGATACCCAAGGTACCCAATATTAAAGGCACAACCCCGGATTTACCTTAAGGTATTTCCAGTTGAAATGGATCCCTCCCTTATCCAGGAAAACCTTTATTGAGAAACCCCTCTTACAGAGTTTGAGTCCGTACTGGTAGTATTATCTTACCATGGTGCCATGAGGTTGCCAAGGAGGAAGCATGCCACAACAAGTGGGCAAGGTTTCCTCATTCAGTCTAATCGGTACTTCTGAATTGATTAGGCCCAGATTATTTTTTAGGCAAAGGTGCTGGAGGGGTAATTTCCCTTCTGCGTTGATTTGCCTCTAACCTGCGGGTCACAATCTCAGTGAAGGAACCTTGTGATTTATATTACAGCTGAACAATAGTTACAGATGACTCCATGTTAAGGGGGGTGCCATGCTCTATATGATGGCTTCCTTTTCCAAACTATTCTATCTTAACAGTTAGTCTCAATTAATTTATTGATGGGCATATATATTAGAACTGCTACATGACAATAGGTTAGTAAATGGGTAACTATGAAGGTAATGCAGAGAAGTAAGTGTACCCTAAACCACAGGTTGGACGACCTCCAGCTTAGCCATCTACGTATCCTTGTAAATGAGTACATGCTTATATGGTTAATGGTAACACCTATATTAGGAGGTTGGACCCAGGATCTTGGGAGGGTACTTACCTTGTTCCTCTTCCCTCACTCCTCCACTCATCATACACAAATAGGTGTCTTCCAGCATCCAGTATGTAGAATGGATTTTTTCTAAAGAAGAAATGAATAAACTGTATATACATTTAGGGCCATATGTACGAACACATTTTCCCATTGACACAGAATGGCAAAAATCCTTTGGTACATCTGGCCCTTAGTTCTTATGAGCACACGTCTTTTCTTAAAGGATACATTGGAAAGCATGATTAAATATATGAATAGTGTTGACACTTTACTTGTTTTCCCCCAAACACACCAACATGCAAGGAACTTTGTTTTTAATTAACTACGCAGTAAAATCATCTTACTAATACGATGACTACTGCTAAGAAAGATGCAGTTTATTTTTTGTTTTGCTCGCTCTCAGCCTCAAACTTTAGAAGACTTGTTTAATACACAGTGACTTTTCAGAGTTGCCTTTGGTCATCCCCTCCACTTCATTGCAACAATGTTTTGGCACTGTTTGTGAACCTCAAAAAAAGATATCAAGGTTAATAGATGTAAACATCTTCGATCAGGTCATCTACTTCCTCAAAATGTATTTGGTGGCTCTCTGCTCACCCGCCGCGCTTGAAAATTTCTTATTGCACTAATATCAATGTAACTTGCAATGTGCTTTTGAGAATGCTTTATTTAGAAACAAAGATTAGTGCCCCAGAGTAGTGTATTTAATACCTTAGTAGGGGGGCAACAATTTTAAAATTACACCAATCGCCACTTTAAACCCTGCCCCAAACGAGAGACCTCTGATCATGAGTTTGACTTCTGCCTAAAAAATGCCCTTGTGTCTTATTTGGCCAACACATGACTAACTTTTGACAATGATGCCACCTCATCACCCATAAAGATAATAGAAATAAAGGAAAGGATATAGAATACTACGAGGAGCAGACATAGAAATAGGACAACGTTATGGAAGTATAATGTTTGCCCTGGAAAGGTAGACGCACACCAGGGTATGTGATACACTTTTAACTATTCATTGTGATGAACCCTCACAAAACCCTCTTATCTGCACTTGGCACCCTTTATAATGTCAGCAACATTGATGCAAACCAGCAGAAAGTGTTAATTTGGGATTTCCTTTCCAGTGTAAAACATGTTTCTGCTGGAAAGTTGCTTAAATGGAACGTAAAGCACCTCTTTGCACTGCTTTGCAGTACTTTGTGTCACAGGGGCGTTCCATGAATGGTACATGCGTGTTCCCATGCAACTACCGATAGCTCAGGACGCAAAGCCCAATCTACTAACATTTGTGGACAGTGCTTTGCACCAAAAAAGTGCACCAGACTTGCTTAACTTTTCATATGTGTTGTATTGTATAATGTGCATAAAAATTGAGAAAACTTTAAAAGTAAGCATAAGCATACTATTTTTTACTGGAAGAGACTAGTAAATTTGATCCGTAGTGTCTGGAGGAGTCCAGAGGAGGGTGAAGTTTTAACCATAGGCTGAACAGAAAAAGAAGATCTCAAAGGTCATAAAACCAGGGATATTTTAGTAAGACAGGAATCTGGTGGTGGGATGTTCATAGTGCAGGTCAGGCAAAGATCATTTGTGGGGCACAGGTAGAAGTTGTGGGATAAATTGTATGGAAGGGGACAGTCATGGGGGACAAAGTACGGTCTTGAATTACAGGCAGCAGACAAGATATTTTGCAGGAATGTGAAGTTGTGTTCAGGAAGCAGTGGTGGGACACCAGTTGGAACAGCCTCAAGTTGCACAGATAGCATTCACTGGGAAGTGGACAGTCTTGGGGCTTAGGGAACAGTCATGGGTCACAGAGAGCAAGTCTGAGGCAGAAAGAGGAGTAGCAGGACACCAAAGAGATTGTGTGTGGGGCATAGGAAGCAGTCAGATGACATAGGGAGCAGTTGTGAAGTAAGGACATAGCCATGTGTCAAAATGAGCAGTGGTGGGGCAAAGAGTGCACTTGTGAAATACAGGAAGCACTCATGTGATGACAGGAAGAAGTTGTGGTGCAGGGTACAATAGTGATGCATAGGGTACAGACCTCCGGCACAGCACAGGAAAACGGAAGCAGCCATCCATCATGGAGCATAGGCAGGAGTCATGGGTTACATGTTGCACTCTCAAGGCTCAGGGAGCAGTCATGGGGCACAGCATGTCAAATTTGTCTGAAAACTAAGTTGAAGTACAACTTAAAACCCTCAAACAGGAGACTATTGCTATAGAATGAGTAATCCCTTCTCATCCGAATACAGTGACTAAGTTACCACAAATACAGCACACTCCGAAAGTGACAGGCTATGTCTTTATGACTATTAACAATATATTGCTAGTAGGTACACCATAGGAATAAGATGGGCAGACTACAGGCCCGCTTCATCCGGGGCGAGAAACTGCACACAGACTTTCCAGCCTTGCACTAACCTGGCGGCCAGATAACTTACTCTATGACAGGCATAAATGACACTATTGCTGCCTACTGTATTAGTCTACACTCCACTCAGATGAACCAGACCTCCTCCCATATAGATGGCTACCTGCAAGGGTCATCCCAGATTACCAGATGGTAATTGCCTCCAACTATGGGGTCATTCTCATGGTACTGCCAAAGGGAAGTAGGTTCTTATTGACACCTCTCACTTCTTAATCTCGATTGCAAGATCTTAGGAAAGGTCCTAGCCAGTACTGTTCACTAGGTGCTGCCCTACTTTGTTCACCAAGACCAAACGTGTTTGTCCCCGGCCGGAGTACAGACCCAAATATCAGATGTTTTTTCAATGTTAAGAACCACCACCTCAGACTCTGTTGAGTCTGCCACGGCACCCACAGACATATTGAAGGCTTTTGATTTGTTGGAATGGAGCTTTCGCTGGCAAACCCTGCAAACAATGGTGTTTACAAATTGCATTTTAGACTGATCCAACAACTATATTCAATCCCCATGGCCTGTCTCTGAACAAGAAACGTGTTCTCAGAAACCTGGCTTGTGCAGAGGATGACACGCCATTGATGAGCCCGCTCCCTACTTCTTTTCTCACTGTCCAATGGAGCCTTTTGCACAATATGTCTGGCACCTATGCAACATGGGTGGGATCTTTATATATAGTGACACACGTCATTTTGCTGTACGCAGTTGATATTGTATTATATAAGGGAGACTACAAATCAAGTCTACTGATACTATTAGCTGTGCTGCGCTGTTTCAGGACGTGTTCTTGCATTCATGTGAGTATGGGAAAGTCATGCCTCTTTTTATTGACTAAGGAGGGGACTCAATGATTGACCGTTCTGGGGGTTATTGAGCTTCAAACAGAATACACTACAGTCAGGTATCTGGGCATGCAAATTTACAGAGACCACAATGACATACTACATGGTAATTTTGGGAGACCGCACACATCAGCTAGAGCTTCCGTGAGCTTGCAAGCTTCCACTGTCAATAATGGGCTGGGTGGCTTTAACAAAATGGTGTTGTTGCCATGTTTTCTATATTTTTTTGCAAATATTCTTTTACAGTTAACTTTGCATTTTTTTTTTTTAGCTTGTCACGCTACGGGCAGAATTGGTTTGGGAGACCACGAGAAGGAGAGTTGCATTAGACACTTTATATACTCCAATAGAAGGCAGCGGTCCCGGAGTAATTGACTTTGAATCCTACTATTTAGCAGCTCAACTCCAGCATGTGTTTCACTTGATTAGTAAAAGGCACGGATAGATGCCTCTGGGCCCAATGGGGATAACTACACTATGAGCCTTATATGACACAGGCTACCTCATGCCCTTTACTGAACTCCAGCAAGCTTTGAACCTTACCTCAGGGCAGTTTCTAACACATGCAGCACTGTCAAGACATGTTGCACTCATTTGAGGGGAGGGCAGAGCCACCATTGGATGCATTCACTCAGGAGTGGTAGACACTTTGGGCCTGATTACAACTTTGGAGGAGGTGTTAATCCGTCCCAAAAGTGACGGATATACCACTAGCCGTATTACGAGTTCCATAGGATATAATGGACTCGTAATACGGCTGGTGGTATATCAGTCACTTTTCCGTCACTTTTGGGACGGATTAACACCTCCTCCAAAGTTGTAATCAGGCCCTTTATGTAGGCTTATCAAGCTATCAGAGCCTCCAGACTGAAAACATTGCTATACGATCTGGGCGGTTCCTTTACAGACGCAGAGTCGGACCTTACAATATGTATGACATTTCTTGATGAATCCCGGACTTAAACATATCTATTCAACTATCTTCACAGAACATACCTTACACCTGAACATCTTCAATTTATGTACCTTCAGATTCCTATGGTGTGTCCTCGATGCAATCAGGCAGAGGCCAAATTTGGGCATATGGTTTGGTCCTGCAGGATTATAAAGGTTTGGTGGGAGGATTTTGCGGCACACCTTTCAAAGTGGACTAGTAGACACGACCTGTGTCAACCTAAAATGTGTCTGCTCATGACGAGATCCATGGGGTCTACTGTCAAGTTTATAGATCAGTTCATTGCCCTTGCCAAGCAACAAATAGCCATGAACTGGAGAGCAGCCTTCTCACTTGACTGGGAACCGTATCTACAGACCTTATGCCCTAGGTGTGATGAAAAGCCACCCTGGAGGAGTAACCCTTAAATATATATAGAGTGACTGACATCTACATGTGTGGGAATGATTGACATTAAGTGCCTACTAGAACCAGCAAAATGCATTCTTGTCTAGTGGTATGCAGTCAATTGCTTCAATGCTTGTAGTTTTTGTGTCCCAAGTCCACAACTGTATATTGATGGGAAGTGGTTTTATATTTAAAGGTCTTAACCACTGGTAATTACTCAGGGCTGCATCCCAGTCCATTGTTATTTTGTACACCATGCTGCCCACTTCACTTAGGACCCAGCCTTATGCAGATCAGTCTTGCCCTGCTCCAGTGGGAGCAATCCATTGCGAGCTATCAGGCCAGGACCTCCCTGAACTAGAACACAAGCCACTTAAGACCAATGTTGTCCTGATTAGGGCTCATCAGCCAGGTTTAGCTTGGTTCCAGTGACACGGGGTGTATGGGACCTAGGTCTGGGCATAATTACCACACTTAAAGCAACACACTGAAATATACAAAAAATGATAAATGGAATACTTGAATTAGTCTCAGCTACTGGTAATTACTCAGGCCTCATCCCAGTCCATCGAACTGCTAGGTGATTCCTGAACTGGAACACAAGAAACCCAGGAACAATTTTGCCCTAGTTAGATCTCCTCAGGCAGGTATATCTTGGTTCCAGGGACACATTGTGCTGGGGAACAATGTCTGTGAACACCTGTCCCACTTAGGGTGCCAAGAGTCAAACCAGTCTGGGTTTGCTTGTATTCCTGTTCAGGGAGAACCTGGCTTGCCAGTTCGGGCTGGACTATTCCCAGTGGAGCAGGGTCAAGGCTGTGTAAATGTACTCCAGAAGTGTATCTTACATGTCTTCACTCATGTGAAGGGCCTGGGGGCTATTCACATAAAATACATTTTGTCGTATGTTTGTAGTACTGCAATAGTACTACAAAATGCTATTCACAAACCGCATTTCTAAAGTAGTCTTGCAAAAGTACTCTTGCAAAAAAAACAGTAGTACTTTAGAAGTGTAGCTTGTGAAAAGATTTTTGTAGTATGTTTGTACTTCTATTGTAGTAGTACAAAATGTTCTAGAAAATACAGTTTGTGAATAGGCCCAGGCCCTTCATGAAAGCCGTAAAATAGTCATATTAACCCTAGATTGTGGGTGGAGGGACATTACAGCCTATTAAATCAAGTTATGAGAGGTTCTTGTATAGAACATATTTTGAATTAAGTATTTAAACGTGCTCTCATGTGTAATGATAAATTAAAAGGAGGCTCTGAAAAAAATGGTGCCTAGGATCCCTCAATTTGGACAAGCCGGGAAGCCATTATTGATTCCAGGTTATATGGTTTCACATTTTGATATTCAACCACCAGCTGTATATCTCTGTCTCTCTCTCTCTCTCTCCTGTTTTACAGAAAAGGTCACTGTTTTGTCTTTTATTCTTGGCCCAAGACGAAAAACCAGCACAAACAGCAGGCCCAACTCAGGGCCCCCTGACCCAACTACCAGGCTAAGAATGCACTTGAGGGCCCCCTGCCAAGTTTCCCAGGTCCATGCATGATGTGCTGCTCCAGAGTCTAGGGGCCAGATTTAGGTGGACAGGTTACTCGTTACAAAGGTGATGGATATCCGGTCCGCCAGCATCTAAATCCCATTATATACAATGGGATTTATATTTCGGCAGACTGGATATCCGTTACCGTCATGACAGAGTAACCGTCCGCAGAGTTTTAAATCAGGCCCTAGGTTTCTTCCTTGAATTCTGGGACTTGTAGTTGTTCTTGTAAATTCCATAATGAAACAGAGCTAAAAGTACCAGAGTTTAAGGGAAAAAACCTGGACTGGAGCTGGAAACTTGCCAGCAATGCAGGGGCGTGCCAGTACTACGCATGCAGTAGCCGTGGGACCCCTCAGGAAGCGGTCGTAAAACGTAGGAACAGTCATATTATATCGCAGGCAGATTCCAGAAGTCCTAACTGCGAAACTGCCGCACCCCGCAGCCAGCAGCTTGGCGCACAGGGAGCAGTCCTGGGAAAGGGACGAACCCGGTTCCTGCGGCCCGGCCTACGTCGCCATGCCAAAGGGCGCTGTGTGGCCGGACGGTTAATGATTACTGCGCTCTCTCATCGACCAGACCTTGGCTTCACCGGGCCCTGCAAATCGCTTCCAGGCAAGGGCTTAAAAACAAGATTTGTGAATTTTTTCCCAGGCGCCGTGACAACGGCACCTTTATGCAGCACCTGGCGGAGCCGGTAATACCTGTGTCATAAAGTAGGCGATAAAGCCGCAAAAGACCTTGAAAGGAGGGCGAAGGAAGAGAGCGAGCCAAGCGACACCTGCGGCTTGGCCCACTTGCACCCTCTCCGCGGGCATGCCGAGAACTCGCCCACTCCATGGGCCCAGTGTGACCTCACACGTTTCCACTGGGGGCACCCAAATCCTGGCAAGCTGTCCAGGCCCTCGCCCACTGCCACAAGGCCTCGCTGCCTCCCAACAGGCCTACCTGGAGCTCACCTACTCTTTGTGGGCCCCGTGCACATCACACGGTGTAACAGATCTCATCCAACCCTAGCCTGTATGAGGTTTAACCAGTCGCCCTCGCCGAATGCCAGCGCTCCAAGCCCATTCTTCATTGACGTTCCCAGTCGCCCTCCTTGGCAACGACCAGAGAGAGCCGCAGTGTGTGAAGGGATGAGAGTGTTCCCTCAGAAAGAAGGAATTGCTGCTCCTGTCATTGAACGCCCTTTCGAACCTTGCCAGCTTTGCGTGGTACTTTGGTGAGAGTTAAGAATGTATGTGGCTATACCGTGAGCTGTCGGGGTCCCAATCCACCGCCTGGAATTCCAGGCACCTACTGGGATCTTGCTCCCAACTCTTTACCAGTGCTCAAGTAACACAGCTATTGAAAAACCCGCCTGTTGATGCTGATATCCTGTTCATTTATTGCCCATTCATGACGCCCTTTCAGGCGCCGCCCCTTAAGTGGACCTCAAGGGCCTAATACTCCAGCTGGCGGTAAATCCACACTTTGTGGGAGACTGACAACCACGGATCTGCTCCGGGACTAGCACGTTTGAAGGACAGTGTCAACAAGCTGGTAGACGAGACGTCTGCATCTTAAATGTTCTCAATTTCTTTGGTGCAGTCTGTAGATCGCCTAGATCCCCATTTACATTTCTGGGGACAAACTGTGCTTTGGTCAGAAATCTTCGGACCGTTTCTCCTTTTTCCTTCCCAAGCTCTTTCTGCAGGTCTTGGATTTGGAGGGCAAATCTGAATATAGAACCCATAATATTTGGTGTCTCCCAGGGCTCCATCTTGCACCCCACCCCATTGCTTTCGGTTTGTATATAACGCTGATGGGTAACCACCTCCAGTCTGTCTTCTGCACCACCACAAGAGGATGCTAGATGAAAAGAAACGGCTCAAAATAATGCCATAGTTTGGCAATGTAGTGGGAGCACTCAAAATGCAAACTTTCATTTTACCCATGGCTCTGAAAATCTTTGCTCTGCGGTTTGGAGATGATTACTTGGTATGCAGACCTCTCCTATACTGAAAATTGAGGTAGTTTACACATGCCGTAGTTGCATTAGCGATTGAGGGACGGATTTATCAAAGACTTGCATTGCCTTTGCATCACACAAGGTGAACCAGGGGCCACACAAGCACTTAAGTGGGATTTACTGTGCCACGCAGATAGTACATCTAGAATTGTGCAAGGTGGCGCAAGTCACTGCCCTGCCGTACTCTACAAGGGAAGGCATTACATGGGTGGAGACTGGGTGTTTCCATGCATCCAGCCATGTATTTTGGAGCATTCTCCGATTTACTAACACTAGTAAACCTGGGAATGTGTCATAATGCATGCCTCCGCAGGAGAGGCACAAGGAGAAATGTCTTTATTTCTCCTCGTTTTTTCCTCTTTCTAAATGTGTGCTGCATTGTGCAGCATGCTTAGAAGGAGGAAAACATTTCAAAGAATTGTTATTGTGCAAGAAGGTGATGCTTCCTGTACAAAAACTATCCTTAGTGTAACAAAGGCACCATTGGCAGCCACAAGTGCGCTAGCGCAGAGAGCGAGAGAGAGCAGGAATACGTACGTCAGAGGTTAGTAAATATGGTGCATTCCTGCCCTCTGTTTGATGTAGCCGGTGTCTGTACTGTGGAAAATTCCTCACAGATAGCACCCTCCCTTCCCCCGCGCATACAGCACGGTGGGCAGGTGGGCACATACACCGCAAAGTCCCAGTGCCCCCTGGGTGGCAATGCTCACCCGCTGCAGTGAACCTGTCAAGCTGGGTCCTATCGCCCATACAGGGTGCATGGCGACAGATTGATCTTGGAGACAAGTATTGGGGGTTGCGGGTGCTACTGTTTTGGACTTTTGAGCCTGTGGCACAGCTTGCAACTTTCCCGGGTCCAAACCAGTCCATTTTCTTCTTTTTATTCTGGGACTGTGCAGTCCTGAAGTTCTATTTAAGAAATGTCTAAATAAAAATACACGAACCTGAATACGAAAAACACACCTGGACCGAGTGAACTGCTCACAGGCACACACGGGTAGATAGGATGTTCTGTTAAAAATGTGTTATTTCGTGCAGTCTTTGCGAGTGTTCCTGAGCACCCCAGGCCCTGACCCTGTCCAAACACCTAGGCAGAACTCTCGTTTCCCGGGCCCTTGGCTGAGGGGCTCATCCAGTGTAGTTTTTTTCTTTGCATCGTGCTGCTTGCATTCTCTTTTGACCACAATATAAACCAAGGACTACAAGTACCAGGGTGCAAGCGAGCTGCGCTGTTTGAACCGATTCATGGACACGGGAAAGCTGACCAGTCTTAGTCACGAAACCACACAGTTGTCAGCTGCAAGCTGCTGTGTCTCGGGTGTGTGTAGGCCTGTGCTGCGGTCTTTAGTACTGTCAGCGGTTGCTGCAGCTAATGCTGTGCTCGCAGGGATCCCAGAGTCCTCCTCTGCAGACTGCGGAGAGGCTTCAAGCTCGGATGATGCCAAGAGGGCGTCCCCTGGCCGCATCTGATCCTTCCCTGGCACATGTAGCAAGGACAGTCTCAGGACGGGGTTTAAATGCGATGGAGCACGTGACGTGTACATCCAGGTCTGTACCCTCGAATGAGGCATAGTTATGGTTCAGGGCTGTAGGCTCCATGACAGAATTCGAAAATATCCACAATAGATACCAGTACATGATTAATACACATGGGACCTATTTACATAGTCAGTGATAATAAGGAAATTGTGGTCCGGCAAAGGTCTTAGTTGTCCTGTGTAGACCATCTATAAAAGGCATAATTCCTTTTCTGGTGTGCTACATTTTATTAGGTATTTTATTTTTTACAAGAGATTTGACTGGTTTTATAAGGGGTTGTGATGGTGGGTCTATTATTACTGTGAGCTTTTCATTGCAGAGTGTTTAGGAGCCCATCCCCAGATAACAAGAACAGTTCCTGCTTAAACTGTCAAATAAGTCAGGTAGAAGGATCCCTACATTGCTCTTCAAATGTAGCCAAAACCTGCCCTATCGCAGCCTCTGCTGTTGCAGTAGTGACTTGTGCACAGCTCCACCCACCGCCAAAACACCTCAACCAAAACTCACCAAAAACCCAACCCTGCCCTGTAGAACCACTGATGTTCCAATACTGAGACTCACACAAAACTCTACAATTTCTGATCAGTCTCATCCTGCAGAGCCCTCTGCTAGTCCAGCGCCGAGATACACACACAGCTCTGCCTATGCACCTCAGCCATGGCATGTAGTTCCAACTTCTGTCCTAATGTAAAGACCCAGTCACACCTCTGACTAGGCACCTCGACCTGCCCCATCTCACCCTTTGCTATTCCATTAGTAAACCCAAGCAAAGCACTGCCATTTTCATCCTGTCCCTTAGCGTCTCTTGGGATTGCAGTACCAGGCCCATTCACCTCTGCCAGTCAGACTCAGTCCTGAGTGTCAGTCCCACTGTTAATCAAGTACTAAGATACATGCACAGCTCTGCCAATGCGCTTCAATTATTCCATGTGGCATGCTCTGCTATTCCAGTACAGGCAACACAGACAGCTCTCCAAATGCACGTGCCTTGGCTTGCTTGTACCACCCACTGCATTTCTTCTATTGCGACCAACAGGCATCTCTGCCAATGGACCTCAACCATAACCCTCATTCCAGCAAATGCACCCTCAAGCAGCGCCTCCAGACTCAGACATACAGCACCACCGCTATTCAATGCGGGGCCTTACACACAGTTCTACTAATGCATCTCAACAGTGGGACTCAATCCACTGTCCTGTTACTGCACTGAGATCCTTATGCTGCCTAGGCAGTTCATCTTAGATCTCAACCTGCTGTTCCAAGTATGGATCTAAGGTTTGTAATTGGGCAAGATTCTGTGGCAATTTAATGACTTGGATACCTTCCACTGTGGTGTGTAACATGTTTGCCTTCAGGCTTGGTGCAAGCCAGATCACCCACATCGGGCACACATTAAATCTCTTTCTACCCGTCGTCACCAGTGCACCGACTATGAGTGCCCTGAGTCACAGCTGCTGTCATGCCCAGCAGTGACGTGTTCTTTATGATAGTCTACTCATTATGTATTTCATTAGCAGGCGTATATTTCACTCGAACCAGACCATGGGAGAAATCAAAGAGTTTACCAAGGATAATCTGAGAAGTGCGCTAGAACAGTTACAATGGGACTTTTAGTTCACAATTAGATCAAGATTATAGTTTAGTGCGGGCCTGTGGCCAGGTCGTGCATGGACTCGGGTGTTCTTCCCGTGGGCCGTTACGGTAATCCTGTGATCCTCCCGACCCCCAATCGGTTGGTTGAGGGTTCTTGAGGCATGTGTGACCCCAAGCGTGGGCAGTCGGGATCCGGCAGTGACGCCATCAACAACGGAGCCGCGGCAATGCCTAAGATGGTGACACAGCCGTGATCAGCTGCAAGGTGTCAGGGTTTGTCGGGCGGAACCTGGGGAGCGAGGACTAGCCTGGGGGCTTGGAGATGCCCCCCTGCCCTGAACTATCCGAGGGCCCACCGCAACCATACCACATCTCCGAAGCCGCACACAAGTAGACGTGCTCACGCTGCGGAGAGAAGCTAACGGGAGAGCCGGGGGAACCCATAACTGGAAGCAGACGAGCGCATCTGAGGAACGCAGCAGCGCCCGTGGGCGCGCCTGGATGGAAGTACGGCTGCAATGAAAATGGACCCTTAAGGTGAGGCCCTGGGAGACCCCAACCGTATACACCTGGGACTAAAGGGGCTGAGAAGCACTGAACTAGATTCAGGATTGGGCCGGGACACAACCTGATGATCCAATGGGAAAACAGGAACAGTAGGGGGGACCAACCTGGGTCCAGAGGCAAACCTGCTCCCCCCCTCCCCTACTCTCCCACGAGGGAAGTGATTTGCTCAGTCGTACTTGGAGAAGAGATAGAAGGCCCTGGGGCAGTGATGAAGAGACAAATCATCCCCGGAGAAGGCAGCTAAAAAGTGCTGAAGCCCAAAAGGGAAGGGGGCCCTTGCCCCACCACAAGGAAGTACATAGTCTGAGTGAACATTCTGTCCCAGCACCACAGGCGTGGGCAGTATTTGTGGGCAAGCTTTGTCACAAAGAGACATTGAAAGGGTCCAACCCTAGGGGCTACAGGCCAAATGTACACACCTAAATAAACCTGGAAAACAAAGGGCTGAGGAAAGAGCCCGGGCAGACCGCACCGTAGGCAGACTGGCCCAGAAAGGCGAGGAGAGAGGTAAAGGGCACGAGGGGGTGCAGGTGCCTGGGGAGCCACAACATAAGGGACATCCACCACAGGGATATCCAGGTGTGAGTGGGACCCCCCAGCAGAGCACGACTTCCAGGCCTCACCTCTAAACGAATACACACTCCATCCTGGACAGATACTGGCTCTTGTCGGACGGTGCCCCTGTTCTATACCACACTTGAGACAATAAAGAATATAAAGCCTGCCTTGGAGTTTAGATCAATGCAATCACTCAGGAAGTCAGCCTTCTGCAGACGGGCCATAAGAAATTGGTTGAGCGAATAACAGAGACAGAATCCATGCTGGCCATCACCCTCAACCCCTAACAGTGTAGGACTATACTACAAGACTGACTTCACTGGAAAGAGAATTGGCTCATCTACAGGAATGAGTGGACAATGCAGAGAGTCACTCCAGATGGAATATCATTCGTTTAGTGGGAGCCGGCAGAGCGCCCCAGTATGGAACTCTTTTTGGAAGAATGGTTGGCGTTGGACGTGCTGGGGGGGAAGACCTCAAATTGGTTCAGCGTGAAATGCACCTTTAGGGTACTGGGCAAACCCCTTCCACCGGGGGGCCCAAGGGTGATCGTAGCCAGATTATTTATTTTTCAGGATAGAGGCTCCATCCTTCAGAGGGCACGTTCACCTGGTCCATGGACGATTGGGGGAGAGCTTGTGAACATCTACCAGCACTATACAGCCATGGTCCAAAGACAGAGGGAATTGTATTTGAGAGTCAGGCAACACTTGAAAAGTCTGGATATCTGTATTTTCAACAAAACTGAGAATCACTGACAAAGATCAGTCACGTTTCTTCACCTCATCGACGGAGGTCTGGGCCTGGCTGGAACACTGGGAGGGTATCAATTACCGACAGATGGGGCAGGATGCACAGTCCCAGCCCTGGCAGGAGCAACAATGACAGCGCAAAAAGAGGAACGTATCACGGGCAACACTGACAAAAATGCAGGCAGAAGCAGAAAGGGTGAGAGTGGTGGCAGACTTGCAGCAGACCCCAAGACAGATGGTCGACAACAGATAGGTGGCTCTGGCAGAGGGAGCAACAGATACTATGGATAGTGAGGGGTCAACAGTGTTGGCGGGGGGGGACCAAGAGGGGGAGGCACTGCCTCGAATCACCCTCATGACATCTGAGAAGATCGTCTGAGCAGCGTCTATTATCTGGAGGGAGCAATTTGGGGTCCACGCAGGTCAGGCCCAGGATACGCAGGGGCCAGTTGGGTGCCATGGGTTATTCCCTCCCTTTGCAGAGGGAACCTGTCCTTTTAGACACCCAATGAGTGTTTTTTCTAAACAAGTTATGTGAGCGACTGACATACTGTGAGTTGGGGAAGCAGCAGATACAGGGACCTCAACACAGTAGAGTATGGAAGGTTGGTTGGGGAAATGTTTATTGTTTAATGCTTTGCAGTGCTGTCAACACCTCGACCTACAAAAGGGAGAATCAATTCTATGATGGATTATTGGGAGGAGGGGAAGGGACAGAAACACAAATAAGATGATTTATCACATGCTTTAATTGTTAAGTTGGAATGTGAATGGCGTAGGAGATCAAATAAAAAGGGGACTGGTGATGAAAGTGTTGGTAAGATACGCGGCGGGTAGTCTTCCTGCAGGAAACACATGAAAGGCAATAAGGGGACACTATTAGCATAGGTGAAATATGGGATCATGGCTGAGGCAGGCTACTCATTCTGTGCTAGGGGTGTGTCAATTTTAATGAAAATGTCTGTGGCCTTTCAGGTGCAACAAACATTGGTAGGTGAACTTGGGCAAATGGCAACATGGTGGCCAACCAAATTAAAAGTAGGAAAAGCAGCTGTGAATGGCATCAACCCCATGCTTTAAAGAAAATGTCACCTCGGTGTACGAAACAGTCACATTTTGGGTGGCTCACAAAGCCACCATCTGGGGCGTGATTATTGCCGGGGAGTTGGGAGATAGACATAAATGCAGGGAACATTGTATGACTCTAGAGAGGGATAAATGCCATTTAGAGGATGAACTGGCAGCACACCCATCACCTGGGATAAATACCCGTCTCCTAGATAAGAGGGAGGAATATCGTTTGGTGGCAACCAATGCGGTTAATCTACACTAATGCCAGGAAAACACGCATATTCAGAGTGGGAGACAAGGCAGGGAAGATGCTGGAAAGGCTCAGTAAACAAGACCAGGATCAACACCATATAGTGAGAGTTCAAGATCCTAATCGCTCCCTAGTAATAGCCGTAAATATGTCAGGGTATCTGAGCAACTTCTATGCTAGTAACTCCAACTTGATTTTGAGGATTTGTCTGTATTCATTCAGGACTGTACTTGTCAGAGGCTCTCGCAGCCATAAAGGGAATCACCGGAGGAAGATTTAAGTGTTGGGGATGTGCAAACTGCTCTGCCTCAACTACAATCTGGAAAGGCACCTGACCCTATGGGCTACCAGTTGAGTTTTTGAAGAAAGTAGCTAATACCGTGACACCACACCTGCAAAAGATGTTAGAAGAGACACATTGTCAGGGTGTGCTCCCACCAGACAATAATCTAGCAACAATAGTACTGATCCCAAGCCACGGGACAGAATGGACTCATAACAGCTGATTTCGGTACTCAGTGCAATGCAAAAATACTGCCTAAGGTCCTCATTAACCGGTTGGGGAAAGTAATCCTTGACCTGGTCCATCCGGATCAAAATGGCTTCATCCGCACCGCTCCAACTGGCTTAACCTTTGCCGCCGATATAGTAATATGGCTGCAGCCACTAACATGAAACTCAAGTTGACAATCGCATCACTAGATATGATCAAAGCCTTTGACCTGGTGGAATGGCTGTTCTGGTTTGCAATGCTAGACAAAATGGCTATGGGGCACACATTTAGATGCTAGATCAGCCTCCTTTATAAGGTTCCAAAGGCTTGAGCTAAAGTAAATGGTATTCTTTCTCAGGAGTTCTCGATAGGCAGTGGAACTAGACAGGGGTGCCTTGTGTCACCTATGCAGTTTTCCCTGGCAATAGAGGCTTTAGTTGATTGGATCCGAGTAGACACACAGGTCAGGGGCTGGCGTTGGGGAGACACATGAGAGGAAAAGATTGCACTATATGCGGCCAACATCCTTTTATATCTGCCAGAGCAATCACTTGCCTGAATGGGGGATATCTTTAGGAACGATTGAAGGTACTCAGGCCTGAATATCAATTGGGAGAAATCACTCCTGTTCCCACTGAAAACTTAGGAAGCTCAAAGTACTTTCCCCATACTTTTAAGAGTACAGCATGAACCATTTCAGGGTCTTTGGATTACCAGGGATGGGCCCGCCCCGCCCACTATAAGATTAATCTGATCCCGCTTCTGCACAGACTAGAGGGTGATACTTCACACTGGAGGACACTACTGCCTTTGTCCAAAATGGTCTTCCTACTGAAATTACTCTAAATCCTAAAAATAGCCCATATCAGATATCTGAGGCTTATCCGGGACAAGGATGCCCAAAGACGTTTGAGAAAATATGGGGGAGATGGACATCAGACGGAGAAGGGAGAGTAACTTGCGAGCAGACTAACAAACAACTAGAGAAAGAATCTCCAGATAATACTATAGAAGCATTGTCATAATGTTACCAAATTCTGGACAACTAGCCTTCTCCTGGTCGTTAGGTGTGTTATATCTCTCGTCTTGAGGGGTGGGAGAAGACATCACTGCTTTGTTGGTTTGTGTTTGGGTTGATGTTAGAGTACTACTGTTTATGTTTTGAAAAATTAATAAAAAATATCTAAAAAAAGAACAAGATTTAGAACTTAGTTCCCGAGGAGTCAGAGCCAGTTTGGATACGATTGTAAGTTGCAGTTCATAGAATAGATGTTAGGTTGGGAGATATTACTGAAGGAGGAAGATTTTCAGTTCTTTTTTAAACAGACATGTGAGGGGTTTGCTCTGATGCCAGGGGGGATTGACTTCCAGATTTTAGGGATGTATAATGATACTTGTTTCAGGGTTCTCAACTTTTTGGAAGACAGAAGTTCCCAGATGTAGGGAGTTGGAATTTCCAAAGGAACAGGAGCCTCCTGAAATGGTTAGCTTATTTGTGAGATTGTTTACTGAGCCTTCATGTAGGGTTTTGTGGGTGATGCAGGCCATTTTGAAGGTTTCCCTAGCTTAACGTGGGAGCCAGTTAAAAGTAGTGAAGACAGGAGTTGTGGTCAGATCATCTTGTGCCAGAGACCAAAAGAGCAGCAGAGTTGAGGGTTGCTTTCAGGGGTCAAGGTGACTTCCACAATTCCTGTGAATGTTGCGTTGCTGTAGTGAAGTTTCAAGAGAAATGTTGATTGAACAACCATTTTGAAGTCATTGGTGAGTATTAGTGGTCTGAGAAGCATGATTTGGAATTGAGCACCCTTAGCTATGGCGTTTATATGCACAGGAAGGTTCAAATTGGTGTCAAGTGTAAAGCCCAGGTATTTAGCCTTGTTTAGTATTAGAGGATTAAATCAAAGAAGATTAGAGGAGGATATGGAGTGTGGTGGAGAGAGTAGAGGGAACTCTGTCTTCAGGGGAGTGAGTTTAATGTGGTGGAGTGATATCCATGCTTGAGGTCTTTGAAGTTTTTTGGCCGGTTTGTAAGGTTCAAGGGATATTAAACTCTTAAATAAGACTGGGTTTCATCAACATAGAGATGAATAGAGGTTGTTGCATTTTGCAGGAGGAAGCAAAGTGGTTCCATATAAAGGCTCAGTAGTGTTGGGGATGGGATTGAGACATAGGGTACCCCTTGTTGCAAAATTATGGGGTTGGAAAGAGAGGTTGAGATCTTGACATGCTGAGAGCGATTCGATAGGTAAGACTTAAACCAGCTCAGTACAGTCCCATTGAGACCCATTCAATCTCCTCGAATTTTTAGAAGGAATGAGTGATTGGCGTTTTCAAGTGCTAAGGATAAGGCTAATTGAACTAGAAGACCAGAGTCTTCATTGTTCATTATGTGGAATCAGCAAAATGAGAGGGGAGTTTGATTGCTGAGATGGTCACTTCTAGAGCAAGTTTGGTTAGCAGTTCGAAGTTAGGCCATATGTCTTTAGATTTGCATGCCAGTGTTTCTGGGGGCGGCATGTGCAAAGGTTTTAAAATAGATACCTCAATTATGCAGATTTTGTTAATGAAGAAGTTATAGAGTTTGTCATAGGTTTCATTTTTATTAGGGAGTTTGATTTGAGGTTGAAGAGAGGTAGACGACCTGACAATGTCAAAGGGTTTTTTGGGTTTGTTTTGGGCCAACGTGATTTCTCTTCTGAAGAATTCCGCTTTGGAATCGAGGAAGTGGCGTCTGAACGCTTTGCCTTTACGTCAAAGAATTTCAAGAATTCCTTAGAAGGATTTTGTCGCCATGGACTTTCAGTGGTTTCTTCTTACTTCTCTCTAGTGGACAGAAGACCAACAGGACTTTCTCAAAACCATTCATTTTAGCGTGTTCAAGGTTTGGCTGCATTTTATTGTATTTATTGGCGCACATTCATGTCAATAGGAAATGTAAACAACACATTGATTTTTTCGTACTTAGGACAATAAACGATTTGGTGGAATTATAAAAGCTAATGTGGTTGTAAATTGTTTGTGTTAAAAGACTGGTGCATGAAAACAAGAGTAGTAAACACAAATAGACATTTAAGTGCAAAGAATGCAAATCACACCCAATAAGGAAACATAAATGTTTGATGCCTTCTTGTCTGAGGGCAAGACATCGAATAACATCTTTAATTTGTTATGTGTCTCTGTTTGATGATGTAGAAGGTATATTCTGTGCTGTTTTAATGTTGTTTTTATTTCATGTAAGTGGGCAGTCCCCAGTTACCAGTGGAAGTGAGTTTCAGTGTGTGGTTCAAGGACGGTAAAAGGACTGGAACCTTGAAGGTTTGCAAGATTTTTTTTATAAAGTACTGATTAGTTCATCTTAATTTGGGGGAGGTTAATATATATGGTTAGGGTATCAAAGAGTAACTGGGGATGTCTCATTAATAGCCTTGAGAACTGGAGTTATGCATTTGTAGATGGCCCTGTTTTTATCAGAAAATGAGCCAGCCTGATCGTGATTGCATGAAGTAGAGGTGTTTTAGGGAGATTTGTATGATACGCGATTGTTGAAATATATTACTTTCTGAAGAGTACAGAAAGAGTGATGGGGGAATACCCACTGGAAGACTGTTGCAGTGATTCAGTTTTCAGATTCCTAATTACTTGATCAGAGCCATGGCTGTGTGAAATTGGTATGAGGATACATTTCAGATATAGTTATTATTTGGTATCTTGATTTAATGTCTGTTGTGATGATGAAAGAGTACAACTGCATAGAGGAGGTGGAGCAAACACCAATATGTCCTGCAGAAGAAGCATAAGTTAGTGTGTTAGGAGGTGCATCGACAGAGGTAGAGGAAGAGGTAGGAGCAGAAGAGGGTGGAAAGTTTACGACCTCCTTCTTAGATGAGTTTAGACTGATGGTGCAGAGGGTCAGTAAAATCGGTGCATTTGCTTGGAGGAGGGATGAAAAAATTGGCAATGAGAAGTTGATCACAGTGTTGTTTACACATAAGTGGCGCGAGAACCCAGATAAGGAGGTGATGTCACCAAGGGAAGTGGTATAGAGAAAGAGTAGTAGAGGAACCAGCTCCATGCTGTGTAGGATGCCAATTGTTATGGGGTGGGTAGGGCTTTTTCAGATTCAAAATTGTCAGGAAGGTAAAGTATAGTGATCAGTGCATAATTAAAAAAAAGTAAGTAAATAAGTGCAGCGGTCCTAAGCTTTATTTGTTTGGAGTCTGCATCTGTTGGAGATGAATGCCAGCCAGGGTTGCTGAATACCAAGACTGCCTCGATCTGATTCCACCTCCATCCTCTTTCTTCATCTACTCAACGCGTCCTATCTCATATCACACTTTTGGAACTTCTTCTTCTTCCTTGCTTTCCCTCGCTGACACTGTTTGAAAGTGTTTTCTTAACTTTCTATTTTTACTTTTTCGTCTCTTTCCTGCCCTTCTCGCTCCGGGTCAACATTTAATGATAAAAACAAGTCTTGGTCCTCAGAAATGAGTACTGGTGCTTACCACCTGCAACCACAAGCACAAATTAAGCACAGTATCCAAGGCTATGAATAGACCGCGGTACATGAGGATGGATGCAAGGTGACTGTGGTGAGCGAATGTGATAACATTAACTGTGTGTCTAAGGGGCGTTTCTGTGGAGTGAAGAGGATGGAAACCTAACTGGAAAGGATTGAGCAGATCGTTTGAAATGATAGAAAGAGTTACTCATACCGAAACAAGGCATTCCAGTTAGTTTGGAGAAGAAAGTAAGCTAAGATACTAATTGATCGTTTTTACTAAGAATATCACTGCTATAAATCTAAAGCAGGAAGTATGTGTGCCAGGTATTACTGAGTGATTGAATGAGGTGGCCAGGCAAAGTAGTGTCTTGGAGTTTACAGTAGGAGGTTTGGGGTCTGAAAGAGTATGAAAGGTTAGCAGATTTAAATATTGAGGATAACCAAGAAGCAAAGGCAACAAGTCTAGCAGAGTGCAGTTTTCAGGGAGAAATGCATATAATTGGTTTGAAAGGGCTAGTTAATAATGTAGCAAGGGCTTATCGAATTGGGTGATTTTTCTTTGTTTTTTTTAACCAAAAGTAGATACAAAGTTTACTACAGAGAGCGAGGATAGGGAGAAATGTATGCATGGCGAAGATAGTAGAAATTTGACTTATGCTGTTGTTGTCGGTGTGGCTGAAGTGAAATGAAGATGTTTTGGAAGTCCTATTTGGCAATATCTTTGGCCTTTGATAGCGTTTCCAGGACATTTTTGAATCTATGTACTTTTCTCAGTTGTCTTATTTTTCCACCATTTACAAAAGAGTACATGCATCAATGTTTTGGAGGAAAGATTGTGTGGCATAATCTAGGGATGAAGACTTGGGGCTTTTGGTAGAATAAGTTCACATAAGTGTGAGGGCCTGGAAAGTGTTTTAGGGCTTAGTTATTTTTGTTCTAATTATATAGTTTGGTGTAAGGATATGAGGTTATTCCTGATTTCTTCAAAGACTGTTGCGAAGGAATCACAAGAGTTTATCCTCTTGGGCACATGATAGATGCAATGGAGGATGGGAGGAAGAATACTGGGAGTGGGGCTGATGGTGGGTACAGCTTGTGTTAATGTGTTAGGAATCAGTGGTTTACCCCAGTTATACTGGAATGGATGTACTGTATGTGAAGCGGTGAGCAAATAGAGAAAAGCAGCACCAACAAGATATACTGAAGTTGATCATTAAGGCCCTGGTTAAAGTCACTCACACTAATACGAGTAGTGGTGGACAACATTGATTGAAGGCTAACGTCAGTGAATTCAAAGTAAGAACTTGCAGTACCTGGAGGATGCCAGAGGACCTCTACATTAGCTGTGAAAGAGGCAATTATTATTGTTAAATGGTATTCAAAACAAGGTGGGGGAGTGAAAGATGCCTGGACAGATACAGGCCTGAGAGATTTGTTCAGAAGAAAACCAGCCGCTCCGCCTTCTCTGTTATGTGTCTGAAGGTGGCATGGTTAGTGACGGGAGCAAAGGGAGTGGTAAAGCCTCTGAAATCGATGTTGGCTTCAATGAAAGCGATCAAGATTGGAGAGGGCGATGGGAGTGAAAAAGTCCAGTGATGAAGGCCTTGATGGAGTTTGATTAGTCATACCAAAAGCAACAAGAGACAGACTACTCCCTAGGTTAGGGATTGGTTTGTTTAATATTTAAGTTAGGAGAACAGATAAGAATTGATGAGACGATCGTTGATGGGTCTAATGTGTCTAATATTTAGAGAAATGGGGTGCGATTGTGTGTGTGTGATGATGTAGGGCAGTGGGAAGTGTGAATGACCATGGAGGCTTGAGGTTTTATGTAGGGCAAGATACAGAATAGGGTAGGGCAGTCTGCATGTAGCAGCATGAAATGTGGGTTTCACACTGTTGAGAGAATGGTTGTCTGGGTGCTGAGCCTGATAGCTGCTTCCGAGCCCAAAATATTTGCAAGTGATAAAGTATAATGATTACAAGCATGCTAACAATTACTTCTATTTCAGTTATAGATGGACACAACGGTGGTCAATTTTATATTAACTGTCAGTGCGCATGATAGTACTGATGTGAGGGCCTAATGCACTCAGTGAGACATATGAGCAGGGAATGTATCTGTGTTTGAAGAAAAAGCAAGACTTATTAGTGGGTACCAGTACAAGTTTTCTAAAGAGGAGGGTATTTATTGCCCAGTATAACAATACACGGCCTCATTGGGTCGTGGGTGGGCGCATAAACATGGTAACAAATGCATGGTTTCTCGAGGTTTTCAGAAAATGCAACCATGGGGGCGCCCTGGACCTTGGTCACATAGGTGAAAGGCCCAACAGTGACATAATTTGGTTGCATCATGTGCATCACAAGGCACCTCCACTTTATTGTGAGGCCTACAGCTTCAGGGTATGGTGGTGGGACTTCCTGAATCGAGCAGCATAATGAGGCATGAGGCAGATAGGCGAAGCATCCTGAGCCTGGTGTGGGGGGGAAACTTGCCTGGTTTTATGCGCTACAGATAAAGTAGAGTCTGTGTGTGGTTTCCTGAGGGTAGACTCGTGATGATGGTGCAGTTCTAGGTCAGATATGTGGGTCATGCTTCTCGTTGTGCTTCCATTTTATACTGAGGTGTACTGCCTTGGAGCATGGCAGTTTAAAATGACTGTGCCTAAGGGAGCCACCCATAAAAAGAGGCAGGGCAGGCTGGGGCAATTGAGCTCAGTTTCTTGATACTGGTGCCGCATAGCAACTTTCCTGGCCTTTCTGTTCGCAGTTGGAGCAGAAGTATGTGTATTTGTGATGAGTGGGCGAGGGGAAACATCATGCTTAACCCGATGCAGCCTCACAATCGATGTTGTGGATTCTGGTGAGGTGTAAGGTGCCTGGACACAGAGTAACTCAAATTTATAGTGAAGCCTACAGCCTCAAGCAAGAGGATGGGACTTGTTTGCCTGGGAAAAGTGGTGAATCAAGACCCAGGATAGCCAAGACCAGGAAGACACAGTACCCGACCACCATATGATGTAGCTACTTGTCTGGCCTTTGTCTCTATGGGTGATGCAGCTATCGATTTGGCCTTTGATGTAAGGGCAGGTGGAGCCTCCTGCTCAACCCCTCATTTAGGGAAATCAAATGGCAGGTAGAGGCAAGCAGGCTCTCTGCAGCAACCCAGTATGGAATGGTGACTTTTCAGGTCTTTCACTCTGGGGTGATTTGGGAGTCTATGTGTCCTTTATCCAGAGCGAACAATGAAGCTTTCCCTCAGCCCCTCATTTAACCCCAGAAATGATGTTGTGGCATCATACTGAGTGTGTGGGGTCTGTTCTGCACATCCACAGCTTTGGTGCATGGAGGGCGAGTCTTCCTCTGCCAGTGGTTGCCCGTCAAATCAAGAGGTAGGGCAGACTGTAACAGCGAGACTCTGGGCCTTACCCCAGTATAATGGAACAGCTTGCCTGGCCTTGTGCTTTGTAGTTGATGTGGAGTCTCATGCTCATCCCCTCATGACGCACCACAGTCAATGAAGTGGCAATGAGTCTGCTGTGTGGGGCCTCCTGTGCAGCACTCTTCCTCTTCATGGTAAGACCTACAATCGTGGAGAACAACAGGCCAGACTTCCTGTGCCTGTGAGAGCCAGGCAAATCGTGATGCTGGGCAGACACATTCTGGTGCCTTATTTGTGATCCCAGGATGGTCAAGTGATTTGGGTGCCTTGAATTGTGACAGTGAAGCAGGAATGAGTGTGTGTTTTCTTTGAGGAGAGGATAAGGGAGCATTGTGCTCAACTACTCAGCAGCCCTACAGTTGATGTTGCATCTCTTGGTCAGGTGTGCAACACCCACCACACAGCATAGGATGCCTACAATTTTGGACACTGCATATGGAACCTTCTGTACCTATGGGAGCCAGGCGGTTAAATGTGGCAGGGCCGGCAGGGGAATGAGGCTCAGTACCTGGACCACAAAGATGGGGTGACTTACATGGTTTGTGACCTCTGGTTGACGCAGGAGGATGTGTGTCCTTCGATGAGGGGGAACAAAGCTTACTAGTCAACCCATATTGCATTAACATGCATAATACTGAGGAGAAGGTCACAACGTTTTCTCCAATGTTATTAAAAAAGCATTTGAAAACAGTCAAACTTTAATCTGTTTGGCTATAGCTGTATTCATTCAATCAGGGTCAAGTCATATAAGATGCCTAATTGGCTCTGAGTTGTACTTCTCCTAGTTCCTAAAGTGGCTAACAGGCATCAGTCACCTCAAAAGTGCTCTATTGTGATGTTGTTGGCTGAAAGGGGAATTGTAGAGTTTTCAAACACAACGTAAAATCCCCCAGCTATAGTGAGAGACATTTAAAGTTGCCTTACAGATGTGTAGGCGAGCAGTGTGCCTTTCTTCTTTACTGCAAAATTCCAGAAGCCATAAGAAACAACTGTATAAAAAACACAACTCCCTTTGAACTTTAGGAAGAAGAGCTACTGTCATAGAATTAACTAATAATCAATAGTGAGCAAGATGGTCTTTCTGCATGAGAAGAACTCTCTTCTGCCCTGTCTCCTCAACAGATAGTTAAATAGTCTCTTTATTGTTGAAATATATTGACAGCTGTTCGCCCACTGCTTTAGTTACTTGTACTTTCTTTAATAATATTGTTATAGTGGTTATAGTAGGGTGCATCTTTTGCGAGCTTTGGTGTCCCCTTTTTTCTGTCTGCTTTGCGGGTGGCATGGTCCCTTGCTGCCCACTACTGTCGCCCAAATGTCAGTGCGCATGTGCTCCACTGCACCCCATGTTCCTTCTGTCACACATTCCTCCGTTCTGATTCTGGCAGCAAACTCCCACATGCAGATCACCTCCACCTTGGCGCAAACATGCTGAGCAGTGGGAGTTTTGTTTGCCTCACCCCCCCAATAGGTGGCCCCTCGGAGACACTGTATTGCTCCATACTTGACCTCATTGCTTATTAGCAGTATTCTATAAGTCGCTTACATTTTGCCACAATACTTGCAGTGGAAACTTTGAGGGTTCATTTATTTTGCTTTTTACAGATCATATTCCCTAGTACATCTTTGTGTTAGTGGGTTGAAGTGATAGGTAATAAGTTAGGTGAGCTACCGCCTTAGTTGAAGGTGAGTACATTGAGGTGGAAGAGCTCTTGTTTGCATTACATTAGGCGCTGTGTTTTGTGAAGCCATTCAACAATCTGTGCATTGCACAGTTAAACATGCAGTAGCTCATGCAATCACGCTTTTAGGGAGTTATAGGAACTTCCATGGTCTTGGACTCTTCTTGGACTCCTCCATGGGAACCAAAAGAGATAGGGGCACTGATGAGGTTCAAAAGCTAAAAAAAAGCCCTTAATGGCTACCTTTTGGACAGCAGCACCCCACCCTCCCGTCAAGAGGGTTTTCAACCAAAACCATGCAGACTTACTGATTGGTACCGCATTAAGGAGTAGGCCTATGTGCCGCACCTTCCAAAGAGGGTGAAGAGATAGAGGAACAGTCTTCTGAATACTTTTCAGGTCAAGCCTAGGCAGTGTGCATGCTTTATCTCTTGACATGCTGTAATCTACTTCTGTGGGCTTTCACTACACCCATCACTCCTCCATCACTTTCATCCGTTCCTTGGCCTGCCTTTCAAAATTCCTTTGGTTTATTGGGTAAATGCTTTAGGTTTTTCCCACCTTGAGGCTGTTTTGTTAACGCCTTGGAGACTGACCATTTTACATGCATTATTGCACAATCTGCCATATACCGTAGTGTCTGCTCACTACATTTTTCTTTTGCCTCTCTGCTTCACTTTCGTGGCAGTATGTTGTTTCTTCCTCTGACATCTCGCTGTTTCTTTGTAGTGTCTGCACCCAACAAAGGCTGCAAGCCGGAGGGGAATTCTTTTTTTATTTATGTATATAGCTCAAAATCGACCAGAAGATTAGAACACTTTACATGAACACTGGTTAAATTTACAGCTACATTTCTAAATTCTTCCCAAGTTTAGCAGTTTAAACATATACAAACTGGTGCCTTTTAAATTGAAAAAACACAAGGGAAACCCTAGAAGTGGTTCTCCCGGCACAACGGGAGAGCCAATACTACAATATTCATTGCACTCGGGAAACTCATCTCATAATGCTTTGTGGGGCATTACTTTTACAACACGTTTTGCCCATAACTCAGCCTGTGGTGGCCCTAGGACAATGGGACAACCACCAAAATGTTTAACATGACGTGCACTTTCCGTCCAGCTCATATTCTGGTTTCCCACACTAGGTTGGGGGGTCAAAATCATAACCCCACCCCCCATTTAGCATCTTTTTAAGTTCTCTCCTGGCTGGAGGTTTTACTTTACAGCTGCGAGTAGTTTGTTTTCTAAGGGCCTTGTTTGTAATAATATTGTAACAGCCTGCTAGGGCTAAAAATGGGTAATGCATTATGTTCCCATGGGCTGAATACATGGTTACGCTGCAATGCTCTCTGCTCTACTCTTTTCATGTGGTTATGCCCTCTAGAGGCTGATTATATAGTTACAGGACTATGGCCCTCATTCCAAGCTTGGCGGGCGGCGGTTGCCGCCCGCCAAGCGGGAACCACCAATTGGCCGCTCCGCGGTCAAAAGACCGCAGGGCCATTTCGACTTTCCCGCTGGGCCGGCGGGCGCCCGCCAAGGGAGCGCCCGCCGGCCCAGCGGGAAAGGGCCTGCAACACAGAAGCTGGCTCCGAATGGAGCCGGCGGTGTTGCAGGTGTGCGACGGGTGCAGTTGCACCCGTCGCGCTATTCACTGTCTGCTAAGCAGACAGTGAATAGCATACTGGGGCCCTGTTAGGGGGCCCCTGCACTGCCCATGCCAGTGGCATGGGCAGGGCAGGGGCCCCCAGGGGCCCCAGGACACCCGTTCCCGCCATCCTGTTTACCGCCAGAAACAGGCTGGCAGGAAGGGGGTCGGAATCCCCATGGCGGCGCTGCTTGCAGCGCCGCCATGGAGGATTAGCCCAGCCGGGGCTAATCCGGCGGGAAACCGCCGGACCCGGTTTTCCGACCGCGGCTGTAATGGGCAGGGAAGCACCGCCAGCCTGTTGGCGGTGCTTCCGTCATTTTAGCCCTGGCGGTCGCGGACCGCCAGGGTTAGAATGACCCCCTATGTTTCTTCCAAATGTTATTTTTATCGTGGTGCCCTATAGGGGATGTTCTGACCATTACAGTCTAATGCCAAGTGTATGAAGGAATGCACAAACACAGTTTATTTCTGATAAGGGTTTAATGTGTTACATGGCTAAATACGTCTAAGGTTCCAAAGGTGAGACCTATTGACTATGCTAATGCTTGTTTTTTTGGCAGGGTGAGAGTTACTCGAGAAAGTCCAGCCGGGCATGGGAAGATATCAGTGCTTTAAATGACGAGGCTCTGTCCTGAGTACCTGCACTTCTTTAATTTAATTTAAAGAGAGAGTAGCTACAGTTCCCAGCACTGCTGCAATATATTAATGGGAGAGTACCGCCAATTCTCAGGAACAAACAGGTACCCTAGAGAGTTAGTACTTGCACTTATATATTACCATTTAGACCACTGAAGAGATGCAAAAAGGGCAGACACAGAACAGGGCGCTCCACCTAATGGGCTTGGTGAACTCTTAGAGGATGTGCTAAACCTGTTCAGTCTGGATGGTTTATGCCATCCCTCCTCTTTAGAGTGGACTCGATACCCAGGATTCTATGTCAGGACCGGAGGCTCTGATTATGCTTCTCTTTCTATGCTTTAATATTTCAGCAGCCAATAGTAAAAGTAAACAGACAGTCACATGATAACCATAGAGATGGCCCATATAAATACTCTTGCCAACATAACACCTCCTTTTTTTTTTTTTTTGCTGCTCCGCAGCCAGTTAAGTGCATTCTCATTTTCCTATTCTACTGATATTGTGCTATTTACTAAAGCGACTGTATTTTGTTTTGCGCTGCGTGCCGGCAACACATTATGTTTTATTGTTTTGAGGCGGTTGGACCCCTCGAGGCGAGGCGCTTGCAGCCTACACTTATCCCGTGTGGAGAGGGAATTGGGGAGCCAGGATGAGCCGTCCTATTTTTATTGCCGTGTTAACGTCGAAAAGGAAACCAAAACGATGACTTTTACTGTCAAATAAAACAAAACCCCAAGAAATGTAATAGACCACTCTAGGCATTCTTGCCAGAATAAACTTTTATACATAGTTGGTCCCATGACCAAAACAATGGAGATGGATGAGACAGCCAATCAATCGGTGGTCTCTGATATCTAGATATATCTCCAGGCGGGTCCCAGTGGATCATATCTCTGTGGAAATGGAAATTGTGCTATTTACTTAAGATAGATTCCAAGTTTATAGAAGTGGCTTCTTCCAAGGTCCTGACCAGTCACCAAGGCCATGCTTTTCAGAGACCCCTTAGCTGGAGACTTAGGAAAATTATTTCACACACTCACCGCCCTAGAAAACCCAAAATCGTAACAGGGCTATGGACCTAAAGTTTCCATATAATGGGATAGTTACCAAGTGGACTGTTGTCGTGCGTGACACTCTAAGCTACTCTTTGTTCAGCATCCAAGTGCACTTTGCATTCTGGGACTCGTAGTATTGTTTATGTAATGTGAGGCTTACAATTCCACGTGCGCACAGTGCTGCTGGCAAAGCTGCCACAGCTGTCTGGAGATATAAACCAGGCCACAAGGGCACCCGGGGCCAGTGGATGAGCACCTAACGAAAGCAACAACAGACTACAGGACCGAGAATCCACCAATTTGTGCAAGGAAAGTCCATGACTGGGCTCTTAGGGCCATATGTATGAACACTTTTTCCCATAGACACAGAATGGGTAAAAACCTTTGCTACACCTGGCCCTTAGTGTCCTCGCAACGTGGAAAAATATGGAAATTCTAGAGTCATGGTACAGAAGGGATGAGATTACCCCCCACTCACGGGTAAAACACACCAATATGTCTTGCCCTTAGTAGCTGCTGCACTTTTGAGGTCACTCATAGCAGGGACGGCTTAACTTGATACCTAGTCACAAGTCAGTCTTTAAGGGCTCCTTTACTGACCCATTCATGTATCCTCCCTTATATGCAAAAGAGGTGTTTTTCTACCCCCCCCCTCCCCGGCCTGTACCCTACCCTGAACCCACATCTTATAGTAATGTTTAGAAAATGGGCACACATGCGCTGGCACTACACCCGGGCTTGTAGTCATATTTGTGTTGTGTCCGCAGCACTGCGTGCAACTTGCTTGCATTGGGGTCCTGGCTACACTGGTAGCGCGTGTGCCCTGCTGGCATTCGTGCGTTGGCATCCCAGCATAGATGGAACCCTGCTTAGGTTCTGACCCTGGCACCGCGTGTGCCATGTTTGTGCTGGGACCCTGGCAGCTCTGGTTCCCCTGGTTCCATTGCTTGGTCGTCACGGTGGTTTCGTGCCTCCCTTGTTTATGGCTGCTTGCTGCCGTGGCAAAGCCTGCGCCCTTGCCCACGTGAGTCCTGGCCGCGTTGGCAGTGCAGCTGTATTGGCGCAGCCGAGGGGCGGTGGCTGCCGTGTTTGCTCAGGTGTGCGCGGCTCCTCAGAGGATGGCATCGGGCTTCCCACGCCTCACCGCTCGGAAGGATATGGACGGGAGAGGCGAAGCCGCCTCGGTCCAACCCGCACAGCGCACAGAGGCACGCGCAGAGCTGGCAAAATGGCCCAGTGGCTTGAACTGAAGAACTTTGGGTGTACTTTGCAAGGCACAGCAGGGATTCACCGTGGGTCCCCGCCTTTCATCTTTCCGGTGTCCACATAAACCGTAAACTATTGAGAATCAATATAAATACCCAGTAGACGATTAATACTCAACAACAACTGCGCTGGAGCCTTTGGGCTCCTACTGTCACCACCCTGTACTCTCCCCAGTACTGCACCGTCCCGGTTCCTACACATTGTGGTGATCTCTTCTCAGAGCTGCAGCATCGGGGGACTCCCAGACACCCCGCTGCGCTCTGTCTCATCAAAGGCCCCAGGGCCTCACATCCGTTTACAGCAGGCCGAGCTCCTCTGGACTGCAGCCTTGCCAGTTTCACGCTCACTCACGACCCAGAACTTTCTGTTGCCCTACGGCAGTGCGTGAAATGGAAAACAGAAGTGCAGGTACGGAGAGGTACCGGAGAAGTGCCGGTAGTTTCCAATTAAAAGTATTACGTTTTTTCTTGAGAAGTGCAGGTACTCCCCTCTCAAAATTAAAAAGTGCCGTACTCAGTACCGGCCCATTTAAAGCACTGCTCTCCGGCCTCATGGCGTCTGCGCTCACTGACGCCACGGTAAGTTGCCATATGTGTTGCAGACTCGGGGTCTCACACCCACAGCACACAACACACCGCGCGATCCCCAGTAAGGCTGCCTCGTCTGGCTGGCCGCTGTTTGTAACACTGCACCTGGAGGACGCTTGCACAATGGTTAGCGATGGTGGTAGATGGTGGCGGTGGGTGTGGCGCCGAACCACCAACAGAGTAACGCACATCAGATGTGCTGCCTGAGCACATGGAGGAAACACCCTGATGTGAGAGAAGCTTCTGGGAGCCTTTGACCACCTCGGAAAACAAACCGTGGTCCCAGCTGTCACAGCCAGGTGTTCAAAGCCTGGAACGACCTCCCACAGCACATCACAGCCTCCTCCTCTCTTGAGTTTCGCAAGATGTTGGAGACCTGGCTTTTCAAGTAAGCCCCCATGCCGGGCTTAACGCACCTGCTACAAAGCACCTTGATACCCTCATGAGTAATTAGTGCGCCATAAAAAACACCAATAACATAACAAGAAAGAGAGAGAGAGATGAGCAATGGAAGATCATAAAAAGCATTGGCAAAGCCAATAGGTTTAACCTGTGCAAGATGAATTGGCTTTGTCAATATTCTAGACACGTTGCACACACATCTGAGCCCCTCAGAGTTGGGATGGCCATTGTTTATAAACAAGGAGGGGTAGCCCAAACCTCACCCTCGCAAGTCTTGGGCATACAACATCTATTTAGCAAAACATTGACCCTTGAGGGATACATTCATGTAATTTCTTTCAACAATAATATATTGTATTGTAATCGTATTTATATAGCGCTTACTACCCCTGACAAGGCATCAAAGCGCTTTTTGTGAGTAGCACGCTACTCTGGAACCCAACAAGAATTAGTGATGGATTAGTATTAAGAAATAATGAGTTCAGTTTTAGTATTATTATGAGTTAGTTTGAGCCGCGGATATGAGAGTTTGTTAGTTAGATTGACTGGAGTAATGGAGGGGTGGAGGAGGAAAGAAATCCAGAAGTGTTAATTGGAAGTATATCCTTCATTTACTCAACCCAAAGGCTTGGGATGAGTAAAGGGGGATGGAGGAGGGAAGAGTGTGTGGAAGGGTTAGAGAGAGCATAGTAGCAGGGTGAGATAAATGTGGGAGAATTTAGTAGGGTTGTGTGGGAGGTCACGGTAGTAGAGTGAGGTTTGGTGAGTTAGATGTGGAAGCGGAGGGAAGAGCTTAGGCAGAGTTATTTAGGAGATGAAAGTAGTAGAAAGGATTTGGGATGAGTCAGAGTGAGAATGGAGGATGGTTTGATAGAGACATGACATATGATGATAGGTAGATAAGTGTGATAAGATGAGAGCAGGAATTCATAGATATCTAGTATAACAACCCACCCAAGAGCCATGCAATGACCCACGAACATGCCAAGCACAGTAACAACATATACACATACACACACACATACAAACACACATAAATACACACACATATGCACATACAATACATAATTAGAACCATGGGTAAAATATCTTTAGTCAAACAGGTTTAAAGAGTGTGTGTGTATTTTATTGTTATGATATAGTAGCGATACATATTTTCTAAAGAACTATACATAACTAGAAATATACATGCGTTGTTGATGCGCAGAAACACTTATCCACAAAGACGCACTAGTAACAATCACATTGCCGAAGGCACACAAGGTTGCTGGAGACGTTTACCCCGTGGCCCATCACGTACCCCTAGTGTACAATATAAACAGGGTGTGTAAAACATGCTAGGTAACGCTTACTGACATACTCGTAGAAAATACTCCGGTTGTGTAGGCCACGATGCTCATTTACAGAAACTAAACCTCAACAGGAAGCACTTACCAATATAAACGTAGCAGGTGCCGCAGTCGAAGCTCAGCCTCTGGAAAGGACAAGCCACCCTGGCTCTTGGGCTTGGCAAGGATGAAGCACGGCTGTGCGCTCAGAGATCCCATAGCAGAGGAAGATCTGGAGTCCTTCCTGGAGGTGAACTGATGGTGTGCTGGAGCGTGGTCTGTGTCTGACTGTGACGCGCGGGTTCTATCTTCCTCTCCTGGAGACACAGAGTAGAAGGTTCTCCCTTTATGAAGCACCTGTAAGCTCCGCCCGCTGAGCCACGCCCCGTCCACCCTCGAAGTAGGTAGGGGAATTCCCGCCTCTTGCCAGGATGATGGACAGCTTTCCAAAACGACCCCACTGCGTTTACTGCCGATTCCGGTGGTGTGTTGTTGATGCGCAGAAGCACGAGGACACCTCCACAAAGACGCACTAGTAACAATAACATTGCCAAAGGCACACAAGGTTGCTGGAGACGTTTTACCCCGTGGCCCATCACGTACCCCTAGTGTACAATATAAACAGGGTATATAAAACATGCTAGGTAACGCTTACTGACATACTCGTAGAAAATACTCCGGTTGTGTAGGCCACGATGCTCATTTTACAGAAACTAAACCTCAAAGGAAGCACTTACCAATATAAACGTAGCAGGTGCCGCAGTCGAAGCTCAGCTTCTGGAAAGGACAAGCCACCCTAACTCTCGGGCTTGGCAAAGATAAAGCAAGGCTGTGCGCTCAGAGATCCCATAGCAGAGGAAGATCCAGAATCCTTCCTGGAGGTGAACTGATGATGTACTGGAGCGTAATCTGTATCTGACTGTGACGCGCGGTTTCTATCTTCCTCTCCTGGAGACACAGAATAGAAGGTTCTCCCTTTATGAAGCACCTGTAAGCTCCGCCCGCTGAGCCACGCCCCGTCAACCCTCGAAGTAGGTAGGGGAATTCCCGCCTCTTGCCAGAATGATGGACAGCTTTCCAAGGCGACCCCACTGCGTTTGCCGCCGACTCGCGTGGTGCGTTGTTGATGCGCAGGGGCGCGAGGACATCTCCGCAGGGACGCACTAGTGGCAATGACATTGCCGGGGGCACACAAGGTTGCTGAAGACGTTTTTCCCCCGTGGCCCATCACGTACCCTAGTGTACAATGTGGACGCGGCAGATGCCGCGGTTGAAGCTCACCTTCTGGAAAGGACGGCCCACCCTGGCTCTTGGGCTTAGCAGGGATGGGGCGGGGCGGGGCTGTGCGCTCAGAGATCCCATGGCGGAGGGGATCTGGAATCCTTCCTGGAGGTGAGCTGATGATGTGCTGGAGCGTGGTCTGTGTCTGACTGGGACGCGCGGTTTCTGTCTTCCTCTGCTGGAGACACAGAGTGGAGGGTTTCTCCCTTTGTGGAGCACCTGTGGGCTCCGCCCGCTGGGCCACGCCCCGTCCACCCTCGAGGTAGGTGGGGGAGTTCCTGCCTTTTTACCAGGATGATGGATGGACGACTAAGTATTTTTTACCCATGTTTCTAATTATGTATTGTATGTGCAGATGTGTGTGTATAGTCATGTGTGTGTGTGTGTATAAATATATATATATATGTGTATATGTTGTTTCTGTGCCTGGCATGTTTCTATGAATTTCTGCTCTCTTTTTATCACACTTATCTACTCATCGCTCTTATGTCATGTCTCTATCAAACTATCCTCCATTCTCACTCGGACTCATCCCAAATCCCTTCGACCACTTCCATCTCCTAAATATCTCTGCCTAAGCTCATCCCTCCACCCCCACATCTAACTCACCAAACCTCACTCTACCTCTGTGACCTCCCACACAACCCTACTAAATTCTCCTGCATTCATCTCACCCTGCTACTATGCTCTCCCTAACCCTTCCACATCCTCTTTCCCCTCCGCCCCCCTTTTATTCATCTCAAGCCTTTGGATTGAGCAAATGAAGGACAAACTCCCAATTAACACTTCTGGATTTCTTTCCTCCTCCACCCCTCCATTGCTCCAGTCAATCTAACTAACAAACTCTCATATCCGCAACTCAAATTAACTCATAATAATACTAAAACTGTACTCCTTATTAAATTATACTAATCCATCACTAATTCTTGTTGGGTACCGGAGTAGCGTGCTACTCATCGAAAAGCGCTTCGACGCCTCGTCAGGGGTAGTAAGCGCTATATAAATACGATTACAATTACAATTACAATTACATAGGGAGTCATTACAACCCTGGCGGTCGATGTTAAAGCGGCGGTAAGACCGCCAACAGGCCGGCGGTAAAAAAATTGTAATTACGACCGTGGCGGAAACCGCCAACAAAGACAGCCACTTTAACACTCCGACCGCCACGGCGGTACAAACAAACAGCTTGGCGGTCACCGCCAACAGACAGGTGGAGGACAATGTACTGCCCTCAGTATCACAACCTACCAATCCGCCACCTTTTCCGGGGTGGATTCACCACAAACAAAAACACAGCGGAAACAGAACTTTGAAGGGAAAACGCTCACCTCTACACACCCCACGAGGAATCTGGACGCCATGGAACCTGAGCTCCAGATCCTGCGAGCCCTCATCTTCTTGCCCCTCTAACAGGAGCACGAACGCCAGCAGCAAAGACAACGGTGTGTACTGCACCTACGACACAATGGAGGGGGAAGGGAAAAAACAGGGACACACACACGCAACACCCCCACCCTCACCCACTACAACACACACACTAATACAGCATGATACATTACAGTTACACCCCCAAACCCCCGGAAGAATGCAAAGACAAAAGCAAATGAGTGTAACCATTGTAATATATTAAAATCCAGGACGCAAAAATATATATACACTATAAACAAATATATACACCAAGAATAGTAGTCCAGGTAGTGCTCCATTGAAGTCCGTGGAACACTGGGCCCACACGGCATGGGCGAGGCCCACACTCAATCCCCGAACATGACGGAGAGAACACTGCAGGGGCATCAGATAGCAATAAAACAGGCACCTCAGGGGGAAAGGAAAGGGGGGGCACCTCAGCCGGTTGAGTGCACAACACCAAATCCACGAGGGTGCCACATGCCCACTGTTAAATCCTGGGGAGTGCAAAGCCTCAGTCTCTCAAGTCTCTACAGTGGGTGGGTTGCCCACTGCTTTATCCTGGGGAGTGCAAAGCCACAGTCTCTCAAGTCTCTCCAGTGGGTGGGTTGCTCACTGTTTTATCCTGGGGAGTGCAAAGCCACAGTCTCTCAAGTCTCTCCAGTGGGTGGGTTGCCCACTGCTTTATCCTGGGGAGTGCAAAGCCACAGTCTCTCAAGTCTCTCCAGTGGGTGGGTTGCCCACTGCATTATCCTGGGCAATGCAAAGCCACAGTCTCTCAAGTCTCTACAGTGGGTGGGTTGCCCACTGCATTATCCTTGGGAGTGCAAAGCCCCAGGCTCTCAGGTGGATGCCTTTCTCCACTGTTTCTGGAGGGGTCCTTGTGCCCATAGTGCTTCATCCTGCCAAAGACAGAGGTAGTGGATGTATCTCTCCACTGGTTCTGGAGGGGGCCTTGTGCCCAGAGTGCTTCTTCCTGCCAAGGACAGAGGTAGTGGATGTATCTCTCCACTGGTTCTGGAGGGGGCCTTGTGCCCAGAGTGCTTCATCCTGCCAAGGACAGAGGTAGTGGATGTATCTCTCCACTGGTTCTGGAGGGGGACTTGTGCCCAGAGTGCTTCATCCTGCTCGTGACTGACTCAGTAGCGTCAGTGCCCTTAGCGCTCATGGGCCAGCGGTGCTTGTTGCGGCGGTGTTCTTGGCAGCGGTGCTTGTGGTGGCGGCGTCCTTGACAGCGGTGCATGTGGCGGCGGTGTCCTTGGCACCGGTGCTTGTGGCGGCAGTGTCCTGTTCAGCGGTGGTTGTTGCGGCGGTGTCCTTGGCAGCGGTACTTGTGGTGGCGGTGTCCTTGGCAGCGGTGCTTGTGGCGGCGGTGTCCTTGGCAGCGGTGCTTGTGGCGGCGGTGTCCTTGGCAGCGGTGCTTGTGGCGGCAGTGTCCTGTTCAGCGGTGCTTGTGGCGGCGGTGTTCTGTTCAGCGGTGCTTGTGGCGGCGGAGTCCTGTTCAGCGGTGCTTGTGGCGGCAGTGTCCTCGGCAGCGGTGCTTGTGGCGGCAGTGTCCTGATCAGCGGTGCTTGTGGCGGCAGTGTCCTTGGCAGCGGCGCTTGTGGCGGCAGTGTCCTGTTCAGCGGTGCTTGTGGCGGCAGTGTCCTGTTCAGCGGTGCTTGTGGCGGCGGAGTCCTGTTCAGCGGTGCTTGTGGCGGCGGGGTCCTTGGCAGTGACGCAGCTGCTGGCGGTCCTGTCTGGCCCAGCGGGGCTGGTGCTGGTGGTCTTGTCTGGCCCAGCGGGGCTTGTGCTGGCGGTCCTGTCTGTCCCAGTGAGGCTGGTGCTGGCGGTCCTGTCCTGGACAGCTGGGCTGGTGCTGGCGGTCCTGTCTGGCCCAGCGGGGCTGGTGCGGGCGGTGGCCTCCTGGGCAGCAGGGCTGGTGCGGGCGGTGGCCTCCTGGGCAGCTGGGCTGGTGCTGGCGGTGGCCTCCTGGGCAGCTGGGCTGGTGCTGGCGGTGGCCTCCTGTGCAGCTGGGCTGGTGCTGGCGTCAGTCTCCTGGGCAGCAGGGCTGGTGGCGGTGGCCTCCTGGGCAGCGGAGATGATGGTGGTGGCCTCCTGGGCAGCGGGGATGATGGCGGTGGCCTCCTGGGCAGCGGGGATGATGGCGGTCTTCTCTGCCATGCTGCTCTTCCCAGACTTGCTGACTTTCTTGTGGCCCCTCCCCACCTTGGAAGGTGTCGCAGCTGACTCCACACTCCCACCTGTACCCCTGGGAGCGGCTTTGGTGGCTGGAGTCCTCCCCCTCTCCTGCCGGGCCTTGGCCAACCTTTGATGCTTCACAGGTGGGGAACTGTCCGTGCTGTGGCTCCGTGCCACACTGGCTGCCCTGCTGCCCAGTGCACTCCAGATTCCGGTGACTACAGGCACCACTGGTCCCGGAGATGTTGTGGCTGAGGTGCTAGGTTGGGACCTGGAGACTCGGGCCCTAGGAGACTGACAGGGTGGGGGAGGTGAGGGAAAGAGGTCAAGGTTGGACAGGAAAAGTTTCTTGGGAACACTGGGAAGGGTAGCTGGATGGGGTTTGGGAGTGGAGGAAGAGGTTGTGGTTGTAGGAGGTGTTCGTTTGGTGACTTCGGGTGAAGGTGCATGCGCTGGAGGCTGTCGTGAGGTGGATGGCTGTTAGGTGGGTGTGTGCCTGCGTTTGTGTATCTTGGGAGGTGGCGTCACAGACACACTGGGAGAGGACACAGGGGACGTGTGAATGGCAGTGGGGGTGGTGACTGCACATGAGCGGGGTGTGGTGGTGTGTGTGCTGGTGATGGAAGTAGTGGCTGTAGATGTAGTGCATGCAGGTGTGAGTGGAGACGAGACTGGGAGGGAGGAGGGAGACGAGGAGGAGGGGGACACAGTGGAGGCAGTGGATGTTGGTGTGTCTGCATGTGTGTGATGCTTGCGTGAGTGCCTGTGGGATGTGTGGTGCTTATGTTTGCCAGAGCTTCTCTTGTGTGTTGACGTGTGTGCATGCTGGTCTGAAGGTGTGCTTGGGATAGGCTGAGGTAGAGGGGATTTGGTCTGGGTGGAGGAAGTTGGAGGGGGGAGGCTAGAGACAGGGACAATAGCTGCCATCAGTGCTGAGGCCAGAGTCTGAAAAGCTTGCTGAAGGGCCGCCTGACCAGAATGAATGCCCTCCAGGAATGCATTTGTTTGTTGCAACTGCCTTTCTACACCCTGGATGGCATTCAAAATGGGAGACTGCCCAACAGTGAGGGACCTGAGGAGGTCAATGGCCTCCTCACTGAGGGCAGCAGGGGTGACTGGGGCAGGGGCTGAGGTGCCTGGGGCGTAGGTGATGCCCACCCTCCTGGGTGAGCGGGCACAGGGCAAAGGCTGAGGGGCTGCTGGGAGGGCGGTGCTGGTAGGGGGGGTGGCAGCTGTGCCTTTAGATGCGGGGGGCACAGATGTGGCCACCACCACAAGGGAGCTCCCATCAGAGGACGAGTCCGTGTCACTGGTCTCAGCTCCTGTCCCTGCCGTGGAGCTTCCCTCGCCCTCCGTCCCACTGGTGAACTCCGAGTCCGTTGTCTCACCCTCCAGGGCCATGTGGGATGCAGCTCCCTCCTGCTCCGGTGCCACTGCTCCTCCGCCTGATGATGCTAATGCACACAAGAACAGGTAGACCACAAAAAGGGGGGGGACGACAGAAGAAAGACATGTTGAGTGTATGCATTACCGCTACCGTTGGCGGACACGACAGACACAGAAGCCCCCTCCTGCACTACACCGTGCACTTGGGCTCCACTGTTCAATCCATGGGACATGGCCTACAAGGCTATGGCGGACATCTGCACACATGGATGACACAGGAGCCTGACTAGGTGTTCTTGGCAATGTACACAGGTGGGGTGAGGTGCCAAAGGGTCTGTCAGAACAAGGGGACCTAACTAGCACACTCGCCGTGGCCTAGGGAAACCCACAGCCCACCTCCCCCACCCAGACACCTCCACTGCACGCAAAATCAGCAGAATGAGAGTGTACTCACCCCCTTGTGGCTGCTGTGATGCCCTCAAGCACCCATCCAACTCCAGGTACGCCACAGACAGGATCCTGAACATCAGGGGGCTCACGGTGCGACGGGCACCCCTCCCACGTTAGGAGGCCATCCCCAGCTGGGCCTCTGCCGTTTTCTTGCTCCAGCGGCGAATGTCCTCCCATCTCTTACGGCAGTGGGTGCTCCGTCTGTGGTAGACCCCCAGGGTCCGGGCGTCCTTGGCGATGGCACGCCAAATATCCTTTTTCTGGTGGGCGCTGACCTACATGAATTGTACAGGGGAAATGAAAAGTTATTACCAACTGCACCGTCACAGTCATTGGCCCCCATCCCTACCCTTGCCATGTGGCACATGCACTCACCGTTGTTTCATGCACGCCTCAATCTCCCCCCCCCCATCTTCCATCCACAGGCATAGCCGATACAGCATGCTCCCAGTGTACTTACCTGTTTGTCTCGAGGACCGTAGAGTAGCGTGTACTGGGGGAGGACCCGATCCACGAGTTTCTCCAACTCCTCCGATGTGAAGGCAGGGGCCCTTTCCCCAGACGCATGAGCCATTGTCTCTTCCAGACCGAGGTCACAGCAGCCCTTGCAGTGTAGGTCCTCTCCTGTCGAAGATCAGATATCGAGTGATTGAACAGATAGAAAATGGCGGCCACATCCGCGGCAGTGCGTACCGTCACCGCTGGTGTACATCGTCATTGGCTCCTGGGACCCATAGGGTCCAATGTTAACCAATGCAGAATTGCGCCGCGGTCTTTGACCGCCTACCGCAATGGTGTACAGCGCCAGCGCAGTTACCTCACATCCCATTGTCCCACTTTACAGGTCAGGCAGCCACCATTTCAGGGGCCCACATGGCTTAATTTTTAACTGCGTCACACATACCTAGGCCTTGCCTCAACACTCATACAGGCCAAATTTCAGATAATGATTCGTGTTCTGTGTAAGCTGTGGGTACGTACCTCTGAGTTGGTTGACTCCGTGCTCGCTGTTGTCCTTCATAGGCACCAGCCACTGGGACATGTGAGGAGATGGCAGCATCCTCTGGTGTACAGACCGCTGGTGGACCTGTCGACAATGGAGGGAGAACATGTGATCATCACCTACAGGCTTGATCGTGCCACAATCCTGGAACTGTGTGCCCAGCTGGAGCCAGACCTGATGTCAGCTATCCGCCATCCCACAGGAATCCCCCCTCAAGTGAAGGTGCTGTCAGTACTCCATTTCCTTGCAAGTGGGTCATTTCAAACAACAGTGGCCATAGCATCAGGGATGTCCCAGCCTATGTGTTCCAACATGTTGTCCAGAGTGTTGTCTGCCCTGCTGAAACACATGCGGAGCTACATCGGTTTCCCTCAGGTGGAGGATTTGCCTACAGTGAAAGGCGACTTGCAAACATATCCCCAACATCATAGGTGCCATTGATGGGGCTTTGGTACCCCCCCGCAGGAGTGAACAGGTGTACAGAAACCGGAAGAGTTATCATTGTGGACGGAATGCAGAACCAATCAAACATTCACCCCCAGTCACAGATCTGGGTTTAATCCATCCATTATTTTGCTCACAATGCCACCCCAGTTTGAACCCAGCCATATGCAAATCAGTCTTGACCCTGTTCCTCAAGGGAACAGTCCAGCCCGAACTGCCAGGCCAGGTTCTCCCTGGACCGGAAACAAGTATCCTAGGACCGGTTTCAGGGTTTCACCCCTCAACAGCCAGGCTAGCTTGAATCCAGTGGCACAGTGAGCCCGGGACCCACGTCTGGGCATACCCGGCGCACTTAGGGCGGCAAAAGCAAAGCAAAACACAAACGCTGTGGGATAGCGTAACTGGATGGACGGAATGCAGAACCAATCAAACATTCACCCCCAGTCACAGATCTGGGTTTAATCCATCCATTATTTTGCTCACAGTTCAGGCTGGACTGTTCCCATGGGGAACAGGGTCAAGACTGATTTGCATATGTCTGGGTCCAAACTGGAATGGCATGGGCAGCAAAAAAACGATGGATTTAGGCCCAGATCACTGTACTGGGGGTGAATGTTTGACAATGTTCAGCATTCCGTCCATCACTAGTTGTTTTTGCTTTACATCCTGCGGAATAGCAGCATCCCTTAGGCGATGGGGCAACTCCAGAGGCACTGTGTGTGGCTGTTAGGTAAGCACCTGGAAGCAAGTCAGTGGGAATGGTTGTCTGGGGATATCCCTACAGGTTAGTGTGTGTCTAACAGTTGTCCCTCGCCATTTGTAGGTGACTCTGGTTACCCAACCTGTTATGGCTACTGACCCCAGTGAGGAATCCCAGGGCAAGGGCAGAGGAACGCTACAATGAGGCCCATGGGTGAACTCGGCGGATTATAGAGCAGACCTTCAGCCTCCTGAAGGCCAGGTTCAGGTGCCTCCATATGACAGGTGGATCCCTATTCTAGTCACCAAAGAAGGTGTGCCAGCTCATTGTGGCCTGCTGTATGCTTCACAACTTAGCTTTGCAACGACAGGTGCCTTTTCTGCAGGAGGATGGTCCAGATGGCGGTGTTGTTGCAGCTGTGGAGCCTGTGGACAGTGAAGACAAGGAAGCAGAAGAGGACATCGACAACAGGAACTCGGTGATCCTGCAATATTTTCAGTGAGACACAGCTAAGAATACAAACCTGCTTACTACATGTACTTTAACACTACTACCTCTCAACTGTCTGTCGTTTTCACCCAGTGTATGGTCACTGAGTTGTCACTTTCCCTTACGATTTCACAGATGTGGGTCCCACTGTGTGGCATCTGCTTTGTTTCCTCATGGACTAGAGCTGTGTGACATAGGTATGTTGACATTACATTTGAAAAAGCATTTTGACACTGTAATTGCTAATACACTATTTCAAATTCACAGACTGACTCCAGATTGTTTTGTGCTTCAAAGGTGTTTATTTAAGTGCTCAGTAGTGGAGGGGGTTATAAAATGGTGAGGGGTGATGGTGGAGGAATGTCCATGGCAGAGTCCAGTCTATTAGTCTCACAGGTGCATTGCCCAAATGGGCATAGGAAGTGGAGCTGGGGCAGTTTGAGGATGGACAGGGTGATAAAGTGGGACAGAAGGATGACATTCAGGGTGGTCTCATTTCTTGGCGGGGGTCTTGGCATCGTTCTCTGTCTTTGTCCTGGATCTCAGGAACCGTTTGCGGGTGGTTCACCCTCTGCAGGGGGTGGGGTGCTGGTGTGGTGGTCCTGTGGCGGTGCCTCCTGTCCACTAGCGCCGGCGGAGGTGGTGGGCAGTTCATCGTCCAGGTTAGTGTCAGGGGCCCCTTGTTGTGCCACAGTGTCCCTCCTGGTGTTGAGGACTTCCTTCAGCACCCCTACGATGGTGCCCAGGGTGGAATTGATGGATCTGAGTTACTCCCTGAAGCCCAAATACTGTTCCTCCTGCAGGCGCTGGGTCTCCTGAAACTTGGCCAGTACCGTTGCCATCGTCTCCTGGGAATGGTGGTAGGCTCCCATGATGTTGGAGAGGGCCTCGTGGAGAGTGGGTTCCCTTGGCTTGTCCTCCCCCTGTTGCACAGCAGCCCTCCCAGTTCCCCTGTGTTCCTGGGCCTCCGTCCCCTTGACCGTGTGCCCATTGCCCCCAGGTCCCTGTTGTTGTTGGGGTGGTGGGTTAGCCTGGGTTCCCTGTAGTGGCGGACACACTGCTGATTGACGTGTCCTGGGGACAGAGGTATGGGCCCGCTGGGTGGGTTCTGTGCTGGTGTTTCCAGAGGGGGGAAGCTCCGTGGTGGCCTGGGACTGGGTGAGGGGAACCGACTGTCCAGAGGTCCCCGATGGGCCGGGCTGGTCATCTAGATCCTGTTGGACAGAGTTGCTGTCATCACTGTGGGCCTCTTCTGTTGGTGGTGTGGACATGTTTGGACCCTCCTGTCTGGTGATGTTGGGTAGGGGTCCTGCAGGGGTATAAAAGGATGTTTATTACATCTGTGTGTGGCTTGGTGTGGAATGGGTGGGTGACTGTGTACCCCAGTGCTTGCATTCCTGTGTGGGTCCTTGTGTGATGGTGGTTTAGGGGGGTGTATGGGTATGTGCAGTGGCCATGCTTTGGTGATGGGTGTCCATGCTTCGTTGTTGCATGCAGGGCTTGGTATTAGGATGTGTGGTTTGTGATGTTGGGACATTTGTGAGGAGTTGGAGTGATGGGGGTGAGGGTGAGGGTGGGGGTATGTGATAGCATGCAAGTAGGGTGGGGGATGTAATAGTTAAGATTTGACTTACCAGAGTCCATTCCTCCATCTACTCCTGCGAGGCCCTCAGGATGCAGAATCGCCAAGACCCGCTCCTCCCATGTTGTTAGTTGTGGGGGAGGTTGTTGGGGTCTGTGCCAGTCCGCTGAACCACAAGGTGGTGTCTTGAGACCACGGAACGCACCTTCCCCCATAGGTTGTTCCACCTCTTCCTGATGTCATCCCTGTTTCTTGGGTGCTGTCCCACTGCGTTGACCCTGTCCACTATTCTTCGCCATAGCTCCATCTTCCTAGCTATGGAGGTGTGCTGCACCTGTGATCCGAATAGCTGTGGCTCTACCCGGACAAATTCCTCCACCATGGCCCTAAGCTCCTCCTCAAAGAACCTGGGGTGTCTTTGCCGTGCCATGGGGTGGTGTGGGTGATGTGTGGGGTGGTGTGTGTAGTGATAAGTGGGATGATATTTAGTGGTGTGTTGTGTGAGGTGTGTGGAATTATGTGGGTGATGGTATTGTGTGCCTGTGGATGCTTGGTAGTTGTTTGTAGTGTCTCTCTCTGGCCTTCTCTTGGTAATTTTGTCGTAGGGGTTTGTGGGTGATGTGGGTGTGTGTTTTATATTGTAATGGGTGTGTGGGAGTGGTGTGTGTATGTGTATCAGGTGTGTGTATTTCGAATTGTCCAACGTGGTAGTGTTTTGTAAATGTGTGTGTATTTTGAGCTTAGTGGTGTGTAGTGCCAATGGAATACCGTGGTTGAAAGACCGCCGCGTGGATTCGTGTGTCGTGATAGTGTGGGCGTATTTCTGTTGGCGTGACGGTGGAGGTTTTGTTTTCGCCAGTTTATCACTGACCTTTGGTGTGGCGGACTTCTGTGGGTGTCTGAATTTTGGCAGATTTCGAGCAGTGGGTCCTAATGACTGTGGAGGAATTCCGCTGCCGCTGCAGTGTTTTAGCGGTCTTCTGCACGGCAGTAAGCGGCTTTTACCGCCAATGTTGTAATGAGGGCCATAATCTGAAAAAAATATATTTATCAACATAGGCATATGCAGTCTATAGTTGTTTGAATATGGTGGTTATGAAGGAAAGAGCCAACTCTTGAGTAGTTTTCTGAAGACAAGAAAGTTATCTGTGGCTCTTATAGTTGGGGGCAATGAATTCCATAGTTTGGCTGCTTGAACGGAGAAGGATGTACCACCTATAGTCTTTTTCTTGTATGGTGGTGTTGTAAGGTGGGGTGCCAATCTTGAGCGGAGGTTTCTTTGTTGGATGTATTTGGTTATTTTGTTTCTGATAAAAAGCGGTCCTGTTCCATGTATAGCTTTGTGGGTGATACAAAGCAGCTTGAAAGTGCATCTTCTGGCAACGGGTAACCAGTGTAGTGTTCTCAAAGCAGGGGAGATGTGGGCTTGCGGCTTTACATGTAATAGTAGCCTGGCTGCGGAATTCTGGATACGTTGTAGTTTTTTTCATAATAGATAGAGATGATCCATGGTAGAGGCCATTGGCATAATCCAGTTTCGATAGTACAAGCGAGATAGTAGATTGCACCTTGTGTGGAAATCCGAGGTGGGGGAAGATGCGTCATAAAGTTTTCAAGGTGATGAAGCTTGTTCGTGCTAATTTGTCCACTTGGGCATTCATAGTTAACTTGGAATCCATGGTGATTCCTAGGTTTTTAACTTCCTTGGATAATTGAGGGTGTGGTCCAAGATCGTCAGGCCAAACGCACAGAGGGTCATAATTTTTCCAGTTACCACATATGAGTATTATTGTTTTGGAGGTATTTAGTTTGAGATGGCTCCAGGTCATCCACTGATCAACAGCTCTGAGGCAACTGAAGATTTGTGAGTTTTCAATGTTTTTGGGGCATTCTAATCTAAGTAGTATTTGTGTGTCATCTGCATAGTTGTAGCATGTGAGATGGAAATCATTGATCAGTTCTGATAAAGATATCATGTAGATGTTGAAAAGCAAAGGTGAGATGATTGATCCTTGGGGGACCCCTGCTTTTGTGAGGTAGGATTTGGACGAGAAGGGGGGCGAGTGGATGATATTAGATCTTTTTTGAAGATAGGAAGTAATCCAGTTGAGAGCTATCCCTTGTATGCCAGCTTTGTGGAGTCTTTGAATGAGGGTGTCATGGTCAACTGTATCAAAGGCAGCCGAGAGGTCCAAGAGAAGTAGTGCAGCAACTCCATTGCGGTCGACTGTGTTTTTAAGATCATCCCAGATTGCTATGAGTGCCGATTCAGTGCTTCTTCCTGGGCGGAATCCAGTTTGGATGTCTGAAAGTATAGAATTGTCTTCAATGAATTGAGACATCTGGGCGAATGCTGCTCTTTCTATCAATTTGCCCAGGAAAGGTCCATTTGTGATTGGTCTGTAGTTGTTGGGGTCTTGCGGGTCTAGGTTTGTTTTCTTTAATAAAGGTCAGATGTATGCCTTTTTGAGGTCTACAGGAAAAGTCCCTGAAGTTAAACAGTTGTTGATGATTCTTCTTACAGGTGTGGCAGCAGAAGTAGATAGAAGAATGTTCTTGAAGATTTGTGGTGGGCAAGGGTCAGAAGGGCAACCGGAAGGTCTGCTTGCATTGACCAAATCCATAAATTCACCCTGGGATATTTGTTTGAAGGACTGTAGTGGTTGGGTTGGTTTATTCTTAGAGGGTATTTTTGGAAAGGGGTTGGTACTGATGTTTTTCTTCTGTTTTAAATAGGAGTCCAATGTGTCTGCCTTGGTTGTGTAGTGAGTTGCCAATTTGTTTGTGAAATCTTGAGCAGTGGGATGACTTCCTTCCATGCATGTAGGTTTTCGAAATTCATTGAGAATTTTATTAAATTCCTTGGTTGTAGACTGAGCATTTTGAATTTTGTCTGAATAGTACCTTTTTTTTTAGCTTTTTTGATTGATGATTTGTATATCCTGTTAAGTTTGTGTAACTGCAGTTTGTCTTGACTATTGTATGTTTTGAGCCAGGTCTGCTGCAACTTTCTGATTTGTTGCTTTATCTTTTTAAGTTCTGTGTTTCTCCAAGGTGTTGGTTTTCTTTTGTTGTGTTTAGTTTTTTTGAGTGGTATTAGGATATCAAAAGCTTCCTGTAGCCACTCATAAAGTTTTGGTACAGAATTAATTGTATCTAGATTTTATGATGATGGGTGTTTAATTGTCCCAGATATGTTGGATTAAGGCATTTTTGTGTGTTTGTGGTGTAAATGATGTATATCCTACAGTGCTGGTTGGTAAAAATAAATTGATTCATTCGCAATACAGACAGTGGTTACACAATAATACTTGATGCATTATTGTTTAAAGAAATTACCTGAATTTATCCCTCAAGAGTGTATGTTTAGCTGCTCCCTGTCTGTGACAGCAATGCCTGCTCCTACAGGAGGTGGGGAGCAGGCTGGGTCCGCGGGTTCCTTCAGGCACCCCGCAGTCCCCAGCATTGTGACTGGGTGTCCTGGGGGGGGCCCAGGTAATATGGCCAGGTCCCAGGGGATGGGTTCCCCGGGGCCTAAGATCGGCCCAGGAAGGGGAGATGCGAAGTCTCCCTTGCCCCAAAAAATTGAATGTTCAGGTCAGGCCCCCGGGGATGTGGTCCCTGAGCCCAGGATCGGCCCTGTAAGGGGGGCCCACGTGGCCTCCCTCCCCCCCCAAAAAATACTTATATTTTATACCTGGTCCCAGGGGAAGGGTTCCTGGGGGCCAAAATTGGCTTGGGTAGGGGGGCCGCATGGCCCCTTCCCCCCAAAAAAAACATTTTTAGAAGGCCGGGCCCTGGAAGATTGGGTCCCAAGGGCCAAAATCGGCCAGGGGAGCTGTGGCACGCAGACCTGCGGCCAACTCCTGCTGCGCATAGCCAAAGGCCGTGCGCAGCATGGGGTTGGGTGGTTAGGGGTGTTGGCCTTAGGGACTGGCCAACTCCCACCACACGGCCTAAGGCCATGCGTGGTGCAAGGTTGGATGGTTATTAAGGGCTTAAAACCCTGCTGCGCATGGCCAGCTGGTTATAGGGGTGGGCCACAGTGGCTGGACGCAGGCCAGGCCTTGTGGTCAACCTCTGTCATGCATGGCCTTTGGCCATGCGCAATACAGGGTTGGATGGTTATAGGGTTTTGGTCACAGGGCCTGGCCACACCATGCGCTGCGTGGGTTTGGGTGGTTATAGGGATAGGCAGCAAGGCTTGGCTGCAGGCCAGACCCTGCAGCCAAACCCCGCTTGCACATCCAAAGGCCATGATCGGAGTGGAGTTGGGTGGTTATAGGGTTGGGTGCGCGGCGGTGGTTGAATTAACATGTAGTAATGAAAATTACTTTATGTTTAAAAAAAATTGAAAAATTGTAGAAATTCACTGTAAAAAACAAAGGTTACAGGGACGTTATAGTTAGGAAATAGACTTAAAAAAAACATAGAAATTCACTTAAAAAACTAAAGGTTACAGGGATGATATAGTTAGCAAATAGAATTTAAAAAAACATAGAACTTCACTTAAATAAACAAAGGTTACAGGGACATTATAGTTGGGCTCACATTTTAAACATGCAAAACCATAGAAATTCACCTGTTATAGTTAGCGTCCTCTCAAGTAACTATAACTCGTGCCTTAAGGTAACTGCAACTCGCGCTCATGCCATGCACTGCTAATTACCTCATAAATTACGACACTCATGACATCTATGATAAGATCATTGATAATATCAATGTAATATTTGCAGGGGCATGAGTTACAGTTACCTTAGGGCACGAGTTATAGTTACTTGAGATAACTTGAAGTATAACATGTGAATTTCTGTGGTTTTGTACGTTTAAAATGTGAGCCTAACTCTAACGTGGCCCACCACTTCCCCGGGGCAATGCTTGTTGGAGGGGGACCTCAGGGAGACCGCCGGTTCCTGCTATGTCCCGGGGTGCCCACCCCCAGGACATAGTTGCTTGCTTGGTGGGAGCTCCCACCAAGACAAATCAAACAAAGTTCACTTTCTGACAGCGGGAGCTGTAAAACAGCTGCCACAGGAAGAAAACACAGTTTTCATCTGTTTCCCTAAACCTAAATATGTGTCCAGGGAAACAGATGAAAACATTGATCCCACAAGCAGGGAGCTGCTTATGGGAGCAATGTTATCTCACACAGGAGGGGAGCTGGCTAGGTCCGCGGGGGCCTTCAGGCTCACCTGCGGTCCTTTGACTCTCTTTCTCTCTCTTCCATCCCATAGTGGGATAGAGGAGAGAGAGATTGTCATTGCAATGGTCTCTCCATTCACTGACTTTAAATAGTAAGACTAGCAAGATGTTAGGTACTGATGTTATACTTATGTTGGGATGCAGGCACAGCAGAACAGAGTCACTTCTGGGCTAATGGTCAAGGTCTTATGCTGTCACTCAGAAGACTGAAGGTTCAAATCTTAGTATCGCTTTGAAGTGTGTTTATTTATTTACTGGTGTTTTGACTGTTAAACCTTTCTAGTGATGGGACATTTACTCTTCTTTCTCACATGCGTGGGTTGACGGTCATAGGTATGTCTGGAAACATCACAATAAGGAGTCACCTATGGCCTAAAGGTTAAGGTCAAATACCCTTGCACTGAAAGTTGAGGGTTCTTCTCCAGGTGTGTATGTGGTCATTTTCCTTCTTTAATTATTTTTAAACTTCAAAAGTTTAAGGTTCACACTGAAAGGGGATCTCACTCTTTATTTGACAAATAAATGTTTCTTTTCAATTTGTCCAGAAGTATCTCATTCTAACTATATAATTAATTAAAGCCTAAATAAACTCTCTATTTCTATCCGTCTCACACTCCCTCTTAATTTCTCTTTTTCTATCTTTTTCTCCTACTCACACACCCATTCAGACCCTTAGTCACCCACTCACAGACCCACTCAGACACTCACGCACAGACCCACTCAGACCCTCTTGCACCCACTCATAGCCCCACTCAGACCCTCACGCACCCACTCACAGACCCACTCAGACTCTCACACACCCACTCACAGATCCCTTGAAATCCTCACCCACCCACTCATACACCCATATAGACACTGACACACCCACTAAGACACTGATGCACCCACTCTCACACCCAGCCAGACACTCTCACAACCACTCTCACCCCCAGATACACCCTCTCACACCTATTCTCTCACCCAGAGAGACAGGCCACAGCCAATTCCCACAGAGCATGGCCAATGGGCCATGCGCCTTGTGGGGTTGGATGGTTAGGTGGGTTGGCTGTAGGGTCTGGCCACAGGTCAGGCCTTGTGGACAACCCCTGCCGTGTACGGCGCAAGGTTGGGTGCTTCTAGGGGGTTGACCTCAGGGCTTGGACGGTGGCTGAATTAACATAGAGTAATGAAAATTACTATACGTTAAAGAAACCATAGAATTTCACTGAAAAACCAAAGGTTACAGGGATGTTATAGTTAGGAAATAGAATTACAAAAACATAGAAATTCACTTAAAAACCAAAGGTTACAGGGATGTTCTAGTTAGGCTCACATTTTAAACTAACAAAACCATACAAATTCAAGTAGCTATAACTCGTGCCATAAGATAAATCGCGCCCTCACCATGCACTGCTAATTATCCAACAAATTACGGCACTCATGACATCTTTCATAACATCATTGATAATATCATTGTAATATCTGCAGTGTATGATGAAAAACTGTTCATGACGGGGGCATGAGTTATAGTTATCTTAGGGCACGAGTTATAGTTACTTGAGATAACTTGAAATATAAGAGGTGAATTTCTATAGTTTAGTACATTTAAAATGCGAGCATAAATAAAACGTCCCCGTAGTCATTGTTTTTTTAAGTGTATATATACAGTGGCAGTCGCTACTGGATAGTTATAGGTAGGCTCAAGTTTCCCATAGGCAAAGCATTTTTAATTTGCTTATAACTTTGGCACCATTTGATCAATCTTCACCTGCACCCCCCCCCCCCACACACACAAAGAAAAAGTCTCTTTCACCTTACTTCCGTCATGGAAAGTTTTGTGGTGATCCGTCAAGCGGGGTTGAGAAATAGGGGGGTCCCAAAACTCATTTTCAACATTCATATTTCCATAGGAAAATTAGACACAGCTACAGACAAAAAGGCCGAATGGAATTACACCAAATTTGGCAGAAAACTAGATCTTGGTCCAGAAAGCCTGCTAAACAACAGTGGTGGGCCAGGGCCCATTGGGGAGGTGCATTGTAGTTAATTGGATGGGGGGCATGCGCCCCCTCCTCAGACTCCTTGAGGCCATGGGGAACCCATCCCCCAGGGCAATATGTACGTTAAGAAGGGAGGAAATGTGCAGCCCCCTCCCCCGAGCCCCTGCGTGGCCCCAGGGACCCAATGCACCAGGGATGAAAAAAATTAAGGAGAGGGGACAGCGCAGCCCCTCTCCCTGAGCCTCAATGAGGTCCTGCCCCATCCCCTAGGGCCTTATTAAATTAAGGGGAGAGGTTGAGCAATCCCGTCCCAAAGCTTCTGCAAAGCCCTCTGGACACCATCCCCTGGGGCCTTGTTTAACTCCTGGCCTAAAGTTATTTAATGGCAAGAGTTATAGTTTGTTTAGATGAGTATAAGTATAACTGTAACTGAAACTGCTGAAGTTGTGTGGTTTTGTGTGGGTAAAACATGAACCTAACTATAACATCGCTTTAATTTTAGTTTTTTTCAGTGAATTTCTATGTTTTTTCAAAAATGTAAAGTAATATAAAAATACCATATGTTAATACAACCACTGTCATGCACGGCCTTTAGCTCTGCACAGCAGGGGTTGGCGCAGGGCCTGGCCTGCAGGCAGCCCCGCCCCCCCCACATGAACCCAACCCCATGCTTTGCACAGCGGGGGTATGGTGTGTGTGGTTTTTTTGCCCCATTGGGTTTCGGATCTGCTGGTTCCTATCTATCTATATTTCTTTTTACTTTCATAACTATTGAACAGATTTTTACCAAATCACAAAAAGCATGCATTGTGGACCAAGATCTAGCCTTCTGCCAAATTTGGTGTCATTCCTTTCAGCGGAGTGGGCTGTAGTTGTGTATAAAATCCCTAGAGGAAAACATGTTTTGTGATGCCCCTTTTTTCTTGGCCCCTGCTTTTATAATCACCCCGCAACTCTCCACACAGCGGCTGAACTGAGTGGCACACTAGTTTTGAAAAATTTGTTAAGATTCGACAAACCGCACCAAAGTTATAGACAAAATAAGAAATGCTTTTCCTATGGAAACTAGGTCCTAACTATAACTACCTACTATATATATATATATATATATATATATATATATATATATATATCCTACTGCCAGTAGGTAGTTATAGTTAGGACCTAGTTTCCATGTAAAAGCGTTTTTGACTTGGCTATATGTTTGGCACCATTTAATGAATCATTAAGAAATGTTCCCAAAAAAGTGTGTCCAAGGATCTTGTTGTACGTGGAACGTTTCGGGATGATCCATCAAGCGTGGGCTGAGAAAAAGGGAGGGTCACAAAAGTGCACTTCCCCTGTTAATTCCTTTAGACTCTTTAGACACGCCTGCAGTCCAAATCTCTGGACGGATTAACACCAAATTTAGCAGAAAGCTCGCTTTTTTTCCGCAGATCATGCTTTTGGTATTTGGTATAAATCCATTCAGTAGTTTAAGAGAAATTAAAGGAAATACAATTTTGTATATCTATGCTCGCAGCGACTTGGCGGATACTGCCGATCTCATGCAGAATCTGATTGGCTGCCAATACTTCAACCAGGAAGTATTGGCAGCCATTTTGAGGCTCGGCATCAGCCGAGTCTCAGAAACAAATGTAATAAAAAAAAAAAAATTTAAAAAAAAAAGAAGGGGAATCGGGCAGGGTATGTATACCCTAACCCAATAATCTTGGTGCAGGGGTCCCCCTGGGACCCCACCAGCGGAAAAAAGCATTTTTTTTCCAAATTTACTGTGAAATTCGCAAATTTCTGCAGTGAATTAAAAATAAAAAAACAAGCAGGGCTCCTGCGCTTGTTATAATTGTAGCCCCCGGGTGGGCCAGGTCCCGGGGTCATGCAGGCTTATGTTTACAAAAATGATAGGAGCACACAGCCCCCCCCCCCTTCAAGAGTTTATTAATGCCCCAGGGACCCCCACCTCCCAGGGGCTAATGCTAATATTACAGGGTGAGGGGGGCAAACAGACCCCACCAGGCACCAGGGACCACCACCTCCCTGGGGCTATAAATAAATAATGAACTAGTGAGGCCCTGTGCACCCCTTCCCCGGGTCAATAAGAATTGCCAAAATGCAGGGGCCGTGTAGACCCCCTGTGCCCGGGGGATCATCACCTTCCTGGAGCAACAAGCATTCCAAAGATACGGGGGCTGCGCAGAATCCCCCTGACCCTGGGAACCACCACTTTCAGGGTGCAACAAGAATTGCAAAGATAAGGGGGTGCGCGTACACCCCTGGGCTCACAAGCATTCCAAAGATGCAGAGGGCTGTGCGGACCCCTGGGGCCCTGGGGACCACCACTTTGCGTGACAACAACAGTTTACAAACTACAGTTGGCATCTGGACCACCCCAACCCCAGGGACCACCACCTCCCCAGGGCAACAACATTCTGAAGATGGGAGATGAAGGTGAAGACCCTCCTCAGACCCCAGGGGCTACCACCTCCCCAAGGCTACAAGATTTCAAAACATGTGGTGGACCGTGTGGACCCCCGGGGACCACCACCTTCCTGGGGCTATATCAAAAACATTGTTGGGGTAGGCCGTGTGGACCCTTCCGAGCCTCGGAGATGCTGTATGTCCGGGGCTACAATTAAATTTAACAAGGCGTATGTGTGGACCCCCCGGCCTTGGGGAACAACGCCAATATAGTTACCTTAGGGCGCGGGTTATAGTTACTTCAGCTAACCATAACTATAACTGCTGAATTTCCATGGTTTTGTGCTAGGAAATTCAGAAACTAAATATAACTTTCCACTAACCTCTGCTTTTTAAGTGAATATATATGTGTGTGTATATAATATAAACAATAGTTGGGTGAATATGTCAGTGACAACATTAATGTTTTGAACCGGAAAAAACACAGACATTTACCAGTTATAGTTAGCAGAGCTAACTATAACCTGCACCCCTGCCATGCACAGCTTATGATCTCACATATTACATCACTCATGACATGTTCTCTGACATCACTAATGACATCTCAAATGACATAATTGATGGTATCACTGATGCTATCATCCAAGACATTTTTGCACACATGGCTCTGTAAAGTAGTATGGCATTAGAGGCCTGAAATTAAGTGCAAAATAGATGAGAATAACATGAAGCATCATTAATGCCATCAAAAATACAACTCCTGGGGGTGTAGCAAGAATGAGTTGTTTGCAACACTGACCCTATACCATACACTTCATGGGTAGTCTAGTTCACATTAACAATCAATAACAGATATATGGGATACCCTTATTGCACATAGTGTTCAATCTGTATACAAGTGTTTAGAGAAAGCCAAGTCACTTGAGATACTCAATGTTTCTTCCAAAATTAATAACCTACAACGCACAACCTTTATCTGTATCAAATGTATCACGTTGACCAACCCTACGGCGAGAAATTATGTTGATATTAGTAGAAAAGTAGGTACTGCAACAGCTTATTCTGTTCTACACTATTTTCAGACAGTGAAACTCTCATGAGAAATACACCGAATAGTATTAAAAAGTAGCCACTAAGAACAGAAGAACAGTGTACACTCTATGCTAGGAGTCATCAAACTGGGGGAGGGTCCAAGTGATCCCAGAGGGGCACCAGGCTCTGGCCAAATGAAGGGTTATACAGATAATGGTGTTTTGTTTTAAGGAGAAACATATTCATTGCATTTGTAAAAAGGTAACAGAACTTAACTGCAATGTTTAAATAAGTCTAGACATATTTAAACATTGACCACTTAATAGAATAGTCATGAAAAATTCTGATGGGGGGGGCGATGATTTCTTTTTTTCCCACTGTTGGGGGGGTGGCATTAAGAAGTTTGAAAAACACTGCTATATGCAAAACCTGCCCAGAGACACTATTCATTTAAAATAACCAAGGATTGAAGGTACTAAGGGTCTAATTACCTGCAGCCTTCATATTGTGCTGAAAACTTTACAGACACACCATCTTCTAAAGCTAAACAAGCACAAGTACATAGGTTAGTGCCTGGTGCACACTGTTTTCTATGTTATGTAGAAACTGTCCTGCTGAAACAATTCTGTCTAATGACTCAAGGCTGCTTACAACACTTAGGGGGTTATTCTAACTTTGGAGGAGTGTTAATCCGTCCCAAAAGTGACGGTAAAGTGACGGATATACCACCAGCCGTATTACGAGTTCCATAGGATATAATGGACTCGTAATACGGCTGGTGGTAAATCCGTCACTTTTCCGTCACTTTTGGGACGGATTAACACCTCCTCCAAAGTTAGAATAACCCCCTTAGTATCTACTATGTAGAATCTTTGCCCTGTTGGCACCTTTTTCTGCAGAGCCACAAAACCTGTTTGGAACATACTGGTAAGAAGTAACCAACTATCATCGGCACAGAGTTACTCTTCAACACAAAGATTTATGTGTTCAGTACCTCTACACACCTATGATGCATAAGAAGCACATCAGTTTTGTGAACGCTTACACCCAGTACCTGGACATAGGCTGTACAAAATTAGGTAGAAAAATAATATGGTAGCTACCTGCCACTATGTAAATTATAAAAACAAAAAACTAGCACACTCATTGGATGATGTCATGAGTGATGCCATAAGTGATTTAATCAATGATGTACATTGAGATGTCATAAATGATGTCACAGAACATGTCATGAGTGATGTAATATGTGAGGCCATAAGCAGTGCATGGTGGGGGCACAAGTTGTAGTTAGCTCTGCTGACTATAAATGGTGAATTTCTGTGGTGTTTCTTGGTTCGAAATGTTAATGTTGTCACTGATTTTAATACCATACGTAAAGCCAGCACCCTGAGGCCAAAAGCCGTGTGCTGCAGGCAGCCAGCCCTAAGCTACGCACCTCATCTGCTGTTCATAGCATGAGGTTGGCATTCAGGCCTGGGACCCAGTTCAGGGCCAAATACAAGAAAAAAAGGAAGGCCCCCCTCCTCCAGTCTCTTTAAGCCATGACGATTCTATTTTAAACAAGAGGCGGGGACAGGATCCCCTCTCTCACCCATTTTAGGCCCTGAGAAGCCCACCCCTGGGGCCAAAATGTGGGGCCACATTGCCCCTGCCTCACTGAGCCTTAAAAAGGTCCTGGGGACCCCGTCCACATAATTTTTAAAGGGGAGGGGGTCACTGGCCCCTTTTTCAGAACCATTTGCAGCCCCGGGGACCCATCCCCCGGCATGCATTAATTAAAGGTGCCCAGGGCACCCACCATACACTTGTTGAAGGCTGCAGGGGAAGCCCCAGGGCCCTTGTGGCCCAAGCAGGCTCCCTGCATGCTGCAGGAATCAGCATTGCTCCCACTGGTGGGAACAATATCTTGATCTGTTTCAAAACAGATCAAATGTCTGCTCAAAGTTTGCAGGAGCAGTTTTAAAGCTCCTATCCAGTGGGAGCAGACTTTTTGTTTCCTTCCTCATAGCACGAAATTCAAAAATGCTCCTGCTAGGTGTGGCTAACACAATTTTCCTTGCCTGTGCCGGTGTGGGCAGGGAAACTGCTGTGTCCTGGGTGGGCTCGTTGGGACACCGCTAGTGAGCCGGCCCCGGGGAGATGGGGTCCCTGGAGGCAATGGGAGGCTCAGTGAGGGGGGCTGTGTGTCCCCCCTCCCTTTCAAAAAGTTTAACAGCCCTGGATGATAGTGTCCCTGGGGCCTTTAGAGGCTTGGTGCAGGGGGTCCATGTGGCCCCTACCTTTTTTGGGGGTGTTTTGTCCCCGGGGCATGCCCCCCTTATGTAATGTGGCCCTGGGGAGTGGGCTACCTGGGGCCCATAATGGCTCACGGAGGGGGCCCATGTGCTTCCTCCTCTTAATTAAACAACATGGCCTGGCCGCGATTTTGTTTTTTCTGGTCCTGCTGGAGCCCCCAGGATTGCACAAAATTGCAGATTTGTTTTTCATTTTGGCCCCAGGGGGCCCCATTGGGTCCCCCAGGGGGCCTAGAGGGGCAGGATATCCCTACCCTGCTCCCTTATGTTATTATGTTTTATTTACTTTAGGACAGGGGACTAAGGCACAGATTCCTGTAATGGCTGCCAGCAAACTTTTTATCTTGATGCTGGCACCCAATCAGAGCACTCGCTCAGGTAGAAGTCTGGCTCCAGCAGGAGCATGATGGCGAAAAGGAAAAAAGCTCACTGGGCCAAAAGGCCAAAGAGAATGCTCTTGTATTTAAAATGGGCTTGAGGGACTCCTGCAAGAGTCCATCGAACCCAACCGTCCAGATGTACAAATAGTTTTCAACCTTAATTTCTCAAAAACTACTGAACTGATTTCACAAATCACAAAAAGCACAATCTGTGAACCAATATCTAACTTCCAGACAAATTTGGTGTAATTTTGTTCAGCAGTGCTGTAGCCCTGCCAAAAATGGAAAATGCATGGGGATTTTGGAAACCCCCTTTTTACTTGCCCCGCGCTTGACAGATCATCCCTCAACTTTACACGCACAAACTAGTCAAAACGTAACACCTTCTAGGGAAGTTTCTTGGAGATTTGTCAAACGGGCCAAAGTTGTTATCAACACAAACAACAACTTTCCTAATGAAATACTGACCTAACTATAACTACATAGTAGCAACCTCAACTGGGTCAATAATTTCATTTCAAATGTTGCAATGATATTATCAGTGCAATGGTTTCATATAAGATGTCATGAGTGGTGTAATATGTGGCGAGGGCGCAAGTTATGGTTACCTTAGGGCACGAGTTATAGTTTCTTGAGATAACTAACTAGTGAATTTCAGTGATTTTGTATTTTTAAAATAGCATTTTTTTCCTAACAGCGTCATCTAACTATAACATCAATTTAACTTTTGTTTATTTCAGTGAATTTCTAGTTTTTTTAATGCAAACATTTAACAGGGCCACGCAGTAGCCAGCAGTTTAAAAAAATATATATTAAGAGGTTACCCTGGGGCCACCCAGGGTCCCCACAGTCCTGCCGGCTCTCCAGCTGGCACTCATCGCGGCTGCAGCAGGAGTCAGCATTGCTTTTACGTGACAGATGCAGTTTATACTATGCTTCTGCTGGGTGGTAGCAATTGTGTGTATTTTTCCTGTTGGAGAGTGCGGGCAGGGAAAATGTTTTGTTCTCCCACCAAGCAGGAGCAGCTTTGTGCTCCCGCCCAGTGGGAGATCATTACTCTTTCCCTGCCTATGCTATTGGGCAGGGAAAAATAGTGTCCTGGGGGTTGGGGACCCAGGGAAACTGTCCATGAGCTGGCTTCAGGGGATAGGGTCTCTGGGGTCATTGTATCGATCTGAAAGGGGGACACGTGCCAACCCTCCCCATCTTGCAGCCCTGGGGGATGGTTCAGGTAGGTGGGGGCACACACCCCTCTCTCCCCTTTCCTTTTGTTATAATATCTATCCCAGGACATAGGGTTTCCAGGGCCACTTAGAGGCTTGGGGAAAGAGAATACGTGCGCCTTCCTCCTAATTAAAAAATTCACTGCTTCTCCTTGGCCATTGCCTACCCCTAAGGGTGTTTGTTTTTTTACAAGTTAAGGAGTGCACGCTTTTTTAAAAGGTGTTGGCCCCAGGTTGGGTCATTCTGGGACCCATCCACCAGGCCTAGGGTTCAGGGTATCCCTACCCTGACCCCAATGCCTTTTTTTACTTTTGTGTTAGGACTCCGGGCAGAATCCTGAGTCCAAAGACGGCTGCCTGCACATCCTTGTTGATGTGGTGGCTGCCAATCAAATTTTAGCATGCGATCTGTCAGCACCATGAATCCTATATATATATATATATACAACGTTTTTGAGCATTAATAGCTCAAAAACTACTGAACAGATTTATACCAAATTACTCAAAGCACTCTTTCTGGACCAAGATTTAGCTTTCTACCAAATCTGATGTAAATCTAAAGTTCCTATGGAAAAATGAATGGGGAAAACAGGTTTTGGGACCTCCCCTTTTTCTTGGGCCCGGTTGATGAATCAGCCCAAAACCTTCTAGGGAATAGCTACGGTGATTTTTTTTGGGGGGGGGGAAGTTTTGTGAAGATTCATCAAAAAGTGTCAAAGATATAAGCAAACCAGAAATGCATTTCCTATGGAAACAGAATCTTACTAAACTACCCAGTGGTGACATATATACACATAGCAGAGAGAGACAGAAAGAGAGAGAGAGAGAATGAGGAACGAATTTAATTTGAGCTGGTGGTTCCAGGTGAGGCCAATCAGCACTCACTTCCATCTCTATCTCTATGGGAGAAGCTTGGAATTTATCACAGACCACAAGCCCCTAGTTAAACTTTGCACATCCAGCACCTACTTCCAACAATAGAAAAGTGAATGGACCAGCTACAAAAATTACACCTGGACGTCATCTACAGACCCAGAGCTGACAACCCAGACAATTTCCTGTTGAGACATCCACGGAGCAACCCAAACCATGTGGGGAAACATTCCGAGATCACAGATGAATATGTGTGGACGGTTACACAAACTGCATTTCCACAAGCCTTATAAATCAGTAACTGTGCACAAGAAACTGGACTGCAGAAGGTATGAGAAGCACTCAAACAGAACAAATGGAAGACATTTCTCACCCAGCTACAGGGACATGATAAGAAGTTGAAAGAAACAATAAGTAAGGTGTGGAAAATCTGAATGGACTTAAAGTGCCCCTGAAGAGGGACTTGTCCTGCAAGGAGCTCATTGCTGTGCTTAATTTGTAAATAAAAAGGTGCCGGTGCCCAAAGCCCTTCTCTTAAACATGCGGCCGCTGCAATTAAATGTGTGAACATGGAATACTGAGGCAGCTTAATCCTGAAGCCATCTCGGGCCTCTTCAATCCATATAAAGGCAGTCCCTGCCCCTTCGGCTCACTCTTGGAGCTTTCTACTTTCTCCCTTTGTGACGCTTTTTCGTTTTTCCCTTCATCCGTTTTCCCATATGTGTCTTTTGCTCGCAGCAAAGGCTTGAGGCAGAAGAATAAGCCCCGGCCCTCAAAAATAAGTGCTGGTGCTCAGCACCGGAAACAACAAGCACAAATTAAGCACTGCTCAGCATGACTGAATATAGGGGTCACCCCAGCAGTCAAAAGGCACCTGTGGGTCACCAAGACCAAGTTGCACACATTCAGGACAACTGTGGTTCCCGGGATGGATCTGATGATGGAAGACCTGGTCTAAGAGTGACAAGTTGGCTAACCACACTGCAAGGTAGAAAGACTGGCCTCTATCCTCACAGATGAACCCAGAACGTCTCCATTAACCAAAGTAAGTCTGGACTTTGAGAGCTTTCCAGAAAGGAAACACATCTTGGTAGTCATACATATCTATTCTAAGTTCCCAGTAGTTAAAATGGTGGCTACCCCTCTATTTGAACATGTCGAGCCTAAAATGGAAAATATATTTGCGGCATGCAGACTACCCCCAGAGTTCAGAACTGATAATAGCAGACCCCTTAATATCATGACTTTCAAATATATCTTAACCAACTTAGTGTGCACCATCATCAGATCGGACCCGCTGGTCCCAAACTAACAGTGATGTTGAATGCTTCATGAGGACTCTGGACGAGGCGTTGGGAAAAGGAGTAGATGGGGGAAAAGACACTGAATGAGCCCTTCACAATTTCTAACAGGCCTATCTGAACACTCCAAACTGCTTCACTCAGTGCACCCCAACCTATAATGTTTGTCCGAGTCTTACAAGACCCCATCCCTGCAGCCCCTCAGTGGCAGCAGAGGCGTCTAGACTCTCAGGGAAGCCAACACCGGAGGGAAAGAGTGAACAATGATGCCATCAAGCACAGGAGGGCCACTCATCAGATGCTAGTAAAGGATGACAAAGTGTTGCTAAAAGATCGACACCAAGGATGGAAGTTTCACACTCCGTATAAAGTAGGGCTGTGGATAGTGGTGTCCAAGAAAAGAAACTGAAGTGGTGACATTAAACATTTCCTAGTTCAAAATGAATCCTATATGCCCTGACAGCTGGAGTGCAGTGGCAGAAAACCCTCACGAAAATAGAGAGGAATCAGGAGGAGGGGATAAAAGAGAGTGGTTCATCTCACCATCATAAACACTGCCTATGAACCAGCCCCACGAACAACTGGAGCACACTCCAGACCACAGCCTGAACTGGAGGCACCTAACATGGAGGCAAAAGATTGATCACACCCTAGCCAGACAGATAACCTAAGGCCGAACCCCAGTGGTGGCCAATAATTTTACCAGGGGGTGGGGGACACACCCATGCATGCACACACCCATTCACAACACTCAGTCACAAATGCACATACATTCATACATACACACGTATACACCAAACATAAAACACACATAAAACTTACCTTCACTTTCACTGTAGAGAGGGAAGCCTTGGAGTTCCCAGGAGAGTTGGGACTGCTGCCTTCCCTCACTGGCTGACCCAAAGGTCAGCCAGTAAGAAGCGGCCGCAGGCACTACTCTGTCAGTGTGGAATGGGGTCAGTGACACTGCTGAACCCACCCCACTCTGTGACAATGTATCACTAATTGACACTCGGCCGGGGCACATCGAGGCTTAAAGATGAAGCACCCAGGTCCAAGGCAATCCGTAATCCCCCACCCCATATCACGAGGAGGAAGGCCTTGAGCCATTTTTGTCAGGCTGAGGAGGTCACTTCCAGAGGGCTGTGAAATCCTCAGCCTGGCAAAGTTCCTCTTAGGCATCCAAGAGACTCTGCACTTAACATGTCTAGCTCCTTGCTTCCTGACCAAGAAGAGTGTTTACCAGGCTGACCTCTGTTCAGCCTGACAAACATTCTTCTTGCTGGGGGGAAAGGTAGGGGTGTGGCTCCTCAGCCCGTATGGAAGGACAGGGCTGCCCAACCCTACTCCCAGCCAAAGGCTGCAAGAGTTTCTTTGCTGTAGGTGGATCTTGCAAAATTGAGTGGAAGAACATCAAGGAACAGGAAAGAAATAATCCAAAGTGAGGAGGGATGTAGTAAGCCACCAGGCGTGGTCTGTTATCACATGCATCTTTAGGCTGTGGGCGGCCGAGGGTTTAAATAAAGGGAAATCTTCCTGTCCGTGGCGAGATCCATAGTGAGAAGGTGTGTGCTGTGTGTTATTATGCGTTGCGCGTACGCGTCATGGGTCCTGCCTAGGGGCTAATTTACAAGTGTCTGTGATGGATTAAAGAGACATGATGTGGCATCAGGACTACGCAGCCTTGGTATTCAGCACCTAAACCTTCAACAGCGCCAGCTTCTGAACAAAGCTTTGGGCCCTGGCACTTATTCTTTTACTTATTAAGTGCTAAGCGCGTGAGAGATAAAAGGGGAGAAGTAGAGAGAGGTAAAGAGAAAGAGCGGTGGGGAGGGAAAAGAGACCAAAAGAGAGAGACAGATGAGTGGGCAGAGGAGGGGGGGAGAGTGGTGAGGAGAGTGAAAGAAAAACAGAAAATATATGAGCGAGTAAACAGCGTAATAAGTGCAAAGAAGGGCAGAGCGGTGGTAATGTAAAATAGGGGAGAGACTACGCCCCCCACCCGTGCTACAAACTGCACTCTCCTCTCCCCCCTCCACCCCCATCATTTGCGCCCAGTATAGCTGAAACCAAACGCAGCTGACTCCTCTCATCCCCACTGCTGAGGAAGGTTTGCAGCGACTAGTCACAGGTGTCCCAGCAGCTGCAGGGCGTGCACCGCCCCCAAATGCCTCCCCCCATGCCGAGGGTTATCTTTATCCCGGGGTACAGGTGGGCGCACCAGGCCAGAGCCTGACAGGGTGGCTCCTCTGCAGCTCCGCCAGCCCTGCGCATCACCCAGGGGACGGGGGCAGCTGAGAGCAGGGGCTGCAGCGCTGCCACACAGAATAAGCTCATTCTGCGCTACGCTTCCGGGGCGGGCGCAGCCTGGACTCTCGAAGACCGTGCAGAACTACCCTCCCTGCTGGTCCAGGCTTTTATTAGTACCTAAATCAAGTCAGATAAATGTCAGGTGTGGCTCATAAATAACGACGTACAATAAAGTGTAACAATTAGCGCAGGTGCTAAATTAACGCCGCTGTAGGAAGCCGCCTTCAAAATGGACACGAGAGCGCCATATTGCAGCAAACAGCTAAAAGATGGCAATGTCACTAGGGGGCAGGAAGTTCCAAAATAGAAAAAGAATTTCTGCCAGGGCTCCAACAAATCGTCGAGCAACCAACAAAAACGCAACACATACATAAACGTAAGAATAATAGAATAAACCCATCTTTTTAAGCAACATGTCATCTCGGGACAGTCACTGGGTAACACAATTAATTCATGTATAGACATGACCCGCGCCCACATGCAATCCTTCGTACTGGAAATCATTTAAATGGTAGAATTATACACAGTTTTGACCAGGCCATGGCTTGATGGTAAGATGCAAAAAAAAAAAAAAAACTCATGCCATACAAGAAAGAAAGCTAACTTGAATTAATCGAGTCGATGCTCCCTTAGCTTCGGAATACGATACAGTGGAACACATGGAAGAATACCGAGGGATACCAAAGGAACACTTTCCTATAGGTTTTCCATCCTGATACAGAAATGTAATTCACTTTGATTTAGGGACCATGTTTGTTCCCCATTAGTCATAAATGCATCAGACTTTTGCTCAATATGGATAAAACATGAAAGAACAGAGACTTAGGCAGGGGCGGCTCCTTCGCTAACTCAGAGGAGCGTTGCCCCACTGGATCGTGGGGAAAGGAATAATAAAATTATAATAATGTACGTTATTATCATTTTATTTTTCCTGGGAGAAGGGGCAGGGAGGGGGCTTGAGGAGGTGTATATGCACACAAAGTGCGCATGTCTGTTGGGCCGGCCGTGTTGGGCCGGCCAAAAAGACATGCACACTTTCCATGTTCTCTACCCGGCTGTATAGCACAGCCGAGTGGAGAACATGCCCAGGCTCCCATTCCTAGTATGAGCGTCGAAGTAGGCAGCTCAGACCAATCACAACGCTGCATTTGCTGGTGACAGCAGCATCGTGATTGGCTGGGAACAGGAAGAGGACAAGGACGGGGGAGAAACGAATGCGTCTCCGACACAGGTATGCTTTTAAAAAAAAAAAAATGTCACCCCATTTCCCCCCCCCAGCCTGTTTCACCCCCCGCTACCCCTGTTGAGTGGTAGCCTCCACTGGACTTAGAGTCTGATTTAGTATGTGGCGAGTGGTTACTGCAATACAAATGTGAGGGATAGCCAGTCCGCCTTATTACAATTGTCAAAGGATATAATGCACTTTGTAATAAGGCAGATGGCTTTCCATCATGTTTGTGACAGAGTAGCCCGCCCGCCAAACTCTAAATAAGGCCCTGTGACATATAGGGGCATATGTATGAAGGTTTTGTGCTGCTGCAAAATTAAGCAAACTCATGAAAAGTGTCTCAAAGTCATTTTCATAGTGCAAATACCTTCTTATGCTGATTTGCTTTGGTTTACACTCCTTTGTGTGAAAGGGGAGTTGCTGGGCACCTACCCATAGTCTTTGACTCCAAGCCTCATTTACTAAAATTAATAGACTGGGCTTTGAATCAAAAAATAATGGCTCCTTGATAAAGGTGTAAAGTAGGAGAAATGCTTTTACTTCTCCTTACATTTCATACATTGTATGCGTGCTGCGCTGTCCAGCACAGATCCATGTGTGACATATTTTAGAAAAATTTTTCTAAGAATAGGATTTTTTACTATAAGTGTAAGGTTGCAGTACAAAACCTGTGCTAGCCAGCACACAGACACCTTGACACTATAGTACCAGGGTATGTGAGTGGCGCTAGGCAGCCTGTTTGTGTGCCAGCATAGCGAAAGAGGGCAGCAGCATTCCATACTTAGGAAATATGACTATGTGCTGCTCTGTCTCCCAATCGCAGTGTTGCAAATTTGATTGTTGCTCTGCATATGTTATTTTTTTTGGAACTCTGCCCCTAAGTTTGGGGTTTGCCGGCTGTCAAGCACATGCACTGCCTCCGCCAATCTAGTGATGCCAGTCCATCCAATTTAGAGTTGTCTCCCAGCAGGTGGGGGATATTTTCTATTTTCATGATCTGGACAGCAGTGGTGCACATGATGCCTAAGAGGCCTTCGAAATAGTGTGACTGACCCATATTCGTTTCGTTGATGGGTGGGATGGAAGAAGGTTGTGTCCAGTGAGCTGAGGCAGTTTTGTTAGAAACACATTAGTCCTCCATCCTCTAAATGAGGCAGGGGAACTGAGGGTAAGGCCAACAGAACATATGTCATTTTTGTAAGTCTAACATTGCCAATACCTTTAATTTTTTGTAAAAAGTGTACACATGGTATACTTACATGTAAGGGACCTTTAGATCGCCTTCTTCCTCCAGTGCACTGTTTAATTGTCATTCACATTTTGCTTCTGCCCAATGCGACATTCAAAACGGGCAATGTGGGAGTCCACTTTAAACATGACAATAATTTTTTCTTTATGCATGACTGCATTCTGCCAAAACACAAAGTTGTTACCAGCAAACAAAAAAGTAGTTCCTTTCAATGCGAGAGACTTGTAGGCCTTCAGGTGCTTATTTTATATTTTTTTTAAAACAGATTTTCTCTCTTCATTTTTCTTACTTTCAGATTGGCGAGTTCATGGTAAGTCCACAGACTGTTACAAGGCCCTCATCAGTCTCCACGGCGCCTTGTGCATGCACTGCATGTGGCAGCCATTAATTGAAATGGGCTTTTAACCATTTACAAAAGGACCACTCATTCACACGCGTGGAAAAGCAGCTATCTTTACTACTTTTTCTAAACCTTTATTTCAGAAACACACAAATCCATCACCTGGTACTTTTGCATGCATGCACTTGCAAGGACAGCCATATTTGCATGATATTTTTAAAAACTTTATCATAAAAACATTCAAACACAGTCAACTATGCGTCTGCATGCAAGGGCAAGCATGGGTGTCATTTTTCCTAAATATATTTGCATTAAAGCTTTTAAAAACATTGGAAAAAAGTTGCCAAAGAGAATCGGCTGGAAGTCAGAGCCATTGGATTTGCCAATGCTTTTTAACAGATGTTGCATTACTACACAATTACAAAGTCGACAAAGTAGCTGACCAGGAACCTATTTTTAACTGTTTTGCATGATTGATGATTGTGATTGTTGGTGGATGGAAGCTGTCAGCAGTATTTTTTTTTTTTGGCAGAAGTCTATTGAAAATAGTGAAAGTTAGACAATGTCTATGTATATTTGTTTGTATGGTTCACACACAACATCTTATTTGCTTCTAGGTGCTTCATGCATCAGCCAGCCATAGAGATTGAGATCCAGGGTTGACTTTATTGTTTGTGGTAACCCATGCAACTCTCTTTGTTGGTGTCCCCAAATGACTTTCTTCTCCATTAATCCTCTCACTACCACCCTCCAATGGTGCTCCTCATCTCTCCTTAGCTTCTTTCTAACATGTATTTAGTTTCTACTCATCCCAGTGTATGGTGTAAGAGCGTTTTACATCATCACACATATTATACAGAGACAATGAATGGTAAAAGTGTGCAAATCAATGTGTAGGCAATGTTATGTACAGCAATGAGTGATCATTCACTTTGCTCCTGTGCATGCCCACTAAATGTTTGCTGTGAATGACATGTAAATAGAAGACATGCCACAATAGCATAATTTGGAGAATGTTGTTTAGCAAGTGTAACATGAAGTTACAAAAATTGTGCTGAGTTTACGGGACTGATTTAGAGTTTGGTGGATAGGTAATCTCCATAGGCTATAATGGAATCGTAATATGGTGGACGGTATATCCGTCATGGATGTGACAGAGTAACCCCATCATCCAAACTCTAAATCAGGCCCTATGTCAGTATTACGGAATTTTTCTCCAAGCCTAATTCTTACCTATGCAAAATTTCTCAAATCCCACTGAGATTGTCAGTGTGCTGGTCTACTTCTTTTCTAGCAGGACAACATCTTCTACGTAAGGCAAAACTGGATTAGGTAGCCCCCCACTCATCTGGACCACTGCTTAGATTATTTAAAACCAAATTATTTAATCATTTTTTATCCAAGTCTTCCTTTATGCCCCAAGGAGGAAGCACCCAACATGGACCTTAAAAGTCTTGATAACTTTAGAGTCATCACCAGTAACTGCCTCTTACCCCAGAGTTTCCTATACCATTGTGTATATGTGTAGATATATATATAGTTAGAACTGGATGTGGAGTTAAGTACATCTATACTTACATGAATAGTATTATGCTGATGATATTTTGGTACTTGATAATTCGGCTATGATATTTTGTAGCATAATATTGATGTCTATAAAATTCTGACATCCATCCATTTATCAAGGTCTCGAAACCTATTTCCACAGAGGAACTCCAGTTCTACATAATGGCAGATAAAAATTTGAAGACTGATTGTACTGTTCACCATGCTCCCTACACTCAGGGCATACTTACTAACGCCTTTAACCTGCTGTGAGGCTGTGTACTAAGGGTGTGATGTGGTGCAGACTCAGTGTGCTGATAGTTATTGACTCAGGATGCTGTGAAACCGAGACTAAGGGCCAGATCTCCAAGTAAGTGGTGCATCGGTCCCAATGCACCACTTTTCTTGCGCCGCCCTCCCCCACCTAACGACACCATGGTTGCACCATAATTACAATAAGACACACCATGGTGCTCGTTTCCACAATAGTGTTAGAATTTATGATGCTATTGTGGCGCTTTGCTGGATTAGCGCCATAAATTATGGCGCTAGTGCAGCAAAGCACCAGGGAGGCCCATAAACTACTATGTGTCTGTTACTTTAATGCCTGCCCCAAGCAGGCTTAAAAATGACAGAAAAATATGTTGCAATGAAATCTTGTAGATTTCACTGATTGTATGATGGAACAATGCATGCGCGAACCACGCATGCCTAAACGAGGTCAGAACAACGACCACGTTGTTTCCACGCATGCCTTTACCACGCATGTATTTACAATGATTTTTCATTGTAAAAGCGTGCCCAGTAAAGGCATGTATGGGATGACATGCGTGGTTCTAGCATGGAACCCCCCAAAAAAACATAAATATCCAACTCCCTCACCCTAAAAACACAACTGACCCGATTGCCCCACCTGCCCTAAAAACATAACTACCCTGACCCCCCACCCACCCATAAAACACAAGTTCCCCCACCAACCACCCTAAAGACACAACTACCCCGACCCCCACCTGCCCTAAAAACACAACTACCTCGACCCTTCCACCAGCCCTAAAAACATTACTACCCCGACCCCCCATCCTCCCTAAAAACATAACTACCCCGACCCCCACCCACCCTAAAAATACAACTACCCCCACTCCCAACAATAAAAAACATAACTACACCAACCACCCGCCCTAAAAACATAACTACCCCGACTCCCCACCACCAGCCCATAAAACATAACTAAACCCCGAAACCCCACCCCCACCCTTTAAAAAAAATGGCACCACCCACCCTAAAAACATAACTACCCGACCCCAACCACCCGCCCTAAAAACATAAGTACCCAACCCGCCCTAATAACATAACTACCCAATCCCTGCCCTAAAAACACTACTATCCCGCCCCCCAACTGTCCTAAAAACATAACTACCCCGACCCCCCACCACCTGCCCTAAAAACATAACTACCTCAACCCCCACTTCTTTAAAAAATGGCACCACCCGCCATAAATACATAACTGCCCGTCCCCCACCTGCCCTAGAAACATAACTACCCTGACCCCCACCACTCACCCTAAAAACATAACTATCCCACCCCCATCCACCCTGAAAACACAAGTACCCTGACCCCCCACCACCCGCCCTAAAAACACTAATACCCTGACCCCCCACCTGCCTTAAAACATAACTATCCTGACCCCCACCAGCCCGTAAAAACATAACTACCCGACCCCTCACCCCACACCACCTAAAAACATTACTACCCCGACCCCCATCCTCCCTAAAAACATAACTACCCCGACCCCCACCCACCCTAAAAATACAACTACCCCTACTCCCAACAATAAAAAACATAACTACACCAACCACCCGCCCTAAAAACATAACTACCCCGACTCCCCACCACCAGCCCATAAAACATAACTAAACCCCGAAACCCCACCCCCTCCCTTTAAAAAAAAAATGGTACCACCCACCCTAAAAACACTACTATCCCGCCCCCCAACTGCCCTAAAAACATAACTACCCCGACCCCCCACCACCTGCCCTAAAAACATAACTACCTCGACCCCCCACCCCCACTTCTTTAAAAAATGGCACCACCCGCCATAAATACATAACTACCCGTCCCCCACCTGCCCTAGAAACATAACTACCCTGACCCCCACCGCTCACCCTAAAAACATAACTATCCCACCCCCATCCACCCTGAAAACACAAGTACCCTGACCCCCCACCACCCGCCCTAAAAACACTAATACCCTGACCCCCCACCCGCCTTAAAACATAACTATCCTGACCCCCCCACCCGTCCTAAAAACATAACTACCCGACCCCTCACCACCAAAACACATAACTACCCCGACCACCCGTCCTAAAAACATAACTACCCCGACCACCCCACCTACCCTAAAAACACAACTACCTGACCGCTCCAAAAACAGAACTACCCCACCCGCCCTAAAAACACCACTATTCTGGCCCCCCGCCTCTTAAAAAGAAATGGCACCACCCGCCCTAAATACATAACTACCCGACCCCCCCACCTGCCCTAGAAACATAACTACCCCGCCCCCTACCACCCACCCTAAAAACATAACTTTCCCACCCCCAACTCACCCTAAAAACACAAGTACCCTGACATCCGCCACCCTCTCTAAAAACACTACTACCCTGACCCCCCCACCCACCCTCAAAACATAACTACCCCAACCTCCCCACCGGCCCTAAAAACATAACTACCCCGACCCCCCAATCCGCCCTAAAAAACATAAATATCCTGACCCCCACCACCTGCCCTAAAAACATAACTACCCTAACCCCCCTACCCTGCCCTTAAAAAATAAAATAGCCCAATTTCCCAACCCTGCCCAAGCCCCACTTACCTGAACGCGTCCTCCCTCGATGCACTCTCCCCTTTTCTCTGCCTTAACTACGCATGTGCGTTGTTCAGCACATGCGTGGTTAAGGCAGAGAAAAAGCCCTGCGTTGTTCCGGCAGGCGTCATTCCGCTTGCAATGTAAATGACAGTGTTGTTTCGGACTCGTTGTTCCGGACGTTTCCCGATTTCACTGGGCCATTTTTTGTGGCCTCCCTGCGTGAGAACGCCCACCTTGCATACATTATACCTGGCACAGGAATAACATGGCTCAAAGGGTTATAAAGTGGCACAATGCTAGCATTGTACCACATTGTAAATATGGCGAAGGGGAATGACCTCCTTAACACCACATTAGCATGAAATAAATTGTTCTAGTGTGGTGCTAAGAGGCGCTAGGGCCTTGTAAATCTGGCCCTAAGGCTGTTTAGATGTTCAGACTGAGGGCGGTGAGACATACAGAGGGAGGATGTTGAGGTATGGACTGACCACAGAAAAAGTGCAGGACAGGTGCTGAGAGGCATGGACTTTATTGTCTCAGGGAGTCCAGTCTCAGATGGTGCGGTGTGGGTGCTATATGCTGAGGGAGTTGAGAGGTACATACAGATGGAACTGAGAAGCACAGCCAAGGGGTGCAGTGAGATATAGGTTCAGGATCCTGAGAAAAACAGTATGTGTGGCTTTACAGGTAGAGACTGAGGGTGCATAACATGAGGTCCAGGGAACTAGGGCTGCTGAGAGGACTCAGGCCCATATTTATACCTTTTTAGTGCGCATTTGCGCCGCTTTTTGACGCAAAAGCGGCGCAAACTTACAAAATACAATACATTTGTGCCACTTTTGCATCAAAAAATGACGCAAATGCAGCGCTAAAAAAGTATAAATATGGGCCTCAGTGCTTAATCTGCAAAAGAATAAACAACAGTCCCAAAGAATTGCTCAGAAGCTCCTGGCTATCTCTATCCAGTGTCAGAGCTGACAAATGCCAAGATGGTGTGGTCTTGATTCCACTCATGCCTCCTTCATCCACCAGAAACTCCAGCCCATATTTATACATTTTTTGTGCGGTACTTGTGTCACTTTTTGACGCAAAAGCGGCGCAAACTTACAAAATATAGGCCCATATTTATACTTTTTTAGCGTCGCATTTGCGTCATTTTGTGACGCAAAAGCGGTGCAAACTTACAAAATACAATTGTATTTTGTAAGTTTGCGACATTTTTGCATCAAAAATTGGCACAAATGCGGCACTAAAAAAGTATAAATATGCCCATAATTGTATTTTGTAAGTTTGCGTCGCTTTTGCATCAAAAAGTGACGCAAATGCGGTGCAAAATAAGTATAAATATGGGCCTCCCTGCCTCTTTAGCTCACTCTTGCAGATTCTTTTTCGTCCCAGCGTTCTCATTTTCTCACTCCCTTTGTCACTGTTTTTCCGTCTTCCTCTTTCTTTCCCCCTTTTGTCTCTTCTTTGCTCTGAGTAAAGGTTTGATGAGGAAAATTAAGTGCAAATCCACAGAAATGAGCGCCAGTGGGCCACACCTGCGACCATCGGCTCAAATTAAGCACTGTAAAGGCTGTAGAATAGGAGGACATTGAGACATAGCGACTGAGATCTTGAGGTATAAACTAGGTTCAGGAAAAGTACACACGGGTGGTAAGATTTACAGATTGACGGAGAAAAGAGGTTCAGACTGGAAGAGAGTAGAGGGTCAAGACTGAAGGTGCTGAGAGGTCCGGGATGATGGCACAGAGGCGTCACCGAAGGCACTGTAGATTAATTAGTATGGACACTAATCACTTCTGTATTCTGAAAGTGTGCACAGCTCCTAGAATAAAAACACATAAAAGGGATATTCCAGGTTAAAAGATAAGGTTAAAATATCTTACATGAAAATGTTCTAAAATTCCCTTTACAATCGATCTCAGTTTTACAATGAAACTGATTCGCATCTAAAGGTGCATTTTGCTTGCAGCAGCTGTGTTTAGTTAACTAGTGGAATTTCCCACCTTGTTTTATCGCTTGAGGTGTATAACCTAATATTTAAAATCCCCTGTGCCAGAAATTATTTATATTTGGTCATCTGCAGTTTCTACCTGGGTTAAAAGGGCGCTGAGGACGCGCAGACACATCCGCTGCCATATCTGTGGCACCGGAAGCCTGAAGTGTTTTTTTTTTTCAAAGGTGCAACGAGCGCGCCGACCTCAAGGGGGGTATTTATACCATGCGCTGTGATGTTATTTCCATCCTTCACGGGCTCACCACATCCTCTCCTTTTCTGAGAGGTAGGTTCGCGCAAGCGCACCCGCACCAGAAGATTCCGAGCAGGATGTGGGTGGCAGGCGGCACTGATTGCAGATGGTGGGGCAGCAAAGAGGAAGACTATTGGAGGCAAGGAGTATGGAAGGAAAGCATTGACAAAGTCAATGAGTCTCACCTTTGCAACCTATTGTGTTTGCCCACGCTTTGGGGCAATCCTGAATTACAGGATCATTTAAAACCACAATGCTTTTGCGAATGCTGGTTAGCATCGTCCAAAAAAAAAAAAAAAAATACAGCAAGGCTTTTTGGAAAAATATTTTTTTTAGCTCACTAAAGTAGAACTTCGAAGCACAACATTTACGAAAAGACATACTGACATTCTTAATGACGCCAGTAACACAGAGTTGTTTGCCAATCTTTTTAGGGGTTGCATTGGCACTTGGTAGGTGCTGGGATCTCTTCACTGTGTGGTTGGAAACACTTATAAATGTAGGAATTGATGCAAACTACGTGTGATAGGTGCTCACTGGGAAGTGATGGATCTCGTCCAGGTATCTTCCCACCAGCGCTGCTGATTAATACCAATTCCAGGAGGGGTGAGGCCTGTATTGTGATTGCTAAGTACAGAAGACTGCAGGCTTTTTACTATCTGCCGGTGGCTTGCTTTTTAATGTATTTCTAAAAGATTAAGGCGCAGATTTACAAACATTTCACACAATAAAGCAGGGCAAAATGCTGTGCTGCACTGCGTGAACGTGATGGAGCTGAACAGCACCATATTTAGAAGGATATGGTGCTGTTCAGCTCTCTCCTTGCACTTGTGCACTTGTGGCTGTTAGCTCCAACGCAAGCCCCCCTTGTGTCATGGCGCATGGTTGCCTGCATCGTGGTCAGGATTGTTTTTGTGAAGGAAGGAATACCTTGCTGCATATAAACAGTCCTCAGAGGCACATTCTTTTTTTCCATGTGTGCTGCAGAAATAAGTAGGATAAATTAAGATATTTATTGTTGTTACACCTCTCTTGAGTAAGTTCACCATTTTATGCCAGGTTTACTACCTTTAGTAAATGTGGTTTAGCATCAAAATACGTGGGAATGCCCATGCTCCACCCATGTAATGCCTACCCGATTCAGTGTAGCGCTTGCTCTGTGCTGAGTTACTTTTTTTTTTACAGTGCCTCACAAGGTGATGCAAGTCAGCCCTTTCATGGCTTTCTAAATCTCAACCAACATTTTGAATCATGGCTCAGCACTGTCTGCTAATTTGTTGGCTTGGCCACCTCTAATAATATCAAAAAACAAAATAAAATGATGGAAGAAGTGTTGAAACTTTTCAAACACTCACCCCCAACCACAGATCTGGGTTTAATCCATTGTTATTTTGCTCGCCACGTCACCCTAGTTTGGACCCAGCCATATGCAGTGTTGCTAAAGTTGCCCTAAGTGGGAAGGGTAGCCCAGATGTGGGTCCCTTGCTCACTATGCCACTGGATTCCAGCTAGCCTGGCTGATGAAGGGTGATACCCTGAAACCGGTCCCAGGATGCTTGTTTCCGGTCCAGGCAGGACCTGGCTTGGCAGTTCGGGCTGGACTGTTCCCATGGGGAACAGGGTCAAGACTGATTTGCATAGGGCTGGGTCCAAACTGGGGTGGCATGGTGAACAAAAGAACGATGGATTAAACCCAGATCTGTGACTGGGGGTGAGTGTTTGCATTGTTCAGCACTCCCTCCATCATCCTTTTGTGTTGTATCTCTAATAATACCCTGGATGGGGCCCTGACTGGTGGTGAGCACTGTTATAGGTGTTATCATCCCTCCTTTTCATCAGGGATTGAAAAGATGATACAAGAATGTAAATCTATGTATCAAAACCTCTGCGTAACAAAGTGATAGAGTAATATGATGGACTATGGAAAGCAGGCATACATGACTGCTTGTGCGCCTTTCCAGGTGCTGTGAAGATCATTGAGATTCAATAAGGATAGTTCAGAGGGTTAAGCCTTTTGCAACACAGACCTGCGCTCATTTTGCAGGTAGGGGGATTAAATCTCAGCCCACTGACGTAGCCTTTCAACTTTCCAAAATGAACTGATGACACCAGTTATAGGTAGTGTTATGACTATCAGTAATACTATGGACTTTCTACATTGATACAGCATTCACCACAAACTGAATTTGCTCCTGTCACTTCAGAAATATTTTTTAATTGTGCAATTCGATTTTATCGACTTTGGAAAAATGTGCGGCTGAGCTGACGCTATCTGCACTCATACAGAAAACCTATACTTTTTTTGCATAGTCTTTATTAGAATATTAGTATACATTACCAATTGGAAAAAGAAAACAGTTGCATATCCATAACACCCCAAACCCAATTGCCCTCCCGCCTTCTGCACTCTACCATAGCTTAGATATAGATTTTTGTGGAGCAGAAACTTTATGAGATTAGGCAAAGCATCACTCACCAACCCATTAGGGCCCCCAACTCATCTTCAGACATCACAAGCTCACACACAACAGAGGCACCTGCGTCCAGCAACCAGTTCGAGATCCTAGTTCGACCGAGCTTCTCGTCTATCAATGTGACAACCTATTTATGGTGGCCTAGCGTCTGGGGTCTCAAATAGATCAACAAGCATGGCGGCCCGGCCTGTAAGTCACAAACTAATTTATTATCCCTCCAGCATTTACACATACAGCTCTCCTCTGCGCCTGCCCATTTACCCATTCTCACACCCCAGGAGGGGCAGAGATAGTCAGTGAATGGACACCCTGAGTTTGGCTAGGATTAACCCCAACCCCAGGAACCTCCTGCTCAGGTCCTTCTTCCTATGCACTGGAAGTAAGCCTAGGAGGCATTGTCTGGGATCAAGTGGGACTATCTAACCCGTGGCAATGTGCAGCCAGTCGACCTCTGTCTGCCAAAATGTACTAAGTGCAGGGCATCCCCACAACACATGTAGGAAGTCTGTATGCTCGACTAGACACTGGGGACAGGCAGACACCCTCCCTGGATAAATGGCATGTAACGTGGCTGGAGTATGATATACTTGATGGATAACATCATAGTGGATTCATTTGAACCTCACATTTGCTGTAATGATCTGTACCCCTGCGTGTACAGTTTCCCACTCATTGTCTGTAAACTGTTCCCCCAGTGCCTCTCGCCACTTGCCCTGTTGCTGCAGTTTGGGACATTGTGTCAGAATGCTCTATAGATAAAGGAGATCAATCTACGTACACCAGCCATATCAAGCAAAGTGACCAGTGTGAAAGACTCTTTGGGGATCTCCAGGAATGAGGGCCATATCCCGTGAGCCGTGGCCACCATCTTAGTGAGTTGTAGGAGTTGACCTTGGTCAAGATTAAAGGCATCCATCGCATCCTGGAGAGTAATAAATCTGTCATTTGAATACAGATCACATAGGGTGCTACAACCTTCCACCCCCATCTATCCATTGCCGTTGTGTGTGTTATTAGAATGAAGGGCCGCAGAGACAATATGGACATGTTAGTTGCATGAGGGGCGTGCCACAGCACTCGAAGGACCACCCACTCCCAAGCTTTACACACCTGTCATACTATGTAGGAGACGAGTTAGGAACTCCCAGCCCCAGCATCAGAAGTTCAGGTAGGGACATGTCACCACAGGTGTGCGGGAATAAACATTTCTCCCAGTTTTCCCTCATCCAACCAATGCACTCAATGCTGAAGCTGTGCAGCCAGGTAATAGAGTTCTAAGTTGGGTAGTTCCAGCCCTCCTTGTCCCCAGGGCCGCTTTAAAGTTGCCAGATTGACCCTCTTCCTCCCAGTCTCTCACAGCAAGTCAACAATGATCTTGTCCAGTTCGAGGAAATATTTCCTTGGAATGTATAGACACTAGGGCAGCATGATCATTTTCACCTTACACTTTAGGGACAAGAGGAGAGTGTTCCAGAATTTAAGCGATGTTCAGAGGCCTGCCAGGACTCTTCCAATATTCAAAGATTCGAGCATTCTCGTCTCCCTTGCGATCCGTATCCCAAAATACCTCAGAATGAACACCTTCCAGGGTAGGTCCAGTTGAGGGAGCTGATGTCACGGGGTCTCTCCCAGAATGCCTAGTGGAAAAAGTTTTGATTTGGCCTGGTTAACATGGAGGTTTGAGAACTCTCCGAATTCTGCAAGGGTCGCTAACAGAATAGGGACTGCATACACTGGCTGTTTCAAATTAATCAACCCGCCATCTGCATAACGAGAGACCAAATGTGCAGTCTCCCCTATTGTCACTCCTGATCCATGCAGCACCGAGCGCAATTGATATGCCAGCGGTTCTATTGCTAGTCCGAAAAACAGCAGTGACAATTGGCACCCCTGTCTAGTCCCCTTTTGAAGGGGGAAAGAATGCTAAACCATCCGGCCAATACAGACTCTGGCCAAGGGATCCCCATAGAGAAAGTGTACCCAGTGGCGTAGCGTGGGGGGTGCAGGGGGGGCCGGCCGCACCGGGCGCAACATCTTGGAAGAGACTAAATCCACGGGTTAGGGGGCGCAAATTACTTGCCTTGCCCCGGGTTAGGGGGCGCAAATTACTTGCCTTGCCCCGGGTGCTGACAACCCACGCTACGCCACTGAGTGTACCCACTTAACAAATGTCTCCCCCATTCCCACTTTTTTACAGGACCTGGCACCAGATTTCTCATGATATGGAATCAAATGCCTGCTTAATATTAAGCAGTGCCAGTGCATGGAAGCAGTTTGACAATTCAGGTGCGTGCATTACCAGGGACAGCCTTCTCAAATACACAAAGTATTTCTGGGGGGGATGAAACCGTATTGGCAGTGCTTAATTTGTGCTTGTTGTTTCCGGTGCTGAGCACCGGCACTTATTTTTGAGGGCCGGCGTTTATTCTTCTGCCTCAAGCATTTGCTGCGAGCAAAAGACACATATGGGAAAGACGGATGAAGGGAAAAACGAAAACGCTTTACAAAGGGAGAAAGCAGAAAGCTGCAAGAGTGAGTTGAAGGGGTAGGGAGTAGCTATAAATGAATTGAAGCGGCCCAAGATGGCTTCAGGATTACGCTGCCTAAGTATTCCCTGCTCACTCATTTAATTGCAGCAGACACGTGTTTAAGAGGAGGGCTTTGGGCACCGGCACATTTTTATTTACAAATTAAGCACTGCGTATTGGTCTATGTGAACCAAAGTTGGCAGGTGGCCCACCAACCTGTTTGCCAGGAGATTGCTAAGAATGTTAGCATCAACATTGAGCATGGAGAGGGGGAGGTATGATGAAACATATCATGTTTGGGTATCATGACTATAAGCTCTGCTTTCATTGAGTCAGCAAACTGTACCCTCACAAAGGCCTCTTGATATACTACCAGCAGACAGTCTGCTAAAAGTGCTGCCCTTCTCTGATAAAACTCAGCAGGCAGGCCATGCCCCACTGGGCTATAGAGGTTTTGAATGCACGGATCCTCATCACGATTTCATCCTTGGTGGGGGTAGTGTCCAGTTGTGCTCTGCCTTCCTCAATCAGACAAGCCATCTGCAGGCCCTTGCATTTGAGAACACCTTTAAGTTATCCAGCTGAGATAAGTTACTGATTTATTACTATTTATTAGGTCAAACAGAAAAAAAACCTTCATATTTTATGAAATGCTTACTTTGTCCTGACTGAAAAGTGCCAGACCACTGCCTCCACCTGTGCATAGGTGGATTGAGCTAATATCTGGTGTTGGATAGATGCAGATCGTTGTACCTTCGCTGAGCTTTTTATTGAGAGAATAGTGTCTCAATTTCTGTCACTATATGTCAAAACTAATAGGTCTTGCCTACAAGACCTGTTAGCAAAGCCAACAGCATGAATGTGCTGTAGAAAAATGAAAAAGGGTGCGTTTGTTGGGTTGGGGGAAGGGGAGAGGGAAGCAAAGTGAAGGGTGGGGGGAAAACAATGTGACTGGAGGGTGAGGAGAGAAAAACAACAGGAAGTAAGTGTGGCCCTGGTGAGCTTGATGGAGGGAGGGGGCGTTAGAAAACCACAGTGAGAGATCAACATAAAGCGGGCTTAGAGAGCATTGATGTAGCAAATGAGGCCTTGCGCATCACATAGGTGTGAGTACACGGGGAAGAAAGCTGGAAAACACACATACTCTCATAGAGTGCTTACACAAAAAAGAAAACAAAACTTAAAAAAGAGCACTAAAAGGACACAAGTAGTGGGTTCATGCTCCAGGGAAGGGACAAAATGAAGAAGAGGAAGAGAAGCGCATATGCGCTCACAAATTAGAAAGAAGCATATGAGAGCAACAGTGAAGCCAACCAATCTTAGGCAATGGTCGGACTCTAATCTCACTGTAAGTTAACAAAATGTCTTGCAATGGTGCATGTGCTGTCTTAGGCAAGGCCTAAAAAATGGGCAAAAAAAGGTCCGTGAATGTATGAAATTTGACTTTAAGAAAGCAACTCCCCCGAGCTTCAGTGGAGGCAAAGTCTACAAGTTAGGGCTAAACTAAGGAGGTGACGATGAAACCAGAATCTTCAGCTTTCACTCACTGACTCATGTCACACTCTTTGGAGAACAGCCTAACTCCTGACCTGCCCCAGTTGCCATGTTAACTTTATTAGTTTTTCTATTGAAACAGAAACTTGTGCTACAAAGATCCAATTCTGTGAACTATTTTCATGGCACTGGACCTTTCTGTAAAGCTGTGGTTACACTGTCACAACTGGCAAATAATAGGCTGCTAGATGGGCCAGCCTGGTGGCATCCATAGGGCATAGGGAAGTTGAGATTTCCAATCTTCCTTAGTAGATGGCCTTGCTGTTTTCATCCAATGGGCCAGCATGACTGTAGAGAATCAAGGGTCCATGTCGTCCAGTAGACCTGTCTAGGTGTGCTTGTCTTTGATTATCCAACGGCTTGTCTAAAAACAGTAATACTAATACTAACATTATTATTGCTTTTAATATATGATTAATTGTAACCCCGACAACAACAACAACCTCATCATCATCATCATCAAGACAACCCGGGTGGGCCTCCCTATTGTTCTGCATCAGGCCTGCGTGTCCCTAACTGCTGTCAGTGTGGATTAAGCGACTTGGCAAACTCTAAAACGACTGTGCACACAAAGAATGGAATCCCACTTGCGTCAAACCATAAATGCTTAGGGAAGAACTTTAATTTGCACGTCTAACAGTTAAGCACTCACGTAAGAGGATTTTACCTACCAGTAGTTTATATTACGACCGCATATCTCTTAAGAGAGAGGTACGCAGAGGGATGGGGATTACAGCGGCATGACCCACCGCTGCATCTTTCGAGGCACAAGTATTGACACCAGTGTCAGGCCAGTTCTCTGGAACCTGTGGGTCTTGAGGGAAGTTAGGCAATCTATGTGAGAAATCCTCTCACTGTCATTAGAAACACAGGAAACAGGCAGTACTCCGAGATAAATGAGTTGTCAGGTTCCCCCTCTTGATGCTTTGACTTTCATTGTGCAGTGAAGTTGAACAGTTAAGAATTACTCTTGGGGGGTGGTGTGGGATAGAATGTGTAGATCAGGCACATATAATTCCTAAACAGGGTTACTGTTTTGTGAAAAGACAGATCACACAATTCACACGTGGCCCATCACAGGTTGTGGGAGTAGCCACGATTTGCTCTGTGTGGGAAGAAGAGTAGCTTTGGGGCCTGATACCCAGGTCTGCCCACCAGAGCTGACTGCCAGGTGACAAGAAGATCACACACAGACATCGGTCAGAGAAGAAAAGGTGGAGATGCAGGATGGAGCACATAGGACTCATGTAGACCTCGGATGTATATTAAAAAAGTGGCAATGCAGGGTGTGACGCATCGTCCACCCAAGTAAAGGCACATGGTTAAAAGAGGTGCAACACACAGTGCAGTCTCACAAACATCAGTCGCAGCAGCAGAGGGACTAGTGCAGGATGCAACACACAGGCTCACATGGACATAAGTCACAGACGATAGAGTAGCAAGCCGGGATGTGGACAAGCAGGGCCTCACACGATTATCGGTTGCTGAAGAAAGGAACGTCATTGCAGGATCCATGCATCTCATATTATTATTAGTTGTTAAGGAAGCAGCTCTTATGTCACAGCAGCAATGTGAAGCTGATCATCTTCGGAGGCAGCTCACTTATGGCTTTGTGGGTCAAGCTAGGCTACACTTGCAAGCTTCAGGTCTCAGCAAATTAAGCATCTACAACCTCCTCACTGAACGTTGAATGTGGGCTCTCGCTGTACTACCCAGGACATCTACATGCAGGGTAGTTTATCTCCTGAATCTTTCAGCAGCCAAAGCAGAGTTTCTTCTTCACCACCCAGGTATAGTCCTTATCACCCACCCACAACAATGGAAATAGCGAGGAACTCCAACTCTGATCCTCGCCTGCCGATATACAAATGTGCAGAACTGTTTCAACTGCTGCACAGGTTGACTTTAATTCAGTCTTGTGTAAGTTTACCGAAAGTCAAGTGTCCAGAGTCAAAGGTAGACATAAACGTTTGGAGGTAACCACTTGGTCAAAGTCATTTTCTTCTGGTGCAAAAGCTCCATGGAAACAAATTTCAGGACAAACTCTTACTCTCATTTTAGATATAGCTCTCAGGCAGCTCCTAGCCCGCAACACGACCCATAAGATGTGGACAATGGCCAGGCAACTCATCTCCTCTGTCAAAGGTGTGCACCCTTGTCCTTGATTGTTGATCATTTTTCTGTGTAAGTGTTGCTATGGCCATATCACAAGCTGACCTGCTTGAACAGGCATGGTTAAAGCCCAGTGAGCACCAAAAGGTATTTCCTTCTAATGCCAAAATGAGAAGTTAAGCATGTCAGTTGCACTTGGCTTTACAAAACATTTTAGATAAAGGGAAAAATCTAAGTAGCAGCACAAGGAGACACGGCAAGAAAGAAAGACACCCAGTTATACTGAAACAATTTTCAGAGTGGGGGGTGTTGCCTTCATTGTTTATAGGTATTGTGAAAAATCAAACCTTCACACAAATAATAGGTATAGCAAATAAATCACACCCATTCAGCAGGAGAGTGGTAAGTGTGTGGTATGTAGCCAGTGGTGCATTTTCGAGGACACTGTCGCAAATGTGTTACAAAATATTGGTGTGAGCACACTGTTATTTATAAACAGCACATTTTCCATTGAAATGGCCACAAAATTTGCACTGACGTGTGTTTTAGTGATAAAAATATATAGAGCTCAGAAATTATAATGTGTTGAAATCAGGCTTCAGCAAATATTTATCATTTGTACATCACCAAGGAAAGTGCTTTGATTTGTTTTGATCCTATTAAAAAATATTTTCCCATCACACTTCAGATTTTTTTTAAATGTGTTTCATTGGTGCTTTCCTAACTTGATACATTTTTAAATATCTGTACAGATCATTTACAGGTATTTAAACGTTGTCGTGTGTTAAAAAAATATTTTACAGCCTTCCCTTTCACACCCCCTGTATCAGAGCAAGATTGTCAGATAGTTAATTTTACAATTGTAGTCAGAGAAAGAAAAGTTAACACCAATCTCTATTCCATTTTAAAATATTTTTTCAACTATTCGTCAGAAGAAGTAGAGTGATATTTGCCTCTGTCTTTGAACGCACAACAAATGTGCCACGAAAAACACAAAACGTAAAGGCATCTTTAGTGTTCATTCATGTTCTGAACTCCAGCATGATTGTTTTGGGGTGGTGCAGAACTCCTGCTCTCCTACATCTAGCTCCTATTGAGCCAGTAAACTTGGTTACGGCTACAAACTATGGATACTCTGCACCCTTTTGGGCTACATCCAGGGGACTAGACCAAAAGGGGTACCACTGCTCAGATATATGCCAGGCATTCTCCTGCACACCACACACAATCATGAAGAACGAGGGGGCCCAGTCCTTAAATATTTCATGAATGTAGCTTTGAGAGCCAATAGGCAGTCTCCGCACTGGGGTTTGGGTAAAATGCCTGTGCCCAACAATTAGCTGGTTCCAATCAATAACAGTGATCTTAGGGGCAAAAGTCAACACCATTATACTAATGTTAAAATGGCGAGCAGGTTGTCACATAGGTACACCACAATCAGGATTGTGGCATCCTAATCACAAGAGACACAAGGTAATTGCGCTAGCATTATGTTTACCAGAGGCCTAATGTGGAACTTGACACATTGTGCAGCAAAGATGGATGCCATGGTGTCTCCCTGCAGGGCCACTGACGATCTGGAAAAGTTGACATAGAGAGAAGAGTCTTCATATAAGTTGAGGACGTCAAGGCCCTTTCTCAGGGAAGAAAGACTTTGCCTCGCTTGATGACCAATACTTCACCAATGAAGTGAGAAAGTGGTTTGAATTGAAGAGGGTTTTGTGTCAATGGATTCTCCACCCGAAATATTTTGCTTTGCTGAGTTTAAATATTCATTCATCTAAGTATGGATGTTTCTTCCTGTACTCATATGAAAAAGATCCGGTATTGGAATTAGAAGTTTTGGAAACTTATGACGTGCTAAATAGGGATGTTTAAACTCTCTAAATTTCTTTTGCAAAATTTCACAAACGTTGCTCAAAATGTTGCAAAATTCACTTGCCTGTATCTCACATGAAAATCATTCATCAGGGCATACAGAAGACTCAGGAGATGCTGGCAGGAGACTGGTTACAGGAGAAAATGTTTCCTAGAAGGTATTTTCTGATCACACCAGTCTTGAGCCTGATTTAAGGCCAGGAACCACTCTGCGCGACGAGCAGCTCCACCGGACTACCCTTGTGCTGCTGACCCCGCCCTCTCTGCTGCTGCAAGTTCGAGGCCCTCCACCACCCGTAGGCACCCACCTGCGCCTCATCCCTGTTTTCTAGTGGTAGGCATAGTATTGTGCCCATTTGCTGTTTTTGCTCCGTTTTGCTCCGCTTAGCTCTGTTTTGCCCATTTTTCCTTTGCCTCGTCTCTGCCTTTTTTCCGGCTCTTGCTGGTTTCCCTATCCCTGCCGCTGCGTCCCCTGTGGCCCGCCCCCCTCACGCCCCCATTTGCCACATCCTCCCGCCTCCCAGCTGCTCCTCCATCCCACCTCCCCTTCGTAATGGCAGCCGCTGCGCGTTGCCCAGAGTGACCCCTGTCCTGATTTAAGGCCAGGAACCACTCTGCGCGATGAGCAGCTCCACCAGACTGCCCTCCTGCTGCTAACCCCACCCTCACTGCTGCCGCGAGTTTGAGGCCCTCCACCTCCCGCAGGCACCCACCTGCACCTTATCGCTGGTGTTTAATCTTGTTTTCCTGTGTTTTGTGTTTCTGATTTATTGTGCCCATTTGCTGTTTTTGCTCCGTTTTGCCCTGTTTTGCTCCGTTTTGCCCTTTGCCTCTTGTCTCTGCCTTTTATCCAGCTCTTGCCGGTTTCCCCATCCCTGCCACTGCGTCCCCGCCCCCCTCGCGCCTTAATGGGGGCCAGAGGCAAGCCCATCTGCGCCCGTCCACGCCTGGACCGCGCCCAGCCCCTGTCCCCCTGGCCTGCGCACCTCCCACACCTCAAAACAACACTACACCACCGCAGAGCTCCACGCTCTCAACCCTGGGCGGCCCACCACCTGCACCCAGGCTGATCCCAGGCGCACCCACGGACCTTTCGCCTGACGCTCATGCCGTTTCTCCTGCAATCAAGCCAACAAGCACCACAACAAGGCCAGACACCCCAACCATCTCAGATGCATCCTCCTCAACACCCGCTCCGTCCACAAGCACGCCATCGAGCTCTGGGACCTATTCACGACAACCTCACCTGACATCGCCTTCCTCACGCAAACATGGATGAACCCCTCATCTGAACCCGACATCGCCAGACCCATCCTGGATGGATACAAGATCACCCGAAGAGACCGTGTCAATAAACCAGGAAGAGGAATCGCTATAGTACACAGAAGCTCTATCAAGATCTCCACCAACACCAACGACACCCTGGATGCCGCAGAGCACCTACACTTTCAGATACACATCAGCACCAACACCACCTTGAGAGGAACCCTAGTCTACAGACCACTGTGCGCCCGCCAATTCTGCGACGCCATCGCCAACGCCATCAGCTCCCACGCCCTCGCCTCCCCGGATTACCTGCTCCTCAGCGACCTAAACTTCCACCTGGAGAGCACCAACGACTGCAACTCCACTGCCCTGCTGGACAACCTCACAAACCTCGGCCTCAAGCAACTAGTCACCTCTTCCACCCACTGAGCCGGACACACGCTTGATGCCATATTCTCCTCCAGCAGCCACATCACCTTCACACACACCACCGAACTCCATTGGACTGACAACTTCTGCGTTCACTTTTCCTTCCTGAAGCCCACCACCAACAACATCCGATTCCTCACCGCAAGTGGAACAAGATCTCCAAGTAACAGCTGATCTCCAACCTTGCCCGATCCCCACCACCCAAAACCGACGACCCCAACACCGCCGCTCTCAACCTCATACGATGGCTCGACGACTGCGCCAACACCCTCGCTTCACTCAAGAAAACCAACAACACCCGCATCAATAAGAAAGCTCCCTGGTTCACCGCTGAACTCCAGGCCTCCAAACAAGAATGCCGGAAATCTGAGAAAACCTGGCGCCAAGAACAATCAATGAGCAACTTCGCCGCCCTCAAATCAGCCATGCGCAAACACCACCAACCAAAAGATTCTTCTACAAAGAGCGGATAGACAGCAATGCACACAACAACAAGGAACTATTCAACATCATCGAGGAACTCACCAAACCCAAATCCTGCTCCGTTGACCCTCCCCATTCACAAGACCTCTGCGACTCCCTCTCCATCTACTTTCACTGCAAGATCGCAGACATACATGGAAGCTTCGCTACACCATCCCCCACTTCCACCACTGACACGGTCAACCCGATTGCACCATGCCGCACCAACATACTGAGCACCTGGACCCCCACCAATGATGAAGAAACCACCAAAACCATGAGCACCATCCACTCAGGCTCTCCAACAGACCCCTGCCCTCACCACGTCTTCAACAAGGCCAGCCAAATCATCGTTCCCCAGCTCCATCCATCATCAACAGCTCCTTCGAGACCGCCACTTTTCCGGAAAGTTAGAAACATTTTGAAGTTAACGCTTTGCTAAAAAAAAAACAAAGCCGACCCCGAAGACCTCACAAACTACCGACCTATCTCTCTACTCCCCTTCCCCGCGAAGGTCATAGAGAAGATAGCCAACAGCCAACTTTCCAGCTTCCTGGAGGACAACAGCATACTCAACGTCTCCGAGTCTGAATTCCGCAAAAACCACAGCACCGAGACGGCCCTCATTGCCTGCACCGACGACATCAGGACCAGGCTTGACAAAGGTGAAACTGTTGCTCATCCTTCTCGACCTTTCCGCAGCCTTTGACACCGTATGCCACCAAACCATTCGCGCATGCCTCTTCGACGCCGGAATTCGCCACAAAGCCCTGGACTGGCTCACCTCCTTCCTCTCCGAAAGAACACAAAGAGTTTGCCTCCCCCAGTTCCAGTCAAAGGCCACCAAGACCATATATGGAGTTCCCCAGGGATCCTCACTTAGCACCACCCTCTTCAATATCTACATGGCTCCGCTCGCCAACATCGTCCGACCCCACGGCCTTAACATCGTTTCCTATGCTGACGACATTAAGATCATCCTCTCCCTTACGAGGAACCCCACAACCGCCAAGAGCAACCTCCACACCGGACATCTCGCCATCACTAACTGGATGACAGCAAGCCACCTCAAGCTGAACTCAGAAAAAAATTAGACTATCATTTTCAGAACTAACAAGTCAGCATGGGATGACTTCTGGTGGCCTCCCACCCTGGGGCGGCCCCCGACACCCACCACCCACGCACGCAACCTCGGCTTCTTACTAGACTCTACCCTCTCCATGACCCAGCAAGTCAACGCCTTCTCGTCTGCATGCTTCAGCACCCTTCGTATGCTCTGCAAGACCTTCAAGTGGATTCCCGTAGAAACCAGAAAAACGGTCATCCACGCCCTTGTTAGCAGCATACTGGACTATGGCAAAGCCCTCTTCGCGGGAACCACAGCCAAGCTCCAGAGAAAACTCCAGCGCATTCAGAACGTCTCAGCACATCTCATCCTCAACCTCCCTCGCCACAAACACATCTCCGCCTACCTCAGAACCTTACACTGGCTACCGGTCAACAAAAGGATCATCTTCAAAATCCTAATCCACACTCACAAAGCCCTCCACGACACCGGACCGACCTACCTCAACAATCGACTTAACTTTCACATCCCGAAACGCCAGCTCCGCTCTGCCGACCTCACCCTCGCAACAGTCCCTCGCATTCACCGCAACACATCCGGTGGCAGGTCCTTCTCCCACCTCGCTGCCAAAGCCTGGAACTCCCTCCCCACCAACCTACGCAAGACCCAGGACCTCCTGTCCTTCAGAAAGCACCTCAAAACCTGGCTCTTTGAGCAGTAGCACCCCCCCACCCCAGCGCCTTGAGACGCTACCATGCGAGTAGCGTGCTTAACAAATTTATTGATTGATTGATTGAACAGGCAAATATTGTGAAATCTTGTGAAATTTCATAAAATTTTCTTAATATGAAGTTTGCAGTTTTCAGAAGATTTTGTGGTTGTAAAAAAACATTGCCCGAGCTTAGTTCTGACTTAAGAAAGATGGACCTTTACAAAAGGAGTACTTGGGAAATGTCTTACAGGCCAGCACTGCTGATTCTGATAAAACACCTTTGATTATATTTGACCATTCGGTCTGTCTCTGCCAGAGGATATGGTCTGTCAAACTACCACAGACCTGCATGATGTGTTGGGCAAACCTTGGCCTGATGCAGAGCAAGTCTTCAAATAGAAAAGGGTAGCTAAGTATCCCCTGTCAACTGATTCACCATTACCCCAACAGGAATTTGAAGACCTTGCTGCCCAAGAAAGGAAGACGATATAAGGATATCATCTGGCTAACGTCTCCTTAAGAAAACAGAAGAGGGTAATCCCAGATTACACCTGACTTGCAAAATGCACCTTGACAAAGAGTAGACCCCAGGATGCATCTGAACAAACAGTTGAAGATACCCTCCTCCAAAGAGGGGAATCTTGGATGTACCTGGACAGAGAGGGGTATCCGGGATACTGCTGGATAGAGCAGGATTTTAAAATCCCCAAGGAGAAAGTGGGTGATCCTAAGATACCATTATGCGAGCAAGTGACCCCAGAGTACCTCTTACCAAAGGTTCTAGTGTGGGGGTCAAGAATAATCCCAGACAAAGTGTGGAGTTTTCAAATCCCGTATGGTAGAGTCCATCTGAGCAAAGAGACTGTTCCCAGGATACACCTTTGCAAATAGAAGGAAGTGCAATATTCAGAATATTTGAATGTCCCTGTGCAGGCAGGTGGGGGGGGGGGCGGTGGGGCTAGAGCACTGGAGATACTAGGAGGGATCAATCCAGAATTGACCTCTGTGGATAGAGTGAACCTAGGATCAGGCCTGGACTACCCGTTGATTCTATTGGGCATTTTCCTAGTGGGCTGCAACCATTGGAGGCCTTTTTAATAACAGAGGGTCACTGCTGGTGCCTTTGCTATTTTCTTCATCTCCTCCAGGTAAGTACAACAGACTCAGCGAGTGCTTAGATGAGAGTCAGGAAACAAGAGAGGGGAGAGAAAGGAAGAGAGAGAAATGAGAGAGGAGGAATAGTGCAGGAGTGGATTGAACATTTTGCAAGGGTTACTTTTGGCTCACAGTCCAGCCATGGCTAGGATACAAATAAAATGGTAGATCATGGGCAAAACAACATTCACCTGTGCTTCACTGTCTAACTTAAACAGAGAATTCCTGCATCACTACCCGTTCCAGCTGTAGCTTCTCGGTGAGACCATAAACCACTGCCTATTCCGACAGCCCATCCCAACTGATGATCCAGCAAAGTGGCCTTAGATTAACGTTTCTTACAACCTTAATGTACTACAAGGCATATGTCTGAACCTGGACCAAGTCTGTGAAATGAGTGGTAGTTCTGTCTCTGCCTCTAAGATCAGTATAACACATAGAACATGGCTGGTCCTTTAGGCTCTCTCTAACCATCTTTGATCTCACAGATTGTAAGATCTATCTAAACTGATGGTGTACTTATCTTGTCTAAGGACTGACATGGCCATTTAAACTCTGATGGGCATTCACTTGTTTACCATGTAGCCAAAGGCTATGGCATCAGCTCCTATGGGTTTGGCACAACTGCGGAATTTAGAGATCTCCTCCAGATAGGCAGGGCTGTCTGTGCGACAGCTCTGCTGAAGGTGTTGAACTTTTCTGAGACTGTGCCATGTTTGTTGCCCCCACTCTGCAAAGTTTTTTTTTTCTTTCAAGAAAACAACTCTATAAGCTTGGATTTGTTTCTTGAAAACAAAAAAGTGAAGGACCTGACACACTGGGGCCATGGTGGCCATTATGTTTTTCCCTACCTTATATAGGGAAAACGGGAGATTTTAATCTGCAGCCCTGTAGCAGACAGGCATCAGGTCAGATCTGGCCCTGAATTGGATAGCATAATCCCAGCAGTTCAGTTGACCATAAATAGAGCCGGGAACTGTGTGTTTAGAGAGACAGGAGCACCGTCTATTTATGAAGGTGCTCCCACACCACCAGACTCTAATGACCCTCTAAATTTGTGTGATCTGTTAACTTTCAATTTTTCCTTCAAAGAAAATGTTTAGTGACTATATATTACCAACTAATCTTGGAAGGGCAAGGCTGAGGAAAATTACAGTATGTGTCTGGGGGAACTGTCGAAAGATGCTGTATACAGACAAGACAGCCCAACACTCAACACAACATAGTAGCCAATGAGTGCCCCACACATTCATCATTGAACATATATGTTTAATCATATACGAAGACATTATTCCTTTTTAACCTCATTAAACAAGAACACCCAGAACCTACAAATGGCCCTACACCAACATTACACACTACGTACTGCCCCTGGTGCTGTCAAGCACAGAACATATCTCCAGGCATATATTTGGCTAAGCATTTACCTCTCAAACACACATCCATTTCGACATGCATACTCCTACCTCACTCAACACCGACAGTAATCATAAGACTTGACCCCTAGCACCAAAATGTGTACGACATTGCTTCAAAGCATGTATTGGTTAAGCGTTTGCCCACTCAACAGCATATCCATATCCTCTCTCCAAATTATGTGTCAAACCTGAAGTTAACTGAAGTCTACCACAGCAACATGCTCACAACATTGTATCAACACTAGAAAATCAACAAGGCAAGCAATAGACATCCATGCAGAACCAGCAGAATGAAATAAACTTCAAAGTCCTTCGACACACACATCCATACATATAATGCTCCACCCAGATCCATAACAAGATCCAGGCCGTCACTATCTAATATGATCAATCACTAAACAATGCATTAGTCTAACCTACCATCCACTGTCCAATATAATTCACCCCTAGAGAATCTGGCACACACTGCCATATACAATGTCCACTGACCAATAATGGTTCCTGTAACTAATAGTTCAGAACTGCACAGGATGCCTAGATTGCAAAAAGCGCTTCAGACCATACAAAGGGAGAAATGTGCTACTAAAGTGCACGTAATTAACATATATTTTAAAAACTTGGTAGATCGAGAGTATTTGAGCTGCCTATAAGATCTCCAGAAGTAAAACACCCACGTGACTCATTTTTCCAAAACTTTCTTGAAGGGAAAACACCATCCCAAAAAGATTTTGGGGATTGGAGGACTCGACCGGCAATTGTAGTCTATGAAGTGTTGGACCGTGCACCCTCAGAACTGCTTGTAAACCTCTAGATCTCGTTTACCGAATTTCTTAGAAATTGTTATTGAAAGTACTTTTTTTCCTATTTCTCTCCCGGGGACAAGATTCATCTAGCCCCTTTATAGGATCAAACTGGCCCACTTTGCTCGTTTGAAAATAGTTGTTGTATGCCTTTATTTGTGCATACCTTAGCCGTCCCAGTCTAACTGCCCCTTCGAGCTGAGAGGCCCTGCAGCACTACAAATGCTTACTGCCCCTCCCAGCAAGCAAGCATCAGTAATTGTCAAGGCCTCAGGCTCCTCCACCTGACACCCATTGCCAGTGGCCATAAAGAGTGCTATGGCCCTAATGCAGGCAGAAGGAAATGGGCCCACCTGCCACCAGTTGTGTTGTTAAACTATAATTTCGGTGCAGCGTGGTCCCCTCACACCTCTGGGCGCCAGCGCCACTCCTCTTGCTGCGCCAGTGCTTGCTACCATGCCCCGGCCGGCCTCTCATGAATTGCCCGTGTCTCCACGTCTGCAGAGAGCGCGGGCGGGCTCCTACCACAAGCTCTGAAGCTGAAAAGCTGAAGCACATTAAAATATACCGCAAATTAAAATCCAGAAATCGCAGATGTTAAAAAAGATGCAAGTTTGACCTTTACGCACGTCTTTAGAATAGATAACTCTCCAGGGATTTCCCCCCAGAGGTGCCGGTGAGTCACCGCCTGCAGGCTAGTCACGGGGGACGTCCCAACACTGGGCCCTTCTGCAGGACGCATGCAGCTGCGCCGGACGCGCTGATAGTCGCACTCTGCACCCACTCTGCAGCTGCAGGGAGTGCTGCTGGTGGTCTGCAGTCCCTGCACTCTGAGCAGAGCCCCGCAGACGCGCTCCAGCTTTATCCCACACGAAAAATATAGATGATAAACAGTTCAGCTGGACCCTGAATGCTCACAGCTCCAGATGGCGCTTTCCTCGTCCCCGATACGAGGAGCAGCACTGCAGCAGGGCCTTGGGGCCTGGGCGAAAGGGAAAAACGTGAGGCCCCTCTAATATGCATGCTACATGACATCATGGGAAGTGGCATCACAAGACTAATTGATCCTCTTTGCCATCCTGCCTTTTAAGTAGGGTGACCAGATTTTGAGGAGCAAAAACCGGGACAGGTCAGACATAAAAGAAGGACTAAAGACATTACTCTCACTTTTATATCTGGTCCGGAACTTTTTTTTGCGTAGCTTTGTGAATGTGTGCCTATACGTGTACACACACACACACAGACACACATTTAGAAGACTACATATATAAAATTAGCTATGGCTTGACCTCCCACTCTGCACCCCCCACCCACCCCCACCCACCTCTCTCTGCTCCCACTCCCTCTCTCTGCTGGGAGCAGACAGGGGACTGGGTTTCCTGACACTAACAGATAAAATACCTTAATTAGTTCCTACTTTGTAGGCCTCTTTAACTTATGCTTCCCTAGATGATCTGACCTTTCTCCCAAAAACCGTGCCATTTATTTAATAATCTGACCTTTGTCCCAAAAACTGGGACATTTATTTAAAACTAGGAGAAGTGTCGGGACACCGGGACAGTCCTCTAAAAACCGGGACTGTCCTGGGAAATCCGGGGCGTCTGGTCACCCTACTTTTAAAGAATGCTTTTACCTGCCCTGGACCTCACAGCCCTATTGTAGCCCTCCGAGGCCCAGGAAAGGGGCCAGCTGACTTGGACCTGAGCGCTGGAAACTGGGTGCCAAGCCCTGGAGAGCCCGCTCACACTAGACCTCAGTGCAGCAGTGATCCAGCGCTGTGAGGCCTAGGGCAGGGAGGCCCCTCTCCTGGACCTCTTAGCACTATGTTGTTGATTCAAAGCTCAGTCAGGGAAAATCATTCTTTAAAAGGCAAGGCTGAACCAATGTAAACCCAGGGTCATGGCTTTCAGCGAGGCCAGTTCTCTGGATCTGAGGCCGGGCAGTAATTTGGATTGGCACTTTCTTGATCGCATTTACATGCCAAAACACTGATCGATGTCTCAACAGTGATGGGCCACAATATTAAGCAACTCCATGCGGTATAAGTCCCAGAGGAGGGAATTTCAACAACTGGGCTTCACAGCCAGAGTGTAGCACTGTGCAGCCCAGGAGTGGGGGGCTCCTTGCCCTGAACATTGCACCAGTGCATAATGGCTGCAAGACCCGGAGAAGGGGGACCCACCCCTGAACCTCACAGCCATGATCCAGCACTGCAAGGCCCGGCGGAGCAGGGCCCGCTTCGCTGGGTCTAAAAGCTGTAGAGTAGCGCTTCAATGATAAACACTGGGAGCCCACACATGCAAGTCTGATCTGGATGCTCCTTCCTCTACTCGCTCACCTCTCCTCAGCTAATTCTCACATGTTCACATACATCACAATCCATTATTTTTTGCCCACCACGCCATCTCAGTTTGGACCCAGCCATATGCAAATTAGGGCTCACAAAAACTATGCCTGCCACGTGGCGAAAGTACCTATCTGAGTGGCAATAGGTTGGTCATACCTGGCATGAGTGCACATGGGATAATAGTGCTGATAGCTTGACTGTGGCCGTAAGTAAGTACTTTTCTTGGGAAAGTGAGGGCATAGAAGAAAGGATGGCAGTGCCTACATATGATGGCACTGCCTGGCATACAGTAGAACTATTAGATGCTCAGGGGCAAACTCCAACTCCTGAAGGGCAAGTACAATAATCAAATGTTAGAAAGCTGCCTCTAGGGAAAGAATTACTTTCAATTTTACTAGTACAGTCGCCAGGATATATTACTAATAAGATCGTCAGCTGATAAGATACGTCAGTGAAAAGAAAGAACTCAGAAATGGTTATTCACAATGTGACAAGTATATTATCACAACATTAGAGAGATTAACTTCACAAAGGGCAGATCACTCATATCACGATACTGATAAAATAAGGAAGTATTAATTTACAAGAATTCACAAAACAGTAGCAAAAGTATAAACATTTAAGAAATGAGTATAGTCTTTGTACATATATGCTTGGAGGAAGACATCCTGAAAACAAAAAGCACATTAAGGGCCTGATTTAGAACTCGGCAGAGGGGTTACTCCTTCGCAATGGAGACTGATATCCCGTCCGCTGAAATGTAAATACCATTGTTTTCTGTGGTATTTAGTTTTTGGTGGACTGGATATCCATCACTGTTGTGACGGAGTAACCCCTCCGCCAAGATCTAAATAAGGCCCTAAGTGATTTGCCCATAATCACAGAATGCTGAGCCGACGCCGGAACTCAAACCTAGTTCGCCAGCACCATAAAGCTACCCAGTGGGCTGCAAGGTACAGGGGAGGGAGTTTTATCCCATGGGTTTCACAACCTTAGTGTAGCTCTGCAGGTTCAGACGAAGGGTTCGCCTACCCTGGGTTCACAGCAATGAGTAAGGGCTGCAAGGCTCAAAGAAGGGGCTGCACACCTGGACTTTGCAGTCTGCTCCAGCGCTTGAAGGCCCAGGGAGTATGGAGCCACCTCTCCTGGACCTCGAAGTTATGTGGGCCTTTTCTGATAAACACTGCCCTGCCCTGGCTGCTGCCTCCTACACTGACCCACCTCTCCTCACCTGATAATGTTCAGCAGGTTCTGGAAACAAAGGGGAAATTTGTTGCCTGGAAACACACACAAAAGGCCAGACAGGGCTTCCTGGCACATTTTTAAAAGAGGTGCTGCCCCAGCCCTGTCCTTGTGAACCAGCACAACTGATGGCCTTGCTGCTGTCCCAAGTTTCCCACCCATTCATTCACATCTCCCCCCACTCCCACCGACAGGAATGCCACCACAACCTTGGACAAGCGAGGTCAAGACACCTCTCTTACAAAAAACATTATTACTGTGATTACATGGGGGAGAGGGCACAGGAGGAGTGGGTGGGCTGACTTTATAACACAGCCTTTCTAATGGAAGCAAAACCCCATAATTTCGAGGTGACCTCGGGGCCCTGGGAAGCTGCCCAAACTGGCCATTCCCAGTGCCGGACCTGAGTAGCAGGCGCAGTGCCAGGGATTGCAAAGGACAAACCATTGAAAGCAGCTGGTGCCCTCAGCTACCCTGAATTTGAGGTACATGAGACATGCCTGTGCCCACCATGCTGCAGGATGTCACTGGGGCCCTGAATCAGATTCATAATCGTCAGCAATGGGAGTGCTCAGTGAGCGATACAGTCAAGATCAGGTACCACAAATGAGAGTTTTGGACTTGCTGCCTATGTGAGGAAGGTTACCTTTAATTGAGCCTTGGCACCATGCCTACCTTCCAGGGTGCATCCATGGAACCAAGTACTAGATTGCTAACTGTCTGTACACTGGGACAATTCCTGGCAGTGCTGTAGGTGGTTCACTAGATGTCACTGAGATCCTTGGAATTACATAAAGTTGTAAAGTCTCGGCCTGATTCAAGATACTGGATTATTCCTCAATTGGTAAAGCCCCAGGCTGCTTTCTGACTGTCAGATCAAACTGCATGTTGGTGTCGCGGTTGGGAACAATGGTTATTCTAGGAGCAGAGAGTTTGCTACTCCACTCTGGGGTTGTAGAGATGTTATTCTGGGGAATTTCCTGGACTGGGCATGGCCATGTCAAGTGCTTCGCACAGAAGAGGTTCTCGTCCTCTTATGATTCCAGGCCACCTACATCTCATATTCGAGTGCCCCTGTATTGTTTGAACCATGGCATGCCGATGGTTATTCATCCAACACCAAATGTGGTTACCAAGGTCACTTTTAAATCAGATGCAGAGAGTGGTTCAGTGTTTAAAGGCACCTTGATTTTGCTGGTGAACTGGCTACTTTTTATAAGAACTGGATCATCCACTTGGATGCTGTTTTTTTGTACTCTCAACTCATGCACATGCCTGTGACACTCTTCAGTCTTATCCAGACTCATGGCTGTAAATTTCCAGAAGGGCACACTATAGATGGACCACTAGATCTGTTGTCCCATGAGGAAGGAGGTCAGGGTGACCTGAGTACTGGGATGAGGGGTTTTACATATGTTCTCAGAAATGTATATGAGGCTAGTTCAATGTATTATGACAGTTCAGTGAATATTCATGGTACATTTTTGAAGGTGTTCATACCAGTCGGCCTCCCTATTGGCCTAAGGCCACCAACATGTATGTATTTGTGGTAAATGTATGATAACAGGTAAACAGTAAATTAAAATCTTAACTATGGACTGTAATCACAAACTACATTTTGTGGTATGTAAGGTCTTACTACATTAGTACTATTCACATACTACAAAAATTGGGCCTATGCACAAAGGTAAATATACATATCTATGTTTAATCACATGTATATTTCTACTGTACCCAGGTCAGGGTAACTGGAATTATGTGTCAGGGGTGACCACATTATGTGGCAATGTTGACTAAATTATGTGGCAAGCAAAAAGCAAATAATGTTGCATGCTGTATAACATTTGGAAGCAGTAACTAGTCCCGGGTAACTGTTTACAGGGCTGCTAATGTATTATATGTTTTGCAAAGTGTGATTTTACAAAGTATTCGATTAAATGTTTTGATATGATTTTTGAGAGCCAGTCTGTCCTGCTGAAAGCCTGCTGCATGTAGTGCTTAGACATGAGTCTAAGTGGAAGCACAATTGTAAGTCACAGTTATATTTCAGCAATAACTGTTGTTATTGATTCCAGTGCTCTGAAGAGTTTCCATTCCTCTAGGTTTTCAAGGCCTACAAGAACTCAGGTTGACCTATCCTTGGGATACCAAGAGACTCAGACCTCTATTCTGCAGTGGTGGTGCCACAAAACTTAACTTTAGGATATTTTGAGCATTCATACATCATCACCAGGAGACTAAGGAAAAGGCAGCACTAATTTTGTCCCACCATTTTTAACTGCAGACATTTCTTGAATAGGGGTGATTGGTTTGAAGTCCCACGACTTGGCACATTAAGCAGCTTTGAGGTGCTTGTTGTAGCATGGCATCTATTCTGGCTTGCTTTGAGATTGGTAAATACCACTTTTCAGTGTCTGGCAGGGTGTGGTTAGAATATGAAAGGGGGTTACAACTCCATTTACCCTTCGGAAGTGCAGGAGGCTGGCCCTCAATGTAGTGTGCAAAGCTAGGCACACTGTGCAGGGGGTCCAGGCAACCACACATTGGTTTACAGAGGTAAGAAACTAGATCACCTAATGCTCTATTTTTTATGGTAGCAATTAGGCCAGTCTTGGAGACGTGCAAAACGTTTGTTGTACTCACACTATCAATCATGCAACTCATACATTCAAAGAAATAACTAGAGACCAATTTCTAAAAATACTTCGGATTTTTATATAATTTTTAAGACCAAAATTATCAAAATTGGTTAACTACTTTTGGAGATATAGATTTTTTAAGTTTAATAAAAATAGTCTTTTGTGCGTAATCATGCACCATAGGAATTAATAAAAAGTCACCCTTAAACATACACATAAAATCAGACAGTTGCTTTACCAAGTTCTTCTTTTGCAGGTTGGTCGAGGTCGTTGGTGGGCACACTGTGCCAGCTGGAGAAGTTCAGGCATCTCCTGGTTCCGAGAGGAGCAGCGGTGAAAAGCCTTTGGAGCTGGTGCAGGGCCACCACAGGGGGCCACTTGGAAAAATAAGTTTGTAAGTTTAGATATTGTTCATTGGGGTCCCCTTGGAGTGTCGAGGTCACAAGGGGCGAGGGACCTTTAGGGCACAGCAGGTTCTTCGTTGCAGGGCATAGGGCGTCCGGGTGCAGAGCGAATCGGTGAGCTAGGAGCTGTGCGCAAAGATCTTCTTTGTATCTGGAGGTAAATCACTTACAGGACAATGGGGGCACTCTGGCAGGAGGTCCAGGGTGGTCCTGAAGTCTCTCGACTGGGGCTTCCTCTAGGTCCTTTTTTAGCCACAGGCAGGCTGGTTTTCTTGGTGTCTGATGTCAGCTGACCAGTACCCAGGGTGTTGGTAAGGTTTGGCCACTGGAAGTCACAGTTCCACCAAAATTGGCACACTTGCAGGGTTTGTCCTTGTGGTCGTTGGTGTGTCATCGGGTCTGGCTGCAGCTCCGAGTTCGGGAATTAGCAGCCAGTCAATGAAGTGACCCTCGCTGGGTTGCTGGTTTCTTCTTTGTTGCCAAGTGGTACCTCCACTCTGGAGGGAGTTCTTGGGTGACTGGCAAAGCCTGGAGGTCCTTTGGGTTTATTGAGACCCTTCCAGGTGTACAGCAGCTTCTCAGCAGCGATTGTAAGGTCCTGGGTGCAGCAGGTAGGGTTTTGCGCCTTTTCTTGTGTGCAGCAGGTCCACAATTCTCGTGCCTTGGTTCTTCTTTGTGCTGTTTTTTTTTATCCTTTGAATCTTATTTCTTGGTCTACGGGTGCCCACTAAATACTGAATTTAGTGGGCATTTTAGGGGGAACCTGGTAGTGTCCATTGGGACCCTTACCTTCGGGTGGCTACACCCAGTAGAGTGACCACTTCCTGTGGGAAGGGTCACTTCCCTATCACGGATTGGCTATTTTCCTTCAATCTAAGATTTAGGAAAATGAAATGGAGTGTCCACCTCGCAGGCAACACCTTAGGGGTGGTACATGACAGGTGGGGCGACTCCTCCTACCCTTTGTGTGATTTCCCACCTTTGCTCCCGCCAAAAATGGGGGTTTGCAAAGGGGCTGACCATCTGCTGCTAGCAGCAGGCCTGGGGCTCGAGTTTCAAAGGCCGTAAGCCCTTTGAAAGTCGCTGCCAGGGCACGGCCCACTCCTGAGGGAGGGGGTGTTAGCTCCTCCACCCAGGAAGGGCATTGTGCTTCAAAGCAGAGAGACAGGGCCCTCCCTTAAGGTTTGTATATTGGGTGTCTGGAGGTCGCGTGCTGGATAGAACCAGTTAGCAACCATGCCAGGGTTAGTTAGCCTTTGCAGGGGGCACCTGTAAGGTGACCCCTGGGTGCATTTAGGGATAGATCCAATACTGGTACCAGTTTGGATTTATAACTCTGAGTTGTTTGATACCAAACAGCCCCGGGTTCAGCGTGACCATCATGTATCTCAGAAACTCATGTTGACGAGTGTCCAGCACATGTATTAAAATGGCTGCTATGTTCACTCACTATGTCCCAGGGTTGGCAAGGACACAGTGGGGGCACATTGTTCATGCAGCTATGCCCTGACATATAACATGGTGCACCCTTTATTAGGGCCGCAAGGCCTGCCAGAGGAGTGTTCAACCCATAGTAAATGCAGTGTATGAGGGACAGGGCACAGAGGCAGTGTGCCATGTCGAGTTTGTGTTTTAGGTTTGCACCAGGACACTTAGCCTGACATGGCAGTGCTGGGTGCATCAGGACGCATGCCCTAGAGGGTGGCACAATCAGTGCTGCTGCCCTCAGGGGCCTACCCATAATACCCCATGCCCTGGGTACCTAAGTACCCTTTTACTAGGGACTTATAGTGGTAGCTAAGGGTGTATGTAAATGTGCCAATGCATCACAACAGTTTTAGAGAAAGAGCTCTGGCCTAGGGAACCTGGTTAGCAGGGGCCCTGTGCACTACAATTCCTAGGCTACATTACACATCAGGCAAAAAGTGGGGGCTAACCATGTCAAAAATAGTTATTTTCTAACAGGATGACTGTTGAAAACATGGTTATTTCCAGGATAAGCACATCATCCCATAACCCTGAGATTTAACCTGCAATTATAATCGCTCCTTCAAGTACAATCTAATGTCTACTGTAGGAGGCTGGTTCTCTATACAGTTATGAAAATGATGTGCACTGTGCAGACAGCCCAAGCAACTCCACTTTGGTATCCAGGGGTATCCAGGGGTAAAAAGCAGACCACCACATGCTCTGTTTTGGTGGTAGTATGGGCAAGCAGTTACACTAATGCAATGCAGGAGATGTGCTAAGCATTTGTTTTACTCACAGTATCAATACATGTAGACAAACACTCAGAAAAATAAATGAAGACCAATTTACAAAAATAATATAGATTTGTATAAAATATTTAAGACCAAGATTGTCATTCTACAATAACTAAACTAAATACTTTTGTAGTTATGATTTTTCAAAGTTTAGAAAATGTACTGTTTTTGTGCATAATTATGCACCACAGGAATCAATTGGAGAAATTAGAAAAATGCATATAAAATCAGGCAATGCTCTCACAAGCGTCACCTTCTGTTTTTAGGTTGAGGTCGTGAACCAGTCCAATGGTCCAGCAGGAGAAGTTCAGGCAGTTCCTGGTTGGAGCGGGCGCAGTGGTTGAAGGTTTTGAAGCTGTCGCACAGAGGAGACGGATACCACTTGGAAACACACTGCACAGAGGGACTTAAAGGTAAGACCGCCAGGGCCCCTTGGAGGTCGCCAAGGCTTGGTGACATAGCTTGTTGGTCGATGAGGGGGCCAGGGAGGCAGGGAGCAGCTCAGATAGGTCAGCCAGGCATTGTGCATCTTGGAGTCCTCGCAGTCAGGGGCAGGCAGCTTGGAAGGTGGATTGCAGGTCAGCAGGGCCACTCAAGGGGTGGATCTCGGGTGTCCTGAAGTCCCCCAACTGGTGCTTGCTCCTGTGATTTTGGGAGTGGACTCTACTTCTGGGTGCCCAACATTGTGGGTCTGGTACCCTGGGTACTCGCATGCTACAGTCCTAGAAAGTCCTAGTGCCACCAAACTTGGCACGGTTGCAGGATGGTCCTCTTGGGCGGTTGAACAGTTTTTGGCTGGGTTGCTGGGTCTGAGTCAATGGTCAGCAGCAGGTCAGTAAACCAGACTTCACTGGTTCCTTGCCTGCAGGGTGCAGGAAAGTGATACTTTCACTCTGAGGGAGGTTCTTGGCAATTTTTAGAAGGCTGGATGTGCTCTGGGTTTTTGTAGAGTCCTTCAGGTTTCCAGGCGACACCTCAGCTGCGATGGTCGAGTCCTTGAAGTAGCAGGCAGGGTTTGGTGCCTTTTTCTTTGTGCAACGGGACTTTAGTTCTTGTTCCTTGGGTCTTCTTTGTCCTGGTCTTCTTGTGTCTGTTGGATCTGAGATCTTGGTCAGGGAATGCCCTCTAAATGCTGCATTTAGGGGAGATTAAGATGAGTATCTGGTAGGGGCCAATGGGCAACCCACCTTAGGGTGTTTACACTCACTAAGTGACCACATCTATTGGAAGGGGACACATCCCTGACCCTGATTGGCTATTTTTCATACCATCCAGGATGGAGGAAAATGAAATGGAGTGTTCACCTCGTCTGCCACACCTGAGGGGTGGCGCAGGCTGAGGGTGGCCACACCCCCTATTCTTGCTAAGTTTCTTACTGGTTTTCCCACCTAAAGTGGGGTTAGAACAATTGGGCTGTCTTCTGCTGCTAGCAGCAGAGGCAGGGGTCAGATTTCAAAGGCAGCAAGGCCTTTGAAGCCGACTGCTGGAGCACAGCGCCTGCCTGGAGGAGGAGGTGTGACACCTCCCCCAAGGAAAGGCTTTGTCTTCTGGATCCTGAGAGCAAAGGCTATCGCCCCAAGAGTCCAGAATTTTGTCTGGTGGTGGCAGGCTGGTTGAAACCAGTCAGCAACCATGCCAGGGCTGTTTGCAGGGGGCACCTCTAAGGTGCCCTCTAGGTACCTTCTATAATAAAACCAACACTGGCATTACTGTGGATTTATTATTCTGAGTTGTTTGATACCAAATAACACAGGGTTTAGCGAGCCCATCATGTAGCTGTGGAACTCATAGTTACCAGTTTCCAGCACTGGCATTTGCTATGGCTTCCTTGTACACTTACTGTGCCTACGAATTGGCAAAGACAAAGTAGGGGCATATCTGCTTACACATATGCCCTCACATGCATTATAGTGCACCCTGCCTAGGGCTGTAAGGCCTGCCAGAGTGGTGACTTACCTATATTGCATGAGTGTTAGTAGACATGGCATCCATGGTGAGTGCCATGTCGAGTTTGCAACTTTGGGTACACCTTGTCATGCACTTGCAGTGGCAGTTTTCATGAGGCTGGTGTGGGGCCTCTCGGAGTGGCACAATTGGTGCTACAGCTCTAGGGGCCCTCTACACTAACAATACCCTAGGTACCAGTGGTACCATTTACTAGGGACCTACAAGGGTGGCTGAAGTGCCAATCACACTACATTTTTGGAGAAAGGGATCTGGCCCTAGGAACCTGTTTAGCAGGGGCCCAGGACACTTACAGTTCGAAACCACATCATATTCCAGACAATAAGTGGGGGTATTGCAACCAGAACCCAGCTCCCTACATCTACTTCCTACAGATGTGGAACAGCCCAATCAGCTCAAACGTTCTATGTTGGGGTACGTTTTGAAGGGCAAACTTATGTCTAGCTGGGTATTATTTAGTGATATAAATTCTTACATAAGGCTCCTGATCCCCACTGAACCCCATAACACTCAGCAGTTCAGCAGCCAAATGTAGTTTAATAAGGCTGCAAAATAACAGCTTTCGTGTGCTTGACTCTCTTCCATAAGACAGAAGACCTCTGGGTTATGTCCATCACCCAGTACTGTACCAGTCCACATCAATAAACCACTCTTCAGCCCTGAATAGACATAGAATAATTGAAGAGACCTGCCACATGCTCCTGTCCAGTGGAGGACTCTAATGTAGTCCACCACTGTGGATCCCAACAAGTTACAAAGTATCGGCTCTTCTTGACATCTCACAATAGCAATCATATATGGATTGATATTTACAAAGTCCAAGTTACGAAGTCCATTCCAGCAGATTGCACTACCGCCTCTCTCCTCAACCTTTTCTTGCTCAGAGCCATATACTTTACATGAAAAGTTCCAGAATGAACAACCCAGTGAGTTAACCAGCTTAGTGGATTATGGGCAAAAGAAATACTTTAAAGTGACTAGCAGAGATGTTTGAAGCTGCCAGCTATTGAAAAAAACATAAACTGCACGTCTAATCTTCACACTTCTTCATCTATCACACTAAGCGCTGCTTCCCATAATACAATAATTGCACATCATGAAACACTTTTCACTTAGGATGAAAACAAAGAAAACATCCTTCTAACCACATACCCTACACAGTATAACTGGCTACCCATCTAAGCAAATGCTTCAATGTCCCACATAGAGATACTAAAAGCTATATAAATGTTATAATATAATGCAAAGCATCTTACTGTTTTTGCTGGATTATTGTCCTGATAGTGTCTGGTCCCACAACAGTAGCCACAGAGTTGTTTAGATTTCAGGTGTGGTGGCAGTGGCGTAGCGTGGGTTGTCAGCACCCGGGCAAGGCAAGTAATTTGCGCCCCCTAACCCGTGGATTTTAGCACTCGCGAGTGCGAGCGCGCCCCCCCCCAGATGTTGCGCCCGGTGCGGCCGGCCCTCCCTGTATCCCCCACACTACGCCACTGTGTGGTGGACTTTGTTGGGGCCAGAGCTGACTCTTTCAGTTGGTGATCTCAAACACCCAACTACTGGCTTCTCGTCTTGAAGGGATATTGTTGTATTTGGTGCCTTGATGTGCAATCCTCAGGGACGGGAAGATCGTTTTTACATTTTGCTCCTTGAGGATTTGTGTTCTATGCTGGAATGATCTGCTTCCAACCAGCATTTGTAGCATAATTATCTCCTCAAGGTGGGCTACCATGCACATGCTCACCAGCTCCTACGAGCAAGCCTGAAATGCATCTCATGATTCTCCTAGAGCTATGCACAGGAATCTCACTTCAGCAGAGGAGCAAAAAAAAGACTGAGGCCTAGATTTACATTTTGTGGAGGTGCAAATTATAGTGTCAGTCAGCTTTTACCCGAAACATGTTGACACAAATGTAGAGCTAAATGGCCTAGTGTCATGTGCATGAAACCCACAGTAATCCGTGTGTGGTGAGCATAACAGAGGGGATAACGCAAACACCCATAGGATTCAACTTTGACTTATACATACTAATGTCTCAAAAAGTAGAACAGAGGAGCTTTACTGCAAATCTTACCACCAAATGAAATCGGGCACAATCAATGCGATAAATCACATTATGATTCTTCCGCGTGTTTTATTTGTAAAATTATTACAAAAAAAACATATGTGATTTAAACTTGGGTGGTTATCTGGGTAAAGGTATTTCTACTAGAGTTTTGCCTCAAGTGCAAAAGTTATGCAACTGCTGCTCTTTACCAAGTAGTTTTTGCCCCCATGCCTTTGCTTAATGCCGAATCCCTTTTTAACGACAAACGAATACAGTGTTATTTGCCTATGATCTGGCACTGAAAGGTTTCTAAAAATTGGCGCTGAACTATGTTTGATCATTGCTGTTGACTTTCAAGCTGTGCTGTGCAGTTTTTAATAAATCTACCTCATTGTGTGCTAACTTTTATCAGAATTTGGCACTCATCTCAAGTGTTGGGCAACGTTAGGAAGGTTTTAAGGTGCTTCTTCCCAGCATAATGGAATAGGAGATAACCCTTTGCACCTCATCTGTTACTGTTGTTGCTGTCTTTTCTTATCAGTCCTATAGTTAACAGTGGTTAGGTATTTGGGGTGAAGGAGTCATTGAGGTTGTGCAGTTGGCGCAATCGCACATGTCCAGGACTTTGTTGCCCTATCTTTTCCTTTCTCTATCCTGACTCAGCTTGCCTGTGTGCTGTGTGAACTTCCACTTGTACCCCACTCACCCCACGTATGGCTTTGCCGGTTATTTTGGGGTCCATGGGAGAAAAGGGATGGAGGGAGCTCCTTCAGCAAGGAAAACAAGTTGCAGACTTATTACCCATCTACAGTGTACAGCAGAAGCAAGAAAAAGAGAGGAGGAGTGTAAGTTGGTGGAAGGAAGGAAGAGGCATGCAGTGGAATCAAAACAAGGACGCTTTGGTGATTAGCAGTCTCCATGTGCGAGAGGCCTAGCCTGAGCTCTCCCCTCTATTCAGCTCTGTGTCATGTGGTCTTCCCCCAGCACTGAAAACCAAAAAGGTGTATTCTGGCAACCAACACTGGCTGTGGTTGGTGCTATGTTGGACTGGGTTGAGATGTCATTGTGTTTGGAAGTTGATAGGCTGCCTAATTAACTCAAGAACAAAGTTTGGAGCTATTGTTGACTAGCAGCATTGGACAACTTTAGGACATCTCACTGGTGAGGGTAATTAGAGAATGGAGTTCAGGGATCACAGACTTGCTTGTTCTTATGTTTATGATCCAAGTGTTATTGTCCCCCAGTCACTTTTCCTATCTTTTTGTTCAGTTCCTTTCTCCTCTTGTTATAGCGACCTTGTGCAAGTTTCATTTCCTGTGTCAATAAGCTTACATCTCTGCACCCGCATGTTGCAGTGCCAATGTTACAGTGTCAGTCTCCCAATGGCAGTGTCAGTCACAATGCCCCTATGTCAGTGTTCCCACATCAGTGTCCAGATGTCAGTGTTCATGTATCAGTGACAATATCCCCATGTCTAGAGGTGTCCTTTTGACAGTTTCACTGCGTTTGTGTCAGTTTTGACCCATAGCCAATATCTTCATCTCAGTGTCTATGTCATTTCCCCTGTGTCACCATTCCATTGGCAGTGCTCCCATGTAAGTTTACCAGTCTTAACAACAGTGTCTCACAGTTTTTTGTGGCTGCGTCCCAGTGCAGTTAAGGACTTCCCAGTGTCGATGGTGGTGTTGCATTTTCAGTACTGATATCCATTTGTTCCTGTTTCAAGTTATCACTCTCAGTGCTCTTCTGTCCTGGTGCCAGTATTCCTAAGGCAGTGCCCTCCTATCAGTATTTGTTTGCATCAGTTGGTGCCCTACACTATAGGTGCCCCCGTCAGTTTCCCTGTGTAAGTGTTGGTTATCTAGTGCCACCATGCAGGTGTCCTTGTGGTGTGTCACTTCTGAGTGTTAGTGTCAGTACCATGTGTTGAAGCATTTCGGTCTCAATGCCCCAGTGTTGGAGCCCTGTGTCAGTGTCGCAAGACGTTTCCCTCCGGTCAACGTTGCAGTGTCAATATCAGTATGCCTATATACCCATTTCCCAGTGTGTCAGCGAATCATTGTCAATGTCCACATGTCAATTTTTCTGTGACATTCTCCGTGTGTCAGTGTCAGTATCCCAATGTCAATGAGTCCATGCTAGCTTCAGGGCTAGCTTCAGTGTCTCTGTCTTCTTATCTAAGTGGCATTGTCTCTGAATTTAGATGGTGTTTCTGTGACCATGAACCTTGGTACTTTTACATTGCCCAGTGTCCATATCAGTGCCCCATTTTCTGTTCTGATGCCTGTGTCCTCATGCCAAGGTCTCTATCCCAGTTTCCATGTGTCAGGATCCCATTGTCAGTGACCAACCCTGGCATTAACCACAGATCAGCACGCCAGTGTTGTGTTCTCCCAGTGACTGCCATTGTATTAGTGTTCTCTTTCATGTCACTGTCCTGATGTTGTGTCCAAGCGTCGGTATCTACATGTCAATATCCTAGTGCCCCTATGTCAGTCGTCCAGTGTCTCTCACCCTAGCTCTTGTCCAAGCATCAATATTTATGCTCTGTGACAGATGACAGTGTACCACGTTCCTTGTCCCCAAGTCAATATTCCCTTGCTAGTATTGGTTCTACTTTTACAGTGTCCCAGCACCAGTGTCTCAGTGGCAGCATCTTAATGTCAGTGGCCTTATGTCGCTGTTGCCATGGAATTGTTGGTGCTTCTGTGTCAGTGTCCCACTGTCAGTCTTGGTGACCCAAGTCAAAGTTCCAGTGTTCCTATCCCATCTCAACATTTCTGTGTTTGGATTGGTGGACCTGTGCCAGTGTTCTAGTGTCCTTGGCACAGACACTGTCTCCATGTTAGTGTCCTTCTGACAACACCCCGATCAGTATCCCTGTTACTCACCCAGTATTGCACCTCGTAAGCATTTCTATGACACATTATTTACTCTAGTATTGTGTCTTAGTGCCAGTATCCTCATATCCCAGTGTCACCAGACCAATGTCCCAGTGGAAGCGCCCCTTGTCAGTGTTCGAACATCCGGGTTTGTGCCCCATGTCAGTGTCCCAGTGTCAGAGTCTTCTTGTTAGTATCCTAGTGTCAGTGCCCAATGCCATTACCCCCATATCAGTGCACCCATGTCTATGATGTTGCTCCTACATCAGGGTACTATTGTTGTATTGTACAGTGTTGGTGCCCCATTGGTGGTGTCATTGTGGATGCACTTTTGTCATTTTTCTAGACTCAACATAGCTCCTCTGTGTCAGCCTACCAGCCTTGGTGCTTCCCATACTGTCCTTGTCTGCTTATAAACTACTTACACACCTTCCCAGGACCTCTTCAAGGTACGAAGGGGATTGTTGACAAGTAAAACATGCTTTTCACTAATACATACATGACAGTGACTCATGCAGCATTATGATTATCTCCCACATCATGCTATTGTCTGTAGAGGACCATGCAGGAGCAGTTTCACTGAGCAACTGAAACTTAAAGAAATGGTTTACAGTTTGATGCACAATGCAATGCTGATCACTAATTTTAGTTTTCACGCTGTATGCATTCAGAGGCGTAGGGAGTGGTGATATCAGCTAAGCTTTTGTTCTGAAGGCAATTTCTGGCCTGCTGCCAGTTGCATAAAACTGGACAAGCGTTATTGTGGGGTATCCTGCCCTGCCAGGTGCCCCTTGGCTACAGACCTGAGCAGCATACTTATAACCAATCTATCATTACAAGTGGTATGTAAGCCTTCAAGCAGTAAGCACCAGTTCACTGCATGTTCTCTTCTTCTACCCAACGAATTATTGTATGTTCTTCTCATGAATTTTATCAATAAGTAAATGTCTATTTGATGTAAAACCAACCAATGCAGATCCAGCTTTAGACTGGTGTGTAACCAGTCTTGCAAAAAATGCATCCAATCGGAGACAAGGAGCAGTACAAAAGTAGGGTGAGAGGGGGAAGTTCATGGAGAAAGGAAGATGGAAAAGTAGGACCGGAGAAAGAAAACGAGGAATAGAGTAAGAAAGAACAAAAACAGTTGAAGTAAAAGAAAGGAAAAGAAAAAAAGAAACTAGAAATACCAAAGAAAAAGTGCTATAGAAAATGAAAGGTGGAAAAGACATACCGAACATGGGAAAAAAGAAGGTATAAAAACCAAAGCAAAGTTGAAAGAGAACGTTGGAAGTTGAAAGAGAAGCAGCATTGGAATTGGATGTGAGGAACAGAGCGAAAGACTAAGCGCACAGACATGAGTGAGAGATTACACAGAAGGAAACATTAATAAGAAAAGAAATAACTGATGAAGTACCCCCCATACATCGTAAGGATATTGTAAGTCATCAAGGAGTAGCATAACCATGTAGAGGAGCGAGGCAGAAGGCCGAGTTCCTTTGAGTTCCTTTACAAGGTTATAAAACTCTGAGATGACTTGCAGTATTCTTATCATGTACGCCAGAGAGTAATTTCTCCCATAGAATGCATGCGCATCCTTCCCCACAACCCACTTAAAGCCTTGGTGCAGCATATCTGCAAACATTAAGAATAAAAGAGTCCCTCTAGTGCAAAATTAAACACATCAAAAACCTGTTAGATATTTGTTGCAGGCAGATATTAGAAACAGTCATACGAACAACAGTGTTGATGTTTTATATCAATAAAAATCTGTTTAAAACAGTTCAATACAAGTCATGTTTTTTTTAAAAAGGTGCACAAGCTCGGAATGTGTAGAAACATGCAGAAACATTCTAGCTTTTCGCTATTTAAAGAGTGAAAAAAATAAACACATTCTGTTTGCTCATTGTAAGTTATTAAAATAGAGGGGAAGAAAGAAATGCAAGTTCCATTTTGGTTTGTTTAAATAGCTGCTTCAGTTATGCTCCATGACCTGACCTACCTTTTCACCTCACCTGCTGGCTCTGGCAACAGGCATTGTGATGTCATAACTCAACTGTAATTACTTAGAATAGTAGAGTTCTGACAGCTTTTCTTTATAAAGATTGAGTGCATCACAAGTCGCTGATTATATAAGGGATAAAGTACCACCTGTTGTATATTATAGGGATATTTCAAGTCACCGAGGAGTTCCCTTATAACGTTATGCTATTCTGAGGTGACTTGCGGTATCATTATCATGTAGGACAGGGGGCTTTATCCCATACAATACTTGATCACGCAATATCCAGAAACCACTTAACACCTTGGTGCATAGCTTCTTTATATGAAAGAGAGATCATGTTTGCAAACACAAGTAATAAGAATAGAACCTCTAGTGCAAAAGTACATCAGATAGATATTTGCTGCAAAAACGTATTAGGAGCAGTTCAATACACAACAGTTTTTTAAAGAAAAAGCTGCCATAGCTCGGAATGTGTAGCAACTTGCAGAAATATTCTAACTTTTCTATAATTTTCCAAGGAGTGCAAAAAAATGTTTTTTGGCTTTTCACTGTAGGCCGAAAACTAGAGCAGAAGAAAGAAAAACAATGCTTCATTTTTGTTATTTTAAACAGCTGCTTCAATTATTCTCCGTGACCAGACCTGCCTTTCAAAAACGGCTGCTGGCAGCAGGCACGATGCCCTCAAAATTGACTGCAATAACTTATTAAATTTGACTTCTGATGTTGCTTCTTTATAATCAACGCGTCACAGGTCACCAACTATAAAGAAATTAGACACTGGCTTTCATACAGGGGTTTCAGAATGCCATGTATTATAAAATAAATAAATCAGAGACTGCAGTTTATGGAGGGATTACAGAATCTCATGTATTATAAAGAGTTAAAGTATAGATAGCGAGGGGGTGTGGATGTGTGTATGTGATTTTTTTATAGAGATAGAAATAGAGGTAACAGATTAAGGGTTGCAGAAGAAGAAAAGGGGGGAAGGAGTAAGAGAAATGCAGCGGGTAATGAGAGGGATGAGACCACAAGAAGGAGCATGATAGTGGCATAGGTCTGGAGAAGGTGAGACAGAGAGTCACGCAGACAGGAAGTGAGTGGGCGGCTTGGTGGGGTGGCAGTGCTGCAGCTGTGACAGTATCTCTGTGCAGATGCCTGGGCACTGACGTGTGCTGTGGTTTTCCTGCACCTCGGGTGGCTTAGAGAGGATGGGGTTCAGGTAATTATGTAGAGGTTCAGAGAAAGGGGAGGAGGAGACTGCACGCTTGCAAAAGGGCTTGACATGTGGGCAGTGGCCGGCTGTGAGTGGGTGGGTGGGTGTCAGGGAGCAGGACCTAGAGCTACAAACCTCTGAGCACTGTAGATTAAGTCACCAGTCATGCAGTCACCGCTAATGACAGACAGAAGCTTCCTGTCTTTATAGAGATCTGCCCTGCATCAATTATAGTGCAAACACGTGCTTGTGAATACTATACCACATGAATGAAATGCAGGCTGTGAATAAATAAGTTGAGGAAGCAGAGGCCACCTTCAGATGCTCTACAAGATCCTGTCCGAATATGAACTAATCTTCAGTAGTTGAACACAATCCTTGATGAATAAGAAACTAAGTTAAGCCATTGAGTAAGTGGCTGGTCCAGTAAGGGACTTGCCTCAGGGATTGATTAAGATGCTAAACAAATAAAAAGATAGAGGAAAAAATGATGACTTTGGTTGGTGAATAGGATGCAAACAAAATATGATGCGGATTTAAGTGAGTAAATAAGATCCTGGATTAATAAGAATTGTTCCTGCGAGGAGTATGAGGCTAAAGTCAGCTGGTGAACAAGATGCTAGTTGAATAAGATGCTAATGTTAGCTAGTAAGTAAGATCTTGGTTGAAGAAGAGGCTAACTCAAGCAGTTGAAAACCACGTGGGCCATTGTTAAGGTCAAACTTAGCCAATAAGTGTGATGATAGAGAAACAGAAAGCTAACTTCTTTGGCATATAAAATTCTATAGGAACAACAGGTTGGTTTCAACTGGCAAATAAGAGGTAGTTCAAATAAGAAACTAACTCTAGCTAGTTATAAGGAAAGTGGCAGGTTAAGAGGCTGACCTCAGCTAGACAATGGTATGCTAATGGAATAAAAGGCTACTTTCAGAAAGTAAATACATATGCATCTATAGGAATGGAAAGCTATTCTGAGCACCTGAGTAAGATGATAGAAGAATAATATACTACCTTCTGCTAGTAAATATAATGATAGCTTTATTCGGTGAATATCATGTTAAATAAATACAATACTAATTTCAACCAGTAAATAAGATGGGGGATGAAAAGAATATAACTGCCAATTAGCAAATAATTGACCAATGGAAGAAGAGACTAACTTCAACTAATGAGATGCTAGGTTCAGGCAGTGAGTTGGCTGCTCGAGAAGTAGGAGGGTAACTTCAGTCAGTGAATGAACTCCTAGGGGAAGAGGCTGGCTTAATCTGGTGAATACAATGCCAGTGCAATAAGAGGCGACCAATAGCCAATTATTAAGATGTTACAAAGGTAAGAGACACTTCCTGCCAGTGAAAAAGATTGCAGGAAAAGTAGTGGCTACCTTCAGCTAGTTAGTAAGATGCCAGATGCATAAGAAACAAAATTTTGCTGATGAAAAAGCTGCCAGAACAATAAGATGTTTTGTTATTGGTGTTGAACTAGCACAAAGAGACAAAGCTTTACAGCGCTGTGACATATAACAAGCTAAGACCAATGACGAAACATTAAAGGGTGAGATAGGGAAACAATTAGATGATAAAGAGACAGGTTTTCAGTAGCCTCCTGAAGCAATGACTGTTTGTGTCAGCTTGCAACTTAAAAGGTAGGGGGCTTGACAGGTTTGCATCACCTATCGAGAACAACATTATTTCCATAAGGGACTATTGTTGTTTTGGGAACTGCCAACAAAAGATGGTTAGAAGTACTCAGTGAGCAAATAGGGCGATAAAGAGGATGTTTACTCCTTAATAATTCAGAGTGTCTGCAATGTATCACTTTGTAAACAATAGTTACTGCCTTGAAGATAATCCTGCCCTGGATGGGCAGCCAGCATAGGGACCTCAAGATGGGAGTGATGTGGGTCCATGGGATGCTGTCTTCTGGACAAGTTGAAGATAGCAAACGTTATTCCAGAGCAACCCGATACATCGAGTTTGTGTAGTCTAATCCTGATTGAACGAGGATATTCAGAGCATGAATGTGTGCGGTCCTGCAAGCAATACGCTGGCGGTTGAATTCTTTTCAGTATGTGCTGCTCCGCAAAGCATTTTTGGGCAGCTCTTGCAACAGGGGCTCCAGGGTTACAATAGAGTCAGTGAAGACACCAGAGTTGCAAGCAACTGTGGCAGGACAAGTAGAGACCAATTGGTTCTATGCAGAAAGGTTTTTTCCCCAATGGATCGAGGTGCTGGTATGAATAGAACCGCCGTCTTAGGGGGTTATTACAACTTTGGAGGAGGTGTTAATCCGTCCCAAATGTGACGGATATACCACCAGCCGTATTACGAGTTCCATTGGATATAATGGACTCGTAATACGGCTGGGGGTATATCCGTCACTTTACCGTCACTTTTGGGACAGATTAACACCTCCTCCAAAGTTGTAATAACCCCCTAAGTCTTCTTCAATTTGGGAAAGTGAGTGGCCATCCCCAGTGAATTGTACATAGGTATCACGCAGGATCTGGTGAAGTGATATGAAACGGTTGCACATAAGAATCCACAAGAAAGTTTTCTGTTGTCCCATACATGTTGAAGTCGTCCTCTGGTAAACGGAGTAGAGACACTAGGGGTCACATAATGAGATTTTACAAGAAATGAAAATAGTAAATCGATTCGGGGAGGCGAGATCACAAATATCTGTCTTTGGATGAGAAGGTGTCTAATGTGATAGCCTGAGTTCTACTATACAAAAAGGATTTGATCTATTTAAGGAGCTTAGGGAAGAAGCCAAGGTTTGTAATGGCTCAAGTAGAGTGTTGTGGTCAATTGTGTTGAAGGCTGTTGGAAGAGATAAAAGAATGAGAGCCCTGCCACCACCAACGTCCACAAGACTCCCGAGACCATCAAGAGCTAATCGAACCACTGGCCGATTCCCTGCCCTGAAGGTTCAAACGCTGTTGTCTTCTGCAAACATTGGCAGCTGGCCACAGGCTAGTTTTTACAATAAGGAAGGGCGATAGGGAGATGAGAAGGAAATTATTCAGATCTTCAGGGTTTAAGGAAGCCTTCTTGAAAAGTGGCTTCCCTACAGCTTGCTTCCATTATTTAGCAAGATGCCCTTGGATATGGAGAAATTTGGAGAGGTTCATTTTTGCAGACTGTGAGCAGCATTTTCATTAATCTGTCTGGACATGGAACGGGAAGATCTGCAGATTGACAAGGCAGCAGTCAACAGCTCGTTTGATTTAGGCTGTAAAACATCAAGATAAGGGTGGTGAATGTTGACATGCTAGTAAGGTTTGCAGCTCATAGGTTGATGAAGAAAGGTGAACTATCTCGGCTGTGGTACTGAGAAAGTCGTACCTTTATCTGGGTTGGTTGGAGGTGACTGTGATACAGAAAGTTTACGGAAGAGTTGATTTGTAAGTTTAAAGTCCTGTTTTACGCTCTAAGTGAAGTATGCTGTTTTTGTTTTAATTAATTATACACTTAAAAGAGAGGGGCAACTTGTAAATTCATATCTAGTATTTATGGAATAGTTTCTTCTTCATTTCCTTCCTATGTACTTTCACCTTAGGATCTTGCAGCTGCACAGACAACCGTATATATTCCTTTTGGTTCTAAATCTCTGAAGAGAGTTCTGAATAGGAAGAGTCTCATTGAAAGCTCATTGAAAACTAGTGAATAAATGAAGCGGGGCACCTAGTTCACATCAGTGTTGATATTTTGAGACAGGTTGTGAAAAAAGATATAAAAATCAAGAACTAAGTTCATCAAGTGATTTAGATGTTCAACAGTGGCGGCTCATGGGAGGGAAAAGGAGCGGGACGGCAAGGCGCATGGTGAGGGGGGAACAACAAAAAGGAAAATAATATATATTTTTTTAAACGTACCTTTCTCTCCTCTCCTCCACTGCAGGCACAGATTCCCAGTCTGCTCTGCATCCAATCCTAATGCTGCTTTCATGCTGCATCAGCATGAAGGCAGCATTAGGATTGGACCGATTGCCTAGCCAGGGCGCTCCGAGGCAGAGTGGAAGTCTCTGCGTGTTGTTTTCAACCCGGCAACGCGTTGCCGGGATGGAGATAGACTAGTGTGCATGTGTGTTTAGCTGCCTGGAGTCGGCTGGCCAATCATACATGCACACTGAGGGGGAGTGCTGCACTCACCCTCCGTCCCTGTCATCGCCCGTGGCCCCGCCCCTTTTACAAGAAGACAATAATAAACATAGCTTATTATCATTTTCTTGTAAAAATTTTGCAGCTGTTGCTGCTGGGGGGTGGGGGGGAGCAACACTCCTCCACCATAGCGGAGGAGCCACCCCTAATATTTGAGGAATAGTAGGCTAACTGCATCTGATAAATAAGATGCTAAAGAATAAGAGACTATTTATTCAGCCAATGAATAATTTGGTAGATGAATGAATGTCAAACCTCAGGTGGTAAAAAATGCCGCCCAAAGATTATTGCTAACATCATCCACAAATAGGATGCTAGGGAGGCATTAGGCTAAGACCAACAACAGTACAAGATGTTAGAAGAGCAACATGGTAACATGTGCGGCCAATACAATGTTGGAGAAATAAAAGGCTACCATCAGCAAGTGAATAATATGTTTGAGGAATAAGAAACTAGGTTCAGCCACTGAACACAAAGCTACAGAAATAAATTATATATTTGACAACTTAATAAGATGCTAGATAAATAAGATACTAACTTCACCCAATAAGAAATGTGTTGGAGGAATAAATGCTGACATTAGCTGGCACACTCGATGCTGCAGGAATGAGAATCTAATTTCACAGTGTGAATTAGACGTTAGAGGAAGAAAGAGCTAACTTGGGGTGACCAAAATTTTAAAGCCAAAAAAACGGGATATTTCACAGAAATAGAAGAAGGACTACAATTTTACTTCAACCGAGCGCACAGAATAACAGTGCTTCTTAGCGTTGAATTCCCGAAGAGGCACTAAGAACATAAATAAAATGCAATTTTTAAAAGTCGGTATTATGTCTGTTAATTAATCTGCTTTCCTATAGCAGCTGCTAACTATCCTTGCTTTTGAAAACATAAAAAGGCCCCTCTCACTATTTGCAGTCGACCCTCTCAATAAACCAGGACATGAGCTACATTGCCCTAAATCTGCAGGGACAGCTGGTGAAAAACCGGGACAGTCCCGGCAGATCCAAGACACCTGATCCCCCTAGGCTAGATCCCTTTGATGAATCCAAGGGAGGTTACATAAGAAGTAGACTTCAACCAGTGAATAAGACACTGAAGGAGCAAGAGGCTGACCCCATCTAATGAATAAGACTTAGGTCGAATAAGAAGCGAATTTCATCTATTGATATGATGCTGAAGGAATAAGAGGGTAACTTTATCCACTGAATTGTGCCCTATGAAATAAGAGATTGACCTCTGGTGAATAAAATGCCACATAAAATGTAGTAACTACAGGAAAAGTTCAGCTAGTTAATAAGATGCCAAGGAGATAAGAGGCTACTTCAAATGATGAATGAAATGTCAGAGCAATAATATGTTAAAGAAAGAATATGCAAACTTTAGGCACTACTCAAGCTGTCAGCTAGTGAATGAAATGCAAGAGGAACAGGAGGCGATCTCAATGAGTGAATACGATGCCAGATAAATAAAATCACCATAACGTTTGCTAGTGAATAAGATGGTAGAGAAATATTTTGTTAGATAAATGAGAGGCCGCCTTCAGGCATGCATTAATAAGACACTAACTTCAGCTAGTGAATAAAGTGCAAGTGAAATAAGAGATTATGTCCATCTGGTGAAGAAGATGGCAGAGAAGGAAGCTAACTTCAGCGGGCGAATGAGATGCCCGAGGAGGGCGAAGCTCAGTACATGTGACTACGATGCCAGACATATAAGTTATTATTTCAGTCAGGTAGTAAGATGTTGCCAGTCCGTGTACGTCTGGAACAAAAAAGGCATCCAGGAAAGACTGTCAGAAGAAACTTTCTTAAGGGACTCGCATCCTTATGTGTTTCAATTGAATGGTATTCTCAAGAAACCTTCCCTCCTGGGTCACACAGAGCCCTTGTTTTTCTTTTACATGGAAAGCCCCTTCCCCCTTTACCATACAAGCCCCCGTCTACAATTCTTCTTCCCCGTCTCTTATCTTCTCTTTTTTCTCTCTCTTCATTCTGTTTCTGTACCATGGCAGGTCCGCCCGCTCTGTCGGCGCTTACCTAAGCCCTAGCACTGCTACCCTTGCCTGTGCCCAACAACCTCTTCCCATAGCTGTACTCTGGAATCTGCATCACTACATATACCAAGTCAGTGGTGTAATGAAACTTGAGGGCCTCCCTTGCAAAATACATGGAGGGGGGACCCATGCAGGGGTGACTTCAGTGCTGGAGCGATCTTTTTTGCTCCCCTCATGACCTCTTCCCCCACAAATTCCCTCACTACCACTTTCCAAAGGTGCCCCTCACCTCTCCATAGCCCCTCTCTGACACACATTTCAAGGGATACTCATAGTTCACTCACAGTTTTGTGATTTACATGGTACACGTTCTTTGCAGCAGGCACATAATCCCTCTGCGCTACTTTATGATAAGTAAAAACTGCCACTAGACAAAATTCTTTCTCACCAGCAGTCATATTAATCACCAGAGTTATCTTGACATTTTATTGTTGCCTGAAAACTGCTGGAGGCACAAGCAAGTTCAGTGCTTCTAGACCCATAAGTTATTTTAAAACACAGCGCCCACACCAAGGTCAGTGCACCGGTCACACCACCATTAAGCCGACCCTGCTCCCACGTGCTGGGCCCAGTCAGGAGCTCTCAGGCCAGGGTCCGTGTACAGTGCCTGGGGGGGCCCTGGAGCTCAGGGCCTCCCCGCCGGGCAGTAGCTGCAGAGGCTATTGTTACGCCACTGTACCAAGTGCATAAGTATACTCTCTTCCCTCCCTGCCTACTCAAACACTAGCATCTTTATTGATGCTTTATTGATTCTTATGCCCTAATACTGTTACACCTGCCTATGCCCTAGTATCTCTACCACTATCTGTACCAAGGTACCACGATCCCTACCTATCATCTTATAACTGTGCTCCCGCCTACTTAGTCCCCCTGGCTCATCCTAAACTATTTTACTTGTGTTATTACTGACACCCTAGTACCTCCCCCCAACTTATCCACTTGCATATCTTGTCCTTCCAATACCGTATTATCTATACACTTGGGGCCAGATATACTAAAATGCAATTTTGTCATTCTTAAATAGCGACTTCATAGAAATCGCCACTTAGGAAATGCAAAATGTTATGTACCAAGATACAGATTTCCCAAAAGCGATTCCTACAAAGTAGGAATCGCTAATAGGAAATCGCAAATAAGAAACCCCATGCCATTTGTGACAATGGGCTGGTTTTGCATTTCCCAAATAGCGATTTCCTAACAGGAAACCGCTATTTGGGAAATGCAATACCAAGAATGGCCATGGAAAAAAGGCCTCCCGAAATGCACCCCAAAAATAGTGGGGCACATAAGTAGAGCACACATATGCCCAAGGGGCATGTGTGTCCTCTATTGCAATTTAAGAAAAAGCATTTTGGGGCACTTTTCTCAAATTGCACATGGTTTCCATTGACTTAAAGTCAATAGTAATTGCATTTCCTAAATGCCCAATTCGCATTTAGGAAATGCTTTGTACATCTGAATAGGAATCGCAAATAGGTAATCCTTATTTGCGATTTCCTATTCAGAAGGTAACAAATTGTGATTTCTACTCAGTAGAAATAGCAATTTGCGATTCCCTTGCACAAAGACTCCAGAAAAACAGATTCTCTAGTTTAACTCTTCCTGTTTTTTTTTCTGGAATTTATCATTTCTCAGAGATGGACTTTATTCTGGAAAAAAACATTCAATATTTGACAGACAAGTGCATGTGATGGGCTAGTGGACTAAACAGACCCAATGACATATCCTATTGAAAATCTCATTTTGCATTTCTTAATGGCTCGAAATAGCTATTTGGGCCATTAAGAAATGGAAGTTGGCTTTTCACTTCTCGTCCTAATAGGTCAACTTCTTTCTTTTGCTAGTACCACTACACTTATATATATATTTACTGAGAAAAACAAAGTTTACAGCGAGGTTATAGTTAGGGTCTGAATTTACTTGTACAAAAGCATAGAAATTCAGCAGTTATAGTTAGAGTTCTTTCAAGAAACTATAACTCATGCCCTAAGGTAACTATAACTCACGCCCCGTGAAAAAAAAGGGAAGTTTTTTGCCCAATAGAGGTCCCTAAGGAACCCCTCCATGTGTCCTCTGGGGTAAGGATACCTGTATCCTGACCCCTTATATGTTTTTACACTGTTTTTTTCCCATCCCCCACCGCAATGCAGGACACAAAATGGCAGCCGCTACATTTTCTCTAAGGTTGCAGCCAGCCAATTAGGGCCTTGCTTTTCATCCCAATCTGCAGAGGATCCGAGGAGCATCCGAGAAGGATCCGCATCCCTATATATACAAATTTGTTTTGCAGTTAATTACAAAAAAAACAATGAACAGATTCACACCAAATCACAAAAAGGTCATTTTCTGGTCCAGGACCTACATTTCTACCAAATTTTGTGTCATTCCGTCCATTAGTTTCAGCACTATTGCTGTTCAAAATCCCTATGGAAACATTATTGGAAAAAACTTTCCAGACAGCAGCTGACGTGACTGGCAACATTTTTGGAAACTTTTGTGAAGATTCGTCAACCAGCACCAAGGACATAGGCAAGTAAAATAATGCTTTTTCTGTAGAAACTAGGTCCTAAATCTATCTATCTATCTATCTATCTATCTATCTATCTATCTATCTATCTATCTATCTATCTATCTATCTATCTATCTATCTATCTATCTAGAGAGAAAGATAAATACATAGAGATATATAAATGTATATATATATATATATATATATATATCTCAGCCCAGCACATCCTATCTATACACTAGCACATGAACTCCTTCAGACACTCTGTATGTTTTGCCTTGCATGAAGCCCAGCCTTTTTAATCCTTACCAGTTTTGTTGCGTCATATTCGTGCCCCCTTTTGCACAGTGTTTGCTTTGAATTTCTTCAGATTTTGTGAAATAAAAGAGTTTTCATCATTTTGGAAATTCACCAAAATGGAGTGAATAGTCAGGCTGCTGTTTCTCATTTTGGATTTTCTGTTAATTGAGATACACCTGCTGACAGGAAAAGGTTAACCTTAGCATCATTGTACTGGGCTGCTGGTGACTTGGTATTTCCCATTGTCAATGAATATCCACCCAGCAGCAAGATTGCTCCTTCACCCCTTGCCTCCTGCACGTTGTGCATTACCAGTGTGCAGACACCTCACTTGGGAGTGCATCTCACCTCTGCCGCTCACTCTGCCTCTTGGGCTATCTCAGTGGAGACTTCAATGGAGACATTAGGGGAGTCTCCCTCCCCCGGGAAATCACTATTTTAACTATGCTGCACCCCTCACATGTTTTTGCTGTGGTCATCAGTGCGCCTGACCTCCAGTTATGTCTTGGGTGGCCTACAGAAAAGGCCATAGATCTGAAACTCTAGGACAGTGAAGAACCCTCAGGACATGCCAGACACCCTCTGTTCTTACTCCCCCTTGCACATAGGCTCCAGAAAAAATAAGATTCTCTAGTTTAACTCTTCCTGTTTTTTTCTGGAATTTATCATTTCTCAGAGATGGATTGTATTCTGGAAAAAAACATTCAGTGTTTGACAGACAAGTGCATGTGATCGGCTGGTGGGCTAAACAGACCCAATGACATATCCAATTGAAACCAGTTATTGGACTGTCTGTGCCCCAGCCCTACCAGCCTTACAGGAGCACTGGCCTGCCGGGAACATTCCTGATAGTCAGCACTGCTTCTCTACTGGCATTCCTTCCCTGTAGCCCTCTTGGCCTATGGCCATGTTCCTGACTCAGCCCCAGCTGTGCAGAGCACACCCCACCCTCCATCTTCAGTTCTTACTAGCTCCTCTGACATTTCCTGCCCTGAATCACCTGGACTTCCCCTCCCTTCACACACTTCTCAGAAACCACAGTGCATCATTTGATCAAAGTTCAAAACTGCACACAGCCCTCCTCCGCACACCACCCAGGTGTCTCTGCAACTGAGGTGATCGCTGCCGTGCCAAGCATCTGCATAAAGGCGTGAAAGAATGAATACATTAATATGTGCACACAGGGATCTTCCATTTAACTCTCGTTTGATTATGGGAATGTATTTAGGCCGGGCCTTGTGCCAGATGGCAGCAGGGCGTTTTACACAGAACAGTGAAAAAGAAGTACCAGGTGCCGAGGGAGGGAAAGTGTACGTCACCACTCACGTACAGCGTTGTTGCAGTGCCATCTTAAGGATGCCCGGGGCCCTCTGTTTGGACCAAAGGTGAATGCGTTACGCATTTGCAAGTCGGTCTGATGACAACTGTATTGAATCATACCATACAAACTGGTAGGAGCTCAACCTGCCTGCCCGTACGAATAATACCAGAAGCAAGCTTGAACAAACCTTGATAAAGTCAACTCCTTGGGAAAGATGAGTTGGCGGATTAGTGAATTCGTGCGCAATATTCAAATATGACAAACGCACAGGGTTGTTAATTGCCGGATTCTGGTAAAGACAAATAAATCCCACTTCACAACTAGCACTCTTGCTGTGACAGGGAAAATCAAAGCACTAATCCAAGGATGTTCACCACTGCATCAGATGGAATCTGATAACTTTCTCCATAAGTGCTCCTGCCTTGTCCCTCCTCTCCCGTTTGCATGTGTGCACTCCTGTAGCTGGACAGTGACCTCCAGCTCTGCTGAGTAAGAGGAGTGGGAGGGACGGCAGAAAGGGGAAGACGGAGGGGTAAAGAGAATGTACAATGCAGTGCTTAATTTGAGCCGGTGGTTGCCGGTGGGGCCCACCGGCACTTATATTTGGGGACCAGCACTTATTTTTCCTCATCCGATATTTCCTGAGACCAAACGAGTAGAAAACCCACAAACCGGAAAGACAGAAGAAGAGAAAGAGGAGTCTGCAGGAGTCAGGTAAAGGCACAAGGAGTGCAAAGTGGCCGACGTCTGAGCAGGAGCTCCGGGCACCGGCACTCTTTAATTTACAAATTAAGCACTGGTATCATCAGGCAGGTAATGGTAAAGTAGAGGGAGAAGAGAGGTAAAGATGAAGGGAGATAGCTCAGGTAAGGAGAGGTGTAAAATAAAGAATGTAAGGCGAGGTAGCCAGAAGAGGTTGAGACTTAGATGAGGGTAGAGTGAGGTAGAGGGGTGATGCAGGGCGAGAGAGAGAGGGTAGAAAGAGGGGTGAGCTACAAAGAGGTAGCGGTAGAGAGGTGAGATAGTCGAAGAAGTATTGAAAGAGTAGTGAGGTAATGAGAGGTAAAACACTCATATGCATTGAAAAAAGGGCCCAGTAAAGAGAGTAGGGAGGTAAAGAGAAAAAATTGTTAGGGGTGAAAGGAAGAATGGCAGATAAAGTGTAGAGAAGAAAGAGTTGACGTAAAGAGGTAGAGGTAAGGTGGTGAGGTAGGAAGAGGGAGTTGATTGAGGTTGATTCAGTGGTAGAGCGAGATGGGAGAGAGGGAAAGACAGAATCGTGAGATGGGGAGGGTGAGTTGAAATAGAGAAAGAGGTGCAGAGAAAAAGGAGAGGGAAAGATAAAGAGAGAGAGCGAGAGGGGCAGTGGTAGGAAAAAAGAGGCAGAAAAAGAAAGGGAGGCAGTGAGAAAAGAGTAAGGTAGTGAGAGGTGAGATAGAGGGAACAGAGCTAGAGAGAGTGAAGCCGCTACCGGTGAGGCCAATTGAGGGTTGGTAGTGTGTGAGAGAGAAAGAGGTGGTGAGAGAGATGTGAGGGGGCATTCCGCCATGTTCCCAAACATGAACCTTTTTTTTTTTAAAGCAGCGCCAGTCTCTTTTAATGGACAATGGCTGCTTTATCAAAAATGTTTCCCATCCGGGAATGCAAATCTAGCGAGGAAGGTGTGCTGTCCCTTGCAGGCCACCACCCTGCGCTCACAGTGGATTGAAAATAGCAACCTGCCTAATGCATATTCAACAGGCCGGTGGTGTTTCTGTCATCTGCAAATGGGCGATTTGGAATAAGACCTATTAATACGAAGGTTTCACTGAAAACCGGTGTAAACTACACATCCTGGTTTGTGACACGGTGTTCCTACCTCTAGCTCTATGCTTCTGTCAAGAGTCTTAGCTGTCAAATTAAACAATATATATTTTACACACATCATTATTGTCCTAAAGATTAATTTCTGACTGTGCCATTCTCGTTATCAGGGGGCCCCTTGGAAGGTAGGGTGTTTGAGCAATTGGCACTTTGCCCATGTCTTAAAACTGTTCTGATCCTAGTGCAGAAATGCTGATTCTGAGCAAGCTGGAGAGTTTGTTCTGTAGCCTGGGCTCACAGATGGAGAAGAGCTGTCTACTTATCCATTCCTTTTCATCTTCCTTAAAATGAAGGAATACATGTATAAATGAACAAATACATGCATTATCGGGTGAGTAAAACAATGTGAGCATGAGTGAACACATAAATTATTTCAAATATTCAAGTTTGAATGGCTGAATGAATAAATGGATTAATACATAATGAAATTGAAACATGCTTAAATGGATGAATGAGTGAGAGAGTGAATGCATGTGTAAGTGCACACAAGCATTAATCTATTATTATTATTATTATTTTACAGCTAGAGGTGAGAGTAAATACATGCACGAATGTACCAATGAACGAAAAAATCAACAAATGCATGCAGAAATTGACGCCTACTTTCACACAGTGTAATCCATAGATCTATTCATCCATCCACCCTTCCTTAGGAGCATAGGCCTTACAGCACCCACGGGGTCCCCAAAGCCTGCGTTAAACTCTCCTGTTTCAGATCATGAACCGTTTGGATCAGTTCACCCAAGATGGCGGTGCCAGAGTCCAGTACATCGCCGCGTTTTACATCATCCTTTCCCCTGTCTCGTGCAGCTGCTTTAACTTTTGAGGGTTTGATGAGTTGCCCACCTACTGCAGACCCCCTGAGTGCAACCTGCAGCATACACGTTGAAATCCAACCACTATCTGGTGAGCATAAAAACTACTTTTCAGGGGAAAAGCATGTTTATCCGTGTGTATTTTGGGTTGTGAAATTGTAAGCAGTTGTACAATTCCTTAGGCAGAAATGCAACATGCATATTATCAAATGTTTTTTTTTTTTCATAAATAATGCTTGCATATAAAGGAGCTTTGAGCACTTCCTTTTCAGCCATTGGTCCGTTCAACTGTCATTGATATTGTGCTTCTCCCTACAACAACATAAGCAGGGGGCACTTGGTCAGCCCACTTCAACAGTTGGCTCTTCCACTCAGTGTGATGGAGTTTTGTCTGATAAGATATGCCCATCCACCTAAAAGGAAGTGCACTTCAGTCGTGGCTGCTCGGCAATACTTTATTTTGCCAATGTCGTTTTCTTTCCATTCTTCATTTTTTTACATTTTTATCCATCTTTGTGTGGCTGAACTGAACTATGCCTTCAGAATGCAGTAATTCAAAACAGATAGTACATTTTGTTCCAATAAGAACCATACTTCCCTTAATCCCTTACCTTCTAAACCCATGAAATATGTGGGTGTTCCATAAGCATTCCCCAATGGGTCGTCCTTCTACGTTTCACAGCAGAATATGGGACTATGGGACACATGTGCAAATGTTTGGAATTGTGATTTCTTAATTGCGATTCCATGCAAATCACAATCAGGAAATCGCAATTCCGCATGTACGAAACTCCATAGAGTTTCTTTTGCGATTCTCGGTGGGTCACAAATAGACATACCTCATTAATAATAATGAGGTAGGTTGCAATGTGCGTCCCACCGGGAATCGCAGAAATCACAGGGATGGTGGCCTGCTGGAGTCACCAGACCACCATGTCTGTGACTGCTTTTAAATAAAGCAATCTCCTTTTTTAAATGCAGCCAGGGGTGGCTCCTCCATAAGGGCGGAGGAGCACCACCCCCTGCCAGCAACGGCAGCTGCAAACCTTTTCCACAAAAACGATAATAAACTTTGTTTGTTTATTATCGTTTTTGTGGAAAAGATGCGGCGCCACGGAGGTAACGAGCACAGCACTCACCCTCAGAGCGCATGTGTGTTAGGCCGGCTGTGTCGGGCTGGCCAAACACACATACATACAGTGCTCTCTTCAGCCCAGCAACACAGCTGCTGGGATGGAGAGACCCTGCACAGGCTCCCAGTTTGCCTGGGAGCGCCCTGGCTGGGAGCCTGTGCCTGCAGGCAGAGAAGAGGAGAGGAGCAGCGCGGTCGTGAAGGCGGCGGCACAGGTAAGTGTTTATTTTATTTTATTTTTAATTTATCCACCCCTCCCATCCTGCGTTAATCCTACTCCACCCCTCACGCGCCACCCCGCCCCTTTAGCGTTGCACGAGCCATGAATGAACGCAGCCCATTTTACTTAAAGGAAAACGGGATGCATTTTTAAGAGAAGGCAGTGATCCGTGAGACCACTGCCTGCTCTTAAAAAACGTTTTTGCTACCATTCTCAAAGGGGGTAGAGGGTGGTCCTTCTAATTGTTAATACCCACAATACCCACGAATATACGACTTTGTGGTTGTTTACTAACTTTTACAGGTGGACAAAGAGAAAAACATCCACAAACCGACCATAAGCCAGACAAATTGTCTTTTTGGACATGTCCTATTTGTGAGGGTAAAAGCCTGCCATTCCTGATCCTGTACTTCAGAAATGGGACTTTATGCGTAGAAATGTTTTGAAATTAAGTGCAGCTAGATACATGCGTGACACCTTCAGCTAGTCCTGGCGTAGTCATCCGCACAGCGTGTGATGTGTTTTTTCAACCTACGGGTACAATGTTAGAAGCAAGACTCAAAAAAAATTCTTAAATTTGTGGAAGTCGTTGGCCGAAGATGGTTGGGGTTCTGATGGTTGCTTTGCAAGCCACCCATTTTTTATATGCGTGAGAGGATTTGATAAACATTTAGATTTCAAGGCTATGTCCAGAGATCTAAACATATAGTAAAACCTGATTGTCAGTATCTGCATACCAGGGGACATTATGAGGAAACCAAGAGACTCTGTCAAACTGAAGAGATATGTACGTTTGATAGCCGAAATAGTGGAACTATTGATGCTTTGTATAAGAAGAAGTACTCAGTTGCAATCCCAACGTAGATGAAAGGAAGCTTTAAGTAACAAGCATTGGCAAACTCAATAGGTCTCACCTATACAAGAGCTATTGGCTTTGACAATGTGTTTTTGCCATGTTGTATACCAGTGTGCCTGTTGTTTAGCATAGATAAAAGTGTAACAGTGGTGTAGAGTGTCCTAGAGTGGAGTGGGGAGTAGAGTGTTGTAGACTGGATTTGCTCGAGTTGTAGATTGAAGAAGGGGGAGTAAAGTGTCATAGAATTAAGTAGAGTAGGGTAGAGTTCAGTTGTTCAGTGGCAGAGAGTGTTGTAGAGTGCAGTGTTGTAGAGTGGAATGGCGTAGAGTGGAGTGGGGTGGAATACAGTGGAGTGGGTTGGAGTAGATTGAGTTAGCAGGGTGCATTGGATTTGAGTAGATTGGGGTGAATTCAATTGGGGTAAAGTTGGTTGGAATGAATGGAGTGGGGTGGATTGGAGTGGGTGTATTGGATGGGGTCGATTGGATTTCGAGTGGGTTGGTTGAAATGGGGTGAGGTGGATTGGACTGGGGTGCATTGGAGAGGTGTGGGTTAGATTAGTTTGGGGTGGGTGGACTGGATTGGAGTGATGGGACTGGGGTGGGGTGGATTGGAGTGGGGTGGGGTGGATTGGATTAGAATGGGGTGGTTTGGAATGGGATGAATTGGAGTGGAGTGGGGTGGATTAGACTGGACTTGAGTCGGGTGAATTGAACTGGACTGGAGGGGTGGATTGGACTGACTGGATGGGATGGATTGAACTGGAGTGGAGTGGATTGGTGTTTGATGGATTGGAGTGGGGTGGATTGGATTGGGGTGCATGGGATTTCAGTGTAGTGGATTGGACTGGAGTTGGGTGGCCTGGACTGGAGTGGGGTGGATTGGATTGAATTGGCTTGATTTAGATTGGAGTGGGGTGGATTGGAGTGGGATGGCTTGAATTGGATTGGAGTGGGGTTGATTGAATTGGAGTGGTCTGGATGGACTGGATTGAGTCGGGTGGATTGGAGTGGGGTGGACTAGATGTTGTGGATTAGATTGTAGTGGGATGGATTGAAATGGGGTGGATTTGATTGGGGTGTGGTGGAGTGGAGTGGGTGTGGTTGCTTGGATTTGGGTTGGGTGGGGTGGAGTAGAGTGGGGTAGATTGGAGTCGGGTGGATTGCATTGAGGTGGGGTAGATTTGGGTGAAATGGATTGAGTGTGTTGGAATGGTACTGGAGTGTGGTGGAATGAATTAGGGTGGACTGGAGTAGTTTGGAATGGAGTGAGGAGGTATGGAGCGGGGTGAATTGGAGTGGGGTAGATAGGATTGGAGTGGGGTGGATTGGATTAGGGTGGAATGGATTGAGTGGATTGGGGTGGATTGGGATGGATTGGATTGGGGTGGGTGAATTGAATTGAGGGGGATTGGATTGAGGTGGATTGGGGTGGAATGGATTGGGGTGAGGTGGAGTGGATTGGAGTGGGGTGGATGGAACTGGGGCAGATTGGACTGGGTGGATTGGTTTGGATTGGAGTGGGCGGATTGGACTGGGCAGTTTGGTTTGGATTTGAGTGGGGCATCTTGTTTTGGATTGGAGTGGGACAGATTGGAGTGGGGTGGATTCTTTTTGATTGGAGTGGTGCAGATTGTTTTAGATTGGAATGGGGCAGACTGTTTTGGACTGGAGTGCTGCAGATTGTTTCAGATTGGAGTTGGAGGATTGTGGTAGATTGGGTTGGAGTGAGGTGGATTGGGGTGAAGTGGGGTGAATTGGACTGGGGTGAGGTGGATTGTATTGGAGTGGGCTAGATTGGATTTGGATGGCCTGGATTAGACTGGGGTGGATTGGATTGGAGTGGAATGGGGTGGATTGTGGTAGATTGGAGTGGGATGATTTGTGATGGAGTTGGTGAATTTGGTTGAGGTGGATTGGATTGGATCTGGCAGACTGGAGTGCGCAGACTGGAGTGGGGCAGATTGGAGAGGGGCAGATTGGAGTGAGGTGGAATGGAGTGGGGTGGATTGAAGTGGGGTGGATAGGATTGGCATGGGGTGGGGAGGACTGGAGTGGAGTAGATTGAATTACAGTGGTGTAAATTGGATTGGAGTCAGGTGGATTGGATTGAGTGAGATGGGATGGATTGGGGTGGATTTGTTTGAGGTGGATTGGGGTGGAATGGGTTGGATTAGGGGTGGAATGATTGGATTAGGGTGAGTGGACTGGATTGGGGTGGGGTGGATTGGAGTGGGGTATACTGGATTTGGGTTGATTGTACAGAATTGGATTGGTGTGGGGTATATTGGATTGGAGTGTGGTGGATTTAATTGGGTGAGGTGGATTGGACTGGAGTGAGGTGGATTGGAGTGGGGAAGATTGGAGTGGGTGGATTGGTTTGGATAGGAGTGGCACAGATTGTTTTGGATTGGAGTGGAGCAGATTGTTTTGGATTAGAGTGGTGCAGATTAGAGTGGAGCAGATTATTTTGGATTAGAGTGAAGCAGATTGAAGTGGGGCAGATTGTTTTGGATTGAGTGGGGCAGACTGGAGTGGGGTGGATTGTTTTGGATTGGAGCAGGGCAGATTGTCTTGGATTGAAAGGGGACAGGATTTTGGGGATTTGAGTGGGGCAGATTGTTTTGGATTGAAGTGGGGTAGATTGGTGTGTTATGTTATGTTATGTTATAGATACTTTTAAAGTGCTCGATTACGCTTGGGTGTCTTGGCGTTAGCGCTAATGCTTCAATTAACTAGGTTAACAGCCCACATTCCATTTATTAAACAGCCAAGTGTTTAAGGCCTTCCAAAAGGCAAGCAGGTTTGGCAAGGATTTTATACTGAGGGCTAGAGAATTCCAGACTTTTGCGGCACCCAGTGTGAAACGTCTGCCTCCCCCGGCGGTTTTCTTAAATCTGGGGACAACAGTGTTTTTAGAGGAGGCTGATAGTAAGGCCCTAGCTGGGATGTGCCAATTAAGGTAATTCTTCAGATAGGTGGGACCCATGCCACTCAAAGCGTTAAGAGTGATACACAGGGCCTTAAAGACAATTCTTTGTTTGGTTGGAAGCCAGTGCAGGTGTCTAAGGGCTTTGGAAGCTGACTGAAACGTTGGAATGTTATAGAGCGCCATGCTGCAGCATTTTGTACAGTTTTTAGTCTATTCACTAAAAGTTGTTGCATATTAAGATATAGGCCATTACAATGGTCCAGTTTTGCCAAGACCAGAAAACTAACTACTGTTTTCTGAAGATCAATTGGGATGAAAAGAAGAAAATATGTTTATTTGTCATCAGTTAGAATCCCAAAGTTCCGGGTTTTACTGACTGGGGCCGGCAGAGGGCCCCTTTTTTGCGGCCACCAAACCGTGGACCAGAAAGAGGTTTGATTGCCAAATAGGAGAACCTCTGTCTTCCCTGAGTTCAACTTTAGGCAATTTTTTTGTCATCCAGTCACTAACCGCTGACATGCAGCATTGAAATCCTATTGTAGTGTCATTATTAGGCAGTGGGACTACAATTTGAGTATCGTCGGCGTAGGAAGTAAGAGAAAACCCAAAAGCCTTTATCAAGTCAGCTAAGGAGGTCACATAAATATTGAAAAGCGAAGGGCTCAATGTGGATCCCTCAGGACCCTGCAAGGAAGAGAAAAGCAAGGTGAGGTAAATTTGCCTAGGGCCACTGGTTGTTCTTGGCCCGTGAGGAAGGAACTAGGAAGGTCCCAAGCTGAACCTTTGATACCAAGCTGGGCGAGTTGATGCAGTAGCAACTTATGGTTGACCGTATTGAATGCCGCCGATAGGTCAAGTAGTATGAGCGCTGCTCTACCACCTTGGTTGAGTGCAGATCTTATTTCCTCTGTGGCTTTTATAAGCACTGTCTCTGTGCTGTGTCCCATTCTGAAACCAAATTGTGTGGAATTTGATTGTTTTCAATGTAGTCAGTTAGGTGTTTATTCATGATTTGTTCTCTTATTTTGACAGGAAATGGTAATCTGGATATTGGCTTGTAACTGTTGGGATCCAAGGCATTAAGGTTGGATTTTTTTATTAAAGGAAGGAAGGAGGCACGCTTCCATATGAAGGGAAAGGAACCCTTCTTGAACATAAAAGAGAATCATTCTGTAAGTTATACAGCTATAGCTTCTGGAGCCAATTTTGCCAGCTTGGGGGGGGGGGGGCAGAGGTCGTAGGGAGATACTGACTTTGTAGATTGGATTAGTTCCAGTACTTCCTCCTTTGGTGGTGGGGTGAACTCTACAATGGAATCCTCCACTGACTCATTACTGATACCTATGTCGCTAAACGATGGAGGTAGGGAGGTTTTGGCAAATTTATAGACTTCTTCTGCCTTAATCTGAAAGAAGTTAGCTAGAGTGTTACAGAAGTCTTGAGATTTGCCTAAGTCTTTGTTGGACTGGATTGTGGACATGTTGATTACAGTTTGATATAATTCTCAAGTGGAGTTTTTAGCAGATTGACTGTTGTGCGTAAAAAATAGGGTGGGGGCGAGGTGGATTGGATTGGAGTGTGGTAGATTGAATTGGGATGGATTGGATTAGTATGGGGTGGATGGGAGTGAAGTGGGGTGATTGTGGTAGATGGGAGTGGGATGAATTGGGATGGAGTGGCTAGATTTGGGTGAGGTGGATTGGTGTGTTCAGATTGGAGTAGGGCAGATATTGGAGTGGGGCAGATTAGAGTAGGGTGGATTAGAGTGGGGTAGGTTGTTTTGTATTGGAGTGGTGTGATTGGAGTGGGGCAGATTGGAGTGGGGCAGATTGGTGTGGAGCAAATTGCGGTGGGGCAGATTGGAGTGGGATGGATTGAAGTGGGGCTGATTGTTTTGGATTGGAGTGGGGCAGATTCCTTTGGATTGGAGTGGGCAGGTTGTTTGGGATTGGAGTTGGGCAGATTGTTTTGGATTGGAGTGGGGTGGATGGGAGTGGGGCATATTGGAGTGGGGCATATTGGAGTGGGTGGGTTGGGAGGATTGGAGTGAATTGGATTGGGGTGAGTGGCATTAACGGGAGTAGGGTGAACTGGACTGTTATGGGGAGGATTGGATTGATTGGAGTGGAATGGTGTGGGGTGAGGTGGGGTGGATTGGTGTGGATTGGAATAGGGCAGATTGGAGTGGGGTGGATTGGGCTGTATATAATTTCAGAGATTACACATAAAGAACAAACAAGGTTGCTTTGCAATATTTATAGCACGATAATTGTCATCTTTTAAGAACAACACCCACGAGGAAAAAACAAAAGAAACCATGAGTGCAAAGTGAGAAAAGAAGACTTGGAAAAATAAAATAAAGTTAACTATCGAAAATAAATCTTAGCAATTTTATTTGTCCTGCTGGGCACGTTTTTGCCAGTCACACACCTTCTGTTTGCATGGCACTAAAAGTTAATAAAAAGAACAAAACAGTGCCTTGATCACATTAAGAGCAGCGGACGGGCACAGATTAAGTTGAATCAGTCTGTGCGTGATCCCTGCTCCATTGTAAGGAACGGATGTGACGTTTTCAATGCGCTGGCAATTAAAAGGCTGCAAAGGAGAAGGACACTCCTTGCTAACAAATGGTAAACAACAGGCGGGCTCCAAGCCCTTTTTTGTTTAAAAGAAAATGTCTTGCAAGCGAGAGGCATCTGCTAGCGCATGCATTCACAGGGTTGACTCTAAAAATGAACATGCAAAGTTGTCCGTGGCATGGACCTCTATGCTACTGTGGAAATAACTGTTTAGAAAGCAGGCCATTGCCCATGCAAGAACTCCAAAACATGGGAAGTCTGGTGGGATCTTTAATTTATGAGCAATGTTTGTAGGTAGGAATACTCCTTGAATTATCATCTATGCCTAACCAGTGACATATGCTGTGCTGTGTTTTGTCACTTTTGTCTTCATAAGTTGATTTCCAAAGGAAAATTGTGTTAAAATGTAGCAAATTGTCAGCGTTTTTGGATGCAATAAGTGTTTGAACACAGTGCAATGCAGTGCTCAAGCCAAGTACCGGGAAGCTGGTAATTGAGTAATTGCATGGTGTTCTATTGGCATTTTTTAGAGCTTTCTACCCTTGACGTGGCACTGACTTGCTTTTCATATGAGTAGCACACCACTCGAGTGTACACAAAGATCCACAGTGATATATTTTACTTAGAGGTTATGTAAGACTGGGGCTGATTGCGTGTTTTCAGTAGCCTTTCCTTGAGTATTAGTCAAACTAAATTGCCAGTCATCAAAGAAGTCCCCATCCATGTCATGGAGAGGAGTCATTACAGTCTTTTAAAAACGATCTGACAGGTTGATGTGATAAAATAATGCATTAAAAAGTCTGTTAGTGAAGGGTAATGGTATTGTCCTAGTTTTTGATGCAGCTGCTTGGGTAAGGAAAAGTTGAGGCAGATGAAGCCTTGACAGCTTTTACTGTTTGGGAACAGATTCCATCAAATCGGGGTAAAAGTGCTAAAGGCAACATTCATGTTAGGGGTAGTATCAGCTGAGGGGCATCATAAAACTTGGGCTGGCTTAATTGATTTTGTTGGTATGGTGTGATAGGAGATCACATGGCCACTATTTGTTTGGGTGGGTGGTCTTGTTTTTCTCTTGCCTAGAGCTGTGATTTGTTTTACTTTTTTGAAAACTCCAGATATTTTGTTGAAGGTATTGCTAATCTGCGGTTGTAGAAGGCTTTATCATAATACCATCCTGTTTTCTGGTAACACTTTGCATGGATTTTTAAGAGTGGGCTCTCTGTGTCCAGCTTTCATTTTCTGGTCCTCCATTAGTAGGCTCTGCTTTGTTTTTCAGAATATTAATCTCTTTGCTGTACTTTCTGACAGCTGCCATATTTGAATATTTTCATTGAAATTGTCCACTTTGTTCTGGTTAGTTCTGTTTGAAAGCTATTTAGAAGATTGCTAGACTGGGGTGTACAAAGTAACGTTGGTGCCTTCCAGCACACAAGTGTTATGTAAGGCTTGTAAAGATATAGGCAGTCATTACAACCTCGGCGGTCTTTTAAGAAGACCGCCGAGGGACCGCCGTGCAGAAGACCGCCAGTAGTGGCGGTTTGCCGCTCGGCGTATTATGACTGTCGGCTGCTCTCCGTCCTTTGTACGACGGAGAGCCGCCAACAGCCATACTGGCGGTCGGGGGGGAAGTGGAGGTTGCTCCACCTCCACCGTCACGCCAACAGAACACCACCCAGCGAATCACGTCCTGTGATTCGGCACAGCGGTGTTCTGTTGGCGGTGTGGTGTTGGCGGAGCAGCCCCCATGGCTCCCGTCCCCTCCTGGAGGATCGACGGACAAGGTAAGTCGATCGTCCGTTAGGGGAGGGGGGTGTTGTGTGTTGTGTGGGTGCATGGGGGTGTGCGTCTGTGTATGTAGAGGGGGGGTGTGAGTGTGTGGATGCTTGCGGGTGTGTTGCGTGTGTTGGGAATGAGTGCGTGTATGTCTGTATGTATGTCTGTATGGATGTGTGCGTGTATGTCTGTATATGGGTGTGCGTGTCTGACTGAGTGTGTGGATGTAGACATGTATGTTGGTGTGTGTGCGTGTATGTGTGTTGGTGGTGCCTGCGTGCGTGTCATGTGTGTGTGAGTTATGTGATGTTGGGGGTCGGGGTGGGGAGGGGGGCCCTGCCACCTTTGGGAGGTGGCAGGGGTGTTGGGGGGTGGGGGAGACCCCTATCAGTGCCATGGAAGGAATTCCCTGGCACTGATAGGGCTTACCGCCATGGATTTCATGGCGGTTCCTACCGATGGAAATCCACGGCGGTAAGCCAGGTCGAAATACCGGTGGCGGTATTGTGATGGCCACCGGGCTGTAGACCCAGGTCTCCAGCCCAGCGGTCATCTCCGCCCTGGCGGGCAGAACGGTGAAGCGGCGGATGACCATGGCGGTAACCGCCATGGTCATAATACTCAAAAAAAGACCGCCAGCCTGTTGGCGGTCTTACCGCCGCTTTAACACCATCCGCCAGGGTTGTAATGACCCCCATAGTTTGTAGTAGTCTGCAAGTGAGTTCCTCTTGCTGTTGGTTTTGGGATCCCATTTCCAGAGGATGTTTGATAGTTTGCAGGAAGCGCCATCCAGAATTATGAGGTGATCTGGAAGGCCTTCCAATTTAATTCCCTTTTATAGTATCAAGTTGAGCATGTGGCCACCTGTTTGAATTTGTTCACTCACTATTTGTATGAGTCACAAGTTAGACATGTTATTGACAAAGTCTTGGACAGATTAATTTAATTGTGAGAAGGGATTCTGACTCACCTTAGATCTGCCTGTATGCAATTCCAAGAAATGAACACATTATTTCCATTCAGCTTTAAATCACTACAGTATCACCTAAGATGAACAGATCACTATTCATCACAATTGAGACAAATGGCTCATTTGGTTAGTGAGAGACAAGAGCCAGATTCTGCAAGTTATTTCTGCGATTTGGGCTTTTCAACAATCTCAAAACCTTACATTAATGGAGGTTTATTCAAAAATCCTGAGTGGAGGAAATTCCTACTAGAAATCAGGGGCTATGAACTGAGCAATCTTCTTCAATATTTGTCTCAGACCAAAACACTGATTCCTACGCTCACATCATGAGCACAGTTTGGCCAGTTTCCTTAGTATGGGCATCACGGATACCTCCCTTCCATTCCATCTAGCTGTATTGGTCTGGTGTCACGACTCCATCTTGTGTCCTATGTGTGGTGGGTTTTACTCACCAGGCTCATAGCACTCTTCCCTTGCGGAGCCTTCCTGCCTTAAGTATTTCAAGTCACCTTTCCCTTGTGGTGCCTTGCAGTCTCAAGCACTCCATGGTCCTCCTCCCAGGGAGCTTGAACCATTGACCCTCCTGTTCTGTTGCAAGGCAGGTTCGGTCTATTTTGCACCTGCAAATCATCATGGGTCTATTTAGAATAGTTATGCTTCCTCTGTGAATCATCGAATTGTAGCATCATGCACTTGGGGTTCCATTGTACTTGTTTATTGTTGCCAATTACCATTTGCACCTGCCACCTTCAAAGCCTCATATCCGTTGTATGTAACACGTGATCTTTCCCAGGTTCATTAGAATATCCCACACTTCCATGTGGGCCAAGTGCCTTCTGAAACACTCTTTTCTTCCAGCATAAATATCGCCTCTGATCTGCTTCAGCGCTTGGCCTTGTTCCAGTCTTGTGCAAGCATTATGTCTGCATTCACCTCCTGAGTCTCCCAGAACTTCCAGTGCTCTAGTCTTCCAAGCCTTCCGGATACTCCTGTGACCCAGGTGTCTGCAGCGATTCCACTGTCTTCCTTGATGAGCTACGATTCGTGAGCTTCTTGCACTGAGTCTCTTGTCATCTTAGGACTCTAGTTCAAGTACCAGACATGGTTAAGTACTTTCCCTAAGGTTAGTGCCCACTAATTCATAGGTTAGCAAATGCGTATAATTCCAATGCTGATTCCTATGAAGGCATGAGCACATTTTCGGACATTTGACATTGTTAGAGTATTAGCCCCCTTGAAGCCCAGACCCTTTCATTGCAGCGCTCTGAACAATTGTACCCGAACCGAAGGTTTGCCACTGTGTTTCTTGGCAAGTTTTAGCTAGTATTTTGGGAGAAATATCAAGAGCTTGAAGTTGCATTCCATTTGGAACCTGAACCCTGTATGTTCCGAGTGGCAGAAAATCTCCAGTTTATTCTTGAAATGGTTTCTGCTCTCTCTCGTGCAATATTTATGATGACGACCATAAGTGTACAAATATTGTAAATAATTGGTAGATCATTTGGAGTTGAGAACAAATGGGTAACTTTGCCTCTTGTCACTTTTAGTATTGCGCACAGGAAAGCAAGGTCCACACAGTCCCATTCCTACTAGGCAGTGCACAAGACAGCAGAGCAGTTTCCTTTAGTGACGCAAGTTAATCTTTTCTCGCTAATCCCTTCCCCCCTTCCACTTTCCCCACTTTACCTTGGAGGCAGTCAGTGAATAAGGGTTGATTTTGCCTTTGTTCTGTTCCTGTCTCGGGTTGGATAGGAGGTCTAGCATCGTCTCTGAGGTTGGAACCGGGTGAGTGCTTGACATCTGGAGTAGAGCCTTGCTGAGCGCTGCAAGGCTCCACTATACCTTCATGCTTTCTTCCTACCATTTGACCTGATTAGAATAGTGACTTCCCCACCTACACCACTGCTACCATCCCCAACCCACCCACGTCTAAAAACAGTATACGATCTGCCCTTGTGCTCTTATTTCAGACTCCCAGGGCTACCCTGCCAAGCAATTGGACTAAAGGGCCAGAGGAGTTAAAGATGGCTCCCGTTTGGCCCTGTTCACCCCTGAAAGGCTGAAAGCCAGAACCCTTGCACCTGTTCCTTATCAATGTAGTCCCAGTAAGATCCCAGACTGTGACTCATGCAAGAATGTTTGCTTCCTACCATACTCTGCATTTCAATGCGCCATATAAGTAAAGCATTCAGCATTTGAATGAATTTCACAAATATATTTGTGCCCTAAGATAATCTGCACTTAAATGATCTCTAAAAGCATATTTGTGCTCCATCACAATGTGCATTTCAGCTACATGTACACAAATACTTGTTCCTTAAATAGTCTCAGAATTCCTTTCATTACATGTGCCTTCAACAAATTCTACACTTGAACACACTGTGCAAATATCTTCCCAAGAAAACTGATTCTTTCATATCCCATGGATGAAGATGTTTAATTTAACAAGTACGGTTACCAAGGTACTATTTACGTTTAGTGCTATTTTGCCGCTAACTGTGAGCGCAGTACTCTGTTACAAACAATGGCCAAATTCAGGTGGTTGTTAGAACTTTTCTTTTGAATTTCATTATTGGTGATGTTATGGGATTTAATGTTGATCGTGGTCCTTAATTCATATCTGAATGGTGAGTGCATAGCAAGGCTCTGATGATAACTGGCTCTAATATGATAATGTTATAAACTAATGAGGTACTTGTACTCCTAGAGAAAACGATTATATAAATAATAGAAAGTGGTGGGTTTGATCCCAGGAGATGTCTATGTAGTTTAAGGCTCCAGGGATTGTAATTGATTCATCATAAAGTAGAATGGAGAATAGAATGGGCAGGTTGATCTACAAAATGAATATTTGTGTCACCAGTTATCTATGCACTGCTTGTATGTGATTGTGTTTTCAGGTTGCTTTTTAAGTGTTTTATTATACATGTGCCCTCTAGGCTTGTCTTAAATCTTTACATTGAGGTCAGATTAATGGACCCGCTCTCAGGACTATAGACTGATTGTGGTAAAGTGGGTGAAAGTAATGCAGTCCAGGAGAACCAGTCATCCATTGGTCAATTAGCCTTCATTCCATGGAGTGACACTCACACTCCACTCCTGGAGTGAGATGTGTAATGTCTACTTTCATAGATACAGACAGAATTTATGCTTCAAGGTAGCATGCCATATCGCAGAACTGATACAAAATACGTCCACATCAGACTTCATTACTCCAGTTTGGTGGTAGTACTCTGTTAAATGTGAGCTAATGTAGCTCCTTCATATTTCATGTGGATATTGTAAGTAGACGAGGAGTAAGGTGGCCAAATGGATAACTGGGGTCGAAAGAATTACTTTAGAAGCTCATAATACCCTAAGGCGACTTGAAATATATATTTTTTAAATCTGGTAGGGTTTTTTTATACCTTACAATATATGATCCATCAGCACCTGTATCTTTTCACTCCTATTAAACGTCAAACAATTGCTCCCTCTGCAAGGCGCATGTGAGGAGTAATGCAGAACAACTATAAAATGTGTACTGCACCATTCAGTTTTTTAATAAATTTATTTGTTTGCATTTTTTACAGAGGCCTCTTGCCAAAATGGCCTTTTAAGTGCTGCACAACATGTATGAAATCAGTGTAAGCCCAAATTCCACAATTGACAATAAATATATAAGTGAAAACCTTAAGAAAAATCATCCAGTTAAATGAAAAAAGCATGCTGAAGACAAGTGAGCTCCTTCCAACACTAGTAACAGGTAGGACAGTACCTCGAAACTAGCTTTGTAATTCAGGCGCCCCATTATAATCTCGGCCCTGAGTTAGAGAGGAAGGCAATCTTGCGTTCGCGGAATTCAAATTACGATGTTAAATTTTGCAGCGCTCACACCCTTGCATCCTGCACAAAGAGTGAGCACCTCCTAACCTTCAAGGACAATAGGAGAGAACCCCCTCAGGTGATTGTGTAGTACTGCATTTCCTCTGTTGATATTGAGCAATACCAAAACTTTGATCTGGGAGAAGAATAAAATATAACATTTTTATATTTGGTAAATTGTGTTTTATTCCTTATAATATTTGATGTTTTAAAAAGAATAGACAAGCTTTTGTTAATGTGATCCGTAAAAGAAACTTTGGAATCCAGGAATCCAGCAAAAAGTTCAGTAATTCAGGTGGCTCAACAGTGAAGAGCACATTACCCCTGTATCCAGCAGAGAGAACCATTTTGGAAAGTTACATCCTCAGATGATGAAAATCAACACTCTGAGCTAAAACCGGACATGAGGGCCATCAGCATTCTGATAAATATAGACCCTTCCCTTGGCCACCACATGGCCCAGGGGCTTAAGGTACAGACTAAAAATGACAGGGCACAGTATCAACCCTCCGGGATGCTCTACACAAAGTGGGAAAGAAAGGAAGCCTCGGCCAACATTTGTAGGTGCACTCTGTGCAGCGAGAAGGAAAAGCAAGGTGAAAACGAGTCTAGAACCCAGAACTCCAAACCCATATGGACTGCCATGATGGACGCCGGCCAACTGTGTCAAAGTCAGAGGAGAGATCCAGAGGCACAAGCAGGCAGGTGTCTCCATCCAGAGGCTGCGGTGAGGTGTTCGCTGTCCAGCGCACAAATAGAGCGCTTTCCATGCGCCAATTAGGTCGAAAGTCTGAATCGTAACATTATAACAAATTGCGAGAGTCCAATTGCAACATCACTTCCTTCTTGATTATTTCCTCTAAAAATGGCAAGGAACTGACAGGCTGGTTTATTGCACGTCCATTTTGACCCTTATTATGAGTAGCAAGTTAAATATAACACACAGTGACACAGCATTTACTGGGCCCATCAGATTTAGATCCAAAGGGACCCGCAGATCATTTTAGTTTCACCCAGTGATTGTAGCTGTTGAAACCAGGAAAATTCCCAAGGTGATGATTCGGGGTAAATGACGAACTACTGAGGAAATGGGGCGAAGAATTACAGATTCCTGCGGCAATTTCTAATTTCTCTGGGGATCCTCCTGTTTCCACATATAAACCCCATTAATCCACAGCCCGCCCCCCCACCCCCGGCACTACTCCCCCCCTCCCCGTATTAGTAACTCCTATGGTGGTCGCAGGGCAGGTTTAACAAGCCCGAACCCAAATCCTGGCCACTCTCCTGAGGGCTTTTAAAGCTCACTTTGTGGTCTGAAATGCCAGGTTAGATACTTGCAGGATCCTGCTCTGCTGCAGCAATATGTAAATATATCACCAAAAGTGTATCCTTATCAGCTAATGAGTACGAATGTACACAGTTTTTGTAATCGTTGAAAAGTCCCTTTGAAAACTACAATGTCACCGAGCTCTCTGTGAAGATTTACTTTTTTCACTTTTACATGAGTATCATGACTTAGGTGACAGTTTTTAAACATGATAAAAAGTCTGTTTTTCTTTCCCCTTCTGCATAAAAAGTGTGCAAAACGTAAAACTGCCTAGAAAATTCTGCGCACGTTTTCCATCTCGGTAGATTTTGAAAATGTCCTCTTAATGTGATGAGCTGTTTGTTCACAATGCGCAGAAATCCTACATAGATAAAGATACATTTGAACCGGTAAAGTTCGCAAAATGTGGAAGCTTTGCCAAAATCAGGAACTTGGTAAACTTTACTGGTGATAAAAAAATATCTTAGTTTACACTTTTTAGTGGTGGTGAACTTAAAGGTAACTTTATCCATAGAAGAAAGAGAGCTGAAGGAAAATCATTCTGTTTATTGTTGATAAAACGATTTATCTCCTTATCATGGAGTTTCTTTTCACTGTGTATGAACGCTGTGGCATTTGGCTTTTCCACAACTAAACCGCGGGGGGGGGAGGCCCTCCCAAAGGCCCTCCCAAGATAGACCCTTGGTCCTCCCCAGGTCCATACAAAAGTAGAAAAATATATTTTGGATTTGTTTTCTTAATGTTTCACGTGGGCCTTTAGCTTTGCTCTGTGAGCCTAATTGGTAAACTTCCTGGAAAATACCAATGCGGTGGCCTACTTGAATTCCCTGGGTTAGGTGTGAGGTCCGGGGGGGTGGCCGCTGTTAGTATACAGACGTGAAAAGGAGGGGTCCCTGTGACGTGTCGATTGTATCAAAAGAGGCCTGCAAGCTCTAATTACGCAGTACTTAAGTGATGACGTATGCCCAGAGCCCTGGGATTTTGTGTTTCTGCAATGTGGTGATTTCCACATAAGTAAGGATTGGTCGCATTTGCCACTTAGTGGCCAAAAATTGCTGATTTTAACAAAAACAAATGTTTGTAGTTCAAACAGATCAAAAGTTACTGCCATACAGTGGCAGCCCTTGTGTCACAGACAGGTGGGTCACTTCTCTGTTGGAGATTGCTGTGTTTAGGTGTTAAACTGGTAATAGTGAGGTGAAATCTTTGCCCACACAGAGCTAACGTGTAAAAATCGTAAAACGGTGAATACTGATTCAAAATATGCTATATTAGGCCGCATACTATACCTTTCTTTGTCACATAATTTAGCATACCTTGCCACATTATTTTTTCTCCCTTGCTAGGAAATTACAGTTACCCAACAGATAGCAGAAACAATCTGAAAGGATTTTGCCATCCCAAGAGAAGTAATTGAAAATGTGCAATCAACTTATATTTTAGCAGTTGTTTGTTTTAATTTCTTCCTGCTGCGGCCCTATTCTTAACTTCCGTCGCTTTATGAAAAAAACACCGCAAATGCCACCCCCGATACACCGTGGGCACGTTGTACAAATCACAGAATTGGCAGCTATTCCGTGGCAGCATCGTGCAGTGCCACTGTCCTGCCTACTCCCAGTCTCCAGGGGTGCTCGCTGGGTCTAACATAATGAGAAGGACTTTAAGGTGGAGACTGCAACCTTCGGGGCGCAAGGAACCGTGTATGTATTTTCTTTCAACAAATCGCCTCTTTATGTCACATGGATAAAGATGGAATATAGGGCGGCTGCAACTCCTCAGTCCTAACCCAATAGGATAATATAGCTGCTTATGCACTTGATGCCAAGATGTTCCTACAATCTGTGGCGTTCAGATAGTGCCCATCGGCCTTTATTTTTCGACTCAAATTGTATCCCCTGCTATTGATATTAAAATTCTGAGCTTCCTGATAAGCAACAGAATTATGTTTTGGCACATTATGAGAAGCTGAGTACATAACCCCATAGACCTCTAATGTTATTAACTATCGATTGACCCGCCTCTGCAGATGTGGTGGTGGCCTTTGTCAAAAGTCCTAAAAAAAACCCAGCTCCACAGCGTCCACAACTATGTTTCTAAAAAAGGCAGGAGGGTGGTGGAGACAGAGAGGGTGATGCAATAGAAGAGACTAGAGGGAGAAAAGAAGAGGAGGGAACATGATAGTCACACATAAGGAAAGACTGTTCAGTCCAGAGGCTCTCCCTTGAGCTGTATATTTCCACATTGTTCCCCTTAAAATAGTTTCTCAAAGGACTGATAGCTGAATATTGGTTGCAAAACTAATCACCATATTACAATCCCAGTCGTAATCCTCAGAGTGAGTTTTCTTGGCGCAGGGGGCAGCTAAGGGAAGAAACAAGCCCCCATTTAATGTATGGCCAGTTGCAACTTTGATTGGTCTTTTAATTGGCATTGCATTTTTTACAAGTAAACAGACAGCAGTAGGAGCTTCACAAAGTCGCACAGTCCTTTACAATCTCCTTAAAATGTGCAGGTCCCCTATGTGTTTTTGGATCTTGTGCATACACACAGTAAATAATCCAGGCCTGGGTGCTCCTGCTGTTTAAAATGTTGAGAGCTGCCAGTGGAGAACAGGCACAGGGCAGCAGGATTACAAAGTCCATTTACCCCGTCCCCCAACACAAGCACACCCGCATGTGTGGAAGTAGTTCAAGCTTCCTTTACATACACAAAATTATGGTTCCATAGGCAGCCGCAGTGAAGGTGAGGCTGATGGAAGAGGGTGAGGTGGAGAGAGTCAAAGCAGAGATGGAGAAAGAGGAGGTTTTGTTTCAAAGAGGGGATGTTTAATTTTTTATATTTTATATTTCCTATTTTTTGTACTTTTATATTTTAACATTTTATATTTTAGATTTATAGTTCTTTAAAAAAAAAATCTGTTATATGTATTTTATATTTATATATTGTATTCAGAGAGAGGGGACGGAGATGTGTGCAAGGGAGAGAGGAGGGAGAGGCCCCGAGAGGAAGGATACCTAGGAAGAGAGAGTGAAGCTGGAGAGATGAAGAGAAAAAGCAGGTGGGTGAGGGAGAGAATGTGAGAAAGGCATGGCAGAGAAGCGGTGGGGAGGCCAGAGAGAAGAAGGAAGGGGAAAGAGAAGAATAAGGTGGAAGTGGATGCACAGTGAGAGGACAGAGAGGTAAAGAGAGAGAGAGTAGATTGAGGCATCGAAAGAGGAGGGGAGTGGGAGAAATAGATTAGGGGGTGGAGAGAGAGAAAGAGGAGGTCAGTGCAGGGAGACAGGAGGGTGAGATGGGTGAGGTGGAGAAAGAGGCGGTTGAGGTGAAGAGAGACAACAGTGAGGAGGGAAGATGCTGAGTGTGAGAAGAGCAAGGTGAGGTGGAGACAGAGGAGAGTTAGATGCAGAGAAAGGAATAGGTGTAGCAAAAGGAATGTGCAGCGGGTAAAACAGAGAGAGTCACAGAGAGAACAAAAGAGATAAAGGACTTAGGTACCAAACAAATCCTTAGTGAGTATTCAGCTCAACCCCCCCCCCCCCCTACAAGACTCCCCAGCATGCACAGACCCAGGTCTCAGACACCAGGGAGATGCTATGCAAATCCATTCTTTATCATGGCCCACCCATGCTTCTTCATGGCCCATCAATTCTTCATCATGGCCCACCCATGCTTCTTCATGGCCTACCAATTATTCATCACGGCCCACTCATGCTTTTCATTGTTCACCCATGCTTCTTCATTGCCCTCCCAGGCTTCTTCATGGCCCACCAATTCTCATCATGGTCCACCCATGCTTCTTCATGGCCCACCAATTCTCATCATGGTCCACCCATGCTTCTTCATGGCCCACCAATTCTTCATCATGGCCTACCCATGCTTTTAATTGTTCTTCCATGCTTCTTCATTGCCCGCCCATGGTTCTTTATGGCCCACCCATGCAACTTCACTGCCCGCCCATGCTTCTTTATGGCCCACCCATGCTTCTCCATTGCCCGCCCAGCCTTGTTCATGCCCCACCCATGCTTCTTCATTGCCCACCCAGGCTTCTTCATGGCCCACCAATTCTCATCATGGCCCACCCATGCTTCTTCATGGCCTACCAATTCTTCATCATGGCCAACCCATGCTTCTTCATGGCCCACCCATGCTTCTTCATTGCCCGTCCATGCTTCTTCAGAGCCCACCAATTCTTCATCATGACCTACCCAGATCCCGAATCCTGGAGCCGGGCCTCTTTACCATAGAGAAGCGATGTAATTTTCGGTGTATTGGTGACGTCACCACTAAACAGCATAGGGACGTTAGATGCATATTTTTTTACAGGTATTGCAGCATTCAATGCCTTTATTGTAACCTAAGCTATTTTTACAGTGCATTCAACAAGCCGCATTGCCTGTGGGCGCTGTAAATGACAGCTTACTCTCATTACTACATTCAGCAAAGCTCACGTTTAAATCTCGCGCTCTTGGAAAGCCAAAGGACAATTCTGTGACCTGCCGATGAGGCGTTTACACAACAGGCGCTTAGCCCACTTAGCAGCCTAATAGCCTGGAACAAACACATTTTTCACAGACACTGAAAATGTTGAAATGTCTCAATGAAACCCCAACGACTTTTGCTTATTTTTCTTAATTAATTTATCGCAGAATAACTCTATCATTCCCAGTATTTGCATCGGTAGTGTAGGGATACGTGGGATGGGTGTATTTACTTCAGTGAAATGTGAGGGTAACAATATTTTCAGGCACATTCAATGTGTTTATCCATGTTAAGGAGATTTAATCTTAAAATCAAGATCTAGAAAGAAAAAAAACAATGGACAGCTGTGAGTTGTGTGCCCCGTGATGCTCATTACACTTTTACTGGGATTTTGTCGTTAAAAATACACATGGAAAGAACTTCAAAATACAAACAAAAAACACCGCAATACCACTTTAAATATGTATTGCCCATAGAACGATGAAAAACGAGTTATAATCTTAGAGGCGATGACATTTCTTCTATGTGATGCTAGCGCGCCACCCAGTGGCACTATTTTAAATCAACCCTCTCACCGGATTCGTGAAATCCTTGTGTTTTGCACTAGACACATGCTTTCGTACCATAGCTTCCCAGATGTTGTTTTATATTTAACCATTTGTACTTTTGGATAAAAAATCGAATTTGTACACGTATGTTTTATCCAAAGTTATTTATGATCATTTTTGTTCCACAATGTAAGCAATTTCTAGTGCCCTGGAATTTCCTTCTTCTGGTATGTGGCCACAACAAGCAACTACATACGTTGCAGATGTAGAAATAAACTTCTGTGTCTGCTAGGTGCGAAAGTGATCCAGGGCTACCAGTCAGAGTGTGCAACAACCTTAAATATGTAACAGTAATACACGGAAAGCATAAAAACCTGTCTCTGATTTTCTTGTTCCATTGATACATTGGATCATGGAATTCCCTGTATTAAAAACCAACCTCTAACTTCTTTGTTATCTGTGGCTCTGGTAGAGAGCCACTAGCATGAATGACTGGATTCTAAATCCAGAAACTCACTGCTATGATGTAACAACAGTTGTTAACAAAAGCTGTTACCCATGACTGCTACATCATGGGGGAATATTAAGCTGCTCTGGCTGGACTCTCTTTTATAGATATTCTGCATCTTGTGACACCGTCATCTACAATAAAGAAATTAAGTAGCCACACAACTCTAACAACTTATTGCAGTGAGTTCTGAGATTAAAATGCCTCTTGCCAGAGCCAGCAGCCGAGGCGAATGCCAGGTTAAGTCCTGGAACATAAAGCAGATGTTTAAAGAATAAAAACAAAATATGGCTTTTCTTTCTTCTCAATTTTTTTACCTGTACGTCACAAGCAGAAAGAAGATAGGAATGGCAACATGCTTCTTTTTTTGCACTCTTTAGAAAATTATAGGAAATTTAGATATTTTCTACACATTCTGATCTGCTACACCTTTTAAAAAGAATAAAACCGGACTTGTATTAAACTGATTCTAATATCTTTTTGCAATAAGTATCTAACAGCTTTTTGCTGTGTTTAATTTTGCACTAGAGATTCTATTTTTATTCTTCATGTTTGCAAATATGCTATCTCTTTCATGTGAAAGGGCTACACACTAATGATTTGAGTGTTGTGTGGGAAAGGTGATGGTGTGACCATATATTATAACAAATAAATTACCAGCTGTTGTGTAGAATAAGGATATTGCAAGTTATTTCAGAGTTACATAACCTTATAAAGTAGTGCCACAATGACTTGCCAAATCCCTATAACGTACTGCATGGGGTACTTAAAAAAAATACTACTTTAATGTGAATCACGACAATGCAAGGCCCTCATTTATGGGGATTTGGCGTACAGCAGCACAGCAGGTCATCTTGCTGCACTGCCTTACACCAAAGGGAAAGTGCAGGAATGCGCTGTATTTATCCAATATGGTGCATTCCTATCTCCTTTCCCGCTGTGCTGGTGCCGTTTCGGCAGCCTAGCACCTTCCAAGCACTCTTGCACCATGGTGCAATGGTGTTTATGTTGTCAGCAGGATTGTTTTTGTGCAGACAGGAAAGTGCACCTTCCTGCAGAAAAACAATTGTGAAAGGCATTTCCCCTTTCCATTTGTGCTTAAAAATGTAGCACATTTGGGAAGAGGAAAAAACGAGGAGAAATAAAGTTATTTCTCTTCATTACACCTCACCTCAGGAGATGTAAAGTTTTGGTGTAGCCCCAGGTTTACATGGTTTTGTAATTCTGGGGAAGCATCAGAACTATTGGGTGTGTGTGGGAACACACACTGCAACACTCATGGAAAGCCTTCCGAGCACAAAGTAAATCAACACAGCGATTTGCACTGCCTTGCCTTACTCCATACCTATGAGGCCACTCAAAGCCATGCAAAGTGGCTTTGTGTGGTCTACTAGATATTATTTTGTAGTTTGCCCCGACAGAGCATCACACAAAATGACGCTTCGGGTGCGCAATGGGCTCATAAATATGCACCCTAGTGTCCAATTGTGGTATTTTGTACCTATCCTTCAGGTTTAGAACTGCTCTGTGCTAATATAAGAATAATCCCCTGCTGGTTCATGACCGGTTCACTGTAAACTTTCAGCCTTCTTTAAAATAATCTCTTAATAAAGGTACATGAATGAAAACCTTGGTTGTTTCAGATACATCTACGATGCAGGTCCTCTATCCGAGTTATCTTGTAAGCAAACACCCCTACAGGTATCCGTGAAGAGTGCATGTTCACAATTGTGCAGAGCTGCCTGTTTGAAATCACAATAGGCTAATAAAGGATTGCAAGTCCACTGCTCAGCTACAAGTTTATGGTTTGGGTTAAAGTGCAAACTCCTTGGAGGATTGTCACCTTGGAGTGGTTGAGAGGCTTGCTTATCTCAGTAACCTGGAGAGCTATCCTGGTGGGAGCATAGGTGGTCATCATGACATTGTTGGTGACTGTTAAAGTGGCGGTTATACAGCCAACAGGCTGGCGGTAATTACCACCAAATTATGACCATGGCGGTGATAACTCCCATCAACAGCCAATGTACCACACAATCCGCCAGGGCGTTAACACCACTCACCACGGCGGTAGCCATCAACAGCCAGGCGTAAGACAAGGTACCACCCACCACATTATGACACAGCACACCTCCATGATTTCCGGGGCGGTACCAACGCCATCAAAAGCCTGGCGGAAACACATCACAGAAGACCAAAGACTCACCAACAGAGACACAGAGAAGCTTAAAGCTGCCAAGGAACAGGAACTTCAAGTCTTCCGATGCTCTTCTACGCCATGCTTCACCTGGAATACCAACGCCGACGAAGACAACAACAGTGAGTACAGACGCCTAGCACACAAGGGAGGGAGGGAGGAAAAGGAGAGTGACACACACACACATGACACACACCATTCACACACACACACACACACCATACAAACAACTAGCTGCAGATGTAAACCAATGGCACAGGCAGGACACACCGCATAATAATACAAGGACAAGAGGTCGGCAGTACTGAAAATGTAATTGCAAGGCAAAAGCTACCATATGACCCAATTTTAGAACAGATATACTTAAACAATTGTCCAGAAAGGGCCAATGCCCAGTCCAAAGTCCATAAGGCCCACATGGCCACAGGGCACAGTCCAAGCCCCAACTTGATCCTGACTAACTACGCACAAAACTGTGCAGGGGCAACATCATGGAAGTGGACAGCCACCTCTGATCCTAGAGGGGGCTCCATGCCCATTTCCCAATGCTGGGGAGTGCCAGGTCACAGTCTCTGAGGTGGGGAACTTGCCCACTGATCCTGGAGGGGGCTCAATGCCCATTTCCCAATGCCGGGGAGTGCAAGGTCAGTCTCTGAGGTGGGGAACTAGCCCACTGATCCTGGAGGGGGCTCCTTGTACAACAGTACCTGGAGGGTGGCCAACATGCCCTCTGCTGGAGGTGAGGGCTGCTGTGTCCCAGCTGGAGGTGAGGGCTTTTTTCCTGTCATTGGTGGTTGAGTGGGAACCTTTTCTTGCATTGGTGGTTGAGTGGGAACCTTACCCCTCCTGGCTGGTGGAGTGGAAACCTTACCCCCTCCTGGCTGGTGGAGGGGGATCCTTCCCTTTCCTGGCTGGTGGAGTGGGATCCTTCCCTTTACTGGCTGGTGGAGTGGGATCCTTCCCTTTCCTGGCTGGTGGAGTGGGATCCTTCACTGTCTTGCCTTTACAACTAGGAGGTGCCTCCACTGTCCCCGTGGACTGTTTGGCTGAGGTGCTGGGCCAGGTCGTTGGGACCCTGCTCTTACGGGCACGATGGGGGGGGGCAGGGAAAGGTCAAGTTGGGCAAGGAAAAGCTTCTTAGGGTCAGTGGGGCGGGATGAGGGAGGAGGGATGGGAGTGGAGGTTGAGGGAGTGGTTGTTGGAGGAGAACGTCTACTGGACTTGGGTGAAGGTGCATGGGCAGTGTGCTGATGTGAGGTGGATGGCTGTTGGGTGTCTGAGTGCCTGCTTTTGTGTCCTTTAGGAGGGGGAGGGACAGACAGAGTGGGAGAGGACACAGGGGATGCGTGGATGGATGTTGTGGAGGTGTCTGCTAGTGATGTGTGTGTGCTGCTTGGTGTGGTGATGCTGGTGGTGGCTGTTGAAGCAGTGCATGCAGGTGTGAGTGTGGACGTGACTGTGAGTGAGGTGGAGGAGGAGGAGTAGGAGGAGGAGGGGGAGACAGTGGAGGCAGTGGATGTGGATGTGTGTGCAACTGTTTGGTGTTTGTGTGAGTGCTTGTGGACTGAAGTGTGGTGCCTGTGTTTGACTGTGCCACTTTTGTGTGATGTCTTGTGTGCATGCTCGTCTGTATGTGTGCATGGGATGGGTTGGGGTTGAGGAGAATGGGACTGGGAAGTGGTGGTTGGAGGGGGGATGGTAGGAACAGGGACAATTGCTTCCATCAGAGAGGAGGCCAGAGCCTGAATTGATTTCTGTTGGACTGCCAATCCACCATGGATGCCCTACAGGAATGCATTGCATTTCTGCACATGGGATGCCAGCCCCTGGATGGCATTCACAATGGTTGATTGCCCTATAGAGATGGATCTCAGGAGGTCAATAGCCTCCTCACTCAGGGCAGCAGGGCTCGGTGGGGCAAGGCCTGAGGTGCCTGGGGTGAAGGAGATGTCCACCCTCCTGGTTGAGTGGGCACGGGCAATTCGCTGAGCGGCTGCTGGGAGGGCCGTGCTGGTACGGGGATGGCGGCTGTACCTGCAGCTGGGGTGGTCGCAGAGGTGTTCGCCACCACCAGGGAGCTTCCATCGGAGGAAGAATCAGAGTCAGTGTATTCACCTCCTGTCTCCGTCGTGGTGCTCCCCTCACCCTCCTTCCCACTGGTTCTCTCTGCATCGGTGGACTCTGCCTCCTGGGTCCTGTGGGATGCAGCTCCCTCTGTCGCCGGTGCCCCAACTCCCCCGTCAGATGATGCTAATGCACACATGAACAGGATGACAGAAGGAGAAAGGGGGGGAAGGAGAGAAAGGGAGCACTGGGTCAATTATAGCACCAACACCACAGTTGGCATTCACAGTACCGTCACACACAGGGATCAGAAATTAGCACTGTGCATTGCACTGGCATTCAATTGGCTAGATGCCATAGCAAGATGAAGGCCAACCACCACCAACTGCACACCTCCTGGGACCCACAAAGCCCTGACTGACATGGAATACAACCGAGCCAGGTTACCTGAATCTGCTAGCCACCCATTACCCTTGAGCTGGATCACGCTGCAAACTCTGACCTGGCATTAAGGGACACCCACTAACTCACACCCATCACCTGGATCCCATGCCACCTACCAATGATTGTAGTAATGCCCTCTGTACTCACCCCCTTGTGGCTGCTGTGATGCCCTCAAGCGCCCATCCACCTCTGGGTAGGTCACCGCCAGTATGCCGGCCATCAGGGGGGTCAGGTTCCGACGGGCACCCCTTCCTCGTTGGTAGGCCATCCCCAGCTGGGCCTCCGCGGTCTTCCGTGCCCAGCGTCTCAGGTCCTTTCACTGGTTCCTGCACTGGGTGCTCCGCCTGCTGTAGACCCCCAGGGTCCGCACATCCTTGGCGATGGCACACCACAATCCCTTCTTTTGATGGGCGCTGACCTGCAGAGGTAATACAGACAGGAGGACACCATTACACATACAATCCAGCCTGTCACACATATGGCCTACAAATCCGGTTTCCAACTCCACTGGCACACACATCACTTGGCACCCACCATGTACACTACCAACAGACCCCCCCCAAATTACACGAGGCCTGCACACACATCTCCATGCAACCTTCCCACATGCATCGTGCCCAAGGTGTACTCACCTGTTGGTCTGAGGGCCCATACAGCTGTTCATACTGGGGTAGGACCCCATTCACCAAGCGCTCCAACTCCTCTGAAGTGAAGGCGGGGCCCTTTCCCCGGTCACACGGGCCATGGTAGGTTCCAGACACAGGTCACAGCAGCACACGCAGTGTAGGTGTTCTCCTTTGGAAAGTCAGGAATCAAGTGAGGTTATAAACAGAAAATAGTTGTCACGTCCGCGGCAGTGTTCACTGTCACCCCTGCCGCTGATCCCCATTGGCCACTGTACTCCATAGAGCCCCATGTTATCCAATGAGGAATTGCATGGTGGTGCAAGACCGCCTTCTGCCACGATGCCCAACGTCGGCAGAGTTACCTCACTTCCACCTGTCCCTAGATACAGGACAGGCGGTCGCCATTTCATGGTGGTGGACTACATACAGATCTTCCATAACTGCGTCATTGCCGTAAATTGCACATACAGTGCCATTCCCACTGTCCCATCACATTAATGCTGTATGCACACTGAGGTGGTGGTTCAATTGTTCAAACTTTGATGGCCTACTCACTCTTGTGTCCCTTAGATACCTACCACTTCGGATGAATAGGAGGAGGAGACAAACTCCCGTGTACAGACCTCTTGGGGACTTGGCTACACCGGAGAGGAGGTGGGGTCCACAGCCAGTCCTCTGTATGGTGAGCTGTTGCCTTGCTGCCACGGAATGTACCTTCCCCTGTAGGTCGTTCCACCTCTTCCTGATGTTGTCCCTTGTTCTTGGATGCTGTCCCACGGTGTTCACCCTGTCCACGATTCTCCACCATAGCTCCATCTTCCTCGCAATGGATATTTGCTGTACCTGTGCTCCAAACAGCTGTGGCCTAACCTGACTATTTCCACCACCATGGTCCGCAACACCTCATCTGTGAAACGGGGGTGCCTTTATGGGGACATGGGTGTTGTGTGGTGTGCGTAAGTGTGTGGGAGTTGGGTACTGTGGTTGGGTGTGCGAAGTGGGGTGCGGGAGGGATATTTGGGTGTACGTGTCTAGTTGTTGCAGTGGTTTTGGTGTCAGTCTGTTGGCAATTATTTGTATTCATAAAGGGTTGTGAGTAATGCGGGTGTGTGTTTTATAGTGCTGTGGGTGGGTGGGTGGTTGTGGTGTGTGTATCAGTGTCAGGTGTGTGTATTTGGTATTGGCCAATGTTGTGCAGTTTAGTATTTGGGTGGCCATTCTGAGCGCGCCGGTATGTACCGCCAATGGTTTACCGCCATTGAATGTCCCCTGTGGTGATTTGTGGGTCATGATGTGGTGGACGTTGTTCTGTTGGCGAAATGGTATGGGTGTTGGTACCTACACTTTAGCACTGACCTTTGGGCTGGCGGATTTGTGTATGTGGCAATATTGTGTCGGATTGGTGTGTGTGTGTCATAATATGGAGAACGGACATTCGACACCGCAGCGGTATGTTCGCGGGCGTCACCGCAACGGCAAGCGGGATTTACTGCCAATGTCATGATTAGGGCCATAGTCTCCTGACATGACTGCCAATGCCATACAGGTCAAATAGTAGAGAACAGACGAAGCGCAATGCACTGGTCCTCCACTGTGGTGAACTCTTAGTAGGGCGGGCAGTGTTCAGGCCACATAGGCGGCCTGATGGCGGGACAAGTTTGGACAAGTTTGGCGGGCAGCCTCCGCTGCTTGCCAATCTCATAATGGGGACCACAGTGAGGTTCCATAAAGTGCACTAGCATGATGTCAAGTTACAACACATCTCATTCCTTTTACCAAATTTAAAAAAAACTTCAATACATGAATTGAGCAACAAAATAGAGAAACAAATTAGGGGTAGAGAAAGTCAACACAAGAATGAGATTGCAGCACCTTAACAAATGTAAAAGTAGCAACAATGCAAATTAATAATCAGGTACTAATATTCCCCAAAGGCAGATACATTGAGGCTGGTGCTTACCAAACATAGGGCCTAATTTAGATCTTGGCGGACGAGTTACTCCGTCACGGTGGTGATACTAATAGCCCCGCAACACATGGCCACCGCATCTTCAACAGCAACCAACCTCATTGCCATGGTCTCCACATTCGCCCAAAGATCCTTGCACTGTTAACATGGCCAAACAGTCAGCCTGTCTGTTCTTCCAACATGGGGAATGTTATATCTTATAGGTATAACACACGACCAGTCTCGCAAACCTTGCAGAAACATTTGAAGCTCCCCTAGTTTACAGGACTCAAACCAAAGGTTTGTGATCTATGTGCAGTGAGACATTCATTCCTCAAATATAAGTCCCAGAGTGTTCCATTGCCCATGCTGCCACTAACACCTCTCTCTCTATGACAGAGTACTTACGCTTGTCTTCTGACAAAGAGTGAGAGGCAAAAGCAACTGTCTTTTCACTGCCCAACCACCCCTGTGATTGCACAACGTCAACGCTCACTGCGCTGGCATTGGCGGTGACAATTGTATTGCAATTTATGACAAATGATGTTAAAATCTCTGCACACACATTCTCATTTTTCACAGTTTCAAATGCTAAGACCTGTGCTGATTTCAACTCAAGTTTTCCCCCTTTTGCAACCAAATCATTAGAGGCTCTGTCTTTTCTGAAAAGATTTTGACAAATCTCACATAATATTGCATAAGGCTCATAAATAACCTCACCTCCTCCTTGTTTCATGGTACAGGGATATCTCTTATGACCTTTACTAAATCCACTTTGGGTGTAACGTCTTGTATGCTTATTGTATACCCAGGATATCCATCCTCTTCCTACAAGAACTAACATTTATCCTTACACAAGGTCAGTCCTGCCTTATCTATCTTTTTCATCACCTGCTTCAGAATCAAATTGTGTTCCTCAACAGAATCATCGAAATTCAAAATGTCATCCTGGAAGAAGACAACTAGTCTCCCACTCTTGGGGATCGCTGTCATAATTCATTGGAATATGCTTGCAGCCAAAAACAAAACCAAAGGGAAAGCGGTCGAACTGAAATAAACCTTCAATTGTGCTCAAAGCAGTCAGATTTTCAGATTCATGGTGCAACTTAATGTGGTTGTGTGCACTGCGAAGATCAAATTTTGAAAATAATCTTGCACCCTTCAACAGTAGGACCATCTCCCCTATATTTGTCTGGTTAAAGGTGTGGAAGTCCTCACAAAATCTCAACTTCCCATCAGGTTTTTTAATAATTACAACAGGAGAAACTCACTCCATGGATTCTACTGGTTCTATCACCTTGTCCCTTGCCTCATCCAGCAGACCTCTAAGTTTCTCTCTCATAGCAACTGCCATTCGCCTGGGCTTATGTCTAACAGTCTGGGCATTCTTAAGTTACTTTCAGAAACTTCTTTGGCATTCTCTACGATCTCCTCCACAGTGGTGTCCTCCACTACCATAACTTGATTCTTAACATGAGGGTTAATTATAATGTGGAGATCATACTGGTGAAACCACTGAGGAATGGGAGATCCAAAGTGCACTACATAGACTTTACCTCATATTCTTCTTCCACACAAACCTATTATTAAGCCGCATATACATCAATATTTTGCACCACAAATGATCTGATGATAGGAGGAACTCTCTTTCCCCACGTGATATTCACAAGCTGACCACCAATAATAAGCAGTACCTGGAGATGCTCACTGCAAGTTATCAGAATTAGGATGGGAACAGATGTCGGCAGTGGTCACAATTTAGTGACTGCTCTTGTGAACTTGAAGCTCAGAAACACAGAACACAAAAACATCAAGATGACAGCACTTTGATGTGGCACAATTACAAGACCCCATGTCTATGAAGGCATTCGTCTAACAAATCAAAATCAGTTGCAACTCCTGGCCCACCCGGATAATCAGTGTGAGCTGGCTGCAGACACAGTCAACAAGAAATAGGAATAGGCCTCTTCAATATATGTAAAGAGCAGTGACACATGCCTGGGGACTAAGACAAGGAAGAGGAGGAATGGATAAGATAAGACACACATGGCAAGCTATTGAAGACAGGAGGGCAGCAAAAAAGAAACTTGTGAAGGCCAAATCCGAGATACTGTAAGAGAAGTGCGATCAACAGTATATAAAAGCATATAAAGCAGTCAAAAGAATGACAAGAGCAGACAAGCGTGTGTACATGGATAACTCTGGCATTAAGCAGAGGAGGCAGCTAGTAGAGGACATTGGGGGAAGGTCATCAAGATCACATAGTAAGTCAGTGGTAAATTTTGTGCAAGACACAATACCCCCTTCATGGATAAGCAAGGCAGACAACAGAGAAAGAGTAGAAAGCACTCTGTGCCAAGCAGAGATCTTGAATAGACTAGTCCCAACAACCCAGCAGACATCTAAGACGTTAGAGACAGACTTGGATATGAGCACCGTCCCACCACAGAAAGAAGGAATCGTCACTGACATCTACTCTCTGAAGAACCTAAAAGTTCCAGGCCAAGACAACAAGAATGCAGAAATGTTCAGACCCTAAAATATCCGACAAGGACCTCCTATTACTTTTTTCATTGAGTTAAGAAGGGAAAGAAAGTACCAGATGATGAACCAATGCATCATCATCAACATCAAGATTTCAAATGAAGGAGCATTATACAACAGTAACAAATAGCCTGGTATCACCCTTATGTCAATCCAGAGGAAACTCTTGGAGAAATCATTATACAGTGCATTTCTGATGCTGTGGGCAGGCAGTTAAGAAAAGAACAGAGAGTATATTGATCAGTTCCTTACTCTCCATCACAGGGCATTGCACACAGTGGCAGAGACAACTATATATCAACTTCATTGATTTTGAAAAAGCCTTTGACAGTATCCATTGTGATAGCCTCTGTTGTATACTGAGGGCCTATGGTATACTGCAGCAGATAATTCTCCTCAACAAGAGCATCTATGATAATTTTACCTGGGAGATAGTGAGTATAGCTTTGAAGTCAAGACCACTGTCAGAAAGGAATGTGGGAGGGCAGCATTACTCTTCAACCTATTCATCGACTGGGTGATGTTGTGCACAACAAAAGACCAAGCTAGAGACCTTATTCTCTGCACTGGGGGAGCTTGACTAGTCAGAAGACCTAGCTTTTCTCCCTCACACATACCAGCATATGCAGGAAAAGATGTCTGACCTCAAAATCTATGCACAGCAAGTGGGCCTGAAGTTCAACTCAAAGAAAACTGGTCATATCATTCAATATTCCAAACTGTTCAGTAATTAAGGTGGATAGAGACAACCTACCTATGACTGAAGAGTTCACCTACCTAGGCAGTACTAACAGACATGATGAAGTGGCAGGCAGTGACATCAAGAGCAGACTGAACAAGGCCAGGAATGCCTTGAGGATGCTGAACAATCAGCGGAGGTCATCTCAGTACAGCACCAACACAAGGCTGCTACTTTACCCGAGCTTCTTCCTGTCCACACTCTTGTATGGATCAGAATGCCAGTGGATGACAAAAAAGGACTCCACCTAACTGTCAGCCTTCCACACCAGTCTCCTGAGAAGAATCTTGCACATTTTTTGGCTGCAAACTATCTCTAACCAGGAACTACTTAACAAATGTAAGTAAGAAAGCATGGACACCATCATCATGATAAAAAGATGAGTTGGATAGGACACATCATAAGACAAGAACATGACTCCATCACAAGAACAGCTTTCCAGTGGACACCAGGGGGCAAATGGAAGAGAGGCAAGCAGAAGAACACCCGGAGAACTGTAGAAACAGAAATTAGGACCCTGAACTACAGTTGGAACACAGTATAGTAACTTGTACAGCACAGAGAGGTGGCGGTCCTTTGCTGCTTCCCTACAAGCCTTTCAACGTAATGAGGAGCAAGTAAGTAGGTCAAAGTGTTAAAGTGCAAAGCAGTTTTTATTTTCTTCTCTACTTGGAAAATATTGACTTCAAGTAGAGAAATCCCTTCCCCCATAGCATAATATGTGTTGTTGCCTGGGTGTTTTTCACTTGCCTTGATGATCTGCTGTAAGGGGCAAAGTCCCCCCCCCACCCTGAAAACTATGACTGCAATTAATCCACCATACCAGCCATACTTCCGAGAATGTCAGCAGATCCTGATTCTATTATTCAGGATCAGTCATTTGCACCTACCATTGATGATCTTTTTTGTACCTAAGTTGAATGTTGCTGGGCAAGTGTTTATTAATTGGAGCCTTGGGTTCTGATATCGAGCAATGATTTTTCCTCACAACAAACACTCTCAAAGCAATCTGTATTTTCATGCTGTTTTTTCAAGTTCTCAAAATTTTATCATGAAAATATCGTCTTGGTGAAAGCAGAATTTTAAGATCTCATCAGGTGAGGGCCGCCTTTTGTGATGTAATAAAGTGTAGTTACTTCCACCTTTGGTTGTCCACCTACATCTGCTAAATTTGACTGGAATTCTGTGTGCAGTTTAAAATGTGCTTGCAAGTCCTTTTATACACAGTTTCCAAACATGTTTTTTAATCTGCAGAGAGAAGCTCAGTCACAGCCCGTGATTATTCAATGTAGGTGCAGGAAACTGGCTTGAAAACAGCTAGAAACATAGAAACCTAAAATTGGCATGGTAGACACACTCAGTGGATGGGTTTTGACCCCTTTCCACAAGGTACTACTTTTTTGGTTGATAAGATGGCTCATTACTGGAACATGGCTGGAAAAAACTGTAGGGTGTAGTCGGCGTCTATTGTGCGTAAGCATGTGCACAAATACTAAACATAATATAGAAGTTGCTGTTGATGTTCATTTTTATGTAACGTATGTATCATTTGATTAGTCAGCAAGACATTTGGCAGTAATATCACCCATTCACTTTGGTTCGAGTTGATCAGTCATCAGGCCTGAAAAGCTATTTGACGACAAAGAACCTGAACAGACATGAATCCTAATTGGCTGTTTGCACTTGAGGATTTTAATCTACCAACCTTTTAATGCTATCTCATGATTTGCATGTGAAAGCACAAAAGATCAATGATCCATGAACATCAATCTGTAAAATAATATTTTAGGGCCAAATGTGGCTGTACCAACCCCCAAAGAGGGTTGGGGTAAACTCCAAAGGCAAAATGGCTGTATTGATCATAGAAAACTGTTCACATGCAATATGCAGATTTCTTTTGAGGCAAGCATAGAGTGAGATAGCACTAATGTCAGCAACTACTCTAGAATACTAACCTGAGCTCTGCACTGGCACCAATATGTACAGTGCACATAGTTCTACCCTGCCTGCTGTACCCGTTTGCTCATGCTACTATTGTATTCATCCATATAATACAATATCTGTATCAATTAAGATTCATTTTGGAAAGTGACATGCAGCTTAGAAAAGGTGAGTGAGGTTTATAGGGGGGCCCTAAATGTGAATTTGACAATAAAATTCAATTTGGGAATTATTGGGAACTGATATTGTACAACACATCATTTGCAGACTATGCACATTTACAATAGGGAGTGGGGAAATTCAAGGTGTGGTTAACAGAGAGCCATGTCAAGGCTGTCTTCTGACATCTATTATGGATCATCTCTATCGACTATGGGAAAACTACAACTCATTCAGAACTCGGCTGCCAGACTATTACTACATGTAAAGCCATACATCGACAGCTCCCTGTAATGCTATGTGTATTTGACCACCGACTCCATCTTGACCATTGACTCCATTTTGTGTTAGCTTCAGTTGCCATCAGATCTGCTGCGCAGGGTTTTTCCACACAGAGCTTGTTTATCACACCGAACGTATTTTCGCTCTTCTCACCAGAGCAGGGTCATACCGTGCTAGAACATATTATGGGGAATGCAGAAGCGATATGAGTATACCAGCCTGAGAATGTTTTCATCAGGGAAAGGTACAGCTCTGTCTCAGTTATGCACATTGTGGCCTGGACAGTTGTTTTGTGTGTTTTTGATACAGACCAAGTACAGTCGGTGTTTGAATTCCATAACAGAAGGGAGGGGGGTTACTAGAATCTTCCTCTTGAGTTAGTAAGGTTTAATATATTCACTGCTGATATATTGCACATTTTTGCCTGTGATCGTTTAAATGGTATGATTATTTCTGTTTCTACACGTTTTACTTCACTTGAGTTAAATGCTTATTTTCATATATTCATGTGCTTTTATTTGATATCTGGGAAGCACCTTAATAAATTCATTACTCAGATTAAGAATTGTTTAAACAAGAGCAACACACTCCCCTGCCTTGAGGGCCCAACATTGGTTGCCTATTGCCAGAAGATCCACCTTCAAGCTGCTTTGCATCAACCTCGAAGCAATACATTCAACAGGACTGCTTTCCATCAGGAAAATAATCACCAAATACATTCAACAAAGAAACCTCTGCTCAAGATTGTCACCCTACCTTAAAACACCACCATACAAGAAAAAGACAAGAAAAAGACAATAGGTGGTCATCCTTCCCTGTTAAGCCAAGCTATGGAATTCATTACCCCCAAATATACGATCAATGGTAAATATCTTATCTTCAGAAGACTACTCAAGAGTTGGCTCTTTGCTTCATATATCTAGATATGTGTATTTTTTTAAGAAATATGTATAATTACTATTTGATAACAAAATATATACATGCTCTTTAAGCCTTTTAAACAGATGAATATTTTACTCATGGTTAAATGTATATACCTGTGCATGTGTGTGTGTAAGTGTGTCAATGTATGTGTGCCTGCAAATATGCATATATCTATATATATGTATATATATATTTAATGTGTGTATATACATATAAATGGGTATATTATTCTATGCTTAACATGTTCATAGGTCATTGCATAGTTCTTAGATAAGTTATGAATCTCTGTTTTCATTTTATCTATCACATTGAGCAAATGTTATCTTAACTATTTATCCGCAAGCATTTCGCTATTGAAATATTGAGGAAAGATAAAATAATGTTAGAAAAGTACACAATTAAATTAATTTCAAATATTGCAAATCTTGAAAGTCTGTGTTTATTCAATACAACTATAAATCTCAAAATGTTATAGCCATTATTATATTCCTTACACATATCTTCCCTTACTATGTACTTACGTATCTATTTGTTTATTATTTTAGTCCTTGTGTAAAAGAGAAAAAAAATTACTATCTCGTAAGCTTTACTCTATCTCCCCGGCACCCTATACCTCTATCAATCTATCCTGGACTCATCCCAAAACCATTCTACAACTATAACCTCCAAAATAACTCTACCTACATTTTCCTTCCTCTACCACTCCCAGCTCACCCGAAACCTCAGGTTACTACTATGATGTCCCAAATAACCATACCACATTCTCCCTCATTTGTCCCACCTTTGACTCATCCAAAACCCTATCTACTACTATCTCCCTAACCCCTTTCTACAGACTCTTCCCTCCTCCATCTCTCCTTACTGAACCCAAGCCTCATCCTATTATTGTAAACTCCCAATTAACATTTTTGGATTCTTCCCCCCTCTATCCTTCCATTACTCTAGTCAATCAAATGAACAAACTCACATATCCTCCGCTCAAATTAACTCATAGTAATGCTAATACAGTACTCATATTTCCCTATACTAATCCACCATGAATCCTTTTGGGTTCCGGAGTAGCGTGCTAATTGCCAAAAAGCACTTCGGGCTCATCAACACTTCTTTAATGGTAGTAATCACTATATAAATACAATTACAGTTACAATTACAATAAATAACATCTGCCCTGTTGTCAAGCACACCATCATGGGTTGTCTGACAAAATAGCAGACCAACGAATATAGAGACACACAAATATTGGGTCAAACATATTGATCACAAAAATATCATCCACCTATACTTATAACGGTAAGTTAAAAAATATCGGAACATAAGTATTGTTTCAAAAAAAATGTTTTTCATAATATATATGTATATTTATATATAAATAGTAAATCTTAAATATTTTAATATGTAACATTAATGTAAATTAAATAATTTTGAAGAATATTTAAAATATACATAAATATATACACACATAAAAACACACACTTATATATTTGTTTCTATATAATATTACCTACTCACGGTCCCCGGTAGGTAGTTATATTTAGGACTTAGTTTCCATAGGAAGAGCGTTTGTTGTTTTGCCGATAACTTTCCTGCTGCTTGACAAATCTTCACAACATTTTCGTAATTTATACTTTCCTCAGTTCAGCTGCTATCTTGAGAGGTTTGGGGTGATTAGTCAAGCAGGGGCTGAGAAAAAGGGGGGGGTCCAAAAGCGCATTTTCCCCATTAATTTTCCCTTAGGGTCTTTAAACACGACTACAGCCCAAACTGCTCAACGGAATTACACCAAATTTTCCAGAATGCTAGATCTTGGTACGCAGATTATGCTTTTTGTGATTTGGTGTAAATCCGTTCAATAGTTTCTGAGATATTAGAGTTTAAAAAATATAGATATATATGGCTGCGGATCCTCAGCGGATCTGAACCTGCCTATCTGGGGGAAAAGCAAGGCCTTAATGGGCTGGCCGCAGCCTGGCAGAAAAGTTGCGGCCACCATTTTCCATTTTGTTTGTGGCATTGGCTGGGGGCCGAGAGAAGTGCAAAAACACAAAAGGGGTCAGAATACAGGTATCATGACCCCGTAGGACACATAGAAGTGTGCAGAGGCATGGCTGGCTTACTCTTGGAGGGATTGTAGAAAACAGGTTGGTGCTGGTGGTTTTCCTTTGTTTTAAATGGGGGTCCAATGTGTCTGCCTTGGTTGTGTAATGATTTGCCAGTTTTTCTGTAAATTATTGAGTAATGGGATGAGTTCCTTCCATGCACATAGGTTTTCGAAATTTGTTGAGAATTTTATAAAATTCTTTATTTGGTGATTTAGCATTTTGCATTCTGGCTGAGTAGTACCTCATTTTAGCTTTTTTAATTGATGATTTGTATATTCTGTTAAGTTTGCATAGGTGAAGTTTGTCTTGAATGTTGTTTGTTTTGAGCCAGATTCGTTGAAGCCTTCTGATTTGTTGTTTTATCTTTTTTAGCTCTGTATTTATCAAAGATGTTGGTTTTCTTTTGTCCTATTTAGTTTTTTTAGTGGTACTGGGTTATCTAAAGCGTCCTGTAGCCACTCATAAAGTTTTTTAAACAGAATTTCTTGTGTCTAGATCTATGTTGGCTGTTAGTTGTGTTTGTTAGTCTTCAAAATTGTGTTTGTTCCATGGTCGATAGATGTATGTAAGTAAAGTGGTCTTGGGTGTGTTGATTTGTGGTGTTTTATGTTGGAAAGTTATGGTGGTCTGACCATGTGAGTGGTTTGATGCTTTGAACGGTAACTAGTTTTGGGTTTGCAAAAATTATATCTAGGATGTGTCCAGCGATGTGTGTGAGATTGTGTACAATCTGATGTAGGTTCAATGTACTGCACTCTTACTCAGAAGATACACAAGCAACAAGTCATAGGATTCAGTTTACGTCACATCTAAATGTCTCAGCAATTGGTGGCATCCACAAGCATTGGAGACAAATTACTTTTGTGGCAGATGACTTGCCCTTATGGTTACTGTACTTATGACAAACTGGATCGCCACTTTGAATCTTATATCCGCCCAAGAGCTACCTACAATACATTATAAGAAAACCTGCCACGAAAACAAATATCCACTTTCTTAAAACAGATAAGATGAGCATCTCCAACTGTGAACTAAAGGGTAGTTAGGAGGATGGACATAGGAACTAAAGTGTTCTCAATTTTTGAATGGTGTTCCTTCCTCTTATTTCACTAAATTGACTGGCCTTGCCTTTGGCTTCTTTCTTTCTGAAAGCCTAGGGCAAAAGTATGTGAACAAGCTGTAAGGAAGTCTCAGGAAGCTGCTATTTACATTAAGGTTTGGAGCAACCTCAGGATTCAAAGAAGCGCAAGTCCTGTGATCTGTTCTGGAAAATACAACCATATGGGCCGATGCGAGGAGAGGTGTTGACCCCTGATCAAGCAGAAATGGAGCAAAAGCCCCTTCTTTCTGTCCCTTAACCCCTCCGCTGCTAAGCCTCCCCTCTCATCCGTGCTAAGTATTTTTTTAGATATTAGGCATAGTTTGCGCTTAGGCCCCCATAACGTTTTGTCCACATAAGCTATCCACCGCAAATTTGCATCCTTTTTTCCCACATCCTGGGGATTCTAAAGGTACCAAGGGTTTTTGGATTCACCTGGTGGGGAACGTGGACAGAGAAATTAGTCAAAATACAGATCAAATTTGGGTTTTTTGGGAAAAATGAGAAAAAGTGCTGCAGAAGAAAGCATCAGTTTTTTTCTCTGCAAATGGCATCAAGGAAGGGTTTGCTGTGCTAAATACATCATCTTCCCAGCTTTCAGGAACAGGCAGACTAAAATCAGAAAACCAAAGTTTTCAACTCAGTTTTGGCATTTTAATGGGACATATGCCATTTTTCCTGTTTTTTGTGCTTTCAACCTCCTTCCAGGTAGTGACAGAAATGGCTGTGAAAGCAATGGTGGATCCCGGAAAACTATAAAAATCTGAAAAGTAGACAAATTCTGAATCCAGCAAGGGGTCATTTATGTAGATCCTTCAAGGTTTTCATATAGAAAGTAACTGTTGAAATAAAAAGAATATTGAAACTGACTTTGTCTACATTTTCATCTGCAACTTTTTCCAGCTCTGGAATATTTTCGAAAGCAATATACCATTACGACCATTAGACCCTTCAGGTTGGGGGGAAATGTACGGCTTGTAGGTTCACCAAGAAACCAAGGTACCCAGAGCCAATAAATGAGCTGCACCTTGCAATGGGTTTTCATTATGTACTATGTACCGGAAATACAGCTATTCATTTGGTAAAATATAAATGGTGATAAATAGATATCAAGAAAACCTATGTATTTTCGAAATGGGCACAAGATGTGGAGTTTAGAAGCAGTGGTTATTTGCACATCCCTGAATTTGGAGGTACCCATAATAGCATGTGCACTACAGGGCATTTCTCAAAAATACCTCTTTCTTACACACTGTCTTACATTTAGAAGGTGCAAATGCCGAGAAAGACAATTGGCATTAACATTTGTTCTGCTGTTCTGTGTTTCCCTACGTCTCTTGATAAAAATTGTACCTCTCTTGTGTGGGTAGGCCTAGTGCCCGCGACAGGAAACACCCCAAAATAAAACATGGACACATCACATATTTCAATTGAAAACACATATTTTTTGCAAAGTGCCTAGATGTTGATTTTGAGCTCTAGCTCTGCCAGCACCTAGGAAAACTTAGCAAACCTGTACATTTTGGAAAACTAGACAACTAGGGGAATCCAGGATGGGATGACTTGTGGGGCTTTGACGAGGTTCTGTCACCCATAATCCTTTGCAAACCTCACATTTTGCCTAAAAAAAGCCATTTACCTCACATTTTGGTGATGCAAAGTTCTGGAATCTGAGGGGAGCCACACACTTCCTTCCATCCTGCAGTCCCCCAAATTGAGCACACATTTCCTACCACCCAGCAATAATGATACCTCACTTGTGTGGGTGGGCCAAGTGCCTTCGACAGGGAAGGGTAAAAAATGTTTAGAGAATGAGGGGGCGCCAGAGAGTGTTGATAAGCATTTTTTTTTACAGTTTTTTAGGCTGACTATACAGTAGGCACCCACAGTGTGCAGGTAAACAGATTGGAACATTGCTCCCAGAAGCAGGGAGCTGCTGTTTAAAGCATCTCCCTTCTTGCGGGAGCAATACCGGCTCCTGCATGACTCAGGAAACCGGCTAGGAGCAAGGGGGCCTTAAGGGTTCATCCGTGGTCCTCCTTTGGCAGCAAGCATCTTGCCCGTATGCCAATTCGAAGCCATTCCTTGGAGAAGTCATTGCAATAACAATAGATTTTCATAGAACCCCAAAGCAGTATGCAAGCAAGACACTTGCTTGTAAATGTAATAGTTATGTTTTGAGATTCAGAAAAACACAGGCCCTCATTATGAGATTGGTGGGCGGCAGAGGCCGCACGCCAAACTTGTACCTCCATCTGACTGCCAGTGCGGCCAGAACACCGTCGGCCCTATTACAAGTTTCCTGCTGGGATGGCACAACAACATTTCCGCCCACCGGCTCAGTGGGAAACAGGGCCTTAACATTGATGCCAGCAATGAGGCCGTGCGGCTGTTGCAGCAGCGTCCGCTGCACTTTCCACTGGAAAGCACGACGGGGCTGTCCATGGAGGCCCCTGCACTGATCATGCCAAGTGCATTGGCAGTGCAGGGGCCCACAGGGGGCCCCTGACACCCCCATTCCACCAGCCTTTTCATGGTGGTCCAACCGCCATGAGAAGGCTGGCAGATTACGGAGTCGTAATCCCCAGGGTGGCGCTGCATGCAGCGCTACCCTGATGGATTATAACCACCGAGAACACCAGGCTGTTGACTGGCAGCAACCTGGCAGTGTCGGCAGTCGTAATGTGGTGGTCCAACCGCAACCGTGAGTCTAGAGGTCTTAAGACTGCCAGACTCGTAATGAGGCCAGAGTCTCTTCTGGCTTACTGGTAAGGATCTTAGACTGTTACTTAGTAGGTTGAAGGTTCAAGTTCTGGTATGTTATGCTGTGTCTTTTTCACCAACAAAATCTTTGGCTTGAATATTAAAGTTATGTCTGGATGCTATACACTAAGGAGTCATCTATGGACTCTGACCCTCACACTGAAGGTTCCAATCTCAGTGTGTCTCTGGTCATTTTTCTAATTTAACTTCTTGTCAACTTCAAATATTTAAGGTATGTACTTAAAGGTGATCTCACTCTTTACTTGATATTTACATTTTTTCTTTTCAATTTATCCTAAAATATATAATTCTAACTATATAATTTATTACCCTGCTGCTCAGGGCTGGGTGGGTAAACAAAGGCCACATGGACACCACAGCTAGAAAACAGAACCAAAAACCCCTAGGAATTCACTCAAAAAACCAAAGGACTCAAGAGTGTCGTGTTTAGCATTCTCAAAGATAAATATTGTGTTCAGCTATGGCTTGCAAAATGGTGCAGCCTTACCTTGTGGTTTCATCTGTCCGGCGTTTGGCAGCTTCTCAGGTGGAATGACTGATATGGTTTGGAAACTGGAAGTTTATAAGGACCAGGGGCGCTCCGACAGATACGAAAGACATGAAACATCAGTGTGCCTATGCAGCTGTATGGCCATACTAGATGTGCAAAAATCTTGATATTAGACAGGAACATTTGTGACAATATTAGAAGAACGGCATTCATCCAATGGACATGCGCAGTATTGGTATGCACAGCAACATGGTCGGAAAAATGTAGAGCCATGCCATGGAGCAACACTCTTTGATTATATGTGATTGAAAAAACTCTGCAGCAAGGAGACATAGCCCAGCATTGACTTGTGTTTTTAAACAGATAATGATTCCAGGCTGGATAATTAATTACACTTTAATTGTACACATAATCTGAATCAAACCCAACCTAATGTTTGAATAAAATAAGTTGCACATCCAGAAGAGTTGTTGAATTACAATTCCAATGGCATCCATCTAAAAAAAGGAACTGGCATTCCCATATTGTGGATTGGGAACCAGATGACCTCTGTCCAATAAGGGTCTGTTGTTTTTTCGCTGTTCCTGCAGCTCATGTCAGGTCACAGGGAGTGCAGTGTAGGGAAGGAGCCCAGATCCTTGATGTGGGCGTGCAGGTTTGGCCATATCCTTTGGCCACAAACTTTATTCAGAGAAAAGAGGACAGAAATCTCTTCATTCTCTTCAACGTATAATGATATCCAATCTGCGTACATCGTGCGGCCTGATATAACAAACAAATACAAAAAAAGATAAAAAGTGTGCTCATTAGATAGATAGTAGGTCTCCATCGGTGTACAAAAGACAAACGCATGTTTTGGGACTATATAACTCCAGTGATCTGAACGGGAAAAGCTACATTCCCTCTCAGAATGTAAAAATAAGGAGCAAGATATTCACAGCAAATGTGCCAGGGACTTTTCATCCTATACCTTCCTCATAGCCTGCCCCAGAAACAAGTAAACAAGGATTTATCTTTGCGGGAAATTGCGTGTATGCTCTCTGATCTCTTAAAAAAACACTTGCAGAGGAACACAATTTATGCTTTTCGTTGGGACGAAATCCAGAGTTACCACAATAATAAGAAGACTATTTCTTACCCTATGTCACCAATAGCTAGTAGGGCACTTTCGGAAAGAGAACAGTTTCAAAAACCCTAGAATTAGCAAAGGCTTAGGAACGCTAGTAAACATAAAGCAGGCCAAATGATGCCTTTTTTATTGAAATAGATTGTAATAGTTCAGGAAAGATCCACTAGATGGCGCCATGACCCAAGCTTCAAGAGACTCAGACAGTTGAGCTCTCTTGAAGGAGGGTTTTTTCTAAACACGAAGTGATGATGATGTGATGGGCTGCAACAGTTAGGGGCATATTTATACTCTGTTTGCGCTGAATTAGTGTCATTTTTGTACGCTATTTCGGCGCAAACTAAGGGCCAGATTTATACTTTTTCACGCAAAACTGCGTTAGCGCACTTTTGCAGGAAAAAGTATAGCGCCATTCCATGACGCTGGCCGGGTGCCATATTTATGGAATGGCACTAGCCGGTTCTAATGCCCTGGAAAGTATGCTAACAGGGCGGGGGAGGCATAGGGGAAACCGCAGCTTTTGCACCGAATTATGGCACTATACTGTTTAGAGGCAGAAAAATGCTTCTAAGCAGTGTAGCGCCATTTTTTGGCGCACAACTTCTATGGATATGGCTCCTGTCTTATTAAAGGCAGGAACCATGCCCACTACCCCAATGGCCATGCCCAGGGAATGAATGTCCCCTGGGCATGGCCACTGGGGCCAGTGGCGTGCAGGGGGGCCCAAGTCAGGGCCCCCGGGCGGGAAAAAATAAAAAAAATAATACTTAACGGGACTTACCTGGGATGGGTCTCCCATCCTGTGGTGTCCCTCTGGTGTGGGTGAGGGTGGGTGGCAGTGTCCGTGGGGCCAGGGAAGGGCATCTTTGGGCACTTTCTATGGTTTCTGACCATGGAAATATGCCTACAGCTCCCCTTACGCCTGCCCATACCCAGGTGTTAAATAATGGGGCAAAGCAAGCTTAGCGCCATTATTTAAGGCCCTCATACCCCCATGCTGGATTTTAGCACGGGGGGATAAACATGGCGCAAAGGCCATATCGTCCTTTTCTGTACGGGAACGCCTACCTTGCATCTCATTGCCGCAAAGTTTGAATGATCTGCTTCTACGAATGAAAAACAGCTGAGAAAAATAGAAAAAGTGATGGTGGCCCGCTTGAGTTAATCCTAGACACTGTTATTTATTTAGGCCAAAAACTAGTCCACAATATTTTGCATACTATGCAACCACAGACGAGAACCAGTCATTAGCAATTCAGTCTTGGTTGTGTAGGCATCACCTTCACCACCGAGTTATAATCAAAGTGAGCTTGTTTTTGAGAAGCAAAAAACTAATGTCCCTGATGTAGGAAGTTGGCTCTGTATGCACTATTTCAAAGTAAGGAATAGTATGCACAGAGTCCAAGGGTTCCCCTTAGAGGGAAGATAGTGGCAAAAAGAGATAATACTAATGCTCTATTTTGTGGTAGTGTGGTCGAGCAGTAGGCTTATCAAAGGAGTAGTGTTAAGCATTTGTTGTACACACACAGGCAATAAATGAGGAACACACACTCAGAGACAATTCCAGGCCAATAGGTTTTTGTATAGAAAAATATCTTTTCTTAGTTTATTTTAAGAACCACAGGTTCAAATTTTACATGTAATACTTTGAATGAAAGGTATTGCAGGTAAGTACTTTAGGAACTTTGAATAATCACAATAGCATATATAGGTTTCAAATAAAACACATATAGCTATTTTAAAACTAGACACAGTGCAATTTTCACAGTTCCTAGGGGAGGTAAGTAATTGTTAGTTCTTGCAGGTAAGTAAACCACCTACGGGGTTCAAGTTTGGGTCCAAGGTAGCCCACCGTTGGGGGTTCAGAGCAACCCCAAAGTTACCACACCAGCAGCTCAGGGCCGGTCAGGTGCAGAGTTCAAAGTGGTGCCCAAAACGCATAGGCTTCAATGGAGAAGGGGGTGCCCCGGTTCCAGTCTGCCAGCAGGTAAGTACCCGCGTCTTCGGAGGGCAGACCAGGGGGGTTTTGTAGGGCACCGGGGGGGACACAAGTTAGCACAGAAAGTACACCCTCAGCAGCACGGGGGCGGCCGGTTGCAGTGTGCAAACACACATCGGGTTTTCAATTGGAATCAATGGGAGACCAAGGGGTCTCTTCAGCGATGCAGGCAGGCAAGGGGGGGGCTCCTCGGGGTAGCCACCACCTGGGCAAGGGATAGGGCCTCCTGGGGGTCACTCCTGCACTGGAGTTCCGATCTTTCAGGTCCTGGGGGCTGCGGGTGCAGGGTCTTTTCCAGGCGTCGGGATATGGGAGTCAGGCAGTCGCGGTCATGGGGAGCCTCGGGATTCCCTCTGCAGGCGTCGCTGTGGGGGCTCAGGGGGGGCAACTCTGGCTACTCACGGTCTCGTAGTCGCCGGGGAGTCCTCCCTGAAGTGTTTGTTCTCCACAAGTCGAGCCGGGGGCGTCAGGTGCAGAGTTGCAAGTCTCACGCTTCTGGCGGGAAACGCAGTTGTCTTTAAGTTGCTCCTTTGGAAACAAAGTTGCAGTCTTTGGTGAACAGGGCCGCTGTTCTCTGGAGTTTCTTGGTCCTTTTAGAGCAGGACAGTCCTCTGAGGATTCAGAGGTCGCTGGTCCTGGGGAAAGCGTCGCTGGAGCAGTGTCTTTAGAAGTGGGGAGACAGGCCGGTAGAGCTGGGACCAAAGCAGTTGGTGTCTCCGTCTTCTCTGCAGGGTTTTTCAGCTTAATCAAATCAAATCAAATCAAATCATTAACATTTATAAAGCGCGCTACTCACCCGTGCGGGTCTCAAGGCGCTAGGGGAAAAGGGCGGGGGGGGGGGTTACTGCTACTCGAAAAGCCAGGTTTTTAGGAGTCTCCGGAATGCGGAGTGGTCCTGGGTGGTCCTGAGGCTGGTGGGGAGGGAGTTCCAGGTCTTGGCTGCCAGGAAGGAGAAGGACCTTCCACCCGCAGTGGAGCAGCGGATGCGAGGGACGGCAGCGAGCGCGAGGCCCGAGGAACGGAGGAGACGGGTGGGGGCGTAGAAGCTGAGGCGACGGTTGAGGTAATCCGGTCCCTTGTTGTGGAGGGCTTTGTGTGCGTGGGTGAGAAGTCGGAAGGTGATCCTTTTGCTGACTGGGAGCCAATGCAGGTGTCTCAGGTGTGCGGAGATGTGGCTGTTGCGGGGTCCGTCGAGGATGAGGTCCTCTTCTTCTTAGGTTGCAGGAATCTCAGTTCCTAGGTTCTGGGGATCCCTTAAATACTAAATTTAAGGGCGTGTTTAGGTCTGGGAGGGCAGTAGCCAATGGCTACTAGCCCTGAGGGTGGGTGCACCCTCTTTGTGCCTCCTCCCTGAGGGGAGGGGGGCACATCCCTAATCCTATTGGGGGAATCCTCCATCTGCAAGATGGAGGATTTCTAAAAGTCAGAGTCACTTCAGCTCAGGACACCTTAGGGGCTGTCCTGGCTGGCCAGTGACTCCTCCTTGTTTTTCTCATTATCTCTCCTGGACTTGCCGCCAAAAGTGGGGGCTGTGTCCAGGGGGCGGGCATCTCCACTAGCTGGAGTGCCCTGGGGCATTGTAACACGAAGCCTGAGCCTTTGAGGCTCACTGCTAGGTGTTACAGTTCCTGCAGGGGGGAGGTGTGAAGCACCTCCACCCAGAGCAGGCTTTTGTTTCTGTCCTCAGAGAGCACAAAGGCTCTCACCGCATGAGGTCAGACACTCGTCTCTCAGCAGCAGGCTGGCACAGACCAGTCAGTCCTGCACTGAACAATTGGGTAAAATACAGGGGGTATCTCTAAGATGCCCTCTGTGTGCATTTTTTAAATAAATCCAACACTGGAATCAGTGTGGGTTTATTATTCTGAGAAGTTTGGTACCAAACTTCCCAGTATTCAGTGTAGCCATTATGGAGCTGTGGAGTTCGTTTTTGACAGACTCCCAGACCATATTCTCTTATGGCTACCCTGCACTTACAATGTCTAAGGTTTTGCTTAGACACTGTAGGGGCATAGTGCTCATGCACCTATGCCCTCACCTGTGGTATAGTGCACCCTGCCTTAGGGCTGTAAGGCCTGCTAGAGGGGTGACTTACCTATGCCACAGGCAGTGTGAGGTTGGCATGGCACCCTGAGGGGAGTGCCATGTCGACTTAGTCATTTTCTCCCCACCAGCACACACAAGCTGGCAAGCAGTGTGTCTGTGCTGAGTGAGGGGTCCCTAGGGTGGCATAAGACATGCTGCAGCCCTTAGAGACCTTCCCTGGCATCAGGGCCCTTGGTACCAGGGGTACCAGTTACAAGGGACTTACCTAGGTGCCAGGGTTGTGCCAATTGTGGAAACAATGGTACATTTTAGGTGAAAGAACACTGGTGCTGGGGCCTGGTTAGCAGGGTCCCAGCACACTTCTCAGTCAAGTCAGCATCAGTATCAGGCAAAAAGTGGGGGGTAACTGCAACAGGGAGCCATTTCTTTACACCTGACATCCTGGGTGTCTTCTCCATGGGGGGCATTTTTATTTTTTTCTGTTCAGGACAACCAAGGTTTTTCTCTTAGAGCGCTCCCTAAATATTGTGAATAGCCTAACGTACTTAGACCAACAGCCCAATATCAGCAGAACCATGACTTTGAGGGCTCTGGCAGAGGTGGCTATGGTAGTGGAAACACTGCGATTGGACTGACTCTACATAGAGCAGGGGAACTAACAGTTGGCAGACCGGGGTACCCTCTCCACCAAACTCTCAATAACCCCTTAGGTTTTGTTACAAGATTCCTTGCTGCCAGCACGCTAGATGTTGCTTCAGAGCAAGGTCTAGAAAAGGTAGGTGGCTGATAATAGAAGGAGGAAACAAAAATGGGAGAAAAATAGCATATAATGAGGGAGACATTGGAGGCATCTGCCACCTTCCTTCCTAACCTTTTCTGCTAGGCTTTAAGTGTCAGGGGTAGACAGTGTGTGCTCAGCAATGGCAGCAATTTAATACAAGCATATGGAATGCAATGGGTCTCACACGTGCTTGATTTAGAGCTACTGGCGTTGTAAATGCATAACTGGACTTTTCTTGCCACATAAATTGGTCAACACTGCCGCATAATTTGGTCCTCTCTGCCACATAACACCAGCAGCCCTGCATATAACTGAAGCACTTCCATTTACCTTCAGCAGAAGCAAACAACACAGCTGCAGCCCACTTGCCTCTGCCTGTCTTTTGGCCCCCAGACCAGTCCAGACTGTAACTATGTTAATCTACTGAGGAGATCTAATCAGAGCAATCCCCTTTTGCAGTGTGAGGCAGAACAATGTATACTGGACAATCCTTCTGTAATCTCGGATGTTGCAAAGTAATCATAATAATCTCTTGGCATATATGGCATGCTAGAATAATCAAAGTAATCTCAATCTGTAAAGAAAAGCAGGGATAAATTAATCACAGTAACCTTCTTTATTCTCATGCCGTTATCTCCATGGAGTAAATTGCTTCTGTATTGTAGTACAAAGGAATGTAATATGGGCAATTACTTGCTGTAATCTGAAATGTAGTAAAGTGCTCTGTTGAAAAAATATGACAGACTAAATAATCTGTGATTTAATAAAGGGTTAATGCGAGTAGGCTTCCTTGAATTAATATAGAGCAACAGCAGCAACCTAAGAAGGCCTCCAGCGCAACTTAAACATCATAAAAAAAGACTGTGATGCATAATGAATTCATGTAAAACACAAACAAATCCTTTCAGAGCATCTCACCCTGCCATTTTAGATTGTAATCTCCACAGTCTGCTCACCATCAGCGTCTCACAAGCAAGAGCGCATGCTCTAGCGTCGGGGCAAAAATTGCTGTATTGTGGGATTTGTACTCATTTTTAGCACACCACGCTACACAATCCAGCGATAAAAACTTTAATCCTACCCGTTTCCCAAAACCTCACTATGCAGGTGTAGCTGTGGTTTAGAAGTTGTAGACCAGTTTCTTTGCCAGCATGCCTCAGTGCAGAAGCCAGTAACTCATCCAGTCCAGCTCTGATGTATCCTGGTTTGTGCAGTGCTGCGTTAGTAACAAAATAATCAGGACTACAAACAGAAAAAAGAAAATACATAAGACCGGGAGACAAACACTGCCCATCCAGTTTGCACCTTGGATAAAACTATGATTAACCATTGTGTGGCTGTCGTCCGCGTCTCTGCCCTCGTCCTTAGGTGAAGTGTGTGTTTGTGTGTGTGTGTGTGTGCACGCTTGCTGGTAAACAGACACAATGATGCACCGTGGAAGTTTAATCATGCCCCTTGTTTACAATAGCGCACCATAAAGAAGGTCCAAAAGTTGTTTTTTGGAGGTGTCTGTTGACTTCAGTCTGTACCCACTGGTAGAGAGGCTCGTTGGTGCATTGTGGGAGTTGACACCCATGGTCCCGGCATGCCCTGGGGCAGAATCCTGATGGTCACTTACCTGCAGGATGCCCCTACGGTTCGCCCCCTGTACTCACAGCGGCACAAACGGGTGCTGGTGCCCGTGTACTTTAAAAAGCAGCTTCTACTATGACATTCCACCCTGCTACGCCACTTCTGACTTGTGATTGCCGAGCTACTCTTGGGAGTACATCAGAACAGACTGGAATACATTTAGAAACTCACCACACATACACACGGTGACGAATACAGACATACCCCTATACATCTACCCTCATGCTCACAGACACAAATAAAACTGGAAGTGATCAACTGCAATCCCTCCGCTATAGTTCGCAGTGCATGAAACTTGAAAACGTCATGGAGCATGACGCGAAGGGGAGGTGGAGTTTGCTCTTGAACCTGCCATATCTGCGAGATGCAAAGGGGAGAGACAAAAGAGAAAAGTACTTCGCCTGCACTAAAGTATATGGGTGATCGTGCAATAAGCCATGTAACAGGGTCAGTCTGCAAGGCGGTAACAAGCCACCCTCAATGCGGGACAAACGTAAGGCATTTACCAACAACATCAAGGGATTTTTTAAAAGCACGCCCAGGAACGAATGAATGTGAGGTCGGCATGGTTAAAGCCCACAGATAGATAACAACACGTCGGAAAGCAGAGCTTGCTCGCTGCTACGCTCAACCTAATGACACAAAAAGTTGACCTCATGCCCATACCTTTACTAGCAAAAATACTGGTTTCTTTACGGACAAATTCGTCAAGTACCCATGAGGAATTTCAAGTCAGTAATGCAGTCCCTGTTATTTTTCACACGCTTTACTTCATGTTGATTGGTATATGTGTCCCGATTTCCCACAAGTATTTCCTTTCCCCAGATGTGTTTCTGTTGTTTTGTTTTTCATGGAACATAGGCATCTTCTGTAGCACGTGCTGCAAAGTGAATTGCCTCTAGGTGTCTGGAGTATTTTAGGGTGTGGTGAGTGTTCACTGTAGGCCATGATTGGGAAATCTGGAGTTGAGACAGGAGGAAGTGCACATTTTTGACAGTGCCTTTAACAAAGGAGTTCTGAAGAAATGCGCATCCAGCCTTAGCCTCTCCAAAGAGCACAAAGAGCGATGCCACTTACACCAAGTGTAAGTGATGGACTATGGAATGCTGGGTGAATGAGGCCCACAGCTGCCAGAATTTAGACAGGGCCAAAAGAAAATGGTGTGTGCTTCTGTGTGTGTACATGGGCACGTGTGCATGCATGTGTGTATGTGTGAGACATGCAGCTGAAGTGACCTCAGAAAGAGATGTGTGGAGAAGAAGGACTTCCGTGAAGAACGCAAAGATGGAGATTCTAGTGAGAAGGGGCATAGCTTGGTCAGTAAGATTGGGGGGCGAGCTTCAGATTTCCCAGCAATCACTCTGACATATAGGGCCTCATTCCAACCCTGGCGGTCTATGACGGAGGGACGCGGAAGCACCGCCAACAGGCTGGCGGTGCTTCAGAGCCCATTCTGACCGCGGCGGTAAAGCTGCGGTCAGAAAAGGGGATCCAGCGGTTTCCCGTCGGAATACCCCTGGCTGGGCTGAATCTCCATGGCGGCGCTGCTTGCAGCGCCGCCATAGAGATTCCGACCCCCTTCCCGCCATCCTGTTTCTGGCGGTTTTTACCGCCAGGAACAGGATGGCGGGAACAGGTGTCTTGGGGCCCCTGGGGGCCCCTGCACTGCCCATGCCATTGGCATGGGCAGTGCAGGGGCCCCCTAACAGGGCCCCACAAGGATTTTCACAGTCTGCATTGCAGACAGTGAAAATTGCGACGGGTGCAACTGCACCCGTCGCACCCCTGCAACTCTGCCGGCTCCATTCGGAGCCGGCTTCATTGTTGCAGGGCCTTTCCCGCTGGGCCGGCGGGCGATCTTTTGGCGGTCACCCGCCGGCCCAGCGGGAAAGTCGAAATGACCCCCGCGGTCTTTCGACGGGGTAACTCTGGCGGGCGGTGTCCGCCGCCCGCCAAAGTCAGAATGACACCCATAATGTTTAAATAAATTATACAACAAACAGGTGCATGAGAGGGGCTTAAGGGGCAAGAAAAAGGGAGAGGAATGTCAGAGTGGTAGGGGTACTTAGTGAGAGAAAACACATTATTTTGTGAAATAACCAACATTTTCGAAGTCTTTCCAAACAGAGAGAGCGAGTTTGCATTTTTGTCTGTGTGTGTAAAAATTCCTGGTGAAATCCGACAGACACCTCACCATACCTCACTGAAAGAAACTGCATCCAACTATTTATCACACAATACAATTATTAGGGTGGTGTAACACCCCAAACACCACCCCTGAAGCTACGGCTTTGCTGATGTGAATAGTCGAAGTAGTTATTCATTTACCTGATGTTGCATGAAAATCAATACTAAGACGCAATATTAAAGCCAATAGGTATGACTTGTTGTAGATGTATGTGTTCCTTGTTGTGAGATGTTTTTGAATGCACTAACAAAAAACGCAGAAGGAGATACCCTAATACTGTTCAGGTGGCACACTATAGCAGTCACTGGATTCTAATTGACACTTTGGGCTGCACCTATAATTGCATAAGTCATGTCTCTTGGATTGCTAAGTGCAGTTCTTTGAACACACCCATTTTTGAGATCATGCAAATAATATATTTCGCGTGGAGAAAACTATTGTAACTCTGACCATGATTGTGTGTTTCCTGAGTGAAACCGACTCACACTCACACCATGGTCTGCTGAAGGTAAAAGTGAGCCCCCCCACCCACCACCCCACCATTTAACTTGCTACCTGACATCTGGAAGCTTGTGGCGAGGAGCAGCTTATAGCTGCAAGTAGGTGGGCCTCAGGGGGCGTCTGGTGGCCATGAGAAGGTGAGAAATGATGGCATCCATGTGAGCAGGGCTCAGGCCTTAGTTATTTCTGTGGAAGGCAGATGCTTCTCTGCAGTTTTTGGTGTGTTCTTAGTGTCGGGTTGCACCACCGTCAGAGAGGACAGGGGTTGTATTAGCATGCCAAGCTCCACACCTTCCAAATGTGACTCATATATGGAAGTTCAGCATTTCTAAGGGGGCCTGCCAGCCCATAATGAGACTATACACTTATTTTATCATTTGGCAGAAGTACTGGAATGATATGTGTTATTTGGGCAACCCCCGTAAAGTGATTTAGAGCCGTATTTAGAATTTGTTGGAGGGGGAGCATCTCCTTAAGCCACCAACACTTCTGCCCCACCAAACTGATGCTTTCCTGGCTGTATTCAGATCCATGGGAAGCACCAGGTTTGCACTGGCAGACCATCCATTGGCTCTGTTGGTGTCAAGTTTTGTCCTGGTTGACGGTCTGCCAATGGTTTGGCAGGCCCAGTGGTGGTCATATCACTCTATTGAGGGCAGGACTACCATCACTCATGTTTCCCGCCAGTGTCTGCCATGTAAGCCATGGCAAATTCAGGTAGGGAGAAAGCAAAATGGCCCCATGTGGAGGAAGTAAACTCCGTGTGCACTGGGATATTTATTTTTTGCTCAGAGAAAAGAAACTTTTACTTTCAGAGATCTTCTTCCTCTGTGGAAAAATGGTCGCAGAGTGGGTGCTTTAAACATTGTGCCCGCTTCAGTGCCTTAAAGGGAGCCACTATGGTGGCAGCTCCCTTTATGGCACAGAGATCCCAACAGACTGCAGGAGATCCCCTGGCAAATGGTCCTCAGCCAGAGGAGAAGACAACATGACTATCGACTCCATTGTAGACTAGTGGTCCATCCATCACATTCGAAATGAGCCCCTTAACCTCGTAGGATGAAACAGAGAAAGCAGATATTTGCACTAAAAGCTCTTCTCAATAATGAATTGGTTCTAACACTTCAGAGGCAGTATCAGGCATCAGGTGCACTGGTCATGTTTGCGCCGTGCTGCATATTTAAATGTGCGTCAGGAGCAAACATGAATAGTACATTCAGTCACAATTAATACAAACTCAGAGCTGCCCTGGGGCAGTACAGTCAGTAAAATATGGAGCGACTGCTTCAATCAGCTGCTCCTTGTTTCATTCTGCAGACGGTATCCGGCTGCACTTTAGTGAGGGGAAGAGATCTCCCTGCAGGAAGGAGCAGTGAGTGACTGCACCTGCCCTAGGTGCGATTTCTGGCTGGTCCATGGGACTCCCTTTGTCCTCTCAAGAGGGCCCCCCTCAGGGCGCACACTGACAGTGCGCCATCTTTATTGGTGGTTCACTGTCAGTGCACCTGCTAACAGCTTCTTTACCTCTGCATCAACATCCACAATACAGCACGGGTGCAGAGGAAAAGAGATTCCTTCATTTGCATGGGGCCACACCAACGTTCAAATAAAGGAATGCCCGCCCGAGATAAAGCTGTTTCTACGTGTATGCCAGCGCTCTCAGCGTTACAGAAGGTGCTGCACAAGTGTCTGTGGCTCCCTTCTGTAATACCAAAGTGCCCTGGGGACACAAGAGAGTAGGCACACATGCCTATTGCACCCGCAGGACACTTTGCGTAATATGACCCCAAGTGTCCTTCAAGTCTAAGGACCCCAATTTCCCAACTGCTGTATTGATTTACCCAGAATCTTTTGGTGTCATTCATAGATACTATGTTTTGAGCGTGTGGCAGCTATTTTCACAAATCAGGCCCATCCGAGCCAAAATGTGTACTGTATGAATCAAAAATTGTCCACAATACATAATGAAGGGAAATGAGGCACTCCCCTTCATCTTCATCACTCTCAAATCCAAATCACTCCAAGAAGATATCCCTTCACTAATACTAGTTCTGCGAGACACTGATTGTTAGAGCTGCACAGGAGATTGTATTACTTTTGTTTGGAAGGTGAAAGGTACTTGAATGGTTGTTTTCCTTACTGGTAGGCAGGTAGGTGTGACTGGACAGTGTGCATGAGCCGGGTCAGGGGACAGTGACAGTGATTGTAGGGGCATGATTGGATGGACTCTGCAGATCCCGGGATACTGAACTGAGAATGTTCAAATGTGTTCTGGCAGCGTTGGAGTTAACCTGGGAACAGCTTGTAGAAGGCAAACATTAAGGGTTAAATGTATCATGCATTTTTGCGGTTGCAAAAGGCGATTGCAAAAATGCATTTTGGTATGTATAAATTCCAATTTGTGATTCGGAAACTTATTACTGAATCGCAGATTGGAATTGTGACTGCATACTGATTCAGTATTAGGAAAGGGCGGGTCAAAGGCGTCCTTTCCTTCTACCAAATCGCAGGGGTATGGAGCACACAAAAAATAATAATAATGTCCCTCTATTGTCAATATTCAAACAGTCATTGTACACTTAAACATATAAGAAGAACATAATATGAATTTCCACTGAAGTGGTACCAATGCAAAATATAGTAATATATAATATATATATATCAGGTTAACTTTGGATCTGTAGAGACATTTTTCAAAAATGGAGATATCTAATCACAGATTTTCGTGATTTTTGGAATGAATTTGGACAAAAAATCTGTGATTAGATATCTCCATTTTTGAAAAATGTCTCTACAGATCCAAAGTTAACCTGACATCCAAATATAGGGTGCCTTTACGAATAGTATGTCGTCCAAAAGTCGGTCCTTCAGTAGGTGGAAGCCGTTAGCGAAGGACCGACTTTTGGACGACATACTATTTCGTGATTTTTGGAATGAATTTGGACTAACTTTTCGATCTTAAAGCAACAATTGTTAAAGCCTTGATAAAGTCCCTTGCAGGACGAAACACGTGTCGGCTGAGTTTGGAAGAACTGGAGAATCCTTCTTTCCATCTGGATGAAAACAATCCCTTCCGCTTCCTAAACTTTCAGAGTGGATAGTTTCTACCCCTATAACCATCTTGATTTGGACTTTGAATGATCATAATAGGGGACGAAACACTCTTATGTTGGTTTAACATATATATTTGTTTAATGTCTGGCGAATGTTTGGATTCTGTTATGTAGTAATTTTTTAGTCTTATTATTAACAAATTCCTTTGGGAATTCATTTTCTATTGTGTTACATCCAAATTAAATGTTTTTTTTTTTTTTTAAATATGTTTTTATTGTTTTACCAGCCAAGTGGCAACATATTAAATGAAATACAAGAGGTTACATTATGTCTCATCATGCATTATACATATAATTATTACGTATCCCGTGCGAGTGCACCATTACCCGGATTGGGCCTTGCGGGTTGTGTAATTACACTCGAGGTATATTTGACACGTGCGAAATTATTCAAGAAACAAGAGACATAGAGAAGAGAGAGTAAGATAGGAGCTGAGGCGGCTCTGGTGGACACACACTGAGGGGAGGGCGGGGACCGGCAGGGGAGGTGGGGAGGGCCCAGGAAAAGGGGGGGGGGCAGTTGTCGGGGGGGCAAGAAGCATCCCACGCAAGCTGTGCATAACGATTGCATGAACATCCCCGCAACTTCGCTGCACCAGCACTCAACCACGCTGCCCCAGGACCACAGGGGACCGGCCCACTGTTAGCCGTGGAACGCCGTGCATGGGCAGCGGGCCACAGTAGGAGGAACCAGCAGGGTTCGAGGCCACTCAGCCCCAGTGCCCCCCAGCGCACCACAAGGCTCCAGCGATGCGCCCAGGGCACACGTGAAGGGCATCGGAGTTTTATATTGGTTCATTTTTTTTTTTATTCCCTCCCCCTCCTCCCCCGTGCAACTCAATCAACCCATGCATCAATGTTTCACTGTAGCCGTTGAGGTGATGTCAGTTATCTCTTTCTCTTCTGTTTAGGGAGGGCGTTCACCCCATCCAAATTAAATGTTTATGACTTATCTATTAAAAATCTTTTTGCTCTTTTAACTTTTCAATTACTATATTTTGCATTGATACCACTTCAGTGGAAATTCATATTATGTTCTTCTTATATGTTTAAGTGTACAATGACTGTTTGAATATTGACAATAGAGGAACATTATTATTATTTTTTGTGTGCTCCATTCTCATTTCTCTATAAATTTAACTTGTTGGTACAGGTGTTCCTGTCCCGATACACATGCTTGACAACAGGCATGTTTTGAATGTGTGAGCACCTAAACAATACTCGGTATTATAGGAATGTGCGGCAATTCTTAGGTTTTCTGGTGTCCATTTCCTTTAATGAGAAAAACAAAAATCGCAGGGGTATGCAGGAATGTTTTGTGACCTAAATGCGGTCGCAAAACATTCAGTTTTTACCACCTACTTCAAGTAGGTGGTAACCCATTCGCAAAGAGGAATTGGTCCCCAAGGGAACCCTTCCCCTTTGTGAATGCATGCAAAAAAAAAATTTTAAGAGCAGCCAGTGGTCCCATGTACCACTGCCTACTCTTAAAAAATGAAAAGAAAACTTTTCATTTTCCCTTTTTAAACGCATCCCCTTTTCCATTAAGGAAAACCAGCTGCATTCAAAATAGCTTTATTTAAAAGCAATCACAGACATGGTGGTCTGCTGAGCCCAACAAGCTACCATCCCTGTGAATATAGCCATGCACACTGGGTTGCAAATTGCCACCTACCTCATGAATATTAATGAGGTAGGTCGATTTGCGAGCCATTGGGAATCGCTAAATGAAACTCCTGGAGTTTCATACATTCAAATAGCGATTACGTAATTGCGATTCACAGATAATCGCAATTAGGTAATCACTCTGTGGAAAAACTATACATCTGGCCCTAAATGATTGGACGGATGGTGAAAGTTACAAGTGGGATCCTGCTCCATCTCCAGAGATGTGCCATGCCACTGACCGTGCACACTGTAACGTGATTCTACCACAATTGATCTGCCTGGGATTTCAGGCACAGAAAATTGAGCTGTGTGGTCCCATGGCACACAAGGAGGATCAGCTCCTCACATCAAGTCACAGAATCCCATCACTTATGTCATCGCTAGCTTTTCTCCCCCCTCAGAGAAGGTGACTGAGACTCTCCAAAGGTACGTTATTGGTAGGGCACAGAGCCACATGGGTGAGACATACATCAGGATAATGGGTACCTCCATTTAAGGCATGATTCAGGGCTGCCACTATTGGTGCTATCTTTGATAATCTGGTTGGTAACAGATAAAGTATCTTAGATGAATCGGGGCGGCGTTATGCTCAAGAATAGATAAGGTAATGTGCACCTAACAGAATCAAAATCACCAGGAAACAGGCAGCATTAAATAAGTCATACGACTCAAGGAGGCTCAGGTTCAATAACGTTAGAAACTATAAAAGGTTTATTTAGTCATTCTTAAAAGTGCAAATCAGGAGGCAAAAACAATAGTTAGTCAAAATGCATGGTAAATCGATATTGTAATTTATAAGAATCAATCAAATGCAGCAAATAGGCTGACATAAAGTCAAGTCTCAGAGCAAAAATATTGTGGACCTCATTTACAAGAATCTGACACATCAGCCTGATGCATCAGATTTCTTGCGCTGCCCTACGATTCCCTAACGATGCCATGGATGCACTGTATTTACAATGCAGAGCTCCATGGCACACGTTTTCACAGATGCGTCAGAAATTTTGATGCATTGGTGGACTAGCATAAAAAAATTACCCTACTCAAGAAATGCGAGGAGGCCCCCATAGAGAAAAGCCCTGTGTCAATTTTTCGGCTGGTCTGAGCAGACAGTGAAATTCTGATGCAGTGAAGTCGCAGAATGACAAAGTGAAATGTTGTAAATTTCAATGTGTCAGTTTTGCGTGGCTTTCCCCGTTGGAACGCAAACCCTGCATACATTATACCTGGTGCGGGAATAATGTGATGCAAGGCTTTGCAAACTGATTCAATGGGCCCAATGTGTTAGTTTATAAATCTGGAGCAGTGTAAAGCACAGCTAGTGCCACCGTCGCTAAGCCTTATGCAAGAGACAGACTGATGAAGGTCTGCTCTGTAGGTTGAGGCAAACCAGACTAGGCTCACTTCCCAGATGTAGCCCTCATATAATAAAATACACAGTGAAGATCACATGGTCAGCATAAGGTGATGTGACAGAATTGTTCACCAAGCCAAGACCAGACTTACAAGATGCTCAACTTGAATTGTCTGCTATAATACAATTTGTGGACGGTTCTTGTTTGAGAGACCATTATGGTACATAGAGAGCAGCATATGCAGTTTGCACCACATCAAATAGTGTGGAAGCATCATAATTGTGTGATGCACCTTCAGCACAGGTAGCAGAATTAATTGCATTTATGAGAGCATGCTTCTTATCTAATGAATTGAGTGCTAGAATCTACACTGACAACGAGTATGGTTTCAGCGTGGGCCACAATTTCGGACAATTGTGCCACAAATGTGATTTTATGACATCTTCCGGTGTCCATCAAGGGACATACAATTTGAAATTGTTAAGAGCATAGCAGGTACTTAAAGGGATTTCCGTGGTAAAATGAGCTGCCCATAGATCAGAAACAGATATTTTAACACTGGGAAATAATTACGCAGAGGAAGTAGTTGTAGGAAAGTACCCTCTTTCTGACATGGTTACCCCCCACTTTTTGCCTGTTGTCAGTATGTTTTGACTGTGTTCACTGTGATCCTGCTAACTATGACCCCAGTGACTGTGCTCCCTCCATTTAAACTTGTTTGCTGAGACCACAAAGACCCCATATTTGGCATACTGGTGCCCCTTTATAAGTCCCTAGTATATGGTACGCAGGAACCCAGGGCATTGGGGCACCAGGGGACCCGCATGGACTGCAGCATGTATTATGCCACCCATGGGAGTCCGTGCAAAGTGTATCTACAGGCCTGCCATTGTAGCCTGCGTGAAAGGGTGCATGCACCCCTTTCACCACAGGGCAATAAACCAGGTCACTGTAAGTCACCCCTATGGTAGGCCCTCCTAGCCCAGAGGGCAGGGTGCAAGTACTTATGCGTGAGGGCACCCCTGCATGAGCAGAGGTGCCCCCACAAACTCAGCTCCATTTTCATGGACTTTGTGAGTGTGGGGATGCCATTTTACATGTGTACTTGACATAGGTCACTACCTATGTCCAGCTACATAATGGTAACTCCGAACCTGGGCATGTTTGGTATCAAACGTGTTGGAATCATACCCAAATACTGTTGCCACTATTAGAAGTTTGATTCCATGCACCCTGGGGGCTCATTAGAGGACCTCCTGCATTGCTCCTACCGGGTTTTCCGGGCAGCCCAAGCAGCTGCCACCCCTCAGGCAGGTTTCTGCACTCCTCCTGCTTGAGCAGGACAAGCCCAGGAAGACAGAACAAAGGATTTCCTTTGGGAGAGGGAGGCAACACCCTCTCCCATTGGAAATAGGTGTTACATGGCTTGAGTGGGATAGCTTTCCCAAGCCACTGGTATGCTTTGAAGGGCACATTTGGTGCCCTCCTTCTATAAACCAGTCTGCACCAGTTCACGCACCGCCAGTCCCTGCTCTGGCGTGAAACTGGACAAAGGGAAGGGGAGTGACCACTCCCCTGTCCATCATCACCCCAGCGGTGGTTCCCAAATCTCCTCCAGATGGTCCCTTGATTCTGCCTTCTTGAATCCAAGGTGGGCAGAGGTCGCTGGGAGCATCTGAGGGGCCAGGTCAGGCAGGTGACGTCAAGAACCACTCCTGATAGGTGGTCACCTGGCTAGGTGACCAATCCCCCTTCCAGGGCTATTTAGGGCCTCCCTCTTGGGTGGATCCTCAGACTTGATGGGCAAGGCTCCATCAGGGCTCCTCTGCACTGTTTACTTCGGATTCTGGCCACTAGAACCGCAACTGGACTCCACAGGAACCTACAATCTGGAGCTACAGCGATGACTTCACCCTGCAACATTGTTTTTTCCAGCTCCTTCCAGAGACTGCAACATTTCCCTGGCTGTGCATCCTCTAAGGGCAGCAGGTCTTCAGCCTCCACAAGAAGCAACAAGGAATCTCCCTTGGAGTGAAGGGGTCACTTCCCTGCATCCGCAGGCACCAACTGCAAGGACGACTGGTTGCACGGATCTCCCCTCATCCTAAGCTGCCTGGATCCTGCATCACGGGTGGTGGTTTGGAGTAGTCATCTTGGTCCTCTCTGACAGCTGTCCAACTTTGATGAAGGTAAGCCCTTGCCTTCCCACGCAGCACAGTACTCCCTTGCACATGTCTTGCAGCTACCAAGGCTTGTTGGCATCTCCTCCAAGGGATCTTCAGGTTCAGTGTAGCCCCCGCCCCCAGCACTCTTTCCTGTGATGCACAGCCCTCTGTGTGCTTCTCCTGCGACATGGGACCTCTCCCCAGATGTTCTGTGTGGGCCTCTCTGCGACACCTGGGCTTCTTGCCTGTGAGTCTTCTGTAGGGGCTGCCTCTTCTTCTTTGAACTCCCTCACTGCTGAGGGTTGCCTGGGACTCCCCTTTGGACCTTGCTGGTCCCCGGCAGCTCCACTTTTCCTCCAACTACAGCATTTGCCTTTGCCAAGGCTTGTTGGTGGTTTTTCCACACCACAGACTGACTGCAATCCTTCATCCGGCATGGGACGTCAACTGCATCACCTAGGCACTCTTCAACTGCTCCAGTGCCACATTGCTGACCGTCTTCGTCTCCCCGTCGACCAACTCCTGCATCCACAGACGGGTGGGTAGTGGCTCCTGCCACCACCGGACACTCCAACTGGAACTGGACTTGGTCCCCTTCTGTTCCAGGTCTTCCTCTTCCAGGATCCACCTTTGGTTTCTTGCAGTCTTGTCTGAGTCTTGCAATGTTCTTCTCTGAATTCCTGTGGGTTGGTTTGGGTAGAACCAGTAATTTACCTCTTTCCTCCTGGTCGCTGGGGGGGTACTCCAGTACTTACCTTTGGGGTTTTTTAGTACCTCCAGCTCCCCTCTACTGATTCCACTTCCATGGGTGGGGACCCGACCTTGGCATTCCACTTTCTTGGTATATGGTTTGGTCTCCCCCTGGGTCTTCAGGATTGCCTATTGCTTTTCAGTGTTATCTATTGCTTTTTATGCCTATTCCTGATTGTTACTTTACATATATAGGCCCTCATTACAACCATGGCGGTAAATCCTGCTTATCGCTGTGCTGACGGCCGTCAAGATACTGTGGCCGTGGCGGAAATCCGCTACAGGTATTACGACCCACATCTCGTAATCCGCCACAATACAGACACCCACACAAGTCCACCACACAAAAGGTCAGTGATAAACTGGCGATAGCAAAACCCACACCGTCATGCCAACAAGAATACGCCCACGCTATCACGACCCACGAATCAACGAGGCGGTCATTCAACCGGGGTAAACCATTGATGGTACACACCGCCGCGCTCAAAATACACACACACTTACAAAACACAACCACATTGGACAATTCAAAATACACACACCTGATACACAGACACATACCACACCCACTGCACTATAAAACACACACCCACATTACCCACAACCCCTTACAACAAAATTTTTGGAAAAAGGAGAGAGAGAGAGAATAGCAAACACAACACCGGCATCCACAGGCACACAACACCATCACTCATACAACATCCAGGCTCCTCAAAGAACACACACGACACAACACATCACACAGCACAACAAACATCACCTCACTCATCACCCACACCACATTATGGCACCTCAAAGACACCCCAGGTTTTCTGAGGAGGAGCTCAGGGTCATGGTGGAGGAAATCATCCGGGTAGAGCCACAGCCATTCGGATCACAGGTGCAGCAGACCTCCATTGCAAGGAAGATGGAGCTATGGCGGAGAATTGTCGACAGGGTCAACGCAGTGGGACAGCACCCCAGAACACGAGATGACATCAGGAAGAGGTGGAATGACCTACGGGGGGAGGTGCGTTCCGTGGTATCCAGACACCAGGTAGCTGGACAGAGGACTGACGGTGGACTCCCACCTCCTCCCCCACAACTAACAACATAGGAGGAGCAAATCTTGGCAATCATACATCGTGAGGGCCTTGCAGGAGTAGCAGGAGGACTGGACTCTGGTAAGTCATATCTTTACTATTATATCCCCCACACCCTACCTGCATGCCATCACAAACTCCTACCCCTACCCTCATACCCATCACCCCAACACCCCACAGATACCCCACTATCACAACCCACACATCCCAATAACACGCCCTGCATGTAACACCAATGCATGGACACCCATCACCAAAGCATGTCCAGTCGAGAGACTCACCCAGGCCACAAAATCACCAATCACACAAGGGCCAAGCCAATAATGTAAGCACAGGAATAGAGGGTAACTCACCCATTTCACAAGATGGCACGCACAGATACAATAACTATGCATTTACACCCCAACAGGACCCCTACCCAATGTCACCGGACAGGAGGTGCCAGCCACATCCAGTCCCCCCACAGAAGAGGCCCACAGCGACTACAGCAGCTGTGCACGCCTGGATCAAGATGACCAGCCCGGCCCATCGGGGACCTCGGGACAGTCGGTTCCCCTGCCACAGTCACAAACCACCACTGAACCTCCCCCCTCATGAAACACCACCACAGCACCCACCCAGCGGGCCCATACCTCTGTCCCCAGGACACGTCAATCAGCAGTGTGTCCACACTACAAGGACCCCAGGCAACCCCACTAACCCAAGACAATCAGGGACCTGGGGTCAGTGGCAGTGGGGACACGGTTCAGGGGACAGAGGCACAGGATAACAGGGAAGCTGGGAGGACTGCTGTGCGACAGGGGGAGGACAGGCCCAGGGAACCCACTCTCCACGAGGCACTCTCCAACATCATGGGAGCATACCATTCCCAGGAGACCATGGGCACGGTACTGACCAAGTTGCAGGAGATCCAGCAGCTGCAGGAGGGACGGTACCTGGGGATCAGGGAGGACTTGAAGTCCATTAACACCACCCTGGTCACCATTGCAGGGGTGCTGGCAGACATGGCCAACACCATGTGGCACACCACCGGGCCCCTGACACTAGCCTGAACGATGAACAGCCCTCCACGTCCGCCGGCGCTAGTGGACAGGAGGTCCCGCCACAGGACCAACAGGCCACCAGCACCCCACCCCCTGCAGAAGGAGAACCACCCCGCAAACGGTCCCTGAGATCCAAGCACAAGACAGAGAACATTGCCAAGACCCCCACCAGGAAATAAGACTCTCCTGATTGTCACCCTTCTGTCCCACTATGTCACCCTGACAACCTTGAACTGCCATTACTCCACCTCCTATGCCCCCTTGGACTATGCACCTGTGATACCAATAGACTGGACTCCACTATGGACATTCCTCCACCATCACTCCAGCCCATTGCACATACCCCTCCACTGAATAGCACTTAAATAAACGCCCTTGAATCACAAAACGATCTGGAATCAGTCTTCACAAGTGTGTTATTACAACCTCTCTGACAAATAGCAATGTCAATGTTCATTTTCACATACCAATGTTCGACAGTTGTTGGGCAGCAGTAAACATAGCAGAAGGCAGAAAGTGGTACCCAGATCTGTGAAATGGAAAGCCAAAGTGAACAGTCAGGGTCCATACACAGAGGTAAAAAGGCAGAATCATGCAATGTCCGACAGTACTATGATACGAGAGGAGCAGTGCCAGTCTCTTACCTGTGTCTCACTGGAAGTATTGCATGATGATGTTGTTTCGGGTGTCTATATCTTCTTCTTCTGCCTCTTCTTCCTCACTGTCCACAGGCTCCACAGCTGCCACAAGACCAACATCAGGCCCATCCTCCTGCAGAAAAGGCACCTGGGTCGCAAAGCCAGGTTGTGCAACATACAGCATGCCACGATTATCTGGCACACCTTCTTCAGTGAGTAGTATGGGGAGCCACCTGTCAGATGGAGGCACCGGAACCTGGCCTTCAGGAGGCCGAAAGTCCGCTCTATTATCCTCCTAGTTCACCCATGTACATCATTGTAGCGTTCCTCTGCCCTTCGTCCTGTGATTCCTCACTGGGGTCAGAAGCCATGGCAGGTTGGGGTAACCAGAGTCACCTGCAAATATCGAGGGACAACAGTTAGACACACACCAACCCTTAGGGACTCTCCCATATCCAGACACCTATTCAAACTGTGTTGGGACCGTGGGCTCACCTATTAGCCACACACGGTGCCTCTGTAGTTGCCCCATCACATAAGCTATGCTGCTATTCCTCAAAATGTAAGTGTCATGCACTGAGCCAGGATACTTGGCATTCACATGGGAGATGTACTGGTCTGCTAGACACACAATCTGCACATTCATGGAATGGTAGCTTTTGTGGTTTCTGTACACCTGTTCACTCCTGCGGGGTGGGACAAATGCCACATGTGTACCATCAATGGCACCAATGATGTTGGGATATGTCCCAGGGCATAAAATGCACCTTTCACTGTGGGCAGATCCTCTACCTGAGGGAAAACGATGTAGCTGCGCATGTGTTTCAGCAGGGCAGACAACACTCTGGACAACACGTTAGAGAACATTGGCTGTGACATCCCTGATGCCATGGCCACTGTTGTTAGAAAGGACCCACTGGCCAGGAAATGGAGTACTGACAGGACCTGCACTGGAGGGGGGATTCCTGTGGGATGGCAGATAGCTGACATCAGGTCTGGCTGCAACTGGGCACACAGTTCCTGGATTGTGGCAAGATCAAGTGTGTAGGTGATAATGATGTGTCTGTCTTCCATTGTCGACAGGTCAACCAGGGGTCTGAATACCGGAGGATGCCGCCATCTCATCATCTGCCCCAGCGGATGTGCCCTATGGAGGAGAAGGGTGAGAAGAGGGTCAGACACCACATAGCTTGCACAAGGGTGTTTGGAACAATTGTGATGTAATCGGTGTGTGGCGCTGTCTGTCCGTATTCCTGCCCAAAAGTGCTGTGACGCAGTTAGTTTCCCTGCCATGTGGTCCCCTGAAATGGCGGCTGCCTGACCTACAAGGAGTGACAAGGGGAAATGAGGGAACTGCTCTGGCGTTGTGCAGCGTTGTGGTAGGCAGACAAAGACCGTGGCGCAATTCAGCATTGGTTATCATTGGGCCCTATGGGTTCCAGGAGCCAAAGACGATGTATGCCGGCGGTAACGGTATGAACCGCCGCAGACGTAACTGCCATTTTCTATCTCTTCACTCACTTGATACCTGACCTTCAACAGGAGACGACCTAAACTGCAAGTGCTGCTGTCACCTGAGTCTGGAAGTGACAATGGCTACAGTGCTTGGGGTAAGGGCTGCTGCCTTCACCGCGGAGGAGTTGGACAACCTGGTGGCTGGGGTCCTCCCCCAGTACACACTACTCTACGGTCCTCCAGACAAACAGGTGAGTACACTGTGAGCATGATGGATGGGACATGAATGTATGGAGTGGGGTGGATGGAAGATATAGGGGGGGTGGTCTGAGGCCAGCATGTGAGGATGGTCAGTGTATGTGTTTCTGGGCCAGGGTGGGAAGTTGTGGCCAATGAGTAAGAAGAACCGGATGGGGGAGTAAAATCCATTCTTACTTCACTTTTCCTCTAGGTCAGCGCCCACCAGAAGAAGGGTATTTGGCGTGCTATCGCCAAGGAGGTGCGGACCCTGGGGGTCTACCATAGACGGAGCACCCACTGCCACAAAAGATGGGAGGACCTGCGCCGCTGGACCAGGAAGACGGCGGAGAGCCAGCTGGGGATGGCCTCCCAATGTGGAAGGGGTGCCCGTCGCATCATGACCCCTCTGATGTACCGGATCCTGGCGGTGACATATCCTGAGTTGGATGGGCACTTGAGGGCATCACAGCAGCCACAAGGGGGTGAGTACAGTCACATTCAGCTGACTCTGCGCGCTGTATGAGGTGTCTGGGTGGGGGAAGTGGGCTGTGGGCTCCCCTAGGCCAGGGCAAACTTGCTAGAGTAGGTCCTTTTATAGGCAGGCTCTGTGGCACTCCAACCCTAAAAGTGGTAGTGGCCATCTACACCTAGTCAGGCTCCTGTGGGTTCCAGGTGTGCATCAAATGGGCTTAGGCACTGTTCGCATGGGCAGGTGATTTTCTCAAGTACAGTTAGTGCATGGCCTAGTGCATAGGGCTGCTCCCTGTGTGTTGTGTCCGCCAACGGTGGTGTTGTTGCTGGCATTGACCATGTGTCTCCTCTGTCTTTCCCCCCCTTTTTGTTTTGTCACCCTGTCCTTGTGTGCATTGGCATCATCTGGCGGAGGAGCATTGGCACCGGAGCAGGAGGAAGCTGCAACCCACATGGCCCAGGATGGTGAATGTACGGAGTCTGAAGGCACCAGTGGGACGGAGGGCGAGGGGAGCTCCACGACGGGGACAGGACGAGACACCAGCGACATTGACTCCTCCTCTGACGGGAGCTCCCTTGTGGTGGCAGGCACCTCTGTGCCCACCGCGACAACAGGTACAGCCGCCACCCCCCCTACCAGCACCGCCCTCCCAGCAGCCCCTCAGCGTGTTTCCCGTGCCCGCTTACCCAGGAGGGTGGACATCTCCTTCGCCCCAGGCACCTCAGGCCCTGCCCCAGTCACCCCTGCTGCCCTCAGTGAGGAGGCGTTTGACCTCCTGAGATCCATCACTGTTGGGCAGTCAACCATTTTGAATGCCATCCAGGGTGTCTAGAGGCATTTGCAGCAAACAAATACATACCTGGAGGGAATTCATTCTGGCGTGGCAGCCCAACAGAGAGCATTTCAGGTTCTGTCCTCCGCACTGATGGCAGCCATTGTCCCTGTGTCCAGCCTCCCCCCTCCAACTTCCACTACCCAGACCCAATCCCCCTCTACCTCAGCCTATCCCAAGCACACCATCAGACCAGCATGCACACTCATCAACACACAAAAGTGGCTAAGGCAAACATAAGCACCACACATCCCACAGGCACTCACACAAGCACCATACCCATGCAGACACACCAACATCCAATGCCTCCACTGTGTCCCTCTCCTCCTCTTCTTCCACCTCCCTCCCAGTCTCGTCTCCACTCACACCTGCATGCACTACATCCTCAGCCACTACCTCCATCACCAGCACGCCCATCACCATACACCGCTCATGTGCAATCACCACCCCCACTACCATGCACACGTCCCCTGTGTCCTCTTCCAGTGTGTCTGTGAGCCCTCCTCCCAAAGTACACAATGCAGGCACACACCCACTCAACAGCCATCCACCTCACAACAGCCTCCAGCCCATGTACCCTCACCCACGCTCAGCAGACGTACACCTCCTACAACCACTACCTCTTCCTCCACTCCCAAACCCCCTCCATCTTCCCATCCCAGTGTGTCAAAGAAACTTTTCCTGGCTAACATTGACCTCTTCCATACACCTGTTCCCCCCGTCCTTCCCCTAGGGCCAGGATGTCCAGATCCCAGCCCAGCACCTCAGCCACAAAATCCTCGAACACTGTGGTCCCTGCAAGTCCAGCAACATCGCGGGCGGCACCCATCAGGGCTGCCAGTGTGCCACCTAGTGAGGCCAAGGATCACCCTATTCCGTCACCTGCCAAGGTGAAGAAGGGCCCACATGCCGTAGGGAAAAGCCACACCAACCACCCAGCAAGGCCTCCTCCAAGACAAAAGAGGACAGTGCCAAGGTCCCAGCAGAGACTTCCAAGGTGGGGAAGGGACACAAGGCCAAAGGGAAGTCAGCTCAGGGCACGGAGCTTCCGGGTGAGGGACTGGTGTCACCCGTTCTGCAAGACATAACAGCAACCTGTACGGCGATGGCCACCGCCACCTGCACCGCCACCTTCACGTCTGCTGCCTCTGCTACAGTCCCCAGCATCATCCCCAGTGGGAAACCGTCCGAGGCTGCAGGAGACGTCCTGCTGTCTTCCTTCACAGGTGCTGACACCAGCACCACCGGCAGCATATCTGCCGCAGACACCGCCGCAGCCACCGCCACCTGCCCCGCGACGTGCGAAGCCAGTGCCAAAACAGCCGACATCAGCATCATCCCCAGTGGGCAGTCGTCCGAGGCTGCAGGAGACGTCCTGGATCCTGTACACACTACATGAGGCACCACAACCAGCAATGGCAGTACTAGCAGTTGGCAGGCTATGTCGCCGCAGGGAAGAGTGTGTCTCTGCCGCCATAGAGTAAAATGCTACCTGTTCACAGAAAATCTCGTGGCTCAGACACTCAGGTGAGAGAATGGGAACTGCCAAACCCCACGTGCAGCACTCTGTGCACAACGCCCCCTCCAGAACCAGTGGAGAACAGCATCCACTACCCCAGTCCTTGGCAGGATGAAGCACTCTGGGCACAAAGCCCTCTCCAGAACCAGTGGAGAACAGCATCCACTTGAGAGACTGTGGCCTTGCGCTCCCCAGGACCAATGCATGGGCAAACCACCCACTTGAGAGACTTGAGAGACTGTGGCTTTGCACTCCCCAGGATAAAGCAGTGGGCAACCCACCCACTTGAGGGACTTGAGAGACTGTGGCTTTGCACTTTCCAGGATAAAGCAGTGGACAACACACCCACTTGAGGGACTTGAGAGACTGTGGCTTTGCACTCCCCAGGACCAAACCGTGGAAATGGAGCCCCCTCGTGGAGCAGTGGCATCATCCCATCATCCGGCTGAGGTGCCCCCTTCCCCCTGAGGTGCCTGTTTTTTTCCGACCTGATGCCCCTGCAGTGTTCTCTCCGTTTTGAGGCAGGTGTCATGTGTGGGCTTCGCCCATGCTTTTTGGGACCACTGGTCCACGGACATGTAATGGAACAGTATTCGGACTTTGTACTTACTGTGAATATTTGTATATACTGATCTTTTAAATTTATGTAGGGCTATCTGGATTTTCGATGATTACACTCATTACAATCATTTTATTTGGTCCTTGCGTTCTTCCAGGGGGTTACGGGATGTCAATGTAATGTTGCTGCATGTGTTTATGTGTGTTGTTGGGGGTGGGGGTGTTGCGTGTTGTGTTTGTGTGTCACTCTCTTTTTCCTCCCCCCTCCTCTGTGTACTAGGTGCAGTACTCACCGTGGTCGTCGCCGCCGTCTTTGATGTTCCTGGTAGAAGAGGAGGTAAACCAACATTGGTAACACCTGTAACTCGGGCTCCATGGCGTCCTGGTTCCTCGTTGGGTGTCGAGAGGTGAGTGGTTTCCGTTCCAAGTACTGTTTCCACCGTGCTTTTGATGGCGTTGGTACAGCCCCGGAAAAGCTGGCGGATTGGTGTGTCATAATAGGGTGGGTGGTACATTGTCTTCCGCCTGTCTGTTGGCGGTTACCGCCGCGGTGTTTGTTGCTACCGCCGTGGCGGTCAGAGTGTTAAAGTGACTGTCTGTGTTGGCAGTTTCCGCAATGGTCGTGATTCCATTTTTTTTACCGCCGGCCTGTTGGCAGTATTACTGCCGCTTTATCACCGACCGCCAGGGTTGTAATGAGGGCCATAGTGTGTTTACTTACCTCCTATGGGAGAATTGCCTATCTAGTATTTTAGTACTTGTGTCACTGAAATAAAGTACCTTTATTTTTGTAACACTGTGTGGTTCTTTCACGTGTGTAAGTGCTGTGTGACTACAGTGGTATTGCATGAGTTTTGCATGTCACCTGGATAAGCCTTGGTTGCTCATCCACAGCTACCTCTAGAGAGCCCGGCTTCTAGATACTGCCTACACTTCACTAATAACGGGATACCTGGACCTCTTATAAGGTGGAAATATCAAAGATACTCACCACTCACCAGGCCAGCTTCCTACAGTAGTAAAATATTGTTGTGTGCAATGTTAGGGGAAATGCAAACACCCACACATCCCTGCTGCGTTGAGCTTCAAAATGAAGGTTAGGTCTAATTCAAGCCTAGTTTAGTCAAATTCAGGAAAATACAGTTTTACAAAGTACATTCTTTTCATTTTAGTACAAAATTGTCCATGATGTTAGTTCATAATATTTATAAATCAGAAAATATCTCTATCACCACTGATACACATATGGTTGAATGTTTTTCTGAATGTGACCTTTGTTTCTGAATGATTGTGATGTCATGATCTGAAACTCAATTGTATCAACTCTATCTATGTAGAAAATGAGATGGCTCCTCTTAGCCCGAAGGAATGTTTTAATAAATAATATTAATTATCAACATCTTTTTTGTATAGCCCTTTTAAAAATTTCTCTTATTTTAATATGTTTTAGATATTAGGTGTAACTAATGCACAACATAATCCATTTAATTTGTTTAAACTCTTTTTACTTGGTTTCTTATTACAGCGTCAAAGTGTGAGGAGGTAAATACACGTCATCTCTTCTTGGTACTTGTTCTACACAAGAGTACATGGGTGGCCATGGGTCTAAGGGGCAGTGCAGAGTTATATGGCCAGTTAAGAGAGCCTATATGCTTTGTGCAATCTGCATAGGCCCAAAGTGAGGCTGTGGTGGCATGCAAACAAGTCTCTGTAGAGATGTGAGTGTAGACCTGAGTGAACTGTAGGGTAGTGGGCAACCAAAAATCAGCATGAGCAAGAGTGTTGTTGTTTTCATTGGGTGCACAGTGCACATCCGGGTTGGGGGTACTGGGCAGCACTGCCTACAGTTCCCATAAAGTGTTTCTGGTTCATTGCCTATGTAATGGTCTACACGACCATCGTTTCTCATGGAAGTGGGGCGTCTTCATGCACCAATTCTTGGAATTGTGTGAACATGGTGTCCCAGGCTGCCGCTATGGGTTTTTATTGAGGTGTCGTGCCTCCTCCTGATGCAGGTTAGCACTCTCAGCTTCACCCCATCGAAGGAATGCCTTATGTCATACTGTTACTCGAGGGGTCTGGTCGGCCTGCCAACTCAGTGTGAGGGGTCTGTTTGGCTAATAGTAGGGTCAAGTTTGCAAATCAGACTTGTACCTCGTGATTTCTTCCCCTTTTGTAGATACCTAAGTCAGTTTCCTCTCATGTATTCAGATCGGGGAGATTGGTTACAGTGGCAAGAGTGTCATGCATTGTACACCAGTAGTGTGTTAGGGTGGGACAGGACCAGAGCATATGTTGTAAGTTGGCGTCATTGGAGTGACATCTGGGACATGTGAGGTGTGCCTCTGGGAACATTCAGTTCAGTTCAATGGGTGTTAAATAAGCACTGTGGAGTATAGTATATTGTATGTTTTCAAATCTGGCATTGCAGGAGGCTCTATGTGGGGATTCCAGTGCTGTGTTCCACTCGGAGTCATGTAATGGACGAGCAAGCTCTTTCTCCCATGCTCTTCTGAAGTATACCAGTGATGCTCCTACGTGCTTTCTGACAGCTTTGTAGAGCCATGTGACCAAGTGGCACCCAGTGCTCATAGTGTCCAGGGTCTGTATAATAGCATGAGGAGCAGTTCCTCGTCCACTGTGTGCCAAAGAGTCTTGGCACACATCCAGTAATTGGCCCTAGAGAAGGAATGGGCCTGGGGACTCCTATATCTTGTCTGAGTTGGTCAAACATTAACATGTGGTGGTCCTGAAAGAGATCACAAACTCTGTCAATGGAGTTACCATACAAGGATGATAATTTGTCAGCCGTAAAGGGCCCAGGGAATCTCAGCAGACTCAGGAGAGGGATCATGGGGAAACATGGCGTGTCTGCTGGATAGGCACTTTCGGGCTACCCAAACATGTAATGACTATGATTGATGAAACATTACTGTGGGCATCAGGAACTGTTAGTGGGTATCGGGGGATACAGGCCCATCGTCAGGGTTCATTTCATAAAGATTACCACCTGCCAGCCAGTGGGCTACCCATTGGAGTTGGGCTGCAAGACAGTCCAATTCATAGGAGGGAGCTGGGAGATGCAGTTTCAATCAATCAATCAAACAAAATTTGTAGAGCGCGCTACTCACCTGTGAGGGTCTCAAGGCACTGGGGGAGGGGAAACCAGGTGGGGGGGGGCAGGGAGGGTCACTGATCGAACAACCATGTCTTGAGGTTCTTTCTGAAGACCAGTAGGTCTTTGGTTTTGCGAAGGTCGGTGGGGAGGGAGTTCCAGGTTTTGGGGGCGAGGTAGGAGAAAGACCTGCCTCCTGTGGTGGTGCGTTGGATGCGGGGGACTGTGGCTAGGGCGAGGTCGGCTGATCGGAGGTTGTGTGTGGGAGTGTGGAAGTTAACTCTATCATTGAGGCAGGTTGGGCCGGTGTTGTGGAGGGATTTGTGTGCGTGGATGAGGATCTTGAATGTGATTCTCTTGTCTATGGGGAGCCAGTGAAGGGATTTGATGTGTGGAGAGATTCGTTCGTGGCGGGGGAGGCCAAGGACGAGGCGTGCGGCGGTGTTCTGGATTCTCTGGAGTTTGCGTTTGAGTTTGAGTGTGGTGCCGGTGTAGAGGGCGTTACCGTAGTCTAGTCTGCTGCTGATGAGTGCGTGGGTGACTGACTTTCTGGTTTCTGGGGGAATCCATTTGAAGGATTTTTTTAGAGTGCAGAGTGTGTTGAAGCAGGAGGAGGTTAGAGCATTGATTTGCTGTGTCATGGAGAAGGAGGGGTCGAGGATGATGCCGAGGTTGCGTGCGTGGGTTGCGGGGGTGGGTGCGGGGCCTAGGGCGGTGTGCCACCAGGAGTCGTCCCATGCGGTTTTGTTGGGGCCGAAGATGATGATCTCGGTTTTGTTTGAGTTGAGCTTGAGGTGGTTAGTGGTCATCCAGTTGGCGGTGTCGAGGAGAGCGGCGTGTAGGTTGGTTTTGGCGGTGGTGGGGTTGCGGGTGAGGGAGAGGATGAGTTGGGTGTCATCTGCATAGAAGAGTATAGTGATTCTGTGTGCTCGGAGGATGTTGGCTAGGGGGATCATGTAGATGTTGAAGAGTGTGGGGCTGAGGGAGGACCCTTGGGGGACTCCGCAGGTGATCTTGGTAGTGTTGGAGTGGAAGGGCAGAAGGCGGACTCTCTGGGTCTGGTCGGTGAGGAAGGAGGTGACCCAGTCTAAGGCTTTGTGGTGAATCTCTATGTTGTGGAGGTTTGTGCAGAGTGTTTGGTGGCAGACGGTGTCAAAGGCTGCGGAGAGGTCTAGGAGGATGAGTGCGACGGTCTCGCCTTTGTGGACTTTGGTCCTGATGTCGTCAGTGCATGCGATGAGGGCTGTTTCTGTGCTGTGGTTCTTGCGGAACCAAGATTGTGAGGGGTCAAGGGCGTTGTTTGCTTCGAGGAAGTGGGATAGGCGGGTGTTGACTAATTTCTCTGCAACCTTGGCGGGGAAAGAGAGGAGGGAGATGGGGCGGTAGTTGGAGAGGATCTCTGGGTCGGCTTGTTTTTTTTTTAGGAGAGCAGTGATTTCCGCGTGCTTCCAGGAGTCTGGGTAGGTGGCGGAGTCAAAAGAGGAGTTGATTATATTGTAGAGTATGGGGACGAAGGTAGGGCTGGCTTTGTTGTTGATGCGGTGTGGACAGGGGTGGGAGGGGGAACCGGAGTGGATGGAGTTCATGGTTTTTTTGGTTTCTTCGTGTGTGGTGGGGGTCCATGTGGAGAGTGTGGTGGGGGGGTCCTGAGTGTGGGTTGGGTGAGTGAGGGGTATGTGTGGTGGGTGTGTGTGGTATGAAGCTGTTGTGGATGTCCAGGATTTTGTGGAGGAAGTGGTTGGAAAGGGCGTCACATAGGGGCTGTGTGTGGTCTATGTTGCTGGCTTTGGGTTTGGCAAGTTCATTGATGATGGTGAAGAGTTCTTTGCTGTTTTGAGAGTTGTTGTCAAGGCGTGTCTTGTAGTGATCTCTTTTGGCGGTGCATATAAGTCGGTGATGGGTGCGAATGGTGGTTTTGAGGGTGGAGAAGTTGGTTGTGGAAGGTTCTAGACTCCATATTTTCTCAGCTTGGTGGCATTTGCGCTTGGAGTCTTGGAGTTCAGGGGTGAACCATGGGGCGTTCTTGATGTAGCGGGTGGCGATGTGTTTTCTGAGGGGGGCTAGTGTGTCTGCGCAGGTAGTGATCCATTTGGAGAGGTTGTGTGCTCCTGTGTTGGGGTTGTTGGTGTGGGGGGGGGTTTATGGGCCAGTTTGGAGTTTAGTCGCTCTGTAGAGATCTTGTCCTACATGCGGTAGGGTGTGGTGTGTTGATGGTAGTGTGTGGGGGGCTTGGTGAAGGAGAAGTGGATGCAGTGGTGGTCAGTCCAGAGGAGTTTGGTGGTGTGGGTGTAGGCTATGTGTTGGCTTGAGGTGAAAATTGCGTTGAGTGTGTGTCCTGCTGAGTGGGTGGGTGCGGTGACCAGTTGTTTGAGTCTGAGGTTGGTGAGGTTGTCTATGAGGGAGGGAGTGTTGTGGTCTTGTGGGTTTTCTAAGTGAAAGTTGAAATCACCAAGGATGATGTAGTCTGTGGAGGTGAGGGCGTGCAAGCTGATGCTGTCGGCGATGGTGTCCCAGAAGGCGGGGCGTGGTCCGGGTGGTCTGTAGATTAGTGTACCTCTGAGGGTGGAGTTGTTGTTAATGTGGATGAGGAAGTGCATGTGTTCAGTGTTGTCGATAGTGTCTTGGGAGTTGGTGGTGACTTTGATGGTGTCTCTGTGTAGGATGGCGATGCCACCGCCTGGCCTGTTGAGGCGGTCTTTGTGTTGGAGTTTGTATCCCTTGTGGGTGGCTATGGCTATGTCGGGTTCTGAAGAGGGGTTGGTCCAGGTTTCCGTGAGGAAGGCGATGTCAGGTGAGTGTGATGTGATGAGGTCCCATAGTTCTATGGCATGTTTGTGAAGGGAGCGGATGTTGAGGAGCAGGCAGTTAAGGTGGTTGTGGTGGGTGGCGTTGGTGTGGTGCGTGAGGGTGTTTTTGCGGGGTGTGTTCTGGTTGTGGGCTGGTGTGCTGCGGGGTTGGTTGGTGGGGGCAGGGTGGGTGAGTCTTGTGTTGGGGGCGTTGTGTTTGTTGAAGGTGGGGTCGCTATGGTTGGTGTGTGGTGTGTGGGATGACGAGCAGGAGAAGTGGCAGGTGAAGGGGCCATGAGTGTGTGTGGGGCTAGATGTGGGTCATGTGGGGGGAGTAGGTGTGTCTGAGAGGGCCAGGGGTTCTGGCGCTGGGCGCGGTCCAGGCGCGAACGGGTGCTGACAGACTTGCCTTTGGCGAGCGGCCGCGCCGCGGCTGCCATAAGACGAGGGGAGGTGGGAGTGGCAGCTGGGAGGCAGGAGGGCCTGTCCAATGAGAAGGCTGGGGGGTGGGGCCACAGGGGACGCAGCAGCGGGGAAAATCACTAAGGAAGCTGTGAAAAGGAAGGGGAGACGGGAGGGGCTGCAGGGGACGCAGCAGCGGGGAAAATCACTAAGGAAGCAGTGAGAAGGAGGGGGGAGGGGCTGCAGGGGACGCAGCGGCGGGAAAAAACACTAAGGAAGCAGTGAGAAGGAGGGGGGAGGCAGGAGGGGCTGCAGGGGACGCAGCAGCGGGGAAAAAAGCAAAGAGAGAACGGGAAAGGAGGTGGCGCGGAAGGCGGAGCGGGGAGCGACCTACCTGCAAGCAGGGTCAAAGGTTGCTCCCTGCTAGCGCGCCGCGGCTGCCATAAGAGGAGGGGAGGGTGGGAGTGGCAGCTGGGAGGCAGGAGGGCCTGTCCAATGAGAGGGCTGGGGGGTGGGGCCGCAGGGGACGTAGCAGCAGGGAAAATCACTAAGGAAGCGGTGAGAAGGAGGGGGGAGGCGGGAGGGGCCGCAGGGGACGTAGCAGTGGTGAAAATCACTAAGGAAGCGGTGAGAAGGAGGGGGGAGGCGGGAGGGGCCGCAGGGGCCGCAGGGGCCGCAGCAGCGGGGAAAATCACTAAGGAAGCGGTGAGAAGGAGGGGGGAGGGGCTGCAGGGGACGCAGCGGCGGGGAAAAACACTAAAGAAGTGGTGAGAAGGAGGGGGGAGCAGGAGGGGCCGCAGGGGACGCAGCGGTGGGGAAAAAAGCAAAGAGAGAACGAGAAAGTAGGTGGCGCGGAAGGCGGAGCGGGGAGCGACCTACCTGCAAGCAGGGTCAAAGGATGACCTTGACATGCCCCTTCCTATTACCGAATCACAAAACCCAAACAAACAAGTTACAGAATCGCAGTTTGGGCTTTGTACATCCCAAAAAGCATTTTTCAAGTCGCAAACGGGCACACCCAATATTCATACCGCTGGCCAGATTATGAGCAAAGCCTTTGGTACCAGCGCCTATTCTTTTACAGGTTTTACAATGACGATACATTTATATCGCCTTAGACTGTCCTGCACAGTCTTCTGCATCTCACTTCATACCTAAAGTGCTGCAGCATGCCTGCCATGACAGGACTGGACACTCCTCTGAACCTCATGCATGCCATGAAACATACTCCTCTTACAATATGTGATACGTACAAATTGCGGAGCCTAAAATTCAATTCATGTCACTTATCATCAGCCATATTGTCTTGATTGTCGCTAACCTGTTAGCCGGAAATTCCTGTCTCTCAGTGGAGATGAGAAGTAGAGTCAGCACCTGACAGGTTGATTTTCAAAAACCAGCTGTAATTGTAGACACGGGTCCATATTTATGAAATGTTTGCACCACCTTAGACTCATTTTGTTTTATGCTAAAGTGGCACAAAAATACTTCCATGTTTATATTTTGACACTAGACCCGTCTAGTGTCAAAATTTAGTAGTTAGCGTCATTTTAAGGTAACGCTAAACCACCTTGCTTCTCATTGCGACAATGAGATGCAAGGTAGGTGTTCCCTTCCAAAAAATGACGCTGGCCCTTTAGCGCCATATTTATTTACTGCAAATACTTATGCAAAAACAACGCAAACCAAGGAAGGGGACTTAACAAATGGCACTAAGGCCCTCATTCCGAGTTTGGCTGGCGGCCAAACGGGAACCGCCACTTGGCGAGGCCATTCTGGCTTTCCCGCCGGCCCAGCGGGAAAGGCCCTGCAACAATGAAGCCGGCTCCGAATGGAGCCGGCGGAGTTGCAGGGGTGCGACGGGTGCAGTTGCACCCGTCGCGATTTTCACTGTCTGCAATGTGGCCCATGCCAGTGGCATGGGCAGTGCAGGGGCCCCACGACACCCGTTCCCACCATCCTGGTTCTGGCGGTGAAAACCGCCAGAAACAGGCTGGCTGGAAGGGGGTCGGAATCCCCATGGCGGCACTGCAAGCAGCGCCGCCATGGAGGATTCTCCCAGCCGGGGGTAATCCGGCAGGAAACCGCCGGACCCGGCTGGGCGACCGCGGCGACCACGGAAGCACCGCCATCCCCTAAGTCTGATTTGAATCAAATTTTAACACCTGGTTAGAACAGGCACTGAAAAGAGGCCCACACACCACGACTCAAAGAAAACACACAGAAGGAGCTTTTGAAACCTCCAGGAGAACACGGAAGTGGTATTGCTCCAGTTTGGCACACGCTGCAGACGTCAGCAAAGGCAGCAGGTCCCTCCACTACCACCGCAGCAACCTCACAAACCACCACAGCAGCCACAAAGACAGCGCAGAAGGAGGGAGAGGATCTTCAGACAGCGCACAACCATTCTTGGACTGAGGGAACAAGATGTGATCTGGATGTACAGACTGAACCGGGAGTTCATTATACACCTGCTGCACCATATTGCGCCACACATCACAGCTAGGGTGTAAACTCCCACTAACATTCCACCCATGACCAAACTCCTCGCTGTCCTCCATATGCTGGCGTCTGGATCATTTCAGATAACAGGTGCACAAGGGGCTGGTATCTCCCAGTCATCCTTCTCGATCCTTCTACCTAAGGTCCTAGATGTTATCCTACACCCTACCACATCTGCATCCCAAACACCCAGCATCTGTAGCAGGGGACCAAGCAAGGTTTCTATCAAGTTGCTGGGTTTCTACATGTGCTGGGTGCAATGGACTGCACCCTGCCACCTGTAGCAATGGAACACCTATATAGGACTCACAAGCACACGGATTCTATCAATGTGCAGGCCTTTGTGGACCACTGTGGGCTCTTCACCAACTTTCTTGCTAAATATCCCAGCAGCGCCCATGATGCATACATATTTCAACATTGCACCATCAACAATTGGTTCCAGGATGGCTAACATGCCAATGGTGTACTCATAGGTAAGCCACCAAACCAATCCTAGCACACAACACACCAACCATCTAGAACAAACAAGACAAACACCACACTAAATACATATGGACAGGACTGCATACATTGCACTTCACAAACCAAACACATACACACACATGTGCATAACACAGCCACACCCTGACTGGTACACCATGTTTGGACAGGTGGGGCCAAGTCCCCTTTGCATACAGAAGCTTCTCACAAACCACTACAAGTGTCCACAGTTTGACAACTAAATACAGATCACACACACACACACACACATTACACCAAACATAGCTTAGGCCATGGTCATTTTGAGAAAGTCACACATAGGCATAGTCCCACGTAAATCATAATGTGCAAGCCTCTGGCAGAACCTAAATCAAATGTCACCCAAGCAGTACCATAGCCAACTACATCTCATCTACACATACATGACATACCTGTAGGGTGCACATACACCTGTCTGCTGCATTGTGTCACACACATACGTATACAAAATTATCTGCCAGGGGGCAGAATCATGAGAAATGGGGCAGCACCTACTCCAGTGCCACCTCACATGCGCCCCTAGTGCCCCCTAACACCACCATGTCTGTTCTGTATACCAGAAACGGTCTACCATGGTGCAGAGTCTGTGAAAACAATGTAACAATTTTGGATGCCATAGTAGGACTCGGTAGGATTACAGAGAACATACCTGACCTTACATGCACTGTACAAAGGGACCCATGTGAAAAATAGCTGTGCCCCCTCCCAAAGCCTGCACTGTGCATGCATAGAAAATGTTTGTGAGAAATGATGTACTGGAAGCTAGGAGATACTACTGCACCAAACTGCATCATCCTACTAATGTGTGATACACACCCTCGTACACTTGATGGCTGCCAAAAGCATCATCTGCCACAAAGGATCACAAAGTGTCACACTGCATGCGTAGTGCCACATGGTAACATGGACGCCACAGTCTGGCTTTGTAGGGTAACTATGGTGTCTCAACATCTGACACCATTGTGGTGGAAGGAGGTGGTAGGTTCCATCTAACAACAGAACACTGCTTCAAATATGGACTACACAACACATTTACCTAAATTATAACCATCATTTTGGGATCAACATAAAAATTCCCAGGCCCTTGAGGCTCTACCCAAGATTGTTATGCCCATCAACACAGTCCAATGAAACTATTTCACAATAACAGGAACATACACAATACCACAAGTAAGTCTGTGTCACCACTCAAACTAAAACAAACTGTCATGGTATGTTCCAAACCACTACCACGACTCACCAACACATCTTCTCTCTTTCCTTTGCAGCTGATTAAGGGTAGGGCATACAGTTGTGGTTGATGACTCCATTTGGCAACCCCACAACGGTGGAAGAGCGGGCCCACAACGAGGGTCACAGGGAAACACGCAATATGGAGGAGAGGACATTTGGGCTCCTGAAATCCAGGTGCAGGTGCCTGGCCCTGACAGGAGGAAGCCACTTGTATGCTCCACCACTCATTTGCAAAATATTTCTGGCATGTGCAACATAGGGTTTTCACTATGAGCACTGGGCCCTGGCTAGCAGGATCCCAGTGAGACAGTAAAAACACCCTGACATATACTAACAAACAGGCCAAAAGTGGGGGTAACAAGGCTAGAAAGATACTACCTTCCTACAGTCAGTAGTGTACACAATTAGTGGACAACTAAGCTCCAGATGATTGTATGAAAAGTCTATGATTCTTCCCACGCCACACCTCAGCAGTTTTCATGACATGGTCCTGCCACCAGGAGATTTGTGAGTGATGTAGGTCACATCACATATGCATGTGATGTGAATGCTGTGCGCGTATCTGGTACTTTGACAATGTCTGACATGCATGTGCAAATGATGTATAATGTTTCTGGATACTGTTGCAGCACCCAGTGAAGTGCTAATCTCACCGTAGGCCTAAGGGCACCCATACAGCCACCATGCATGTACCGTTTAACACATGTAGCACTACATAGCACAGGGTAGGGGGCTTCAGTTCTGTAATGTGTTGACAACTTTGATGTGAAACTCAGGCTTTGGCCAAGCTTTCCGGAAACATTGCATCAGTTGTAATATGTGGGCACATCATGGGCAATTACGTGCCCCCTTGTAACGTGAGCTCAGGCCAGGTCTTAAACCAGGACACATTACTGTTGATTTACCAAACCTGCGCCGTCAGTGCGTCAAAAAAGTGATGTACCGGTGGTACAAGCCACTTGTAAAAATTGCCCTTAGTACTGGCACATCCTGGAAGAAAAAAATCATTTATTCTGAGGTAGGAATTTGATCCTCTGTCTAGGACTCTGAATAGAAATCACGGAATACCAGGCCTCTTTTCCCTGCCTTGGAACCTCACATTACATTTTGCAGTATTTTATTCAGGGAGACATTTGGACATTTGGCTACCAGCCTCCCAATTTTGCTTTCCTCTTCGTACAGATGTTGTCTATGTAATGATGGGTGCAGCTTCTGCTTCTGATTAAAACTGTGCAGATTTGTTCGCTTCTATGGGTGATAAGGCTTCCTTGACTTTAGATATCAAACCACCTATTTCAGACCTTTGCTTGCGTTTCACTGAATCTCCCAGGCGATGAAGACTCCACATTACACAGACAGGGCGGAACAGGGAAAGCAGCCCTGGCAAAATGTTCAAACCAACCCTGCTCCATTCCTTGTCTCTGATCCCCCTCTCGCTCTTGAAGCCCCTCTGTGCTTGCTGTGATTACTTGGGGAAGCTGTAGAAAGTAGCAGAGGCGCCAGCCATGGTCCCCTGCCTTAAAAACTGGCCTTCAGTGCCTCCAGCCTACTAGGGGAATGTGCAGGGAAAAGAAGCCGGACGTCCGAGCCTGGGCGTAGCCTTAAACCAGCCTCACTTAACAGGGATTCTTGTGTTTCCTCCGTATGTAATGATGCAATGTTCAGCCTGTCGAGGTAAGCACCCTTAAAACTCCAGGGAAACGTATTTCTAAAATTCTAAAAAAAAACAAAGAAAGCTGGATTTTAATTTTGAGCTCCATTGTGAAGAGGAGATGATCAGCAAATATAGCCAGTATAATCTCTGTTTGATTAATTCTTATCCCAGTAATGCTAATACAACATGGGTTCTACACTCTTTTCCACATGTGGTCCACTGCACCACGGCGTATGCTCTGGTGGGTAGAAGCAAAATATAAATTACAGTTTAAGGGACCAATGGATATATTTTATTTGTATTTTCGGTATATTTTTGGAAAAACAATAATCTGGTGAGACAGCTCAACCCGTCTCAAATGCTAGACCTAAAATGTAAAAAGAATTTTAAAGAAAGTGCCATGGTGTGCAATGTAAGATATTGGCCCAGAGTCTTGGCACTGAAGTGCACTTCTTTTTAAGCCAGTGTACACGTGATCAGAAAAATGCCCCTTAATTTATACTGTGGTGGCCAAAGCAAAATATGAATGAGAGTTCAACAGCCCAGTAAATTGAGGGCCTTATTTATACTTTTTGGTGCAAAACTGCACTAATGCAGTTTTGCCCCAAAAAGTTTTGCACCGACTTGCACCATTTTTTAGCACCAGCTGGGCACCATATTTATGGAATGGTGCAAGCCGATGCAAAGGGCAGGCTAGCTTAAAAAAAAATGACATTAGGCAGGTTTGAGTCAAAATAAATGATTCTGACCAGATTAGCATCATTTTTTGACGCTAAGGGGCATATTTATACTCTGTTTGCACTGAATTAGCGTCATTTTTTTTTTACTCTAATGCAGTGCAAAACTAACTCCATATTTATACTTTGGTGCTAGACCCGTCTAGCGCCAAATTTATGGAGTTAAAGTCATTTTTTGGAAGAGGAAATCTACCTTGCCTTAATGAGATGCAAGGTAGGCGTTCCCATGCAAAAAATGACTCTATGGCCTTAACGCCATATTTATACTCCCATGCAAAATTGGTGCAAGGGAGGGAGGAGGGGTCAAAAAATGGGGCAAAGCTTGCTTTGCCCCATTTTTTAAAGCCTGGGTCAGGGCAGGCGTTAGGGGACCTGTGGGCCTATTTCCATGGTGGAACACCATGGAATAAGCCCACAGGTGCCCTCCCCATGCCCCAGGGGTACCCCCACCCACACCAGAGGGACTGTGGAGGATGGGGGACTCCATCCCAGGTAAGTACAGGTAAGATTGTATTTTTTTTTTTTTTTTTTAAGTTCCATAGGGGGCCCTGAAATGGGCCCCATACATGGCACAGGGTGCAATGGCCATGCCCAGGGGACCCCTGTCCTCTGTGCTGGCCATTGGGATGGTGGGCATGACTCCTGCCTTTTGTAAGGCAGGAGTCATGTGGCATGGTAGGTTTAGCACCATAAAATGACGCTAATCTGGTTAGTCATTGTTTTTAACTCTAACCTACCTAAAGTCATTTTTTGGTGCTAAACCCTCTTCTTCTATACTGCCAGCCCCACCAGACTAAAGTCATTTTTTTTACTCTAGCCTACCCTTTGCACCGGCTTGCACCATTCCATAAATATGGTGCCCAGCTGGTGCACAGAAATGGTGCAAGCCAGTGCTAAACTTTTTGGTGCAAAACTGAGTTAATGCAGTTTTGCAGCAAAAAGTATAAATAAGGGCCAATATTTTGTACGTTTGCGCCACTTTTGTGTAAAAAAATTACATTAATGTGGCGCAAAAAAAGTATAAATCAGGGCCTTGGTGCTAGACGGGTCTAGCACCAAAGTATAAATATGGAGTTAGATTTGCACCAAATTAGAGTCAAAAAAATTACGTTAATTCAGTGCAAACAGAGTATAAATATGCCACAGAGTATAAATATGCCCCTAAATATGGCGTTAAGGCCATAGAGTCATTTTTTGCACGGGAACGCCTACCTTGCATCTCATTAAGGAAAGGTAGGTCTCCACTTTCAAAAAATGACTTTAACTCCATAAATTTGGCGCTAGAGGGGTCTAGCACCAAAGTATAAATATGGAGTTAGTTTTGCACCGAATTAGAGTAAAAAAAAATGACACTAATTATTAGTATAAATATGCCCCTGAGAGTGCTGACTCTACATATGTATATGACTGTATTTTTAGGGGCGAGCGCATGGTGCTCTGTCCCCTGTTGTAATCTCTCATTGGCTTCTAACTCTGACCATGTCACGTCAGTCACTTTCATTGGTTCATGGGCCTTCCTTTTAAAATCCGTTTGCCTTCATTTGTGAAAGGCATGCATACGTCATGCCTTTTCCAGTGTTTAGCCTGCCTACACAGCACCGGTAAACTACTGAAAACAAACAAGGCTCGATGTTTTCAGCATGGTTTCCAGATTACTTTATCTTTATATTTTCCACGCAGCGCGATCGCGCTAGGGTTTACATAGCGCAATCTTGCTAGTTTTTTCCGTTTTCAATTTTAGTGCAATCGCGCTGCATTTTACATAGCGCAATCACACTGCGTTTTACATAGCGTTGTCGTGCTGCATATTTTTTCCTTTTAATTTGTGTGGCAAGAAAAGTCCGGTTAGGAGTATACAACACTAACAGCTTTAACTCAAGCAAATGCGAGATCCGTTGCACTGCAAATGCTTGTTTATTTATGATTTTTTTTAAATTACATTAACCAGGTGAGACAGCTAACTCTGCATACAAGCTTTTCTTAAAAGAATGTTAGAACATAATAGGTGGTTTCCTAAGTTCTCTTTTTACTGTGCACTTATTTGTCACGAGCATTTAACTGCTTTATTGCTTGGGATGAGACAATCACGTCCTATGCAATACCATACCAGGACAGAGTATGTGAATGGCTTGTCCTCCCAATAAAAGGAGGACATTTCTTTGCTTCTCTCAGCCCAAGATATTTTTTGTTTACTGTGATGTCCAGTGTGACATGCACGCTGACGTTACAGTTTGTGACAGTGAAAGCGTCTGGAGCGTTCAGGCTGGGGATGCCTTCATTGCAGTGCTTAATTTGTAAATGAAAAGGTGCTGGTGCCCAAAGCCCTCGTCTTAAACACGCGGCTGCTGCATTTAAATGTGCGAACACCGAATATTGAGGCAGAGTAATCCTGAAGCCATCTCGGGCCTCTTTAATCCTTACAAAGCCACTCCCTGGCCTTTCAGCTCACTCTTGCAGCTTTCTCCTTTCTCCCTTTGTGATGCTTTTTTGTTTTGTCCTTCCTCCGTCTTTCCCATATATGTCTTTTGCTCGCAGCAAATGCTTGAGGCAGAACAATAAGCCCCGGCCCTCAAAAATAAGTGCCGGTGCTCAGCACCGGAAGCAACAAGCACAAATTAAGCACTGGTTCATTGTGATTGGTGCTTGCACCATATCTCAGCCCTGTCTATCAGGGCAACCAGGGCAACCATCTCCATGGTAAGAGAGAGGAAATTTGGATTCTTTTAGATGTAGTTTTGATATATGATGCCTCATGCCATTCCTTTTTTGGACATCAAACCTTATTGTGTAGTGGGCTTTTTATCCACTGATGCAGGAAGATGAAAGGTGAACTCAATTGTCCAATCTTTCCCCTTAGAGAGCAGAAAGATTGTTTGGTGACCGGATGTGGGGTGTCTGCAGTTCAGTGCCAGAAGGGGCAAGTGCAGCAACCCATTTGGTTTCTCACTTTTTCCTGAAGTTGCTGGTGGGCTTTCTCTTGCCATCTGTTTCTGGGTCAGCGTGCAACCAGACAGCCGTGAGTGCTGGTCTGAAAACTATGGGCCCAAAGGAATCTACTTTGGTGTGTCTTTCATAGATTCTCAGGGATTCACTCACATTTCCATACCCAGATTCTCCTGTGAATGTCAAAGCATGGGTCAAAAGACATGGGGCATATTTATGAGCCCCTAACGCCAAAGTAGTGTCACTTTATGTGACACTACGGTGGCGCTATGCCCTACGCTGTATTAACAAGGTGGCGTTAAGCCACTTTTTGTGGCTTAATGCCACCTTGTAAATACGCCTGCAATCACCATTAGTGATTGTTTATGTGCAGCAAGGGACACCTTCCCGCACATAAACAATCAAACCCCTCAGCGCAGACATCCTTGCACAATGTCAAACATTCACCCCCAGTACAGAGATCTGGGCCTAAATCCATCATTTTTTTGCTGCCCATGCCATTCCAGTTTGGACCCAGCCGTATGCAAATCAGTCTTGACCCTGTTCCCCATGGGAACAGTCCAGCCCGAACTGCCAGGCCAGGTCTTCCTTGGACTGGAAACAAGCATCCTGGGACCGGTTTCAGAGTTTTACCCTTCATCAGCCAGGCTAGCTTGAATCCAGTGGCATGGGAAACACGGGACCCACGTCTGGGCATACCCTTCCCACTTAGGGTGACAAATGCAAAAAGAACAAGTGATGGATGGAATTCTGAACAATGTCAAACATTCACCCCCAGTACAGAGATCTGGGCCTAAATCCATCGTTTTTTTGTTGCCCATGCTATTCCAGTTTGGACCCAGCCATATACAAATCAGTCTTGACCCTGTTCCCCATGGGAACAGTCCAGCCCGAACTGCCAGGCCAGGTCTTCCCTGGACTGGAAACAAGCATCCTGGGACCGGTTTCGGGGTTTCACCCCTCAACAAATGCATGGACGGAATGCTGAACAATGTCAAACATTCACCCCAGTACAGAGATCTGGGCCTAAATCCATAGTTTTTTTGCTGCCCATGCTATTCCAGTTTGGACCCAGCCATATACAAATCAGTCTTGACCCTGCTCCCCATGGGAACAGTCCAGCCCGAACTGACAGGCCAGGTCTTCCCTGGACTGGAAACAAGCATCCTGGGACTGTTTTTTTTTTTTTTTTTTTTTTTACGTTTCAAAAACCTTTATTAAGTGCTTTAAGTAGGCGATACATAGGTTTTTAAAGAGTGGTACCTCTTCCCTTAGGAAGGGCAGTCCACTTCAACTTTGTTTCAAATCACATTTTAACAACACAGTCAGTTTACATATGAAATAAGTAGTAAAGGGGGGTTTGGTTTCTTGGGGCAGTGTGGGGAGTTCAGTGGGAAGGAGGGGTTAGGGTTTACAGTTCTTCCTCTTTCTCACCCTCCTTGTTGTCCTTGTCTGTGTAATCTCTCAGCAGGTTGAGTACCATTCGGCGGCACGCTTCCCTGCTCACCACCTCCCCGTTGGTCACCAGTCGGGTCCTGGCATACAAGAGGATGTCCTTTACGCAGCAGAGGATTCTCCAGCATCCTTGGATGGCCTCCACTGAGTGTGTCTTTGGAAACAGCCCATACAGCACCGAGTGGTGAGTGATGTTTGGGTATGGGATGTGGGCTTCCATTTCTTGTTTTAAGGCTCCCCGCAGTCTCTGGGCAAAAGGGCAGGCCCAGAACAGATGGTATGTAGTTTCCTCTGCAGGGCATCCCCTTGGGCATTCTCTGTGTGGGCACAGGCCCCTGCTGTGCATGAATGACCGGATTGGCAGTCCCCCTTTCACGGCCATCCAGGCAATGTCTTTGTGTCTGTTGGTTAGGGATGGGGAGGATACATTTTCCCACACCCTTGTTGCTGTAGCAGGTGGCAGGTCGCTCACTGGTTCTGTGGTGTCCCTGGACCTGATTAGTCTGTGGATTGTCCTGGGCTTCCATAGGCTTGGTGTGACACAGTTCAGCCCAAATTCCATCACAAACTTCTCAATCTCTTTGTGGTACCAGGGGAGGTCCCAGTTGAACATTGTTGCATTCTCCCACTTATCCCATCCCAGTCTTCTCCATACTGGGAGCAGGAAGAAGCGGAAGACCTTGTAAGCTGAGTGGTCCTTGTTCTCGTTCGTCAGGGTTATTCGGACGCAGCCACACACAAAGAAGGCTCTGAGGATTGTCGGGATGTCAGGGACTGCCTTCCCTCCCTTGCGATGCTCCTTGTGCATGACTGTCCTTTTCACCCTGTCCATCTTTGAGTGCCAAACAAAGTGGAAAACCATGCTGTTCACAGCCCGTGCTACGTTGGCCAGGAGTGGCCAGGCCTGTGTCACATACTGCAGCACGGGCAGTGCGTCGTTCCTGAGCACCAGAGCCTTTCCTTCAATGCTCAGGTGTCTCAAGCTCCAAAAGCCCAGTTTCTGCTTGACTTTGGCCAGGCGTTTGTTCCAGCTTTTCGCCGCCGCTCCTGGTCCCCCAAACCAGATACCGATGATCTTTACCAGTCCTGCCTCAACGGGAAAGGGAGAGGCTCGTTACATAGGTCCCAGCGGCCGAAAAGCTTTGCCTGTGATTTGTCCACGTTGATCTTTGCTCCTGATGCTTTGCCAAAGTCCTTGCATGCCTCCAGCAGGGACTGGACCGATTTCCCATCCGTGCAGAAGAGGGTGACGTCGTCCATGTACAGCGAACACTTGACTTCTTTCTTTGTGTCTCCTGGTGTCTGGATCCGTCTGATGTTCGGGTTCTTCCTGATGTACTCCGCGAGTAGCTCTATAACCAAAACAAACAAAGAGGGTCGAGAGCGGGCAGCCTTGTCTTACCCCAGACCTGATAGGAAAGGGGTCTGTTTTCCAACCATTTACCATGACTGAACTGAAAATGTCTGTATACATTATTCTAACATAATTGCAGAAGCGCTCCCCCAGCCCAAAACCCTGCAGTACCCTCTCCATGAACTCATGGGAGACGCGGTCGAAGGCCTTTTCCTGATCGAGACAGACCAGCGCAGCGTGGATATTCCGGTCTGTGATGTATTGGATCGTGTCCCTGATCAGTGCTAGGCTGTCCGCCACTCTGCGTTCTGGAACCCCACAGGTCTGGTCTGGGTGAACTATCTCTCCCATAGCGCTCTTGAGTCTATTCACCATTGTCTTTGCCAGGATCTTGTAGTCCACATTCAGGAGAGAGATGGGACGCCAGTTCTTGAGGTCACATCTCTCCCCCTTATGTTTATACAGGAGCGCGATCGTTCCTTCCCTTAATGTGTGGGGCATGACTCCCTCCTGCTCCATCTCCTCATACAGCTCCAGAAGGTCTGGTCCCACTAGGTCCCACAGTGATGTCATCCAGGCTAGCTTAAATCCAGTGGCATGGGAAGCACGGGACCCACGTCTGGGCATCCCCTTCCCACTTAGTGCGACAAATGCAAAAAGAACAAGTGATGGACGGAATGCTGAACAATGTCAAACATTCACCCCCAGTACAGAGATCTGGGCCTAAATCCATCATTTTTTCGCTGCCCATGCCATTCCAGTTTGGGCCTAGCCATATGCAAATCAGTCTTGACCCTGTTCACCATGGGAACAGTCCAGCCCGAACTGCCAGGCCAGGTCTTCCCTGGACTGGAAACAAGCATCCTGGGACCGGTTTCGGGGTTTCACCCCTCATCAGCCAGGCTAGCTTGAATCCAGTGGCATGGGAAGCACAGGACCAAGAAAAGTGGCGTTGCACTGTGTGCAGCACCACTTTTCTAAAAAATGCGCCTAAAAGTTCAAGGAAAAATCTTGACAGTAGCAAGATGCAACGAGGAGGAATACTTTTATTCCTCCTCGTTTTTTGCTTCATCTATGTGTGCTGCATTCTGCAGCATGCATAGAAAGAGCAAAATGCCAGACATGATTGCTTATGTGAGGGAATGTTTCCCTTCATGCACATAAACAATCATTTCAAAATGACGCTTTGACACTTCTGTGTGTGCTGTATTCTGCAGCACACATAGAAGTGCCAAACCGCCATTAGTGATTGTTTATGTGCAGAAAGGGACACCTTCCCGTACACAATCAAACCTCTCAATGCAGACATCCTTGCATGATGGTACAAGGATGCCTGCGTTGGCGCTAGGGAGCACAATTTATTGCCAGAGCAGGGCACAACAGAGGTGCGTCGTAGTCAGTTAAATACGCCACATCCCTGCATTGTGAAAATGACGGACCGCAGCACTGCCAATTGTGGAGCAGTTTCACGCTCCGTCATTTTCTGTTAAATATGGGCCTAAATGTTTCCATGTTGCATTTAGGGGCCTTTCCTTTTGCAGGAGATAAGCCTACCCATACAAGTGAGAGTCCCTTTTATTTGGGAGAAGTGTGAGAACACTGAATTGAAGAGCATTTTTTGTTATCTTTTGAATTTCAGTGTTTATTTTGTTTCCAATTATAAGTCAGTGTGGAAGAAAGAACACATTTTGCAACTACCCCTCCTAAATCACGATATTATTGGTAGCCTCAAATTCAGAGTTGCAAAATAACCATTATTCCTAAAAATCTAATTCTTTGACACGTTTTAAAAAATACATAGCTTTCCTTAAGGCCCCTTTTTTGTACATTAGAGTTTACCTAATAAATTGGAGCAAGGCTGATACTAAAAGAAAAAGAATTATAAGCTGCATCTCCATCGTTGACTCTAAGTATTGCATATTTTCAGACAGCCAACAAACAATATATTTCCCTGAGACCAGAAGAGTTTCATAGTCATAATGGTTTATTAGTTTGCAAATCACTCATCAGGGCAAAAAATACATATGAAAATATTGTCACCAATTTTCATTTTTTTTCCTTCTTATTGTCATTATTTTTTCGCTGGGAAAACCATGAGTCACACAAATTACGACTTGACAAATTTAGAATTTTGTCCACTTTATAGAAGAGAGCTTTCTGGGTTCGCCCATTGGTTTCACACCTCTTTTCACACACAAATCGTCAGTGGGAAGAAACCTCAAAAATAGAATCTTTTGACTACCACTTAGAAAACTGTAAAAAGTATGTTTTAAAAAATATTTCTTACAACTCTGCCTGTTCCTGAAAACTTGGAAGAGGGTGGTCATAGAACAGCATATCTTATGGCCATCCGTTTTTGGAGAACTTCATACATGTTCTTGCTAAGTGCGCACTCCCTGCTCCCCCCTCCCCCCCCCAAAAAAGCTACATTTTGGCTATTGTCTTGATTTCCTCAAACCAATAAACCCTGTATTGCCTTCGAATCCTCATTATGTAGGGAAAAATAACTTAAATTGCCCTGGAAACCTTTGTGGAAAAAAAATGATGAAGGTTTAAACGTGTTCTGTTCCAAACATCAAACAGCACGGAGGTGGAAAATCTTAAAATTTAAGGAGTTCAAAACATTTATGCATGATTGATTGAATGATTGAATTTCCTTTATTTCAATTAAAAAAAATAATCATAAAAGTACAAAACATTACAAATTACATAATTCATATGATGAACAATCAGACATGTTAAAAAAACCTAAAACATTAAAAAGAAACATGCCCATATCACGACCATGGGTTCTTAAATAAGAAATCATGTATTCTGTCTCCAGAAGCCATAAAAAACTAAGGCCCAAAGTTCCTAAACTTGTTCCAATGCAAGGCATTTTTTTAAAAATTAGAAACTGCCACAGCAACCATGGAATCATTCAGCAGTTGTAAATATAAAAAAGCAGGGCGATATTGCTAAAATCCTTTGGTTTTAAGAATGGGCAGAAGAAATCTTCTTCTAAGTGAATCATAAAAATTACAGAACAAGACCAAGTGTTCTGGAGTGAAGTGTTGTCACAGGGGCAAATTTTTATTACAGAGGGCTCATATTGACCAGGCGGGAAGTATAAGTTGCAACGGATAGAACATAGTCTGAACCTGGTGAGAAGGACTCTTTCCCATGGGTTTCTGACAAAGGAAAGCTAGGGTTCTGGGCCAACATAGTATTTAAAATCATCAGAGGCCTGGCTGCGTACTGCCCAAGGCTGCATTTTCTCTACTTTCACTTTCACTGCGTTAATAGCAGTTCCTTTACCGTCTTTTTGTCAGTCCGCTTCAACACTTCAGTATTAAAAAATAATTCTGGGCACCCCGCTGATAAAGCTAAAGATCTAAGATAGTTAGGCTATGAGATTTTGAGGCCTAAATCACAACTGAGGCAGTCCTCAATGTTTCCCTGTTAAAAGTTGCAATTTTCCCACTCCAGACAGATATCCACAACATAGGTGCAAGTTTTTGCATAATCTTCCGCAAAGGCCAGACCCAACTCCTCATGCATAAACCGGATAGGGCTAGCTGGTCGCACCCCTAATAGCTTTCTGCAAAAACGATTTTCCTCGCCCTGAATAGATATACAGTTAGAGTACCCCCAGATTCCAGCGCCATATAATAGTACAGGCAAACATTTCATCTTGCAGTCTGCAGCAATGGTAAAACAGGCTTGCTCCCAATTAAACGAGCAATTCTAAAGAGTGCCCCACATGACTGGTCAAAGCGCTGACAGCGGTTTGTGAGACATTTGGTACAGTGTTCATCAAAGGTGACACCCAGATATGAGAAGGAGTTTACCCTTGTTATCACCTGATCCTTGATTAAGATCGGTCTAGATTTCGGATTCCGCTTCCCACAAACCATAAAATGTGTCTTAGAGGTATTAACATCCAGTTGCAGGTTGCCCATAAAATCAACATACAGATCCACCAGAACTTTAAGACCATTCAGTGTGCGAGAAATGATGACAGGGTCATCTGCATATAACAGAGAGGGGACAGGATTATTTTTGACTTTTAAAAAATCTTTGCCATGGGTAACTAGATGTGAATTCAGGACACTGATATATAATAAAATTAGGATTGGCACCATAACGCACTCCTGCCTGACTCCCCTTGCTAGGTTAAAGTCGTCAGAGCATTCCATTGCCTTTCTAAATCTAACTGAGGCGTTAACATCTTGGTGGAGTGCCCGAAGGAAATTTGCAAAAGGGTGAGGCAGCCCAAGACCTTCCAGGATTGACCATAGCTTTTATGGAACAACCCTATCAAAGGCACAGCTCAGGTCCATAAATGCCAGGTAGGAAGAGCCCTTGGTCACCACATATTTACCCACCAATAGATTAAGATTAAGGCACTGTTCCATTGTCCCTATGCCGTATCTAAAACCATATTGGGCCGGGCAGATCATATTATTTGCTTGGATCCATTCTTCAATATGAAGGACGACAATATGTCCTACTATCTTAACCGTGGAGTCCAGCAAGAAGATGGGGCGGTAACACGCTGGGATCTGTCTACACCCTTTTTTTAAAAATGGCACTACTACTGCTGTCTTCCATGAGCTAGGAATACCGGTTTGCGAAGCAGCGTTAAGAACATTCATCAATAGTGGAAACCACAGGGCAGCGTTTTCCTTATATAAGTCCATGGGGACACCATCCGGCCCGGGGGCTATATTGGAAGGCCTTCTCATGATGGTAACCTGAACTTCCTCCATTTTAAATTTTAAGCACAACGGAGAGGCAACAGCCATGACCACCACCACCAATTTGTCTACACTGTCCAGTGAATAAACCCTATTGAAGTGGGCAACCCATTTTTGGGCAGGTATGGTGGTCCCTACAATGTCAGAGGAAGCTTGATAAGCAGGCTTCCAATTCACAATATGCCAGAAGGACCTCACATCCCGAGCTTGCAATTCCCTCTAACTGCTCCCACCTCTCTTCTTTCAGACATTGCTTCCTGACTTTTATTGCCTTCTTGCAAGCAGCCCTAGCTTCACTGATAGAGTGGGGGTTCCTTGGGTGGTCCTTAAGGACTTTGTGGATGCGTTTACTGGCAATACAGCAATTCTTCTCAAACAGTCCATATTTATGGTCTTTTAACGGTCCTTGGAGATCCAACATAATGGATCTGAGGCTGCTATTCAGAGACTGAAAATCAGCCATAACAGCCACTGGTGAGCCTCAAATAGTAGGAGGGAGCTAGAACACACATTCCTGCATCTCTTAATAACCTCCACCAATAGGATGGGGATCGAAACTTTCCACCAGCTGAGCCTCCTACCCTGGCCTTTTGGAATCAGCCCAAACACACCTGGAGTCAAGTTCACTATCCCAACAGTGGGAGTAACTATTCTAGCTTCAATGGCATTATGGTCACTAAGTAGTTGGTCATGGATCAGCCCCTTGGTAAAACACTCTGCAAAACTATTAGAAATAAAAATATAATCAATTATAGTCCCTTTTCCCCACCCAACAAAAGTGGGTTTGAGAAAGTCACAGCGTGCCACACTCTCCAGCATATTAGAGAGACTGGCATGTCTCACTTCAGTAACCAGCTGCTCGACAATATTTTTTATTTTATCCAGTACATGATCTCACTCCTGGCTGCAATCTGGGACCACCACCTTGCTGCTCATAAAACCTCTTCTCTCTGGTTGCTTGTGCTGTCACTTCCCTTTTACTGGCAGGGTCCTCTTTTTGGTTATGGGTGGAATCTGTACTAAAGAGTCCAACAAGTACTCCCTCCCAGCTACTACCTCTCTTGGTTGTGTGTCATCAGGGAGTCCCAAGGGCGAAACATCCAATGACACTATGGAGTAGTGGAGGGAACATGGGACCGTGGAAGGACCCTCAAGTGACCTGCCACTCGGGCCCTCGCCCGGCTCCAAAGATAACCTCCTTTCAGCCAAATTGATTTCTTTTGCAATCACGTCCATAGCCCACGTTAGGAAGGAGTCAATTGTAGATCTCTTTTGAGATTTTGGGGATGCTCCCTTACTCTCCTGCAGTTTGCGTTTTCCCATATTGTGACCATAGGGCACTAAAAGCCTCAATACACTTCTATGTAAATTAGAATGAGTTTATGGGGAGGGAAGGTGCACCTATTTGCTTATAGCTCAGAACAAGACATAAATGATGAAATTAGGCGGGAGCCAAACCCAAGAGGGCAGGCCCGGCCCAGGCTCCTTCGGGCTCCTTCGGGCTCCAACGGGCATGGATGGGTCTGACCTTGACCTGGGCTTTTCACAGACGCTCACTGCGCTCTTCCCACACAGCAATGTGCCCCCTCATGCTTTATAGTGCTCGTTGAAAATGACAAGTGGGAGCAGGTGATGTAAAAATGGCCGCCTCCTGGGGCCACAAAGCAGTCTGGATATGTAGTGCCTTTTTGCAGAGTTTAGCGCTTCCCGCGGAGCAGTGTGCCCCCTCGCCCTTTATAGTCCTCATTGGAAAGGGCAAGTGGGAGCAGGTGATGTTGAAAATGGCCACCTCCTGGGGCCATTAAGCAGTCTGAGATATGTAGTCCCTTTTAGCAGAGTTTAGTGCTTCCCCACTTATGCATATTTGTTTCTGACAATATTTCTTGAAATCTTAATACAATGCTTTTGCTTTCTGGTTAGGCAAAAAAATGCTTTTACCACAGGTCCGCGCCATTAAAATATTTTGAAGATCAAAGTCGTGGCCCCAGCTTTTTGCAATTTTGAAAGTGTGCCAGAAAAGAAAGTTCCCAGGGATTATTGTTAAAATATATCATTTACGACCAACAAGGAAATTTTGTTAACAAAGTAAAGAGAACTCAAGCAGAAGTGTTCTGAGCCATTGTTGTTAAAATGTATCCTTTGAGAGGTGCAACAGGATACCGTGAGGCAGATTTAAGAGCCCCTAGCACCTCTTTGCGCCGCATTACCATCATTATTTTTACTCTAATGTGGCCCAACGAACCCAATATTGCCATGCCAAATTGATAAATTGGCACAATGCATGCATTGCACCACTTTGTAACCTTTTGCGCTACATGGCATAATGTTTGGAAAGGGGGCGTTTCCCCATTAGGGGGGTGAAAAAATGACGCAAAGAAATCTAAGAGATTTCCTAACATCATTTTTTTGGCACTCTTAACGTCGGCTCAGGGCAGGCGTTAAAAAGAGGCACACCACTGTTTACAATAGGCCTCACTGGGCTTTGCAGGATTAGCCTCAATGTTTTGAGGCTAATCCTGAAAAGCTCCGAAGTAGCGTCACAAATGTTGACACTACTTCCCTAACTACCACAATGGTGCGCCATATCATGGATATAGCTCACACATGGTGGAGTTAGTGGGGCCCCGTGTGACTAGAAGGGTGTCTGACCACGACTGAAAGTTCAGGGCAGGGGAGATATTGTGTGCCCTGAGGAGGATAGTTTTAACCAATGACATCGACATGTTTCCCACTCCAAGATACAAGAGGGTGAATGTAACTGTTGAAAAAGTAAATTTAAAATACACTGGAGACCAGGTAACATTTGTAAAGCCTCCCTGAGACTGAAGGGGTGTTTGTTGGAGTCATTGCAAACAATAATTCAGGCATCTTCCTGTAGCAGATCACAAAGGGTCACCAAGCTTCTCGCCAAGCTGACTGCAGACGGCACAGGACGTCCTGCAGCTTCGAGGTAAAGCTCCTAGATGCCACCACGGGGTTGAAGAAGCTATGACTTCCCCCAAGAGTCCAGTTCAGGTAGGGTCACAAGCCGAGCGGCTGCAGAAAAACACAGAGGCTAAAGCCCTGATTGCAGGCGGAGTGTTATATTCTGACTGTGTGCAGACAGGAGTATGTGCAAGGATCGGAATTCCCAGCTGTGTGAGAATTTCCCCTGACAGCTTTTGGTTTCCAAAAAATGAATAGGGCAAAAAAAGATTTATTGTGCTTACAATATTAATTGCACACATTTTCCCTCATTTCCAAGTGAAAAAATAGGAATAAATTATTAACCGTATGTAGGTGCATATTTTTAAGCCCCTTGCGCCACCAGTATGTTGCTTTTTGTGACGCTCCGGTGGCGCAAAGTGCAGATTCATATCTGCAAGGCCACAGAAGGCCACTTTGCTTGGCTTTTCATGGCCTCGTAAATATGGTGTAAGGTAATGCAACGCAAGTCCCTGTGTTGCTTTACACTGCATCAGGGAGGTGTTCCATGGGCGTTGCAATGGGGGATCCCATGCAACACCCATGGGTTTGATGCATTCCCAGATTTACGAGAATCTGTAAACCTAGGAATGCATCAAAGCTATATACCTCCCCAGGGCAGGTGCACCAAAGAGAAATATCTTTATTTTTCCTCCTTGTTTCCTCTTTATCAGGTTCAGTAAATACCTCAATCCCATCCGGCCCACTTGTAATTGATGCCTTGGCAAGTGTGTAGGATACATAAGTGGGCACTCTCAAACAGTGCCAAGGCAGAGTCTCACGGTCTCTCTTACCAAGTGCAGCAGTTGGTTCAAACTAGGATGGAGCAGGATGTTACAATGTAGTCATACTAACCTTTCAGTGAATAACTTGCCCTGTCTGCCTTAGTTCGTCTGTTAACAGCTGTCGCCTCTCAGCCAGAAGCCTAACAAAGCATGAATTTTGTAAATTGCTATATTAGAGAGCCTCATAACTGTGTAAATACGTTTGAAGGCCACTTTCGTCAAACCTCTCTGTTTCCCATCACATAGCGCATACATCTGTACATTAGAGGAGTGAAATCTAGATCCAAGCGATCTTAATCTAGCACATTTCTCAAGTTAGGAATAAATGTGTGATGTTTTTCCTCTGGGTACTCCTATTCTCAGAAACTGCTGTGGAGACGTCTGATTCTTCTGTGATCACAGCTATTTTTGAATAAGTGGTTGTGCAAAGCATTGAAGTGTTCTTTAACTAGTGTTGCACATTCCCATCTTGCAGCATCCCCAGTTGTCTCGAGGATCACCCTTTTCTGTTTGTGTCCAGGTCTACTGTACACATCACTAACAATGTTGCTAGCTCCCAACAGTTACAAGGCCCCAAGTTCTCATCAGTGCCAAAGTCTACAGTTCCCGTTTCTTCTATGGTCACCACTCCCTTCGTTGCCAGGACACTCATCTCTCGCGAGTGCCAGATCCTTGGGTCATACTAATGTAAACATTGTCACTGCCCAGAGTGCTTGGGCCTGTGTATCCATCTCGTAGGTTCACTCCCAATCTTCTAATCCATTGTTCCCCCATGCTTAGTGTTTATTTTCTTCTTATTAAACAAATATAAATCAGCAGTTTTCGGTGGAGAGAGTCCATGCGGGTGTTTACTAATGGTGATGATCACACTAAAAATTCTGAGGCTACTATTACTACTGCTACTGTTACTACTATTACTAATAATAATGATAAAAATAATGATAATAATAATACAGACAATGGAAGACATATGCCTTTATTGAGCGCAGTCTGTGGATCACAGCTGGAAACTTGACAAACCAAAGCATGACAATGATCTTGAACCATCTTTGGTGCAGGGAAGAGACAAAATGACCTGTATGGAAATCTGGAGTGTTCCAGACAGGCCACTGGTTTGGTAGGGCTGGGTTTGAGCCAGTTCTATGTCAGGATTGTGCCTTTGAAAGTCCTGGAGGGATGCGGCAGAGCCATTCACATGTCAGGCAGCTATCTTGCAATTGACTGATTGGTGCTATGGGCCCACTGTCCTATCAGAGAGGCCGTGGCCTGGAAGGACCCCCCCTTATTCCCATGCTTGTAAGTCGATTTCTGTTCACTTCACTGGTGGCCACACCAACAGACTTTACATGAGATTATAGCGTGTGAAAACAGGCAGACAAAATGTAGACCCCAAAATATAGACAACAAAAATCTAAGAGCCATATGTATGAACACATTTTCCCATAGACACAAAATGGGTAAAACCCTTTGATACATCTGGCCCAAAATCCTTTTTAAACATCTTACTACAAAACTTTAAACCACAAACTAAGCCCACTATCACGCCCGAGACCCAAATTATGCTAGGAATGGAGTTAGAGCAATAAATTAACCCAGTTGTAAAAGATGTGGGAAGTGAGCTCGGCTAGATTTAGGATTAAAATACAGGTAGACGTTTTTGTTAGGAGATATTATGGTAAGGTCAGAATTTTGCAATGTCTACTTTTGGGCCTATATTTTGACAACATGTGTTTTTCAGTTTGTTTTTTACAGTGGAACACCCTAGGCACCTTCATGTCCCCCCATAGCCGGTGGCACTCTTCGATACTCTGTTCCGCATCACAGCTTCAGCCCTATGGGACATGACACACCGGTTCCCTTCATCCCACAGTAGCCGTCAGGGTTCTTGTGCAGGTACTGCTGGTGGTAGTCCTCAGCATAGTAAAATGTAGGGGCATCACGGATCTCTGTGGTGATGGTACCCAGCTGGCTGGCTGTCAGTTCCTGGCAAGAGAGAACAGATTCAGGGTCAGTCAATCGCCCACCTCACAAAACTGCTGCCTCGCAACATATCCTTGAGGAATGTGCAGATCTCTACAGTAGGAAGAGTTAGCATCTCAAGTGTGGACTACAGCTATCAATTCTGTGCTGCAGCACCTAGGGGCATATTAATACCCATTTGTGCTGAATTTGTGTCATTTTTTTACGCAAATTCGGCTCAAAACTAACTCAATATTTATATTTTGACGTTAGACCCAGCTAACGTAAAAAAAATATTAGAGTTTGCACCATTTTTTAGAGAATGAGCCTACCTTGCATCAATGAGATACAAGGTAGGCGTTCCAATCTAAAAAATAGTGCTAACCCCATAGCCCCATATTTATCCCCCATGCTAAAATGACGCATGGGTGGGAGGAGGGGCTAAATAATGGTGCAAAGCTGGGTCAGATCAAGCGTTAAGGGACCTCTGGACCCATTTCCATGGTTAAACATCATGGAATGGGTCCACAGGTGCCCTTCTCAAGCCCCAGGAACACCCCCACCCACATCAGTGGGACACGGAGGATGGGGACCCCATCCCAGGTAAGTGGGATAAGTATAGGTAAGTAATTTTTAATTGAAGTGCCATTGGGGGCACAACTTGGGGCCCCCTGCATGGCACTGGGTACAATGGCCATGCCCAGGGGACACTGGTCCCCTGTGCTGGCCATTGGGGTGGTGGGCATGACTCCTGTCTTTTCTAAGAGAGGAGTCATGTGGTATGGATGGTTTTGCGTCAGAAAATGACGCTATGCTGGTTAGAGACATCTTTTTTTATTCTAACCAGCCTAGTGTCACATTTTGGTGTAAAACCCCCTTCTCCCATACCGCCAGCCCCACCCGGCTACCATCATTTTTTTTTACACTAGCCCACCCTTTGCACCCGCTTGCACCATTCCATAAATATGGTGCCTGGCTGGTGCTCAGGAATGGCACGAGCCGGTGCTAAACTTTTTGGTGCAAATCTGCATTAGTGCAGTTTTGCACCAAAAAGTATAAGTGTGTTCCCCAGAGCGCCTCCACACCATGCTACCAATGTATGCCAGCCCTTCATTGCATCGCTCTTTGTTTACTGCAGCCCTGCTCTGCAGTACCCCCCCTCCTCAGACCCACGTACACATCTGCCAGCACAGATCCCCACCCTGCTGATGCACCTCACTTCGGTCTGGAGCACTCACTGCTATTCCCTTGCTGGGTGTTATGAGTCTGCCTCTCAACCCGTTGCTGGCTAGGCACCCTGCAGGACACACTGACATATGTTCACAACTGGGCACCAATAAAGAAAGTCTATGGTCATTCTGGTTGGCACTATTGATGCAGAGCACCAGACTAAAACAGCATCCTGCAGTGTTCACATCAGTAGTCTCAAGTGTTTTCTTATGTTCTGAGGAACCTTTGCTGTAAGTAATTAAAAGCACAGCACATGATCGGGATGGTGAAATGAGGGCAAAGAACTAACATGTATTTTAATCCCTGTTTCTGCATTTGTTGTTTGTTTCACGGCTGTCTTGTAGACTCATTCCACTGACGGAGAGCCTGCAGGCTTGACAGGCATGGAGGGCAGATTGAAAATGTTTAATATTTCAGCGGATAAAAAACAGAAGCAGTAATGTGGCCATACGTAAAGTGTAAATATGAAGTTCTGTCAAGAACATGAATTTTCCTTACTAATTGGTTACTAAAATAAATTTTCACTAAGTTTAATTGAAATTGAAAGCACTTATTAATCTAAACAGGTGAACAAAATAGCAGTCAGTTAATCAGTGATACCAGTACTGATGATCCAGCTAGACACAGGGTGTAATCTTCATTCTCACGACTACAGAATTTTTTTGGGAGGTATAATCCAGTCTGTATGACTTTTTCACAACTCATCATAAAACGAAAACAAATGAATCAGGAATAACTTTGCAAAATTTGGGGATATAAGGAATAAAGCTCCAGGTTGCGATGATCTCCTGCTCCAGAATATCTAACCAGTGGGACGTCCTAGAGAAGGAAATCATCACAATGGAGGAGGGTCAGGAGTTTTCATCAGGGCTTGCCGAATCAGCCACAGTAAGAAATCATTGCCCACCTTTGCCTGGGCCGGAGTTTCCTGACTTCGCCCAACTTGCAGGCATATCTACGCTCTCCCTCCTCGTGGAAGGATTCCATAAGGATTTTCCTGCCTCCCATAATTAGATAGTAAAACATACTAGAAAGAAAAAAGTTGACACAAAGAGGCACTGCCATGCTAATTCAGTAGCCTTATGATTCAGGCTATCTCTACTGCTAAGTGCAGGGTGGAGCCATTCTATGCAGGTACTCATTCATAGGAACATCTGCCTTCAGAACAAGTTAACATTTGAAAACCTTTTCACTGCTGAATAGAGCAGGAAGAAAGGTGACTATGATGAATGAAATCCAGATGAATCTGACCCATGTTTTCTTTTAAATGTCTTTAAGTGGTGACTCAACCGTATCCCCCTCCTATAACAACCCCTTATCGTCCCTCGTGCCCTGCATCCACATGTGCCCCTCATCTTTACCTTGTTCTGGTTGACAGCCTGGGGCATGCAAACTGCGTGCTTGTGGTCCAATGAAGAAAGTTACAAGCCTTTTATTAGTCAGAAGATAGCAAAAGGGTCATTAATGTCCTTGGTCCTGGCTAGTAGGATGTTTTACACATTTTGGCCTACAGAGTGGAAATACTGGATATGAATTTCAGTAGCTGAAAATTAATTGTTAGTCTGTGGTGTATGCACATAGATGAAGCTTCACAGGGGTGTTTGGGGTGTGACATCCCCAAAATGAATGCATTCTTGCCCTGGTAGGCCTGGGGGGCTTGAGTCGGTATGTTATGTATTTGTTGTTTTTTCTCATCATCCTCATTTCACTAAGAAGTTTAAACGTGTTCTTTTTTGGGATCTGGAAAATAAATATATGTATGACTGATTTAGCAAAATATAGTAAATCTGCTCCCATAGAATTGCTCCCTGAATGGGTGCAAAGCAGGGGTGGCTGTCCTATTAGGGTGCTCGAGCGTCTCCCCACTGCATGTGTTGCCCCCTCAGCTCCAGTACTAATTCAATCTAAGACTGATTTAGTTTAGGTTGTTTTTTTCCCGGCTGGGCGGCTGCGATATTCTCGTTTCTGGGCAGGTGTGATTGTCCGTCAGAATGAGTGAGTGAGCGCAGGGAGGGCAGGCACGGGTGGAGCTTCACAGAACACTTTGTTTAAGTAAAGTGCCAATGTCGGGTTGGACTGGGGCCTTTCTGCGTCCAACCCGACATGCGCACTTAAGGCTTCACCTATGTGCATCGTTAGCAAGCCTGCGACGGCTGCAGCTGCAACTCATCGGTCTCCTGAGGAGCGCTGGGTTTGCCCGCTCCTGCCAATCCTGACGCTGCTTCTATGTTATAAAAAACAAGGAAGCAGCATCTGTATCGGTTCAGGAGACGCACGCAGGTCAACTCGTGCAACAGGATTAAGTTGTAGCGGCACTTGCAAGTTTCTTCCGGGGCTCGGAGACTGAGAGACAAAATAGTGGGACCCAAACTGAGCATTGTCAAAAAGGCAAAGAGCAGGCCTATATTCATATTTAAATAGGTGTGTGTTATAATTAGCACATTGAAAACAAGGCTTGTTTGCTTGTTTACTTTAAAGCAATGCTTTTCAACTATGTCAGAGTCAGATTACCAGAATGTTTTAGCTAATATTTCGGTCACTGACTTCTTCCTTATGATGGTGTGTTTTCCGAAAAAAGTAAGCACCTCTGCTTTAAAGAGCAGAACTGGTGTGGCGTTGTGTCCAGAGCTGTCGACTTTCGAACTGGAAAGGGGTAGGCGTTGGATCACCAGTCAGTGATTCTAGGCAAGTGGCTTAATCATGCTCTGCCTAAAAAATGTAAAATGATGAATCTGATTTAGTGTATTGTAAACAACTCTCAGTGCTCATTTACAGCGCTCCAATACTTCCAAGTCGAGTTTGCACCATATAAACATGCACAAAATAAATAAAACGGGTCAGCATAACAATTAGTAAAATTCTGATTCTTGCACTGAATTAAGGCATCCCAAAAGCTTCGGTCTTCTATGAAGTGCACTCTGCACATGTTGCAGAGCAGCAGGGGGCAGAAAGCCCGCAATGGACGCTCTGCATCCCTGACTTCTCAAGCCAGCGGTCCCTGGCACTCTGGGATTTACACGACATCCGCGGGCTCTGGCTGGGCTGGCAAGCAGGCCTTGGCTATTGACTCCACTGCAACCCAACACCCCGGTCAATGAAACAGCAATAAAACGCTCCAGCAACAAAGAAAGGCCGGCATGAGACTGTGCTGAGCAACTGGAGGGAATGTACTGGTAGACCACACGGCAAGAATCGTACAGCTTGGCAAAGGGACAAACATCTGACCAGCCATTAAGAGCACATACAAATCAAAGAAATACAAGGAATGACGCTAACTGAGGCTTCTTGTTTCAGGAAAGAAATAGCAGGATTACAGAGAGCATCGCCAATTTGCAAAAACATAATTCCTTCTAGGTACCCTGAATCTTGTTTTTAGGGATGGATGTAACTAGTTATACCTTTTCGAGCTCACTTCATAAAAATTGTTTTGGGTGTCTCCCGTGGGAGTTTTTATTGCCACACTCCTGTGGTTACTTGATTCCTGTTCTCTCATAGCTCCCCGTGAGACACGATGCTCAGGCACTTCACCAGCTACACTTCACTTCACCCACAGTACATGCACTTTATCTGCTCAAAGCACCCACATTACTCAGGGTTCATGCACACCATTCATGGCACATGCACAGCATTGTCAACCCATGCATTAAAACCACCACATCTTAAAAGACACATTTTCTACTCATTGAAACTGTTAGCACTTTGTTATCTTGGCACTTTTCTTTAGTTTTTTTATGAGGTTATTATTCTGAAATAAAGGCTAGCCACTTTTTATTCGGGTCTGGTAGTTTCCCACAGTTGCAGTGTTCTTCCCAGAGGGTGAGCCTATATGTCATCATCACCAACACCCATCCTGCCCTGAGGATGATGTCGTGAAGTGCAGCATTAGCATCAGCATTCTCGGATTCAAAATGGAGTGCATCAGGTCAAAGGCTATGGATCTGGCGAGCCTTAATTAAACGCTGCAGTGACGTTGTAACATTTGTCATAGTGGGGGTGCTGCCATCTATGTTGCATAACTGAAATCATAAGGATTGTGGAAAATCCAAGGGTAGCACAAGCCACACATGTCACAAATGAGCTACATCTGTTCATCAGGAACGTGGTAAGGTATGTAACTGATGGTCGTGCAGTTTGGGGCACACTGTCGCAAATATATTAATAAAGGATTGTGCAGTAGTGCACTATCATTCACAGATGGCACATTTCCACTGAAGTGGGCATTACATGTTCACAATGATGCAGTTCTACTGATAATATTATACAGAAATTATTTATCCGCTCTTTAAAAAAAAAAAAAAAACTCCCCTGAACCTCCTTTCTCATATTCGGGCTCACTTGATTGCTTCGCTTGCGACATAACACTCAATCACGACTTTTACACCCCACCACTGTCAAATGTCACCAGCCACCACTGATGCAAAGGTACTACTTTTTGGCATTCACAAAATTGGGCAGTAGTCGGCTTGGAAAGCTATGTCTGTCTCAGCTTCCTGGGCATACTACTGGTAATAAAACACCCAAAACGTGATGGGACAAATGTTTGAAAATAGTCCACCCACAGGTAATCGCCAGGGGTAACATTCCAACCCATCATTTGTCACCCACTGTGCCACTCTAGACAGGGACATAGACCATGCAAATCAGTACTGACCCGGCTCCTCATGGAAACAGTCCACCCATAACCTCTGTCATCTCACACCTCCACCCTGCTGTTTTTAGTTGAGAAATTTGAGATTCACACCCTCTGAATTCTTACTGACTAAGCTATGCTACTGTGTGTGTAAGGAGTGGGTCTCACAACCTCTGCTGTAATCAGTTCTGTCAAACACTGAGTTCCAGATGATGCAACCCAAGATTACAAACTATCTCTCTCCTTAGTAAAAAAAAAAAATGAAACAAAATGAGCAGTTGTTGCATTTAAATGAAAAGGAAGGCTAGGAAGTAACTTCAAACATTGCTGGCCATGTGTGCAGGAGCCCTTCCATGGAAGGGCTCATAGACGGAGCAGATTGGTTTGCACCTCACAGGTGCTGAGACTGGAAGTGAATATCAGCCTAGACACACCCGGTTTCTTTTCCTCAGACAAGAAGGGCCTCTGCAAGTTGTGCTTTTTGCCCTAAAAGTGTTTTTGCAGACTCATGTGTAATGAATTGGGTCGCTCCAGCTGTTAATGGGTACATTTATAAAGTGTGCAGTGCCCTGATAGGACCTTAGCACTTATACCCCATGCACTCTAAGAGTTGGGTGTCACCCACTGGGATGTGAACCAAAACACCAAAAGATAAGGGGTGGCCATCCAGCTACAGACTTGCTCTGGAGTAGGGGTGCTGGTCGAGAGGAAACAGATACCTAATGGGGATACCCAGGGAATCATTGCTGCCCTAGGCCCTACCCAGCAAAATATTATGGGCGCTGCTGCAACTGTCACACTTACACCACCCCTCCCCCCTCCTCACCCCCACAAAGCTCGGCTAGTACATCTAAATGCTTAGCTACATAATGCCTCTAATTCTAGCACTAGGACCCACACAGCTCTGTCAAACGACCTCAATCCTGCAGCGCCCCATCCACCTCAATCACCTAGCACCTTCTGCTATGAGCTGTAGTCCTGTTCAAAATTTTCAACTACTAAACCTGCATCCTACCCTCAGGCACCCTACTTAGATTTCAGCACTAAGGGCCTGATTACAACCTTGGCGGATAGGATACTCCATCACAAACATTACGGATATCCCGCTTGCCGTTTTACAAGTTTGATAGGATATACTGGAACTTGTAATACAGAGGACAGGATATCCGTCACCTTTGTGGTTGAGTATCCCATCCGCCATGGTCGAATCAGGCCCTTAACCCTCTCAGACACCTCTGCCACCACACCTCATTTCTGTACTGGAGCACCCACTAATATTCAGTCTCATGACTGCTTATGTGCTCCCTTGGTGCAGGGTGACCTTGCACCTTGATGATGTTCATTAATAAAATGGCCAGCGCCTTGCAGAGTACGAGTCTCAGTGTGACACTTGGAGACACTAATCACACTGTGAGAGTTCAGTTTCCTCTACTCACTGCTTGTATACTATGGACCAAGGTCACCAGCATCACCAGGGGAGTAGCTTACTCAGTTTAATTGGGGGTGGGGATGAGCTTCAGATTTCCCAACAATCACACTGACACATAATGTTAAAATACAGGCGCACAAGAGAGGCTTAAGGTACAGTGGAAAGGGAGAAGAATGTGGATTGGTAGGAGCACTAAGTGAGAAAAAACACATTATTTTGGGAAATAACCAACATTTTTAAAGTCTTTTCAAACAGAGTGAGGGAAACAGTGTGTGCGTGTGTTTTTGTCTGTGTGTAAAAATTCCTGGTAAAATCCGACAGACACCTCACTATACCTGACCGAAAGCACTTGTACCCAACAATTAGGAAATACATTTATTAGGGGGTGTAACACGCCAAACACCCCCCTGAAGCTACAACCCTGTGCATCACACCTCTACCACACCAAGATCAATTCATAGACATATCTGGTGCCGTACCAGCTGTCCAGCCAGCTTAGGACTGGTCTCCATAACACCTCCTCATATGCATCTGAATTCTGACCTGCCGCAACAACTCTCTTCTACTACTGAGACTCACATGCAGCTCTCCCAGTGCGCTGCAATCCTGACCTGCAGTACGGGGTGCTGTTCCAATACCAAAGGTCACAGCGATATCTGACAGGACACTTCACTGCTCACCTGCAGAAGCACACTGGGGAATTCCACTCCTGAGGCTCACACACAGCTGTACCAGGGCACCTCAACATTTACTTGTGCGGGTTCACAGCAAGGCGTAATAGCCACTAAGTAGTAACAGTTCAGGCTAGATTAAAGGCGACCCTAACAAAGGAGAGTCAGATGCTGGGGATCCTATATTTTAATAAGAACATAGTGCAGTACCAGCATTAAGTGGCGTGTGTGTGTGCGTGCGCACCCACACACCTACACGTGTTACCGTCCTTCTGAGGACTATGTGTGGATGCCTGCCTTGTGTTATCACACCAAAGTTCCCACAAGGATAGTAACACAAACCCACGTATACACATGGGTGTGTGAGTGTTTGTGTGTATGCGTGTGCATGTGCATGCATACATGTGTGTGAATGTGTGTGTAGATGTGTGCGTGTTCAGAGAGTGAGAGAAAAGGTGGTTAGAGATAAACTACTGGCAAGATTCCCTCAACACTAACCATAAACCGGAGGGGGGGTCTATTTAAGCCAACGGTACTCAAAGTAGGGCCCGCGGGCCGCCAGCAGCCCCACGGACCTAGCTTGGCGGCCCGCGAGACGCACAACAACTTAGACCATGCCTGTGAATTCACCGTACGTCAGCAGCCTTTAATGTGCACATGGCCTTCATTTTACACCTCTGACGTCACTCGCTTTAAGATGTTAAAAATACATATCTTATTTTGATAACGGTTAAACGATTCCACTGTACACCATTAATAGCTTAAACGTGCCCACACTTTACTAAATTTGCACCCCAAAAAGCCATCAAGCATTATACACACAATTGGACATTTTCGCTCACCACTTCCTGTAGCAAATATGTTTTTTTTTTTTTTTGGGCCTCGGCAACTACAGTTTGGAAATATAATGAAGATAAAAGTCTTCAAATAACCGGACACTGAATAATACATAATGGAAATGATCATGGTAGGTGCCTTATGACGTAGTAATGGGAGACTCAGATCACCGGGCACTTGTGACGTCACACTCGCAGCCCACAGTCACAGGGCGAATGGCACAGCAGGTGCCCCCGCCCGGCTTCTTCATCAGAGTCTGCCCCCCTACCACCAGCGCGTGCTGTCTCTCCTCACTGGAGCCATGACCCGGGGCACATCAGCACGCACCCAGCTGCACTCTGTATAAATAAAAGGCAAAGCGGTGCTGCCATTAACTCAAGGCACACACTGACTGCTTCCACAGTGCCACTCTGGTATTACACGGAATAATGTACCCCCATTAGGAACAATCCGAGGACAGATACATCGCTTTGTTCTTCAGGGCCAGCACCGATCTTCTTTTCGTATTTTAACAGAGTTGCAGGCACTAGTCAATACATTCGTAAATCCAACATACCACACCTAATAACATTAAATGGGTAGCTTTCCGACAAAAAAAGGAAAACGCTTGTAGCCTCTTTACCAATCGTAGCGAAATCCCAGCTCTAATTGAACACTGTAAGACTCGGCTGCGACCCATAATCATCAGGAAAGGCCCTCCCCCCACCCGATGCTTTCACAACAAACTGATTTTCAGAGTGGAGGCCCAGTGGGCGACAGAGCTGACACGCATGTACTAGTGCCATTACTGGACCCGGGAGACGGCCATTAACCGATAAACCCGATTTATAAGGCATCCCACCTAACTAGGGTCTAACCTAGCCCACTATTAGTCACAATTTTGTCTACTAACCGTTCTCTCTTAACTATACCTTATAAAATCATGCAAACAGTCGCCCCATTTTGATGGCGCTGTGTGTGTTACTGGGGTAGGGGTGAGAGCAGATGGCGCTGTGTGTGTTACTGGGGTAGGGGTGGGAGCAGATGGCGCAGTGTGCAGATGGCGCTGTAAAAAGGGGGCAGGGTGGTTGTTCCCCCTCTAAGCCCCGCCCCCCGCTGTCACTTCAGTGCGGCCCTCAGCCGCAAACCATACTGCAATTTTGGCCCCCGAGAAAAAGTTTGTGAGTACCCATGATTTAAGCCAATGTAACCCCAAGGGTGCCCTCCACCATTTACAGACGTAGCCCTGGGCTCCATAAGTAAATACAAATGAAGCCTTTTTCATAAGGCTTGAAAAAGCTCCTTATGTGAGCTCCAGAATTCAATGCAAATTCCATGTGTATCACTATTCAGACTGTTCTGCCTACACTATAGAAAGTCGTGCAAGGTGACAAGGACGAGTAGATCCTCACAATCCCAGCATGCTTGTGTCATAAAACACACTCAGCGAGACACTGTTCAGGTGGAATCAATGGATAAAGAGGCTGATGACGGGTGCCACAGATTATTACAGTCCTTGTTCAAATCCCTGTTTGTGCGGGGATCCGAATTATAAGGCACGTAGCATTTACTGCACCCAATGATCACCGGGTGCAATAATCGCTGGATCTCCACAGTTTTCCCCAGGAATTTTTTTTTATACATCGGGACCTGCTCTTTCTGGTGCACAAAGCATCAAAATGGACAAAAATAGACACAATTTGGGCAAACTCAGAATAGGGGCTATGTTTCATACCTAACAGATTCCGAACTCTGGACTATCACATTTTACCAGGTGTGATAAATATTGCAATCCCCTCCAGGGCACTTGTAAAAGGGTGAAAGTCTTCTACGCCCATGGCTTGAGTCACGGAAGGACAGAGATGTTAATAGTGGACATCTCTCAAGAGAAGAGTAAAGGACTTGCCAGAAGTGCTTCCCCATCACTTGCTTGAGGTTCCTAAAGCTGGAATATAATTTTACTGAAGGCATAGTGATGTGCTCCAGGTAACCACCTGATGTGGAGCTGAGAAAGTAAGGCAATGTTATTCAGCCTTTTACAGTGACATTCATCTGAAGTGGCATTACGAATGAAAGTCCCTAGATGGGGAAATAACATGAGGGCCTGATACTGTGGGTTTGTCGCCAAATACAAATTCCCAGTCCTGCAGAACTTGCCATTTGCGTTTTTCTCCTGCTCCGAAAGGTGGTAAACGTCACCATACCGGTTTGATCAGGTAGGGTAAAAAAAACAGGGCTCTAAAGAATGCAAACAGCCAGTGTCATTCGGGCAGAATAATTAATTCAGAGCACTCTGAAGACACAGATTAAACAACTATTTGAGCAAATTCCAATAGAGTCTATTGAGTGGGTTAGTCAGTTCAAAAATTTAATAAACCACTGAGTGTAGTCTATCAGAACTTGTTTGACTAATTGTATATTCAGTGTCCTCTGAGCACCTGCATGAATGACAATATGTTTACATTTCTTACATGTTTAATGCTCCTAATTTTCTGGGATTAGGGGCCCTAGCTAGGTACTAATGGGAATACATTATGACACCAACCATGTATAACCAATAAATGAGATTGGCTATTATGTAGATTTAAGGTCCTCCTTATATTTTCCTCTGTTATCCCTGTACTAGGCGATTTTGGGTGCGGGACCACCATCCCACTCAGAGCTGACTGAAAAAGTATCCATTCCAGGAATATTACTCAGCCGGCTTGTGAAGAGGGCCTGAGAACTGGTCAGTCACTTAAGGCTCTGGCTATTAGTTATCAGGTGATTGACAGGTGTACGAAGGTAGGACAGAGCCACTAGAATTATGCAATTCTGCGCCCATGGCATTTTCGGAATACTTAATGAATTTGCTGTATTGGCCTCATAAATCATCATCTGCTGCATAATCATCGGATTTGTAGTACAACAAAATGTTTCTAGCTCAAATAGATCAAAAGATACTAAAATTGTGGCGACCCATGTTCTTTACAATTCAACACCCTGTGCCAGGGGTCTTCAAACTAGGGGGTGGGTCCCCTTACGGGGGCAAGTGATTTGAGGTGGAGCGCCAAGCTCTGGCCAAAAGTAAGATTATGCAGATAATAGTGCTTTGCTTTAAGCAGGAAAATGTTTATTGCATTTGTAAAAAGATAACAGAACTTAAGTGCAACATTTAAATAAGACTAAACTTATTTAAACATTGTCAACCTAATAGAATAGTTATGAAACATTTTGAGGGGGGCCCGATGATTTATTTTTTCAAACTGGGGGGATGCGGCATTAACAAGTTTGAAAACCACTGCCCTATCCAAAGATTGATTGGTTAGTTTTCATTTTTACTTTATTTGGATATTTAACTGGTACCAATGAGATCAAACCTTTCACGTACAGTGTTTACATGTGAAAAAAAAATCACAAAATTATGAAGTAATACAATCATAAAATGTGGCGCATTAGGTCGCATAATTTGCCTTTTCTTGTTGCATAATTTAGTCAACCCTGCCACATAATTCCAGTGTCCCTGAAGTAGTGGCACCAGGTTTGCTACTGAGATGCACACCTGAATGCACAGTAAAGTACGAGAGGCGTTAAAGAGGTGCCTACAGTCCCGTGGGGGCACAACGCTCATCTTCTGAACCAAGGTGAGTAAGGTAGTTACCGCAGAAGGGCATAAGACGACCTCTGTTCCCTGCGGGTCCGAACAAGGAAGGGGTTGCTCTTGAGGCACCCCTGCTCATTCAGTACTGCTACACAAAAGCCTACTCTGCTTCGCCAGTGCCCCTGTTTCTAAAGATTCAGCATTTCTGCAAAATCTGGACGCGACCCACATTCCAGGCAAGAGATGCTAGCTAGAAGTCAACTGACAGACACAGCGGCTGATTCCTCAAGGGTTTGAGGCAGCACTGGAACCGGAGCGGAACAAGGAGGTGGGGCCACGGCGTACCATCCGCACTCAGCGTCAGTACCATCAAAGGCCACAAGATGGCAGCAGCTCTTGTGTTTAGACATGGCGGGGGACCTTGTTGGTAGAAATGGTGCATCCTGCTGCAGCATGAAGGTAGCCTCGTCTGCATTGTTCCTTTTCCTCTTAGGTTATTGCAGAGCTGGCGGTGAGGTGGGGGAGGAGAGGAAGCGAGGTCTCTGATTCTCCCTCGCACTACCCCGCCCCCTGCCTCCCTTGGGACTGTTACGTTCTAATGACACACTTAGGGTCACACCAGGGGAAGCAGACTTTTGATGCAGAAACCGCCGCCTCTAATCTCACCATAGCCTTTGCAAGGACCACCCCGTCTAGATGGAAGGAGAGACATTCCGTGATGTCTCACGGGCACCTGCTTGTCTCTGCTAAAGATGCAAAACTGGTGCAGTACAATGCAACTCGATATTTACAGTGCAAAAACTGCTTTCTCGCTGGTCACTCCAATTATTGCCCTGGAAGGGCGTTACAAAGTCACTTTTGCAAAACCTGCTGATTCCCACCGGATACCGCAAAACCAGCGGCATTATGTCTGCAGGTGGAATTACCGTCAGTGGTAGTACCAACCCCTCGTATATACTGTCCGCTTTTTTATACCGGCCTGAACATGGCACGACAGGGATGAGTTAGCACAGGGGGCGCCTTCTTTTCATACCCCGGGGTGTTATTACCTCACCAAGTGCCATAACTGGCCACGTGGAAAATGTGTTCTGTGGAGGAGGCCGCCGCAGCGGCTAGAGGATAAGATGGACGGGAAGAGAAGGACGATGGGGGGAGACCAGGGTGGCTCAATGGAAGTCGAGAGTGGGTGAAAACGATTGTTAGAAGGAAGGGAGATGAGGCCGAAATTGTGATGAAGGGGAAGGGAGAAGAGAGAAAGGGCAGAGAGGGAGAAAGTGGGATGGGAAGAGGGAAGGGGAACAGAGGGTTAGGGCTGGTGCAGTGGGCATTACAGTGTATGATGTGTAGGCGCTAGTTTACTTGCCAGGCTTAATTTCGTGGAAGCACGCGCCAGACCAGAGCGACCACACACGCGCACGTAGAAGGACGGAAGGAAGTAGGTGAGAGGGAAGGCGGGAAAGAGAGCGAGAGATAGAAACCGGGTCTGAATATTTCTGAGACACAGGATCCTGAGTCTTCACTGGCTTCGCAGGAAGCATCATTTTGTATTCCACCACTGCACACACATGCTCAAGCACGTTCACACACATGACCACAGGAAGGGAAGCATTGGATGCCACACACTGGTCCTCCCAGACTCAACAAATCTGTCTTTTTACTTTCTTACCATCTCTTGGGTTACTGTTCTTTCTTATAGCTACTAACCTTCTTCCGTGAAGTCTCCAGCTCTATCCTAAAAGTTCGTCTCCGAGAAACCTCGGAAATAAGGGAAAAAAGATGGACACAAGATCGCAAACCATTGGCGATCATAGGGACCGCAACCTCTTTCTTAGCTACGAAGACGACGTGTACAGTTGCTGGGAAAGGGGGTTGCTATGCCAGCCGGGCATGGCCAGAACCCAGTTGGGAAAGTATATAAAAGAAAATATATATTTTTTTGTCTTTCGTTCACTTATCTCGCTTTGGCCGCTTTGAAATCGATGTATTTTATCTATAACTGTCAGCCAACGCCATTCACAAATTTTAAGAACGCATCCCAACACCAAAATCAGTAACTTGACAAACACTTAGGGGGTTATTCCAACTTTGGAGGAGGTGGTAATCCGTCCCAAATGTGACGGATTTACCACCAGCCGTATTACGAGTTCCATAGGATATAATGGACTCGTAATACGGCTGGTGGTGTATCCGTCACTTTACCGTCACTTTTGGGACGGATTACCACTTCCTCCAAAGTTGAAATAACCCCCTTAATGTCTGCACACCATAATATCTATACTTTAACAACTTGGAAATCCCTGCAAAAAGCATCACTAATTTGTTTTAGGTCTGGGTTACTTTCCCAGCGCCACTACTAGCATAAAATGGGTTAACTGCTTGACGGCACGTTTGCTGATAAATTTTCAATTTTTTAATGTCGATGTCAGCGTGTTCAGATATTATGTACATGATGGGTTTACTGCTCTACATACTTTTGGTGTTATTATGACCGACTACCCTTTCAGATAATCCCCACTGGTATTGTTACATTTTAAGGATCTGGCATTATTTTTTAGATAAATTCGTGTCTGATTGCCTCTTTGCAGTGAATGACTTGCTGTGTGGTTTTAAAGTAATCACGTAGTTTCTATTTAGCAAAAACTTTGAAAACTTTTACAGGATTTATCAGCCAGAAATATGTCCTCAACATACCTCATCCAGTCAGAACAGTGGCTGAGTCAAGCCACTCTCAGGCCAGTTCTAAGACATTTTTTTATTTTACCAAAGGGAAAATATTTCACAGCTGTAGGCTTGTTGGGTGTTTTTTCGCTTCTCAACCTCCCTTCAACAACTAGGATCTGAAAACTGGCCACCGAAGATCTGAAATCACCTCTAGCACCAAAGAAAACTGGTGTATGTCACTCATCTACCTTCACACTGCTGCCACTCATCCAGCCCTGCACTGCTGCCACTCATCCAGCTCTGGACTGCTGCCACTCATCCAGAGCTGCAATGCTGCCACTCATCCAGCCATGCACTGCTGCCACTCATCCAGCTCTTCACTGCTGCCACTCATCCAGCTCTGGTCTGCTGCCACTCATCCAGCTCTGCACTGCTGCCACTCATCCAGCTCTGCAGTGCTGCCACTCATGCAGCCCTGCACTGCTGCCACTCATCCAGCCCTGGACTGCTGCCACTCATCCAGGTCTGCACTGCTGCCACTCAATCCAGCCCTGCACTGCTGCCACTCATCCAGCTCTGGACTGCTGCCACTCATCCATAGCTGCAATGCTGCCACTCATCCAGCCATGCACTGCTGCCACTCATCCAGCTCTTCACTGCTGCCACTCATCCAGCTCTGCACTGCTGCCACTCATGCAGCCCTGCACTGCTGCCACTCATCCAGCCCTGGACTGCTGCCACTCATCCAGGTCTACACTGCTGCCACTCAATCCAGCCCTGCACTGCTGCCACTCATCCAGCTGGCACTGCTGCCACTCATCCAGCTCTGCACAGCTGCCACTCATCCATCCCTGCACTGCTTTTCCACTCATTCAGCCCTGGACTGCGGTCACTCATCCAGATCTGCACTGCTGCCACTCATCCAGCCCTGCACTGTTGCCACTCATCCAGCTCTGCACTGCTACCACTCATCCAGCTCTGCACGGCTGCCACTTATTCAGCCCTGGACTGCTGCCACTCATCCAGCTCTGCACAGCTGCCACTCATCCAGCCCTGCACTGCTTTGCCACTCATCCAGCCCTGGACTGCGGCCACTCATCCAGATCTGCACTGCTGCCACTCATTCAGCTCTGCACTGCTGCCACTCATCCAGCTCTGCACTGCTGCCACTCATCCAGCTCTGCACTGCTTTGCCACTCATCAAGCTCTGCACTGCTGCCACTCATCCAGCCCTGGACTACTGCCACTCATCCAGCCCTGGACTGCGGTCACTCATCCAGATCTGCACTGCTGCCACTCATCCAGCCCTGCACTGCTGCCACTCATCCAGCCCTGCACTGCTGCCACTCATCCTGCCCTGCTGCCATTCAGCTCTACACAGATGTGACACATCCAGCATCACTCCTCTGTCACTCATCCACCTCCACAAAGCTGTGGCGCATCGTGCTCCACCCCGCTGGCACCCACGTAGCTCCACCACGCTGGCACTCATCCAGCTCCACACCGCTGTCACTCATCTATTTCCACACCGCCATTACTCACCCAGCTTTGCGCAGCTTTCACCAATCCAGCTCTGCACTGCTGTCACTCTACCAGAGACGCGTGCCTGTTACTCAACCAGCTTTCTATGGCTGTCACTCAACCAGATCCACGTGCCAGCTAATGAGTTCCCTTGCCGCCTCCAGCAGCCGCTCACTATGGGAAAATCTCTGAAGCTGAAAGGGAAATCTGCCTTAGAACCCAGAACAATGGGTGCTCTGGGCTGAAGCTTGTGCCCATTCAGAGGGTCGCCTGGCGCGTGTGCGCCAGATGATAAGAGCGCCAAGTTAATTATCCCAACCGAACAGGGACTAAAGTCAGCAAAATAGCGGCATAATATCACCCAGAGCTACACTGCAAAAGAGGGAGAACTACACAGTCATACACACACAACACCTGCTAACAACACAGAATGAAACAAGAGCTTTATATCACATACAACAACAACACAGCAGAAGAAAGAGACACACACACACATACACCTGGCAACAGTGAGTGGAAAAAGTACTATGGTAGACAAAGCAGGGGCACCGTGGAGGAAAGGGAACTGCAGAGAAATACCCACACTAGCTGGCACTACCACAAAATGAACCAGAGCACGGTGTGACTTACAATAACGACACTGTAGAAGAAAGAGAACAAATCCCTTGTTACCCCACACAAGTACAACATCAGGTTTTTGCACAGAATGAAACAAGGCTGCCATGTCACAAATGCCAACTACACAAGGGGGAGAAAACCACACAAATTACCAGACATCAATACTAAATGGAATAGGAGTCCTTTCTCATGTGCAGGAACAATTCTGTAGAAGAGAGAGAACCATACCTTCAACGCCACATAAAACAAAAGGACTAGGTCACACGCAACAACAACACTGCAGAGGAGACCTAGTGACAGGGAGGCAGAGCGAGAAATAGGGATGTCGGTCTACATGAAATGAGGGAAATAAAGCACAATGCTGCATACATCAACAGCACTAGAGAGACTAGAGAAAGAAAGAGAAAAGCACAAACATGAACTACACAGCCAGGCAGAGATAATAAAATGAACATCAGCCCAGGGTCACAGACAATAACAACACTGCAGACAGGAGAGGAATATCCACGCAGTTCACGGTACCAGCAGTGAGGAAAAATATCACAATGTAACACACAGTAACACCCTGCAAAGAACAGAGAGAGAAAGAAAGAAACTGCTGTACCTGCTGCCAAACACCAGCAACAAGTGCAAGAGGAAAGCACTAGGGGAAACAGGGGAAAATGTGAAAACAGGGCCAACAACAGTACACAGAGAAAGGCCAGAGAGAGAGGAAGCTGCACTGGCATGCACTGCTCAGTGTAAACAATGAGAGGAACTATTGTATAATGCCAAAGTACCAGCAACATTCCAAAAAAAAGAGCATTATAAACACACACACCCCACACACTATGATTGTACTCTGGATTATAGAGTGTGAAAATATTGTGGCACACTAATATCTGGCTAAAATATAGACAGACAACATATCAAAAGATAACTGCATATAGGGAAACCTAGATTTACTATTCCTAACTCCACATCTATGTACCTTGAAGATATATATTGCCAATATACATATATGTGGCATTAGGTAAGAAAAGAGTATACATTCTTACCTTTTGACATTTTGTCCCTCAACATTATGTCAATGATATTAGTGTACCGCAATATTATGAAACCGATAGCCAGGAAACAGACTACTACTATTACTATAACTACTACTACTACAGACTATTACTGCTAGGTACTGACAGTGATGGACACAGTAGCAGAATGCTACACATAGCAGAAAAACTGCATAACAAAGAGAACCAAGCACACTCCCTGGGACTAATACATGGCAACAAAATTAAACAGTGTCACACACAGCAACAAACAGAACAACACAGCAGAGGAAGAAGAAGTAAGCACACCGCCATGTACTCAGGCCTCAACAATGAGGAAAATAAGTGCAGTAATTCACACAGAACAACAACATACAGAGAAAAAGACAGAAACAGAGTATTTATAGAACAACAGTTCACAAATGAGAACGGTGCACGCGGCCAGTGCAAACACTCAAGGAAACAATAACACAAAGCCACACACAACAACACACTATTGAAAATGTTAAACAAACACATACACTGTCAGGCACTAAAGATATGAGAAACAGAGGCTAAATGTCACACACAAGAAAAACACCACGGAGACAGAGAAAGACATACAAACATTGAGAGTCACCAGCACTGAGTGGTACAGATTTACAAAATCAGACACAGCAACCACAATTCACTGGGTGATAGAGATAAACAAGCGAAAAGAGTGAGAAACGTACTCAATTCAAGACAATAGCAGAGAGGAAACAACAGGAAAATGTACAGAACTACACCAATGCCAGTAGGTTGCGTCCAAGTGTGAGTTTTTGGCACTAATTTGCAGTTCAGTTACCTCTTCTGGGCTGGTACTCCCCTGCTTCCTTTTGTGTGTGGCAATTAGCTTGGTTGTCCAGTGGCTTGTGTGTGTATGATGTCCCACCAAACTGCACAAGTGTGGATACACCAGGTCCTCAATGGCTTTGCAGGCCTGACACTTTAGTACTGTGAAGTATTTTCTCAGTTCTCTTGCAGCGTGTGATTACCAGGCAGAATCTGTGGTGGCTGGTTCCATTTACCAGTCGTGCCGTGGCCTCCAGTACTGATAACCAGGTTACTCCCTTGATAAATTTTATTCTCCAAGGATAAACAGAGTGAACAGTCAAGGCTTGACTACAGGAAGTTTCAGCTCGTTTACAACCCAGAAACCGGGTTCACAGAGTCAGGACGTACTATGCGCTTAAAGTCCAGCCAGAGGTATAACTATTAAAATACAATGCATCTTTATGTACGTGTAGGAAATGTAGGACATTCAGACTGGTGCTAGCTCCATCCGGTGCAGAGAAACGGATTTAAGCATGTTAACAGCGCCTATCAAGCACGGCTCTCCAGTTCAAATGCCAGAAGTGCTCCGTGGACTATGTAAACATCCGGGATCAGGCTGGTGAGTTCCCAGTTGTCCTCGGAAAACGTTAGGTCTCAGGTGTTACACAGCTTTGTTTACAGGCCCAGGCCAAGGAGGCTTCAAGTGATATGCAGAAGGCTGCAATGTATGTATCCGGTGTGCTGCAGTGCTTCTGCACTTTGGTGGCCACGCGTCACTGAAACCTGAGGAGTGGTTACTTCTGCAGCAGCAGCTGCCAAGCAGCAGAAGTGGTTTTGTGTTCAGGCAGGGTCATGGGCTGAATATATACAGCAGGCAGAAACCAGACAGGGGTGAAAGTGCACGGGCTGTCCTTAGGTCGGTGAGGCAGGAGTGGTCTGACCTTGAGCAAGGGAACCGCCATTTTCTGCTGGTTATGACTTGTGTCCAAAGGGGACAGCAGTCGTAAGTACCCAGGTCACACTGACACACAGCACTGTCTATAGTAAGGGAATTGGTTGTTTTTGTTGCCTCGCAGCCTTGCCCATGTTTGATGGTGTGCTCTGCTCTGTATTACCACAGACGGGTCCTAATGTTGCACGGCACTGTCCCGGTGAGCACACTCCCTTCAGGTTTAATAGAGGCAGGGCCTAGTGTCACGCAACACAACCTCAGTCTGCAGGTCGACATGCTTCGTGTTGAGAGAGGGTGGCCCCACTGTCACACAGCACTGCTCTACCAAGGGCGGGTCCACTTGTCACACAGCACTGGCCTCTCTACAGCTGGCCGCCTAGTCACAAAGCGCAAACGTCCCTAGCGCCGACCCCCAGTGACACACAGCACTAGCCCCTGTAGAGGTGTCTTCTTCTCACACAGCGTTGCCCTCTCTAGTGACGTTCTTCGGTGTCACGCCACACTTACCCCTCTAGAGCTGGTGTCCCGTGTCACTCCGCAGTGGCCCCTCTAGAGCCGGGCTTGTGGAAGGATTCTGCACTCGCGGGACACTTTACAAGAGCAGAGCTCTTTATAAGTTTATTTGATGGTGACAGCCCACCTACATGCTTCCGTTTTCTAGACTTTATGGGGGGAGTACCTAAAGCATCTGATATTGCAGTGCATCTTTCATGCACCCTTGCGCGTCCATTCTTGGAGGGAGGGGCAGTCAAGACCCCCGTGTGTCAGAGGTATAGGAAGAGGGGTCTATTTAGGGCAGCTGAGCTTGTCTGTGGCCTTTGCCCTTAGGCTGCCAGTTGCTATAGCGACTCAGTTGCCATGACAACTTGCATTTCCTGGTGCTTCCGCAAGAGTGTTAGGGGGTTCTTGGAGAAGGTGGCGGGGCTGTCTCACTCTGACCATTACTAATGAGACGGACTGAACTAGGATGCTTGCTGAAGGTTTCACAGACGCCATCTGCAGCCATAGAGTGTGGCCAAACCAAGGGCATGAGACGCTCTGGCCTATACAGCCAGAAGCCCTACACAGAACGTTTTTAATTTTAAGAGCCTTTTGAGCTCATCCGAGAACACTAGGGCGTTCTCCAATAGCAACGCAGGAATGGCATGAGACAGCCAATCGGGTTATTCACATTGGCTTAAGGTGCACATTCTTGTGCAGAGCGACCCAGTGTCCTGGGTTCGAGTGTGAATGCTCAGCATACCAGCAACAAATAGCAAAGAAAACAATGTCTATTTTACCTACTCCTGCACGGAGCTGAAAAACCTGCGAGCTTTGCCTGTGTGTGTCTGTCTATCTGTATCAATCCAGGTAGATAAGCTAGGTGGGTCCTCTCTGGGAACATTTGTGCGTTAGAAGAGATAACCCTGGGCCGAGAAAGACTCCACCCCAGTGCCAAACGCTGTCTCTTTTGAGTGGGTCTGAAGCCTGCCCTCTATGAAGAGCTCATTCGAGAACCGCGAGTGGGCTGCAGTCACACCCTGTGTGCTCTTCAGCACACCTTGCTCATCCATACCTGGCCTTCCACTCGCCCTGGCAATTCCCAAGCACACGGATGTACAATCACTCATATTTCATACAAAAAGAGATCTAGAAAGGAAGAAAGTGTGAAAAAAGGAAGCCTCTGCCCACAACCCTACTGGGGCTGGGCAGCCTCTCTCTCGCATGAAAAACGACCATTGCTCGCCAGCTTTTTCTCCAATCCTCACCATCCCTTGACCAGGCTGGCCTGGATACTCACCTTCTGGAAGACTTTCAGCGATTTCAGAGCCGCTGCCTTCTGCCGGGGCGTGTAGGTGAAGATGGCGGAGCGGTACTGCGTGCCGATGTCTTCCCCTTGCCTCACACCTAGAACAAGAGCGACAGCATGTTATGAGAAGGATCCATTCCTGCTCAGGCCGGACATCTCACCTAGAACTGCTTCTTCTTTGCATTGATTGTAGCAGCGCTACTGCCTTGCTGTCAAGGGGTGGAATTCCCCTAGATCGCGTCAGCATGCTTTGGTGCCATCAGACATGCACCATGGACCTGGCTTTCTGCTCAACAAGCCTGTCTTCTAGAAGGTTTTGCAAATTCTACTCACAAGTTGGTAATTTAATTGATCAACTTGAGGTAAGAACAGAAGAGGGTGGGCAGAGAGAGAATTACAGCCTGACGCCAATGTAAGGGCACGAGGAAGGGTGCTTGGCAAGTAGAGAAAGGTATACAAATAACTGGCTGAGAAGTCATTGCGGTGTAGACTGAATTAACCAACAGATTCTACTCCTGCCAAAGTTAGGATCCCCTAGAGTCCGCTCCTATCTAAGAACCATTATTTTCTCTCTTTAATACTCAACACCTCCAAAGTATATCAAAGCCACGGCTTGAAAGCATTAGGGGACAATAACAAGTTCCACGAGAGAAGACCATTATATCTGCATTTACAAGTGGACATAATCAAGTTTACGTCAAAAATATGTAATACACTGTTCCAAATGTGTGGGAGACAAATAAAGGATACCTTAGTGGGGGTCCTAAATTTTAGGAGCAAGGCACCTCACACATCCCAAGGGATGTCATGCTTCCCACATTTGGGGTCACGGCTTCACCACTACAAAAGATCTCCGGCAAAGAGCCCTCCCTTTCGGGGTGGTGCCCGTCAGACATTGCACCGCCGGTCTGACGAGGAGCAGCTCCGATGATGAAGCATGACATCCCTTGGGATGTGTGAGGTGCCTTGCTCCTAAAATTTAGGACCCCCACTAAGGTATCCTTTATTTGTCTCCCACACATTTGGAACAGTGTATTACATATTTTTGACGTATTACTTGGGAGGATATACACTGGACCAGAATACCTCCCCATCCCTCTTATTTTTTGACATAATCAAGTTTACCTCAGACTGCCATATTAGCAACAATCAAAAATTATATGCAGTCTCTTTTGACATTAATTGCCTGACCACATATCAAACAAGGATATTGTACAGTTAATTGCGGCGTGGAAGTACTGATAACACGATATTCGGTACTTCCAGGTTGTGGGAACACCAGCCGTTATACATTTTCAGAATTTGAATGGGGAACAACTCCAGGAATTGGTGCTTCAACACTGTATCCCTCTGTTTTTTCAAAAGTTTTCAGAATGTTTTCTACGTTTTTTTTTCTGCAGATTTCCCCCACTGAAACGTGCAGGAAAAATATCTGAGGTGCGGATTAAATACACCACTTGTAATTCCCCTGCAGGCGGGAGTTTCAGTTCCTATCCTCATCAAATGAGCTGTTAACTGGGCCCTCACTGAACTGTAACTGTTTGGATTTATGGGTACTTATGGAGAACAATCCTGTTTCGGGCACAATGCAGCATTATACATTAATGGGGAATATTGGGGCAACTTTAAACAATACAAAAACTTGTATATCAAGCTGCGATTTGCACACCTGCATTAAACAATTATAGTACATCTCCAATAATTTAAATTTTAGGCTCCAGGAGTTTAAGTGATTTGGCCACTCTCCTAAAGTTATACTTTCTTAAGGATGTTGTACAGCATTCCAAAAGAATTGACAACTACCCTAAAGGATACGTGCCTCTGTTTCCTCAGAAAATATAAATATAATTGTATATGTTATGTATGTATATGATATGTATAGTCCTGTTTTAAGGTGGGGTGCCAATCATTAAATATATTTGGTAATTTTATTCCTGATGAAAAGTGGTCCTGTTCCATGTATTGCTTTGTGGGTAATACAAAGCAGCTTGAAGGTGGATCTTCTGGCAACTGGTAACCAATGTAGTACCCTCAAGGCAGGGGCGATATGTGCTTGTGGGTTTACATGTAGTAGTAGTCTGGCAGCTGACTTCTGAATGCATTGTAGTTTTTTCATAGTAGATAGAGATGATCCATGATAGCGGACATTGGCATAATCTAGTTTAGATAGTACAAAAGAGATAGCAGCATGGACCTTGTGTGGAAATCCGAGGTGAGGGAAGACACGTTGCAGAGTTTTCAAGGTGATGAAGCTTGATTGTGCTAATTTTTCCACTTGGGCATTCATTGTTAACTTGGAGTCCATGGTAATTCCAAAGTTTTTAACTTCCTTAGATACTTGAGGAAGTGGCCCAGATCCTCAGGCCAGGTGCACAGTGGGTCATAATTTCTCCAGCCGCCACATGGGAGTATTTCTGCTTTGGAAGCATTCAGTTTGAGGTGGCTCCAAGTCATCCACGGCTCTGAGGCAACTGAAGATTTGCGAGTGCCCAATGTCTTTGCGGCTTTCCAATTTAAGGAGTATTTGTGTGTCATCTGCATAGTTGTTGCATGTGGGTTGAAATTCAGAGATCAATTCTAAGAATGACATCCTGTAGATATTGAAAAGCACGGGTGAGATGATTGGTCCTTGAGGGACCCCTGCTTTTGTGAAGTAGGGTTTGGACGAGAAAGGGGGAGAATAGGTGACATTTGTTCTGTTTTGAAAGCAGGATGTGATCCAGTCAAGAGCAGTCCCTTCTAAGCTGGTTTCGTGGATTCTTTAAATTAGGATGTTATGGTCAACAGGGTCAAAAGCAGCTGAGAGGTCCAAGAGAAGAAGTGCAGCAACTTCATTGTGGTTGATTGTGTTTTTAAGATCATCCCAGATTGTGATGAGTGCAGATTCAGTGCCTCTTTCCGGGCAGAATCCAGTTTGGTAGTCTGAAAGTCTGGAGTTATCTTCAATGAATTGTGACATCTGGAATAGCGCTGCTGTTTCTATCACTTTGTCCAGGAAAGGTCCATTTGAAATCACTCTGAAGTTGTTGGGGGCATGTGGGTCCAGGTTTGTTTTCTTTAATAATAGGCGTATGTATGCCTTTTTAAGGTATTCAGGAAAGGTTCTTGAAGATGTGTGCTAGACAAGGATCGGAAGGGCAGCCGGAAGGGCTGCTTGCTTTGACCAAATCCATACATTCACTTTGTGATATTTGTTTGAAGGAGTGCATAGGCTGGGTTGGTTTACTCTTGGAGTGGATTTTCGGAAACGGATTGGTGCTGGTGGTTTCCCTTTATTTTAAATAGGAGTCCAGTGTGTCTGTCTTAGTTGCGTAATGATTTGCCTTTTTGTCTGTGAATTCTTGAGTAGCAAGATGAATTCCTTCCATGCATTTAGATTTTCAATATTTATTGAGAATTGTATTCAATTCTTTATTTACAGATTTAGCATTTTGAATTCTGCCTAAGTAGTACAGTTTTTAGCTTTTTTGATTGATGATTTGTATATTTTGTTAAGTTTGTGTAGCTAAAGTTTGTTTTGAATGTTGTTTTGAGCCAGGTTCATTGCAGTCTGCTTATTTGTTGTTTTATTATTTTTAGTATTTTGTATTTCTCCAAGGTGTTGGTTTTCTTTTGTCCTGTTTCCTTTTCTTGGGCGGTATTAGGATATTGAAAGCTTCCTGTAGCCACTCATAAAGTTTTGGAACAGAATTTATTGTGTCTAGATTGGTGTTGGCTGTTAGTTGTGTTTCCAAGTCTTCAAAATTGAGTTTGTTTGATGGTCGATAGCTGGATGGATGTAAGGTGGTCTTAGTGTGTTTATTTGTGGTGTTTTATGTTGGAAAGTTACCAAATGGTGGTCTAACCATGTGACTGGTGTGATGGTTTGAACGGTAACTAGTTCTGTGTTTGCAAAAATGACATCTACGTTGTGTCCAGCGAAGTGTGTGGGATTGTATACAATCTGATGTAGGTTCAATGTGACTAGGCCAGTGGTGATAGTTTTTGGATGTGGCATATTGGGTTTGTCAAACCAAATATTTAGGTCCCCAAGAATGCAGAGGTTGGAGTATAACATTATAAAGTTTGAAACCGTCTAGTAATGTGTCCGGGAATGTTGAATTGTTAGGCGGAGGTCTGTAAAGGAGGAGAAAGTTACAGGAGGAAGTTGGTGTTGGGTTGCATCTGGTGATGAGGGCCTCACAGCCTTGTATGGAAATGTTTTTTGTTTTGCTGAGATTTATTGCTTGTTTGAATATAATAGCTAGTCCACCTCCTCTTTTGCCTATACGATTTTGTGTGATTGTTTGATAGCCTGGAGGAACGGCTTCATGCAACACTGGGGCCATGTCATCTCCCAACCATGATTCTGTTATGACTAGTAAGTCAGATTGCTTGCCAGTGAGTAGGCCATAGATGTAGTGCTTGTTGTTTTTAGACTGATCGAGCATTTATGAGCAGGCAGTTTACAAAATGTGTTTTGGTGGTGGTGTCATTTTGTTTTGGAGAAGGGGGAGCAGTACACTTTGAGCTTGTAGCAGGTGTGTTATTAGTTGTGATAACTGTAGGAGGGTCACAATAGTGTTGTTTTTCTATATTGTATTCCTCGTCCAGCAGACAGAGGAGGCATTTTGTTGGGTCTGTGTGTGCTGGTGTTGGACTTGGTGGCTGAGAGTGACATGATGAGTTTTCTTCTTTTTGTAGAGTAGCTTTGTTGTGTAATAGACAGGGGGTGAGGAGTTGTTAAGAGTAGCATGTTGTTTATTTTGTTTGTATGGAAGGAGTATGGGTTAGGGTGGTGGATGAGCATGTGGATCATATCAAAGGCTCTAAATTGTGCAATGGATGAGAGGCGGGTGAATTAATGTTGCTGTGTTGGGGTGTATGTGTTAGATGTTGGTGAAGAGTGAGAATTTTGGAGTAAAGACGGGTCAGGATTTGTATTATTTGTGTAGTTATGAGGGTGGGAGTGGGTGTGATGGAAAGTATTACAAAAGTTTGTGTTATTTTGTTGTGTGTGGTTTGTTCAGTTTTAAAATTTCGCCACGGGAAGGTGGTGGTCCTTGGGGCAAGGGGTCCACAATGGACCCCCTTCTTATATCTATTTGTCAATCAATCAATCAGTACTTCCATAGCGTGGCTAGCTACCTTTGGGGTCTCAAGGTGCTGTGTGCAGGCGTGCTGCTAGCCAGGTTTTGAGGTACTTCCTGAACTGCTTCAGTGATGCAGTCTGTCTCAACCTCAGAGAGGTAGTAGTCCTGGGGGAAATTATAGCCCTGGGGAGGTGGAAATCCCCTGGGCCAGCCTATTACATTTATATCTTGTCCCAGGGGGGTGGGGGTCCCCAGGGCATTGGGGGGCCACGCAGCCCCTGCATACTTTATTAACATAGCCCAGGAGAGATGCTGGTCTCCAGGGCACAGGGGTCTACAGGACCACCCCATTATATTAATAAGAAATAAGCCCTGGGGAGGTGCTGGCCTCAGGGCGCGGGGGGCATGCGACCCACCAGCCTATTTTTAGCACATAGCCATGGGGAGGTGGTGGTTCCCGGGGGCCCCCTCCAATTTTGCCCACAATGCCCCCAGGAATTGGCCCACCCGGTAGCACAACTAAAAGGAAGCACAGTAGCCCGTGCTTGCATTTGTTTTAAATCACAGCAAAATTTGTGAATATTTGCAAGTTTTGCTATGATTTAAAAAAAATGCTTTTTAGCTCGGGGTGGGGCGTGGTACCTGGGGGACCCCTGGACCAAGACTAGGCAGTTTGGGTAATGGTACTCTGCCCTCTTTTCTTTTCTGTGCAGCCCCTGCATCGTTTTACAAAGTGCCCCTCATCACCCAGGGGAGATGGCAGACCCCGGGGTTAAAGGAAGCCCTAGGAGGGGGCCCCATGTGCCCCCTCCTCATTAAAGTGCCCAATGCCCCCGGGAACTGTTACACCCAGTGGCTAATAAAAAGAAAAGGGTGGGAGACCGCCCTTTTTTTTAATATCTGAAAAATCTGCTGATCTGGATCCGTGGATTTTTCTGATCATTTTTGTTAAAAAATCCTTTTAAGCCCTGGTGGGGTCCCTCAGATAATCAAGCATCAGAGCTAAGGGGTCAGAGTGACTCTACCCAGGCCCCTTTTCTTTTTCTTTTGTTTTGTTTTCTGGGACTTCTTTGTGGAAGCGTTGGCAGCCATCAACACGGGGACAGTTAGATCCGCTGAGGATCCGTGTCCCTACATATCTATATTTATCTATTTTTTTTGGCCTTAGATGTCTCCAAAACTTCTGAATGGATTTCTGCCAAAACACAAAAAGTGTGATCAGCGCAAAAGGATCTAGCTTCCTGATAAATTTAGTGTAATTGTGTTCAGTGGTTTGGGCTGTAGGAGTGTATAAAGGTCCTATGGAAAAATGAATGGGGAAAATGTTTCAGGACTCCTGTTTTTCTTAGCCCCCACTTGACAGATCACCCTGAAACTTTCAATACAGCAGCTGCACTGACCAAAGTATACGAAAATTTTGTGAAGATTCATCAAGCGGAACCAAAGTTATAGGTAAAAAAAAATGCTCCATCTATGGAAACGAGGTCCTAACTATAATTATCTAGTTGCGACCGCCACTATATAATGTTTACATATATATAGTCTTTGTGTAGGTACAATAAACATTGATCTAACTGAATAATCAATGGTTACACCCACTTTTTGCATGAATTTCTAAAGATAAAAGCAATTTTGAGCAGGATCAAGGAAAAGTTTTCAAACAAATATAATTCCTGGGAAATGTACTTAGCTAGATCGGAATCATCTAAGAATTCTATCAGTGTATCACTCTCTCAAGTGCAACTAGGACGACAATTGTAACCTAAATGTATCTGCTACACTGTTCCTTACCTTGTTCCCTCCTTTCAACATCAACCAGTTAGATCACTTTGAATAACCTTTTCTCGCCTCAATCCCACACATTCTTATAAAAGCAACAATATTGCCATCCCTCACCACATCCAAACCCTTCAAGAAATTACCTCTAAAAGCTCTCCAATTTAGCCTGACCAACCTCCACCTTACTGCCTCACATGGCAGTAGGTCTGTCCTTGATCCACTAAACTTTACTATCAAGTGATTTCAGATGCCTTGGCACCATATACCTTGAAAGATTAACCTAAGCCCAATGCTCCACAGTACGTATGTGATATAAATTCCTCCAAACAAGAAGCTAGAAATGGTCTGACAAGCAATCAGGCCATCTCAAGATCTATCTTTCCTCAGGACCGCTTGCTTAGCCCATAAAAAATCCATTCACTAGGCCCAGTTTGAAGGTTACTCCAATGTAATTCCAGAAGCAGAAAGTGACAGAAAGGTGCTAGCCAGAGCAGACAAACAAAATGCAAATTCACTCGGTCCACCTCTAATTTTTCACTCTGTCAAAAAAGCAAACATCAACAATGTCTTCACTAGAATTTAAAACACAAATACTTCAGCTTCACCAACTCCTTGAACAACACATTCACATTCCTTGTTGCACCTCAGCCATCCCAAATGGTACTCCTTCGCCCCTCTCACCATTGGAGACCTAATCAGCATCTTCTGCTATCGTAAAGCAATATCCTAGAGCAATGACATAATCCCATCATCCATCATCAAATCTCTATTCTATGCCACTAACTCTCCACACCTATGTATTATCAGCATCTCCTCCGGCACAGAAATATTTCAGTCCAACCACCTTTACCAATTATTTTCACAGCTAGAGAAGCCACCACGTCTGCGATAATCTTGTAAATGACCATCCCATCATTTTCTTGCCCTTACTGTGCAAGGTCTTTCCAAGACCCAATCTACTGCACACTGACAAATCAGGCTTGTGCCTTATAGGAAAGTGCCTTTTTTTGACATGTTTAACCCCAAAATTTTGCCGGGTATCTGATGTGACTTTGACTGAAAGTGCACTGGGTTCCTTCTAACCAGGTCCCCAATGCCAGATCTCTTTCCCTAAACTGTACAATTGTTTCCCCAATTGTCAGATCCTTTAGCACCATCTGTAAGTCCTTAGTAAATGTTGCCCATGGCACCTAAGGCCCGAGGTGCTAAAGAGCATCCCTAAGGGATGCAGCACAAATTGTGCCACCATAGGGGGCCCTTCACCAAGCACATGACAGGCTGCCATTGCAGGATGTGTGTCTTGGTGCAGACAAAAGTGAAAACATGACATGGCACACAGCCTGTGTGCCAGGACCCCTAACACTGCATGCAATATATGTAAGTCACCCCTACGGCAGGCCTTACAGCCATAAGGGCAGGATGCATTATATTACTCGTGATGGCATATCTGCAAGAGCAGATATGCTCCTGCTATGTCTTTGTCAATTCTCAGACATAAGTGGCCAAGGAAGACATTATAAATGCATGTGCTTTATACTGGTCAATACGAGTTCCCTAGATACATGATGGTTTTACTGAAGATAAACTGTAAACTTCGTACTTGTATAGTGCACTACTCACCCGTTAGGGTCGCAAGGCACTGTACGCATACCACTGTGGAACCCCTCCTGGCTTTTCCCTGTGAGGTGCCCACTCCTGGGCAACCTCCAAGGTGAAGCCAGGCATCCCAGCACTGTTGGGGCCGTTGTGGAGATTAAGCAAGCTATTGCCCAGAGTTACAGAGTGGGACCCATGAATTAGATGAGGCACCGATGCGAGAATTATCAGGTCTGGGGAAATTGAGCCCAAGACCCGCTGAGGCAGGAATTGAACCCTGGTCCCGGGCCAGATTTCTGCATCAGGGTCTGCTGCTCTAACCATTGAGCCACACTTCTCCACTTCTCCACTAAGATAGGGATGTTTGGTATCAAACATTTCATATTGGTGAACCCACGCTGATGCCAGTGTTGGATTTACCAATACATGCACCTAGAAGTCCCCTTAGAGGTGCCCCCTAAAACCCTACCAGCCTCTGGTGTGTTTCCTGACTGGTTTCTGCCAGTCTGCCACCCGAAACACGGTTCTGGTCCCCTAGAATGAGAGACTTCTGCTCTCAGGAGGCCCAGAACAGGAGGCCCAGAACAAAAGCCTGTCCAGGAAGACGGTGTAACACCCTCTCCCACAGTATGACCTGCTGATTAGCCTTCCCAAGGCTGCCACCTTTGAAATGTGAATCTGGCTCCCCTCCCAGGAGAGGGAGCCACCCTCCCCCTGTCCAGAGCCCACTTGGCACCTAGACAGGGGGGAAAATTAGCTAGTCAGGTAGGTGTGCCACCTTTAGGCTAGTACCTCCTCTAACGCGGGCTACTGCAAGGTGGACATGACATTTCAGAGGTAGCCATCTTTGTGGTGGCATACCTAGAAATTCCGGGACAGGGTTATGTCCACTTCCCACAGGAAGTGGTCATATAAGGGGCGTAGTGACCCCAAGGGTCAGAAGCCCATTGGCTACTTCCCGTTTAGCACCTCTAAATTACGTATTTATTGGAGCCATTGGCACCAGAGAAGCAGATCCTGGCTACCTAAGAAGACCAAGGGCACCGAACAGCCATGAAAGCAGAAGAAGAGAAAAGAAGCAGCTGACTGGCACCAACCCCTACAGCCTGTCTGCATCCCTTGTCGAAATCTGCACCAAAGCCGACTTGTCATGCAGCTGTGACTCCAGAAAACCCGTGAGGACTGCCTTCCTTTAAAAAAGACTCAAGACCTCCCATAAACAGCAGATCTGTTCTTCAGCAAACTCAAAAAGAAGGGACTCTGAAGCCTTGGGAACCACCAATACCTGATACCTGAAGTCACCACTACACCCGCCGGCTCTGATCTGAGTTAAAGTGGACCACCTGTGCCAACAAGATTCCCCACCCCCCAGAGTCTGTGTCTATTTTGGTTTCACCCCTCCTGAACTCCACAATGACGCCTGCAGCCTCTGCATACAGCCCCCCTCAACCGTGACTGCTCTGGTAAAGAACATCCAATACCTAAGGACACCACTGCACCTGTTGCCCCTGCGCCATGGAGATGAGGACCAAAAGTGCCTACCTGTGCCCAAGCATCGTGAGACCAGAGCCCCGCTGTTGGTTCAGTCTGACTGGCCTCCTGGCCAGAGCCTCACCCACTTTTCGCAGTGACCGATCGCTATTGAAATGCATTGGGCACTGGACACTATTTGGCATCCAGCTTCCCCTGTGCCGCTGGTGGTGTACTGCTGGTGCTGCCTTGGACCTTGCCAACTACTCACCGCAACTCCTGGAGATTGGTCTTGTAAGTGGCTGCACTCTACCTGTTTAGAGAACTTGTTTTTCCTCCCTTAGGATAACAGTGCAGAACTCAGAAATTGCACTGTGTCCACTTTTTAAAGTGAAAAGAAATCCTATTTGAAAATGTACTTACTTGAACGATTTTTCTCTGATGCCTAAACATTTATAAAGATACTTGCTATTTTTATAAATTGGTGATCTCCTTTTTGAGTCGTGTGCCTCATTTATTGACTATTGTGTGTATTTATGGATGTCTTGCACTCCTCTGTGTTAAGCCTAAGGCTGCTCGACCACACTACCCCTAAATAGAGCACGTTAGGATTGCATAGCAAGCCCTGTCTACTCACTGGGGAACACCTGGTCGCTTTACATGGTATTTACATATCACGTAAAGGGCCAGCTTCCTACATGTCTTTAATGCAGCACCCAAACCACAACTTTACAAGTAGTCGATGATGTCCTTGAAATGATGATACATACCTATTGATTCCTTTTAATGGCCTGTAACACTGTTGACCAATCTGCTTTGCTTAGCATAATCGTTGATGCTATCCTCAAAGTAAGCTTTGCCTCACTCTGCAAGGTCCCTCAAAGACCTTATCTACAATATCACAACTAATCAGGCTCCCTACTTTGCTGCAACACTGAAACCACAACCTTACAAGCAGTTAACGATGCTCCTGTCTGGTTCCCCTTGATCTCTTCATGGCCTTTAACACTATCGAACAACATGCTTTGTTTAACATAATCATTGACAGTATCCTCAGACATCATTATGCACAACTATACTCCACAATCTACCTCACTCCAATTGAAATATGCATTTGCCTAAGGCTTGATCATCACATCAGTGTTGTATGGGGAGTCACTAGGAATGATCATACCCAAACAAGATCAATCTTCTCCCTCCCCTCAGCATGAGGATGATACACTTAGATTGTCTTCCTCAGCGCCTTTTCACACTTTGGCACAGCATAAGACAGAAGAAGAGAATTATAAAAAACTCTAAAAACTAAGAAAGCAGAGATGAAAAGAATCTGTTGGAGTGTGACAAATAGAAGACAAGTGTAGGGTGGTGGAAGAAAGAGGCATTAGATGTAACTAAGGCTAGGCAGTTTTGGTATTTGGCAATCCCAGCATCCAGCAGTGGCTCCAGCCCTGGTAATGTGCCTTTAGCTCTGATTCTGTCAATCAGGTCCAGATCTATGCACATGGGCACTGAACTTTGTCAGCTTGGTCCTGAGGATGGCAACTTAAAAAATTCTAGTCAGTGTGCTTTTCCACAAGACCACCAAGTCTCAGCTCAAGACAGTAGAATCAAAAGTATGCAATTGTGAGGGGCTTCCTTAAGTGGATACAACAGCCCTCATCCACAGGAGTGTGATGCTTCATCATCGTGCTGTCCTCCTACCTGAGTGGGCATTGCAATATCCAGGGGGCCTGCAGGGGGGCTGCTTCACAGAAATCTTTTCTCCCTTCCTGGTATTTTTCATGGCGAATAATGGTGCCCTTTGTTAAGAATTAAGAAGGTGGTGGTAGACTGGGTGGGAAATTAGTTAAAATTGGCTTAGAACAATCCCTATTCAATATTCTTTTCTGCGTGGCGTAGGTCCGTGCCAAGATTAAAACATAATGTTGAACCAAATTAGCATAGTGCTGGGCCCCTGGTTCCACCTATTGGTCAACATGTTTCATGCCCTTGCAGCCCAGCAAGGGTCAAATGGCAATTCTTCAAGACCATCAATAGGAAAACCTAATCTACTTGTTAAGTTTCAATTCCATGAACAATGAGTGCCCCTATAGTGTGCAAATATCACTGAAAACGTGTCAAAGAAATATCAACTCTTACCTATGAATCGTTTGTGTCCCTATGATCTATTTAGCTCTAATTCTAGCCCCTTAGCGTAACTCGAAGACGCTTCCCATAAGTCAGCTATTTTTTATGGGAAGGCATGGTGAGAATCCTACCCTATTTCCGAGATTCTTCCTTTGTATAGCAACCAGCCTGTGCTTGTATTGTATCAAAACATTTATATAGTGTTTACTTCGGTATGGGGAACTGTAGTGCCTGCCTACATGAGTAGCATGCTATGCAGTGTAGGCTGTGGTGTTGAAGAGGTTAGTCTTTGTTTTTGATCCTATATGGGAAGTGTTCCAGGTCACGTATGATGACCACAGAGGTGCAGTGATTGTGTCATGGGCCATACAGTTTACCAGTCTGGTGGATAAAGAAGAGAAAATGATTGGCATGCACTTTACGGTTTCAGTAACCTGGAAGATTTGAGAAGCTCTGTAGGTCACTCTATGGTATGTGTTAAGATCATAGTCCATTTTGCTGGTTACTGCACTGGGATGTGCATTCTGAGATATTTTGTTTAAAATGTATTGTCCTGGGCAGGCATGGGTGGAGGGAGAAATGGTGTGGAGGTCTGCTGGGATGGATTTAGTTACAGTCATCCCATATCTGAATGCCATTTTGAGATATCAAGAAATGGTGTTAGTATGTAACTAGGTGGGACCTGTAGGTGTGAATTAAATGAAAGTCCTCCATTGACCAGCAGTAAGTGTCAGATCTATCCAGTTATTCCATGCCTCCTCAAGTAGTAATGAGTGGTTCATTGATGTGGGTGGGAACAATACTGAGTGATAGACATGAGCAATGCTTAATTTGTGCTTGTTGTTTCCGGTGCTGAGCACCAGCACTTATTTTTTAGGGCTGGCGCTTAGTCTTCTGCCTCAAGCATTTGCTGCGAGCAAAAGACACATTTGGGAAAGACGGAGGACCAGAAAAACGAAAAAGCGTCACAATGAGAGAAAGTAGAAAGCTGCAGAGGTGAGCTGAAGGGGAAGGGAGTGGCTTTAAATGGATTGAAGAGGCCCGAGATGGCTTCAGAATTACGCTGCCTCAGTATTCCGTGTTCGCACATTTAATTGCAGCAGCCGTGTGTTTAAGATGATGGCTTTGGGCACCAGCACCTTTTTATTTACAAATTAAGCACTGGACATGAGATGTAGAAAATCTGTCTTAAGTGGCTGTGAGAGGGTGAAGCAATATAACAGAGTTATAATGCAGCCTATATGAACTGAAATCGGATTGCTGAATGTTGTGGTAATAGTATAAGGGGAAACAAGAGGATTATAAATGAATTGATATTTCTATGTAATACCTGGGTGTGAGAAAGTAGCCTCTTTCTAGCCTTGTTACCCCCACTTTGGGCCTGTTTGTGAGTGTATGTCAGGGTGTTTTCACTGTCTCACTGGTATCCTGCTTGCCAGGGCCCAGTGCTCATAGTGAAAACCCTATGTTTTCAATATGTTTGTTATGTGTCACTGGGACCCTGCTAGTCAGGACCCCAGTGCTCATAAGTTTGTGACCTAAAGGTATGTGTTCCCTGTGTGATGCCTAACTGTCTCACTGAGGCTCTGATAATCAGAACCTCAGTGGTTATGCTCTCTCATTTCTTTCAAATTGTCACTAACAGGCTAGTGACCAATTTTACCAATTTACATTGGCTTACTGGAACACCCTTATAATTCCCTAGTATATGGTACTGAGGTACTCAGGGTATTAGGGTTCCAGGAGATCCCTATGGGCTGAAGCATTTCTTTTGCCACCCATAGGGAGCTCTGACAATTCTTACACAGGCCTGCCACTGCAGCCTGAGTGAAATAACGTCCACGTTATTTCACAGCCATTTTTCACTGCACTTAAGTAACTTATAAGTCACCTATATGTCTAACCTTTACCTGGTAAAGGTTAGGTGCAAAGTTACTTAGTGTGAGGGCACCCTGGCACTAGCCAAGGTGCCCCCACATGGTTCAGAGCCAATTCCCTGAACTTTGTGAGTGCGGGGACACCATTACACGCGTGCACTACATATAGGTCACTACCTATATGTAGCTTCACAATGGTAACTCCGAATATGGCCATGTAACATGTCTATGATCATGGAATTGCCCCCTCTATGCCATCCTGGCATAGTTGGCACAATCCCATGATCCCAGTGGTCTGTAGCACAGACCCTGGTACTGCCAAACTGCCCTTCCTGGGGTTTCACTGCAGCTGCTGCTGCTGCCAACCCCTCAGACAGGCATCTGCCCTCCTGGGGTCCAGCCAGGCCTGGCCCAGGATGGCAGAACAAAGAACTTCCTCTGAGAGAGGGTGTGACACCCTCTCCCTTTGGAAAATGGTGTGAAGACAGGGGAGGAGTAGCCTCCCCCAGCCTCTGGAAATGCTTTGCTGGGCACAGATGTGCCCAATTCTGCATAAGCCAGTCTATACCGGTTCAGGGGACCCCTTAGCCCTGCTCTGGCGCGAAACTGGACAAAGGAAAGGGGAGTGACCACTCCCCTGACCTGCACCTCCCCTGGGAGGTGTCCAGAGCTCCTTCAGTGTGCTCCAGACCTCTGCCATCTTGGAAACAGAGGTGCTGCTGGCACACTGGACTGCTCTGAGTGGCCAGTGCCACCAGGTGACGTCAGAGACTCCTTGTGATAGGCTCCTTCAGGTGTTGCTAGCCTATCCTCTCTCCTAAGTAGCCAAACCCTCTTTTCTGGCTATTTAGGGTCTCTGTCTCTGGGGAAACTTTAGATAACGAATGCAAGAGCTCAGCCGAGTTCCTCTGCATCTCTCTCTTCACCTTCTGCCAAGGAATCGACTGCTGACCGCGCTGGAAGCCTGCAAAACTGCAACATAGTAGCAAAGACGACTACTGCAACTCTGTAATGCTGATCCTGCCGCCTTCTTGACTGTTTTCCTGGTGGTGCATGCTGTGGGGGTAGTCTGCCTCCTCTCTGCACTAGAAGCTCCGAAGAAATCTCCAGTGGGTCGACGGAATCTTCCCCCTGCAACCGCAGGCACCAAAAAGCTGCATTACCGGTCCCTTGGGTCTCCTCTCAGCACGACGAGCGAGGTCCCTTGAATCCAGCAACTCTGTCCAAGTGGCCCCCACAGTCCAGTGACTCTTCAGTCGAAGTTTGGTGGAGGTAAGTCCTTGCCTCACCTCGCTAGACTGCATTGCTGGGAACCGCGACTTTTGCAGCTACTCCGGCCTCCGTGCACTTCCGGCGGAAATCCTTTGTGCACAGTCCAGCCTGGGTCCACGGCACTCTAATCTGCATTGCACGACCTCCTAAGTTGTTCTCCGGCGACGTGGGACTTCTTTGTGCGACTTCGGGTGAGCACCATTTCACGCATCCTAGTAGTGCCTGTTTCTGGCACTTCTATGGGTGCTACCTGCTGCTGAGAGGGCTCCTTGTCTTGCTCGACGTCCCCTCTCTCTCCTGGTCCAATTTGCGACCTCCTGGTCCCTCCTGGGCCACAGCAGCATCCAAAAACGCTAACCGCCCGATTTGCAGCTAGCAAGCCTTGTTGGCGTTCTTTCGGCGAGAAAACACTTCTACACGACTCTACAAGGCGAGAGGGATCCGTCCTCCAAAGGGGAAGTCTCTAGCCCTTTGCGTTCCTGCAGAAACCGCAGCTTCTTCTGTCCAGTAGAAGCTTCTTTGCACCCGCAGCTGGCATTTCCTGGGCATCTGCCCATCTCCGACTTGCTTGTGACTTTTGGACTTGGTCCCCTTGTTCCACAGGTACCCTAGATTGGAAATCCACAGTTGTTGCATTGTTGGTTTGTGTCTTTCCTGCATTATTCCTCTAACACGACTTCTTTGTCCTTAGGGGAACTTCAGTGCACTTTGCACTCACTTTTCAGGGTCTTGGGGAGGGTTATTTTTCTAACTCTCACTATTTTCTAATAGTCCCAGCGACCCTCTACAAGGTCACATAGGTTTGGGGTCCATTTGTGGTTCGCATTCCACTTTTGGAGTATATGGTTTGTGTTGCCCCTATCCCTATGTTTCCCCATTGCATCCTATTGTAACTATACATTGTTTGCACTGTTTTCTAAGACTATACTGCATATTTTTGCTATTGTGTATATATATCTTGTGTATATTTCCTATCCTCTCACTGAGGGTACACTCTAAGATACTTTGGCATATTGTCATAAAAATAAAGTACCTTTATTTTTAGTATAACTGTGTATTGTGTTTTCTTATGATATTGTGCATATGACACTAAGTGGTACTGTAGTAGCTTCACACGTCTCCTAGTTCAGCCTAAGCTGCTCTGCTAAGCTACCATTATCTATCAGCCTAAGCTGCTAGACACCCTATACACTAATAAGGGATAACTGGGCCTGGTGCAAGGTGCAAGTACCCCTTGGTACTCACTACAAGCCAGTCCAGCCCTGGGTTAGGCAAACTTCAGCCCATCATAACTTACATTAACATAGAAAGTTATGTTCTGGTTGGACTGTGCCATATCTGTAGACTGCAGATTGTATTTAGGGTTGTGCTTATTATTACAGGTTCATTCCGGGGGTTGTGCATAACCTTTTTCACTTGGTAAGAGCCATGTTTCCTACTCTCTTCTGAAGTGCACATGCTTCTGAATACCTGTAGTCTTATATACGCTAGGAAGCTGGAACATGGTACCTTGGGTAAGAGAACAGGAGTATGAAACCAGACTGTAGAGTACTATTGGTTATAAAGCTACGACTTCCTGAATATATCACACATCAAGTCAAGCTACCACGCAAAAAACACACTTCTCTTCGTGACCTACTCTTACTCTCTTTCCCACCCTCACGTGGACAGCCTCTCAGCACTTACTCTTCATCCCCTAGCACCTATACCGACCGTTCCCCTCCACTGACAGCTTTCCTTTCTAGTATTGTCTCTCAAATCTTCCACACAAGTAGCCTCTCGTCATGAAGTATTCTCAGTCCAGCTGCCCACACTGACAATCACCCCAGTGTCTCTTGGAACATCACTGGGTAGGGCCTGTTCTTAGTTCTCTGTCGCCATTTTGTGACCCTGCTTTCCCTGGCTCCTTCCCTGAAAGGCCTCCCCTCCATTCAACCTCTCATACTGGCAACCTCCCTACAAGGCCCTTCTCTAAAGCTGATGGTCTCCATGCATGGGCTCTCATCCCGCGAGCTGGCCTTTACCGTGAGGTATCCAGGAATACCCTTTTCGTTAGGTCTCGTTTCCCCTTGCCTAGAGCACGGGAGCGGGTCTATACAGCCTGTTACATATGGCCTTCTACTGAAGAAAGGGTGATGGGCATATAAGAGCAATGTTTGCTTATAACTAGAATGTTTTACCTAGGTAGCTCTTCATTTATTTGTACTTCTTTTTATTACTGTCCTTCTGGGTCAGTAGAGTTATGTGGCATAAACCTCTGAATTAGTGTAGGAAAGCAACTGCAAAGCTATTATGGACCGAGGTCGTAGTCTTCATGTGAACTCCGTCTGAGCTCCCAGGCAGCCCAATCTGACTCCGAGGATAAGGTGACCTCCTCAGTAAGGGATTCCTGAGTCATGCTTGGTTTCTTGTTTCAAGCAGCAAGGCTTTCCACCGAGAGATTCATATTACATGTCAAATCAAGCCAAAATAAGGATTGGCAAATTGATCCACCTTACTTTAGGTGCTTGAGCTCATTGTGGTGTTGTAATAGTCGTATTATGCATTTGGAAGCACTGATAGAATACACACTTGGAAGCAGGCCTTGTTTTATGCCAGGCCTAGTTCTCTACTTGTAAACCTGATCCTGGGCATACAGGCTGTGTGATGTACATGCATGTAGGACTGGTTCATGCGCCTATAGGCCTTACGATGGGAACATAGGCCTGGTTCCTCAGTATAGAGGCCTTATGATGTACGATTGCCAACTTCCCGGGAGTGCAGGGCCTGAGATGTGCACATGGGCCCGCTTCCTGGGCTTACAGGCCTTGTGATGTGCACGTCGGCCTGATTACGTGGCATATAGGCCTTGTGCCATACATGTAGGCCATATCATGTTTCTGAAGTTCTAGTACTGATCAATGAGGCCTCGTCTTGTTTTTGAAGGCCTGGTCCTGGACACAGAGGCCTGGGTTTGAGAATACAGACTTGGTTTTGTTTCAAAAACAGACATGATCCAGGGCATGCTTATGTTTGGCGCTTGTTTTGAAAGGCATGGCACTGGGCAGTTTGTTTATGCCGTAGAAGGCCTGATATTGGGCATAAAGACCTGATGTTGTGCAGGAAGTCTTATTTTCTGTGCACTAAGTACAGTTACGTTCCTGATCTGTTCCCTCGGCGTGGTAATAACGAGTAAACGGTAAAGGGGGTGGGGGTGGGGCATTTGGCGGGGTGGCTTCCACAAATTGCGCTGCCTCTTTAAATCTGACAGATTGCGACATTGCGCTCCGTGGTGCGTTACAAATTGCATAGGGGTGTATTTGTGAGGGGGAGGGTGTTCACGGGGGTAGCAGAAGGCTCATCTGCAGATGGAGGGTGTTCTCTCTGCCAGCGGCACTCGTGGGGGCGGAGCCCGCTGAGATGTTTGGAAGCCCTAGCACGTGCACCGCGGTGGGGGTCAACCCCCCCCCCCCTTCCTCCCCCCGCCGTATTTCCATTGCTTCTTCCTAATCTCGTTTTCAGTGGCCGTCGGTTTGAAAGCAGTTTAGCTGCACGCTTAACCCAAACATATATTGTTTTATCTATGGATGCAGGACTTTCTAAGCTCTGGACACAACTTGGAATTGGAAATGAAAAAAACAGAATAGTAAAAGACATGAGACCACAATTTATCCAAATTACACTGCACGACCACAGGCTCAAGGAGGAGTGATGAAAAAACTGTAGTTGTAGGTTCGAACCCCATCCTCACTGGGTCAGACCTTTTCCGATTCCCGACACCGAGTAGGACTAGGACAGACTATTGGACTAAGCACCAATTTAATCCTGGCCTCCATTAGAGAACGGGACACCTAAAAAAGCGGCCTATGTTTGCAAATCCTGCAGAATAGGGAAGACTGCAATGTGTGCGCTAATATCAAGGAAATCAACAGTGAACATCGGCCTACCTGTTCATAAAACAGGCCCACAGACAACCCAAAAGACAGCCCATTCAAGCTGCTCGGGCTCTGCCAGATTGCCTTATGGGCCAGTCCGACCCTGTCCGACGTTGCTGAAATTACTACCGTAGAGCTAGGTGTCAGCACCGTTGTTATTTCCACACCAAGATGCATGAATTTCGAGTTAAGTTTAGCATCAGCTGTAAGCACCATACCTACCCACCGCTCGCTCTCTTTAATCTGACGATAAGAGGCTGACAGGTAGGGGAAATATAGTTCAACAGCATTGTCATGGAAACATCGCGGATTTGGCACCTTGCACGATGCAGACAGTGTGCCGAGCGCACAGTATTGCCGTGCGCATAGTGCTGCGGATTTGGTACACTGTAGTAGAGCAATAGTGACATCGTAGTGATGCAGATTTTGCACAAAACTGCACCACTGCTGAGGCGATTCTTTGGGACTGCGACATATGTTGATAAAAAGTATTAGGGTTTTCTCTACGGCTCCAGGTTTCCTTGCGGACTGAAGTCGGTGCCAGTCGTCATATGATGAATTATTTCGGGTATTGTCTCGACTAAGCCACAGCACTGTGCGGTATTCGGTGTGTGGTGTGCAGGCTGGGCACTGGGTTTAATTGCATGGAGGCATGAATTGTCACGTTACATTGTATTTGTCTTTATATAGCGCGTCCTGGTTGGACGTCATTCGCCGAGCCGGAAGTGCTGCTTTTATGGTGCAAGCGCTGCGGGCAGAAGACTGTCCTGTGTGTTTACTCACCTCTAGGGACGGCGAGATGTCCAGCCGACAGGGACAGTGTACTGTGGAGGGCTCTGTCAGTGCAGGTTTTCTGTGGTGACAATGTGTGACTGGTACACTATAATGCCGTATTTAATAGATTTGCAACAATATTGTGCAGTAATCCAACGTTATTACTCTAGTCTTGTCTTTCACTTGAGCAGCCCGTGCCCCCATTGTCTTGGTCACCTCCTCCCTCCAATAACCCTCATTATTTCCCCGATCCTAATGAGCGCAGGCCTCGGGGTTAATGTATGTAGATTAGCGCCGCCCGAGGCAGGTGGGCGCTGTATATCTGTGATTAAAAGCGCACGTGATGACAGCAATATTAATCACTGCCGGGGAAAAGTGGGGGCAATACCCATATGGGCCATACCATTGTAATAGATGGGGGGGGGGGGTCAGATACACACGCCGCTTCTCTGGAAACAGAGATCACAGACCCCGCCGGCTCCATTTACTTATCAGGACTGGGAGGGCATCGGAGCGTTCCCACAAAGAACAGACGGTACCACACTTTATCACTTCTCCCCCTTCTCTTACTGGGAACGCGGATGGTAGATTCCTATTTTTTGAAGAGGGAGGACATATTTAGTTGGGCGGGAGGCGATGGCTGTCAGCTCTCCGCAAACATCGAATACACGTATATCTTCACTGGTGGCGAGGCCTAGGTGTCACGGGCCCTAATAGAAGAAAGCCCCCCCCCCCCCAACCTCTTTCTGTCTTTATTAAAATACAGAAATAACTGGGAGCGCATTAGGCCCTCACACGCCTATAACCTGGTAATACTGTACCTGCCGCATTATCCATAGCTGGGGTTTTGCTTACAGAGCTCTAAGATCCCCAACCCACCCATCTCTTATCCCATCTTTGACCCTCCCACCTCTCACCTGCTTCCGGCCTTCTACCCTCCTCGCATCTTCCTCTATCTCTTTGCCCCCCTTCGCTCTCACACTCTGCTTCCTCGCACCGACATCTTTATTTCTGTGCCCTTGATCTTCCCTTGTCTTTCGCATCCATTTCTCTTTCTCTCTCAAACTTCTCAACATCTGCCATTCAGTTGCTGCTTCCTCTGCTCCTGATTTTTCTGTCTTCCATTGTCCCTTTTACTCTAATCCCTTTCGTTTTTCCAGTTTCCCCTTTTCCTTTAATCTCTCGATACCCCCACCCTCCACGAATACTAAAAACAGAGCCGGGCTCCAGGCAGACCCCAGGCCGCCCTGTTTAAAATAAAATCCGATTGAAAGCGCTTTAAATTAACCCCATCCTCTCCAGAGCAGGCTGGGTTCGCTCACACCCCTGGCCCTGGTGCCACTGCACCAGTTGCACCACTGACCGCCAAGCACGTGCTTTTTTCAGCATTTAAGGATGTGGAAATGCAGAAAAATTGAGATGATACAGAAATTTTTCTGTTACATCCCATAAAAATTCCGACTATTAGGCCTGCCTAAGGATATGGAAGGCATGTATATTTTCCCGAGAATGCTGCAAGCTCCCGATTCCTCCTGGCTTTGTACTAGTGGTGTGGGAAATGTCGTAATTTGTTTTGATATAATTACTTGAAATTTCAGCAAAATTATGCTTGAGTATACAAAATTCAAATCCATCTGTAAGCACTGTATTTGAGCGTGAAATAGGTGCTTGCGTCAATTTTTAAAGCAAAGGCGAATTTTCGTATTAAAATAGTGCAATAAACTCACACGTGCACGGTGCATTTGTGGTAATCTTTTACTGCAACAGATGCATTTGAGGTAAACGTTTACTACAAAAGTTACATAATCACGTGATGTGGCCAGTGTTTAATTGTTGGTGGTTGCAGGAGGGGCCCACTGGTGTTCATCTTTGGGGATGATATTTGTGATATATGATAACAGTGATAAAGAGAGAAAGGAGTATTACAGTGTCAGTGCTGGTGCAGCACAAAGGGAACTTTAGATATTTTTTTCAAACAATCACAGTGGGGGGCCAATAAGGGAGGTTCGGAGGAAAAAGAGAGAAGCCCTCCTGGTCCCGTGTGTAGGTCTCCCAAGTATAAGTCAAACAACAGTAATAAACACACGGTTCCAAAATATCAAAACGGTTCTCTTGAAAGGACGGTATACCAGAAAAAACAATTTGTTTTAGAGCAAGAGCCCTCACTCACCAGCCGGTGACATGCTTCATCATTGGGCCATGCTCCTCGTCAGGCCGGCGCTGCAATGCCTGACGGGCCCCTCAAGGGGGCTCTTTGCCGGAGTTCTTTTAAAGAATAGTATTGGCCGGTCAAAACATGCAGAAAAAGGAGGAAGGATTGGTATAAAGAGATATATAAAAATGTCTGGAGGAAAAAACTGATAATTTATTCAGATGTTAATGCCTTTGACATGGTTAAAAAACACTGGATAGGGATATGGTAAAATAATGTTTACAATCCCTCAACAAAGAAGTATATAATTCATAAATCTTGTTGAAAAAGTGGTACGAAATCGGGTAACACAAAGTTCTTGTGTCACTCAATCATAACAGGAGGTCAACATGTTTCTCGCTATTCATAGTCAAAAATGATCTTGTGCGATTCTTCAGGACCTGATACGTACCTAATCCTTATAAAAATGAGCTCAAAGGTAAGAGCAAATTGTATTCCCCATTTGGGAAGACAAAGGCCCTCCAAAGTCTAATAATAGGGCCTCATCGGGGTAACATCTGGCTTCTTAAACCACTAAAGCTTGGTGTCTCGTCGAGAATATCGGGTCACCTATCGGCTCAGTATGGCCCCGGAACACCTTCCGGGTGACCTATCGGCTCAGTATGGCCCCGGAACACCTTCCGGGTGACCTATCGGCTCAGTATGGCCCCGGAACACCTTCCGGGGCCATACTGAGCCGATAGGTGACCCGATATTCTCGACGAGACACCAAGCTTTAGTGGTTTAAGAAGCCAGATGTTACCCCGATGAGGCCCTATTATTAGACTTTGGAGGGCCTTTGTCTTCCCAAATGGGGAATACAATTTGCTCTTACCTTTGAGCTCATTTTTATAAGGATTAGGTACATATCAGGTCCTGAAGAATCGCACAAGATCATTTTTGACTATGAATAGCGAGAAACATGTTGACCTCCTGTTATGATTGAGTGACACAAGAACTTTGTGTTACCCGATTTCGTACCACTTTTTCAACAAGATTTATGAATTATATACTTCTTTGTTGAGGGATTGTAAACATTATTTTACCATATCCCTATCCAGTGTTTTTTAACCATGTCAAAGGCATTAACATCTGAATAAATTATCAGTTTTTTCCTCTAGACATTTTTATATATCTCTTTATACCAATCCTTCCTCCTTTTTCTGCATGTTTTGACCGGCCAATACTATTCTTTAAAAGAACTCCGGCAAAGAGCCCCCTTGAGGGGCCCGTCAGGCATTGCAGCGCCGGCCTGACGAGGAGCATGGCCCAATGATGAAGCATGTCACCGGCTGGTGAGTGAGGGCTCTTGCTCTAAAACAAATTGTTTTTTCTGGTATACCGTCCTTTCAAGAGAACCGTTTTTATATTTTGGAACCGTGTGTTTATTACTGTTGTTTGAACTTTAGATATTTACCTTACGGTGCCACCACACACAGGGGTCCCAGATTGCAAAACAATTGCCCTAAAAATGGAGCCACATGGCAAGGAAAGTTGGGAGCACTCAATTGGCAAACTAACATTTTTCCAGGCGCTCTGAAATCTTATGCCAGTGCTGATATGTCTTTAATGAGAAGATTAGCATTTTACATCAGAAATGCTGTACTGCACAATGCATATGGTGCATAAAGATAGATGCATTGAGGTGTAGTCATGAGACCTAATAAGCAATGCGTAAAACAACATTGATTGTACACACAAGGCAAGCATAAACCATGGACCAGAGCTGGAACTATTTCCAGACGGGAATTACGTTGTCAAAGATGCATTGTCCCTGAGAAGGAAAATTGTCTCACGATGCCTGCTTCATGCCTCAACTATAACCGCACATCACACAGTCTGTGTTCTCTCTTTTACAGTTTTCGTTTTGCACCAAAAAATGTTACAAGGGATCCTGTTATTTCAGGCGGTGCAGAATTATCAGTGACTGCAAGTTGAGCCCTGAGACACCAATAATTATCAGGAGTATTGTTACTTCCAGGTTCAATTGCCTCAGTGAGCCCTCATTCTCACATATAGTTCCTTTGAGATTGTGCCTGCCTTCTGCCACTGAAATCCTGTAGGAATCATGACAGGTCCCCGGTGCTTCCATGGATTGTGCAACTCCCAGCTGAACTCTTTCCGGGATCATAGGGGTTCCTGTGCAATGGTGAAGAGCTCCTATACATCAATATCCTAAAAATATCTTTTTAAAATATTTAAACTACAAAGTCATTAAAACATAATAACTAAAGCAAAAGAGGAGCGAGAGGCAAAAGATAAAGGCCTATCAGTCATCTCTTTAATTCATATATACAATAAAAGATTTATGATAAGCGGATGGCTCAGACTATACCAGGAACTCTATTCACTGTTAGGACGTGAAGCACTCACACACCGAGGTAACATGCATCATCCTAGTGTCTTCTCCTCACCTTGACAGGTGTCCCTTGTTGAGTCGGAAAGATCCCAACAGAGGAGCTCTTGAAGGCTATTATTTTAAGACTGATGTTAACCCTAGTACCCTATACTTAAACTGGAGAAAGGGCCCCTTGATAGTAAACACACAATTCTAAAGTGGTAGTATTAAAAATATTGTTGCAAAAACAAGCATCGATAACAACAAATCAACAGTATATATATAGATATATATATATATATATATATATACATACTATGAGGTCAAAATATTTCGAGCACCAAAATAACATGGTCAAAAATATCAACATTACATTGATAAGTACATGTATTTAATTGTAATTAGCAATATTGTCTTTTCAAATAAAAGTTTAATTATTTTTACAAAATGTAATATTTTTAAACAAATCTTTAACAGAAAAATTATAGACCCATGAAGTTATTAACTAAAAAAATATTTAAATCATATGCAACTTTAAAAACAATTATTAAGTAACAACATATATTATAAAATAAAATACATTTATTTTACAAATATAATATTCCTTAAATAAAAAAAAAGTTATGAGTAAATTACATGAAAATATAAAACATGAGTTAAACATCTATATTTATTAACAACTAAAACATACTTTACATTTATGAAGACACTATAAATAAGTTTGAAAGTATGTACAAAAATATATGTTTAAAATTCTAATAAAATAGCAAAAACAGAATATACATTAAAAAAATATAAAAAGAAATAAACTATTTAAAAAAATACACTTTTAAATTAAATATGCTCAACAAATCCTTACAATTTGTTTGAATAATATAACAGGGAGTACCCTACCTCCAGTCCAAAATCATTTGAAATAAACAGATAAAAACTATAGAAATACAGTATTCTAAATACACTTCTACATATATTGGGAAAAATGCATACATTGCTGGCAGGGTAACATAAATTAGGTAAGTGCATAGATTTTGCATGGTCAAATTTACTATTCTAACTTCAGTCTAACAAATATTAGTTTAAGTGTAAATGTGAGAGGTGGGAGGAAGGTGGGGGTGTTTACTCTTCTATCTCCAGTACAAAAAAATAATTTGAAAAATGCATACATTTCTACTACAGCAAACACTGTTGAAATACACTTATTGTGGGGTTAGACTGACTATTCGTACTCCATTCTGACAAAATATGTTGAAACTGCAACACTGCACGAGTCACTTTATTATTCTAACTCAAGTCTATCAAGCACTGGGGAAAGTGAGGGGCGGAGGGCGGATTTTCTGTTGCAACTTCAATCCAACAAACATCGGATGGCGTACATGTATATTTGGGGATGGGGATGTAGTCTAATTCCAGTCCAACAAACATTGGGCAAGTGCATACATGGTTTGAGAGTGGAGGAGCAGATTTTCTATTTTAACCTCAGTGTAACAAACACTGGGGATAATGCACACATTTGGGTGGTGGGGAGAAGGGGTCAGATTTATTAATGTGACTCCAATCCAACAGGTGCATTCATGGAGGCTCAGATTTACTATCCTAACTCAGCCTAACAAACATTGTGGTAGGTTTATATGGGACAAGGGCAAATTTGCTATTCTACCTCCAGTGCATTAAACACTGGGGAAATGGCTTATGTTGGAGGCGGGGAGGCACGGTTCACATTTGCTATGCCTAACTCTAGTCTAGCAAGAATTGGAGAAAGTGTATCCATTGGGAGGATGAGGGAGGATGGGTCATATTTTGTATTCTATCTCCAGTCCATTGGAGAAAGTGCATATATATAGTGGTGGTTCTGTGTGAGATTCACAAAAGTACTAAACTAAATAAAGGAATAAGGGAACATTTTTGAGGGGATTACTGAAAATTGTAGCTTTTTATGTTTGTGCTTCAATTTTTCGGTAGCGAAATACTGTAATAATTTTGGAAAGCACAACCTATACAAACTGAGTCACTTTCAAGGAACTTAAATGGGTCTCAAATTGAGCGCAATGCAGGAAGAATTTTTATTTTTTAAAGACATATTTTATTATTTTCATTCGTGCAAACAAAGTCAAACTTTTACATAACCAATTGCCATCTTCAACTACGGCAGAGGGAAGTTATGGTCGTACAGTAGGGTCATTGACAGGAAGAATTCTCAACAAGAGATAAATCCTACCCGACGTGAACTATCCACGCGTCAGGTCAAGTATAAGTTGGGGCACAGTTACTACCACAAGTGTAACCTTGCATAGACCTCTTTGCAGGGTCTACCAGGAGTTTGCTCTGTTATTTCACTAACAGCGCTTACACAGTTATATAATTCTTCTGAGCGACTGGCGTTTGCGTATTCTGTAGAATATATATTTGTCGCCGAGTAGAGATGTGATGCTTGTGTTGCACTTGCAACATTTTTTCCACCAGGTGTTGAGTTCTGCTGGTCAATCACAACCTTTTTTTTATCATGACTAGACTGTTTTTAATTGTTGCAAACTACAGATTTTGGTGCAAACACAATATTTATGTAAAATACGCATATTATTCATACGTAGTTCTCACACGAAGTATGTTTACTCTACATGAATAAAACGATGCAATTATCATCCTCTCGCTTCAACCCTAACATAGGTGGTTTTACTTGACCTTGCATGGCCTTCAGAAGACATTTCACTTTGCAATTTAAGCTGATTTATATTTTCTATGTAAATGCACCGAATAATTGATGGTCAAAGCTAGTAATTCAGCACATGTATGATATTTCGAGCACAAGTATGACCTTTGGAGATTGGTAAGATACCAATAGAGGTTAGATGTCCCTGTGAAACCTGGGAGGCTGGCATGAGGAATGGGAGGGGGAGATGAATTGGGCATTCACCAACGAAGGGATATGAACAGGAGCAATTTGCCCCAATAGACAATTTCCCAACATGCTTAAAGTTGGGTCCATTAATAACATGTGGATTAGTTGGGCTCTCCCAACCCAGGAAGAAGTTTTAGATTGGGGCTGTTGTTTTTAATTAACACTGCAAGTGAACCGATGTTTTGTCTAGCCCCAGCAATGGGATGTTGGTGACTAAGGCCCATATTTATTCTTTTTATGCGCTGCATTTGCGTCATTTTGTTACGCAAAAGCGGTACAAATTTGACGCTAAAAAAGTATAAATATGGGCCTAAGTGCTTAGAACTTCTTTTGTTGCCTCTAGAGTGCACAACGTCTTTAGTGTGTGTGTCGAGCATCCATGTATTACTGTCCTGCAGATTGCCATCCTAGTGCGCTACCCGCTGCCCTCGTCACGTCTTCTGCTGTGGATGCTAAGTACTTGTGGTGCACTCCACCGCAACTGAACAAGTACACCTTCTGGCCCCACCATTCAGGGTACCTTTCCCGAGTGCAGACTGAGAGGGCAGAGCTCTGGGACAACACTTGGGACTGTCTTTCATTTTTAGCAGACTTCGGTCACTGATATACAGGAATGGATATAGTTGAGATGTGTACAAATGAGCGTAGCCTGTGATATAGTGTCCATCTTGTAGGTCATCACTGTGATATAGTGTCCATCTTGTAGGTCATCACTGTGATATAGGGTCCATCTTGTAGGTCATCACTGTGATATAGGGTCCATCTTGTAGGTCATCACTGCCAGATCTACTATTTGCTCCCTTTGCGGAGGATCCATAGAAATCTAAACTACTTTGCAGGCATACGCCACACAGCTCCAACAACGAAGGTAGAGCCTCACAGCTTTTCCAACAGACCCACCACCCCAAAATGGGCAAGTAGCTGAGCTCCTGTAATTAAACAGACATCCACTGTCTGCACATCAGAGGAGGGGTCTCAATAAATGAGAACATATTGCCACTGTCACACATTGTGTCCACAGTGCAGCTCGGACTCATGCGTCACATGCAGAGATATGTTTTGTGTTGCTTACCTTGAGTTGGGTCATGGCTCTCCCAGAATAGTTTGAGAAGGGCTTCAAAGCTGATGACTTTGGGGTCGTAGACAACTCTCACCACTTCAATGTGTGCAGTCAGTCCTGGGGTGAAAGAAAAGGAAGTGAGACTGATGGACTGAGGTTCCAGACATTACCACAGAGCATTTTTGCCGGAATTAGCACCTAGCAACCCTATCACTAACCTGATCTTAACCCGTATCATCTTTCAACATAGCCCCGCACATAAGCACTTCACCTACCCACCCACATCACCATTGTGGGTCACCTAAAAATTACATCCACCAGCATCCTCTGGTCTCTTTGCCAAGCATCACCACCCTGCATCATCCATAGTTGCCATCTGAAGTCAGCACCTCAGTTATCCACTGGCATCCCCCCCAAATATCACCCAACATCACCAACCAGCACAACCCCATCTGTGATTAGCTTCTCCCCCCAAAACCCACCACCGCCTGCCATCAGCACCTTAGATATACACTGGGCCAGTGGTTCCCAACCTTTTGACTTCTGTGGACCCCCATTTTATCAATACTGGAGCCCGGGGAGCCCCACTGAATCATTATTGGAACACGGGGACCCCAGAGGAGTCATTACTGATAGCTGGGACCTAATATTATTAAATGTTTTAAGCAGCCGCGGACCCCGGAGGAGGCTTCGCGGACCCCCAGGGGTCCCTGGCCCACAGGTTGGGAACCACTGCACTAGGCATCCCAAGCTGCTATCACAGCCTGATATTAATGCAAAGCATACTCTCTCGTCAATCCCATCCAGCATCATCACCCAGCATTAGAAACCATATAATAAAAATCTCTCCTCCACATCTTCTCCAATATTTGGGTTATGTATGTGAATGTTTCCTGGTAGAGGCGGAGTCACCACAAGATGCTCAGCCTATCAGGACACACTCCCATTTACGAAGCAGCACAGGATGACTGAACCGGGCAGCATGCCCCTTACAGCTACACTCTCCAGAGCTGATACATATTGCATCCCCTCCTTGATTCTGGTTCCCATTGCTCCCACAGTTCTGCTTCTAGGTGGCAGGATCTAGAGGTGCGTCAACCTGATATGACAGAAAGTGTGGCAGAGTGTTCAGTCTATCGGCTATAAGGCCCTTTGAGTGGTGGTGAGCTCCCTATTTGCCCTGGTCATGTTACCTCTGTTATTGCCATTCTCCCTGCCTTTTCTTCTCGATTTTTCGACCTCCTTTTCACCTTGCCCTTTTTCTGTGTCAAAGTTAAGCTTTTGAACCTACATCTGTGTATCTTAGTTGGTGAGTAACTCTTTGGTCATAGCATGGTGTGCAGTTAGTATTGCTTTATTATTTAATTGTTGGTTTCCGGGAACTTTCCCTTTCAACTCACAGTTCACACTATGAAGGTCTTGCATGATTTTTGATGTAGAACTGGCAGAGGGCCTGAAATCTACACATATCGAATGAGGGGTATGGGGCACAGCCTCTGACCTTTTTGTTGCCAATGATGGTGGTCCATGGGGCAGTGCTTAATTTGAGTAGATGGTTTCCGGTGCTCAGCACTTAATTGTCAGTACTGGCGCTTATGACAATCTGCCTCATGATGGTACTGTTTGTCTAATTTATAAATGAGCACAATAATAGTTGTTAGTTAATTCAATATACCTTATGCCTGCATCCCAAGCCAGTCTCATAGCCTTGGGGGCCTGGAATGGTCTGAATTGTCACACCTGGCGGAGTCTGATGGTTAGTAGCTATGTTCGTACTGTCATTGACAGAGTAGGCAAGGGCAATGGGTGGTGCCAGCTGCATTAGCCTCCTGACAAGGGCCCAGCACTTTTTTTCACAAATTAGACACTGCCAATCGGTAAACAGAGATGTGTCTAGAGGAATTTTCCGAGAACAGTCCCCAAGAGTAACCAGGGTTCGAGGCTTGTATGGACACTTGGGCACAAGAGTTTTCTACTTTTGTGTGCATGCACAAATAAAGGGTGGGTGGTGTTTTATGGAGTTCCCCTACTAAAGAGGAGATTTAGTCTCTCTCTCCTATCCCAATTCCACAAGACCACGAGAGGTGCCTCTTTTATTGGTGCCAGAACATTGTTAGGCCGAAGTCTAGCAGACACTCCAACTGTCTGGTTTTCTAACGATATTTTGGGGTCATTTGGAAAGCTTCCTTGGGAATGCATTCTGCCCATTGCTTACCATTGGCTTTGTGATTTGTAACTCACGTTTGCGTGTTTTCTATTTGCTAAGTCTATTTGTTTTAGGATGCTCAGACTGAGATTGCCCTGTCCATTGCCAAAATCCTATTTACTGTATTCTTCCACCAGTACAGGATTTCTGTAAACAGGGCTTTAAATCTTGTTCTTGTCTTGTCACATTTGCTTTATATTCAAAGACAGAAGTCAAATATCAGGCTCTGTCTTAGAGGGAGCTTTGTGTTTACTTTTCCTTCCCCAACTTAAAAGTGAGAGAATATATGTGTGGCTATTGAGTGTGTGCTTGAGGCTGTACATGTTATTTTGTTTCTAGCAAACAACAACATGTAAATGTCTATAAATTAATTGTGCAGATATTTCAGAATATTTCAGATTTAGAAAAACACAAATGAAGCACATTTTGGGAATTCTGAAATGGAAACATATTTTAATATGATCAAAACAAATTAATACACTAGCTGATGACATTTCCACACATTATCGTTTGTGCGCGGTATACTTTTATCAGTAAAACTGTTTGGTATGTCTGTGCAAATGTAATGGTCATTTCAACTGAAGGCGTTTCGTCTGTAATGGCAGTGAGCTACCACACCAAGCATACTCCACTGTACCCCACTCCACTCCACTCTGCACCTCTCCACTCCATGCTACTTCACTCTATGCCTCTCTATTCTACCCCACTCTACGCCAATGCACACTACTCTACTATGCACCATTGTACTCTTCGCCACTGCACTCTATACCCCTCCACTCTGCGCCACTCCGTTCTATGCGCTCTCCTCTCAAACACTGCACTCTATGCCACTGCACTCTATGATATTGTACTCTACTCTGTACCACTCCACTCTACATAAGTGAACTCTACACTAATCCACTCTACACCACTCTAATCTACTCTGCACTCTATGCCACTCTACGCCGATGTACTCTACCATGCACCACTCCACTCTACTATGAAAGAATCTAGTCAGTGTACTCTACGGCACTGTACTCAGTGTCACTCCACTCGGTGCCACTCCATTCTCCTCTGCACCACTCCACTCTATACCACTGCAGAATACACCAATGCATTCTGCACCACTTTACTCTTTTACTCAAAAGCAATGCACTCTACGCCAATTTATGCTGCACCACTGCACTCTACACCACTATACTGTACACTGCAACACTTTATGCCACTGCACTCTATGCCTAATACTTTGCACCACTGCACTCTATGCGACTATACTCTACTCTGCAACACTTTACACCACTGCAATATACACCATTGTACTCCACATCACTGCACTCTACACTGCCGTATTCTATTGTGTACAGCTCTACTCTGCACCACTCAATGCCACTGCACTCTACTCTGCACAACTCTTTGCCAATGCACTCTATGCCATTACACTTAACACCACCATACTTTGCATCACTCTACTCTGTGCCACTGCACTCTATCCTGCATCACTCCACATTACTCTACACCACTCTGCTCTGCGCCATTTCACTCTACACCACTGTACTCTGCAACACTGCACTCTACTCTGCACCACTCTACTCTATTCCATTCTACTGCACTGTACACCACTACACTGTATGCCACTCTGCTCTGCATTATTGCACTCTATGCCACTGCACTATACCAATCCACTGAACTCTGCACTACTGCACTTCACAACACTGCACTCTTTGCCACTAAACTGTACTCTGAAACAATCTACTCTGTGCCACTGCATTCTAAGCCATTGTATTTCACTCTGCACCCTTCTGCTTTACACCACTCCATGCCACTGCAATCTACCCTGCGCCACTCCTCACCACTCTATTCTACGCTGCTGCACTTTACCCCATTGCACTCAATATCAATGCACTCTGCACCACTTTACTCAGAACCAATAAACTCAATACCACTGCACTCTATGAAAATCTACTCTGCACTACTGCACTGTAGGCCACTATATTCTACTCTGCTACGCTGTTCTCCATGCCACTGCACTGTACTCTACACCATTCTCTATGTCACTTTACGAAGTACCACACTACGCCTCTGTACTCAACACCTATGCACTCTGCGCCACTCTACTCTACACCTCTGCATTCTATGACATTTTACTCTGCACCCCTATACGCCATTGCACTCTACACCAATGCAGTCTATGCCACTCTACTCTACACGACTGCACTCTCTGCCAGTGAACTCTACACCACTCTGCTCTGCAATTCTCTACTCTGCACTACTGTATTCTATGCCACTGCACTGCACTCTGCACCCCTCTACTCTATGTCACTATACTGTACTCTATGCCAGTTAACTCTATGCCACTGCACTCTATGTCATTCTAAACTATTGTGCTCCACTGCACTCTATGACACTGCACTCTACACCACTTCACTCTATGCCTCTTTGCTATAGTCTGCACCACTTTACTCTATGCCAGTGCAGTCTACCCCACTCTACTTTCCACCGTTGCACTCTAGGCACCTGCACTATATGCCAACTACTCTGTACTACTTCACTCTATGCCACTGCATTCTACATTAACTACCCTGCACCACTACACTCTATGGCACCATGCTCTACAACACTCTACACCACTGTATTCTATGCAAGTCTCTTCTACTCTGTGCCACTGCACCAGTGCACTCTATGCCACTGCATGCTATGCCACGCTACACCATTGCTCTCTATGTCACTCCACTCTACTCTACTCTATTCTGCTCTGCACCACTGTACTCAACACCACTGCTCTCTGTACCACTGTAATCTGCACCACTCTACTCTGTGCAACTGCACTTTAAGACACTACACTCCATGGCACTGCACTCTACAACACTCTACTCTGCAAGACTGCACTCTCTGCCACTGAACTCAATGCCACTCTACTCTGCAGCATTGCACTGTATGCCACTGCACGCTATGCCACTCTATACCATTTTGCTCTACATCCCTGCTCTTTATGCCACTCTGTTCTACTCTGCAGCACCACTGTACTCTACACCACTGTTCTCTGTACCAATCTACTCTATGCCACTACACTCTGCATCACTCCATGCCATTGTAATCTGTTCTGCACCACTGTACTCTACTCTACGCCACTGCACTTTACACCACTTTACTCAATGGCACTGCACTCTATGTCACTTCTCTCTACACATCTGCACTCTACCATACACCATTCCTTTCTTCTCTGAATCACTCCACTTTCTGCCACTTCACTCTACTCTAAAACAATCTAGTCCATGCCACTCCACTCTATGTCACTGTACTGTAGTCTTCTGCAATCTACTCTGCCCCACTGTACACTACAACACTGCAGTTTATGCCACTCTATGCCAATGCACTCTACACCACTTTACTCAAAACCAATGCACTGTACGCCACTGCACTCTATGCCAATTTACTCAGTGCCACTGTACTTTACGCCACTTCACTCTTCGCCACTCTACAACACTCCACTCTATGATGCTCTACTCCATTAAACTCTACTCCTCTCCATGTCATTCCACTGTACAACACTTTACTTCACTCTATGTCACTCTACAACATTACTGCATTCTACAAGGTTCTATGCAACTCCCTCTATGCCACTCCATGCCACTTTACTCCACTCTATTCTGTGACACACTTCTCCACTGTACTCCACTGCTCCACTCTACGCACTCCACTCCACTCTATGCCGCTAGCCTCTACAACACTCTAATCCACTCTACGCCATTCCAGTCCTATACTCCACTATACAACAATCTACTCTGCTCTACACAACTCTACTCTACAATACTTACACAACTCCTTCTACACTTCACAGCACACTATGCCATTCTATTCTACAACACTCGACTCCACTCAATGCCACTCAGCTCTACTCTACACCCTTCCACTCACAACTCTGCTCTTCTCCCTCCATGACAATCCAGAATACTCCATGCCACTCCATGACACTCAATTTCACTCCCCTCAACACCATTTTACACCACTGAACGCCACTCCAAAACACTCCACAGCACTCCACTCTACTCCACTTTACGACACTCCATCTCACACCACCCTTCTTTACCCCACTAACTTTTAACTATGCTGGATATGCTGATGTACAACATGGCTAAAACATATTGACAAAACAAGCCAATAGCACTTGCATAGGTGAGACCTTTGGCCTATGCCTGTTTCTCTTTTCTTGTTTCTCTCCAGAGTGTTCCTGCTCTTTAACTGCCTCCTCTCATGGGGGCTGTGGTTAGAGTGTGTCTTGTGTTCAAGGACCCAACCCCCACATCAGCTCCCATTGCTCTGGGCAATAAAGGTGCCTTTGTTTTCAAAGGAGTTTCACTATGTGCCCTCAGCACTTGGATGGATCTGCACTTCAAGTGTCCCCTCCGTCCACTCCTTCTTGCCTGATAATCTCTGCCCTGTGGTCAGAACTATTAAAGTCTGGTTACACCAAGATTATGGGCTCTCAGTGCAACAAGTACAGTGAAAGATTAGTTGTGGAGAGGGTAAATGGCATCTGTTTTCATAAACAATTTTCACTTTTCAGACCAAAATTGTAAAAAAATATTTATCACCTAAATGTGATTTACAGTTGGAGTGAGAAGGAAAAGGAAATAAAATCACAAATTGCATTATATGTGAATGACTGGCAAGTGGCTACAAATAAGGAGTGATACTATCAGCCAGCCCTGACTTTCCACCAACAGCACGTTGCAATGCTTGCAGTATTGTTAGGTTGAGCGAGCAAACGCTTTGACCTGTTGTAAGTATTGTGGGCTTTTAGCCACGCCACCTCACGCCCATCACTTTTCACACATTGTGGGCTTGCCTTTCAAAAATCCCTTGATGTCATTAGTAATTGCTTTATGGTTGGCAGGCCTTAGGGCGGTTTTGTTACCGCCTTGCAGACTGACCCTGTTACATGGATATTTGCATGATATGGCCATATACTTCAGTGTGGGTGAACTCATTTTTAGGGTCGAGCCTGTGTTGCATGCGCTCGCGCATGTGTATCGCAGCGAGACGCTTTAGGGTTAAGAAATGGGCTCGGAGCCCTGTCGACGTCACGTCAGCGTTTTTCATTGGTTCGTGGGCTTGCCTAATAAAATCTGCTTGCTTTCATTAGTCGAAGGCATACATACGTCATGCCTTTTCCGGTGGCTAGCCCTCCTCGAGCGCATCGACCAAGTACAGAAAACATGCGAGGCTCGCTGTTTTCTGTCCGGCTCGTGGACTACTTTTTCTCTAATTTACTAGCGCGATTTCGCTTGGCAGAAGTCGAGCGCTTTACATAGTTAATTGCACTTTTTCGGGTTACGTACATAAATGCACTTTTGCCGATAAGTGAAAAGTCGGGTTAGGAGTTTACAACGCTATCAGCTCTAACATGAGCAAACGCGAGACCCGTTGCATTGCAAATGCTTGTTTTATTTTGTCTCTCCCCTTCATGCTCCATGGCAGCCAGGGCCCTCACAGCACAAACAGTGTCAACAGCACAAACTCCATCTGCGGTATTGGAGCGCTGGTCACATTGTTCACTCTGTTACCTAATCAGAGTCATTTCTTTTGGCTCTCCCCTTCACCCTTCATAGCTTTCCCAAAAACACTTATAACTGATAAATGCTTAACTAAAAAAACACAGAAACTCACAACGCGGCTCTCCCGGCACAGTGGGAGGGACAATACTACAATATTCACTGCACAAGGGAAAAGTTGCCCCATAATGCTTTGCAAGCATTATTTTTCAAAACATTTTTGCCCATAACTCAGCCTGTGGTGGTTCTAGGACATTTGAACCACCACCAAAATGTTCAGCATACCACACTCTTTCTGTTTAGGTCATTGTCTGGGTCCCCACTAGGTTAGTGGGGACTTCAAAATAATACCCCTCCCATCATTCAATCCCTTTTTAAGCTCTCTTATGGTTGGAACTTTTGTTTTATAGCTTGGAGTAGTTTGTGTTCTAAGGGTCTTAGTATTGCAGTAGTTCTGTTAGGCCTGAAATGTGTATGGCGCTATGCTTTTTAGGGGCTAAATATGTGGTTATCCTACATTACTTTACACCATTTTATTTCCATGTGGTTATGTTTTCTAGGGGCTAATTGAATAGTTACATGGCCATGTTTCTTATAAATACCACTTTCATTGTGGTGTTCTCTAGGGGCTGTTCTGAGCATTACAGTCTAATTCCAAACATTTATTTCTGTTTTTGTTGGGTTTATGTGATAATTTTATATGTTTTTATTAATCTCTCCTTATTGCAATTATGACCATGATTCAGGGCAACTTAGCATCCTTCTTACACTATGACTGTTTGAACACTCTTGATATGTTTAGGTGACCCTTCTAATTTATTTCTCTTGTTACTCCTCTGTGGCTGTCTTGTTTTGGGAATTGTGTTAGCCAGCCAGCAACTCTGATGGTGGGGTTGTGAAAGTGGTATTCTACTTGAATTAGCATGGCAGTTTTAAATTAGGATGCTAAATGACAACATTTTCATTTTTGGCTGCAGATAGAGGAAGAAGGTAAATGGAAGTGCTTTAGTTATATGCATGGCTGCTGGAATTATGTGACAGGAAAAGCCCAAATTATGAGGCAGGGTTGACCAATGTATGTGGCAAGAAAAGTCCAGTTATGAATTTACAATGCAAATAGCTCCAACTCAAAGGAATGCGAGACTCATTGTATTGCAAATGCTTGTTTTTAACTCTGCTATTGTGGTCTTGTGTATCTTAACGTGCAGAAGGGTGCTGGATAAAAAAGCCAGGACTGGCTACAGATGACATAGGTGACATTAAGCTACTAGGTATCTAATGCAATTTGGAACTGCCTAGCCACCTCCTAGGTAACTTTGCTCAAGTCAGACATGCACCTGCCATCTTCTTCAAAAAGGTACGTGTGCACTGGACAATCTCAGCCTTGTTGCTTCACCGGTTCATATTGTTGAAAGCCATCACTGAGGTTGCAAGCTTCACCTTGTTTAAGAGTGTAATTTTCACATCAGGTCATTGAGTGAACCGGGAAGAGAACAGAGGCCCATCCTCTTTTAAAAGACAGCTGTTGGATGGCTCTGCTCACTTCCTGTGGCAACGCTCCATGGGACACCATTGTGGTCATTGCTTATGTTAATTAGTTTCGCCACCTTTGTTGGGGAGAGAACCAGTTGCAGTGGTAGCACCCTAGCTGTAAATTGCAGAATGTGGTTTCTTTGTGAAGTAATGCTGAACCTTGCAAGTATGTTTTTGTATGAAAATCATGCTTAACTTAATGAGAAACATTTTTTGTTGCATTTGTTTGCTTGATGGTGCTGATTTTATCACTTGTTGTATGTTCCTAAATAAATAACATCTTGTGTTTTTCTCCAAGATTTGTGGTATTTGTATTTATTGATGGGAGGAAGCATTTCCCCAAATCCAAGGCCTACTTCACTAAGGGAATCTTAAGGATTTTAGGGGCCCTGGGCAAAATTTATTTTGAGGGCCCCAGTTCAGAACAGTATTGAATTTAGGATCCAATTTCAGCTCATTCATTCCCTCTTTGGCCAGGTCATTGACAGTGCATTGGCACACTCGGCCAAATTGTAAATGTTTTTGCATCGAATATTCGGGGATAGTGATGTGTGTTTTCAATATTGTAACATAGCAGAAGCTCACTAAAATTACTGAAAATAATCTCTGTGACACCCTCCCATTTCTCATATGTGAGGTCCTGTTTTGACCTAAAAGAAACTTTTTATGTTTGTTGCATGAAACATAAACACATTTCTCTGCAAAAATGTATGTAATTGACTCACACATCACCCGCATGAAAAATAAATTAAAGGAAAATGGTATTTAAAACAATTTATTTAAGAATTAGTAAAGGTGATCAGGGCAAGACTTTCCGGAGAACAGCGCTAGCTCTATCAGGGGAGTACCCTGAAAGGCTGCAGCCCTGTGCCTCAGCCTATCTTGCCATGCCTTAAAACGTCTCTGACGTCACTCTTCCTCGTTGGCCGGTCTGACTCTGATCGAACTTCTTAGGCCCATCCTTTGTGCTAAGCTCCCTAAAGCAGGGGCCACCCCTTTATCTCTGCATCAGGACTGGCCACATACAGAGTCTGAAGTACGTTTGAACATAAAGGGGGTGCACACGCGCGGTCTGTGGTATTACCTCCAGTAACCGAGCAAATGAAGATCTGGAGGGAATTTAAGGTGGTTGAGCAGAGGGCGCAGAGACAGTGTAGTGACAGGAGGGGATGGAAAGTTGCTCTGTGGAGCACAGTGTGGTAATGTGGGATTGCAGGGTGCACAGCAGTGGGGTGAAAAAGCAGTACAATGACAAGGTGGAGGACAGTGGGGAGTGGTGAGGTGGGAGGAAAGTGCAGTGTTAGGGTGATGCCCTGATCAATGTGGACTGAAATCTCTGATGATGGAAGTATGAGGCCTCTGGCATAAGGATTGAAGATCCTGACCCAGAAAATATGTAGCATGAGGAGTCTGGACTCTGACACATGAAGACAGAGGTCCATGACACATCATAACTGAGGGTCGTGGCCAATGTGGAGCTAGGGCCCTGACACATCAGGACTAAGGCCCATATTTATACTTTTTTAGCGCCACAATTGTATTTTGTAAGTTTGCGCCATTTTTGCGTCAAAAAGCGGCGCAAATGCGGCGCTAAAAATGTATAAATATGGGCCTAAAAGTGTCCTGAGGCAAGAGGACTGAGGTCCTGAACCACGAGAAGTGAGCGCCCTGAACCTTAAGGAGTTAGGTGACTGATCTATGGCGACTGGCGACACAGCCTTTTGAGAAGTGAGGGCTCCGACCCTTAAGAACTAGAGTCCCTAACCCATAAGGAATGAGGGTCGTGAGCTAAAAGGTGCAATGGCCCTGATCCATGTGACGTGAGGGGCTTGACCCATGAGGAGTGAGCGCACTAGCACAAAGAGTGATGGCAATGGCACATATGGAGTGAGGGTACTGACCCATGAGGAGTGAAGTCCCTGCCTGATGAGTTGTAAGAGCCCGGGCCCATGGGGAGCAAGTACTCTGGCTCATGAGGAGTGAGGGCACTGACACAGAGTCATCACACTCACCCATGAGGGGTGAGGTTCGCAGCCTCTGGTAGTACAAGGGGGCACCTCAGAAACAGGAGCAAACTTAAAGTCGAAAAATGTACAAAGCGCCTAAACAAACTCGCAGGTCATCTGTGCGCTCATGTCAGCCAGGAGAGGGATTATTTAAAGCACGTGGGTACTTCAAAGCTCACGAATGGGACAGGGTGCCACGGGGACAGACGACACCGCGAGCAGATGCTACTCAGAAAGCACAGGTGCAAATCTCACGGACCTTTAATCTTCTGGGAGACAAATCCTTCACCCCGGGAGATTACACTTCGTATTTCCACGGACTACGAGGTTAACCCTGCCTTGTCGTTTAGGGGCAACATAAGGAAGCGCTTAGGAGAACGGGTGGAAAACGCATGGGCTGCCGTCGATTAGTATCGGTGGAAGAAATCTGTGACTGAAATCATGTTGAACTGGGACAGACAAGAGCGTGTTTATGGTGTGAAAGCAAAAATAGCTGGAGGCAGATGGGGGGGGACTGTGTGCGCCGGCACCGATGTTTGCCTCAGTGCTCGTGCTCATCTTGAGTCGTCTCTTGCTTTCGTCCTGTGGGCTTCAGCACCGTGGACAGGGCACTCCGTCCTGTAAATATGTGAGCGGTCTCACTTCAGAGCCCTACATACTCAGCTGTCTATAAGGACCAGAGGTCACAGCGGCGAGAGTCCTACATCACCACATAGGGACAAGTCCAGTGCTTAATTTGTAAATAAAAACGTGTTGGTGCCCAAACCTCTCCTCTGAAACACACGGCTGGTGCAATTGAATGTGCGAGCACGGAATACTGAGGTAGGGTAATCCTGAAGCCATCTCGGTACTCTTCAATCCATTTACAGCCACACCCTGCCCCTTCAACTCACTCTTGCACCTTTCTGCTTTCTACCTTTGTGGCGCTTTAAACTCAGAAGCAGCAGGAGGTTAATTAATTTCTTGCACACACCTGCACATAGCAACATATGAAGTCTGATCCAAGGATATGGGTGTGTTTCTAGGTATCACAGAGTACATGCAGGGATTAGTCGACTACCTGCTACAGGGTCAGACTGGAACAGAAAATAGGCCCAGGCAACAAAATAAAAGTGGCCACCATTAGTGAATTCGATATCTGAAAATTGGCCAACACCCATGCTTGGAAATTGAGGTTGTTTTGAATTTATAAAGACACGCTTTAGAAGTGTTTTTGCAAGGTATCCAAGACTGCGCAGATTTGTACTTGTTGCAGGCAATGTTTGTTTTAATATCAGGGCTACAGACCTGCCAACTCACACGACGGCACCGTGTGTCACACGATTTTAGCTCTCTTTACACGGGCCGAAATCACAAGGTGGCAGGAAAGCACACCTCAGTGCAGCTTTAGCAGCCCATGACCATAAAGGGGTGTGAAAACACCCCAGGACATCAGCAAAACCCTCAGCGACTCGCTGTTGTTTTGGACGGGGATGGGGCATGAGGTGATTTGTGGAGGGCACAGTGCTTCTCAGGCAGTTGTAGGCATGAGGCCTGTCTCCCTATAAAGCACTAGTCCCTCCTCACACTGTGATTTGTTTTTCTTCAGATTGGCAGGTCTGGGGGAATCAACTGTAAAGGCTGACCCACTAGACCATAAACCGTCCAACAAACAGCCAAAAAACTGGCACACAGGCTGACTTGTCAGACCAGCCCTTCGGGCACTGCCTGGTTGCCCTACAGGCAGGTCCCACTCTGGCCTCCTCTGTCACATGCAGTTCCTTTTGCCATGGACGCCCACACTCTCCTCCCTCTTTCAGCAGCCACCTGCCTTGTGCGTCGCAGACAAAGGGGCCCAAACTGCAGCCGTCACCTGTTTCAAGCATCCTTGATAAAGTATCTGACGTCAGTTCGAACGAGATGTGTGCTAAATATGAACTAAAGCACAATAATTACTCATCGCCCGATACCTGCGCGCGCAGGTGTGTGGGGCAGACAGCTACGCAGCATAGCGCTGCGGAGGCGGGTCTGTGAGGACAAACCACACGGGCGGGGGCGGCTGGAGCTCCTGTCTGCTCTCGCTTGCTCGCTCCTGGGCACTGTCTGTGCCCGTATCCTGCTTGGCACCCCCCCCCCCTTTACCACGCCCACCCGGGACACTACTGTATGTAGGTCACACCGCCTGGCAGTGTCACGTCAGCGGACGGGCCGGCGGTAGCACACAGCCCTGTCCCCTAGGAGGGGGGACACACATGCACGCCGTGCATGGGCCTCCTGGGCCGGCTCGCAGGGTAGCCCTGGGCATCCCATCCCTGCACACAACCCAGGGCAGATCTGTGCTTCAAGTCCAGGGCTGCCCCGTGCTCCCTGCCCTCGACCTTGCTGAAGGGGCAGTGCTCCCCTCCAGGGCATCCCCAGAGCTCGCTCCCTGTCCGTTCTTAGTGCAGTTCGGGTACTGTGCTCGAGCTCCGTGGGGTGTCCCCTACTGCGAGAAGTGGTACAGGTTAACTGTGTCTTGCATCACTTTCTGCACCTCTGGATTACATAGAGTATCGGAGACTGGGGTGCATAGGTGGGGCTGTCCGCGTGTCACTAGAGACCAGCTGAGACTGAGTAGCACTATGAGAGCTGTGTGTGAGTCCCAGCACCTAGGCAGCCATGGATGCTGCTGATCAGCACTGATGTGCCCTGGCAGGGCTGTGGGTCTCAGTGACAGAAGAGGACCTCTGGTGCAAATAGGAGGCCACCTTCTCCCCTCAGCTCTCTCTGCTCACGTCTTATCTGAAAATCACAACAGTTTCTATTCATCCTGATGAAGCATCTCCCCTCACAATGCCGATACCCTGGGGCCGCAAAATGCTCCTAGATGCTTACAGCCAAGGACCCACAGGGCCGTGGTAACGAGCCCCCTGACGGCTGTTCTCGCCCTTTGCCACCTTCTGTTTGTGTCATTTTACAATAGTGAACTTCTGACATCTTGTGCGGTTATGCAGAGCCCCCTACCGCCCTCTTGGCTTGGCCCATACTATACAAGTACAATTATCTTCATTAACAACAATAATAGTGGTGATGGCAACAATAAAACACAAACACCATCAGGCACGTAGAGGAATACAGTTAGCCCAACCAGGAATAACAGAACAGTAGCACCCAGATACTTTTGAAATGATGAACCAAAGCCTGCTCCAGAAATTCCAGCCGCAGAATATGGCCTTCCACAAACCTTGTGCTTTAGTATGTGAACATATACACTACTGAAATCTAACCTACAAATGTGAAGACTCAAAATGTACCAATGTAAAAATAAAAAAAACTGAAAAACATCTACCTGCAAACACTCTTACATGCACCTAATCCACCTATCTTCCGCCAGGCTCGAACATGCAAGCACTGGAGTCAGAACCGCCATTTAATCTGCTGGTAATTTAGGTAAAATGTCTGGCTGGGTGTGAGGATGTTTAAGTTGACATTTTCATTGCAAGTAGATGTTTCTCTATGGCTGTATACAGAAATGGCTGTATGGCTGTATTTTTGCAGCCTATGTTTTTGAATGTTTGTTTTTGTGGTGTACATTTTTGAAGTCTATATTTTCAGATGGGGTCTGCAATCCTGCAATCCTGCAAGCCTTAAGCACCGTTGCTTCTATTTCCAAGTAATCTCTGATCTCCAGAGATAAGCAGTTCTAAAAAACCTGGTCAGGCAAGAACTGAAGACTGTAGGCAGAAGCCGGCTTCTTATCGGAAAGAAAACACGCTCTCCATGATGCAGAGATATTGCAGAAAAATCTATTTTGAAGTTAGCTGAGAAGAAAAACGTCCTCCTGACTAAAATCGACAAAAAATCCGAGCAGCATTTTAAGAGAACCCAGAAAAAACGACGGAAACAGCTGACGTATGGGCAACACTTTGTCACCATGTGCTGTGTGTGGTTTGTGTTGCCAACCAGCAGAACGCAGGGCACTGCTTGTTCTCTTAATGTGCCCCCCACTACAGCATCCATTTTAGGACATCCTCATTCCTCACTCCCCATCCCTACTTCTCATCCCTGCTTCTCATCCATCATCCCTACTTCTCTTCCATCATCCCTACTTCTCATCCCTCCGTCTCATCCCTGCTTCTTATCCATCATCCTTACTTCTCATCCATCATCCCTGCTTCTCTTCCATCATCCCTATTTCTCTTCCATCATCCCTACTTCTCATCCATCATATATCATCCCTACTTCTCATCCATCATCCCTACTTCTCATCCAGCATACATCATCCCTACTTCTCATCCATCATCCCTGCTTCTCATCCATCATCCCTACTCCTCATCCCTGCTTCTCATCCATCATACATCATCCCTACTTCTCACTTCTCATCCATAATCCCTACTTCTCATCCATCATCCCTGCTTCTCATCCATCATACATCATCCCTACTTCTCATCCATCATGCCTGCTTCTCTTCCATCACCCCTACTCCTCATCCCTGCTTCTCATCCCTACCTCTCTTCCATCATCCCTACTTCTCATCCCTCATCCCTGCTTCTCATCCCTACTTCTCATCCATCATTCCTACTTCTCATGCCTCAGCCATCATCCCTACTCCTCATTCCTCATCCCTCAGTCATACCAACACATTTTCAGTTTTGTGAAACACACCTTCACACTGATTGGTTGGGAACAGCCAATCAGAGTTATGAGAGAGAGCTGCATTCTATTTCAATGATAAACAGCCTCCTCTGCACATGGTGGGTGAAGAGGGAGGAGAGGAAATGCAACTGTGTGTTTGTTTCCAGTGAATTCAAGGCTGCACAATATTTCATTTTATTTAACTCAGTGTTTTTCTGTTTGCACAGGCCTCTGCAGAAAGCTCTGCTGGTTTGGGAAATACAAGGAGTGCACAGCCTGGGCCATAAATCAGCTCTTGGAGAAAGGGTTATACAGGTCATCTACAGTTCAACCGAAAACCTTTCTGGTTTCAGTTTCATACATAGAAACTAAAATCAACTCTGGTGACAGTGCAATCCAATTCATCCAAACCTTTTTTGGTTTCTTTTTTATTTGGAATAAATTAAAAAAAATAATCTGAGCCTGCTTTTTATTTGTAACAAATAACATGTTTACATCTGAGGCTGCTTTTATCTCTGAGAGCTGTTTTTTGTTTTTTTCTGAAACCAGAAAGATTTTCTATGAACTGTAGATGAGCTGTATAACCCTTTCTCCAAGAGCTGATTTATGGCCCTAGCTGTGGGCTCCTTGTATTTCCCAAACCAGCAGAGCTGTAAGAATGCAGCTCTCTCTCATAACTCTGATTGGCTGTTCCTAACCAATCAGTGTGAAGGTGTGTTTCACAAAACTGAAAATGTGTTGGTATGACTGATGGATGAGGAATGAGGAGTAGGGATGATGGATGAGGAGTAGGGATGATGGCTGAGGCATGAGAAGTAGGAATAATGGATGAGAAGTAGGGATGAGAAGCAGGGATGAGAAGTAGGGATGATGGAAGAGAAGTAGGGACGAGAAGCAGGGATGAGGAGTAGGGATGATGGAAGAGAAGCAGGGATGATGGATGAGAAGTAGGGATGATGGATGAGAAGTAGGGAGGATGTATGATGGATGAGAAGTAGGGATGATGTATGATGGATGAGAAGTAGGGATGATGGATGAGAAGTGAGAAGTAGGGATGATGGATGATGGATGAGGAGTAGGGATGATGGATGAGAAGCAGGGATGATGGATGAGAAGTAGGGATGATGGAAGAGAAGCAGGGGTGATGGATGAGAAGTAGGGGTGATAGATGAGAAGTAGGGATGATGTATGATGGATGAGAAGTAGGGATGATGGATGAGAAGTAGGGATGATATATGATGGATGAGAAGTAGGGATGATGGATGAGAAGTAGGGATGATAGAAGAGAAATAGGGATGATGGAAGAGAAGCAGGGATGATGGATGAGAAGTAGAGAGGATGGATAAGAAGCAGGGATGAGACACAGGTATGAGAAGTAGGGATGATGGATGAGAAGTAGGGATGATGGATGAGAAGCAGGGATGAGAAGTAGGGATGAGGAGTGAGGAAAGAGGATGTCCTAAAACGGATGCTGTACCACACATCCGTGGTAGGTGGTCACTCCTACCCGCTGTCCGGGCTGAGGGGTAAAGTTCACTTTCAAAGGAGAGGGGTGGGCCCTTCTCACCAGCACCTGTGTTAGAGAAACCCGCCGACCCACTCGGATTAAAATCAGTCCAGTCTCCCATAACCAGGGTGCTTCACTTCCCGCTCTATGGATGTGACATGCTGCATGCACGTTGTGTGTTTCCGTTGTGTGTTACATGTTTGGAAGCCCAAGTGCTGAGTGAATTAAACAGTGTTCAAAGCGACTCACGGTGACTGCAGTGCAATATGTAGGTCCTGCCTCCTTGTGGTGTGTAAGAGATGACATGAAGATGGCCTTCCTCCCTCAAGCCAACCAGCCACCTAGGAGGACGAGAGGGTCCATATTGGCTTTCCGCCAGGCTTCCAAACTACTCACTAAAACAGCTTTACTACTTTTCAGCTCCCTCCACCAACCCAGAGATAGTGTAACCCTACCAGTGGTGTTTACATTGTATCTTTTACACTGTGGCCCCTCTGGCATCCTCTTTGTACAGCTCTATGAAGTGTCACATCAGAGAGTCATCAGTTTTGTGTGTTCAGCTGGAGTTGAGATGAAGATCTGCACAGCCAGGAACACAAGCAGGGCTTTGTGCTGCAATTCTTCTAAAAGTAGAACCAGCCCTTGGGTGTAAGGAAGCCACACTACTGTTTGCAGCTAGGAAGATGTGTGTTTGGTTGCCTGGAGGAGCTGCCTGACCCTTAGTGCAAGTGCAATTCAAACCTAAATGATGCCTGCAAAAAGCAGGAGTCGAAGACTCTGACCTGAGGCCAGAGCTCCATAGCTCTCAACCTCATCTGAGAAGCAGCGCTGACCACCTACATCCTTGAAGGACCTAGGGTGTGAGAGGAACACAGAAGAGCCGAATGGGACCTTTCACTGGATCACTGGGCAGTGCTCACTGGCACTATATGTGGTGGGTGATGCTCTTTGCCACTTGTGACCCTCTGGCCCAGACCGATTAGCCTCTTTACCAGGTCTGAACGTTTGACTCTCCCGGTGAAGCGAGATTGAGCAGTCAAGGATTCCTCCAGGAAGTAATGGACAGTTTGAAACTGTTACTTCATATCTTTAGAGATTACACGCAATGACTACTCAGGGTTATATCTTTAAAAAATAACATGCCTTCCTTTTAAATGTAGTTTATGACGGTTGTACCTAGTAAGTGCACAGAAAAGTACCCTAGCACATACCAGGTTCACAATACAACCACAGACGTAATCATACTGGTTGAACTGGAAAGTGTTATACTACAAATAACAAAGGACCCAAAAGTAAATGTTACCCTAAAGAAGAAGCATTGGCAAAGACAATAGGTCTCGCCTTTTCAACCTAACGGCTTTGTCAATGCAATTTGCTGATGTGGTGCCTCATCATCAAAAAGCAAAATGATTTTGCCAATGCTGCACAGCATTGGTAAAAAATAAAGAATAAAAAATGGCACCATGATGCAGCAGTTACTTTTGGTCATGTCATTCTCTAGGAGTGTGTATGCGTCACCACGCATCCATGCATCTACTTCATGTTATGGGGCCATTTTCAATTTTTACCATGAAAGCACAAAATAAAAATGAAAAAGAAATACGTGGTCGGGGAGGGGAAAAGAAGCACACTAGGGTGAGTGCAACACGGGGGTAGAGCACCCAATGAAGAGAACAAAGCAGAGCACAAGTGTAGGAGGGAAAATAACACAAGAGAGAGAGCAAGTAGCACGCAAGCAAGAGAGCAATAATTTGGGTGGGGAGAAGCATACAAGGGAGAAAGCAATAAGGAACAGGAGCAGAAGCAGCTCACAAGAGAGAGAGCAACCAGCACATGAGAGAGATAGCAACCAGGTATGAGATCCTGGTATCTGGCGAGGGGAGAGGTACACACAGGAGAGAGTTAGAAAACACATTCACTTTCCTGGACTGCTTAACAAAACAGAAATAACTAGTTTCATGAAAGACACCAGTTGAAGGATTTAAGTCATCCAATCATAAGGATGGTAAAGAGGCAATGCTCCATTTGGAGGGACAAACACAAGAAGAGGATTGCAAGGCATTAAATAAGAAGGAAGCAAATGCAAGTAACACAAATGTCCCTCAGTGGTAAGCAGTGGCGGGCTGAAAGCCCCCTGTAAGTTCACAATAAGGTCTTTTGCAAGCAGACAAATTGCGGTGTCTGGTAGAGGGAGACCTGAAAATGTTTTGTTTCCCCAGCAGTCTCCAGGAGCTCTTGAGTCTTAGGATTTTCTGTTTATATCTTTTCTTTAATAGGAATGTCCCAGACAGAAAACTAGAATGTAAGAGCTTGCTGTGACATATCTGACACTGGATAGGCAACTCAGTGGTTTACATTCCAGGTGGGCAAGAATCTAATGCGATCTCAAAACGTAAGTCACCCAAAATCTACCAGACAAAATAATCAGAGACCCCACCAAAGTCAGTAGAGTATGCTTTAGGATGTAAAATGTTGTCATCTCTGCTGTTTGACTGGTGTACACAGCTATTTACTTTCTTGCTTTATAGGTCCAAAGTACCTCCTGGACCGCCTGATCCAGACTGCCATGCAGAAGCCAACAACAGCAAGCCTGCGCCTCTTGGTATTGACTTGTCTTACGGCGTTCAGGTGGTGGATGAACTGAACAACATCGAGACTTAGGAAGCTCTTGCCTCCCGCCAGCCTCTCATCCTGGACTTGTGTCCATCCTCTGATGGTAGGGCGACTTGCATAGCGCCCAGACACATCTTCCACTGAACACCTAAGTTAACCCTGTCTCTGAAAATGTCTTTTCTTTTCCCCAGTTGAAGCAGATGATGCCCCTCTATCCCTTACTTGCTGTACCATGGCTGCTCACACATTTAATCAATCTCGATTAAGTGTCCAACCATGGATATAATGTGGAATACAGACAAACATGAAAAATTGTATTTATGTCTTGCGGAAAAGTGAACAGTTAAAAAGGAAGCCACCAAAATATTAATACTATTTTTGTACAGGTAGCTTGATGATTACAGGACCAATTCACCAACTATGAGAATTTCAAGTAGTACTATAGGAGTAATGCTTCTCATATTTATATATGCCTTTATGAGTTTGCCGCAGTGTGTCTACATAAAGGCATTTCCCAGATGCAGCAGATATATAATGCCCTACACACTTCATAGTTGGAATGAGAAAGAAAAATAATTTTTGATATATTTGTTTCTCTTTCTGCTGATGAGCAGTGTGGAAAAGGATAGTGTTCAAATCAACGTGTTGCGTACAGGATTTTTGGTGAGACAGCTCTAGCCTCTGCGAGCAAGAAACTTGAGCACTACTTACTGAACACAAATATTAGATCCAATTGGGTGAAACGATTAGTTCAATCAAAACTTACCCTAGCCAGAGTGTCACACTGGGGCTTGTATGTGCAGGTTTTAACATTTTGGAGTCTTATGGCTGATACTAAGAAGACAAAGAAATCATCTCTTTCAGAAAATAGCTAAAAATCTCCACGTGTCAGATGTTCCTTATATTAAAAAAATCTTAGAAATTCACTGACAAACAAAGGTTACAGGGATGTTATGGGTAGGTGAAAATGTAAGTTAAAACATACCAGTTTAAAAGCACACAACCAGTGAAAGTCACCTATTCAGGTTATCTCAAGTAACTAGAACTCGTTCTCTAAAGTAACTAGAACTCACGCTGCCGCTATGCACAGTTTTGTCATCAATGATGTCAATTCAGATGTTGCAGTCATGTAATCAATAATGTCATAGGACATGTCATGAGTGATGCAATATGTAACATTTAAGGCAATTGGCAGTGCACGGTGAGGGTGTGAGTTATAGTTACTTTAGGGCACAAGTTAGTTACTTGTGATAACTATAGCAGGTGAATTTCAGAAGTTTTGTTGGTTTAAACAGGAAAGAACATAAAGATTAGGGGGCATTGACAGCATCAACTGCCGGCAAAAGATAGTAGAGATCAGTCCTTCAGTCGAACCAAATAGGCTTTGCAATGTAAAGTTGACAACAGCTACTGAACCATGGTCATATAAATCATCACAAATCTCCGATACAAGCACTAAAATTGGTAAAGATGGCAGAACTGCCCCGAATGGCCTACCTCACGCTCTATTTAAGAACAATGTTAAATTTTGGTCTGAAAAACTGGCCTGGCTGCATAACTACGCATGTGCGAATGAGGTGATCCCAGATTTCTGGAAAGTAGGAATAGTGCACCAATGGACAAAGGGGGATAAGGCATCTCCAACAAAGTAGCATCTAATTACACTCTTGGATAATGATGCCAAATATTTTGAAGTATTTCTGTTAAAAGAGATAAATGATTGCACCAAGACACTGAAGATTATTCCAATAAAACAATCTGGCTTTAGTCAAGGCATAGGTACAATTACAAACTTGCTTTTGCTTTCTCTTATTATTGACAAAACCACGATGACAAATACCTTCTTATGTCTGTTTTGTGGGTATAAAATCTGCTTTTAATCAGGTTCCCGGGAATAGATTTTGGAAGAAACTGGCCAATTGGGGGAGACGGCAAAAGCACTTAGAGCCACACAACTCTTGTAGAATAACACATGAAGATTGGAGATGGAAAGAGTGTTTCATGTAAATTTCCTACATCTTTCAGATTAAAGCAGGGTTGTGTGCTTGCCCCACAAACATTTAAACCATTTAAAGCTGATAAGCTGGAGTCAACGTATTCACATGGGTGGTAAATTCATTTCAAATTTGGCGTACACTGATGATGTGGTCCTTGTAAGTAAAACTCAAACAGGCTCGCTAAGGCTGCTCAAGGAACTAAGGCCCTGATTTATACTTTTTTTGCGCCACATTAGCGTCATGTTTTGACTCAAAAGCGACGCAAACGTACAAAATACAATTATTTTGTAAGTTTACGTCGCTTTTGCGTCAAAACATGACACTAATGCGGTGCAAAAAAAGTATAAACCAAGGTCTAAATGACTACACCATCCTTGACAAATTAGAAATTAATGTAACTAAAACCACAACAAGGATAATAGATCAAAAAAGAAGTGAGTTTGGTATTTAAACAAATGTCAGGTTGAGAGGGCCCGAGAATATAAATACTTGGGAGTAATCACTGATACTAGAAGAGCATTCCTCACACATAGACAGCAAATCCAGGCAAGGCCTGTGCTTTAACATCAGCTTTTATTTAAATGGCTCATTAATTGACCCAGTGCTGGAGGTCATGGAAGCCAGGTTTCTGCCTTCTATCAGCTATGACTGTGAAGCACTGTGAGGGAGAGAATCAAATACACTGGCTAACATTGTTATACGAACCTACAAACAACTAACTAATTTGTCAAGATCTGTACTCCCAGCCCAAGTTCGCCTGGAGTTGGGCGTCACCAAACAGATCATTGCAAAGCAATGGTCTTTTTCAAAATGTTGTTGTAAACTCATACCAGCAAAAGATCATTCTTTAAATTACCTACTTTCCGACGAAATAACTACTAGTGATGTCACATTCCCTGCTCGAATGTACATGGAACATGCTCCTACCAATCTCCAAGCCAAGAACTTTGAAACACACCAGTTACTTCCCACGTTTTAAAATTCTTAATGAAAGGATGAGGAAACTGCAGTATAACCAGTACCTACATGTTTTGACAAATCAGTATCACGCTTGGGTGGTTTTAGAGAGTTATACATCCTTGTGTAGGGAAGCCTGTTTCTCTGTAGGATATGCAAGTTTTATAAAATATAAATTCATTCATTCATTCGTTTTGGAAGCCTGCCAACTCTGGATCATGCTCCGGGAAGGGGGGCGGTGGGGGGCAAGAAAAGGGAAAGTAATCTATGCAGACTGTGTACAAAATGTGATGAACCAGTAATTAATCTAGTCTGCATATGACCGGTTCTCTCGTTAGAAAGACAAAAAAACTGCTACAACTGTTTAATTTAAGCCACATGCGAACACGTTGGCAGGCCATCATTAGTTTTTAAGCCCAAAAGAGCCTATTTTAAACACTTGCTTTGTAAAATTCTTGATGCCGGCAGAAAAGAAACTAAACGTGTGAATTGCTGGGTACCTAACCTTGTATGTGACTTAGGGCCAGATGTAGCAAAACGCCAATTTGCGACTTGCAAATTGCGAGTCCCTGCGACTCGCAATTTGCAACTCGCAAATTGGTATGCAGAACGGTGTCTCAGACACCGTCTGCGAGTCGCTATGGGGTCGCAATGACCCACCTCATTAATATTAATGAGGTGGGTCGCAAATTGCGGCCCCATAGCGAGTCTAGGCACTCGCAAACATGGAGGCCTGCTGTAGCCAGCAGACCTCCATGTTCGTGACTGCTTTTAAATAAAGCAGTTTTTTTTTTTTTAAGTGTAGCCCGTTTTCCTTAAAGGAAAACGAGCTGCACTTAAAAAAACAACCGAAACCTTTAGTTTCGGTATTTTTTCAGGGCAGGGAGTGGTCCCTTAGACCACTCCCTGCCCTGAAAAAATATTTGTGGGTCCATTCACAAAGTGGAAGGGGTCCAATGGGGACCCCTTCCAATTTGCGAGTGGGTTACCATCCACTTCAAGTGAATGGTAACTGTGACTCCATTTGCGACCGCATATGCGGTCGCAAATGGAATTGCATTCCACTCCGAATCGCAAATAGGAAGGGAACACCCCTTCCTATTTGCGATTCTGAAATGCATATTGCGAGTCGGTCCCGACTCGCAATATGCATTTCTGAATAGCAAAGAGGCTTTTGCGCTTCGCAAACGGCGATTTTCGCCGTTTGCGAGGCGCAAACCCTTTGCTACATCTGGCCCTAAGTTGTTAAATTCAGAAATGCTGTTCCCAATTTTTTTATCTTTTAATGCACCTTGATTTTGTCATTAGTTTTAAAGCAATTTAATAGTGCACTAATGCTCTAAAATGTTAATGTTTACATGTGCTATCATGCAATGATTGTAAGTAATTAAGCTGAATACAAAATAAACTTGAACTTAAAACTTGTACAGTAGCCATTGACTGTTTAAGTGCTATTAAAGTCATTTGGGGATGCATCTTGCTCAGCACATTGTGCTAGGGCCTTAGGTGTTTGGGAGAGACCCTTGACTTGTTTTGTGGTCAGGAGAAGCTCCCCATGCCGCACAGCTCCACCTGACTGTGCTCGTGTCCTTTACCCCGCCCTCGCTGCTGCTGCGAGCTCGAGGCCCTCCTCCACTGAGCCGCTGCCCCGCCTGCCAGAGCCAGACGCAATCACCTCAGATGCATCCTTCTCAACACCCACTCAGTCCACAAGCACGCCATCGAACTCTGGGACCTTCTTGACTCATCCTCCCCGGACATCGCCTTCCTGACGGAGACCTGGATGAATCCATCCTCAGTACCCAGCTATAGCCATCCCGGACGGCTACAAGATCACACGCAGAGACTGCACCAACAGACCGGGAGGAGGAATCACCATCATCCACAGGAACACCATCAGAATCTCGACCAACACCGAAGACACCCTCAGCACCGCCGAACACATGCACTTCCAAATCCACCTCAACCCAAAGACCTCCCTCAGAGGAACCCTCATCTATAGACCCCCCCGACCTCGACCACAGTTCAGTGACTTCATCACCGACCCCGTCAGCACTCAAGCCCTTGCTTCTACAGACTACGTCCTCCTCGGAGACCTGAAATTCCACCTCGAGAACACCAATGACAGCAACTTCACCGCCCTGCTCGACAACCTCGTCAACCTCGGACTCAAACAGCTCGTCACATCACTTACCCACTCTGCCGGACACACGCTCAACTCCATCTTCTCCACCAACAGCCACGTCACCTTCAGCCACACCACTGAACTCCACTGGACCGACCACCACTGCATCCACTTCACCTTCGAGAAACCCACCATGCACCACCACCCGCAAGGGATCCCCCTCTGCAGCTGGAACAAGGTCACCAATGAACAGCTGATGTCCGCCCTCACCCGAGCCCCACCAGCCGAAACTACCGACACCAACACAGCTGCCCGCAACCTCAGGCAATGGATCGACGACTGCGCCAACACTCTTGCCCCAATCAATAAACCCACCTATAACCACACCGTCAGAAAGGCCACCGGGTTCACCGCCGACCTCTGGGCCTCGAAACAGACTTGCCGAAATTTCGAGAGGAAATGGCACCAAGAACAGACACCAGCCACCCACACAGCTCTCAAGAACGCCATCCGCAGGCACCACCAGCTCATCCGGACCGCCAAGCGATCCTCCTTCAAGGAACGCATCATGAAGGAACTCTCCAAACCCAGCTTCAGCACCAATGACATCCCACCTTTGCAAGATCTCTGCGACTCCCTTGCCACCTTCTTTCACCACAAGATCACAGACATCCACGACAGATTCAACACCAAGACCTCACCAGAAGTCGCCAACACCTCAGACTCAGCTCCCCCCAGCCACACCAACCTCCTGGTCTCCTGGACCCACATCAGCGACAATGACACCACCAAAGTAATGAACACCATCCACTCCGGCTCACCATCCAACCCCTGGCTGCACCACATCTTCAACAAAGCTAGCTCCATCATCGTCCCCCAACTCCGGATGATCATCAACAACTCCTTTGAGACCCCCACCTTCCCGAAAAAGCTGGAAGCATGCCGATATCAACGCCCTACTCAAGGCGGACCCAAAGGACCTCAAAAACTACCGGCCCATCTCCCTGCTCCCGTTCCCGGCGAAGGTCATCGAGAAGATCGTCAACAAGCAACTGACCCATCTCCTTCAGGAAAACAACACTCTGGACCCGTTCCAATCCGGTTTTTGCAGCAATCATAGCACCGAGACCGCCCTTATCGCCGCCACCGACGACATCAGGACCCTGCCGGACAAAGGCGTGACCATGGCCCTCATCCTCCTGGACCACTCGGCTGCCTTTACACCATCTGCCACCACACCCTACGCACATGCCTCCACGACGCAGGGATCCACGACAAGCCCTGGACTGGAGCACCTCCTTCCTCACCGGCAGAACCCAGAAAGTCTGCCTCCCTCCCTTCGATCTGAAGCCACCAAGACCATCTGCGGCGTACCCCAAGGATCTTCCCTCAGCCCGACCCTCTTCAACATCTACATGGCACCGCTCGCCAATATTGTCCGATCTCACAACATCAACATCGTCTCTTACGCCGATGACACCCAGCTGATCCTCTCCCTCACCAAGGACCCCGCCACCACCAAAACCAACCTCCACGAAGGAATGAAGGCTGTCGTCAACTGGATGGAGAACAGTCGCCTAAAACTGAACTTGGACAAGACAGAGGTCCTCATTCTCTCTCCCTCCGCTCCACCTGGGACGACTCCTGGTGGCCGACCACACTGGGAGCCACACCGACGCCCAGCAACCACGCATGCAACCTGGGCTTCATCCTAAACTCATTGCTCTCCCTGACCCAACAAGTCACGCAGTCTCATCCTCTTGCTTCAACACCCCCTGCATGCTCCGCAAGATCTATAGGTGGATCCCCACTATAGATGGACGGTCACCCAGGTCTTCGTCAGCAGCAGACTGGACTACAGCAACGCTCTCTAAGCGGGAACCACGGCCAATCTCCAGAAAAGAATGCAACGCATAAAGAACGCCTCCACACGCCTCATCCTCGACATCCCCCGCCGCAGCCACATCAAAGCCCACCTGAGAGACCTACACTGGCTCCCCATCAACAAGAGGATCACCTTCAAGCTCCTCACTCACACCCACAAAGCACTCCACAACACCAGACCAGCATACCTCAATAAACAACTTACCTTCTACACCCTGAACCGACAGCTCCGGTCAGCCGACCTTGCCCTCGCCACCATTCCACACATCCACAGGACAACAACCAGCGGCAGATTATTTTCCTACCTAGCCGCCAAGACCTGGAACACCCTTCCCATCCACTTACGGCAGACCAGGGACCTGCTGACCTTCAGGAGACACCTCAAGACCTGGCTGTTTGAGCAGTAGCAGCTCCCCCACCCCAGGCGCCTTGAGACCCTCACGGGTGACTACACTCTACAAATGTATTGATTGATTGATTGATTGATTGATCTAGACTGCCCTACCTAATTTTTATAGTTCTATTTTTTATTATTTTTTAATACACGAGTGTCCAACAAGTAGCTCGGGAGTTACTGGTAGCTTGTCAGAACTCTGAATGTAGCTCCCTGCAGTGCAGTCCAGCACAGCATGTAACTCAAATGGTCCAGCCAGCCCAAAGAAGGCAGCACCACACTTCTATGGACCTTTAGAGTGTCAGCCAGCCATACCAATGGAAGGGCAACACACTTACACACAAACACATACCGTGGCAGCCAGGGGGACTTGCAATATGTCACATGGAGATTTGTCACTTTTCATTCCCCATTATATAAGTCATACATTGTGTGTGAAAAAGAAAAGATTTTCTTGGATTGTTTTTATCCAAAACTAAAAGGGCATATTTGATAGAAAAATCCTGGTGTGCTTGGGAGACATGTAGCTATTAGAATTTCCGTAGTACCCATTTGCACTTGCTCCTGTGGCTGTTATTTCATTAGTCATGTAGAGATATTTTATTTTGATAAAGTTTTTTTGCAGCATTCCTGTAGGTGAGAATAGATTTATTTATATTCTTTATTCACGTCTATTTACTTAAGTATACATATAAATGTGCCTATATATCTTCAAGATACATAGATAGAATGTGGCCTTACAGTCAGAGCTGCTGACTTTGAAATGGGGTAATCAGGTTTGAGTCTCCTGTTTACTCAGCATCCTGTGACTCTGGGCAAATCACTTAATCTCCCTGTTCTGACAAAACATTAAAAAATGAATGTGACCTTGTGTAAGTAACTGGCGCTCATGTAAAGTGCTCCAAAACCATTTAGTTGAGTTCACATTCTTTAAAAACTGCAACAAAAAAGATATGTAGAAATTGACCTAAGAGTAGTACATCTATATTTACCTATGTGCGAGTACCTTCATTATATTACGTAATCAGTATTCAGGATACAACATTTTTACTGCGGATACTTTGTCACTCGATATTGTGACACAGCCCAGGGTGATCACTAATTTAATCTTGTCAGGTGTGGTCACTATTGTTGTCATATCCGAAGTGATTGCTAGTGTTGCTACTGCAACAATGAGCAAACTCATTAGTAGCTTGGGCTATTTTCATTGATCAGAAGTAGCTCTCATTATAGAAAAGACTAGAGACCCCTACTCTAATATGTATGTCCTTAATTACATCCAGTCTTCTAATCCTACCCTCCTAGCTGTCAAGTACTTCCGTGCTGTGTGTTTTTAAATTGATTCTGGGTACACATGCTCATTTTGGGGCTTATCGCATTATTTTCTTTACCCTGTTACCCAACTGACTTTCTCTCTTCCCCAACTTCCCTCTTTATTGCTGTTTTTATTTAGTTGTCCGAGTTAGATTAACCCTATCTATAGTCGTTATCCTCCTGCCTCTGACCTCCATACTTTACTGTTATACCATGCTCCCCTTGGCGATCTCTTCCATTATTGCATTATTAACTTTTGTTTCATTATTGAGAGATATAAGCTTCACTGACAGATTTCAAATATGCGTGCACTATGCATGTGTTTTCCAACTGTATCTGTCTAAATATGTTCATTGTTTCAACGTAAAGCCTTCTAAAGCACGTTCATGTTTTAGATAACCCAACAAATCCAAACTAAGTGAAATATCTTATTTTTTGTAATTTTGATATATAATTTATTAACTATGGCAAAACTTGTAATATTTCTCACAACAATAAATCACACTTGAATGAATGACTGAAAGGGTCTGGAAAATCAGAACCCAAACTATAATATGTTATGGTATTTATTCGTCCAGCATCTAATCCTACCAAAGGTCTCCTCAAAGTACTGAAGGGGGCTGGAGTGATGCAAAAGTGGAAGCAGAGGTGGATAGGATGGGAACAAGTGTGAGGGAATTAAGTAATAGCGAGCTAGTGGCAGACAGCCCTAGATGTCTGATCCACAGCATGGGAGGAAAAGAGTAGCAAAACATATGTGGAGAGGAAAGCTAGAGAGGATAGGAAATATTTTCATTTTTTTCTTGTACTTTTCTTTCTTTTTGTCTATTTTTTCACCCTCTTCCGCATCTTTTTCTGGGATTTTTTTTACTATTTATCTTTTCTATTCTCCTTTTTTTGTTTTTCTGAAGGTGGAAACAACTCTATAATCCCATTTTACTCTTCGTTTCCTCTCTCTTTTCCCCCTTTTTTCCTGATTCTTTCCCATGCTATTTTTCCTGCGTTTTTTTTGTGTGCCGATATCTTGAATATTTTTTTTGGGGAAGTAAAACTTTAACAGTAGTGAACTGGAAAGTAAAAACATCTAAGTGTTGAGGTATTACTTCCCCACCTCGATCCCTTGGCAAAATGTAGAACCCTTTCTTCAGAATACTGCATACACTGAGCAACCACCCGTGCAGAGTCCCATCAGTTTCAGTCCTTGGGGCCAACAGCATCAACCTCTGCTGCAGGGAAGCATTTTTCAAATACAGCCACAACCCATAACAGAAACAGTGGGGTATATTTACAAGAAACTGGCGCACCAGCACTGATGCACCAGTTTTCTTGCGTCGCTCATGCCCTACCTAACAACACCATGGATTAATCGTATTTACAGGATGGCGCCCCATGACCATCGTTAAGCCAATACCATCAAAAATGTTGACTCTAGTGCAGCAAAGTGCAGGGAGATCCACTGATTTCTCAGCAGGCGTTAAAAGTTATGGCAAAAAATGGCGCAGTGAAATCTCACAGATTTCACTGCGCCATTTTTTCAGGCCTCCCAGCGCCACAACACATCCCTTGCATACATTATCCTGGTGCAGGCATAATGTGGGGCAGGAGGTTGCAAAGTGACGCAATGCATGCATTGCGCCACTATGTAAATATGGCGCAGCAAAAATGCCTCCTTAATGCCACATTAGCATAAAGAAAATGATCCTAATGAAGCGCAAAGAGGTGCTAGGGGCTTGTAAATATGCCCCATGTGTGTGTGCCCTTCAATCTCGAGCAATCAAACCATGTCCAGCAACCTTACTAATGTGCATTACTAAACACAGGCAGTGCAGGTCAGCCAGACCATGAATGGACACAGCCCACATTTCCTGGAACCTGCGTTGGATACTACTATGTTTAATAGCTTGTTTGTGGTTCCCAGTACCCTAAGCAGTTTGCTTGTTATATTGTGAACGTAGGCCTACAAGTCCAAAAATGTAAAGCACTCTTGGATAAAAACACAGACCTAACTGAAGGGTGTCATGATTTACCTGGAGTCACATGGAGCAGTGAATGTGCAAATGCCCCTGTCTCATCTATGCTAACAGCTGTGGAGAAGATGTGTGCAGATTTCCAGTCAGTGCATTTTCTTACCTAACAAAGATTAGAAAAGTCATTTAGGTTTGCTTTTCAGTCCTATTGATCTGCCAAAGCACCTTGTTCATGGTGACCAGCATCCACATTGCTGATGCATAAAGATGCTGCCATCTTTTTCATTTACAAAAACAACAGATGATGGATGGAATGCAGAGCAAATTAAACGTTCACCCCCAGTCACAGATCTGGGTTTACTCCATCATTTTTTTTTTGCTTGCCATGCCATTCCAGTTTGGATCCAGTCATATGCAAATGAGTCTTGACCCTGTTCCCCATGGGAACACTCCAGCCTGAACTGCCAGGCCAGGTCCTCCCTGAACCAGAAACAAGCATCCTGGGATGGGTTTTAGGGTATCGCACTTCATCAGCTATGCTAGCTTGAATCCAGTGGCGCAATGAGCACGGGACCCACGTCTGGGCATATTGGGGCGACAAATGGAAAAACAACAGATGATGGATGGAATGCAGAGCAAATCAAACATTCATCCCCAGTCACAGATCTGGGTTTAATTCATCAGTTTTTTTTCTTGCCGTGCCATTCCAGTTTGGACTCAGCCTTATGCAAATCAGTCTTGACCCTTTTCCCCATGGGAACAATCCAGCCCGAACTGCCAGGCCAGGTCCTCCCTGAACTAGAAACATGCATCCTGGGACCGGTTTCAGGTATCAACCTTCATCAGCCAGGCTGGAAATGACAGATGATGGACGGGGGAGGACCTGGCTTGGCAGTTTGGGCTGGACTGTTCCCATGAGGAACAGGGTCAAGGCTGATTTACATATGGCAGGGTCCAAAGTAGGGTGGCGTGGTGAGCAAAAAACGATTGATTAAACCCAGATCTTTGAGACTTAGGGTGAATGTTTGCATTGTTCAGTATTCTGTCCATCATCTGTTCTATTTGCATTTGTCACCCCAAGTGGGAAGGGTATGCCCAGGCGTGGGTCCCGTGCTGACTGCGCCACTGGATTCAAACTAGCCTAGCTGATGAAGGGTGATACTCTGAAACTGGTCCTAAGATGTGTTTGTGGTCCAGGGAGGACCTGACTTGGCAGTTCGTGCTGGGCTGTTTCCATGAGGAACAGGGTTAAGCCTGATTTGCATATGGCTGGGTCCAAACTGGGGTGGCGTGGTGCGCAAAAAAATAATGGATTAAACCCAGATCTTTGTGACTGGGGGTGAATGTTTGCATTGTTCAGCATTCCATCCATCATCTGTTCTTTTTGCATTTGTTGACCCAAGTGGGAAGGGTATTCCCAGACATGGGTCCCATGCTCACTGAGCCACTGGATTCAAGCTAGCCCAGCTGTTGAAACCGGTCCCAGGATGCTTGTTTCCAGTCCAGGGAGGACCTGGCTTGGCAGTTCCTGCTGGGCTGTTTCCATGAAGAACAGGGTCATGACTGATTTGCATAGGTCTGGGTTCAAACTGGGGTGGCATGGTAAGCAAAAAAACAATGCATTAAACCCAGATCTTTGTGACTGGGGGAGAATGTTTGCATTGTTCAGCACTCTGTCCATCATCTGTTCTTTTTGCATGTGTCACCCCAAGTGGGAAGGGTATGCCCAGACGTGGGTCCCATGCTCACTGTGCCACTGGATTCAAGCTAGCCTAGCTGATGAAGGGTGACATCCTGAAACCGGTCCTAGGATGCTTGTTTCCGGTCCAGGGAGGACCTGGCTTGGCAGTTCGGGCTGGACTATTCCCATGAGGAACAGGTTCAAGATTGATTTGCACATGGCTGGGTCCAAACTGGGGTGGCCTGGTGAGCAAAGAAAATGATGCATTAAACCTAGATCTTTGTGACTGGGGATGAATGTTTGCATTGTTCAGCATTCCGTCCTTCATCTGTTCTTTTTGTTCTTTTAGCATTTTTTGTATTTACAGCACTAAGATGATTGATTAAATAAAAAAATATGAAAATCAAAAATCATTAGAATGCATTTCTAAAGTGGAAGGGCTGATGGCAATTTGCAGCCTGGACATCCAAAAAAAATGTACATTTTAAAAAATCAGAGCAGGAATGGGGATGAATGGCAGGAGCAGGTTAGGGTAGTGAGAAAGGAATAAGAAGCGCACGACGAAGGAAGGAACAAGGAGGGCCAAGGGAGGCACACACAAGGGGGAGAATAACATGGATGAAAAAGGAGAAGCACGCAGGCGACACCAACATGAAGCATGGGGTGTGAGAGAAGCATATGGGCTAGAGAGAGCAACACAGCGTGGGTGGGTGAAACATACACAGGAGAAAGCTGAAAAACACATGCACTCTAATGGAGGGCTTAACCATAGTTCCGTAAAAGTGAGCAGTGGAAGGACACAACTAAAGATGCCATGCTACAGTGGGAGGGACAAGGCAGGGCACTGAATAAGAAGCAAGCAAGTTAGAGTGGCCATCAAGCCAATCAATGGTAAACAATGGGTAGGCTCTCAGCCCATTATAAACTCTTAGTAAGTTTAGTAATAGGTCTTTTGTTTCGCTGATAGTGTGCTACCACATGGCTAAGCCTGGTGCAAACTCCAGACCAACCTGGGCACACACAAAGCTTTTTCCACACATTAGCCAGGTGTGCTCCAAATCCTATCCTATAATTACATTACACCCTCACAAATGAAAGGGCAAAGTTAGGCTAACTTATAAAGGGCTGCAAAGGGGCAGACATCCGAATTTGGAGACTGCGGCCTGCTGCACGTTGGGCCTCCCTATAGCAATGGCCTTTTTACACAGATGCACAGGCCGGACTTCTGATGCAACTATAGGAAGAGCAATTCCATGCATACCTGGCAAGGGGCTGCCTGGGTGGAGAGTCCCCATCTTTGGGAGGATGGGAGGAGTGCATGGTCTGAAACATTGCTCCAGAATGGCCTCTCCTGGCCAAGAGCTGGTAAGCAAAATATTTGTCTTTAAAACTTGCACAAGTTTTGCTCATGTTATCATTTTCTGGTATTTATTGAAAGGGCACAGTTACTTCTAGCAGAAATCCTTTACAGTAGGGCAGGTTAGAAAAAAATGCGAGATTTTAGGAGATCAATATAAATTGATTTGCATAAACTGAATCTAAATGGACCTAATATCAAAGTTCAATGTTTTTAGATTTATGCTTATGGAACTCTGTGGAGATCCAGATAAAAACAATGAAATAGAACACCAATAGAAATAGGATCAATTAAATACATTCAATAAATGCATACAAATCTAGTTCCCACTTTACTTTCAACTATGTCAAGCAATATCATCCATATAAATGATTACATACTTCATGTTTATGAAAATGTGGCATTGCTCTGGCTCTCTTACACCTACGTTGGACACCCCTGTCTTGTAAAGCGGTACAATTCAGTCCAAAAAGGACATCAGCAGTTTGAATGGATACATTTGTCAACTATATCGCCTGACCGGTTGTTATTACACTCCTTTGCTGGAAATGTACATACTTTATTTTCCTCGTGGTTTACGGCTCGTGCACTGTAAGGGGCATATTTATACTCCGTTTGCGCCGAATTAGCGTCGTTTTTTTCGACGCAAATTCGGCGCAAAACCAACGCCATATTTATACTTTGGCGTTAGACGCGTCTAGCGCCAAAGTATGAGGAAAGAGCGTCATTTTTTTGCGTGAACGCCTTCCTTGCGTTAATGAGATGCAAGGTAGGCGTTCCCGTCCAAAAAAATGACTGCGACACAAATGCGTCGTATTTATACTCCCGGGCAAAACTCACGCCCGGGAGTAGGCGGGGCAAAAAACCCCGCATTTGCGCCTCTTTTTAACGCCTGGGTCAGGGCAGGCGTTAAGGGACCTGTGGGCCCAAAATTGGCCCACAGCTGCCCTCCCATGCCCCCAGGGACCCCCCCTGCCACCCTTGCCCACCCCAGGAGGACATCCAAGGATGGAGGGACCCATCCCAGGGACATTCAGGTAAGTTCAGGTAAGTATAAATTTTTATTTTTTTTATATTTTTTTTTGGCATAGGGGGACCTGATTTGTGCCCCCCTACATGCCTCAATGCCCAATAACCATGCCCAGGGGACATAAGTCCCCTGGACATGGCCATTGGGCAAGGGGGCATGACTCCTGTCTTTACTAAGACAGGAGTCATGTAAATGGCGTCTGGGCGTCGTTAAAAATGGCGCAAATCGGGTGGAGGCGATTTTTTTGCGTCAACCTGACTTGCACCATTTTTAAGACGCCCTAACGCCATTTTCCCCAACGCCGGCGCTGCCTGGTGTACGTGGTTTTTTTCCACGCACACCAGGCAGCGCCGGTCTGCTAGCGCCAGCTAACGCCATTCAATAAATACGGCGCCCGCATGGCGCTTCAGAATGGCGTTAGCCGGCGCTAAACTTTTTGACGCTAAACTGCGTTAGCGCAGTTTAGCGTCAAAAAGTATAAATACAGGCCTAAATGTGATGTCATACCAGTGTGCCCCTAATTGTTTCTTCAATAGAAATGCAACAAAATGCATTTCTTAAAAAAAGATTCAATGGCATTGGTTTTCTGTGTGTGCACTTTCATGGGAATGCCTTCTTTATGCATGAAAAGGAATAGTTATCTTGCATACATGCATAAGAAAAACCTCATTATGCATGCACAGCGTATAAATGTATGTGCAAGTGTGTGTATATATATATATATATATATATATATATATATATATATATATATATATATATGTATATATAAAAATATATATATAGACATCATCACAAAAGCCTTCTTAGTCAAATGCAGAAGAGCTGGTCTACTTATGTATGAGGAGGGCCAGTTTATGCATATGAATAGCAAAGGCTTTTTGCGGTGGCTAATTATGCCAGTTATCTAGCATAGGCCTTTAAAGTGGATGCAAATGAAACGCTGGCGTATCTGGCTGAGAAAGGTAAACTACAGGCACGCTGCAGAAGCATTGGTGTAACTTTATACAGGTAGAGCGGGCATAGCGAAGGGCTTTTATATGCATGCATTAAAGAGTTTATTTATTAATACATGAGCATATTATGCTAATGAATTAGACGAGTGTATTTCACGAACAGGTCATTTTATGTACATGAGCAGGGAGAGAGAGTTTAGTCAAATATATGGAAAGAGCCATTTATGCATTTGTGTGGCAAGATTGTCTTTCGCATGTGCTTTGCGGGTGTTTCTTTATGTACCAGCAAACGAAAGGCCACCTAATATACATTTACAGGAGGTCCTCGACATGTGAATGGGTACAAGATGCTGCATAATTTGCCTTCTCGTCGCATAATTTAATCTGCACTGCTGCAGAGTTTGGATTTCCACTGCCGCATAATTCCGGTGGCCGTCCCTGTAGGCCGACCGCCTGCAGCTAGGTTTCCTCACTGTACAAGGACTCCAAGGCACCATCGAAATGGAGCGTATCTGGAAAATGGATGCTGACGGCAGCGCAGGAAAGGACCGCATCCTCCTCAGCCAATGGGGCTGCGGGAAGGATCGGATGGTTAATCGAGGGGAGGGAAGCCTCCCAGTAATAGGGGAAGCAGGGGTGGGGGCATTAATCCCCCTTGCCCCCATCTGTGGGGATGAAGGATATTTCACTCTCTGCGGGTATTGCGATAATCCCCTCGCGGAGACGGCCGAGCGGGGAGATAATATTTTGCGCAGACCAATAATCCGCTCATCCTGCGAGCAAACTGTTTTCACAGATAAGCCGCGCAGCCCTCTCTCCAGATAGTCTGCGCGGGGAGAGTGACAACGCATAGGGATTTGGGACGGGTGGGCTGCGATTAACCTCGAAAACAAATAAATACATCGGGGTCAGCATGAGAGGGAACGTGGGGGCTGGCCTCTGGGGCAGAGGTAGGTGTCTTAACCTTCAGGTCACGTGTTCGGGTCCAGGATTTCAATTAGCAGCTAAAATGCCGCGATTGTATTTATTGAAATATAGTCGAAATAGTTTTCTCGAAAAAGTCACTTTACAAAATGTAGGACTTTTTCTGAAAACGAAGCTTGAATAATTCTTTGGAGTTGTTAATGTTACACCCTCCACCATTTTCTGGAACTTTTCCCTTCACAGTCCATTGCACGTATTTCCTTTAAAAAAAAAATAATAAAACGACCTACTCATAACAATTTGAAAGCTTTCCATTTCAATACTTTTATTTTTGATTCTAGTTTTGCACTTTTTTTGTCTTCGACCCTATCTGTATCGACTCTCTCTCTGTGCCAGTTGAGATATTTTGAAAAAGAGTAGGCTTGCTGTTTTCAGAAATAGTTGGTCAGTTAGTTACCTAGAGGAACTTAAAAAAAAAATCTCGATGTGTAAGACGCAACCTTTTGATTTTCTGAGGTTACGAGACCAAGGGCCATATGTACAAAAGCTTTTTACCATAGACACAGAATGGGTAAAATCCTTTGGTACATCTTGCCCCAAGTGGCACCGAGAAGGTTAATGCTGTTGATTTGACACACGGTGGTGCAGTACACCTTTAGTGGCGCCGTTAGGCACTCTGTGGCACACCTGTGCAAGCGCTATGTGAACCTGACACGCTTTAATGCTGCATTTCTAAAGCAATTTGGCTCTGACAGAATACAGCGTATTATGTCTACGGTAACGTCATCAAATGGCAAAAACAAAATCTGTGACCACTTTTGAACTTCAGGCCCCACCTCAAGGCAATGTCAGTGCACCGCAAGACAGCAGTGGAACTTAGTGATGGGTTTACGATGTTCTCCACTCTTTGACCAGCAATCACACCCCAATGACACCAACCCAGCCTTCCACTCCGACCCCAACCCCTATTCTCCCAACCCCCACATTTTGGACCCACAAAGCGATAGGACATTTCCGACCTTACCTGTGCACACCTCTTCATAGGTGGGGTTGGGAGTGTACCCCCCGGCGTAACCCACCTGAGTAGAGAAGACTCCAGGTTGTGCCCACAGCTTCTTCTCAACACCCCAGAAGCAGCCCATACCTACAATGGACGAAAAGACCGACACAGTGAGCTTCGTGCTTCTTAAATCTTACAGGGAGTTTTGTGGGAAATTCTGCAGCAGGTCTTTCACAATTACCCTCAAGACATCCAAACTTTTACCCTTTGGGCTTGAGAATCAGGCCACAGTGCAAGGCTTTCTACTCTATATGGCATTTTACTCCTACATCAGATTGTGGAAGACATTTTGTCTTGAATGCCCTTTCCTAACCTCAAACTGAATGCCCTCAAAACTGAGTTCCTCGTACTTCCCCCCTCCTTCACCCCACCTGTTAGAGTAGCTCCATCCCAGTTCAATCCTCGCATCAAGTCTATGTATTCCATACAATTGGGACCAATACCAAATCAGAAATTTTAGGAGGGGTGCAAACCTTCATTCTTAAATTAGATTTTGAAATGATGGCAGAGTTTCTGATCCCTGCTTTCAAGGCCCAAAAGTGCGGAATACAAGGATGCCATGAGTTCCCGTGCAAGGAAAGAAAATTGCCTCTTACGGCCATTGGGGTATCAAAATACATATTATCGGGGTTCAATGGACCCTAAAGCTACTCTACCTGCTGCGCGAATGGTAGCTACACCCCGTACAGATATCAAGAGCAGAACACAAGTACATGCACTCCAGAAAACTCCTAAACTGTGAACTATTCTGACTAGTGTTCCACAATATTACTGACAGAGAGTAATGAAAGGTCACGCCCTAAGGACAACCGGACCCCTGCTATTTCATAACTCTCCACATAGGCTTTGAAGGATAAAGTGCACAGGCATATCTGAGAGGAGGGTGCAGTGCTAATAAAACGTGCACGTGACTACAATACCAATAATAAGTAAAGGAAGAGAGAACTTCTGGGATGAGCAGTCCAGAAGGCCATGTGCCCTCTGCACCTAGCACTTGCAGAAGAAACCTAAAAGTGCATTTCTCAGTATGCTATGGCGCTTACACATTCGTCTGCAAAAGCACCTATAATCCATACTCTTCTTCAAAACGGCATGATGACGTTATATATGCATTAACTTTGCATCAATAGTTCAAGGGAACACAGCGTTTTTAAGACTGTTATACACACGGAAAGGTTAAATAACAGAGAAAGTGCAAGAGAAACCCGTCCTCAGAACAGATTTCCTTTCGAACCCGGCACCGAAATAGCGGCTTGAATTTAAACGGAAGCTGAGCTCCATGAGTAGCAACGATACCTCGAGATTCAGAGAAGACGATTCAAAATGGCGGGCGCTTTTCATTGTAGCGCATCGCATGCTCGCATGCAGAGGGGCGCTGCTGTTCCTTTTGCGTTTCCCATTTAATATCAAAGCACAACTTTCATAGGGTGAAATGTTTTCCTCCGTTTTATTTTTTAGAATCTGTCAGGGCTGTGTTGCTGCAGCCAAAACAACAGCGTTCATACTTTATTGCATATAAATAGCAGACCTCTTGCAATATGTGACATGGTCCTAAACAGCACATCTCTGCATATTAGTCTAAACCAAAAACACATATTGCCATTGATTTATCGTGGCAGCGCCGTGTGCTTGTGTTTATCTTTTAAAAGTGAGCTTGATAGGTATGTTGTTATGGTTTGTGCTGCATCTCTGGTTTTTTACATTTTTGCAGGTAATTTCATCCGTTTGCTGCTCCTATTCTGATGTTACCCCGTAGGACTTATTCTTCTTCAGGGAAGCCTTTTCCCCATCTCAAACCCCTTCCTGTTGCAACTATGCAGAGTCCTTCCTCTGCTGTAGTTCCCGGTGCCTGCCCGTCCAACACACCAGAAGACCCTCCTTTCTTGTAAGGTCTCCTCTCATGGCATCTAACACAGGCATCACAGGGCAGGGTGGAGAGATTACAATAATTAAATGATTTTCATGTGGCATCTTCCCTCTTTCAGCCTCTTAGGGCAGCGAGGGCCTGAGTGCCTCCTTAACCTTTCATTGAAACTCACACCTTGCATTCCCTCCTGTCCTTTAATCCAATTGTACTTTCACAGAATCACTGATTAAAACCCCCTCTAATGGTTCCTCAATTGCACCCACACCAACAGGTTGTGCTATCCCCACTCTGAGTTAGTCGCCAGAGCCCCGTGCAAGTGCGGCGCCTGTTGATTCATTGGTCTTCTCCTCTGCCACTCCTGGGTGGACTCCTCAAGGTGGCTAGCATGTCTGGCTGTACTCTACCTACTGGAAGGGATGCTCCCTGCCCCTTCAGGGTGACCTCCACCGGAGTGCATATCAGTTAACCCCAATGTGTTGCACCTCAGCCGAACGGGGGGACGCCTCAGACACACTGTCTGACTGGCTGCATAACGCCTGTTCCCTGCCACTTCCGGTGGCTCCTCAGAGCAAGGCTTTATCATGCTGAAACATAGAATTTGCATGTTCTCAATCCAGCTGGATCTCATGGGCAAATATAATTCCTATTCCCATGGACGGCTCCTCCGCCACTCCAGGTGCAACTCCTTAAACTATATGGCATGCTGAGTTCTACAACGCCCATTCCCATGGTTTGCGCTGGTGCCACGCCGCGGTGGAACTCTCAAACCGTACAGCAGGGGGGGTTATAATTGTGCTCCTCGGCCACTCATCTGTAAACTCTGAATTCCGTTCACTACAGCCGGCTGCATACTGGCTATTCCTTCGCTGCTCATGGATAGACGTTAAATATATATTGTGGCTGGTTGTATAATGACCATTCCTAAAACTGCTCCCAGCCTGACCTTGGTGAACTCCTCAAGCATACACTGATTGCATAACTGTTTCTAATTTGTCACTCCAGGATAAACACACCTGAGCATTTACCACACCTAGCTGTATAAAGCTCATTCCTACAGGCTGCTCCCTATTGCTTCTGGATAAACATCGCAGAGCATGTACCATGGCTAGGTGCATAATGGCCTACCACACCTCATCTTTACAATTTTGGGTGTCTTATAGCTCCTGCCTTCCTTCCTTTTTTAGTGCCACAATATCTATTAGAAGTACATTGTGCTGAAAAATACATTGATTCATTCACTCATAACGGCCCTTCTTATCTCCTCCTTGCACCAGTGAGGGCTCCAATCCTTATACCAGGTACAATGCAAGGTTGCTCCACACAAAGGTAACATTCTTTCACCCCTGAGCAGGTCCTATGAGGTTTAAACTGTATGGTTGTATTATATAAATCAATCCAAAGTTGCATTCATCCATGAACAGCCTCTGGCATACACGTAGGGTACCAATACCCTTCCCACATACAGCACTTTCTAGCATTTATAGAGTAGCACCTAAACCTAAGCATCTTCCATCTGCCTCCTTTTTGCTTTAAATTTACGCTTTTGCACAGTGACAAAACACAATAAGAGCACAGGTCTGGTCCTCAGAGTCATCAAAATACTACCCATGAAGGCCAAATGGCATATGCACTTTCTTCCTTTCACAGCACTCCCACAGATCAGTGTTTCACCATCTACAAATGTATGCTGCTGCCTCATTAGGGGTACGAAACACTTGCATTTTCTATACAATACAAAGAGCACTACCCAGGCAGGTTATTTCATATGGTCCCTGCTCTTTCCTCAACTCTCTGAATAAGTTGCATTTTGAGAACTCACCAAACTGGACCATCTCCATCCCTGCAGGGAAGGGCTCCACGGTCGTGTTGCCGTTGACCACATGGCGATCTGTGGATAGAAGGGCAGAGACAGTGTGACCAGATGCAGGTAGACACAAAGTAGTTCAATCATTCCTAAGCTATTGCAATCTGCCTGGGCTATCATTGACTCACGGAAAGCTTTAGGGAATTGTTCTAATGCTCATTGAGGAGGAATGACATGGCCAGGATCACACTCTACGTCAGGGGTGAGTCGGCTGTTATTGCCAAGAACAGATCTATTACAAGTTCTAAGTACGCACTGGATTGGGGAGGGGGTGGTGTGTGTGTCTTAGCATGTTCTGTGATTGTGTATGATGCACTACTCTCTTTCATATATGTATTTGGTATTGGAACTGTGTCACTTATCCTCTAGCTTCCCTAATGAGCTGCACGGAACAGTGTCCATTTTGTGATCAGGGCTCTTTGAGTTTAAGAAATTAATTATTTATTCTGCGTTCTTATATAGCGAATACTGAGTGCATGACTGGTGGGCAACATGCAATGACGTAAGTGAAATTGAGAAGGTACCTCAGTGGACCTCCACCAGGTAGAGGCAGTCAGGGACAGACTGGGGAACCAAAAGCAATCCTGCAACAATGCTCAAATCACCCCACTGCCTTCCTTTCCTTGTGCAATCTCTCTCTTGTATCCATTCTCTCGCGTTCTCTCTCTAGTCTCTCTCGTCCCTCTATGATTGCGTTCTCTAAACCGCCCCCTCCTTCCCTTTCTCTCTCTCTCTTGATGGCTCCCCATGCCTGCTTGAATTAACCTCCGGGTAGATGGGAAAAGTAACTGGGATACCAGGAGCAACCCTGGCCTGACAAAACCGGCCTCCAATGGCTCCAGCCCACTGGGGAAACGCCCAGCGCAATAAAAGGCCTGTCCAGCCCTGCAGGCAGTGTCCCTTGTGGACCCTATTTACAGGCTGGGAGGGACCCTGTGCAGCCTCCATCCTCTCCAAGGCCTATACTTGATCTGGTGGGTCTAGCTCACTTACCGGTGCATCCCCGGTAGCCCCCACGTATTGTCTTTTATCATCCTCGATGAAAGAGTAACAATTGCTGCTCCTTTGTTGCAGTCCCATTCGCTCGCCTTATAACCCCAATGATTCAAACACTCTAACTCCAGATCTTTTAAAAGCAAGAATGTTCTGAACTGACATTTGTACTAGCTGATCGGTTGTGCATGTTTTCGATCGCTGTTTATAAACAAAAGGTCTACATTTTATGGGATTTATTTCTGTGACGTTACTGGCTGTAATAATCTATTTCATTTTTTCATATTTTAGTACTTACAAATATTTATTATATGAGGGTGAAAAATTAATTTCCATCTAGGTTATTTCCACATATAGGGGCATACTTGCAAGCCCCTTGCGCCTCCTTGCGCCACATTAGTGTGTTTTTTTTATGCTAATGTGTTGTTAGGCAGGCATTTCCGACGTGCTATATTTACAAAGTGGCGCAATGCAAGCATTGCGCCACTTTGTATCCCCTTGCCCATATTACGCCTGCGTTCCGGCATCTGGGAGGCCTGAATAAATGGTGCAGTGAAATTTACAAGATTTCACTGCCCCATTTTTTGCATGATTTTTAAAGCCTGCTCAGAGTAGATGTTAAAGTGACGCTCCCATTATGTTCAATGGACCTCCCTGTGCTTTGCTGCACTAGAGCCAACATTTTTCACGCTACTGTACAAAGCACCACAATAGTGTCAAAAAAGTTGACGCTATTGTGCTAACGACTGCCATAGTGCGCCATATTGTAAATACGGGACAACCATGTTGTTAGCTGCCGGTAGTGGGATGCAAGAACAGTGGCACATCATCTATGATGCGCCACTTTTTTGTAAATATGCCCTTAATTTCCCTGATATACATACACTCATGCAGGGCCAAGAAGCCATACACAATAAAAGATTACACTCCACTGAACATATTAGCATTGTAGTACTAGTGCATTTGAAGTTAGTGAAGATTTATTACGAAATCTCATAATTTTTCTAAATCTTTTTGCTATCAGTAAGTGCAGCTCTTTTTCTGTACTCAGGATAGAAAGCAGGGAAAGACGCTCCAAAAACCTAATTTCTGTTTGTATTTTTCAACTTTAAAAAATAAAGACACGCAGGTAGCCAGATTATTTTGCCTAGGTAATAATCAATAGGAATAGCAGCCTTGTTACTAACATACACAGCTCTGGTTTTCAATAAAACCTTTGGTGAGAACATACATCCTAGCCTGTACTGAAGGTTAAAATACCTATGGTATCACTTTCTATGTGTGATAAAAAGGCATGCAACGTCAATTTCCCTAACAATATCATTTTGGTGAAATGAGAGCCCTGGATCACAGGGCTCAACGCCCTCCTGGATGTCCTGTGCTGCAGAGCTTCAACGACTCCAGAGCGGCGACTCAATTTTGAGGCTGCTAAGCGGGGCGTCAAGGGCTTTCCGTACTCCAGTAAGTAGGAAAATGAAATGCCTCTACCCCCAAAAGATATTGTAAATCCACTTGGTCCACTAAAAGCATTATCCTTTCACCTCCTCCGTGGTTTACTGGAAGTTACACTTGTGTATATTAGGTTACATCAAGAGAACAAATATTGCACCGTAAATCCGTCACGGTTTGACGTAAGGTTCGAAATTGTATATCTTTAAATAGAAATATATTTTTAACTTTGGCTTGACTTACACTCCTTCTAATGACATTCAATTTAAATCATGCATCGTTTTTGAACTCTCATTTGTTGATCATCTATCCGTTTGGAAATATGGCCTAAGAAACAGGGCAGAATGCTGTATATGTGGACTACTGTTCCTAATATAGTACTTTAGATACATCCCCTAGAATCTGACAAACGCCTCCAGATCTGGCCTCTGGGACCATTTATATATTATTGTGACCACCAGAACTGTGCATATCATTCAAGGTGTGATCTTGTATCTGGATTTAGTGTTTCAAATGAGGTCCCCACTGTTTGGCTTATACTGTAGATGTCGACCACAGAATAGCTGAGGGCAAAAAAGTTTTATGTTCTTTGTGAAGCATGCCATTTTACTGAAAAAATAATGTGTTATGCAAAATACACTTCGCCAGTCATCTGACTAAAAACTGTACATGAAGACATGCAAAAGTCATGGATGATATCTACAGCTCATTGTTTTAGGTAGAATAAGTTTCCTTGCCGTAAGCACACATCAGTATTGGGTCATACAAGACATTTTCTTCTTCAGTAATCTTCCGCAGGTGAAAATCCACTTGAAGTGAAAAATTAACAAAATGCAGTAATGCAAAAAACAAAAATTATGCACAATTATGCTTGCATAATATCAATGTAACCTTCTCCTACTACATGCCTGGATGCAATACACAAGATGTGGCTTCCAGAGCTGAACACCAGGTGATGGAAATGACCTTCAGAAGTAGAAATATCATTTTAATTGAGCTGTCAGTGGGTATGTCTACAGTGCCTTCCTTTTTAGTTCTTGCCTAGAGACAACTACAGCTGTCTCACCAGCCTAATGTAATAAAAAAAACTAAATAGGGAGCACTTTGGCCGGCCCTCTCCATCCATCGTTCTGTTTAGATATTAACAGTTTGCTTCCAACTAGCATGAATGCGAGGGGTCAGACGACTTGAGCAGTTTGCTCTCTTGCCCTGTGAGGGACTGCATTTTGTATGACTACATGTGCGTATCCACCTAAAAGAAGTGCACTCCTGTACTAAGGATGGTGGGTTAAAATTTTACTTTGCTAATGCTTTTTTATTTCCTTTCATTATAATGTTTGCATACTTTTTGTCATCATTTGGTTTTTAAGCTATGATCTCAGGTTCCAGTAATTCTAAGTCAATAGTTATTTTTCTTTGTCACGATAGGAATATATTTTCCTGAGATATACATTAAAACTAAAAAAGGTTTGTATACTTGTTCTAAGTGCACACATTTGCTAAGAAGGGCAACGACGGTTCTCTCAAAATGATATGCAATGTTTAGTTTCTTTTTATTGAAAACGTGTTATTTCATGCATGTAGGTGTCATATGCTTCAAAGAAAATAATAATAATAATAATAATTTCTCAGTTTGTTAAGGTTATATCTATTGGGGTTGCAAGTGCTTGTTTGTGCTGGTTGTACCTAATCACTGGTACCTCAATTTCCCTTTCTCTCTCGCTATGGCATCCACCCCATAGTTTGTAAGGTTTGATGTCACCAGTTGCTAAGATCTCTCTTCTCCCAGTTGACCTTCAAGATATTCCCTCACTTCTGAACGTAGGATGTTCCTATGCCATAGCTAGGAACTAGGCTCCATTTGAACCTTGGCTGTGAACTCACTGATCCCTCAAATAATCTATTTAAATCCCTCTCCCCTTTTCCTTTCCTCCTCTAGAGTTTCCACCCAAGGGTACAGTACACTTTATCCACCAGAAAGTATCATGTCCTTGCTGCTGGTTCCTCAGCATTGACGGTATCTGACTGAGAGACGAACCCAGTGACATCAGTCTAGTCACTGCGATTTCCTCAAGCATTAACACCGTGTCCGTATTACCCATCACTCCACCACGTTTTCTAACCAGACTCTGCGCCAAGGGCTCATTAACTTATTCCCAGATCTTGTGACTTGAGCGTTCAAAAGCTCCATGGAAATAAGACCACATGTATTGCTCTACCTATAGCCTCAAAGGGTTACAATGTCAGTCCAGGAGGGCCAAATCCAGGCAGCGTTTTTACTCACAATGAATATAAATACAATTTATTTACATTGTCATCAGCAATCAAGTAAAATATGGTCCCGAGGCTCGAGCTAGCGCCTTTAGAATCTGGGGACCGAGTTTGAATCCTGGATTTGGCATTAAACCCAATATTTTGTGATTCTGAGTGAAACACTTAATCTCCCTGCGCCTGAGTGTGTGCAAAATGTATTTGTGTAATCCCAAATTGATGAATAAAATCTACAATCATGTAATGTACAGTGCTCTGTTGCTTCACAGCTTGATTTGCACTATATAAAAGTACTGATGCATATATACATCAAAAATCCTGAAACTCTGGCATGGATCAGGCCCTCCTGGACATCACTTACTTCACCAGGGACACACTGTCCACTTACATTTGGCGGGCTTCACTTCCTACCTGTGAAGAACTTGCTCCATCTACATTAAAGTGTTTCATGATATATAAGGCGCTAAACATGTGATGTTGCTCCCTTCTCCTCCTCCCAGGGCAGCCTCCTGCCACCTTTGTGGGAGCGAGCCTGTGCCTTCACTCCCAGAAGGTGGCACATGTGGAGCCGATGAGTGGCCAGGATGGCTCGTGCTGCTCCCCCGCCTCTCTAAGCTTCTTTACTGTCCCAAGAAGTAGCCTATCTGGTCCCATTGAAATATATCTAAGCTGCACAATCTCTGGGAGGCGCTACATCCTCCACCCCCCACCCACATTACCCTCAATCACCCAAAAACACAATCTCGTCTTTTCTTTGAGCTTTTTATTGCTGCATTCAGCGACAGCGACCTTTGTCTAATATGATACTTGATTTATATACAAGAAATAGATAACAATGGTAAATGGAATGCAAGGTGGTGTTACTGAAGAACGGAAGGAAGTGAGTGGTGTCCTGACAACAGTGTATCCACGAACCCACTGTACTCCCACCCAGGTGGAAGTAAAACATTATGGGGGCCCGCCGCCTGCCAAGCGGGAACCGCCAGAAGACCGTACCGCGGTCAAAAGACCGCGGCGGTCATTCTGGGTTTCCCACTGGGCTGGCGGGCGACCGCCAAAAGGCCGCCCGCCAGCCCAGCGGGAAACACCCTTCCACGAGGAAGCCGGCTCCGAATGGAGCCGGCGGAGTGGAAGGGGTGCGACGGGTGCAGTAGCACCCGTCGCGAATTTCAGTGTCTGCTAAGCAGACACTGAAATTCTAAGTGGGGCCCTCTTACGGGGGCCCCTGCAGTGCCCATGCCATTGGCATGGGCACTGCAGGGGCCCCCAGGGGCTCCATGACACCCCATACCGCCATCCTGTTCCTGGCGGCCGAAACCGCCAGGAACAGGATGGCGGTCGGAATCCCCATGGCGGCGCAGCAAGCTGCGCCGCCATGGGGGATTCCCCTGGGCAGCGGAAAGCCGGCGGTACACCGCCGACTTTCCATTTCTGGCCACGGCTGTACCGCCGCGGTCAGAATGCCCAAAGGAGCACCGCCAGCCTGTTGGCGGTGCTCCCGCGGACCACGGCCCTGGCGGTTTTTACCGCCAGGGTCAGAATGACCGCCTATATATCACACTTTCCGGCCAGGTCCACGTCCCCCTCACGGGACACACGGGCTTCCCACAGTTCCTCATGGCCACCTGGGAGGAGATGAGAAGCACTGATGGGCAGACTCACATTAAGACACTCTCACTGCCTTCTCGGCAAGCAGAGGGAAGCACGGATGACAGCAATAACATTATACCATCAAAATTCATTTGCACCAAAATCTTGGTGTAAGTGTGCCCCCACCCTGGTGCCTCCTGGGACTTCCAGAAATGATGATGAAAAGTCCGAGAGTAGAATTGTTCTTATTAAATTAAAAATGTGGGTTACGTGCCCTTTTCACGACAGACAGACAGATAGATAGATAGATAGATAGATAGATAGATAGATAGATAGATAGATAGATAGATAGATAGATAATGTGTACTGAATATAAAAAAAGTGCACTATGTTTGAAGTACAAATATACAAGCCTGCTGTCGCAGAAATGCCAGAGCGCTGCATGGCACAAACATTAAGGCAGCAACATATGGAATAAAAAAAATAACACTATTTGAAAAAAGGACGGTGCTAACGCTTCACTGGGTTGGTGCCAGAATCACAAATATTCTTGCATATGCTAAAGCAGCACAACCCAAGCAGGCCCTTTGCAGTCCAGCCGATGAAACAAAACAGCAGCTTATAATGGTGCAAACTGTATTTAATAAAACCGCACTAGCAAAACAATGAAAAAATAAATCTTTATATGGACGTGTGCTAATTTAACACAAGGCAAGCGCATCCTATGCATTCCTGCCAATGAAACAATACACCAACGTATAACGGTGGAAAAGTGTATTAAATAAAACAACACTAACAAAACTGAAATAAAACTGTATGTGGACTGTGCACATCCTAACATAATACAAGGCAAGCGCATCCTATACATTTGTACCATTGATGCAAAACAGCAACGTATACAATGGCGCTTAATTGTATTAAATAAAACAGCACTAGATAAAAAAATATATATATTCATATGGACTGTACACATGATAACATAACACAAGACAAGCACATCCTGTGCAATACCACCAGCAACAGTGAAAAAAAGATTGGATGCTGCGAGATGGTATTAATGTCAATCACTGCACAATTTACCACTGACAAATTAAAATACCACCGTAGCTTTTACTGCTGACAAACACTGCAGACACAAACCTGCTTGCGCGGTAACGAAAAGCAAGCTTTCAGCTTTAAGCAACGAGAAGTGACTTGACGAACAGATAAACAGAGAGGTGGTCTCTAAAGAAACAGACAGGCACACTGGAAGCTACATATGGAGTCAGTAAGCACCACAGACACCACTCTGATTTATTAAACACAACACCACCGCTGTGGTGGGGTTCACATAGTTTGATGACTGTTGGCAAGTACGCCATACGCGACTCAATGAGTGGAGTGTGCCATATCTTCCCACCATATAGCAGTACACTTAACTCCCAGCAGCAGGGCTTGAAGTGGGCCCTGTGGCTCCGGGTCTCAGACACAGTATTAAATAAAACACAATATTGGAACAGGTCCCTATTGGGTCCTATAGTCATGTCCTTAACTTTACAGGCAGGGTCGGACTGGGACAGAAAAGGCCTGAGCGCCAAAATACAAGTGGCCCCTATTAGCTAATTAAATTGCTAAAAACAGTGGCCTATGTTTGTAAATTGCAGCCGTTTTGAACTTGTAAAGATGCGCCATATTAGTGTTTCTCAAAGTATGGAGACTGCTGGATTTGAGCTAGCAGCAGGCAATGTTGTTTTAATATCAGAGAAAGCAACAGTAAAAACAGGCCCACCAATAGCCAAAAAAGTCCCACACACTGACTTTTCAGACCAGCCCATCGTGCACTACCTGATTGTCCTATAGGCGAGTCCAACTCTGTTTACAGACAAAAACACTGGCTGATTTCTGAACGATGAATATAAAACATGCTAAGGTAATCCAACTAAGTGATTACGTTTATTTTTATATTTCACAATTAGGTTAATCCTCCATTCCGTACGAGAGAGTTTCTTGAATGTGCTTTTACTCTTGTATAGTTAATACTTTGAACTGAGTAACATCCGTGTCTTTATAATGGACTACGATTGAGAATTCTGGAGTTTAGGCTGAAGAAAGTGACTTTCTCACGGTGGCTGTCACTGGATCAAAAATGTGTTCAGAAAATGGCCGTCTAATCCGTGGCCTCTGGACACAGTGCTCAGAGCAATGGTCATGTATGCCGATTGCAATTGTTATTCTATGCAAGTGTGTGTGAAGGAGATAAACAGTGGTCAAAATATTGACAAGGGGTAAATGAAAATGCAGTACTAACAGGTAAGTGGGCGTTGACTGACAAGCACCATCTCGCTATGCTTTCTCTCCAGGTCATTGACCTATAAGAAGGAGCCACCTCATGGTACAGATGTCTCTAAATGGCACAAAGGTGCAATTTTATTCCAGTGCTGCAGTGACTCTTGGAGACCATCTTTGAACCCAGATGAGGAATTTAGAGTGTAAGATCGGAAGCCGGAGGGTAAATATGCAGGCTTAGATAGCTAGAATTATAGAGCATGTCCAACTGACCAGCTTCGTTTTTGATAAAATTAATGCTGATTTAGGAAATTAGGTGGGTTTAATATGTTTGGACTTTTTAAAGCCAGTCATTGGCGCACACGTGCAATCCTTCATTTAACAATATGAAATGAGTTTTGGAGGTTACACAAAATTGTACATTTCTTGAACGTCAGGTTTTAGAGACTACAGTTAAAGGCAGGTTTTCCGAGTTGTGTGAGGTATAGTAGACAGACATGGGTATAGTGCTATAATACTGTAAACTAAATATCATCCGACGAAAATATTGCATCCTAAAATCGTTTAGAAAAATACTGCCTCATTGGAGTTAATTATAGAATTCTTCCCCCAATAGCCAATATTTTTTCAAACAAGTTTTGGGGGACACTATTTTTATCAGGCGATATTTGTGTCAACAACATTCTGACATAAAACCCAGCCAGTGTTGCTCTACAAACTTCAGTATTGAGCCCAGTGTTTTTAATATATTTATAAATGATTTAAGAATAAAACATGGAGGAGCATGCGGACCAATGAATTGGAATTAATTAAATAATACAATAAACTTTAAAGGTTCTGCTATGTTCTGCTGCAGGATCTCCTAGCTGCTATTTGTGTGCAAAGGGCCTGATTGGTCCATCTCGATGGTGCTGGGATCGTCACAAAGCACTGTGAACTTCATCAAGCCATTGGTGCATGCATGGGAGACAAAACAAAAAATCTTTTCAATGAATGGCGCAATGTATCACGGGTCGGCTGGCCTATTGCTAGTGTCCACGGAAAGCCAATAGGTTAGAGGGGGAGTCAAATGATGCTAGTGAACGCCTGCAGTACCAAACAGAGGGGACGCTGGCTGGGGCATCTCTAGATTCACCAAAGGAGCTCTTGAGTCCCACTCTTGGTGGCAGCATTGGAATTTGCTTGTGTGACCAGATCTTAGGCAATGGGACACTCACAAGCATTAGTCACACCCAGTGCCATCTTTTCAGTGTAGTTTCAGGCCATTTTTATTGCCAAAGAGCACCGCAAGGGTTACCATCTATTGCAGGATTAATTAATAAAAAGTGGGCACCTAGTTGCACGTTACGCCTAGTGGCCTAGAGCTGTGTAACTGTGTACTAGGCCACACATGCATCCCTGGGCTCTGTTCAATAATGTTGCTGTTTGGGGGGTATAGAAAAGGAAAGTGTTGAGAACTGTTACGTTGCTATTACAAAGGGAGGTCGGCCATTTTGAGGGTGCTGGCGAGGAGCGTTAGATTAAGAATAGCAAGAGCTGCACCGCGCCTGTTGTAAAGGGGCCTGGGGGGGCGCTGGAGGGCGGTGGAGGGGCCTAACACCGGCACGGCGCACACTAGCAGTGTGGCGCATTATCTTATGCTGAGCCTGCAGTGGAGGAGGAGGGGAGACGAGGAGGGCGACAAGAACAAACCATACACACGCACTTAGGGAGGTGGGAAACTCGGAGAGAAGTGCAGTGACGCCGACAAACAGCTGGCCAGGGAGAGGAATGATCTATCTATAATGAGATGAGCAGAGGTGCAAATAAAGAAACGGAGAGACTGAGTGATAGGAAATTAGACACATGCATGGCAAAGCCCACCTGTCTCGACTTTCAGAGGCTTTATCTACCCTTTTGGCTGTGACGAAGGTTTTCTTCAGTCGCTATTCCACACCAGAAAAAAGGGGGAAAGGGTTTGTTTGCTAATTCAAGACAGCATCGGCAAAGATAAAAACAGCGTGACCTATACACATGCCGGCGTCAACACCATCACACATTTGCATCATATTTTTTTTAACATGTACTTTACTGTTCCAAGATGGTGCTACCATTTTTGGAACAGTAAATTAAACGAACCTGTGTGAAAGCGCATCATAGTGAAAGCAGTGGCCTGGTAGCAAAGTGCAGTTGCTGGGCCCTCAAAAAACAGAGAGATGCGCATGCCAACACACGTAGATGACATAAACTTGCGCACACACAAACACATGAGACACACAAAACTACAGGACTAAGGGCCAGATGTAGCAAAGGGTTTTACCCATTTTGTGTCTATGGGAAAATGTGTTCGTACATATGGCCCTAAATGAAGAAAATGCACACACAAACACACAAGATTGAGACAGATACACTAACAAGCACAGGAGAGAGAAATATACACAAATGCACATAATTACATGACAGAATGAACATACACATCGATGAGAGATAAATGCACACACACCGACACATGCACAAGATGCACACACACCACGCACACACGTAGATGAGACCAGTGCACACATTCCTACAAAAGGAAGATGAGCGGAGAGATGCAAGCCCCTATAAGAGATAACAGAGAGAGAACTGCAGAGATCCACACGAGACATACGCGCGCGCTCACACAAATATATGTGAGGAGTGAAGAGACGACATTTTACACACATTTTTATGAGAGATGCACGCGCACACACATGCTGAGAGACTGCAATAGAGGAATTCAAGTATAAAGACGCAATTATGCGGGTCGGGTGGCTGGTGTATGAGAAATAGAACATAGACCCGCAGAGGGAGAGGGAATGGGGTACGTAAATTCCGACAACACAACACAGAAATGTGTGGGACAGGGCTGAAATGGATGAGGTGTGAAGGGGGTAACTGAAAAGAGATAGCAATAATGGACCAGGAGACACAGCGGGAAAGGAAAACGACAGAGACAACTACACACGAAACAGAGAGAAAGCGCGAGATGGCTTGATATGTGACGACAGAGAAAGAGTGATGAAGAGATTAAGCAATAAACAGGAAGAGATGTTTAGACAGGAGCAAGAGACACAGAGAGAAGAAGAGACAGAGAGAGTAGGTGCGAAGATGGCGAGAGACAGGCAACAGGAGGAGAGGGGTGTGACAGTAATACAAATATAGATGCCTGTAGGAGTGAGCGGGAGAGAGACGGCAAGAATGAGTGCACGGGCAGGTAGATCACCAGAGGGAGAGGGGACGAGAGAGACAATCACTGAAAAGAGAGGGGAGGCCGTGATGCAGAGCTTTAAATGGACGGTACTGTCCGGTACGGAGTACCGGCACATGTATATTTGGAAAGAGAGAGTACCTGCACTCCTCAAGAAAAACGTAACACGTTTAATTGGAGAGTACCGGCACTTCTCAGAAAACAGCAGGTGCTCTGGTACAGAGTACCTGCACTTCTATGTTTCCATTTCAAGCCCTGACTGTGAGAAAGAGTAAAGACAGAGTGAAGTGTTCAGGTAGGTAGTGGCACACACATGAAAACCCGGGAGAGAGAGGGAAACTCCCACGGGGGGCGGGTGAAAGTGATGTGGAGAGAGAGATCCACGGAGAGAGAGGGGGTAATACAGCGGGGTAGAGAGAGAATGGAGGGGACCGAGACAGAAGAAAGGGACAGCGGGAGAGATGGAGAAAGCAAGAGACGGGATGAAACAGAGATGCTGTGACTGTGAGAGGGGTGACAGGCGCATAGAAATAGACACACGATAGAGAGATTGGGTGAGAGGGACAGCGAGAGGCAGACAGCGAGGTAACAGGTGGACGGGGTGAGGGATAGTGAATGTCTGTGATGGGTGAGTGGGAGGGGGGCGTCGAGCGCTGCAGTGAGAAGATACATGGATGTAAGGTACACTTCACCCTCGTGCACACAGGGCACCGACGCCATCCAGCTGTAACAGCAGGGCCAACGCACCCTCGCCACATCGCCATGTCTCAAAACCATTCAGATAAAGTTACACGTGACCGTCAGCACTCCGCACGCGGATGTGCACATCATGGCACTACAGCTATTCCTCCAAATGATGCTCACACATCTAAACACTCCGCCGAATGACAACTAGGAAAGTTCTCCAGCACAGCCACACACACACACAGCGCATCACAGATGAATGAACTGGGATGGATTGATTTCCCTATTCACACTGACCACCGGGAACCACTAGAACACTGGCCATTCGTGCCATCTCTGCCACCCAAGCAACAGTCCATAACCCATCAATGGGTCCCCGTAACTTAGTGAAAAGGGCGCCAGACCAAGTGCAATTAATGCGCCTCACTAGCAGAAGATGCTAAACAAATGCTGTCAACGTAAGACAACACAAAATAGCACACCATAACAAAGGTAACAGGCTTCAAAAAATCCATCCAACCGTGTCACAAGTTTAGCGGAATCCATTCGAGAGCTCTCAGGAGAGAGAAGGCACAAACATGAGTCAAGGAAAGAGGAAGAGAGACTGAAAAGTGAGCGAGGCAGCGAGACAGACAGCGCGCAATGAAGCGCATAGAGGGGAACTGGAGAACGTGCACCCAGAAGGAAAGAGACAGAGAGGAGAGGAAGGGAGAGGAGATAAAGGGTGGAAGTGGAACTGAGAGAGAGCAAAGGAGAGGGGAGAGAGAGGGTGGGATGAGAGAGAAGGGGACGAGCGAGAGAGGAAACGAGAGGATGACATTGGGGTAACAATAGACAGCATGAACAAGAAAGACAAAATACGCTGAGAGCACACATGGGGCCAGGCTTAGGAAGAAAGTGCACAGTTTGCCCTCCTCATGCTTCCAATGACCTTCACCGAGCGTTCACATTGCAAAATGAATGAAACAAATCACCGACTAGCACCATCTTGGCAGCTGGCATCAGCGCCAAGTTCCCCTTCCCTTGGCATTGCCACCATCCGCTGCAGCAGCTGGTCCTTCGCTGCCTGTTGGCTCCATGTCAAGGTGGGAGTGCTAAGAGACATTCCCTTGGCCTGATTTCAAACCATTCGTCGTCTCCATAAACATACCGCTTGCCTGGAATGTGCCGCCCCGTCCTTGGAATGTGAAGTCCGTTCAGGTGGCAAATAAATGACTTCAAATGGCAGGCAAATGAGTGTAACAAAAATAAAATCCAATTGTGAGGCCCTTTCTCTCCCACCTAGGTGAAGCACTCCTAAAATATGCCAAGGTGTTCTCCACTCGCCTCCTCTCTGGTCACGTATCCCACTTCCATGCCATCCGGCGGGGACTGGCACTGCTGCCAAGAAGCTTTGGCGCACCTCCAGGCACACCAGTGTTATTTGCCCGCTCTCTCTGTGCCCACCTCTTCTTCACCGCCTCCCCACCGGACGGCTTCCAAAAACTCCTCCAATCTCTCACTGGAACCCGGGCCGTGCCAGCTGGCGCACGGCAAGCACGTGCCAAGACGACAGGCGGCAGCAATGGGGGCCTGGAGAGTGGGGGCATGGAACAGCCGCATCTTGGCATCAACATGCCCATTCCACTTCCCTCCTGCGTCACGGACTAAGGGGAAGATACTGAAAAAATACTCTTCGCCCCACAAAGGAAGACTACCTACCCATGTCAGAAGCCATTCAAAGAGTTCATTGGGAAGCGTAGTTCTTGGACCTTTTGCATTTTTGCCACCAAACCCTTTAGGATGGCAAGAGATAGGGGATAGTTAGAACCAGTGGCAAGCACTGAGATAAAAAGACTTAAGGGTTTCATGGTAAGCGGTTCGTGGGCGGGAACAGGTGTGATAGTCTGAAGTCTGTGCCAGACTCTTGAAGACCTGTGCCAAGAGGAAAATGTGTCAGACGAGAGCGCAATCCTTTTATAAAGAACAGCCTTGCAGAGCATCATGGGACAGTGAGGGGTGGGACAGAGAAGGAAGCACGGAAACGATGAGTTGGGTGGGGGACAGAAAGCAAGATCTCACTTCATAAAACCTGAATAGTTTAAGAACTTGAAGAAAGGTAGGGTGGTGATTTTACCAGGCAGCAGACTGGTTCACCAGTATTTACTCAATTCCCAGGAAGATCATACATTTAGTACCATCTGCAAAAAAAAAGATGGATCTGAGCCTTTCTGTGACCTCAAACTTCTGAGGTTCAAATGAAGACTGATGATCAGCCCGGTTCCATTCATCACATGTATGTTTGAAAATATGCTCAGTATTTGAGCTGAAGGATTTTTGTGACTCCTTCCAATATCTTCCACTCCACCAATAGATCTCATTTGTCAATTTCCATCTACTCCCACCCACAAATCCTGCCAGAGACAGCACAAGACCAGTTATTGTTGATTTAAGAGACTGTAGAACGATGGTGTTGACTTTTGTAAATTTACAAAAGTCAGCTTTATTATTTTGCTTTTCAAAATGCTGACAGGAAAGTTCATGCCCATCAAAAACAAACAAGTTATTTGGTTCGCCTCCCATCTCCACTAGTTGTCAATTCACTCTCATTTTACACCTCTCTGTAAATTATTCAGTGCGTCCGCACATTCCAAGCATCACTGGAGAGATGGGCTAAGATGCAGCTCCATACACACAACCCCTCCCTTACTGATAATCACAACCAAGAAGAATTGTCAGTAACAACAGACAAAAAAAGAAAATCCTCTAAAACTCAAAATCTAGGGTCCAGGAATCTCAGTTCAGGAACAAAACTAACTCACCCCGAAGGATTAAATCAAAACCCAGAATACATGACTCAAGGTCACGTGCACAATCCAATATGCAACTTCCAAACACTTCTGTACTCCAAAAGCAAGTGCAAGAAAGAAACCGGCAGAGGAACACAGATTGTTCATAAGTACTGGGGCTCAGAAAACGCACCCCACATTATGAAACTACAAACAGCTCCACGCGTGAGCACCGAGGCTCGACTCTGCAGATACCAGCTGCATGCCAGACAAAGCCGCATGACGACTGATTGAACTGTACGTCACTTTACAAGACTTTGGAAGAAAAGAATACAATAAAAATAATTTGGAGGTGTAAGTCTGCTTTTCTGTGAATGAGAATAGTTCCCACCAATAAGCACCAAGACATGACTTATCCTCGTCACATTTCCATCTGAAGCAAAACCGAACAAGAACAAAACAACCAAAGAATGTAAAACCGAACATCATCAAGACATGGGCGCAGGATGCAGTACGGAAGAGCAACAGTATCCCTACAGAAGAGCCTAAACCAAACAGCAAAAGATGCGGAAGGGAACAGCAATCAAATGTTAGATTAGGATGCAAAAATGAACGGTAACAAAGCGTTCTGCTGGCTGAAAAACCAAACAGCAAAACCACATCCGCTGAAGATTCAAAACCGAAAAGCAATAGAACATCTCATAATACAAAAATGAATGTTCAACCAAGATCCCAAAGGATGTACAAGCAAACAGTAACAATACATCTTTTCAAAATGGAAAACTGAAAAGCAATAATGCATTTCACCAGAATACAAACTGAACAGCAAGAACGCACCCCCATAGATTTCAAAATCGAACAGTAACAACGCATCCGTTCATGATGCAAAACCAAACGGCAATAACACAACCCCTCGGGCGGCAAAAGTGAATAGTAACTATGAATCCCAGTTAAATGCAAAATATAAAAGCAGCAATACATCTATCAAAGAGCACAACTGAATAGCAATAATATATTCTTATTCACTAAGGATTTAGATCTAAATAGTAACAATTTGTCTTCTCAGGATCCCAAATCGGCCACTATAATGTAAAACCTGCGACCAGCAACAGCACACCCGAGCAGGATGCCCAACTGAACTGCAACAATGCACCTCAGCATTACAGAAGAACAGCTTCATAGAGGAGCACCAACTCCCCACAGGAGTCAAAGTAACCCTCTATGACTAGTGATGCTTGCACCATGAAAACCTATATACAAACATTTCTAACTCCCCTCCTAGGCAAATACACACTAAAATGAATACCATAACTCAGACTTTTCACTCACAACTAGTCACACAACTCAAGCACACAATGCCCACACACTCAACCACCTAACAGGACAGTCAACCAACCTATCAAAATAATCATGTTAACCACCGCCCATCCAAACGGACTGCAGTACAGGCCAGAAAGATAGAACTCCAAATATGAGTACCACTACTCAGACAACTTCCCATACACTCTGGATCTATGCACATAGAAAAGACTCACCACTTCACACTTCACAGGATGCTAGCCTGGAAAAGCAAATGATACATAGACTCATATGTCCTCACTCACTGAAGATGCAACTGAATGAGAAACAGAGGGCAGAAAACAGGCTTGCAAACCCCTCTTTCATGCATGATTGAAGTATAACCAGGAGAGGTACCACAGAGGTGGGTGAGTTTAGGTTGCAAAACACATGGCCCAATAATGGTGAAGCAGATGATGCCTCGTTTCCTTCTAATTTTAATAAAACAATTCTAACATGTTGGGTAGCAATAATTGTTTAAGCACAAGGTACAATTGAATGTCTACTGTGTATTACAGAAATGTTTAGATCCAGTCTGTATGAGTGATGGGCCTTTGGGAATAAGGCACTTTATAATTAAATTTAGTCACAAAAATGCACTGGATGTGGGAAAGTTTTCTATGTTGATGTGGATATAACACAAGATACCGGCGGTGGAAGAAGTAGGCCGACTTCCACACTTGTTTTATGATTACTTGAGGCACAATGTTTAGAAGTTATGGTGGGAGTACATCTGTAATATCCCCCCACGTCATGTTCAGCAGCTACCAATGCCACCTTTGTAAACATCCAAGAAGAATTGATAATGTCCAGGGATGAGGGTCATTCCCACATCCTCATTTTTCTGGACTGCTCTGCGGTGTGTTATATCACAAACCCCATTACTCTTCTCCATCGCAGAGAGAATCTCTGTGGAATGAATGTTGAAGCCTTGTATGGGGTTTAAGTTCTTTCTTTCAGTTTCTACTCTGCAGATTAAAATGTGAAAATACAGCACTAATCTAGCCACCTCTTCTGTTCTGATGGACCGCGTTGGTCATTATCTTCTTAAACGCATCTATAATATCAGGTGCATATGTGGGTGCCTTTAATAAGATGGCCACCCTTTGCTACATGTTAAAATACCTGACAGCAGGTAAACATGGCAAATACTGGAAATGTAAAATGGGTAAAGGATCATTTTATCATCTTCTCCTTATGACAGGTTGCGAAAGAGATAGAAACTGAAAGGCTGTCAAGAATCCAGCTACTTTCTGGGGTCTTTCTACAGAAGAGTGGGCTCCTAACTGGTTAGGAGATGAGAAAAGATATCAGGCACCAAGTTGTGGAAGTAGAAGGGTCTGACAACTGGAGAGTAGTTCTGAAAAACTGGAAGTCCACAAGCATAGGCAAAGTTGCAATTTGTTTTTCTCAACTCAAATGTGTTACATGACCACTATGGAGAGAGTGCCGTGCGAAATGAGACAGAAAGACGAATGCCTTGTCAAATGTGCACACTTTTGTTGAATTATATGCAGAATAAGCTGAACTTGGCCCTGAAATGTTAGCTCTGTTAATAATGTGCCTTAATTTCCTTTTTGTGTTTTATTCTGATTCTCTTCTTATACAAGTTAGAAGGCCGGAATGTCAAAATGTATAAGAGATCTATAGCCATTTTAGAACTTTTTATGATATAGTCGTCCTGTAAACAAAGGTTAATACGTTTGTAAATAACTATTCATGACACAGTTGATAGGGTGTATAAGCATTTTTATTTTTTACTCTTTGTGTAATTTGACTTCAAAAAGTAATGTATTTGTTTATCACTCTCATAAAAAATATATGTATTTTTTAAAATGGTATGACTCTAAGAATTACTGAAAGGTGCAGTCCTGTCTCATGCACATCTATCAATGAAAATGGTATCACCCCTGATGCCTAAATGGTTTGGGGATTTCCTACTACTTGGGTCCAACTCACTTACCACACTTCTATTCAGTTTGCCTTCCACTCAGAGCTGTACTCTCCATCGTGTCCGGTGAATAAATGCGTAGTCACCCCTAAATATGACTTTCTGTTAATCCCACACATAAAGAAAATACCCATATCAGTTTCCCCCTGCACTGGCGCTAAATTTAGCTGCCAGCGCCAAAGCAGACATCCTTGCACCATAGTGCAAAGGTTTTTGCATTGTGGGGTTTGATTGTTTATGTGCAGGAAAGTGCCCCTTCCTGAACATAAACAATCTACGATGGCTATTTGGCACTTCTATGTGTGCTGCAGAACGCCGCACACATAGAAGTAGCAAATCGTCATTTTTGAATGATTGTTCATGTGCAGGAAGGTGTTAACAATCATTCTTGGCCTTTGGCTCTTTCTATGTGTGCTGCAGCATGCAGCACACGTGGAAAAAACAAAAACGAGGAGGAATGAAAGTATTCCTCCTTGTTGTGCCGTGCCCAGGGGTGGTGTTAGTTTTTGGTGATACCACAGATTTCAGGCTTGTTGTAATCTGGGGCAGCTTCAAAAACAAGGGGTGTTGGGGTGGAACGCCCACAGCAACACTCATTGCAAGGCTCTCTGACACAGAACACTGTGTCGGAGGGGCCCATTATTACAAGGCGGCATTATGTCACAAAAAGTGGCTTAGCACCGCATTGTAAATGTGGCGCACTGCACAGGACCAACAGAGCATCACAAAGAGTGACGCTTCGGTGGCGCAAGGGCCTTCTAAATCTGACCCTAGTGGCTCCATGTGAAAAAATGCACAAAAAAGGCAACTTGTGATTTGACCTATGCAAGATGACATTTGGAGACAAAACTGAAATGGAGAAAATACCTTTTCAGAAAAAAAGACTGTTACTAAAATCGTAGAGAGTGAAACAAAATAAATTGTAGGCATGTAATCATACTCAATTGTGAGAGAACTATTTTTAAAACTAGGGTGTAGAGCTTAAGGGAGCAGTAGTAACTACCAAAAAGCCACAAGTGACTGATTTTAAATGGGCAGAATCATCAGGATAAGAGTCCATAAGAATGTCAATATTGAAAACACAGCATACACAAAGAAAGCACATTGTGAAATGAAAAAACAATATCAAATGTATATTTATGGTAGTTAATGGTCAAATGTACGTAGGATGACTGGAGTTATACATTACTTCAACTAAACCATTTCCCATATAACTATGGGTTTGCTGCGCTTCCCACATAGTCCATCATCTGCTGCATAATTTGTAGATTCTAACAAAAAAATGTGCTTCTAGCTCAAACGCATCAAATGTTCCTAAAAATGCTGCCTCGTGTGGTACTGATCATAGGAAGGCACTTCACAAAGGTTAACCAGCGTCTTTTCAGTTGCTGAATGCTCTGCTTAGGTGTTACACTGATACTAATAAGGTGACCCATTTGCCCCGGCACTGTTAACACGTGCAAAATATTAAAATAATATTGTCACAATATGTGCTGCTTTATGCTGCATAGTATGCCTCTTTGTCATATAGTTCAGTCAGCCCTGCTGCATAATTTGGTCCCACCAGCAGCATAATTCCAGTGGTCCTACCTATGTTTATTAATGAAAAGTGAAGAATAAATAGCATGGAATTGTGCCTGCACTATCCTGGCTTAAACTATCCATGCAGGAGAAAGCCTCTGGTGCCCGAACTACTTGTATCCATAGAGCATGATTCTTACACATTGCTGTTCCTGCTCAGTTGCATTGTCTCTTTACATTGTAAAATACATTTACTGAAAACAGTGCCTATTGTACGTGAGTTGGGTATTTTTCCAAGGTTTTTTTTCTTTTTCTTACTGAATGTCATATTTCTGCTACCTTTTCGCATTCTATCCATTTAGCCTGACCACATGTGCACATCTGCCCAAAAAGATTTACATTTCAGTACCAGGCTGGTGGGCCAATACTTTATTGGCCAATGTTCTTTCTTCCCGTTGATTGTCCTTTTTTATTTTTATTTTGTGTCGTTCTCATTTGCTTAAACTATACCTCAGGTTACAGAAACTGAGAACTCGTAGTTCATTTTATTTGGACCAGCACAGAATTATATGGGAGGTGCATTAAAACTACAAAAAGGTTTCGAATCCTATCCCGAGTACACCTGCATGCTAGGAAGTATCTGTATGTTCTATTCAAATCACAAATGTGAAATAGTTTATTTGAATTCAGTTTTTTTCTTGCAAGCATATGGCCACCACATTTAGGCAGCAGCGTGTGCTCTTCTTTCGCTCACTATTTTTGTGACAATTGTGTACAATAAAAACGGTATAAAAAGCACAGTTTAAGTAGCTTGCCACCATTTAGACCTATTCTCTGTTTTGTTTTGAAACTGCACCCGCTTAGAAGATGATGGCTGTTCAGAGGATTCACACACTGAGGTTATTGCTCACTCGTGTTCCCCTTTCACTTCACAACACTGGTGAGCAGGAACCTTTTCAGTCTCGTAACCGGGGCACAGAATAGTCGAAGAAAGACCCTAAGGCTTGAATCCTCGCTAGAATAATGGACGAGCAGTACAAAGCGACTTTCGGTGACATTGATAACACTGATGTCGGTGACATTGTTAACACTGCTGTCGGTGACATTGTTAACACTGCTGTCGCAGAGGAATGCCTCTAAGCCTGATGGAAATATGACGGCCCATACTGTGTTCCTGCTCTAAGCTCACCATGTAAACTAAGTGTTTTACGTTTGCACCCTCGGCTGCACGAAGCACAGGATACATATGGTGCAGGGTGTATAACCTGCCTTCCACACGTACATACTTAAGTCTGGCTGCACTGAGCTTATCCTAAGGTGCAGTCCAGGATTTAAAGTCTAAGACTACCAAGGCATGTCAGTGTTCGTGGTATGTGTCTGCCTGCATTCAATAAACACTGGAGGCCGATAACGAAGAGTTTAACTAATCTCACAGTGCAAATACTGCAGGATCTAGAAACACGGAAAGTGAGCCAAACAGTGCAGTGCTTATAGTATCTGTGTCCGACTAGGCTGAATGAACAAGCTACACTAAGGGCCATATGTACGGAAGCTTTTTCCCATAGACATAGAATGAGTAAAATCCATTGGTACATCTGGCCCTAAGCACCAATACAAATAGTGCGTCTGGGGCCAATCACAGAGCCACGTCAGAGAATGTAAGAGAGTACTCCTTGAGTACTGCGCCCTGTACTCATAAACGCTTTTGTGAATCAGCCCCTTTGTTCCTGCCTACACTACAAACAGCGTAGAGTGCAGTCAGTCTTCTTCGCACTACGCAAGTAGTGGTATTATGACGTCATATAGCGGAAGAACGTTCCTTCTTAACAGCACCTCCCTAGCCTTGCAGTACCCCACGCTGCTGAAAAGTGAACAACACGTTAGCCTGAACGTACCCACAGTCTTAACGTTCAGCACTGCAGCAAAAACAGCACATTAGCTAATGCTGGGTGGCAAGAGAACACTCATTTTAGGTCCCACAATGTGCCACCGTGTCCTGAAGTAAGACGGAATAAACAACACAAATCTACAGTAAATCCTCCAAGACAGAGTGCACAACAAAGATCCCTGACAGGACAAGCACACATGACTGGACCCAGTAACTAATACACGACATAATACACTGGGCAGACAAAGTTTCGCTATGACACCAGATAGAATATACTGCAACAACCAACAGCACACTCGTTCAGGACAGACTGTACAACAAATATCCCTGACAGAACAGGCACCAATTATTAGTCCCACTATCTAATAGACACCACTGCTAAAGCATACACTGGGCAGACAAATCTTCACTGTGACACCAGATAGATGGAATAAACAGAAAGACCAACAGCACACTCATCCAGGGAAGAGTACACAACAAAGATCCCTGATAGGAAAGGAGCCAATTACTAGCTCCTGTAACTAACACAAACCCCTACTAAAGGATACACTGGGCAGACAAACCTTCACTTTGCCTCCAGTCCACTATGACTCTGATTAGTGAGAACTCCAAGTATTTTGCACAAATGGAGCTGCGAGACCACGCAGATGCTAGAAGAGCGCTATACAAACACTAGTAACAACGTAAGAAGTTGTGTAGTGCCCAGACTAGGACTGGGGTGCTCCAGCAGAACCGGGTGTAAGTTGTGTTTGGCGGTGAATCACCCCAAAAGGTTAGAGACCTTTTATCGGGCGGCTTTACTCATAATAGAAATATGTGCAGAATGACGTGGCTTTTGTCGACCATGACATCCCCGTCAGTCTGTGAGCCGCTTCCCACCACAGGCAATGATTTAACAGACTGCTTTAAATGGGCAGGTACTCTCCGGTACCGAGTAATGCACTCTATAACATCAGCCGGCCCTTCCCATCCTACAGGCCAGAGGAACAAAAAGGTTTGGGTCGAGGCAATGGGTTGGGAGTGGAAAAGGTGGGCCCAGGAGAGAAGAGAAAGAGCAGGAAAATGGCGGTTTGTTTTGCGAACAATACAAAGGGACCGGTGAGCGAATGTGAGAGAAAGGGGGAGCCGATATCGAGAGCTGAAAGGGGCACAAAAGGCGGTGAAAGGAGGAAAAGAGGAGAAAACAGAAAAGAGGGGGAGATCGTGACCCCTGGAAAATGTTTTACGCAAAAAACCCTAATAGAGTGAGTACCTGCAGTGTGAAAGCCTGACCTGTAGAAAAAGGGGGAGGTTAGGGAGCTCCCTCACCCCACAAAGGCTTCTTAACAGGTGCAAATAATTAATTTGACACCACAATTTTCAGTTCAGCTGATCAATGTGCCACGGGCTGTAAAGTCATTTCTGAAGAAGAATGTGTGAGATACCCCAATTCTTCAGCGCCTGACATGGTACCCGGACACATTATGTTCACTGCAGCAGCAAATGGAGTACAGGTCTATGGGACAATGACGTGAATCGCCCTTAGGTGCCACATCATGGCTGGCTGGGCCAAGATTCCCAACTCTGACAATGACCAATGTCCTCAACCGATAGGGCTGTCCCCTTCCCCCTGCAGCCAGTCAAACCCAGGGTAGGAGGAGGACGGGGGGTACGCGAGCAGGGAGCAGGGGAAGTCAGGAAAGTGGGAGAAAGAGAAGGAGGGGGAGAGTGAGTAAGGGAATAAGAGGAGGGTGGAAAGAAGAGGGGTCGAGGTGGTAAAGGGAGCGGGTGTAAAAGAGGAGAGGTAACAATGGCAGGATGTAAAGCAAAGCGAGAAGGGCAGAGCAAGGGAGATGAGAGGAAAATGATGAGACAGTGGAGGGAAGGCAGAGAAAAGAGAGGGGAGAGAAAAGCTGATAAAAAAAAGGGGCCTGAGAAGTCTCTTTCAGAGACAAATGCCGGACATGCCACCGACTCTTCTACGACCATAATGTCCTCTCAGAGGCACCAGCCTGACGTGACTGGCTTTGCCCTAGGAGGCTTTTCAGAAGCATCTAGCTAAATATGGCTGACTGTGTCCTTTTAGGTGAACCGCTGACTTGACTAACTCTATCCAAAACATGCTAATTTGCTAGAGCCTTACCATCCTTTTAGAGGCATGGCCAGGTATGAGACTGACTTGCCTGTGGTCCAATCAGCTTGCTATTAACACAGTCCGAAAAGTGACCGACTCGCTTGGGGCCCTCACGAAGTGTCTGTGGCACCGGCCTACCTTTACCCTCTCCATTTTCCTATCAGCCGGTGTGCCTTTACCCTGTCAGGTACTGTCCTCTGAATAGAAGTCACCTTTGGGACACACCAGGGGACGCCAACCAATCTTCCAAGATGGCAGGAGATGGCTGTAGCCTGCGGCACACTGTGTTCTGGTCCTCTCCTCCCACTCCCTCTCAGCACCCCATCCCACTGTCTCCTAGCAACACCATCTGTTTCTATGGAGACCGCAGACCTGCCTCCCTCCCCGAGTGATGGCGAATGGTTGGAACTGCCGCTTTCTAGCAAGGTGGGGGAGGGGTAGGTGTAATGATGCTCCGTAGGCTTCATTCCATCGCATGGCTCTCACCCGCCTACCTCCATTACCCACCCCCTGCCTGCAGGCAGCTGGCGGCGACCCAGAGGGTGCCACGCCTTCTCGCGTATCAAGCACCTTTTCCTGCTCGGGGTAGGTGGATGCGGGGTAGATGGGCACTTCAGCACGGTAGAGGATCCGTGTTTTATATTTAAGGTCCCTGGTGTAATGATGCAATCGCACGTTAAAGTAAAGAAATAGGTTGCTTTGTTAGCAGACCCGGTTACATTTGGAACAGGAAAGCTTGGAAGCCCGGGCACAGCCATCCATGCGCTGAATGCCTTTGTGCGGGCGCATCCGCGGGGTTGTCACGGGCCCCTGGGGTCTGCGGTGCTGCTTTCCAGACCGGAACTGCCACACTACTGCAATGCATAAAATCAGGCGGAATATTAACCCCACCCCCATGTCGGCCCTTGAGAAGCGCAGGCATGTCGTGATATGTCCCGACCCCAATAAGCCAGTCTACTTCCTATGAAAAGAGGTACCAAGGAGTTAACGGGGACGTCAGCGTGGCCCCGCCCTCTTTGCTCCCCAGATATGAATGGTATTGACTTAAATAGGTCATTTACTGCGTGCACACATCGAACGGATTTGACTGCTGGTGTGTCTCGAGGGAGAGCCTGGCTTGCGATGGAGGTTGGGCGGAGGAATGTTTAGAGCAGGACAGAGTATGATGGTGATCTGTTTTGACCTAACCGTGACCCCCGTGACCCCTATTAAATTTTCCCAATGTTCTAAAACTCTTCCACTTCCTCCTCCAAGTGCTTAGCCTTCTTGCAAGTCCAAAATCCGTTTGGGACACAGTGACCTTTTCTCTCTCTGAAGTTACACGACACAAACAGCCATGGATGGAATACATTTCTTAATATCAACCACTGTCCGTTACTGTGGGCCACATTACATTCATTCATTTTTAGCTCATCTGTGCCATTACAGAAAGGGACAAACCATGAGCCCGAACCCACTCCACAGTCGCACCCCTTCAACCGGCTCCTGTACCTCACTCTCATCTCAGACATAATTCCAAACGTTTTCCCAGAAGCGGGAAGACGCGGTGTATTCCTAAGGAGCCTCCGTTGCACACAAATTGCCAAAATCCTGAGCGTTATCTATATTAGTCGAAGGCCAGAAAGACATTATTTAAATGATGCTGGTGATTAGACCTGCACTTTGGTGCCTGGCTGTACCGCTCTTCCATCCCTCGCCATCTTGCTCCGGACAGCGACCATATAGTCTGTTATACCAAGCCCTCCCCTGGAATCTCTCAGCGCGAAAAGCAGTGGTTTCCCAGTTTCATCCTGTTAAAAACGGGGTCTCTAGCTGGCAGTCGGTCTGCACCCTGTCCAAGTAGGGGCCCTCACTCTAGTCAGGATAAGGGAGATACCCGCTCAGATAACCCTTGCTCACCCCCTTGGTAGCTTGGCACAGGCAGTCAGGCTTATCTCAGAAGCAATGTGTGAAGCATTTGTACATAACACACAGTAACACAGTGAAAACACTACTAAAGTACACCACACCAGTTTTAGAAAAATAGCCAATATTTATCTATTTAAAACGAGACCAAATACGATAAAAATCCAATATACAGTAATACAAATATGAATTCTGCAAGATATACTCAAAAATACAGTTCCTTGAAGTCAATAGCTCCACCTGGGGCGATCACAGTGTCGTGATCAACAAAACCAACAGTTCAGGCCAGTTGCGGTATCGCGGGCCTGCTATGGTGTCGGGAAAACCTGCAAACAGTACCTTGGCTTTGTAGGGCGTCGTGATCCTCGTGGTGAGCTCCGGAGAGCAGAGTCGCTGACGTAGCGGTGTCGGTTCCAGAGTCGGTGCAGGAGTCTTCGGGCTTTGAAGTCACATGCGTTGCTGATCGAACTTCGGGTTGATGAAGTCAGGAGCGCTGGCGTGGATGACGTCGGGGCTACAGTGTGAAGCAGGACGATGCGACGTGCGGTGCCCACAGGTCACTGTGCAGGCAGCAGCTCGTTGACAGCTTCCAGCGACGTTGGTGAGACCAGGGCTGCAGTGTGAAGCGGGGCGGTGCAAGGTGCGGTGTCCACAGGTCACGGTGCAGGCAGCAGTGTCGTAGTTGCGGAAGCGCTGTCGTCAGTAGGCCCAAGCCAGCGGTGCGGGACGGGACGGGACGGTGCTTCATGACCCTCACGAGCGGTGTCCACAGGCCACGGTGCAGGCAGGGATGCCTGGTGACGACACTGGAGTCGATGGTGCTGGCGTCAGTGGACAGGGGCTGCAGTGCGGGACGGGACAGTGCTTCGTGCTCCTCACAAGCAGTGTCCACAGGCCACAGTGCAGACAGTAGTGCTGGTGTCAGCAGGAGCTGTGTCATCCAGGGAGGCACAGGCTGCGGTGTGAGCAGGCAATACCGGAGTGCGGGGCCCACAGGTCGTGGTGCAAGCAGCGGCTCAGTGCGGCGTTGGCATGCCACGATGCAGGCCAGCAGCATCGTTGGTGGTGTCACAGTGGTTTCTCCTCTTAATCAGCACAAAACACACAGTTCCCAGTGCTGCAGGTCGAGCAAACTGAAGACTTTGGTGTCCCTGAGACTTCCAACAGGAGGCAACCTCTACTCCAAGCCCTTGGAGAACTTTCTCAAGCAGAACATACAGCAAAGTTCACTCTTTGTACTCTTTTCAGGCAGAAGCAGCAACTGCAGGCCAGTCCAGCAAAGCAACACAGCAAAGGGACAGTACACCTCCTTCAGCTCTTCTCCTGTGCAGAGGTTCCTCTTGATTCCAGAAAGATTCTAAAAGTCTGGGGTTTTGGGTCTTCTTCTTATACCCTGTTCTGCCTGTGAAGTTGGCAAACTTCAAAGCAAAGTCTCAAGTGTTTGCAAGATCCTTCCTTGTCCAAGCCAGGACCCAGATGCACACCAGGGGGTCGGAGACTGCATTGTGTGAGGGCAAGCACAGTCCTTTCAGGTGTGAACGACCACTCCTCCCTCCCCTCTAGCTCAGATGGCTCATCAGGATATGCAGGCTACACCCGCCCCCTTTTGTGTTACTGTCTAGAGAGGTGCAGAACAGCCCAACTGTCAAACTGACCCAGACAGACAATCCACAAACAGGCAGAGTCAGAATGGTTTAAGCAAGAAAAATGCCTACTTTCTCCAAGTGGCATTTTCAAACAGAAAATTAAAAAAACAAATTCACTAAAAGATGTATTTTTAAATTGTGAGTTCAGAGACCCTAAACTCCAAATTTTTATCTGCTCTCAAAGGGAATCTACGCTTTAAGGATATTTAAAGGCAACCCCCATGTTAACCTATGAGAGAGATAAGCCTTGCACAATGAAAAACAAATTTGGCAGTATTTCACTGTTAGGACATACAAAGCACACTAGTATATGTCCTACCTTAAACATATACTGCACCCTGCCCCTGGGGCTACCTATGGCCTACCTTAGGGGTGCCTGACATGTAGTAAAAGGGAAGGTTTAGGCCTGGCAAGTGGGTACACTTGCCAAGTCGAATTGGTAGTTTAAAACTGCACACACAGACACTTCAGTGGCAGGTCTGAGCCATGTTTACAGGGATACTAATGTGGGTGGCAATGGCCATGCCACCCACATTAGTAGCCCTGTAAACACACTAGTAGCATTTGACTTACAGGCCCTGGCACCTCTAGTGCACTTTACTAGGGACTTACCAGTAAATCAAATTTGCCAATCATGGATAAACCAATTAACAATACAGTTTACATAGGAAGGACTTGAAATTTAGCACTGATTAGCAGTAGTAAAGTGCGCAGAGACAATAAACCAGAAAAAACAGACCTGAAAAAATAGGAGGAAGAAGGCAAACATTTTGGGCATAATCCTGCAAAAAGAACCATTTCCAACACATCCCATTTACGGAACCTTTGATAGCGAATCATTTCCCAACCAGGGTACCATGCAAAAATATTGACTGCAAAACATGTACTACAAAATAGCAGTCATATATATGCACCACACTACAAAAGTTACGACTGACACCTAAAGCCGCTAGCAAGCACTTGCCCTTAAAATGCTATGACTAGAGTGAAAATAACAAATTAGGGGGCACATTTATACTTGTTTTGCGCCAAACTTGTGTCAAACTAACTCCATATTTACACTTTGGCGCTAGACCCTTCTAGAGCCAAATTTATGGAGTTAAAGTCATTTTTAGGACATGGAAACCTACTTTGCCTCAATGAGATGCAAAGTAGGTGTTCCCGTACAAAAATACCTCTATGGCCTTAGCACCATATTTATCCCCCTGTGCTAAAATCACGCACAGGGGTCAAATAATTGTGCAAAGCTTGCTTTGCACCACTATTTAACGCCTGGGTCAGGGCAGGCGTTAGGGGACCTGTGGGCCTATTTCCATGGTTTAACACCATGGAGTAAGCCCACAGGTGCCCTCCCCAGGCTCCAGGGACACCCTCACCCACACCAGAGGAACAGTGGAGGATGGGTTGACCCCATCCCAGATAAGTATAGGTAAGTACAGGTTTTTTATAAGTGCCATTGGGGGCCCTAAAGTGGGCCCCCCTACATGGCACTGGGTACAATGGCCATGCCCGAGGGACCATGGTCCCCTGTGCTGGCCACCGGGGTGGTGGGCACGACTCCTGTCTTTTTTAAGACAGGAGTCATGTGGTATGGATGGTTTTGCACTAGAAAATGATGCTAGGCTGGTTAGAGTCATTTTCTTTTACTCTAATCATTTGTTGGTGAAAAGCCCCTTTCTTCCATATCGCTAGCCCCACCCAGCTAACATATTTTTTTTTTACGCTAGCCTACCCTTTGCACTAGCTTGCACCATTCCATAAATATGGTGCCCGGCTGGTGCTCAGAAAGCCGGTGCTAAACTTTTTGGTGCAAAACTGCATTAGTGCAGTTTTGCACCAAAAAGTATAAATGAGGGCCTAGATATCTACTATTCATACATGCTGCAAGCAGGATGGTTCAGTCAGCTGAACGCTCGTAGCTGAGACATGAGGTAATCTACACGTCATTCATTCAAATCCTGTCAAGGTAAACCCTGCCTTCCATCCTTCTGAGGTCATGAAATTGAGCACCACTAAGGAGTTTACTAGTTACACCACAGTTTTTAGAAATGGCTGAAGCGCAGACAAAGTTATTATTATATGAAAACAAATGCATTTCTGTTTTTGTCTAAAGGTACACAATTAAGCAACATTCAAACAAAATACAAAATATTGAAGTGAAATACATAAAACATCTAATACTAAGTTAACAGTATATCGAGATGCTTTATACCATGAGATGCAGGTCTGGGGAGTTTTGAAATCTTCATTGTGATTACTAATAGAGTTTCATAATGACTCTTTCACAAGAGTGCAACTGCATGAAAAGGAGTTTTTTCAGAAAAAAAGATGGCCTCAGATAGAAACAAGCACTGGCAATGTCAATAGGTCTGGCTTATAAACAAAAGTGCCTTTTGTATCATTGATGGGTTTAGACACTCAGTAGGTCATCCAGTGCTTAATTTGTAAATAGAAGAGTGCCAGTGCTCAGAGCTCTCCTCTGAATCACGCGGCTGCTGCAGTTAAATGTGCGAGCACGGAATGCAGAGGCAGCATAATCCTGAAGCCATCTCGGGCCTCTTTAATTCATTTAAAGCCACTCCCAGCGCTTCAGCTCACTCTTGCAGCTTTCTGCTTTCTCCCTTTGTGACGCTTTTTCGTTTTTCCCTTTCTCCGTCTTTCCCATATGTGTCTTTTGCTCGCAGCAAATGCTTGAGGCAGAAGACTAAGCCCCGGCCCTCAAAAATAAGTGCCGGTGCTCAGCACCGGAAATAACAAGCACAAATTAAGCACTGAGGTCATCACAAATGCACTCCATCACTCATATTTGCACATGTGCATCCATTCACCCATCTATTAATTAATTCTTGCATTCACCCTCTCACACAACCACAATAAAACACACAAAAACTTAAAAAGATATGCAAGATAAATTAAAGGACTACGAGTAGAGAAAAGAAAACATACTGGCATCTCAACATGGTATGCATATAATTGCAATACAAACCTAAACATAGCAGAAGGTGCCAACTTGCAGAGACATTGTATTGTACATAGGGGTGGGCAGAACTCATAGAGTTTCACTCAGTGGATGTTGGAAATGGCCCTTTTTGCAGGGTTATCCCCAAACTTTTTGCCTTCTTCCTCCTACTTTTTCAGATCTGTTTTGCTGGTCTATTGTCTCTGTGCACTTTAGCACTGCAGATCAGTGCTAAAGTGTTCCCTGTGTAAATTGTATTGGTGATTGGTTTATCCATGATTGGCATATTATGTTTACTAGTAAGTCCGTAGTAAAGTGCACCAGAGGTGCCCAAGGCCTGTAAGTCAAATGCTGCTAGTGGGCCTGCAGCACTGATTGTGCCACCCACACGAGTAACCCTGTGAACATGGCTCAGACCTGCCCCGGCAGTGTCTGTGTGTGCAGTTTTGCACTGCCAATTCGCAGTGGCAAGGGTACCTACTTGCCAGGCCCAAACCTTCCCCTTTACTACATGTAAGTCACCCCTAGGGTAGGCCCTACGTGGCCCCATGGACAGGGTGTCATGTATTTAAAAGGTAGGAAATGTACTGGTGTTTTTTACATGTCCTGATAGTGAAATACTACCAACATCGGCTGTGGTCTTGTTTTACCCAGATATATATTGGCTAATTTTCTAAAACCGGTGTGGTGTCCTTTTGTAGTGTTTTCACTGTATTACCGTGCCTTATGTGTAAATGCTTTACACAGTGCTTCTGAGATAAGCCTGGCTGCTCCTGACAAGCAACTAAGGGGGTCAGCAGAGGGTTATCTGAAGCTGGGTATTCCCCTTCCCCTGACTAGAGTAAGGGTCCCTACTTGGACAGGGTGTAAACTGCCTGCCAACTAGAGACACCATTTCTAACAGTTGAATTCCATGGAGCTACATGAAAACTGTTCAAGATTCTGTGTTTTCTGCCATTGGGCAGAAACTGGCTCTTGCGCTCCTCGCACACATTTTTTTAGACAGGAGCTCACTCTGCACTGAAAAATCAGCACAAGTGGCACCACGTTGCACATCAGAAGGTGCTGCTGCTCAAATTGATTTTGCTGCCGCTCGAGTAGATTTTCTATTTGAGCAGCAGCTTTCTCACCACAAAAGGTCATGACCCTCTGCATCCGTCCGTGTTGTGAAATTCTCATTGGGTGCCTTCCTAGCACCTGAAAATCATGCTAGGGGATGCCAATTTTCACTTGCCAACTTACCCTTGGCGAGCCACGCACAAGAAAAAACTCTGTGTTACAAACTCAATGTGGAATAGCCAAAATTCCACCAACTCCGCTGGCAGAGCAGAATTTATCACCCACTCCTGATTGTAAAAATACTTTTGTTGTTTTAAAGTTACAGCATGGCTGCCACATTTAGAACCAATGAGTTGGCCCCCTTGGAATGGTAAAACAATGATACACAATAGACAACAGCATCCCATAATGGGCTCCTTGTTTAATTTAGTGGAAGTGGCTATGTGGGAAGCAGCATACTGCAGATGAAATGAGCAGCCAGCAAGTGACAAACACAGAAATGAAAGGGGAACTATAAAAGGAGAAAATTAAAAACTAAAGGACTAGCCAACTAGCCTCAACACTGAAGGGCATTCATTTTCAGATACATTTACACATGTGATTGGAAAATGCCATCATTCACAGGGCAAGAGGGCCAATGACTGATGTGGACTGAACCATTATTCATGTAGCAGTTTGTCATGAATTGAAGCAGACTGTAAATGACACTCAGACAGACCAATGGCAGAATGGAGCTGAACCAAATGCTCTCTACATATTTGTATGGACATATATGGATATATGGATGAATATGGATATTCATTTCGTACAGGTAAAATGTCAAACTAACTATAACGTCCCTGTAAACTTTGCTTTCAAAGCGTTTTTGACTTGTCTATACCTTTGGCACCATTTGGCAAACCTTCAAGAAAGTTTTCAAAAAAAAGTCTACCGGTGATTCTTTGGAAGCGGGCCAAAAAAAGAGTGGTCAAAAAAGTTGCGTTTCACATATTAATTCCCATAGGACCTTTAGACACGACTACAGTCCAAACCAATGGACGGAATTACACCAAATTTGGCAGAAAGCTAGCTGCAGAATATGCTTTTTGTTATTTAGTGTAAATGCATTCAGTAGTTTAGGAGCTATTGAAAGACAAATACATTTGTATATCTTTGGCTGAGAATACTTTACGAAATTCATGAATTTTCAAAAATATGCATGTGAAAGAAGTATTGCAATTGGCTGACCGCAACCTTACTAGAAAGTTGAGAATGCCATTTTATTTCATGGGTCAAGGTCCCCAGGGGTGAAAATTCAAACTATTCAAACTGAAAGTGGCATAAGGGTCAGGGTGAAGGTACCCTGACTCCAATGGTGTGATATTGGTGTGTTTTAGGGGCAAATTATAGGTTTAATATAATTTTGCACCAAAGCGTGCAATATTTGCAAATTTTCACAAATTTCAGGGCGTGAGCTATAGTTACCTTAAGGCGCGAGTTATAGTTACTTGAAAGAACTCTAACTATAACTGCTGAATTTCTATGGTTTTGTACGAGTAAATTCAGAACCCAGCTGTAACATTAAATGCTTTTCCTATGGAAACTAATCCCTAACCATAACTACTTACTGGCGACTGGTGTAACTATATTAATTATTAATATATAGTAATATATATAATATATAGTAATATATATATATATATATATATATATATATATATATATTTACATGTATATATATATATGTATATATATATATATTCACTATATATATATTCACTGAAAAAAACAAAGGTTAAAGGGATATTATAGTTAGGCTCACGTTTTAAATGTACAAAACCATAGAAATTCACCAGTTATAGGTAGAGTTTCTTCAAGTAACTATAACTCATGCCCTAACTATAACGTTCCTGTAACCTTTATTTTTTAAGTAAATTTGTATTTTTAAAAATTTCTATTTGCTAACTATGACGTCCCTGTAACCTTTGCTTTTTTCAGTAAATTTCTATGTTTTTTTTTAACGTATAGTAATTTTCATTAGTATATGTTAATCCAACCACTGCGGCGCATGTCTTTGGCTGTGCGCAGTATGGGTTGGCCACAGGGCCTGGCCTGCATCCAGACCCTGAGGCCAACCCCCTATAAGCACCCAACCTTGCACCGTGCACGGCCTTCACACATGCGCAGCAAAGGTTGCCTGCAAGACCCGGCCTGCAGCCAGACCCTGCGGTCAACCCCCCTTAACCACCCGACCCCATGCTGTGCACGGCCCTTTGGGCATGCGCGGTAGGAGTTGGCCGTGCCTATCTGGGTGTGAGAATATGTGTGAGAGTGTTATCTGGGGGTGACAGTGGCTGTGAGAGTGTCTGTCTGGGTGTGAGAGTGCATACCTCAGTGCTTTAGTTGGTGCATAAATGTGTGCGCGGGTCTGTGAGTGGGTGCATGAGGCTATCAGTGGGTCTCCTAATGGGCGTGTGTGAGTCTAAGTGGGACTATGAGTGGGTGCGTAAGTATCAGAGTGGGTCTGTGAGTGGGTGCATGGGGGTCTGACTGGGGCTTTGAGTGGGTGCATGAGGGTCTGAGCGGGTCTGTGAGTGTGTGTGTGTGTGAGTGTCTGAGTGGGTGTATGAGTGGGAGAAATTGATTGAAAGAGAGATAGAAAGTGAGAGGGAGAGGGATAGGAAGTTTATAGGCTTTTATGTATGATATACTCAGAATGAGATATTCCTGTACAATCTAAAATAAAAAATGAATCTTTCATTCTTAATAATTAAAATCATTTGTACTTTAAAAAAAAGAGGGAAGCGAGTCCAGCTGGACTCAAATCCTAAATGATCAGTGTGAAGGTCTGTGTCCTTCACACTGAGCTAGTGCTTTATTTTTAATTCTTGTTTTTTTAGCTTCTATCTGAGAAAGTTTCCATATCTCATTATACATAGCATAAGTAAATCTTTTAGAGCGCTGTTTCATAGGACCTAACAAGAAGTCCTGCAAGTCTATATCTTCAGAAAGTGTGTTAAGGTGTCCTTTAACTGCGGCTAACGTGTTAGACTGTACCCAACTGTTGACACAGTTTACCCACACTGTATGTAGTAACTATCCCCGTGTGTTGACCTGAGATAAAGCGAGGATCTGGCCGGCTAATCTTAAAACCCCCTGAGGAATTTAAAAAACGCGCCTGGCATCCATTGGTGACTATTGGCCAAGCCAACCACCCACCAGGACTGGAAAGTGAAGAATTATAGGTACCAGCCTGAATCTTTGCATGTAGCTCTTCTTCGGTGTTAGTCAGGAAGAATTGCCAATCATTAAACTTACTGGGCGTGTTCATTTCTATTATTTTTGCTAACCCAGGACGTCTGTTGAACAGTGTAATAAAAAAAAAATAATTTGTACAGGAATCAGGCATGCTCTAAACAAGGCTTCTTTACCCTGTATTTGCCAATCTTGTGTCCCCCATACACTCTTTAAATCAATAGTGTTCTTCCAGTGATCGTAACCTTTAATGGCAAGATGGGAAACAAAGGAATCTAAATATGTCAGTTTTGTATCTGTTAGCAAAATTTTCCTAATTTTTGATGGTGGTAATTTTAAAAAATATGACTCGGAATTTCTTGTGTCATGCCCAGTAAAATAAGTGAATTTCTCGAAATACCTTTTCGGGCTCCCCACTGGTGGTGTCGAACAATGTTCCCATTGAGTGTAATTAAGTACCGGTCTATGTCTAGTTGCACGGTGCAGGTAGTAATGTCCCCAATTATTGTAGCAGAACATCTCCCCATAATTAATTGTATTTACATATATATCATCACTTTCAAATACTGAATAGTCCTTCATTTCAGTCAACATAGAATCAACTGCCTGGACATCCCAATCATCACATACAACACTGGGTGTAATAACATCGGTCATAGATATTTTAAATACATATGGTATTTGGATAATCTCAGTAGGCCTGTATATTTCAAATGGAACCTTGTCCCACACAATCCCATCAGTAATGGGTACAGCTGAAATGTTCACCAGGGGCAAGTCTCTGCGGACCTTGTGTGAGGAGTGATATGGAGTTAAGAGTTCATCCATTGGCGCGACGGGGGCACGTTCAGGAATGTAATGACCCTTAATAAGCAAGAAGAAAACAGTCACGAAACCAATCCATAGAAATAAGGTAGAAATTGTCAGACAGAACCATAAATAGTTCCAGGGGTATATTAAGTAATTTGTTTTGAGCCATAGATATAGCATGTGTGTCTTTGAAACATTTTCAATCACTGGAGTGGATGAGTCTGAAGAAAAGTCATCAATGTCGTGAAGTAACCAGAGCCAGTCTCTGCAAAGACGGGAGCAAGTGCAGTATTTGTAGATGGGTCCACTTCACGTCATAGTAGATAGTGCTATCAGTCTGTGTTGTATATGTGTATAAGACGTCCAGCTCTTGAACAGGTGTCGTTGTTGAAGTGGTAACAGGAACCAGTAAAAGCTCATTTTCCGCCCTCCCCACGGTCGAGGAAGAATTTATAGCATTGTTGGACATTGTTGCATAGTCCAAAGTAGTAATGTTCATTCTATTCTGAAGAGGTATGTCCTGTTGGGTAGTGAGAGGGTATCGGCAACTGCCCAAGGGACCTCTGGGTCTACTGTGCAGGATCAGCCACATGGTGTAGTTTGATGTTGCCAATTGAAACAAATCTGTTTCCCAGGGAACCAGGAAACGGTGGCAAGATAACAGTTCTGGTACCTTGTATTCCCAGCACTGAGACCGGTGCTCTGTAGGATGGACCGAATTCCTTCTTCACAGCAATCCTTTCACAAACCAGATCCCCAACTTTAGGAATACAGCCAGTGGAAGTTGTTTGTATATCCCTTATTCTTAAAGTGGCAGCACTGGTGGATGATTTATCATCTCGAAATTGCTGAAGCTCCTGTAAGACAGTGAGACGTTAATTTATGTCAAAAGGTGTTTCTGCTGCCACCATACCAGAACCATCAAGATCTGGGACATACATAGGTATCCCAAAGAGAACCTCATAGTGCTCTCTGGACCCCATATAGGTGATGAAGCCAGCTGCAGCCTGAACCTAATACTCTAGCTGTTAAGGACTGCTTTAGATCATGGTTCCTCCTCTCCATGACCTAATTTCCCTTGGGATGGTATGGTGAGGAGTAATGGAGTTCAACACCCATCGTCCCCTTGGTCTCCCTGAATGCCCTAGAGGCAAATGCAGGGCCCTGGTCTGAGTGGAATGCTGCAAACACATATGTACCGATAAAGATCAGCAAATCTTTTACAGTTCGAGCGTCACCCGACCGCTGCGGCCATACCTATAGGAATCCAGAACAAGATTCTACAGTGACTAAAATGTATTTGTATGTACCATCAGGTTGGAGTGGGCCACAATGGTCCAGGTACATACATTGTAATGGCCTGCTGGACACTACGAGGGATGTCTGTGGTGGATGTTTGATATTGGAGCCCTTTATTTGCTGGCAAATGTCACAACAAAGGACGTATTGCCTTGTCTGCTTGTATAGACCTGGCCACCAGAATCTTTTCTGCAAGAGTGTTACTGTGGCTGAAATACCAGCATGAGCAAAAGCGACACCTCATGCGCTGCTTTTACTAGATCTAATCGCTGGTCTTTGTTGGTATTGCTCGATCTCCAACCCCAGGAAGTGTTGCATAAGCAAAATTCTGTGCACTGATGTGGTAAGAATATTTTGTAGGGTACCCTTTCGGGAGAGACTTGCCTTCAGCCAAAGCTTTCACAGCAGTCACTATTTATTATCCAATCTCGTATGGGAACGAGCCACTGCAGCCACAGAAGCCGTAGCTACTGCGGATTTGGCTGCTTCGTCAGCCAAAGTATTGCCGATAACGTGTACTCCTACATGTTGGTAGCCCAATGTATGTACTACATGGACGCACGGTAGCTTATCCTTAAGATCATCCACTCTCCCCCACAATGTCTTGTGGTTTATGGTGTTCCCTTTAGAATCTCTAAACCCGTTCAGTTTCCAATGATTAAGATAATCATTGTATGACTGAACACAGTAATATGAATCACAGACTATCAAATTTAGTCCTCCTGTCTTTTTTTTAGCACTAAAATAAGGGCTTTGAGTTCGGCTAACTGAGCTGTGCAGTCCCCTAGGGTCTGCGTGTAGGTATTATGAGGGTGGAAGACTCCATCCTTCATCACTCCACTCACGGTGGCGCAAGCGACTGGGTGTTGATGTTTGGTACCTACAGCTGGTTGAGCTGAACCATCAGTATAAATGACAGTATGGTAGTTGTCTAAAGGCAAAAGATATAGAGGAGAGGGCACTCCTGTTCGTATTGGAGAAATTCTTGTGTCTGGTGTTTCGGATCAAAAATGTAATCAGCATCAGTAGCAGTCAGAGAAGTCGGCCACTGAATCCAGCATGGATGTAATGCTTTAGTGTTAGGAACGCTGACTTTGGTGGCGGCCTCTAAGGCTGGCACCGGGGTAATGATAATGATGCGTTTCCCTTGGGCAAGTGGCCTCTCTTTTATGACAGCCATCTGAACTGCAGTTAGAATTTTTTCTGTGGGTGCAAAGCGTTGCTCTGCATTTGAGTATAAATATGGTTTACCCACATCGCCGGACACACCCTTGACCCCCTCTTCACCTCTAGCAACCACATTTCCTTCAGCCACACCTCCGAACTCCACTGGACTGACCATCACTGTGTCCATTTCACCTATAAGAAAACCACAGAGCAACACCGCATCCAGCTACCTCCCCACCGCCGCTGGGGCAAAATCACCCAAGAACAACTGACCAGCACCCTCGTCAACAACCTTCCACCCGACGCAATCGACCCGAGCACAGCCGCCATCAACCTCCATCAATGGATCCTCGACTGCGCCAACACCCTTGCCCCTCTCAAGAAACCCACCACCACCCAAGGAAAGAGAAAACCAGCCTGGTTCACAGACGATCTCACCACCTCCAAAAGCAACTGCCAGAAACTCAAAAAGAAATGGATCCAAGAACGCACACCCGACAACCTCGCCGCCCTCAAAAACGCCAACCGCGAACACCACCAACGGATCCGCACCGCCAAGCGCGCCCACTTCACCGAACGCATCAACAACAACGCCCACGACTGCAAAGAACTCTTCGGCATCGTGAAGGAACTCTCCAATCCGAAAGCCAACTCCAACGACATCCCGCCCTCCCAGAAACTCTGCGACGACCTCTCCACCTTCTTCCACCAGAAAATCACCACCATCCACGACAGCTTCATCACCGGTCCACCGCCAGACCCCACCCCCGACGTCTCCTCCCGCGACTGCCGCCTCACCGCCTGGACCCACGTGGACGAGGCAGAAACCATAGCAACCATGAACACCATCCACTCAGGCTCCCCCACGGACCCCTGCCCCCATCATGTTTTCAACTCAGCCAACGCCACCATCGCCCCCGAACTCCGCAAGATCATCAACCTCTCCTTCACTTCTGCCACCTTCCCGGACAGCTGGAAACACGCAGAAATCCAACCCCTCCTCAAAAAACCCAAGGCTGACCCCAACGACCTCAAAAACTTCCGTCCGATCTCTCTCCTCCCTTTTCCAGCGAAAGTCATCGAGAAGATCGTCAACACTCAGCTCACCCACTTCCTCGAAGACAATTCCATCCTGGACCCCTCACAATCCGGATTCAGACGAAACCACAGCACTGAGACCGCCCTCCTCGCCGCCACAGATGACATCAGACATCAAATGGACAACGGCGAAACCTCAGCCCTCATCCTCCTCGACCTATCAGCCGCTTTTGACACCGTCTGCCACCGCACCCTACTGACCCGCCTCCAGGAAGCCGGCATCCAAGATAAAGCCCTCCACTGGATCTCATCCTTCCTCTCCGACAGAACGCAGAGAGTCCGTCTCTCCCCTTTCCGCTCCAAAGCCACCAACCTCATCTGCGGCGTCCCCCAAGGATCCTCCCTCAGCCCCACGTTGTTCAACGTCTACATGGCCCCCCTCGCTCAACTGGCCCGCCAACATCATCTCAGCATCATCTCCTACGCCGACGATACCCAGCTCGTCCTCTCCCTGACCAAAGACCCGCGCACCGCCAAAACAAACCTCCACGAGGGACTAAAATCCATCGCCGATTGGATGAACAACAGTCGCCTGAAACTCAACTCCGACAAGACGGAAGTCCTCATCCTCGGACGCACTCCCTCGGCCTGGAACGACTCATGGTGGCCCTCCGTCCTCGGACCCCCACCCACCCCTGCCAGCCACGCAAGAAACCTCGGCTTCATCCTGGACTCCGCCCTCACCATGTCCAAACAGGTCAGCGCCGTCTCCTCCTCCTGTTTCAACACCCTCCGAATGCTCCGCAGAATCTTCAAGTGGATTCCAACAGAAACCAGAAAGACAGTGACCCAGGCCCTCGTCAGCAGCAGACTTGACTACGGCAACGCACTCTACACTGGCATCCCAACCAAAGACATCAAACGCCTCCAACGTATCCAAAATGCCTCCGCCCGACTGATCCTCAACATGCCCCGCCGAAGTCACATCTCCCCTCACCTAAAGGAACTCCACTGGCTCCCGGTAGACAAGAGGATCACCTTCAAACTCCTGACCCACGCTCACAAAGCACTTCACAACACCGGACCCTCCTACCTCAACACCAGACTCCACTTCTACACCCCAACACGTCAACTCCGATCCGCCAACCTCGCCCTCGCCATCGTACGCCGAATCCAGCGCAAGACATCCGGCGGCAGATCCTTCTCCTTCCTCGCCGCCAAGACCTGGAACTCTCTCCCCACATCCCTTCGCCAGACCGAGGACCTCCTCGCATTCAGAAGGCTCCTCAAGACCTGGCTCTTCGACCGCTAAACCAGCAGCGCTCCCCCCCCCCCCCCCCCCAGCGCCTCGAAACCCTGACGGGTACATAGCGCGCTTTATAAATACTATGATTGATTGATTGATTGATTGTTTATATGCCATGAGCACTGTGTCATCCTCACTGAAGGTGACATAAGTAAACCCAATGGCACCAGCAATTATTCTGATGACCAAATTTGTTTTATTGTCACGTGTGTGCAAGTGTTTAGCTTCCAGCATGTCCTGTTGTAACTCCCTAAGGATGCATGTGTGTTCAACTGTCCAGTGTGTGCTAGAAAAATCTGGACGTATTAAGTCGTATAGTGGCTTGATACGTTGTGCATAGTCAGGAATGTATGTTCTGCCAAAATTGAAGAAACCAAGTAAAGACTGTAGTTTCTTCAGTGTTTTCGGCGGATGCAGTTGTGCACATTTTTCCAGAAAGTGCTCGGCCAGGATCTTCCCCTCGTTCAATAGCTTGTATCCCAGGAATAACACACTGAGAAATCGAATCCTACTTTTCTTAAAGTTGAATTTATATCCGACTTCTGCAAACCCCAAAATTATTCGATCAGTCCTTCCAAGATGAATGTTCAGGTCGTCGTCTGTGAGATAAATGTCGTCCACATAGGATAACGCCTCTCATGTAATATTGATGTTACTTGGGCTGAGAATATCCCTGGATTATTCTTATCGCCCTGGGGTAAACGGCAAAAGCGTTTTTGTGAGCCAAACGAGAATGCACTTAGGTCCAGACTTTCTTCCGCTAAATTCTGGCAGAAGAACCGGTTGAAAATATCCAACGTTGTTTTATATTTTTTGCGCACTATATTGTTTATTAGTGCCGTGCTAAGTGAATTTTGTATAGCATATGTACGTGTATGGCTGTTTAAATGTCTGTAATCTAAGACTATGTTATAGGAGTGGTCTGGCTTCGCAACAGGGAATAATGGGCTATTCATCACAGAGGCGTAGGGCTCAAATACCCCCTGATATTCAAGCTGAGTGAGGATCTCCCTCACCGGAGCTTTAGCCTCGTGTTTAACTGGAGATTGTGTCTGAGGCTGGGGTGTAGACCTCATAGGTATTACATGATACGGAGAATCCCTGTCCCAACCTACATGATTGCGGTATAATGCAGGTGCCTGCGATAGAGCCCATCCCCCTCTAGAACAAGATTAGAGAAGGACGGTAAAATTACATTTTCCCCATGTGGGAGCTTACGGACGTGTTCAGGCGTCCAATCTCTTTCGGCCAATAGGATGTCACAATTACGTTCGTCCCAAAAGATCACACCAAAGTTCCACTTCTCCCTCAATTTGGATCTCCAGATCATAAAGTCTATCAGGTGGGAGTACGTGCCTGTCCGCTGTTACAACTGCCATAAAATTGCTAGTTGCTGTCGCATCCAGATGATCTTTCAGACTCTGGCGACATATCATGACTTCTGCTGCGCTGTCTAGCAGTGCCACTGCCCACGTCTTGTTCTTTAGCAATGTTCTCAAGTGTATTGGCATTTTTGACTGATATTGCTGCCACCTTTTTATTTTTAAACTGTGGCTTTTGTTGCAAAGTCTTCTCTTCTTTTTTGACTGTAGACTGTACGGAGTCTTTCTTTTGTTTTACGTATTCAGGACGTCGGTCAGGACAGCCCTTGCTATGCCTATCCGGAGCATCCTGAAAGGAACGAGAGGGACGTGAATCAGTATATCTATCAGGAGTTCTAATAATCTCCCTATTTCTGAGAGTATATCTCCTTTCAGAGTTCTCTGGATGCAGAGAGTCTGCTCCCTGTTTCTGTCTGGCTTTAAATTGTCTTGGCTTCTCCCAGCGCTTTTTCAAACCCTCTTGTGTCTGTTTCGTACCTTCCTTAGGGGGGTACTCTGTACTTCCAATTTCTTTGGCTTGGCTCCCAGACTATCCTGTCCTATACTGGTATAGATATCGGAAATTATTTTTGGTAGCTGTCTCTCTGGATCCAAATGTGGAGTTTCTCGGAAACGCTGGCGTATAGCCAGTGCTACTGCTTCCCCTTTAATGTTGCTGAGTATTATCGAGGTTACTACGTCAAAATTACACATTAATTTCAACCCCAAATCTAGGGTAGGTGCTGCCCATTGCTCATTCTGTATTTGTTTTAACACTTCAGGTAAATGGGCAAGTGTCGGGGTACCATGTGTGGTAGTATATATTGCGGTGAAGACTGTACCCCATGTGGCAAAGTCATCCACCAAGGAAACCATCCTAAAGGGCAAGCACATTGTGAGAATTCTATGTTTCTCCTGTGGTCCCGTATGGGGGAACACAGCTTCCAGCTGATTTGTTTTCTGGGCTATCCAGCAAGGTATTTTCTCCCGCTCTGTGGGCACTTTACCCATAATAGTATGCACTGTTTGTGGATTAATCCCAGTAGCCAATTGGTATCCAGCAGGTGCTGGTGGTGCTGGACGCGCTGGTGTTGTGTTCAAAGTCTGCATTACGAACTGAACAAGCCATCTATATAATGTTACTATTTCATTATATAAGTTTCGCAGTTCTGCTGCTTGCAAATGTTGTATACCCGGGTGAGGTGTGTATGTGGTAAACATAGGCCACACGTAGGTCCGTCATTACTCAAGGGACCTAATCTCACGCGTTGTATTACGTGTGGTAGGGCGCCTTCAAACCAGTTCTGATGCTCCTGATAAGTGAGCGGTATTTCATGATACTGGTATGGTTGGTACCGCTGTGGTACACTAGCAATTGTATATGTGTGAAATGTAACTGTTCTGTGGTCTTACTCCGGAAAGGTGACCCAAGAGTAAAATGTTTCTGTTTGGTAAGCTTCATTAGCTTCTACTATGAAAGTGACGTCCCTGCCCTCTTCTGTAATCCCATGCGCTACTAGGTGTAATGGTAATGCTTGTCTAGCATTTTCAGGAATGTCTATGGCCATATTTGTAAAATGGGTGAAGAGATGGAACACCAAGTGGGTAGTATAGTCCTTTTTTAAGAGCTCGAACAACCTACAGCCTAATTAGGTGTTCCCTGTTCAGCTGAGGAGAATTTTCCCAAAGACCACAGAAGTCTCTGTTTAATGGTACTTAGCGTACCTGTTGTCTGTGAGACAGTGATAGTCAGGGTACCCGTAAATTAGTGCCTAAACACCATTGTTGGTGGCACCATGTCATAGTTGGACTCTTGCTCTAGGCAAGACTGCTGGTTTAAGGATGACCGTACTTATGTTTGTAGGTGATTATCCCTATCCTACAACAAGTTGCAACTGTAGTCCCAACCCTTCCAGCTCACTAGCAGTACCTCACCAAAAACCTAAACAGTTAAAGGTGATTTGTGGCAGCCTTTACGCATGGACTCACAAGGATGACATCTCAGGGAGTGTCGTAGTTAAACGGAGAGTACCCCTTTCTCACAGATACATCATGTCTCAACCAAACACAGGCAATAAAGAAGATGCAGTAATGTTTCAATAGTTTTTATTTAATACAATCTGCAATCTGCAGTAAATCACATGGGTTGCAATGATTAGGATAATGAACAGTGCAAGAGATAAAATTGTAAAGACAAGAGTCATGATTTTGAAGATTCCCACCAACTTGCTATAACATGGAAAGACATAGAGGCGGTCATTCTGACCCTGGCGGTCAAAGACCGCCAGGGCGGAGGACCGCGGGAGCACCGCCGACAGGCCGGCGGTGCTCCAATGGGGATTCCGACCGCGGCGGTAAAGCCGCGGTCGGACCGGCACCACTGGCGGGCTCCCGCCAGTGTACCGCCGCCCCATTGAATCCTCCACGGCGGCGCAGCTTGCTGCGCCGCCGAGGGGATTCCGACCCCCCCTACCGCCATCCAGATCCCGGCGGTCCGACCGCCGGGATCCGGATGGCGGTAGGGGGGGTCGCGGGGCCCCTGGGGGCCCCTGCAGTGCCCATGCCACTGGCATGGGCATTGCAGGGGCCCCCGTAAGAGGGCCCCTAAATGTATTTCACTGTCTGCTGCGCAGACAGTGAAATACGCGACGGGTGCAACTGCACCCGTCGCACAGCTTCCACTCCGCCGGCTCGATTCCGAGCCGGCTTCATCGTGGAAGCCTCTTTCCCGCTGGGCTGGCGGGCGGACTGAAGGCGACCGCCCGCCAGCCCAGCGGGAAAGTCAGAATTACCGCCGCGGTCTTTCGACCGCGGAACGGTAAGCTGACGGCGGGACTTTGGCGGGCGGCCTCCGCCGCCCGCCAAGGTCAGAATGAGGGCCAGAGTGTATAATATGTCCTAGTACCCTATCATAGTAGGCCTAACCTACCTAGAGGAGAGCTGGGTATGTTAAACCTAATCTGCCAATGCCATGTCCCTGGGAGGAGTCCCCAACCCTTGTTACCTTGGAATGAGGTCTCGTGCTCAGACTCCGAAAGAACACGAAGTCCAGGTCAGCGTCAAGGCGATGTGCAGCATCGATAGCAGCGATGGTATCTGGTCGGATTCCCTCTGATTATCTGTCTAAAGTGTGATGCATTTATACAGATCTACTTGGACCCCTGACGTAGGTTATACCCAAACAATAGATAACACAGCATGCTTGGGACGGTAATTAATATAAACAATTCCCTCAAAAGCGTGAAGAGGGAAAGTACCTAATGTGAACACCTACTGTTTGTTTGTCTTTGTCGCATGAGTTGACACCTTAGCGCGGTGGCCCTGATAACATAAAGCTAAACAACTGGCCTAACTATAAACAAGGCAGCCATCTTAGAAGAATTAATTAAATAAATGGGCTAAGACAGAGCAGGCTAAGTAGGTTAAAAGTCACTAGGTGACGAGCCACGAGTCTACAAGCCAAAGGGTAAGCTAACTCCTGTTATCCCATTAAAACAAACTAGGATTCACTACAACTTGAAAGTCACAGACTAGAAACCGAGGCAGCCTCCACTTGGAAAATGAGAAATATTGCTTTAACATAACTGTGCCTGCAACAGCCATGTGTTTATGCTCATGCTAACCATAGCTAACAGACGTGTCCATCTACGCCATTTCGAGCCTTTCTTTCACGTGTTGACTCCTGAGAAGAGAAAAGACCCCATCCTAACTTCCTTACAACGTGCCTCTGCCTGACAGCTTCGCTTCTCAGTTCTTTGGCATTTGGAAAAAAATTCTGAAGTTTGGACTCATTATATCAGAACTCCTGAGCAACCGTTTAATTTCCTTGCAAGTTGCAAAGGGGGGAATGCCAATTTAACAACAACATTGAATTACAATCCATAAGAATTAAAAATGTAGACATTTCAAATCACAAACATATATAACACACCGCATTTTAGGATGTTGTTTTCGCAAAGCTTGGCCTCTTGCACATCCCTTTCTCTGCAAACACAAACCCCCTTTTGGTGCACATTGTTGACCCTACCTTATGCTTACAAACAGAGTTACCTAAGTATTACTTTACGTCAAAATGTTCACTCTGCACCTATGTCTTGCTAATAGGGTTACCGTTTCTCCTGCAAGTAAAGAAATTTCATCTTTAAGTGTTAATCTTTAAACTAATAATTACAATACAGACTGCTCCTCCAAGCCCCTCAGCTGTTACTCGTCACATACTTATCGTTCACACCAACTACTGCATTAAGTAACAAAATGCACTAAGCAGAAAAGTAGCTGGAACCTCCCTTATCATGCGGAGTGAACCCTGTCGTAGTGGTCAAGGCCTCTGCTGCTCTCCCCATCCTGAGTGGAGATACTTGACCACAGAAGAGACCCATTCATCAGTACCAGTGGTATCATGTGAATCAACGGCAGCGGACTCCCTGCAGCATAATCAAGGATCTAATGCATAGGGGCATATTTACAAGCCCCTAGTGCCACCTGAGCATCTCTTTTAATGACGCTCAGGTGGATCTATGCACTGCGTCATTTTTTGCGGCTTAGCGCCACTTTGTAAATATAACCCTTTCACATGCAGCACTTTGCGTGGAAAGGGTGTGCAATGGGTGTTGCTGTGGGCGTTCCACACAGGGATGTGCCGTATTCTAAAAAATATGGTGCATTCCTGCTTTTTAGAAGTGGTGCAGTGCTGCCAATTTTGGCGCAGTGGCTGTGCTGCGCTACTTCTTGTAAATATACCTCATAATCCATTGCTGGGTCATAATCCCAGCATCTCTCCTTTTCTCTCTCTACTCCTCTTCCCTCAGTGACCCTATCTCCTCTTTTCACTTCCGCGAAATCTTTAGGCAGATGATACCCACGTCATCCCCACACTCGTTTCAAAACGCCTTAAGGCTGGTTTCATTATTTACCTCTTTGGGAACATTTAGGTTTGCTATAATTGACTTTTTTTTCTAGGATTTTCCAGGAAAGGGCATCAGAGATGTCTGAAGACACTGATAAGTTTTAAGCCTGCTGAAGATTTTTAGAGCATTGTAACCTCCCTGAAAACTCTGACTTTTTGTTTCAATTTTTTCTTGCTGGTTCAGCCCATCTAACTTCCACCTCTTCTCTCCTTTCTCACTCTGCACAACCTCTTCCCATCTTTCAGTGGTTCTGCTTTCTTCCATCCACCTCCCACCATTACTTCTCTCTCCACCCTGCTTATGTTGCCTTTGCTGGTTCTGTCTCTCTTATATCCACTCATATTGTCCATTTGATCCCCTTCAACTCTCATCTCTCCCCCAGCCGTATCATTTCTTTCCTTTTTCTGCTTCATTTACAGCCAACTCTCCCCTTCCGTCCTCCTGAAGTATCTTATCATTTTTTTGTTGATTCTGACCCTCCTAACCCCACCTCCCCCTTCATGCTCTATTCTTTTTCTCATCTTTCCCTCAGAATCTCACCTTACCTTGTGTATTCTGTCTCTTTCACATCCATCTCTCCCATGTGCCCAGGTTCGTCCTGTTTCTTATTGGTTCTGACTCTTATATCCACCCTCTCCTCATTGCTTTACACTTCACTTATATCTCTGCCTGCCTCTTAGAGCACCCATTGGGTCTGCCCCTCTATACCCACCTCTCACTAGTCCCTCGCCTCCACGTTAAGTTCTCTGCTGGTTCTGTCTCTCTTACCATCTGCCATCCATGTGCTTCCATTTACCTCTCATCTCTCACTGCAGCCTTGCACCTTTTTGTGCTGGTCTGTCTCCTTTAAATCCACCTCTCTCCTTTCACCTTCAGCCGCCTATGTTGTCTTGTTGTTTCTGAATCTTGTATCCATCTTCCACTTCCATGCTCTACACCTAACCTCTTCCATTCCCCTGTCTCTTGTTTTGTCACTGAATCTGCCTCTGTAGCAGTTACTTCTCCCCTGCCTCCCTACCCAGCCTCTTACCTGTGCTTGGTGATCCTGTGCTATTACATCCACCTCTCATCCTTCCCTCTTACTGCCACTTACACTCTCCTGGTGATTCTGATTCTTATATATCTACTGCTCCCATTCAGGCACTACCTTGCACCTTTTATCTTTCCCTCTAGCATCAGCTTTTTTTGCTGGTTCTCCACCCTTTAGATCCACCTCTTCCCCCGTGTTCTACTCTTCATGTTTTATCTCTCACCATCGATACCCGCCTCTTGCTGGTTCTGACTCTATAACATTTACCTCTCGTCTCCATGTGCTGATGTTCAACACTCTTCTCCCCAGTCTTTTTCTCGTGTTGCTTGTTCTCCTCCTTTACATCCACCTCTACCCTTCCACCATCCCACTCCCCCAAATCCTTTTACTAATGGCGGCTGGTGCCAGAGGGCACTAGAGCACCACTGCCCAGTATCAGCAGGCACAAAGAGAAGCTACGTTGAACCACTTTCAAAGGCAAACAGTTTAAACACCCTAACTAACAGTCACTTTGGGTGTTTACTTTCATCAGTGCTGTGGTCCTTCCCACCCTTAACACATTCACAGGCCATAGAGAAGCTGGGCATGCCCTCTGAAACACACACCCGTGAAACACACAAGCATGCTTGGGCGGTAATACATGTGTAGCAATGTCGCTCCAAGCACTTTAAGAAGCCGTGATAGGGTGGAGCTGTAGACGGATTAGCCCCTGTTGCTATTCTGTCTTCAGACAGAGCTGTCAGCTAACTCATGTGCAGAGATACAGACACAGGGATTGAGTGCTCCAAAAGAGAAGGGCCAGTGCCTAGAAACCTGCCTCAGTACCAGTCAGTAACTCAGACTGTTTCCACCCCATGTGGTTTCTCCTGTCTGTTTTGCTCACCAATGGCCAGAGTTTTTCCCCAAATCAAGACCTTGGCATGCAGTGCGGGTGGTCACACAGTGTGTCAGCTTTCTTAGCCTACGATCACGCCGTGTGCAAAAGATTTGAGCCGAGAATCACCTAGGATCTTATGCTGTCACATTCCAGAGAAGACTGCCACAGTATGTTGGCTTTTTGAGTGTCCAATAACATAGCCTTATTGCATGTGTAAGTAAAGATGGGCTCTCTAAGTAGTAACCATGATTGTACATTGAGTTTATTTTAAAAGCTAGGGCTATGGATCACTATGGTATGTTGGCAGTATTCTCCCATGTACCTCCTGAGCTGCAGTATTTCCTATTTCTGGGTTCCTTATATTTTGTGCAAAACAGTGAGAGCACTCAATGTAAATCAGACATATATTAATTTGATTGAACTACTTAAGACTGGCAATGTCTACCCTTGAGTAGAAACGCATTTCAAGGAATAGGAATGCTTTGATTGCAAAGAAGAGTAAATGGAACAATAACTTTTTCATATAGCACTTAATATCACACATTTACCAGTGCTAAGCTCTGTAAAAATGTCTTATTAGCAGCCAATTAAAACTTGTAACCTGCTGACCATTTCAACTTAAATTTAAATATGTTTTAGTCACAACACAAACCTGCATTCTGACATAAGTGGAAATGTCAAATTCCTGGATGATTCCCCTGTCTAATATAGGCAATATTATTTACATCCAGACAGAGATAACTGTTAGCATATTTTTGGGTCAGGGTAATTTAGACCCAGGTATGCAGAATTCATTGCAAAAAGAATATTCACCCAATTTAACTGTAATGTTTACTTTAGGACCCACATGCAAATGGTGCACACTCCTGTTTTGCCCACTAGGTGGAGAGGAGACAACACAGATAGGGTACACACAGTGTTATATTGGTGTACCAAGGAAAAGGGAGCTTAGAGGGCAGAATGTTGTGAACTAGAGAACAGTACACACTAGAGAGAGGTAATTACTGTGGAAAAACCATGCAGACAGGAAAGTGTGGTGATTGGAAGGGTAAAATGGTGCCCTTGGGAAAGCAGGGTTTACAGGGGGGAGAAGGGAAAACACAGGAGTGCTAATGTTACATGAGAATGAGACACAACAAAGTAGTGCAGACTGGTTAGAACAGATCACAAATGTGGCTCCTCGACCACCTTTTTATGGAAACTTGGCCAAAAATACTACTTTCTGACATTTTTCAAAGTTTTTTGGGGAAGGTTAAAACCCCCAAACCACTGGGAAGTGTGAGGCTTGCCTGGCACAACACAACCTATTGTGTGTTTCATTAGGAGCCTCTCTATTTTAATGTTTACCAGTCTCCCAACCTTGTGTGGATTCTACCCCTCTTACGTTGCTGTCTTTTGCATGCAATGGCCTTCACCTCATCTCCTCATCTCTCTACCAATCTGTTCCTGTGATTCTACTCATTACATCCATCTCTCATCTTCTCTCGTCTCCCTTTCCGCCAGCCCAGGACTTAAAATGGGTGGATCTCTAAATGGGCTGCAGTCTATGTAATTAAGGGTGAAGCTTAAACATGTAATCTAAATTTCTGTGATTCCCATAGTGTTCCATCTGACTTATACTTTGACTCCTCTCTGTGCTTTCTGTGATTTAGTTCAGAAATATAAAACAACAACTGACATACACCTAAAGTCAGCCAGCGAGGAGTATTAGTTTTGTCAATGTTTGTTAGTGGCTTAAGATGAATAAGTAACAATAAATTATTTTACTTTCACCTTTTCAATATTTTGACAAATTATACATTTGCACAGAATCTCAACTGCTACTATAATATAAACTTGCTCTGTATGCTCTTCAGAGAGGCCATGTACTGAATGATCATGTATTCTGAATACCTTTTTGATCTACAAATAGGCACAGTGAGAAAGTTGTACTACCTTCAACTCCTAATCTCTCAAACATAGCCTGTTAGAAACACCTGGGGGTGACTCAGTACAAAATGTGCACCATTCGAGAGTAACATGCTGTGAAATGAAATACAGAAACACACATTCTGGCAATAACTAACATTCTTAAGGATTTCAAGATTAAGAAAAGCAGGTGAAATACATACAGGAACTAAATCACTGCCATGGAATACCCTACTGGGACAGTAAATAGACCCCGGCATCAAAATAAAAGTGACCCCCATTAGTGAATTAGGCAGCTGGAAAAGTTCACCATGTTTGCAAATTAGGGCAATTTTGAACTTGCAAAGACGTGCTGTATACGTTTTTTAAAGGCAAGGAAGTCTGAATAGATACGAGTTTGCTGCCAGCAATATTTGTTTTAATATCATAACAATCACAGTAAAAATCGGCTCACCTGACCATAAAGCAGGCAAACAAATAGCCAAAAAACGGCCTAAATACTGACTTGACAGATTAGCCCATGCCACTATCGAAGGAAAGTCTGGATTCTAAAATCAAATCAGGCATAATCAAACACACGAACATTCTGGAATTCAAACATTAACCTGTCTATATCAAACAAGTGTCTATCAACACTACTTTCAGGGTAGGATTGGGGTCACAATTAGGCCTGGAAGCAGCCCCCAAAAAATGTACCCCAAATTCCGAGACTGCACCCTTTCATTAAACACCATTTGGTTATTCTCATTGGACTAATTTGTAGAAAAATGTTTGGTAAATTAATAATTTCAAAGCTTATAGACTGGTGAAAACTAGAAGCACTGCATTTTGGCTGTGTGGGTGAGGTGAAAAAATGGCCTTAGTGCGACGACAGCTGATGAGGCTAGTTTTGCCACCTGGTGACATGAACAGTATTTTAATGTACTGTCTGGTACGAAAATAAAGAAAACCATCCAAAGCGGGCGTTTTTAACTTTGATCACTGTGTAGTGTAAACAGTAGATGTAAGGCAAAAGCACCATGTTCTAAAGCTGCCTTATGACTGAACTAAACAAAGGCATTAAAGCTGTGTTAAAAAGAAATACAGACATTTTGATGTCATGAATGGAGCCCAAGGACACCGAAGCAACCGACTAGCGACATCGCGCAAGATCAAATTAGTTTTTATTTTAGACTTACAGTGATTTGCCTGGATCACAGGATGATGAGCGGCCATCAGTACTTCCCCGTTCCAAGGTTGGCAGCTCTGACCTTAGTAAAACATCCTCTCTATGTGTTTTTTATGTCGAAGCCCCAGCTGTCTGGTTTGCTAAAGACACCTTGGGGACATTCAGAAAGCTTCCTTGGGAATGCATTCCACCCATTGCTTAACATTGGCTTTGTGGTTTGTAACTCACATTTGCTTGCTGTACGTTTGCTGGCATTATTTATTTTAGGCTGTCCAGCTTGAGTTTGTCCCTTCCCATTCTTAATCCCTAATTACTGTTTTCTTCCACCAGCAGGCCTTTAAATCTTGTCCTTATCTTGTCTCATTTGCTGTTTTCAAAGACGGAGGCCAAATGTCAGGCTCTGTGATTTTTTATTTGGATGGGCCAAGGGTGCATTCAGGTGGGCCACTGCAGGCCTAATTTGTGGCTTCTGGAGGTAGCCTACAAGCCCTAGAGTACATCATTTCAATTTCAAAACATGTTTGCACCACAATACAAAGGATACAGTATTTGTGCATACATTGCATGTAGAGTTAATTGCCTGTCTACTCACTTTGTTAACTTTTCCCCATCCCATCCATCTCAAGCAATACTTGTGCGCATTCCTTCTCTTTATCTTGAGTTTCTGGTTGACCGTCCTGGAGAAGGACTGTGCCAGCACCCACATGGATGCCTGGAGACAGCAGATACACACTAATGCCAGGCCTTTTTATAGGCCTGCTCTGAAACTTGAGAATTTCTGACTAGATGTGATAAAAGCTGGCTCTCAACTTTTGTATGCCTCACAAATCTATGCTGCTGCATTCTGTGCCTCTGTACTTTGCAACACTCTACCCCAATGCACCCTACACCAGTTTACCATACTATGTGCCATTCCAATGTATGCAAGTCTACACCACTTCACTCTATGATGCTCCACTTTATGATGCTCTCATCCACTCTTTGCCATTCCACTCTATAACACTCCATGCCACTCTCTTCTCTGCCATTAACTTTTAGACATGCTGACCAGTAGCAATGCTGGTGTACAACATGGCTGAAACACACTGGCAAAGCCAATAGCTCTAGCATGGGTGAGGCTTAGTAACTTTGCCATTGTTTGTTTTTCCTATGGGAACGGTGGTGTCGCAGGAGGCCTATACAAATACACCACCCACAATCCACCAAGGCCTGAAAGACACTGGGGCAGTGGTGACAAGGGAGGGGTTCAGGAAAAGCACACAGCTGCTACTGCTTCAGAAATAGAAAGGAAGGGGCCAAGGGACACAAAATCACCTGGCCCATCAGCGAGGCCGAGGCCGCTTCTGTTACTCACCTCTTTCCCAAACCACCACAGCCTGAGGGCAATGGCCTGGCAGGGGAGGGCTCAAGAAAAGCACATAACTGCTACTCCAAGGGGCTGAGGTCAGCTCCTCCCCAGCGAGGATTTGCATGCTCCCACCCTACCTGCTCATCATATAATGGCCCAACCGGGGTTAGGGAGGAGGGTCAGGGTAAGGAGACTGCTTCTGGGCAGGGGCAAGAATGGCCCATGGGCCAGAGCAAAACCTGGACCCCAGCGAGGCCTCATATCAGACTCACACCATCTCTCGTCCATCATAGCCTGAAGTGTAATGGCCTGGTAGGGGAGGAAACAAGCAAAGAGCATGCCATTGGCATGTTAACAAAGGTCCCAAAAAAAGGCCTACAGGTCACCACTTGTCACAGAGCTATCGCCCAATGCCTGACTGCCCGCCTTTCCAATCTGGCCCTCAGTATTTAACCAGATCTCATCAAACACCAATATATTCTATAATGCATAACCCAACAAAACAACAGCAAAGAGAAGGAAAATGCTAAAGTCTAAAACCTATCCAGACACTGTTAAACAAAGGGGCATTCTGGAACTGAAACGCATCATCATCAGATAATATGAGACTGAAGATTCCAAATTCCACCCAAGCATCATCAAACAGGTTCATTCTCGGATCCAAAACTTGAAACATCAAACAAAGGGACATTCTGAAATCCCTGGTGTTAACTGTAAGATAGTTTCTGCACACCCAATGTAGAAAGCAAACCTTTATTGCAGTAAATCTGGCCCTGGCGTGTTAGCACGTAGAACAACACATCCAGTTACTACACGTTACCTGCTCTGCACCTCCAACATACAATTTCCAGTCCTTTTATCCTCGTTCTATGATGACATCAGTCCCTGACTATACACCTCCTTTCCTATATGCATCACAACGTATCTACCGCCATACAAAAACAGACAATACAAAAAATTAGTTATATGATCCATCCAAATAATACTAAAATATTGTCAGCTTAAATAAACAACTGTTGGACTTTTGCCCTTTTGCAGGGTCATCCCCAATCTTTTTGCCTCCTGCCTCCTATTTTTTCTCTGACCTGTTGCTGTTGGCTTTTGAACTCTGAGCACTTTACCACTGCTAACCAGTGCTAACGTGCATATGCTCTCTGTGTAAATTGTATTGTCAATTTGTTTATCCATGATTGGCATATTTGATTCACTAGTAAGTCCCTAGTAAAGTGCACTAGAGGTGCCCAGGGCCTGTAAACCAAATGCTACTAAGTGGGCCTGGAGCACTGGTTGTGCCACCCACATAAGTAGCTTTTTATTCATGTCTCAGACCTGCCACTGCAGTGTCTGTGTGTGCAGTTTCTAACTGTAAATTCGACTTGGCAAGTGTACCCACTTGCCAGGCCTAAACCTTCCCTTTTGTTACATGTAAGGCACCCCTAAGTTAGGCCCTAGTTAGCCCCAGTGGCAGGGTGCAGTGTATGGTTAAGGTAGGACATATAGTAATGTGTTTTATATGTCCTGACAATGAAATATTGCTAAATTCGTTTTTCACTGTTGCAAGGCCTGCCCCTCTCATAGGTTAACATGGGGGCTACCTTTAAATATGAATAAAGTGTAGATTCCCTTTGAGAACGGTCTCTGAGCTCACAATTTAAAAATACATCTTTTAGTAAAGTTGATTTTAAGATTGTGTGTTTGAAAATGCCACTTTTAGAAAGTGAACATTTTCTTGCTTATACCATTTCTGTGACTCTGCCTGTTTGTGGATTCCCTGTCTGGGTCAGTTTGACAGTTGGGCTGGTTGCACCTCACACTAGAGAGTGACACAAAGGGAGCTTGGGTGTAGTCTGCATTTCCTGATGAGCCATCTGTGCTGGGAGTGACGGGAGGAGTGGCCACTCACACCTGAAAGGGCTGTGCCTGCCCTCACACAATGCAATCTCCAACCCGCTGGTGAGTGTCTTGGGCCTGGCCTGGGCACGGCAGGATTTCACAATCAAGAGAGACCTTGCTTTGAAGTATGCCTACTTCAAAGGAGAAAATGGGTATAAGAAGGGCACCCAAAACCATAGACTGTAGAACACTTCTGGAAACCAAGAGGAACCTCTGCCTGGAGAAGAGCTGAAGAGCTGAGGAGGAAGAGCTGCCCTGCTTGTGACTGTGCTTTGTGGAGCTATCCTGCAGTTGCTGCTTCTGTCTGTGCTAAGAGGACAAAGACTGGACTTTGTGTTGCCTTCCTTCTTGTGAAGATCTTCAAGGGCTTGATTTAGAGCTTGCCTCCTGTTGTTTGAAGTCTCAGGGACAGCAAAGGCTTCTCTCTGCCAGCACCTGGAGTCTCTGGAGAGACTCTTACTCTGCCAAGCGGTGCCAATCCTGTTCCTGGGACCCTGAAAGGAGAAGCTGGCAGCCCAAGAGTGAGAAATCCATGCACAGAACGCCGTGTGGGGAAAAGATCAACACAACTCCAATCTGCGGCTGAAAATCGATGCGCCGCCGGCTTCGCAGCTGAAAATCGACGCTCGCCTACAACGCGACCCGAAGATCGACGCCCGGGCTGGAGAAATGACACACAGCATCGCTGACGGAGGCTTGGGAGATCGCAACCCGCGCTGCGTGGTTTTCCGATCATCGTGCGGCTGGATTTCCGACGCAAACACCGCTGGGTGTGTAAAACCAACGCAAGGCCTGCCCAGACCCGAGAGTGCAGACCGGATCGATGCATCGCTCTCCTGCAGAGAGAAGAAACGTCGCGCCTCGACCCGACGAAAGGAGAAACTATGCAAGGTCTCGCTCGTGAGTTAAATTGACGCATCGCAAGCCCTTTTTAATGCACACTTGCCCATGCGGGGTTATTTTTGACGCACCCAAGGTACATTTTCATGCTAACAGGGTTAGTGTTTGTTTAAAATTACATGAAGACTATTTTTGGATTTTTAGTGATCACTTTACTTTTGTATTGTGGATTTTTTTTGTTTTGGTCTTGTTGTGTTTAGATAAATATTTTCTATTTTTCTAAACCTGTGTTGTGTCATTTTGTAGTGTTTTTATTAAGTTACTGTGTGTGTTGGTACAAATACTTTACAACTAGCACTCGGAAGTTAAGCCTACTGCTCGTGCCAAGCTACCAAGGGGGTAAGCAGGGGTTAGCTGAGGGTGATTCTCTTTTACCCTGACTAGAGTGAGGGTCCTTACTTGGACAGGGGGTAACCTGACCGCCAACCAAAGACCCCATTTCTAACAACCACCATATAAAATGATCTATTACATTTTTTAACAGATTGAAACAATTTAAGTCATGACCATAGTGTATTGCGTACAAACAAAATCTTTGAATTTGGTAGTTTGGGGAATTCTTCTACCAAACATCCCACACTTGACTTCATGTTTGTTGATTACATCATGGACATTTCTTTCTGTCATACAGGATCCATAATTGACTGGCTGATGAACCTTGCCTATACATATTGCATTAATTTGCATTCATATTTTCATTTCTTGCATTTTGTGCCTGGGCATTCATCTCCTCAATCAACCAGTCTTTATTACCAGGTGTTCCCAGCATTTTACCATTAATTGTAACTGGTTTTGTAGTTGCACCCTTGCCTTTGTATAGAGATACTCAACTTAAGTGCCACACTTTTCCATTCTTCACAAAACTGAGTTGCAAACTACCTATACCAATTTCACAGGATCATAAAACCTGCCTTTACTTTTTTTTATATACTCCAGATTTTTTTTTATTTTCACCAAGTCTCCTACCTTCCCATACATTTGTTTACACCTGTGTTTTTGGTCATAGAATTTCTTGCAATTCTCTTTTGCCTTGTCCAAATTGCTTTTAACAATTTCTGGTGTCCATTCACTCGATATAGCTTTACTCATCCAACCAACATTACTTTTTCTCAACCGAATATACCCCTCATGAATTCAAAGGGGCTAAACCCAGTTGATAAGCAAAGTGTAACTCTGCATGCCTACATTGTTTTCCATACTTCTTTTTTTCAACTCCGCCCTGCATTCTTAGCTAGTTGTAGCGCTCTACAGCACAATTACCAGCGGGATGGTAGACAGACGCCTTGTTATGAATAATGCCGTTTCTACATAAATATTTTTTGAAACCTCTTCAATAAACTGAGGTCAGTCTTCTGTGATTATGCATTTTAGTACCTCTTCTCTTAGAAAACTGTGATCCACAAAACTAACTACAATATTGGTGTCTGCTTTGGAAACAATCTCTGTTTGGGGCCACTTGGAAAAGTGATCAGAGCACACCAGGGTGTGAAATTACTAAATGGCCTTTGTGGCACATTTCCAGAACCTTATCTCTTAGAACACTTGGTGGAACCATCCATCCATTGCATAACACCGCCCCATTCTCTTCAGACAATTGATTTCTCAGTTCCCCAAAAATACGTGCATCATCATCCATTTCACTTTTTTGGGCCAACCATTCCTTATCCACTTACAAACGTTTTGCATTACAGCATCCTTTTCAATAGCCTCCTTCAATTAATTTTTCATCAAACCATTCACTTCCTCACTGATAACAGCAACACAAAAATGTTCAAACTTTTCCACGTCAGCATTCCCTTCATCAGAGTATTGCCCTGTAACAGGTAGATGAATTTGAAAATCAGCAGCTTTGTTCTTGACACTTGGTACATACTTACCAATGTAATTGTAATATATTAACTTAATGAACATTCGTGTTAATCATGGTGAGGCAGTTCATAGAACTTTACTAGTTAGCACTTTCGTTAGTGGCTTGTGATCACTGTGCAACTCCACCTGAAATCCCCTTATAAATGGTCTCAAAAGATTCAAGCCCCACACACATGTGAATGGCACCCGCTCAATCACGGAATACTTCTGTTCAGGTGGAGATCAGAAATGTGAGGCAACCACTATTACACATTCTTTTCCCAACATATCCACCTCGGTGAGCACAATTCCTAACCCTTCATTACTCGCATCTGTGGTAACTATATTATGAAGGCTTGGATCGAAACCTTGTAAAGGGGGTTCATTGGTACTATCCCTTTTTATGGAAACAAAAGCACAATCATATTCACTTGACCACATTAATTCATTTTTTGCCTTGAGAAGTTGTCTAATGGGATATGCCTTGCTCAAAATATTATGTGCATATTTTGAGTAGAATTCAGCCAACCCCAGGAATGCCGTAATATCTTCCTTACCGGAGGGAGCAGTTGTGTCATGTACTGCTTTCACTAAAGATGACTTTGGCACAGTTTCTTTGCTGCTAATTTCATGATGCAAGTATGCTACCTCCTTCCAAGCAATATTGCATTTGCTATACTCTACTGTCAAACCGCTTTCCTTTAACTTGTCCCAAACTTCTTCAATTAAGTTCATATCATGTTCCTTCTTGTCTCTGCCCATTATCAGTATGTCATAATGAAATAATAAGATATATCTTCAGTCTTTAAAATACAAATGCATGAGGTGCTGAAACATGGCAGCTGCCAATGCTAGGCTAAAAGGAACTCTTACAAGTTGGAAGCATCCAAAAGGTATTATAAATGGTGTGAGTCTGCAACTGTCTTAATGAAGGGAAACCTGATGGTATGAAGATTTTAAATCAATGGTCGTAAACCATTTCACTCATTTAGTTTCATAGATTTTTGAGAGGGAAACTGATCTACTAGAATGTTCCTATTTAAATCCCTAAACCTATGCAAAGTCTTAATTTCCCATTGAATCTTCACACAACTACTAGAGGGGAAACCCAATAAGATGGTTCTACCGGCTCTACGATTCCAGCCCTTTGCAGTTTGTCAAATTCAGATCATCCTTCATCTCCGAGGCACAATGGGACATCTGACTGTATACACACATGGTATGGCATTGTATCTTAAAATGATCTTATGTTGGAACCCCTTTAAACATCCAACCTTATCAGAAAAGACTTCTGGGTAAGCTGAAATAATTTCAGTATCATCTTTGATTGCATTATCCCTTACTGCTCAGGACTGTCGGGATCCAGTATAATGCAAAGATCTCCTTGGTCCCACCAGCCCAAAACAGATGGCTCTTTTTTGGCCTCTCTATTTTTTTTTTAAAGAGAGTTCTCTGAAATCTAAAACATCAATTGAATCACCAGTAAAACCTTTTGGAGAAATATTGGGGAATAAATTACTCCCCAAAACTGATGTAAACCTCCTATCTCGTACACTCTTATTTATACTGATATATGGGGAAGCAGAGTCAGCTGTTACTAATATTTTGACACCCACGATTAATAGTTTTCATTTAGATTTACTCCTTTTGGAATTTGACACATTAAAACAGGATTCTATATCCAGCATGCACATATTAGTGTTGTCCTCCTCATCACCAGACTGTGAATCTTGGCTTGAAACATCTTCTAGCATTTTTATTGCACCACTCTTCATTTTCTTGTAACCATTTTTTAAATGCCCTGTGATGCCACCTGCCAAACAATGTTGGTTTCTTGCAGGACATTTTTTGTTATTGGTGTAGCGCCCAGAAAAGCCACATCTAAAACATTTGCTACTACTCTTATTGTCGTTTTTCTCCTTTTGCCCACAGAATAAATGTTTTTCCATACTACACCCTTGTCTTTACCTTTCTTACTTTGTTTAGTCTTCTGAACTACTTCACTTGATTTGTGCATCTTTTCAGCATTATGAGTGTCAGTGCTAGTGTCAGATAGGACAGCTTTTGCACATCTACCAGTGAGTTCAGTACGCTTAACTATTTTGATTACTTCCTATAATGGTACCTCACCCTTGGCCCGTAAATTCTCTTGAATGGTTGGGCTAGCAGATTGCATGACAATCTGATAACATATTAGTTCACCATGTAAAGAACCAAAACAACATGTTGACACCAAATTTTTTCAATGCCGCTACATAGTCATCAATTGATTATTTTTTCTTTTGTTTCCTGTGGAAAAAAATTATATCTATCTACACCCACAAAAAAAGGTTGGCGCAAAATACTTGTCTAAATCCTCTAACGCATTAGAAAAGCCATCTCCATGTACAAATCTTTTTTTATGCAATTGTATATTTTCAACCCTGATGGCCGCAAGCAATTCAATAAAAAAAAATTATTTTCAGTTGTCAATTCTTCTTCAGAGTCAAAAATAGAAATATAGTTTATGAAGTGTTCATGCCATTCATACCACTTAAGTGAATAGTCTCCAGTAGAAGTAATAAATGGTTGGAGTGGTGTTAGGTTCAATGGATTATTGTAAGCCATGTAAGGAAAACAAAAGTTTATAAAACTGTAGGATGGGAAGTGTGTCTATAGTTGGTGCTTGATAGCCTTCAATGCTTTGAGACATAGCATTCAATACATAACAAAAAGACATAAATAAATAAAATCACCTGGATTTGTAAGATCTGAAGAAATCCTTAACAGAATGGTACTTGCGAAAAGCCTGGCTGGTTAGATAAATGTAATAGTAATAACAAACTAAAAACCCCAGGGGGGGACACAAACTATCCACCACTCAGTCAACTACACAATCAACACAACTCCCAATGATCAGTCAAGATAACGGAAATATCTCAAAAAATATAATTTAATAATTAATCCCATTCCGTAGTCTATTATTTTTTACTGATTTTTAACAAATTCCTGGACCAATTGGAACTGTCTAAAATAGATTTGGAGATTTAATATACAAATCAATTGGACAATAGATATCAAACATTGTACAGTAAAAAACGATAGACTACGAAATCTGTCTTGTCTCCCATTTTTATGTGTTGCTGTTGACTGCTTGGAGTACTATTCTGAGTATTTGTCTTCTTACGAGGCATTTTATTCACACGTTGTTTATGGGATGAATTATGAAATTATATTTTTTTAGATATTTCCTTTATTTTGACTGATCATTGGTAGTTGTGTTGATTGTGTAGTTGACTGAGTGGTGGATAGTTTGTGTCCCCCCCTGGGGTTTTTATTTAGTTATTACTGTTATGGTGCCCTGCCCCCTTGGGGTGATAGGTTGAGTGGGGCCCTCTCTATCCCTCTTTGTCTTCTTTAGATAAATGTAATATCCTGAATATACTGTAGTGACAAGCACGTGTGGGTTTGGATCCCATCCTCGTCGCCAAAAATTGTAAGAAAGCTACTGCACACCGAACAAAGAAAAGAAAGCTTTATTGCAGGGAATCTGACCCCAGCAGATTACCACGAAGTACAACACACCCGGCTGCTACACATTCCCTACTCTGCCCTCCAATATTCCATATGCAGTCCTTTTATCCACGTTCTGTGTTGACATCAGTCCCTGACTAGACACGTTCTTTCCTATTTGCATGACGACATAAGTGAGACAAGATTAGGTAAAATGGAGTGCATTTCTTCACTGGATGGGTCCATTTAAGCCTGTATTGTATCTCAGTGTAACCCATAATGTATTTCATTAACCTCAAGCCTCAACTGAGAGTTACAGATCAATACACCTGTACACACATTCCTGCCCCAGAAGCTACCCTGTGTGTGTGAGTGCACAATCGACAGTCCCATCTGTCCAAGCCTAAAATAAACCAGTTAGGAAAAGGAGAGGGATCTTTCTCCACACCAGCCCCAAGTGTCTGCCCCTAACTTTAATCTTAGTGCTCTTGTCCTTCAGGCAAGCTCAGGGCATTGCTTTGTTCACTAAGGACAAGAGAGTAGCATAACCAGAGGGCACTGAAGCACCAGCAGGTGGGTTTGTGCGTGCAACGGATCACATCACCAAATCTAAACATAAAAATGCACAGGGCAAAGACTAGTGTCTACTAGTGGGCAGTGTGAGGAGCTAGAGGCTGGCACAGGTGGGTAATGTAGGGAGTTGGCAGCAGTGGGCACTGTGAACAATTGGCACCTGGCAATGTGAGGAGCAATACTGCTAGTGTGAGAAATGCGCCTTAATGGCAGTGTGAAAAGTGGGCAATGGTGGGTGGTGTGAGGAGCTGGCACTGGTAGCATAAGGAAGGGGCTTCAAAGAGCAATATGTGAAGCAGGCATCAATAGACAGTGTGAAGACCTGGCACTAGCAGGCACTGTCAGGAGTAGGCAGTAGTGGGCAGTATGACAAGCTGGTACTGGTTGGTAGCATGTAGATCTGTCACGGTGACAGTGTGAGGATTTGGCACTGTAGGTAGTGTACAGAGCTGGCACAGGCAAATACTGTGAGCAGTGTGACCTGTGGGCACTGCAAGAAACTGGCACCAGCTGGCAATGTGAGAAGCTGGCTCCTACTGGCAGTGTGAGGACCTTGTACTGGCAGGCAACGTCAGGAGCTGGCACAGGTGAGCAGTCTGTGGTACTTGCACTTGTGGAAAGTGACAGGCATTCGTAGTGGCAAGCATGGTGGGGAGCTGCCACTTAAGAGTCTTATGAGGGGTTAGCACTGATCGACTGTATATGTAATAGACACTGTAAGGCAATGTGAGGAGTTGCCACTTAAAGGCCCTCTAAGGATTTAGCACTCGTAGGCAGGGTAAGAAGTTGGTGCATGTGGTGTTAAAGGCTGGTCCCAGTGGGTGGTGGGAGAAGCTAGCAGTATTGGATAGTGGGCACGCTCTCAATGGTGGGCTGGGTAAGGAGCTATCACTGGTGGCAAGGGGTTTACACTGGTGAGTAATGTGGAGAGTTGGCACTGACATGCAGTGTGAGAAGCTAGCAGTGGTGATAGTGTGAGAAGCAGACATTGTTTCACGGGGGAGCTGACACAAGTTGACAGTGTGATGAAACCTAGCAAACTGGCAAGTGTGATGCATTGGCATTGGTGGTCAGAGGGAGGATCTGCCACTGGTGTGTAAGATGTCAGCAGGGGGCGTAACACAGGACCCTGCAGTCCTTCTGGTGGGGGGGGGGGGTAATCTTTCAAAAGCCCCATTCACCCCAAAACCAATGAATATCTGTGAGATATTGGAGACCCTGTAGCCCCTCATCATATTCTTCAGGGGGCTCCATCATTTTGCGTTATCACCACTGGCTGCCAGTGCATAATGCTCTCAATTCAGCACTTTTCATAAACACCAGCCCTACAGCCTAAATGGACATACGCGCAAAAAGTGATTCATTACGCAGCACGTGCGGCACAAGAAAATGTAGAGCTCTTGGAAGATGGCGTGCTGGTTCACACTCAGCCCTTCATGGGATGCGTGAGGACCCGCAGGATGGGCCGAACATTGGCTGCTTAGCTCCACAATTTCAAGAACGTGTCTGTCCCAACGAGCATGTGAACTGACCCAGGTCAGTCACTCATCTGCTGCTGCTTTTTTCAAGTCTGAAGTTAACCATGATATTTTGATTTTATATTTTTTCTTTAAAAATGAGAAATATGCCCACAAAGTACTTCTCCTCAGTGCTAGGGACTACTCTAGCGAAGTGTACTTTTTGAGACTCCCAAAAATACTGTTTTTAGCCATTTTGTTCTCATATTGTCGAAAGCCAGGAAGTCCCACAACAATAAAGGTCCGCAAAAAAAACCACACATGGAAAAACTCAACAATCATTGGCAGAATCAAAATGCTAGCAGCCAACGCCGGACTCAGTGGCTTTGTCACTGTTTGTATTTTGTCCCTAGCATTCCAGTTATTAGTACTGCTACATCCGTGAAGGGAAGTGCAAAACTGAAATGGCCAGTCTGGACGAGACCTGCACGCCACCTGGTTAACCTGAGGTCGCTGTACTGTCACCAAATTGTGGTGACTTGAGCAAAAGTCCGTTGGGTAATCTGCCTAAATCGGGATAACGCTTAAAATGGTGAATGCACAAGCGCTTCGTAAAAACGCGCCTGGAATGGCCCATCCTTACCTGCCACCTGTAGTTTCTCGGCGCGGCCGGGCAGTGCCTCCTCCTTCATGGGCAGGACGGTCTTGCTGGGCATGTTTGCGGTTTAGGGCGCGTGGGTTGTCTTCTGGACGCTAGGAGGAACGTGTTAGACTCACCGCCTCGGTGGAAATGGGCACCGCGTGCTTTTATACCTGGTTCCACACATCACTCAATCACCGCAGAGGGCGGACCCCGCACAGTCCGCCCTGGAGGAACGCGAGGGTAAGGGGAGATCGGGCCAGGAGCTGGCCTTGGCTGGGACCAGAAGGCCTACACCTAGCCGAGATGGGTGACATGCACGGCCCCTCCCCCGCTGGTACAGCGCCCAGAGCAGCGTAAGTGCTGCTGACAGGGGGTCAAAGCTCAGCCGAAGGCGTTTCGTCTTAAGGGCCGACATTCTTGTTTATTCCTTCGGACTTTGCCACTCTTGCACCCCTTGGCATGCTTGCCCCACAGCGCATGCACCTCTGTACTGAGCTGCTCGCTGGTAAATGGTACATAGTGCATTAAATTAGCTTATGCACAGCAAAAGCACTATTAACATTTGTTCAGCGTCCGCTCCCTTTAGTGTGGACTCGTAGTGCTTTCTTTCGTAGGGCGCACTTTTTGAAGGGTTTTTGTGACTTCCTTCAGTTTTTTTTGTTTGCAGTTTTATATACCGCAAACTCGGCCCAATGGCACTGGTCAGATTATTTTTTTAGATTGAGGGAAATTAAGTTATTTCACCGGAACATCTCCCCTTTCTGTGCACCAGTGGTGTATGGAGAAGTGGTTGTGTGTGGTTAGTGGAGTTTTTTTAAGAGTCTGGTTTAGTAAAGGCTGGTGTTGGTTAATGTGAAACTGGAATGCATGTGCTCCTGCTAAAGTCCTTTCAGTTGTGTTATGTGTGTTGATGGCTGCATGGCTTTGCAGCTTTTCCCTGAACTGGAATGGTGCTTGTTCAGAGCGTGGCCTGCGCAGGTTGTTTTCCAGATTGAATCACTGGCAAGGTAAAACACTCTAATGCAATGTTCTAGTCATTAAGGCTGTGGTTCGATTAAGCTACATTTTATCTGAAAGATTCGAAAATACATGTTTGCATGGGTGATTCCGCTGAGTTTGCTAGCTACATGAACTTGATGGCAAGTTATGCATAAGCGATTGTCGAGGATTGCGTTTGGTGTGATTTAGGAGATCTGTCCAATGTGCTGTGTGTTCTGTTGGAGGTTAGTGCGCGTTGTGTCAAGTGCTCTTGTGAGTCCGGTGATAGCCATTTATATGGCATTGATGTTGCCTGTCTGCAAGGTGGTCTGTCAAATACAGTTTTGGGGGGGAAATACATTCAGAGGCAACCCTAGTGTTTCTAACCTGGACTCCACTGACTTTTAAGGGGGCTGTAACAACAATGCCATCAAGTGTAACAGCCAGCACCTCCCAGGCAGGCCCTGATTCCATTATTGGGACAGCACTTCCACATCTCAGCAGGATGATTATGCTATTAACCCTTTCAGTGCCAAGTTGTTTGCGAAGTCCAGGAACAAGTCTTTCTTTCTGTCTTCCTTGGCTCTTCTGTCTTGTAGTGTCTACAGATAAACCTGTAGTTTTTAGGTCTATCATGGTGTTGAAAGTCTTAGGGGAATATTTACAAGCCCCCAGCGCCACCTTGCGCTGCCCTAGTATAATTTGTTTTACGCTTACATTGCGCTAAGGAGGCCTTTCTCCCACGCCATATTTACAGTTGCGCAATGCTTGCATTGCACCACTTTGTAAACCCTTGCACCACATTCTGACTGCACCAGGCATAATGTATGCAAGGGGGGCAAAAAAATGGTGTAGTGAAATTTACAACATTTCACTGCACCATTTGTTCCGTCATTTTAATACCTGCTCAGAGCAGGAGTTAAAATGATGCACCCATTTTAACCAATAGGCCTCACTTTGCTTTGCTGCACTAGCATCAACATTTTTGATGCTAGTGCAGCAAAGCATCACAATAGGGTCAAAGCTTTTGGCGCTATTGTCCTAACGACCACCATGGTGTGCCGTATTGTAAATACGGCACAATCATGGTGTAATTATGTGGGGCAGGGGCAACAAAGGAAAAGTGCCACTTTCTTGTAAATGTGTCCTTAATTGTGTATCATACTAATATTGAAAGCTGGAGTTTATTTTCATTGGGCTTTAGGTCAGTCCATTGCTTTTCATTTGTTGACTTGTCAGTCTCATTTGCTGGCTTCCTATTTAATTACCTTTTCTCTGATTCTTGTATTTGCCCCTACTCTAAAGGATAGCTTCTTTACCGTTACCAAACTTTTGAATGGACAACTTGTATCCTTCCTCTACTTGAGATCGGGGAACTTTTTTTTAAGTCTGAGGTTTTGTAGTGCAGATGTCTGACCTATTGATAGCAATATACATAGAACTGGTTTGGGTCTGCCCCCTTTAACCACTGGCTTTTTTCAACTAGACTGTTTCAGTAATTGATTGGAGACTTTGTCACTCGTGTTTTGGTTCTGCTCGGTGGAGTATTTCTTTCTCACCTAGTGCTATTGTCTGTTTAGGTGTATCCTTCCATTTCTACTCCAGTGCTTCTATTGAAGTGGAAGAGAGACTACTTTACAACTACAGCCCTCTCTGTTCACTCCTACTGGCTTGCTCTTGAGTGTCTCACTCTGATGTAATAACACTGCATTCCTTATCACAATAAACCCATATCTGTTGACTTTGTCAATGCCTGTTTGTTTTGCTTTCAGCAATGCATTGGAGAGCTTGCTTGTGTGTTTTTTTACTCGCTTGTCCTGTGTCTGCTTTGACCCTCACATACCTGACTCCTGTACAAACTCTATGTTGCTTTCCTCCAGCTCCTCTATTGCTCCTCCTGATAGGGCTCCCTCCCCCATGTAATCCTCTCCCACCTCCACCATATTTCTCCTGCCCTCATTTTTGTAGCTCTATATTGATCGGAGGTGTTCAATTAATTTCCCACCCTCTTTCCTCCATTATTCCCCCAACCTCCCAACATGTTTTTTCACATTTCTACTTTTTTGGATGGCCCAAAGCTGCAATTTGCTACCAGGCCTCTCTTATTTTCAATATTGTGGCTTTGTGCACTTTCTAATATTGTTTAATGTTCTGCTCCAAGAAGGGCATCCACCATCTTCGAACAATAAGTAAAAAAAGGCATCTGCAGCATCAAGATGCATAGATGCACCGAGGTGATGTCACACGTAGGTCTATTTGTAAAGCCAAAATGTCAGCTAAACCCTTTCAAAGGTGCGACCTACTGACTTTGATACAGTTTGTTTATGTGGCATCGGTGCCACTCACAGCTGCAGACTGCATGTGCATATTGGTCAACAAGAAAATTAAGCTTCTCTTTCACTTTTCTATGCAAACATCATGATTTTGTGTTCTGGCCCTGTGAAATGTTTAAAGTTTAACATAACTTTTGTGGATCCCTCCATCCGAGTTCCAAAGTAGTGGGTGAGCAAATCAGAAAAGTTTCAGAGAACAAATTGCACACCTGTACCACTTATTGTACTGTGTTAACATTGGTACCGCATGGTGCTGCCTATGGTCTTGCTCTATAGCCTCTGTTGGCATTGTCTGATTAGTTTGAGGTCCAAGCTCCTGCACCGTCCAATTGTGTTTTTTAGGGTTGAGTGCACAAAGCACTCTGTCCCTGTTGTTAGCTTTGTACGGGCTTGTAACCACACCCATCAGTTTGGTTGGTTTGTGGGCTTGCCTTTTAAAATTTGCTTGACTTGATTAGTGAAAGATATGCATCTGTCATGCCTTTTCCGGTGTTTAGCCCTCCTCGAGTGCACCAGCTCAATGTTTTCCGTTTGGGTACTGGACTACTTTTTCCATTTATTTCATAGGCAGAGCGATCTCGCTGGGCAGTAGTCCTGCGTTTTGCATGACATTGACCCTGTTACATAGATAATTGTACTTTTGCCAGTTTCATGGATAATTGCACTTTTGCCGTTACATGAATAATTGCAGTTTTGCCCATACATTTCACTGCAAACAAATTTCTGTTTCCTTTTCTGGCTCCTTCACGCTAATAGTGACCGTCGGCTCGCTTATGTGAAACTGTTTTACTTTTCTTTTCAGTTTATGTGGCAAGAAAAGTCCAGTTAGGAGTTTACAATGCTAATAGCTCTAACTCAAGCAAACACGAGACCCATTGCATTGCAAATGCTTGTTCTTTTTGCAGTTTTATACAACACAAACTCGATCCGAAGGTATTGGAGATCTTTACATGAGCACCAGTTACATTACACAAGAACATATTCATGTTTAGGGAGATTAAGGCGGTGATTCTAACCGCGGCGGGCGGCGGTCGCCGCCCGCCATGCGGTTACCGCCAAATGACCGCACCGCGGTCACAAGACACCAAAAGACGCCAAAAGGCCGCCCGCCAGCACAGCGGGAAAGACACAGCAACGATGAAGCCGGCTCCGAATGGAGCCGGCGGAGTTGCTGGAGTGCGACGGGTGCAGTAGCACCCGTCGCGAATTTCAGTGTCTGCTAGGCAGACACTGAAATTCTTTTTGGGGCCCTCTTACGGGGGCATTGGCATGGGCACTGCAGGGGCCCCCAGGGGCCCCGCGGCACCCCCTACCGCCATCCTGTTCCTGGCGGGAGACCCGCCAGGAACAGGATGGCGGTAGGGGGTGTCAGAATCCCCATGGCGGCGGAGCGCGCTCCGCCGCCATGGAGGATTCTCAAGGGCAGCGGAAAGTCGGCGGTACACCGCCGACTTTCCGTTTCTGGCCGCGGCTGAACCGCCGCGGTCAGAATGCCCAGCGGTGCACCGCCAGCCTGTTGGCGGTGCTACCGCGGTCATTCGCCCTGGCGGTTTTTACCGCCAGGGTTAGAATGACCACCTAAGTGATTTGCCCAGAGTCACAGGATGTTGAGCCGATGCAGAGACTCGAGCCTGGATCCCCATATCCAAAGCCGGCAGCTCTGGCCAGAGCTTGTTTGTCATTTTGTTTGGTCTGGTATAAGCTGGAGCATGCACTAAAGGTTGTGTTGTTCTGGTTTGCTGTGTTGTGCGAGAGGTTCTGAAAGGGACCCACAAAAGTTGCTGTGATGTGATGTTGCAGTCTTGTAACCTACTGTGTGGAAGAGAAAAAGGAGGAAAGAGTTGTTTGTTCATAAATGATATACAAACCTCCGCTGGTTCAATCCTTGGGGATGTTGAAGCGTTCTGTTGGCTTGAGGTCAAGGCCTGTATTTGCAAGCATAGTTGTCCTGTCTCATATGTTTCAGATTAGGTGCAAGCTATGGTTCGGCTGTGCAGTTCTTTTTATGGTAAGGTGGAAGGTCCAGGATGAGAGTGCAGAACAGCATTATTATGTCAGAGTCATGCTGAGCGAGTTACTAAAAGCAACAAAAAAAAACAAAAAATCAAAACAACTCGTAATATAGAGATTGTGTGGAAATTGTAGGACCAGAGATAGCCTGACTGCTTTCCGGGAATGCAGCAGTTGCAATCTTCAAAGCTTAGCTGCTTGAATGTAAGTGCTGCTATCCATCAGACATTTTCTATGCCTGGGGCTCGTGACCAAAAGAACCACTTTTGAGTGGAGCTTCCTCTTAGGTTTGTAGTTCAGAGCATTTGTCGCTATAGAGGAGAACCAAACCTGTGATTATTCGGTAGGCGATGTAAAGCACCGCCTGGCTTCTGGGAGCCAACACAGTGCTTGTAAATGCAGTGATATTGGTTTTGTCCAACGGGTAAAGGTGCAGAAGTGTTCTGGATCCCCTGGAGGCAACGAAGGTTCCCCAGGAAGATGCTGGTGGCACAGTCTAGTCTGAAAAGATTGTGGGCAGTGATTACTAGGTCTGCTAAAAGGACTTCAGTAATGGAAATATGTGTCTTCGGATCCTCTGAGGAAGAAATGAAGATTTTGCGATTATCCGGAGAAATTAGCCAGAGTTGGGTACCCACAATGACCGCAGATGTTCAGACCCTAAGTTACCATCACCAGGGTGACGCTGATAGTCTTCAAACTCACTCTGCAAATTGGCCCTCTTTTGTATGGAAGAATCCTAGGCTGGACACAAGCAATGGTTCTCGCAGCCTCTAGTGAACGACTATGCACTCACAATAGACCATGAGTAGCATAATGGGTGCTACATGCTGAATCATCCCTTCCTGGCTTAATATTTTAGCAAGGGCACAACCCAAGCAGCAGACCTCTCCACAAAGAGAACCAACTGACCCTCTGGCTCTTTTTCTGTCTTATGGATAATGGCCACCCTGGGGAATGGAAGAACCAATGAAATCCTTCTCCAGCTGCGTCTCTCATTGCAGCTCACCTCCTTCACGATGTCCCCTCAGCAGAGCTCACCTGGTGTGAGCTGCATCCCAGTATGGCTGCAGAGCATAAGCGCAAACAGACTGCGCTTGCGCTGTGCATCCCATAACTGTGCTGCAGCGTGCACCGGAGTACAGGAGGCAGCTGCTGAAGAAAAGAAGACTCTACACCATCGGACGATGAGGAGAGGAGGACCCCCGGGAAGACCCAGGTAAGTCCTTGTCTCTTTCTTTTGTTGTCGTTGTTTGTGCACACTGGTGCACAAACAAGGGCTGAAACAGCCCTGGCCTGAATTCAGGCCAGGGCCGTAGGCAGTGAAAGCTGCAGTTTCAGGCCTCTTGGGAAAGGCCGGTGCACAAGAGGCCTGAAACAACAGTTTTCACTGCCTACGACCCTCTTGAATTTGCCTGATCTCGGAAATGCTAAGCAGGGTCAGGCCTGGCTGACTAGTTTTTTTCAACTCCATGGAATTCCACTGAGCCATACTCCGTTTACTCTGCCCCGGCCTAATTGTATGCTGCCTGTGTGAGTAGCAGTGTAACCAGTGGCATGATTCGCTAGAGAAGCAATGGACAAAAGATGTCCATTAGAAGCATTATTTCATGATGTCTTGATCAAACATTTTTCTCCTGCAGGCTAATCCTGTTGAATTATGAGAGGATTCTCTTCATTTAGATGGCTACAATGTCAGAAGAAAAAGCGAAAATAACCCACCTCCTACAAAGGTTCCGACAAGAATCCTGAAAAAGATAATCAGCGTTGAACATGAAATATATACACATACATAGAAACTAAACTATTTCAAATAATGTATAGAATTATTTTAATATTAATCACTAATATCTATATATGCAAGAGTGCTCTAAGGACAAAATAGAAAACTCTCTCTCTACAATCATTCATACCTAAGTATACCACACACATACATCAATAAAAAATAGATAACATAGAAAAATTGCTTAGTCAGTACTTACATCATCAAGATGTTCCACTAGAGAGGGCACTATTGTCCATCATATACTTTGTATATAAGATAAACTGAATATAACTAAATGCCATCCAATGACCAGAATACATCTCCAATTCCAACTAATCCTTGAAGATTTATTTTATTGTTTCCTCTATGTGTAGTCTTTTGCTGTATAAATTGTAGAAATCTTGTACATCAAATTCACAGTCCCGGAACTTCCAAACACCTCCTAGTGAGATAACGTGCTGACGTACGTTTTGGTATAATCTGGCCAGCAGGTCACACACCCTCTTCAGGGCACAAATATATTCCAAAGTTAGTTAAAATGTACAGAAAGAGAGGTCCCATCCATAAAGTTAATCTCTATATGAATTAATAAAGGAAAAATAATGAATAAACTGCTCAGTCCAAAGTCTGATTTGTGCAAATACATCACACACCCAGTATTTAGATTAGATACACCAAGATAAAATAAAAATAAAAAGACATAAAAAAATCCTCTATCATCTGTGTTATTAGTTAATAATACATGTGTCCTATAGAGATATGCATGCAACATCCTGAAGTGAATCTCCCAATTAGGCGACTAAATAGAGCTAATAAAGAGACAGATGGAAAACCCAAAATGATCCCAAAAAATGCAAATTGTACTACTAGAAATAAAAATAAACATAGAGAGAACCAATAGGGAAGACTATGAGAGCTCACCTACTAATATCAACCCATCTCATACTTATTATGCAGAACAGGGCACAGCATGTGGCCTACATCAATTGTACTGTATGTATAAGATACATCAAGAATAGTGTAGACTCTAAAAGGAACGAAGTCAAACAGGGTGAACTTTAGACAGGGGGCTTTTTAATTTATTGTCTCTAATAATATGAAGATATGTTATGAAAAACTTTCTACCCCCAGTAAGACCTAGATGTGCTAGGAAAGCAGTCAAAAAAACAAAAAATGTTAGGTTAACATTCCAAGAGATGCCCATGATGTTCTCATTAAATATAGCCTAACTTTACTAATGTGTCATAGTGAAAGAAGTCATTGACCATAACTACAGTATAGTAAATTAACATATGCTTACAAATAACAACATCCAAAAAACATATGTATATAATCAAGCGTCTATAGTCTCACAAGAATTCTGCACTATGCTCAAACTCATCCAACCATGTTTAACAAGCTGTACTCACTGTTCCTACACGTGCTGCAAACAATGGGAATCGCGTAACTAGTCAAGGCGGTCGCCCCTTATGAATACAGATAACCGATGGTCCCTTTTGAAGAAATGCGTGGTCTGTAATCTCCCACAACCTCTAGCTAAGGTAGCAAACGAGTTCTTGCTGCACCCGGTATCACGTAAATACGTGCACCCGGTCAGCGCAATAGACAGCGGTCTATTCCATCCAAACAGATAAAAAACGTCAAAATATGGCTGCCATGTTGCAATTGAGTGTAGAGCCAGTTCTATCTATACCACTATAAGCAAAGAGTGTAATTAGAGCTTAAGCCTCAGAGTACCTATATTCTACACAAAAAAACATATAGTACAGATATACTACTACAGGAATGTCCAAATAATTATAAAGATGAATAATCGACTATATAACATACCTACTTAAAAAACAGTCCTAGTACCTGAGAACTATAGGTACGATCATCTAACCCATAATTCAACCAGCATCTACAAAAATAACCTGCCTATAGAGACAACCATGGTAAAAATACTCATAAAATGTCTGGGTAGAAAAAGGGTCAAAGAGAAGTGGAAACGCAACCCCAAAAAATTGGTATGTTCCCACTATCTGAGATCAAAATATTGTATTGAGAAGGGGTGAAAAACAACCACAATGAAATTTATCACTGCCTACACAAAATCACCTCAAAGGAGATGAGTCAGTGACTAGAAATTCTAATAAAACTGCATCTAAAATACACTTTCCCAAGGATTTCTACCATTCAGACCCCTCTCCACTGTATTCAAGTAAAAAATCCAAAAGACCTCACGTTTCCTTCTATATGCATCTGAATCAGTACATTTTAGCAGGTCAGTTTTTTCCAAAATGGTCCATTTGAGGTCACTCTCTGTATGTTGCTGTTCACTGCAATGAAACTCAAGTGTGGCTTGGAATCTAAGATTCCTTATAGCTGGTTTATGTTCGCTTAATCTAGTTCTAAACTCTCTTCCTCTTTCCCCCACATAGCCTAAATTGCAAGGACAGAAAATGCAGAAAATTACATTACTGCTTTTACAATTGGTCATGGTTTTCAGACTAATGTCTCTGTTATTATATACCAAATGATCAGATACTACAGCCTGTGAGTGAACAAGCATTACACTGTCCACATCTATGATTTCCTAAGATAGGATTAGTTCCAGTTATACTTTTCTTAATATATGTACTTTCCAAGGGAAACCTAGCTTTAAACAATTTGTCTTTTAGATTGGAATTTCTCTTGTATTTGAACAGTGGAAGAGGAAGATAATCATTCCCTTCATTGCTGTTCAATAAATTCCATTGTGTATTAATTATTCCTCTGTTTTCATTATTAATATTGGAATGCTTGATCTCACACACACTAACCTTTGTTGTTCCTTCTTCTGTCTTCCTTCAAACATGGTCTCTCGTTGTACTACTTGGCTCTCTTATATGCGTATCTAATCAATCTTCTAGGATATCCTCTCGGGAGGAATTTCTCTTTTAGATAATTAAAATGTTTGTCATATTCAGTTATCTCACTGCAGTTCCTCTTAATCCTTAAAAACTGGCTAGATGGAATACTTTGGCGTTGGCATCTCGGGTGGTAACTCTCAAAATATAGTAAAGTAGTGCGAGCTGTAGGCTTAGTATACAAAGACACCTGTTGCTGTCCTTGATCTCCATATATGAGAATATCCAAAAATTCCACCTGCTGGTTACTGATATTAGGAGTAAATTTCAAATTATCATCCCACAGATTAAGCCATTCAACGAACTCCTGTAAGGCATCTCTATCTCCTTCCCACATAAAGAAAATATCATCTATATAGCGTGCCCAATGTTTAACATTTTCAAAAAAAGGCGCAACCTCAGCGTAGATGAATCTCTTTTCGAAAAGTCCCATGAAAATGTTCGCCACACTAGGGGCACAGGCTGCTCCCATGCTGACCCCTTTTATTTGTTTAAATATATTTCCATCAAATTCAAAATAGTTTTCCCATAACACAATCTTTAAGCAGCTAAGGATTAAATTAATAGGCATCTGAGAGGTTGTTTCCCTGAGTACTTTCTCAACAGCTTTATAGGCACCATCTTGTGGGATATTGGTATATAAAGCCTCAATGTCCAAGGTGACTAGTTGGTGTTTATTAGGGTCAAAAGGTAAACCTTCCACTACTATGGAAATCATATGTGACGTGTCTTTAATGTACGATGGAAACTCGTGAACTAAAGGTTTTAAGAAAGTATCAATGTATTTAGATAAAGGCTCGGTGGCTGAGCCTATAGTGGACACAATGGGCATTAAAGGAGACTCTTCATTCTTTTTATGAGTCTTAGGTACTCCATATATAGTTCGATGTTTAAGATTCCCACCTGTAAGGAAATTGAACTCACTTCTAGAGATATAACCATTTTGTATACCTTCTTCACAGAGGGCTTTAATTCCAGAATTAATCTGCATGGATGGATTACCTCGAATTTTACTTAAGTGATCCTCAATGGCCAGCATAGTTTTCATCTTATGTTTGTATCTTTCAGTATCCATAACAACTATACCTCCACCTTTATCACAAGGATTAATGGTGTTTAGCCTATTCTGTTGAAGCTCTCTTAAAGTGGTCTGTTGTACTATTGTAAGATTAGAAGAAGGAGGGGAAACAACTCTTAAAGCCTTATTGATTTTACTCATAACTATTTTTTCAAAAATGGCTGCTTCTGGACCAACTGTGTCCAGACCAGGAATAAAAGTGGATTTAGGTCTAAGGCCTGAAATGATATTGTCCAGTTGAACTTCTCTATTAGAGAAGAATTTGTTTAGCCTGATCTTACTAAAAAAGGCTTGAATATCTTTGACAAGTTCAAATTTGTTAACCCTCTGACTAGGAACAAACAAGAGACCTTTCTTTAAGAGATCCATAGCTGACTGTGATAAATTGTGCAAATTAAAGACAGGTAGAGCTTTTGAAACATCTATGCTTTCCAATACTGATGTTTTCGTGTCTGCAGATACTGATGGAACTGATCCGACTGATAATAAGGCCTCCCTCTGCCTCTGTTCTGTTGTCTTCTCAGGGAGCTGTTCCTGCCTCTTCAATAGTCTAAAAAAGAATTTGCATCCCACATATTCTGTGATCTTACTTCCCTCGGGAAGTCATGTCTATTGGAACCAACCTCACCATCAGATTCAGAGGTATCTGAGAAAGTACCTCTCCTTACTCGTGAGGAATTTGGAGTGAAGCTGGCCTCTCTGGATAGCTCTTCTGAATAGAAATCTACACGAAGGTAAGGATATACTCTTTCTTGTGAAAAGATTCTTAGATCTTTTTTAAGTTTGTATATTTTCCTTTTGAGCAAATACTCATGATATGCCTCTGTTTTTTCAATGACCCCTTCAATTTTCTCTTTGCATCCTCTACCGTATCTGTCTGTTTGATTTTATTTTCAAGTTGGCTGATCTCTTTTTCCAAAATAGTTATCATTTCTTTAGCTGTTTCTATGATTAATATAATCCAGTCTCTAGAACAACGGTTGGCAATTAATGTCAACACCATGATGCACTGGCTATCTCAAGTGAGAGGATTTCCCTTACAATTTGTGATTGACATGCGGCATTTCTAAGACAGACAGTAGAATGCTTACTGCGTCTTCCATCAATCTGGTCATGTACGTGTTTATACCAAGAGAGGGGGACTGATGCTGATAAGGGTGGCAGAAGCCAGCAAAATAGTGCTGTGAGTGATGCTGAAGCTTCTGGTGATGTTGCAGCTCGTGAGCACCAAGTTCTACCTCCTTCCAGACTGGATGCTGGCTCATGCTAACATAATAGCAGTGGGGCTAGCGACTGAAGCGAAGTGGAGAGAAACTATTAGGCCGTAGTGAGTTGAAGCACCTGCGTGCTACTAGAGGTCATGATTACCTGGTGATCCAACAACTGCTTCCTCCCAGACTCGTTACTGGCTTCTGCCACACCAGTCTGATGTATACAAAAAAGTGATGGATGGAATCCTTGAATTCATCTCAACCGCTGGTAATCACTCAGCCCACATCCCAGTCCATTGCTATTTTGCACACCATGCTGCCTCAGTTGGGACCCTGCATATGCAATTCAGTCTTGACCCTACTCCAAAAGGAACAGTCAAGACCAAACTACCAGGCCAGATCCTCCCTTCCCTGGAAGACAAGCAATGCAGGACCAGTTTTGCGCTAGTGCTAGACCTGGCATCATTAGGGTGGTCTTACCCCAGACGTTTTGCCTTTTACCTCCTGTTTTGCTGCTGTATCCTTTTGTTGGCCTTAGGACTCTGAACACTTTACCACTGCTAACAAGTGCTAAAGTGCATGTGCTTCTCCCCTAAACATGGTAAAATTGGTGTATCCACAATTGGTATATTTAATTCACATGTAAATCCCTTGTGAGGTTGTATACCTTATAACCAGGGCCTTTAAACTTAATGCTACTAGTGGGATTGAAACCCCGATTGTGCCACCCGCTTACATAGCCCTGTACACCTGTCTCGGGCCTGGCACCACAGAGCTTTTGTGTGCAGTTTCACTGCCACTCTGACTTGACAATTAAAACCTCTGGTCAAGCCTTAAAGGCCCCCTTGCTTACATATAAGTCACTTCTAAATTGCCAGGCGCGCTGCATGTGCAGCGCCCCGAGCGACCAGTCCCTTTAATTGGTGGAGCACGAAGCCCTTAATGCTGCGCGCTGCACCACAAATGACTGCTTGTTGTTCCAGAAGTCGGCTTTTGGTCTTTCTCTTACCTGCTGTCTAGGCATTCTCCGCGTCCTCTGCTCCTCATGGTACTGGTGTTAGGTTCATCCTTTTCCTGCATTTGGTCCATCATGCTTTATTTTCTCAAAATTTCAGTCGGAAGTCATTCCGCTCTAAAAGACAAAAAGAAAATACAACGTTGAAAAGCTAGAAACTCTTCAACCTTGGTAACATGCTTATGGCGCTTGTGAACTGTTTATAGAACCTACTTATCTGATGGATATCTGTTGGATCAGATGTTTTGAGTTATGTGTCCTTGCTGTTGAAAAGCCTGGAAGAAAGAAAGAAATAAGAAAAAGCTTTAGCATTAATGACTCTCAGTATCATTTGTTCAAAAACAAATATTTAAGATCATCTGTTCACTTTTGGAAAGGCCTTGGACATTAGTTTGGAACCTGAGTATAAACGATTCCACTAAGCATTTATATTTGTTTAGCATTTGATTATTTATGTTCATGTATTCTCTCATGTACTCAAGAATGAGATGATCTGTTTATTTATTTTATTCTGTTTTTGAGCAACTTACGTATTATTGAAAACAGAAATTCTACACAAACAAGAATACATATAGTTATGTGTGAGTGATACCAGGTCAAAATGTATATATAAAAATATATGTATATATGTTTGGTTACTAGGAGATTTTAATTGTAGTTCTTTGAAGGCACGTGTGGATATATCAGTGCACCTGATAGATGAAGGAAGGGACATTAGTTAATCTAAGAATCAGTTCTTCCTCCTAATAGTCTACTCCCATTTATGATTACTTAGTTCTAAAATATTGTTGTTTTATTTTGTAGAATCTATAAGAGACAAGGCAACTCAGAAGTCCCCAGGTGACATTCTGGTGAACGTCTGCTTCCGCCCCTTCGCCCCAGTGGGTCAGGCCGGATCTTTAACTTTTGTGGTCTTATTGACCAACAGGGAAGTCAGGAATCTTTGTCGTGCCCATTTGACTCCTGTAAAAAAAGTATTGGTAAGAGCCTGACATAAAGTAGGCCATAGGTAGACCATATGCCAGGGTGCCATGTAAGTGAAAGGCAGGGCAGGTAGTTTTAAGTTTTTCATGTCCTGGTAATGAAAAACTCCCAAAGTTGTTGTTCATTACTGTGAGGCCTGCCCCTCTAATAGGTCATCATTGGGAATTCCTTCTAATACTTATAAGATGTGATTTCTTATTTTACAGGAGTAGCTGCATCATGTTTAGTACCATTAGAATGCTAATAATAAATCCTCTCAATTCTTAAATGCAGATTTATTATTACTATTTTAGAAATGCCACTTTTAGAAAGTGGGCATTTCTCTGCTTTCACTGCCCTGTGTGCCTACAGCCTATCTCCAGTACACGTTTGGCTTGGGGTAGGGGACAGCTACACTTGTGCATTCCCTTCAGACACAGACAATAGAGGATTCTCAGCTGTATCTGCATTCACCTGCACAGTGATGGGTCTTCCCGTGGAGGAGGTTGGGGAGAGCTCCCACTTACATCTCAAATGGTAGTGGCCAGGGCCCTCACAAAGGGGCTGATTGCCTCCCACTGATAGTCTGTAGCCAAGGCTGGGCTGAAAAGGGGACATGTGCACTTCACAGAAACATTTTAAAGTCATCCCGCACATCAAAGGCATTTTTGACCTACTCAAATCAGTACTCTTTTGGACTCAAGGAAAGTCTGCTGGAGTAAAGACGCTGTGTGCCAGGATTGCCACTCTGCAAGTGTTCCCAGGGACTGCTGCTCTGCCCTGTTGTACTGCCTGCTGATTTCTGCCCTGCTCAAGGACTACAAAATGATCCCTAACTCCAGAATGTCTCCACGGCCCTTTGCCTTGCCTCCTGTTCTTCAAAAGGTCCCTGGGACATCAAAGACCTTGCCCCTTGCCCCTCTCTCATCAGCCATAGTGCATAAGCTTATCATGAACAATAAGCGTCTCTTTGCTGGAGTGCGCTGGACTGCTGTGTGCCTATGTAGAAACTAAATGCTAACTACAGAGGGATACATTCATAATCAATTTTCTAAACAATAGTACCACGATTTTTATTGGAGCATACGTATTTTTTATTTTACTCTGTTTGGCTTGATATAATACATAAAACAATAATCACAGGCACTGTACAGGAAAAATAATCAAAGCCGTTGCTATCCTTGGCATGTACAGCACAATAATAACACACAACTGAGTTGCTTGCAAACATAAGTTAAAATCAATTACTTTTCCACACAATTCCTTATAATACAATCTTTCCAAAAAGACAGCCAAATATGTACAGTCGAACTTGTTTGGTCCATCTGCATATTCTAAAGACCCTGTCGCCAGATGACCCCAATGTCTCACTCTCACTGTGGTTTGTGGCTGATGGTCTTTTTTATTTTTTATGATACCATGACTTTTAATTAAGGACTCCTTATAAAACTAGAAGATGTCGACGCCTGCTTGCCATGTGCCTTCCTGTAAACAGCGCGATATGAGCTCTTGAAGCCACGACCCGACCTGAGGAGAGGAAACCTCCTCCCCGCTGACCGACTAGAATTCCGCTGTCACCCCTCAGCATATTCGACCAAGGACCGCTTCGGGGAAGCACACTTGGCCAGGGGAAAAGGAGCAACATGCAGTGCACTTGGCGGTAGAAGCTGCCTTTCCGCAGATGCAGAGGGATTTGGGGGCCTGATTATCCTACGGGAGCATACTGCGAAGCTGGAAGCCATCACTTCACCGCATCCTGCGTGCCTTCTTTCTTCCTGCAGCGCCTGCATTGACACCAGAAGACGTGTGTCACTCATCAAGCTCCGGTGGCAGTAACGGCTACGGACTAGATGGCCTTTCTCTGCGCAGCACCCTCTCCCCGTACGGCTTACTGGCTGGGGCCTGGCATACCTGCAACCCGAAGCAGCATTCCTCTTCACTGGTTCCCCATTCAAACCAACTGCGCCCTGGAGCTAAACACAGCTGAAAATGTTACCGTAGTATTCCTAAGAAATGAGCAAGCATATCGCAATCCTTTCCGCATTACTTGAATTCCATAACTTACCTAAAGCACTGCAAAAGGATAATCATTCTTCTTATACCAATTGGATTTGTATCAATTTGGTGATATTTTTATCAGATAAAAACGACTTATTTTTCTAGACCCCTGTGGAGTCTTTTTGTGGTGTTATCTTTGGATTGCTGCATGTGAGTGTTGCACAAATACTTTACACATTGCTTTCTAAGTTAAGCCTGCCTGCTCTGTGCCAAGCTACTAGAGGTTAAGCACAGGTTAATTTAGATTGTGTACTCATCTTGCCCTGACTAGGATTGTGATCCCTACTTGGACAGAGTACATATCTCTGCCAACTAGAGACCCAATTTCTAACACCTGGTTCACCAGCCCAGTATAGTTTGGTTCCAGTGACACAGTGTACATGGGACCTACATCTGGCTTACCCGTTCTACTAAGGGTGACATACTGAAGGATAATACAAAAAAGTGATGGATGGAATGCCTGAAGTAACCTCATTCACTGGTAATCACTCTGCTTGGCAGTTCAGACTGGACTGTTCCTATTGGAGAAGGGTCAAGGTTGATTTGCATATGGCTGGGTCTAATCTGGTATGGCATGGTGGGCTAGAGAACGATGGGTTGGAACGCTGCCTTGAGTGATTGCCAGTAGTTAGACATACTGCAAGCATCCTCCCATCAACTTTTTTTGTGTTTGATGTACCAGTCTGATAGCAGCATGTCAGGCGTAAGACAACTGGTGGGTGGGTGCGAATGGGAGAGAAAGACTGTCCTACACAGGTGCTGCTACAGGTAGTGCGGTCCTCAGATCCTCTAGCCCCTGTAGCCATACTGCGGCAGTCCTTTTGCCATGGGTTAGTGGTAGAAGCCGGATGCTGGTGGGGAGAGGTGAGCTGGAGTGGTGGGGTGCCACAGGAGGTTATGAGTTCCCAGGTACTCCAGCCCTGGACTCCTCAGCAGTCATGAGCCAGCGAGAAGAGTGGAGCTAGCACACCCGGGTGCCACTACACTAAACGTTACTGGCTTGCACCACTGCCATCGCAGCTTGCAAGGCAGGAGGCAGCGGGGTAGGAGGCAGACATTCGTCTGGTGTAGAGAGAAGGAACGGTCAGTTGGGCGCCGGCACCTGAATAAGACAACAGCATATTACTGCCGTTTATAACAGAGGAATAAAAAAGGTGAGCCGGCCTTCGCCCGCGTAGTACTAAACAGGCTTTCTCCGGTGCTCGTTTGGCCACAAACGCTTGGAGCGCATGTTTTTTCAGCACCACAAGTTGCACTGGGGTCATTGTTCCGATGCTGCAATAAAGCCTTTTGCTTGGTTCACACTATACAAATACCACATACATACATACGAAACACCTAGAAATGCTCATGGAGCTACTTGCAGCGCAATAGTTACCTCCGAGCAGAGTGGAGCAAACGCAAAAGCTGCACCACTGAAAGTATTCGAGCTGAAATCAGTATCCCCGTTGTTGGACGCGTTTTGCAAAAACTAGCACCTATTTTTGCTGCTAGAGGCCAAGTACCGGAGAGGTAGACAAAGATAATTGAACTATGCAGTGGGTGGAATAAAAATGCATTCTACTCTAGAATGACCTGAAGCAGGAACCCTCACTTGACTTTTCTGTATGAATAATAACAATTGATTTTACCTCCTGCCATGGTGACATAATGTTCAATTTGTAACTATGCATTCTTGTTAAGGAACATATTGGCCTGTGTTCTTCTCAAGTTAAATCTCATAAATTTCTCCACATACCGCATGCTATGTTCGTTGAGCTATGCAGTCTTGCATCACTGCTTTTTTGGTGGTAATAATTTCTGCTACATGCATACCTTTCACAGGCACTTAGTTAATTTATGTGTGTTCAGAATGATCTTGGTTTCAGTGCAGTCTTCTATGTAAACATTTTAGGGTGCCATGAGAGTCTATGGCAATGGGTGCGCCGCCAGAGCCAATGGTTTTGGAGGCATTCACATTTTTAGGTGGGACCAGTTTACATTGACAAACTTGTTTTACTTTGTCAGTAATAAAATAAAAGTGCATCCCTGAAACAGTTTTACAGATATACTCATAATTCTCACAAACACTGCATAAAATCAGGTTTCCACACTTTAAAAAAAAAAGGTTCTTATAAATTAGTGCCAATACGTAAGGAGCAGGACTGATGGCGTCATATGCCAGTAATATAAAGGCTGTGCCTTTTATGTCACAACAAAGTGGATTGGATTTGCAATTGTGTCAATTTTAAATAAAGATATGAAACTTTTAAAAGAGAGAAATACGATATCTAAGTGGCTTAGCTTTCTATGCATCACACAAAGTTAAGTGACTGTCTTACTTTGTTTTGACCTTGGTAAAATCTTTTCTCCCAACAGACTTGGAGAATGGAAGTTAATAAAGCTTTCCTTTATTTTCCACGTTGCATATATATGTTGAAACACTTGTAAGGTTTAGCTCGTGAAGAATCTAAATCAAGCACGTCAGTAAATATCTGAAATGCTGCAGCCTCCCCTTGTACGCTCTTCTGTGCACCAGCAAGATAGCTACGCAGGGGAGTTCCCTGCTTGCATTTATTTGTGAAAATTGAAAACTACAGGAACAGAAGTCGTTTTAATGACTCTTCATGTTACCACTCAATTGCAACTTCACTTTTAAGAGAAAGTAATCAAATAGGAGGAACTATCGATCAGATGAACTAAACATGCAAATGGATAAATACGGGCAAAAGTGTTTAAAACAAATAAGGGGCTTATTTACAAGCCCCTTGCGCCATCGGTGTGTCACTTTTTGCCCTATAAAAAGGGACTCACAGGAGGCGCAAGGGGCTGGTAAATAAGCCCCTAAATTATTTAACTCCAAGTAGAAAGTGGATAGCTTTGTCAATGTAGTTCTAGCGGGACAATGTTCTTGTCTTCAAATGCTTTTCCTATATACTTCAATAAAAAAGGGACAAAGCTGACTTCTTCCCTAAAGGTAGGAGAGCTAAGGCGGGTTTTGGAGTATGGTAAGGGGGTGTTGCAACAAGCCTTGCTGATGACCCCAGGGACATGCCTTCATGAGAACTGCTATCATTGTGTCAGGCCTGCGCACTATTAGCAGCCAAGCCAACCAATCACCTGTGTTGTGCCAACTCACTGAAGCTGGCACCTCTAGCGTTGGGTTCACTCAACCCGTTAGCAAGCCCTGGCGGGAGAGCAACCGCTCGGACAGTCTATGCTGCTTAACTCCCTCAAAAGACAAAAATGCTGAGTCCAGCTGCTCTCTCTCCGCCAACCCTAAGTACTGAAGAGGAGGTCGCTAAACCCACTGATCAGACACAAACAGTGGCACAACGCACAACGATGTGGCACCACTCCAGTATGTGAAGAGGGGCCCCTGAGTCTCCCATATCTCACAGATATTCATTGACATTGGGGTGAATGGGACCCCTGAAGGATTGGGGGAAGGGGACTGTGCAGCAGGGACTTCAGGGCCTTGCATTGCACCTCTGGACACCAAAGCAACCGTGAGTGCCCCACTTTGATCAATTAGCAACAACATCAACACAAGTCAAAATGTGGGTATTAAAACTTTTCAGAAGTGTGGGATGAAATTGGGTGTAAAATTCGCCTGTAGGAAATTCCATTACCACACGCATTTCGCACTTGATTCTGAGTTCTTTGTCTCACAAAGGAGAGAAACATGTGATACTTATCTTTGCAACTGGTATTACTGTATGAGGTTCCCGTTACTACACTGCTTGGCTGCACAAACTCCTCCAAGTCTTACATGGAACAAATTCTACAGACAAAAACCTGGGACCATGTGCAATTTATGTGGAACCTGCGTGTTTAATATCTTATGAAGTTGTACACTTAATTGGGTTCTTTTCGCACCCTTCTCCCATGTTGTCCTCTGCCACCTCCTTACATTGTTCCTAAATGATCCTTAGGGGGCCCACTCCAAATTTTCACTTAGTGGAAGCCAACTGACCATTGTAACTGCAATGGTATTTTGGTGATACGATTAAAAAACGTGGCCGGATTATCTCCAAGTCTGAAAGAGTTTTTGGTAACATGGGTGATAAGGATACTTTTGCAGTGGAGGGAACAGCTGTCAGCTCCACCACCCCTCATTGTACCTTATCAGCACTTCTATGCATTTCTAGTATAAGATTTGCTTCTATACTCTACAGAGAGGTTCCTATTATTACCTAGTTTTTATGTGCTATGCCACCATAGCAACTCATACTCTTCTCCCTCATTTAACTGCCTCTGTGTCTCACGTACTGTGCCAACACCGCTCAGCCGCTGCATGGGGTTCTCAAACTAGGGTCTCCGATATACTCCTTGGTAACTTTCCTTCAGTTAGGAAGAATGCAATCTGAAGGCTTTGATCTTGCGATGGCAGGCCTAAGACAGCAAGTGATGCTTAGGCATGACACGGCTTGGCTGAGTACACAATCACTGAGGGTGTGTAACATGCTGTTTTTGGTTCTGTGTCAACTTTCACTTTGTCAGGTGGCACTTTTGCCTGGTGCTGTTCCCGAACGCTTCATCGAGTCTTGTCTGGTTGGTTGGACACATTGGGCTCCACACTGCTAAGATCACACTCTTCTCTTACCCCAGACATTTCAGCTGCATAGAGATTTATGTCTCTGCCTCCCAATCTTGGTGAACTTTTGAAGCTTTTCTCCACCTACTAGACACGTATTTGCATGACATCTCCCACAGACCTCCCAGGGTCTCTGCCCTACTATGTACTATTTCTCACCCCAAACAGTTGGGTAGTTTTGAGATTGTCATCTTCACCTTATGGCCTTTTTAACTCCGACGAATTCTTCAAATATTCAGCCGTCTGCTGTTGATGTTTCCTTCTGTGTCTATTCGTGCAGTTTTTTTGACCAACTAAGTGTGACGTTGTCATCATCCTCCCTGTAAATCAGACAGCATTGTTACTGCAGAACAAAACGATTTCGTAGCACTTTAATCAGGAATACTATTTATTATTTTAATTCATTTTGTTTATTCTTTATTTTAATTTATTATTTTCCCTCTTGGATTTCCTTACTATTAAGGAGGCAAACGGTGCATTACATCACTTAAGCAATGTAGTGCATCCTGTATTTTTTGTTAGGCTATAGGCCATCTTATAATGGCACGTTGCTATGGCAGCTGTGGAATGTTGCAAACCTTACCTAACATAATCTGTTGCACAATCTTGGTGCAGAAGGAAGGAAAATGATGAGAGCCTCCCATACCCAACAGTATATGTGGATTGCAGGGAACATGTGATGTATTCCAAGCCATCTTCAATTTGTTTTAATATAATCTGGTATGAATTCGATAACAGCGTTTGTTATAAGAATGAGGGGCCAGATGTAGGTAGGAAAAATTTAGCGAGTCGGAAATTGCTAAATGGCATGCAAGAAGAAAAAGCGACTTCAATTTGCGACTCGCAAATGAAGTCGCACCGCAGATTGCGAGTCCGCTGTTTGCAAGGTCGCTTTTTGCGACCGCGCTAAAAACGAACACGCAAATTGCGAGTGAGTGTCGCAAATTGCGACTGTGCTGGAAATTGAATGCAGGTGCAGCAGAACACTCTGGAAAACACTTCCTGGCTCCTGATGATGACATCGCAGCCAGGAAGTTTACAAATACACCTGGGAGGAGGGAGGACCACACCCATTTTCAACTGCTACACTGCAAACAGGAGGAAGAGCAGCTACCATGGCAGAGACACCAAGAAAGCGCAAATTGAAATTTGCAGAAAAAGAGCTGGAGGTGCTGACTGAGGAATGCTGTCAGCACCATGAACAACTGTTTGGTAGGGCAGCCTTCAGTGTGCCAGAGGTGGAGAAGAAAGGAATCTGGACTGAAATCCAGGACAAGGTGAACTCCATGGGTGTCAGCCACCGGAGTATTGAAAAGTTAAAGAAACAGTGGTATGACCTGCGCTCCCGGACCAAGGAGAGGGTGGCAGAGCGGCTCCGGGAGATGAGGGGCACTGGAGGGGGACCATCCACTGTACCACCACCCACACCCCTGGAGGAAAGAGTGGAGGAGACCTTGGAGCCAGAGGCAGTGTGCGGGATGGGAGAGCTGGACACTTCAGAGCCAGGATCATCAACCGATGAGTGCCATGAGACATGCTTGTTCACCCATATATGCCATACCCCCACCCACCTTGTACACAGCAGCATGCACAACCAAAATAGCTCCATTTCAGAGTAGCAACCACCTGCATGGTGCATTATGGGCAATGTAGTCAAGTAGGCAGTTGATAGGCAACAGTTTATTAGGAAGTTGATAACAGATGGTAGATACTGATAGTGTGTTCACTATGTCCCACAGGTCTCCCACACAACAGCACCTCCTGCCAAAGCGTCCAGGGGCCACAGGTCAGCCACCAGCCTGCAGAGGACTCGCAGGCGACGTGTAAATGTCCATCCAGTGCCGCAGGCTGATTCAGGGGACGCCTCCATGTCGGCCACCGAGACTGCACTCCTACGGGGTCAGCGCCTGCAGACACGGGAGATTAGGAGAATATCAGGGGCCATGCAGCGCATGGAGCAAAACCAGAACAGTGGCATGCAGCTGGTACACACAGAGCTGCAACAGCTCAGTACCCACGTCGGCAACCTTGCACTCTCAATGAGACAACTGGTGGCAGAACTCATAACAGAGAGAGAGGGTGCAAGGCGCCGTGACAGGCAGCTAATGCACCGGCTGGACCGAATGTCTGCCTCCATCGTCAGGCTGGCAGTGAACACCACTGGCCTTTCACGGCGCACGGTTAGCCTCCAGGTAGACATGGGCCACTTTTCCAGTGATGTGGCACGTGGACTGGGACGTCTCAGCCACGCCGTAGATATCATGGAGGCACGGCAGGTGGCTAGGGGTGCGGCTGACAGGCCGCAGGACAGCGAGGAGGGCTCCACCGTCAGCAGTGTCTCAGCCAGTGACACAAGGGTGTTGCGCAGTGGTAGCACAAGGCAGGGCACTGCTGACACACCAGGCACCAGCCATGCTGGCCGAGGCCGGCGTAGAGTGTGAGCTCCGCACTGTCCTGGAGTAGGGGCAGATGAGGTCAATGTGTTTCATGCCAGGTGGACTTTTACAGCCCCTGAACTGTAGTTAATGTATATAGTTTTTTTGGTGTACATTATTAAAATTTCTTGTTAGTTCCACTTCACACCTGGACTCTTTGTGTGTGACATTAGTGAGTGTGGTGACAGTTAGCACGTACCTTCCAAAGTATTGGTTTGCAATGTGGTCCCGTCTCAGTCTGCCTTGATTTGCAATGCTTCTATCCCCATGATGGCGATGTGGTAGCTCTTGCTCTTCATCCTCCGAATCTGGGTCTTCTGGGGTGAGCGGTAGCCCACGTCTGGTGGCAATGTTGTGCAGGATAGCGCATGCACCAACGATCTTGAAAGCTAGTATAGGGGTATACTGGAGGGCACCTCCACTTCTGTGGAGGCATCTGAATCGTGCCTTCAGCAGTCCAAAGGTCCTCTCTATGATATTTTGGGTCCTCCTATGTGCACTGTTGTATCGCCTCTCTTTCTCATTGCTGGGTGTTAAGTACGGGGTGAGTATCCATGGTCGTAGTGCATATGCACTGTCACCTGTTTGGCACAAAATGTACAATGTTAGCTGGGCATAGATGGTTTCCACATTGATCTGTGTGTATGTCTGCAAGGTGTATTCAGCTATACCTAGGATGTATCCGTCTCCAAACTCCCCACGTTCTAGGCGTTGGTGTATCCCACTGTGCCTGAAAATGTAGGAGTCATGTGTGCTCCCTGGAAATTTGGCAACCATGTCAGTGATAACATAATGGGCGTCACATACCACCTGGATGTTCAGTGAGTGGGTACACTTCCTGTTGCAGAACAGATATTCCAGATTTGCAGGAGGGCAGATTTGTATATGTGTCCCGTCCACACACCCTATGACATGGGGGAAGTTGGCAATCCTGTAGAATTCCAACTTGGTGCTGTTGATTTCTGCCTCATTCCTGGGTAGGTATATGTATCTGGACATGTGTGTGAGTAAGGCATCTAGGAATGCTCTAAAGAACCGTGAGAGTGCACTTTGGAATACCCCACCTGCCACAGCAATGACCCCCTGATAGCTACCCGAGGCCAAGAGGTGCAGTGAGCATAGCACTTGCACATGCGTAGGGATGGCGCAGATGCGCACAGTCTGGCGTTGAAGCTGCGGATTGAGTAAATCTATTAAATCTAGTATTGCTGCACTGCTAAGTCTGTATTTATAGTATATCTCCTCCTCAGTTTGTTGGAAAAGTGTCTGTCTGGTTCTGTATATCTTCTCCTGTCTCTGGCTCCTCCTCCTCATCTGCTGTGCGGCGTGGGCTCGCCTCCTCCTTGCTATCACATATATCTCCGTCATCTTGAGTAACCCAGATGCCTTCTGGGTCTCCTTTTATACTTTGGTTCTAGTTACCACCTGCTCTGAGTTAGTGGTAAATTGGAAGTGCAAAATGGGCTTTTTGCGACTAGTCGCAATTTGCGAGTGGCTATTGCATTTGGTTTGCGACTCGCAAATTGCGACTTCCTATTTGCGGGTGCAAAATGGGGTCGCTATTTTTGCGAGTTGGTAATGGCTCGCGTCGCATTTTGCGAGTCGGAAATGGGATTTTTGCATCCCATTTCCACTTTTGCGGGGTCGCAAATTGCGATTCGGGCCATTTGCGACTCGCAAAAGTTTGCTACATCTGGCCCGAGAACTTCTTGAGCTATATTGCTGCCTTGAGAGGGTTCTCTAATGCATGACTTTGTTGGGTTTTGTGATTCTCTAATTAGAAATCAATGAGTGTTCACGTGCAGGAAAAAATGCTACCTGAAAATCTAGTGTGAAAGGGCACATGACCATTTTGAGGAGATCAAGCACACAGCTGACTGCCAAAGAATTAGAGGTATCCTCCGAATAACCAATTTGTAGCGTCAAAAGTTGGTATGAAAAATAATAAAGTCACTCGCATAACTGACAAGCAAAACCACATAGCAAAAGCTTTCCTTTGATAATTCTAAGTTGAAAACGTTCTGATGTGGTAACGGTGGATACATGGCTTACATTGTGGCCTATGCAGCAAGAACCTCTGCATCTAGGGAGTGTGGTAACAGAGGGCATTTCACCCCATATACAATTAAAGAAGCTCAAAATTAGTGCGCTCAATAGTGTCCATTGAGAAAATTGTTACTCCAGATTAAAGTTAACTGTGAAGCTGTCAATCCACCCAGTTATGAAGTGATGTTGAATGGTCAAGCTGTAAGTGTATTTATTAACTGAGTTATGTTCTCCTTTTATGGTGAAGTTCATGGATGTCTTTGATAATGTTCTCTCAATGAAAGGCTATGTTCTCGGAAAACCAGATATTGATCGCTGCTACAACTATGAAGCCATATCACTTACCAAAATTATGCTTATTCACTTTTCTTGAAGAGGGAGGTCGACTGAAGGAAAGGTGTTTTTACACAGAAGTTAGGCCAGATCTCTTTCAGTGGAGGCATCAAAGGTTCCTAGGGATCAAGCTCGACCCAAGTGGACCAGACCCTGTCCTATTAGTGCAGAGGTATACATCACATGGTGCTTTTGCTCCAAAATTGTAGAAACTCCAACAGAAGAGCTGGGATACTTGATGGATTTTGAGCACTGTATCAAATTGAAGGAGGGGGTGGTCCCAGCAATGCTCAAGGTACAACTGATTCCCCACTTGTTGAGAAATCTTCAAAAGCCAAATTAAACAAACTGCTAGAAACAAGAGTAATAGAGAGAATCAAAAGTCCAGAGTGGCGCTCCCGAACTGTACTAGCTAGCAGTCTAGGCTGGCACAGAGCCTCATGTATGTATGTAGATTTGGGGGACTTAAGTTCTAGGCTACAGTAGATTACCATCTTTTTCCTAAATTCATAGAAATGCCAAGTACGGTCGGGGCGCTTCATGTGACATCAACATAACAACAGTGTATTATCATGTGGGCCGCACCCAAGCTAGACACTGCTTCCCTCCTTCATAAGACTTTCGGAAGCCCTGCAGGTTCGGTGGAATGTTGTTTGGGTTGCCCTCAGTGGCTGCTGTTGCAAAAGTGTCTGAAATGTCTTCCAAATGTGTAGAATGTCCAGGGTGTCATGTTAGTTTGTGGGAGTGATGCAGAGAAACATGAATACATGTTGAGCAAGGTATTAAGGAAGCTGAAAATGACTGAGCTCACAATGAAGAAAGTAAGTTCCAAACAGATGTGGATTCAGTAACTTGGTCATACACTGCCTAAGAATGGGTTCAGGCCAAAGTATGATCTTTTTGAGGCTGTTGGTAAAATAAATATAAACTCACATCATCCCTTTCCTATTCCAAGATTGTTCGGGCTTTTGCCAGTGTGGTAAAATAATTAGGTGGAACAAAATAAAACAAAACAGGGTTTACATTCTTGTGGTCGGCGGGTTGCCAGGAAGTGTTTGAAAACATAAAACAAGACCTCTGCTAGGGGGGATTTGACACTTCCAAACACACAATTCTCGCTCTGATGCTAGCTGCAAGGGCCCAGGTGCCACATTATTGCAAGTCTGGCTTCTCCAAATCAACAGATCTAACTTCTTCAATTGACCCACATTTCACCCGAAAGCTTTACCCTAATTTTACTGTGTGTGCAACATTTACACTCGCACTGCCCTGACTCTGCCTACAACATTACCTAAGTACGGCATCTAATAACAGGCAATATAGCTTTCTGGATATCTTTGGCCTGCATAAGGTTTTACATGTTGGAATAAAACACAGAAGCAACACGACTTGACAACATGCGTGCTTCACCACTACACATTGCATGATTTGTGAAGCATGTCAACAAAGAAATATAATTCTACACACTGTGTTGTAATCCTCCGTTTTCACAATGCCCTGTAGTAAATAACATTAACAGCCTGGACCCCTACTCTTCACATAGAATGCATTTTGATCCTTCAGAAGGTTCACTACTCTTAGAAGTTACTTGAGCCCCCCAAAAGCAGTGCAACTCCCTAAGTCTCAACCCCTGTTCAGAATCCCGAAAGTGCCCCTTCAGTAAGTATACAACTCAGAAATCCCTTTCACCCTCCTCAGAAAGCCTTCTGGTACTCCAAAGAAGTCAATGCTTCCCACATCATAAAACCTTCTGAGCCCATCAGAGATCCCTCTCACACCCAGACAGGAGCATAAGCCAGTCTATCATATTATGCCCTGAGCTCCCCAGAGAGCATTCCCTTCACAGAAGCCTCTGCTCATAAATATACGCTCATCTGAACCCCTCCATAAAGTAGTATTGAGCCTCATGGACGCCCTCCTCGTTAGAAAGCAAGCATTCCCCCATAAATTCATATGACTAACCCCTTCCATGAAAATGCCTGAGCCCCTCCAGACAGCTCCCTTTAAAATAAAACGATAAAGTTTCCCTGGTCCATCCATGCATGAGTAGCCCATGCATTCCAGGAGACTGCTTTGATTTCTGGGGCTTGTAGTCCTGATTGAATTGTGGTCTAAACGGCACTACAAGTGGCAGAAGCTCGTCCAGTTCAAATTTATGCTTTGCATTTGTAGCATAAATTTTATAATTGGATAAATTGGACTACAAGTCCCAGAATGCACAGCTAAATGCCGGACCGGATCAAGTATTCAGGCATGTACAAGGGAAATTGCTAGCTCTGCTAATCATAAAATCTCAATTCCCCATAAAGTCTCACAAAAATTAAACCGAGGTCCCATCCAATCATAAAGTAACTAACTGCACAAACCAACTCCCTCAGAATGCCCTTGGTTCCGAAAGCCTCTGCCGCATAAAACCATGTCCTCCAGGATGCTCCTGCACTCTGAAAGTCACACAAGCTGAACAACTACAAATCCTGAATGGTCACCACTCGCACCGCCCTTGTCCTGCCTTCCACGGTACTGATGATGATCACACGCATCCCCTGGTGGAAGAGCTGTTCTCTAACAGACACATTGATGACCGCTTCCATCCCCAGCCCAAATGGCATTATAAAACCACTTTAGGAAGGAACTTCAGGTTTGTGCGAAGGACCACCTTGTTCCTATGAAATTGAAAGAAATGTTCTTCCAAGGTTAGGGCCTGGAGCTCACTCACGTGCCTGAGTGATGTGATGGCAACTAAGAAAGCCACCTTTCAAGAAAGGTATTGGAGAGGGCATGAATGAAGTAAGTTCAAAAGTGGGGTTCCAGGGTAGAATGACCCTTTTAAGGCCTTCGATGAAAAGCTTTAATGACAGGGATTCTGAACAAAGAACTATGTTGCCTGATCTGTAGATATGCAGTTATAGCTGCGAGATGTAGGCAAATGGAAGTGTAAAGTAAATTTGCTTTTTGTAGATGGAGTAATCAACAAACAATGTCTCGAACAGTAGTTTTAATGGGATCAATAAGTTTGGGTTGGTGGTAGCAAACAAAAAAGATTTCATTTTGTGGCAAAACATGCTCTAGTTGTGAGTTCCTGAGCTTCCCTGAGAATGTCCATGCACTCTCAGGCAATCCTAAGTAACCAAACTCAATGACTTCAGGGGCCATAAGGCTTAGTGACCTGGGGACTGAATGGTGATCTGTCGTTGATTTTGAGTGAGAAGTTCTGGACTCCTTGGAAGCTTCCCATGGGGAGCTACTGAGAGGTCCAAAAGTGTGGTGAACCAGGCTGACGCGCCCAAGTGTGAGTTACAAGGGTCATGGTGAGAGACATTTGCCTGGTCCTCCAAACCAGAAATGGAATGAGAGGGACAGGTGGAAAAGCATAAGCAAATATCCCTGATCAGTTCATCCATAGAGCATCGCCCTTGGATAGAGGGGGTAGATACCTGAAGGCGGAGCTTGGGCATTTTGCATTTTCTGCTGTGGCAAAAAGGTCTATCTGAGGAGTTCCCCACTTTGCAAAGTATGTTTGAAGGACTTGTGGGTGGACTTCCCTTTCATGGATTTGTTGCTGCATCCTGCTGAGCAGGTCTGCAAAGTCGTTGTCCGTCCTTGGGAGATACTCTGCCAGCAGGTTAATGTGGTGGTGGAGAGCCCACTTCCATATAGTCAGAAAGAGTTGTGACAATCGGAACGACCCTGTTCCCCCGTTTCTGTAGATCATACATGGCTGTCATGTTGTCCCTGCAGAATAAGACAACCTAGTGAGACAGATGATGAAGAAATGCTTTTCAGGGCTAGAAATACTTCCTGAAGGTTGAGGTAATTGGTAGGTAGGGATTGCTGACTGGGATCCCAGAGACCATGTACTATGAAGTCTTGAGGGTAAGTGCCCTACCCATCAGTGATGCATCTGTGGTCAGAATGACCTGAGGCACAGGGTCCAGAAAAGGCCACCCTTCCAACCGATTGGTGGTAGTCCAAAATTGCACAGAGAGAGGTGAGTATGGCAGTCTAACAACATTAGATCTTCCAGGTGACTGAGACCTCTGACGAGACAGACACTGCTGTAGGGGATGCATGTGTAGTCTGGCATGATGAACAATGGCAATGCAGGATGCCATCCTCCCTAACAGGTGCATAATTGTCCTGACTGTATGTGCGATTCTCCTGAAACTGAGGAAGAAGAGACTGAAAACTCAACGAAGGCTGGGTTGGGGTATGGCTAGTCCCAACTCGGCATTGAGAATAACTCCTAGGTATGGCTGTATCTAAAGGGAGTGGAGGAGAGATTTGGATAAGTTGAGTGTGAAGCCTAGAGTATGAAGGAGATCCATTACCAACTGAGGCCCATATTCATCCTTTTTTAGCGCCGCATTTGCGCCAATTTTTGACGCAAAAACGGCACAAATTTGCAAAATACCATTGTATTTTGCAAGCTTGCGCCGCTTTTGCGCAGCAAAATGACGCAAGTGCGGCGCTAAAAAAGTATAAATATGGGCCTGAGTGTGATATTGGCACTGTCGTATGGGACTGGCTTTAAGGACCCAGTAATCTAGGTAAGGGAACACGTGGATGTTCTGTCTTCTGAGGTGTGTGGCAACTACTGCTAAAAAAGACTCTAGGAGCAGTTGTGACTCCAGAAGACAGGACTTTGAACTGGCAATGTTTGTCTGCAATAACGAACCTTAGGTATTTTCAGTGTGCACGGGGGATGGAAATATGAAAGTAGGCGTCATTTAAATCTAGAGCTGCCATAAAGCCATAAAGTTGCCTTGTTGCAGAAGTGGTATAACATCTTGAAGAGTAACCATGTGAAAGTGTTCAGACAGAATGAACTGGCTTATTGTCTGAGGTCTAGAATAGCCTGAGATCGCAATCCTTTTTGAGAAAGAAGAAGTACAAGGAGTAGTGTTGCAAGGGAACAGGCTCAATGGCCCCTTTGAGGAGAAGGGATTGAACCTCTTGTTTGAGAAGGGTGAGGCGCTCGTGGAATAGCCTGTGAGTGCAAGGGTGACTATTTGGATGAGTGGTAATGAGCTCCAGACAATAACCATGTTTGATAATGGGAAGGTCCGATTGGTCCATAGTGATGTTGACCCACTCAGAATGAAAATTCTGGTGCCGTCCCTGCTTGCTGTACTTCTGGTTTGAAACTAGAGTAGTGGAGCCTTGTATGCCTTCTTATTGGGACACTTTTATTGATGATGCGTGCAGCTATATCTGTAGCACCCAAGGCACAACGGATGGAATGATTAGATATTGTTTGCCCATCAGCAACAATTTGTTGTCCTCTTTTATGGTGCTCGTCTGGGAGAAATTAGAGGAGGTCCTCCATTTCATCCCAGTGAACCCAGTCATATCTAGCAAGTAACGCCTGTGAACTGGTGATGCGCCAATGGTTAGCTGCCTGTGCAGCCACTCTTTTTCCGAAAGCATTGAATTTTTTCTCTCCCAAGGAAGAGGAGAGTCACTTGTGGCTGGGCTATTGGGACATCACATTTTAGTGCAGTAGTGACTACTAAGGAATCTGGAGGGACCTGGGACTTTGAAAATTTCACAAGCATGACAAAGCATGCCAAGGAGCATAGGGAGAAATTGGATGTCCCTGTGAGTAGATGTGAGTGTATCAAACGGGAAGTCCTGTTTGATAGGATCCCTGTGTAGTTCCACATTAGGGATAGTGGCCACTCTTGCTATTACCTTCTGGTAAGAAGTAGTATCCCATGGTGGTGAAGGGCGTGCAGGGTATAGGTCAGGATCATTGGGCAGGATGGGGTGCCCCATGTATCCGGGTCGTGCTGTGTCCCACCCAAATCTTCCCCAAAATATTAAGGGGATTCTTGAGAGGTATAATCTCCTGGAGTAGGTGAAGAAGGAGATTGAGGAGGAAACTGAGGCAGAGGAGATGAAGGGGGTGGAGGAGGAGAAGGTGGATCAGGAGGAGAAGGTGGAGGAGGCTTGTGAGGTGGGTTGGTGGCCTTTCCCTGCTTCTTTTCTTTGGAAGTGGAGAAGTGTCCAGAGCTCCTTGAAAAGACAACTTTCTCTTGATCAGTACAGGGGGAGAAGCAATAATGCGTCCTGTACCCTCCTGTATATGGCGGTGGCGCTGGCGAGCATCCATAGTCTCCAGAATAGGTTCCACAGTAGAATGTGTAGCCGAAGATTGATTGGAGTCTCTGTGCTCTGAGGTTTTCGGATCTGTGGATTTCAGCACCAAGGTCTTTGGTCGGTGCAATTTAGGCAGCCCTGAGGAGAAGGCTGTAGCCAGTCAGCTTATAGCCAAAGGTCGGACCAAGATGGAAATTATGTCTTGGGCTTAAATGCCGGACATCGAAGATGATGGTTTTCTCTTGGCTGTTTTTGGAGCCGAGTCGGAGAGTGGAGCAGCCGAAACTGATTTTTAGATCCAGCCATGGCATGGTGGCAGTGGCAGTCTGATGACATCTGAAGGGGGCTTTTTCACAATCTTTGGGTGGAAAGGAGAGGCCATGGTACTCATGGGTTGCCATGTTGTCACCTTGTGGCTTTTGATATCCGACTACATGTCGGAGTCCTGGATAATGAAGGCCTCCTGTTGTTCAGGTTCCTCTTGGTCATGTTCCTCCACAAAGATGTCTGGGGTGTCAACTGGAGTTTTGTGCACCATTTCCATTTGACATGCCCTTCAGTCCCAAAGCATCTTCTTCGACCGGAAAGATCTACAGGTGTCACAGTAGTTTACTGGTGATCAGGGGAAAGGCACAGGTTACACACCAGATACTGGACAGTGTGGGGAAATTTAGCATGGCATGGAGGATAGAACCGAAACAGCGTTCGGTCCATCAGAGTAGCATAGTCATCAGTGCCTTGTAGTGAGGTAGGCCAGAAACGGGTGAAGACGCCCCGGATGGCGCACGGCGGGTGCCCAGACTGCCAATTTTGAGACTAGCGCTTAGATAGGAATGCGTGATCTAAACACAATACCATAGAAAAAGATAAACAGAAAGAAAGATTTCAAACTAGAGATAGTCGACAGATGGAGTGAAAACACACATGACCAAACCCGATGGTGGAGAGAAAATATACCACAACATGTAAATGATCTACACGCAGCAGCTGAGGCACTAAGGAAAAACTGTCAAAAATCTGTCAATGTTCTATTGTAGGTGCACGAGTTCATAGGGAAAATCCACCTCATTTCCTTTCTTGCAGACGTCTAAGGGTTGCCTTCTACTTAATTTGTAGTGAATATCTCAGTACTCTTATTGCTCATCCACACTGAAAATACATAAATCAATAAGAAAGGAGGAAACCAATTAACATGTATAGGTCTCAAGTCTTGTTTCCCTACCCCAAGAACAGGGAATGAGATGGTCCGATAATGATTTGTAACAATTCCTTTATTTATAATTAATTCACACTCAAACTTGCCTGTAGCTTGAACAATTATTGCTTTCTGTAGCCAATGCGTTTTGCTCAAATAGAACTTCTTCAGGGCTAAAGTATGAACAGAAATCGCATACATCCCACCATACCCGGACAGATGCTCCATTTCAAGTAGGTATTTCTCTTCTTATGAAATTACAGCATTGCAGATTTCATCTTATATGTGTATACATTCGCCCTCTTACTTCAAACATATGTGAATAATCTGAATCACCGTTTCTGAATTATGCTCAATAATCACTTCTTGTTCTTCAATGAGAGGAGTTATTCTCCACAATGCTCCAACATGCAGATCCTTCCCAAAAGGTTACAAGCATCCTTACTGTTGGGAGAGGAAGCATAGGTGGCCAGCATAGCATGACCAGCATAGCATGTGCATTGTATGATATGGAGCATGAACGCCATGAAACACGAACAGTACATTAGCCTGACCTAACATGGAGCAATGAGCTAATATGGTAAAATAACTGCCGCACCATCGATGGCAAATGCCTATTCGTAGCAAACCATCCTGCAGGGTGGGGGCAAACAGTACAATATATATCCTCCAAGGACCCAGGAGACGGCCAAATGACAAGGCCTAGTTTAATCTCACCCGTGACTCCAGGCATCGGTTGATAGGCTTGCCAAAGTTCTAAAATTCAGTACAATCTCTAAACCTCTAGCCTGTGGCCCGGTTAAAAGATAAGCCATCACATATCACTGCGCCATCATACAGCATTAAGCAACCATCGCAGGCCCTCTCCCATGAATACACATGACAGCAGAGATACAACCATTTCAGTAAATGCATATTTTAGGGCGGCCAGATAGGTGGTTGCTGAAGCAACACATTCCAGGATGCGGTTTAATATTTCTTGAAGCAGCGCATAGTGGTAATTGTAGAAATGGCTAACTTGAAGCAAAAATCTATTATACCAATCATGTGAACAAAGAAACTCAACAATTAGGAAATGCTGAAAGAATGACAAAGTCCTCTTGCCACTCCAAGCACATGCAGGCGGTTTCTGTAGTAAGAAAGGCCCAGGGTTATGTTGCAGCAGCCACTGATGCCATGTCGGTGCAGTCAAACATAACTATTTATAAAGATCGATGAGTTCCAGGAGTGTTGCCACCGGTGGCCAAGACCCTATTGAAGAAGATTCTTATGGCCACGATGGCTGCTGTTCCCACTCCTCCATCATGGGATTGTTATCCAGCTTAATTGGACATGTGGCAACAAAACTGCAATGTTGTTTGTGGTTATTCCTCTAGGCGAACTTATGGCTTTCTATGTCAACTAGTATTGACTGAACAGAAAGAATGGCCCGCTATTGAGTAGACCCGACAGCTGTTTGTCTTAGTGGGATGCTGAGCACATTTGGTTTGCATATGGGTTTTCCATGTCCCTAGCAGAAGCAGTGCCACCTGCAGAACAGGGATACACACTGCTGAGTGGAAGACCACATATCTGGATGCATACCATGCCGTGTTTCTTGATCACTTTCTGGTTTTATATTATGAAACCTTTCTTGCCACATGTGCAATAAAGTCTCTCTTCGTCACCTAGATGTGTGGTAAATCCACTCTCTCGAGTTATAATTGCTCAAGTTTGCTTAGATTGACTGCTATTCAGTTGTTTTGTTTACTCGGTTTGGATGATAATCATGTTAAGATCAGTGATCAGTCCAAGAGCAACAGTTATTCTTATGTCTTTGGCCATGTGGATGTTGTGGTTGGTGGTGCTGTATTTTGACTTAACCATTTATTTACTTTTAATGCATATTGTCGAGTCTTAAACCTAGTCACATAATTAGAGGAGTGCTCCACATGCAAAATGAAATATGATGAACGCGGTGCAATTGTACGAAGAACAGTACAGATTATGACAAGAAGACACACAAGCGAAGTTGGAGGTTACAGGTGGCAACGGTAGTCTTGCAGGGAGGATCTGAATGGATTGGTCTCCATGTTCCTCCTGAAGAACCAGTTGGGAGTTGGTCCTCACTTTCCAAATTATACATGCACTGACCGCAGAACATTTTTTCATCACTTTACATACACTGCTCGCTCCGACATTTGATCTACAGGATGTGCATCTCCGTTTACTCTGGCCGCTTTTGAGATTTGAACTATCACTGCTTTTTTCCAGCTTGTTTGGAGAATACTCTTTTTTTTCCAAGACTTTGTTATACAGTTCCAAAAGGGGCCTTTCTGCTGGGCTAAAGTATTTGCTCCAGATAATAGTTGCTGCCTTCCTGAACCAGGCTGGTTTCCTACCCTTCTCAAGACCTTTCTTCACTCCATCCAACTCAAACTGCAATATTGCAAGATCTTTTAAAAACTTCAGGTAAATATATCTTGTTTGGGGGGACTTATTTTAAACCCTATTCAAGCAACAGAAGTCCTTGGTTTCATAGTGAAATTTTCATCCTGCACTTTTCAGTTTTCTTAACCCAAAATTTGTAAAATAAGGAAAGAATTGTCTAATTTCCTGACATTGTCTCAATTATCTCTCCATCACTTGGTAAGAGCTGTAAAACATCTAGCTTCATCTGCCTGAGGAATATTCCCAGGATCTCTGCATTAGTATGCCCTTATTATTATTGATCGGTCACCTTAGCAAGGGTCTCAGTTAATCTAGTCTAATTCCTTTACATTCAGAAACAAAGGAAGATGTATTCAGATGGATGGATTATCATCAAGTTTAACATGGAAGAACAATTTTCAGTGTTACTCCAGATCTTCTATTAGAATTCAATGCCAGTACTTCAAGGTGGGGGTCTCTCTGTAGTCAGTTCTTGCTGGTGATCCTTGTCCATGAAGGAATCAACTATGCACATCAGTTATTTAGAGCTTCTTGAAAGCTCATTTGCAATACAGGTGTTCAGAAAAATGATGCCTGCTGTTTAGTTCTCTTTTCAATGAACAACTGCAGAGCAGTGCAATACATAAATCATTTAAGAAGTACTAGTTCAAAGGCCCTGGTGAGTCTGGCCAAACAATTTTGGGAATGTTGTCTCTTTCATCATATCTCTGTCACCCTCCTTTCTACCATCAGATTCAGACTGATGTGATCAATTTGTAATCATTCTTTTCACTGCCAGTCTCAACAACTGCCTCTCTTCTACAGCTGGAGCACCCCCATTTGCTCTAGACACTGATGCTTTTCTCCAGGTCTTGAATGTAGGCCTTCCCTTCACCCTTCCTACTGATTTGCAGTTGCCTTGATCTTTACTACCTGTCGAGCTTTACAGAACATTCACACGTATCAACAATGGTGTGGCATGCGCACCCACAGTAACAAAACTCAGCTTCTCTTTCTTTTCCACATTCTTTCATAACATGCCCTTGCCACATGCACTAAACACCCTCCTTTCTTTTTTGCACAGAATTGCAATACTGCCACAGTTTTGCCACCTTTTTGCCACTTCACCCAGGTCTTCGTACACCATTTTCATGCAATTTTCTCCACTGTGGCCACAATGGAACTTGATGACAGCTCCTCTACTCTTTTTTTCACGGCTCTATCCATATTTTCATTGACAGTCTTCCTCTGTCAACACATATGTCCAGCCCCAAATCCTTTTCCCACCCACTTACTTATTGGGAAAGGTCTTAGGAATGCAAACACTTTGTGCTACACTGCGTCCCACAGAGGCTCTTTCTCCCTCTGCTTCTCCCTCTTTACTTGTGATTGAACCCAAAGGTTAATCTTATTTACTGCCCCATTAAACCTTTTTGGTTTTAATCCATCCTCCTTTTTTGGTGATCATCTTCCAAAGGAACTTTGGATACCACATTTTTAATATTTTGTTGGTTCTCCATCCTCTTCCTTCCTGCCCCCCCGAAACCTTTCCATCCACATCCTTGTTTGACTGTCCATCCTTTTGGCCCTCCGTTCACAATCCATGGTTGCCACCCCTTTTTCACCATATTTGATCATCTTACCCCTTTTAATTTCACACCATCCCATCATGGCTGTCCTACGCCACTGTATGGTGCCCTAGGCCGCCACCACGGACACACATCTATTGTACTGACTTTTCCTCCACTTTGTTTTAACCAAATTACCCCCTCCCCCACTTGTTGGCTTTTGCAGGGGGTACTTTCAAGCTACACCACCTCTCACGATCCAACAATAGGGGAGGAAGGCTAGGTGCACTCTTGCAACTCAGTAAATAAATATGCTTAAGCCTCAGTATCAGAATGTAGAACCTCGTGTTGCAAAATGTCAATACATAAATGTTGGGGGTTGGAGGCTGTGAAGGCAAACAAATTGATATTATTAATTACTGCAATTGACTGAAAGAAATCAACATATTTCCCACAATTTCTCAAACCCAAAACAACAACAAAAAAACTATTTCCATAGAAGTATATCTCATTTAGATGAGCTGAAGTTGAAGTTTGTGAAAAGCCTCTGCTACTAGGTAACCAAACATTTTGTCGTGCATAAATGGCTGAGGCAGGCTACATAGGAGACACACATTTGTGTAGCTTCTGTAGCATACTGGAAAAGTGGCAAAGGCAGTTTCCATTTGTCACCACAAGGTGTAAACTCACAAAGTAGCTGAGACTGGGAAGGAATTCAATTCAAAGGTTAGGTGAAGTGAAATGCTATGATAAGGAAACGTTCTTTTTGGGTTTATAAATCTTGTGTAGATCTTAATGATACCGGCCTCACTATGGTAGCAATACAGTCTTCCTCAGGGTCACATTACCTCCTGTTACTCTGTATTTTATTTGTATTCTATACGTGACTACTTTTAGAAGGAGCTGTGGCCGTGAACCAGTATTCTTAAATCAAAGTAGGGGCTGGGAAAGCTAGCTTGTAAATACACGAAGGTGGATATGGTTGTTGGTACAAGGCAGCAGTTCCATGAGGTACTGTAAACAAGCTCTTAGGGGCATATTCATACTTTGTTTGTGCCATTTTAGTGATTTAAAAAAAAATGCTAAAACATAACTTCAGTTAGCGTCAGAATATTGGAGTTTGCGTCATTTTTTGGATGCGTGAACCCACCTTGCGTCAAGGAGATGAAAGCTAGGCGTTCCCATCCAAAAAAATGACACTAAGCCCATATCACCCCGTGCAAAAATGATACACGGGTGGGAAGCGGACCCAAATAATGAAGCTAAGCCTGGTTAGCGTAATTATTTAACGCCTGGGTCAGACTAGGTGTTTAGGTACCTGTGTCCCATTTCCATGGCCAAACGCCATGGAATGGGCCCACAGGAACCCAACCCAAGCCCCAGGAACACCCCCACCCATGCCAGAGGGGCACCAGAGGATGGGGGAACCCATCCCAGGTGAGTTTAGGTAACCCTAACATGGGGCCCCCTGCTGGGACTGTATATAATGGCTTTGCCCAGGGGACACTGGTCCCCTGGGCTGGCCATTGGAGTTGTGGGCATGACTTCTGTCTTTAAAGACAGGAGTCATTTTTTGGGTGGTTGTGGATCAGAAAATTATGCAAGGCTGATTAGCAGCATTTGTTTTGCCTCTAACCAGCCCAACGTCATTTTCTGATGCAAAACTCCTTTTCCAATACTGCCACACCCACCCGGCTGGCGTCTTTCTTTTAGATGCCAGTCCAAGCTTTGCGCCGGCTTGTGGCATTCCATAAATATGGCGCTCGGCTGGGGCCCAGGAATGATGCAAGCCTGCGGTAAACATTTTGGTTCAAAACTGCATTTGTGCAGTTTTGCATCAAAAAGTATACAACTGGGCCTAAATGTGATACAGGTGCTGGAATACACACATGGCCTCCTCCTCACTAACATACTGGAAGACAATTTTATTCTTGAAGAAGTCTGAAAGATCAGAGCAAGGGATGGGGTAGAGACAATGGCAAAGAAGCAAACTGTGGGGGTAGTGAGGGTAATTACTACACAAAAAATCTATTTGTTGGCATTCGAGGTTCCCCCAGGCCTGTTCCCGAAGGTACTCATTCTGACACACGGTCAGCTTCCTACTGAGTTTATTTTTTGACGCTTTCTTTGTATTCTCTCTATTTATGTTTTATTAGTCTTCTTGATATTTATCCATGCGATGTGTTTACTTGTCTTGTTGGCAATTGTACACATTTATTTTTTTGGTCGGTGAAAAACTGTGAATTTGAAACTGTTGTATTTCTGTGTTTAATTGTAACACATACTCACACTTTGATGGCTGCAGAGTAGCATGACAAGCAGCCACATTCAAAAAACAATCCACTCACCTGAAACGCCTATCTTATATATCAGCACATGTGACCATCTGCAGCTGTTTGAGATTCATGGGAAAATCAGATTCCTTTGTTATCTTCTCATCCTGTCAAAACGTACAGGTATGGGTCTGGTCGCTAAGACTTACATTACAACATGGAAAGACACAAAACATTTATAATTGCGATTTACTTCGCCTTAAAAACAAATTGAGGCATAGAAACAAATTGTTTTGCGGGTGTATTTATGTGGAAAACGCAGCAAAGTCAGAAATGTGAAAGCCTTACCCGCAATTATATTTGGCTTCTGTAAATTGCCCACAATTCCAATTAAGGGCATAACATGTGTGGAAATGTCAGGGGAAGGATGAACCTGGAAAAAAGAGGTTTATTATATTCTTATCTTCTGACCATGAAATGTCACTTTTCCAAAAATAGCAAAAGGTCAATGTTAAAACAGCAGTGGTGCGTTAGCCAATTTTATGACAGGCTGGTGCATCTAAATGGCAAGTGGGGTTGTGGAGGGTCTGTCATATGTCAGGTGTATGCCTGTCTGGAAATCGCATCTGTATTCCCTCCTTCCACTCTCCCATGGTCCTCATATTTGATTTACTGGCAGGCCAGCCCGCCTCTGCAAGGAGAGAGATCAGAGACCATCTGAGAACACACTGCCACTGTCCAGGGGACCCATGAGTCCAATGTCAGTGTTAATATAACTTGCCAGGACTCAGCCCATCAGATGGGATCGCTACCAGTCACTAAACTAATGTTTGAAAGTACTTGAAACGGGTTGATGCTGGTCTAACAAAATCTAGGGAAGGGGCGAAGGGTGTTAAAAATTGTTCCCAATGTGTTCTAAAGACAGGGGGTTATTGAACGCTACAGAAGACAATAACGAGCACGAGAAGGTAATGCGAGAAAATGGTGCCGTCTATTTCTAAATAAAAATTGGGAAAAAATAAAAAGTTGTTTTTCAAGAAAATTGTTTAAATAAATACAAGATAACTGCCTCGGCTGAGGCAGCATTGTTCAAACACTAAACTCATAGAACATTTATAAATCTGCACACAGGTCTCTATCAGTGCAGATTTACAACTTTCAGGAATTCGCAAACCTTTCCAGGTGAACTCCTGAAAATCGTACCAGTCACGGTTTTCATGATGTTAACCTGGAAGAGTGTTGTGGAGGCCTATATGTATGCCTCATCATACATAAAGGACAATCGTGAATGAGGGTGTGCAATTGCAATTTTAATATTTTTTCTCCAACAGTGACACTTTCGATGCGGACAAACACCATATTGCCGCCACCCAGGAAAGGTGTTTACTCCTACCCTTTTCAAGAGAAAGTCTGTGGCCATTCCAAAGTGAGGCACAATTTTATTAGGAAAAATGTGGTAACATTGCATGGTAGGACTTTTGGTACTTGACTGAAGTTCTGGGGTTTTCTGTTACAGAAAACCAAATAAATTGTTATTTCCCCACCCAAAAACAACTTTGACATTTGCAGCGGATTATAGGTAAAAAGTACATGAAGAGATTTATGTAAGCCACATCACAGTGGATTCCCCTGAATCCAGTCACTCATGGGCCCAAATATTGCAGACATCTCTCATGAAAACGTGCGACCATCACCAACATACCCTGGTATCTAGCTTGTGGGTTACCACTCATACCAATGGAAAACCCAAGAATGTCTGATAACCTCACATCAAGAAGACCTAGGATTTTAGTCAAGCCTTGGCAAGAATATGTTCCTGTGTAAGAAAGGCTGAGGAATATCAACATATTCTGAGGACAAAAATGCTGTAAATTTTACAAACATTGTTCAGCCAATCACAGTGAGGGTGGTCCTGCACCCAGCAATAGAAAACTTCAGATGTGTAGGTGCTGACAATATAGGATTGTGGTAGGTTTCCATAGAGTCCAGGAGTGATACCTGCATCCCAAAGACAGGTAGCCTAAAACAGCACTGCGGTTGCATTTGCTTTCCAAATTGCCAAATTATGCAGCACCCAGTTCATTGCCAGTGGGCACCGGGGTACCATAGAAAACCCATCCATATGTAGTAACCCCACGCTCAGCTGAATCACTATGCTTCTTTCTCTTTACTCTCCAGGTTTCTAGATTGCCACAGGATTAGAGAAAAACTGAAGCCCCCTCGGAAGCCATAATGGGTGGGGAGGCCATCATAGCTCGCAGCCAAGCCCCGCCTCCCACGTGCATTATTTCACTTTAGCCCTATCACCCCAGTCTATAGGAAGTCTTGACCTCCAGCTTGCAGAATGGCAATGCAAACTGTAACATGTAACCTTTAACTCTAAGAAGTATTGTATCACTGTTCTGGTCTATAGAATCGAAATGAAAGATGAGGTAAACAGAAGCGAGTGACAATATCCTTATGAATTTTGCATTTTTAAGAAACACACAGGCCCACATTGAATTTTTTTAGCGCCGCATTTGCGTCGTTTTTTGACGTATAATCGACGCAAACTTCCAAAATACAATTGTATTTTGGAAGTTTGCGCTGCTTTTGCTTCAAAAAATGACGCAAATGAGTCGCTAAAAAAGTATAAAAATGGGCCACAGTGCTTAAGTTGTAAAAGAATGAGTAGCGGTGCTCATAGCTCTGCTCAGAAGCCCGCGGTCAATGCTATTACATGTCAGCGTGCCGAATAATAAAGGCTCTGTAGTCTGGAACCCACCTTGCCTCTTTGATATACTTTAAAACACTTCCTGCCCCTGTATTTCACTCTTGCTGGGTCCTATTCTCTTCTTTTGTGACGGTTTTTCGTACTTTTATTTCTCCTTCTTTAAGCTTTGTTTTTTTCCCCTCTCTTACAAATGTCTGGTGAGGACAAATAAGTGCCCGTCCACAAAAATGAGTGTCAGTGGCCCTCCACCGGCAAACACTGGCTCAAATTAAGCACTGAAAGCATTCCTTGTTTGTTAGGCACTGAAGTGACATCTTCAATTACTAAGTAGTAGAAACTCCATAACAGATTCAACCAGCTAAATGCCTCCTTTCAAGAGGGTGCCACGCTGTCCTGCCACGTACGTGTCACTGCACCATGTTCAGAGTACATCTGTGATCCTCACACTCTTCGCCCAACTCTCCACACCTAAACCACAATATTATAACAATTCACTTTATAATCAAGAGGGATGCCTCTGCATACAACTACCCAAAGCCTAACCCACAGTGTGCTCGTTGACAGTGACAACACTGGCAGTCTTTGCCTCGCAATAAAGTGTGTTTCAACCACTGTACTAGTCCTATTAGGGCCATGTTCCTTATAATGGTATGCTGCCCTTTATGCCTCCCAGAAAGACTGTCAGACAAAGGTTGTTCATAGAATTGTTAGCTTGCAGCAACACAGGCCACGGGGCTCCACAGGAGTGCTTAAGTGCTGTGAATCTGATATGTATTGCTATAGTAAGATGACGTCACCTGTGTCATGCTCTTCACCTGCTAACCACTGACAGCGGTCTTACACAATCTCCACATTTCCACTTAAAACCACCTTTTCGGTTACTACAAACGTCTTAAGAGTTCACAGAAAATTTCCATAAGATTGCTATACCTTCATGGAAATCTTACTAGACTTACACGTGAATACAGAATCACAAAAGAAGTCCTAGTAGACATTTAGGGGGTTTACCATCCAATTTCATGTCTGGCTGTTTTCGAAAGAAATTGAAGGAGAAATCCAAAGTAAAGTCTGGTCAATAATCTAATATTACAAATATATTCCATATTATGTAGGTCAATATCACAGACCTAAAGTACTTAGGAATTCACTCCAAACATGTCAAAGACGGTGGTAGCAGAATGAGGGACAAGGGTGGTCACTAGACTGTTCTAGGCTATCAGGGGTGATGTCCGCCACAAAGAATTAACAAATTTAACAGATTGCTGTACGTCCTTTTTGAATAAGGAATGGGAAAAAGTGTGAGAGGTGGTTCATTAAGTGGCCAGAAATGACTCATGTACATTTTGATGAAGACTTGCTATTGCTATAGTCTTCGGCCCATATTTATACTTTTTTAGGGCCGAATTTGCGTCATTTTTTGACGCAAAAGCAGCGCAAACTTACAAAATGCAATTGTATTTTGTAAATTTGCACCGATTATGCGTCAAAAAACGACGCAAACGCGGTGCTAAAAAAGTATAAATATGGGCCTTAATCCTAAAATTGTATTGAATGATGTACTCCAGCCAATGCTGCCTTTTATGATGCCTGTATTTCTAACAGAAAATCATTAAAAATGATATTGAAAAAGAACAAATCGAGACTATGAAGGTTTCAGAAAACAAGGATCATGTTGGTCTTGACCCTCTCAGCGTGGTCATCCCCAATCTTTTTGCCATCACCCTCCTGTTTTCTAAACCTATTTTGTTGGCTTTTAGGACTTTGCTCATTTTACCACTGCTAACCAGTGCTAACACGCTTCTGTTCTTTCCTCTAAACATGATAACATTTACTTACACCCAATTGGCATATTTAATTTACTTGTAACCCCTTAGTAAAGTGGCCATACATGTATCCAGAGCCTGTAAATCAATTGCTACTAGTGGGCCTGCAGCACTGATTGTGCCACCCACTTAAGTTGACATTTAAAACAAGCCACAGGCCTGCCATTTCAACCTGGCAAAATAAACCTCTTGCCAGGCCCAAACTTCCTTTTTAGTACATATATGTCGCCCCTAGGGTAGGCCCTAAATAGCCCATTTGGCAGGCTACAGTGTATTTCAAAAGTTGGGTATGTACGCTTAACGTTACATGTCCTGGTAGTGAAAAACTCTTAAATTATCTTTTCGCTACTGCAAGGCCTACCTCCCCCTAGGATAACAGTGGGTTAATTTATTACATGTAATAAGTGATAGCTTTCAATTGGGAGCAGGTAGGACACTCATGTTTGGTGACTAAAAATGTCATTTAAAGTCCTCTTTAATGGTAAAGTTGGATTATACATTATAATTGTACAAATGCCACTTTTAAAAAGTTGGCCTTTTCCTGCCCTAAATGTTTGAGGCCTGCAACGTGTTCCTGGGTCACATGACCAGGTGTAGTTGGACTTTGTTTATTCCTCCCAGACAGCCACACAATAGAGGGATTAGGTGGGCCTGGATGGGCCACTAACAGGCAGGATGGAGCGGCAGAGCTGGGCACAGCCCCGCTTGCAAATGAATAGGCTCTGCCTTGTCTTCACACAAAGAACATGTGACTACTGCATTGATCAGGCAGCCAGCTTGCAGCCAGGGGAGGCAAGAAACTTCATGGACTTCAAAGGGAGTTCTCTAGAAATGTCTCCTACTTCAGAGCTGGCAGCAAGTATAAATATTGGACCCTCTGGCCCAACTCTTCAATACATTCCTGGATGGTACAGAAGAAGGACCGGTGTGCTGCTTTGCTGCTAGAAGGACTACCACTCTGCTGCTCTATTGCTTTCTGCCCTGTTTGCAGAGAAGGAAAACTGGTTCGCCATCCTTCATCCCAGGCTGAAGTGATTCCAAGAGCCAGCTGGCTGACCTCCTGTTTTGAGCTATAGGGACATAACAAGCTCCAGAGCTCTCTGCAACTGACCGGCTGCCCAACTGCCCCACTGCCCCACTGCCTGAACCTGCAACTGGACATGCAACTGGGCCTACCTGAGCCCTGCTAGCCTCTGCTGGAGTGAGATCCTGACCAAGAGGTGCCCCTCAGGTTCTGCATCCTTGGTGTGGCACCAATGAAGCTCCTCTCTAAAGAAAAGGTGAAATCCAGAAGTTTTTAGCTCGTCACAAACTGGATGTTCGTGCCAAGATCTTTCCAGCCACACCATCCGCAGGCATAACGTTACGGCGAACCTAATGCTTCATGCCACAGCGACGACCAAGAACACCCAGCAGCACAAGATCTTCACTGCGCTCTGCTGAATTGACTGCTTATGGTAACGGCCAACAAGCTCCAGCAATGACAGTTTGTGATGCCTGGCAGGATCTTTGTACTGCAGCGACAGCCGTCTGCAATGCCAGGCTTGCTCTTCACCCTACATCAACAACTATCCGCAACGCTTTCCCTGCTCCACGCGGCCTCTTCCACCACAAATGGAAGTCTTCGTCCTGAACTCTGAAGGTAACTCTTTCAGCAGGACTAACCTGGTCCCTGTATCCAGCCTACTCTCCATTGAGGTCATCCTAAACTTGTGACTTTCAACTTGTCTCACACGACCAGATAAATGCGAGTGGCACTTTGTGCATTTAGACACTTTTTTTCCTGAAATCTTTACAACTTCATATCTCTATTTCTACTGATTGGATTTTTGCTGTTTTGGTGTCAAATAATTTCTTAAATTACACTCTATTTTTCTAAACAGATGTGGGATTTTTCTTGTGTTGTCTTTTCAACCTTCTTACTGCATAAATACATTACACATTGTCTCCAAGTTAAGCCTGACTGCTTTGTACTAAGTTACCAGAGGGTTAAGCATAGGTTAATTTGGGGTTTCCTTGTGGCTCACCCTGACAGAGATTGTGGTTGCTGCTTGACTAGCGTTTCACCCACCACAACCAGTAACCCATTTTCTAAAAGACGTAATCACTTTTCCATCTGGGTTTGGAGCACTCCACGTGGATTATAAGATTTTTATGTTTCATCAGGAACACTATATAGCAATATGTTAAGTCCGCAGGAATGGTAGAACTCCTCACTTTCTCAACATTCTTTGCAAAAACTGGGACACCGAAGTCACTAAGAGAAATCTACATACTTTTTTCATGGAGCCTGCTAAATTGTCTTGTAGCTATCAAGGATTATCTTCACAATATCTCCAAGCTGTCCCCTTGGTATTCTTTAAACTACTTGGCAATGACTGACCACAGCATCATGCTACTCTAAACCTGACATAAACCCTCAGGCAATTGGAGCACTGTGTGCTGTAGCCTGGCAGAAACATCACCTGTTCCACATCCATGTTCATTAGGGCTTGATGGACTGCCAGGTTACTTCTCTAAAAAACCTTGGCCATTTATTTGTAAAATGTACTATCATTCGGATTGTTTGGGCCCAATATTTCTAAATCTGTTTTTAGGGGACAAACCTCCAACTTAAACCCATGGGATGGAGTCAGGCTCAATTGCTATGATTTGAGGATTTTTAGAGCACTTCTACCACCCTAAGGCATCTAGGTGCTACCACTGATCAGAGGACAGATTGCTGCCAGATGGAAAAAGAGGCATAAAACAGGATTATAGGATAAGTAGCCAGGTTTTAAGAGATTTCCTGAAAGACAGGAGACTGCAACTTTCCCTCAATTCTCGTGGAAAGGAATTCCACAGTTAGGCGATCCCCACTATAAAGCTTCTACCTCTCCAGGAAACTCTTTTAAACCTGGGGATGGTCATACGTTTGGCTGAAGAGGACTGAAGAGTTCTTGGCAGGATGTACCATACAAAGCTATTTTTCAGAAACTCCGAGCCAAAATTATGCAGTGAGTTAAGGGCTAAACAAAGGGCCTTAAATTCTATGCGTTTCTTCATCGGAAGCCCGTGGAGGTTGCCTAATGCCTGAGAGGCGGAATTGAACATTATAGTAATCCAGTTTGGATATGGCGAGAGATACTCGTATGTACTGTAAAATATAGGTTGTTGTACCAAATCCCAACACTATTGAACAGCAAGTGCCTAATGTCAGGTTATGTCACATGTTAATGGATTGTCTTCTAATGGTATGCATGGTTCGATGGCCGGGTATGTTAGCGTTTATCTTACAAGTTTCCCTTACAGATCCCATTCCCCCTTGCCTGACCACGCAACATCAGATCCATTTTTAACACAGGTGAAGCATCCTTTCTCATCCCTCAAAAAGTTACCTAGGTATTTCACATCCAAATTTCCCAAGAGATTACTAACAATGTATTTACTTGTTGTGACGTTCTACAATACTTTTGTCCAAAGTGCTCTAAGGACATGACAGACACTACAAAAATGCAGGAAAACAGCAGCAGTCTGGTTACATCTGATGACAAGTAGATGGCAAGTGCACCCTTAATATTTGTTTAAGGATCTACAAAACAGGAGCAGATCTCACTGATGCAATAAGTTGACTCCATAAGAAAACATTAGGAGGACAAAAAGAGCATAATTCAGAAGAAGCACATCAGGGTGAGAAACAGACTCCAGGCTACGAGGCTGAGCTTGAACGTAGAGAGAAATCAAAGAGAATAAGTGAGGTGGTGCCAGCAGCAGGCGATAACATTAAACACAACACTCACAAAGTAAAATTTGCAGTGCAAATGGGGTAGCCACCACAGTTGGCGCTAGTATGCAGACTGGAAGAGAAAAGTCGAAGATGAACACAAGCTTTCTGAATAGATTGAAGAGCAGTATATTAACAGGTGGGTGAGAATGGTGTCAAACTCTGGATGTTTACCTCTCTTTTGGCTCACCATCCGCGGAGATAGTAGTGAGGAAGAGGTCCACTATTCAGCCTCCAAAACTACCATGACGTCTTACAAGTCACTGCTGCGCCGATGAGGCTGCAGCAATGAGGAGAGCTCCCCATGGTGTTAAAGAGTGTAAGGCCTAGATTTTAGCATCATCTTAATGCGCGTCATGCTCCTCAGACTATAGTGCCAGTGCACGTGTGCTCTAAGTTCAGTCTTGTGAAGTCTGCCAACTGTAAGTGAGACTGTGGTCCTGAGGAAAGGTCAACCTCCTCTTCCGCTGTACCACAGCCATGTGGATATAGTCCTGAGAAGAGGTCTTCTTTGTGTCAGCAATTTTTAGGGCCCATGGCGGCTCTTATATTGTGTTAGATTTATTTTACAGCACTATAATTTGACATCCCCGGATACTTCTCACCGCTGAGCTGCTTAACATACGTTTGCCTTCATGCATCCTTTTAATTTAGTAGGCTAAAAAGATTTTACTTTGGGAGTTACAACATCTTCACCTGTTCATTACATCCAAGCTTATCCTGCAATCTCTATAAGGAGGGAGGAAATTACAAAGGTTGGGTTTCGGAAAGAAAAACACCTGTCCTTGGCTGTATGACAACATATCATAAATATTTACTATTCTTAACTCCAGTCATATTTACCGGGGTAGGTAAGTATAAGTGGAACTCAGAGTAGTAATAATATTCTCGCCTTACATTGTAGTGGTAGTAGATGTAGGGGATACAATATTATTGTCAGGCAATATGTCGCACTCAACACGGTGACCCAACACACTGTCCTCCCATTCTCAATAGGTGAAAACAGAGAATGTCCGTGAACTTCTCAGGTATGTATTGTAGAATTGTCATCAGTTTATGAAGCTGGATGATGTCACATAGAAATGCTGGTCCGTTTCCTGCATATCTCTACGGGCCACACAAGAGCTTCAAAGTGAACGCGTTTTTCGATTCACAACCGGTGACCATGGGAAGAACTAGCGAGAAATGTTGTTGCCACTTAGTGGCATATTCAAGAGCCCCTAACGCCACCTTAGTGCCACCATAGCATAATTTTTTGACAACAAGGTGGTGCCAAAGTGTTTTTTCTGCTGCGCCATATATACAAAGTGGCGCAATCCATGCATTGCGCCACTTTGTAACCCCTTGCGCTCCATTACGCCTGCGCCAGCCATAATGTATGCAAGGAGGGGGTGTTCCGGCGCTAGGAGGCCCGCAAGAATGGTGCAATGAAATTTAAAAGATTTCACTGCGCCATTTTTGGCATCATTTTTAACGCCTTCTCCGAGCAGGTGTTAAAATGACGTTCCCATAGTAACCTTTGGGCTTCCTTGCACTGTGCTGCACTTGTGTCAAAAGTTTTGACACTAGTGCAGCAAAGCATCACAAATGTTGATGCTATTGTGCTAAAAACCGCCATGGTGCACCGTATTATAAAAACGGTGCAACCATGGTGTCGTTAGGTGTCGATAGGGGGACGCCAGAAAAGTGACACATCATAGCTAATGCGCCACTTTTTCTTAAATATCTGCCTTAATCTTTTCCCTTAGTCTGCCTACTGTGCTTGGAAATCTCTCTAGTCTTTGGCATGAACCCTTTGGTACCAAAAACTTAACAGGCCTGATTCACTAAGAATAAAATTTCACGTTTGTGTAAGTTTGGTATTTTTTTGGTATTCACAGACTACGGACCTGATTCACAAAGGTATAATTTCACTTTTGTGTAAATTTACAGTTTTTGCTATTCACAAACTATGAATAGTTAGTTTACGACTGTGGAGATCCCACAGATGGGGTGGAGACTCCGCACATATTAAGATAGGAGAGGTCTATCAAAAAAATAGTAAGTTTACACAGAAGCGCAAGCTTACGTTTTGTGAATCAGACCCTATGATTTTCTCTCTAGCTGTGAGACTTATTAAGGGTTTCACGTTGACCAACTGTGCTATGCAATCGATTCAATGAGGAGATGAACTGGCATCCTCATCTGTCTCAAAGTATTTTTTCAAGATTTCAGTATTGGGTGGATTGCATTTTTAGAAAGGATTGGCTTATTCAAGCAATCATCTAGCTCAAACACGGAGCAAAAACGTGAACTCCGATGTTCATGTGGGCTGTGTTCATTATAGTTTTCTGCACAATTGTTCCAGTAACACGAGGAAAGTACATATTTTGAACTCCAAACGATCTAATGAGTTTCTAGTGGTGTCTGGCAATGATAAAAGGCAGGGGAGTCATATCCAAGCGGGTCTCCATCGTTTTCTCTCTCAAATTAGAATGGTGCAAAGTCAAACAATGCGCCCCAACGGTGAGAAAATATGTTTTCCTCTCAAGTGGGTTTTCCCACCCCTCCCTCCAGTAGTCTGATCATGATGGTGTCAAAGGCCACAGCTAAAGTTAACGATTCCAGGGCTCTGACGCCTTCCTTATCTACCAGTTTCCAAAGGCTGTTCAGTGGAAACAAAAAAGGGGCCAGTTCTGATCTGAAATCAGGTGGGAAATTGTCCAGCAGTCTAGTCTTCCACATGCTGGTGGAATTGGTCCACGAGGAACGCGCCAAGTAGTTTACCTGAAAAAAGCATATTGAATACCAGAGGAGATGTTAAACCTGGCATCATTAGGGTGGTCTTACCCCAGTCGTTTTGCCTTAACCTCCTGTTTTGTTGCTGTATCTTTTTGTTGGCCTTCGGACTGCTAATCAGTGCTAAAGTGCACATGCTTCCACCTTGAAAAATGTACCATCAGTGTATCCACAATTGGCATATTTGATTTACCTGTATGTCCCTTGTAGAGTGGTAGACCATATACCCATGGCCTGTAAATTAAATGCTACGAGTGGGCCTGCAGCACTGATTGTGCCACCCACATAAGTAGCTCTGTAAACATGTTTCAAGTCTGCCACTGCAGAGCGTGTGTGTGTAGTCTCATTTACACCCTGGCCTGGCATCTAAAACCTCTTGCCCAGCTCAGAACTCCCCTTTTCTTACAGATAAGGCACCAGTAAGATAGGCCCTAGGTAGCCCATAGGTCAGGGTGCCATGTAACCAAAAGGCAGGACATGTACCTTTAAGTTTTTCATGTCCTAGTAATGAAAAACTCCTAAAGTCATTTGTCATTACTGTGAGACCCTCCCCTTTCATAGGCCAGCATTGGGAATTCCTTAATAAAATCTTTAAGCTGTAATTCCTGATCTGAGAGGAGTAGCTGCAGTATGTTTAGTAACACTGGAATGGTAATAATAACTCATCTTTACTGGTAAAGTCGTATTTTTATTACTATTTTAGAAATGCCACTTGTAGAAAGTGGGCACTTCTATGAACTCTGCCCTGTGTGCCTACAGCCTATCTACAAAACACGTATGGCTTGGGCTAGATGACTAGATGACAGCTACACTTGTGCATTCCCTTCAGACACCCGCAATACAAGATACTCAGCTACATCTGCATTCATCTGCATAATGATGGATCTTCCTGGGGAGGAGGTTGGGAAGGGCTCTCACTTACATTTCAAAGGGTAGTGACTAGCGTCCCCACAAAGGGACTCATTACCTCCTACTGGCAATCTGGAACCGAGGCTGACCTGAAAGGGGGTCCTGAGAACTCTTTTGTAGTCATCCCCCACATCAAAGGCAATTGTCAGTATAAGTACTGGGTCTCTTCACCCACTCAGGTAGTACACTTCTGGAACCAAGGAAACTCTGCTAAAGACTGCTGTGTGCCAGGATCGCCACTCTGCTAGACCTGATTTTTCGCAGGAACTGCTGTTCTGCCCTGTTGCGCTGCCCTGCTGCCTGCTGATCCCTGCCCTCTACCCCAAGGACCATCTCCTTAGAACCCAGAGTGTCCAGGAGGGCTTGCCTGTTCTGTCCTTTCTGCCAAGACAGCGTGAGGATTTGCAGGATTGCACTCTGCGACCCACAACTGTAATTTCTTCTTTTGTTCCCGTCAGCACGTCTTGTTATGCGCTGCCCAAGTCCTCCATAGACACCGTCCACCATAATTCCTGCCTGTGTGCCCCGGCAGAGGCCCTTCTGGAACCAATCAGAGGCCGTCGCTGTGCCGCAGTTGACCCTCCCCCATCTTGTATGGCACTTCATCAATTCCAGCTTGTATCATGGCTCAGAGTGGAAGGAGACAACCACCGCCTGTAGGAGAAACCTCAGAACAGGCCCTTTCTGCTTTTAACCAAGAGTGCAGCAGAGCCTGAAGTGCAAGTACACCTGATGCCGCTTGCATCTCACAGCGACCCCCATATTTTGGCCGCAGCTCCTTTCTCGCAATGACCCAAGATCCAGCTCCCAAAGCTACCCACGCTGACTCAGACCATGTACTCAGTGCTGGGGGGGCAGGTGAGGTAGTTCACCCACCTTTGAACCGGCGGCTGTATTGCCCCCGCAGCCTGAGCTCACAACCAAACCCGCACAGTGGAGAACCCCCACCATCCCTTCTGAACTAATAACTGACTGGACTTAATGCCATTGTACAGGTTGGCAATCCAATCGTTCATAATTTTACAAGCACTGCAGTGACGGTGCTTTTCCTAAAATTGCACATTAATAACATGATTCATTTGATGTAAGTCATATTGAACTTCTTCAAACTAGATAAATATCAACTACTTTAAAAAAAAAATCTGTGTGGAGACTCTTTTGTGGTGTTTCTACTGTGTTATTGGGGGGGGCGGGATTGCACAGGTACTTTACACACTGCCTGTTTAGTTAGCCTGACTGCTCGGTGCCAAGCTACCAGAGGGTGAGCACAGGTTATCTCTTGCGTGTAAGCTACTTAACCTGATTAGAGTGGTGGGTTCTGCCTGGCTGAGGTGCATACCCTAGCCAACCAGAAACCCCATTTCTAACAGGAGAGTTGGCATGATCAATAGGGTTATCAGAGAGGTTCTTTCCAAGTGGCATTACCACTGCTCACTTCACCTCCACTGGCACCACACTTTACTCTATGCTGAGTTAATCAGCTGGTGCATCCTTTAAGTGAATGCTGGGTGTTTCAGTAAAGTCAAAGTTGGTGCATAGTCTTTAAAGGAACCCGTCCCTTCACATGTTTTAAACTTGGTTGTACTGCTGCTCTGATTGTGTGGTAAGAATTCCTGAGTCCGTTGGAAGGTCTTAGGAGCTTCTGGATTCGAGATATTCAATCAATGTTCTGCTCCGCGACCAGCTGCACTTCTGCCATTATCTACTCCAAAGCAACAGCCCTCTCTCCACCACCTCCCCCCTCCTGGCATATAGGGGGTTGTGAACACTAGCATACAGGATGACGGCTCCTCAGGGTCATAACACTGCACAGACCAATGGCCCTCTTCAGTCATAGTGCTGCACCAGGGTGATGGCCCTTATTCTTCACTGAGATTACCGTCTGGCATACAGGAGTCATGGACAACAGCACATGAGCCAACAGCCCAATCCGTGCTGCAGTCCCAAAATGGTTCAGAATCTCCACGCCACTTCAGGAATCTTCTTGACAGGATACCCACAGGGTGCACACTCTATAGGCACTCTCATCCTCCTCACAGGGTCCTCTGGTCTCATCAGACAGATGCTGGTGCTCGAGTTTTCAAGGGCAGTAGTCTTGATTCTTCTGAGTGATACCCCTGTCCCAAAATGGAGACTAGCAGACCTTAGTACCCAGTCATGGTCACAACCGGCATAGGTCATGCTTAGCTTCTCCACACTGATGAACAGCTCCAGTTTGACAATTCTGGGATGCTCAAGCCCCACTTTTTACAATCTGTTTCTAGACACAGATGTGATTTAGTATCTCAAGTTCATGATGTGGTGGTTGCTCACTTTAAAGTTTACAAAAATAGTATTCGACCATTACCATGATCATGTTATTGACCTCTCCATAAGGGCACTTTACTACTACCAGGGTAAAGACAGCAATTCTTGAGGTAGGCCTAGATCATGGTGCACACACGCAATCCGTGTTTCTCCATGTGAGGATTGTGGTGCATTATATGGTATGGTTGTGTGACCTTACCATGTAATACACTCACAAAACTGTCTTGGGTCCAGTCAGGCTCATTTTATAACCTTTAGCTCAACACTGTGTAGCTGTGGCTTCGATTAGCAAGGCTTAAACAAAATAAGTAGTGTAAAGCATTTAGAAGCAACAAACAATGAAATAAGGAAGCCACACAACACAAAGAAATCCAAAACCAATTTATAAAAATAGATCATATTTTTATGAATTTTTAGAAATCAAGATGAGCAAAATCCAACAGAGGGTTCTGGAGGTATAGATTTTCATGTAAAACATAAATCTCAGCTTTTTAGATCAAAGTGCAAAAAAACATTGGCAACTGTAAAGTTTAGAAACTTTTGAAAAGTTTGAAAGAGTTGTGCTCAGCTGCTTTGGCCTGAGTGGGGCAACCCAATCTGACAGGGAAAATGTCAGGGGGGCACTAAGGAGTATGTTGACAGTTGCATGGTCACCAAAGCAGTCACAATTCCAGTTCCACAGTTTACATCAAGACAGCCATAGACTTCAATGGAGTGGTCTTGATGCTCGGGAGGGAAGATGCGGAAAGATGCTCTGGGTGCTGTGCAGTCGATAGTGGTTTTCTTGCAGTTATTACTCAGTCCACAGGTAAGGTGGGGTGACTGACCACTGAGCCAGTAACTGTAACTGGGCTACTGATCTCCGTACACAGTGGGTCAAGCGTTAACCTTTGGTGAAGGCTGGTGTCCCTCTTTGGCAACCAGTTTGGACTCACATGACACTCCTAGGTCGAGCAGACTCAGATACATCTTTTGGCCATCGAGGATTGGCCTCTTGGGTCAGCCAGTGGCAGTTAGTGTCAATTCACAGAATTGTCTACTGACTTGCCGGAATGGGCTATTTCATCTTTGATAACCCTGGTGCTGGTTCTGGGAGGTCAGCCAACAAACCCTTGGAGTCACTGCTTTGATCTGGGTTTCAGAAGTGACTTTTCCATGAGCCAGGAGGCAGAGGCACAGTCCTCTCTTTGTTAGCCCAAGGTGTGGCTGGTGAAGCCCAGCAGTCGGTGCAGCCTCTTACCTTTTCCATGAGCAGATGCAGACCTTCATTGGTTCTTTCTCCAGTTTCATTGTAATCTCAGGTTTAGGGTATCACAGGTGCAATATTTATGCAGAGAAAGTGCTCTGGGAGGATGACGCAGTCACTAGCCAATTGGTAACCAGGATCCCTTCCATCCTATAATAACTTTCAGCTATGTGTGGCATCTATCGATCCCAGAGTACACTCTTCCTTGGATGTTAGGAGCTTGGTAGCCCACCCTAGAGGTGTTGCTACCTGGGGGCTACACACCCAAGGGAAAACCAGTTAGGCCACTGGTCTCCTCTCTTTATTCCTGCTGCCATCCAGTCTACCTGAACAAAGGGGCAGCCCTACATGAGTATGATTGCCATTTGTGCACCAAAGACGGCTTCCTCTTTGAAGCTCGCCTTTTGGGCCAACACCTTGTTTGGCTTCCTGCAAGGGGGAGGTAGAGGTAACAGGCTTCTATTGTTCCTGGGCCTGGGAGCCATTCACACTACTACCCAGGAGGACAGAAGGCTGTCTGGTGGTCAATGACTGTGTTAAATTGGACAATAGAGTGGCAACATTCTAAAAGTTGCTTTTCCTTAAAAGTGACATTAATTTCGACTTTGGCATCAAATTGGGTTTAATACCATGATTAATTTGATACTTTGAAGCACCCATTTTAGGAGTAGATTTAATAGCCCTGAGCGCCTCCTTGCGCCACATTAGCATAATTTTTTTACACTAATGTGGCCCAACGAGGCCAAAATCGCCACGCCAAATTTACAAAGTTCCCCCCAAAGCATGCATTGCGCCACTTTGTAATCCTTTGCCCTACATTACGCCTGCTCCAGACATAATGTATGCAAAGGGGTCATTCCCCTGTAAGGGAGGCTGAAAAATGGCGCAAATAAATCTAAAAGATTACTTTGCGTAATTTTTGTCAGCTCTCTTAACACCTGCTTAGAGCAGGCGTTAAAAGGAGGCACACCATTGTTTACAATGGGCCTCCATGGGCTTTGCAGGATTAGCGTGAAATCCACACTACCACCCAGGGACCCTTAGGACTGGGGAAGTACTAAAACCCAAAGGTAAGTAGATAGGATTTCCCAGGCGCCCGTGTGAAGAGTAGAAATCTTGGGTCAGTGTCCGTAAGCTAACATGGGAAAGTTGCAGTTACTTTTTACATTTCAGGACCCTTCCCAGGGGATACCGAGGAAACACGTGGGGACAAGGGTAGTTAGATAGTGCCCCCACCTGTGGATACCTAGAACAGCGGAGTACCTATACCAAGGAGCCCAGATGCATAGTGGTGAAGTCGTGTCAGAACCTCCCTTGAAGTCAATGGGGACCTTCGTTGTCCAGCTGCTGTTGCGACTCGCGGACTAGGTCAGTGAAACCCAGGCATGGATTCTAGAAGAAGAGGACCTAAGGAGAGACGCCGGGAAAGGAGATGGAGGTTCCACCAGGACCCTGAGGAAAGAGCCAAGTTAAGGGCTCTGCTCAAGAATTATAAATCAGCAATCAGAAAAGCTAAATCAGATTTCTTTACCTGCAAAATTAAAGATGCGGACAATGGGCCTAGAGAACTTTTGAAGTTAGCACCCTAACTTCTCCTCACTCCTCCCCAGTACTGGAGAACTCTCCGGACTTTTGCCAAAGGGTCACTGATTTCTTTAAGAATAAAATTATCCAGCTTCACGCTAATTTCAAGCAGCCACCGATGGAGCTGAGAGGGGAAGATCAAGGAACAGCTTCGGCCCTAGATTCTGGACCAAAGCTTACCTGTTTCTCACCCTTACAGGCGTTCAAAATGAAAGAATTATTGGGGGGAGTGAAATCAGGGTCGTCCATGGACCCTTGCCCTTGAACCGGTCTATCAAGAAATTCTGAAAGAAGGGTGCTTTCCTCCAACCTGGAAGGAATCCATTGTGTTTCCTCTCACTAAGAAACCGGGCAGTGAACCTAATGACTTAAAAAATCTACTACCTATTTCTCTACCCCTGCCATGGCTAAAATTCTGGAGAAAAACCTCAACACCGAATTGGCTGGTTTCCTTCAGACCAGTGGGGGCCTGGACCCATCTCAACAAGGGTTCAGCAAAGACCACAGCACGGAATCCGCTCTGGTCTCCTCTGCGGATATCATTCGGAGGAGAGTAGCTCAGGCAGAAGGTGCCATCCTTGTACTTTTGGACCTCTCCGCATCATTTGATACCATATCTCCACATTTGTAGTTACAACGTCTTTATCAAGCAGGTGTTAGAGATAAGGCCCTTGATATACTAAAGTCTTTCCTGATGGATAGATCGATCACGTCAGCTGCGGAGATTACAGGGCCCTTCCGTTTCAACTCCCCTGTGGGGTTCCACAGGGATCCTCCTTTAGCCCCACCTTGTTTAACTTGTATGCGGCCCCATTAGCCAGACTTGTCCGCTCATTTGGATTTCAAGTGGTGTCTTATGCCAATGAGATCCAGTTGATTATACCAGTCAACCAGAACTGAGAGGAGGTAGCAGATAGATTTCACACATGCATGAGTGAAATTAACAATTGAATGAGCAACAACTGGTTGAAATTGAATGGAGAGAAGACGGAAATTCTCTTCGGTCTGGACACCAATGTATGGGGCTCTCATTGGTGGCCAAAGTCCTGTAATGAATGCCCAGTTCGAAGTTCCTCTGTAAGAAACCTTGGAGTTTTATTTGAAAGGACTCTCTCCTTCGAGCATCAAATTAACCGAACTGTTAAATGCTGCTACTGGTGCCTGAAAATGCTAAAGAAAATTTTCCCCTTACTTCAAAAAGAACTCAACATTTTGGTGACCTTAGCACTAGTTATTTCTAAACTTGACTATTGTAATGTTCTGATGCTTAATATCAAGAAGGTCTCTCTCAACAGACTGCAATTGATTCAGAATGCTGCGGCTCACTTAGTTTTGGATCTTCTGACATTTTCATTGGCTAGCAGTAGCCTAAGACAGTTGCATTGGCTACCGGTGGAAAAATGGGTTATGTTTAAAACACTCTGCCTTACTAATAAGGCTCTTCATCAGTAAGGCTGTAATCATCCAAGCTCGGCCCTACGGCCGTACCGGCCGGGGCGTCAGCTCAGATCTTCTGCTTTGGATCTCATGTGTATCCCTCGCTGCCGCAGGGCTAGATGAGGGGACAAAGCCTTCTCAGTTTTAGCGGCAAGACTCTGGAATTCACTTCCACTTTCCATCAAGATGGAGGAGACGTATTTCCGTTTCCGGAAGCAGCTTAAAACTTGGCTGTTTTCAGACTAAGGTAGGCCTCCCTTTCTCTTCTTGGCCCCACTTTGCCATTTTTCTTTTTGATAAAATTGGCATCTGGCCTCTCTCTTTACTCTTGTAAGGGCCCCCTCTGACTTACTGTTAGTCCTTAGTGCTTCGATGCTACAGCCGGAATGCACTCTATAAATACCCTACAAAACAATACAATAGAAGGGGACAGAGTCCAGACCACCCAGAGGAGCCCAGGCAGTGTAGTAGGGCAATGCCCACCCTTCTCGGTGATGCTTCCTGAAGAATGATGGGTGAAGAAGTGCAACTGTGGAGTCCAGGTGATGTAGGAAGATCCCAGGAGTCATCCACAAGCTTTCCCACGCAGGTAATCGAATTGAGGAGTGGTCAGTTGTCAGTGGACCACCAACTAGCCTTGGCAAATGCAGAGAAGCATTGCAATGAGTTTGCAGGATTTGTGGGGACCAGCAAGGTCCAGGTGACACAACCTTGGCAGGTAGGTCAGGGCCAGCCCTCAGCAAGCAGGAGAGCCAGCAGGAGTCATTAGAACCCCCAATTTGACCCTCTGGCAGCAGACACTGGGAGTCATAGGGAGGCCTCAGCAGCACAGCAAAGAGGGATGCCCATGTTGCAGGAGTTGCAGAGAGGATGTCGTTCTTGGAGCTGGAGAACGCTGGAGGCTGGGGCTTCTTTGACCTATAAGGTATTTGGACTGAAGAGCCAAAAAGCCTTGGCAACGAGAAGCAGATAAATCAGATATCTGGAGAGCCACAGAAGGGAAACACCCGGAAGAACGAGTCCGGAACCACGAGGGTATGAAAAACGAAAGCAAAACAACGCTTTCATTTTCCACGACTTCCTGGTTTTGGTACCCTAACCACGCATGTCTGAACAACGTACATGCGTGGTTAAGGTACAGAAGAAGGGAGTTGGAGTGGATGCGGTGAAGGAGGAAGTGAGTTGGGCTGGGACTGCGGCTATTTTTGGGGGGGCTCGGGGTGATTAGGGTGTTTAGATTTTAGGGGCAGGTGTGGGGACTCGAGGTATTTTTAGTTTTTGGGGTGGGGTGGGGTGGGGGGCTGGGGGTGATTAGGGTTTAGGGGGGGTCATGGTTTAGGTTAAAGGGGTGGGGTGGGGGGCTGGGGTGGTAGCATGCTGGGTCATGCATGCTGCTTGCTAATGCTTTTACCAGGAATGCGTTTACAACGGTAAAATCATTGTAAACGCATTCGTGGTAAAGGCATTAGTGGTTAGAACGAGGTTGTTGTTCCGACCTCGTTGTTGAGCCACGGGTGGTTTAGGCACCCGTGGTTCCGAGATATAACCGCCACAGAACCACCGCCTGTGTTGTAGAAACTTGGAGAGTCAGTGGGACAGCAGGGTCCTCAAGCTGGTTGTCGTCGTTGAGGTACCTGTGGATGAAGGGGAGTGACTCCTTCACTCCAAGGGAGATTCTTTTTTCCTTCTTAAGTGTAGGCAGAGTCCCGGTGACTCTGGAGAATGCATGGCCATGGGACTGCAGAAGTAGTTGCAGAACTTGGAAACAGAGTTGCAGAAGGAGCTCTCCTTCTGGTTACAGTCTTGCTTCTGGTTCCAGTGAAGAAAAAGCAGCTGTTACGGTGTCCAGGTGGCAGAAGTGTCTTGCAGAGGAGACTTGCAGATGGTTTCTGAAGTCTTGCAGACAAATCTAGAGTCTCACCCTTAGGGGAGCCCTTAAGTAACCAAGGAGGGGCATCGGACACTTACTGCGGTGACCCACCTATCACAGGGGGTCAGGGATGTCACCGAGCTGGACTAACCAGTCAGATACTCCGAGGGGCCTCTGCTTATCTTATTTCCAAGATGGCAGAACCAAGTGGCCACGTGGCAGAGCTCTGTGGACCTCCCTAGGGGAGGAGCTGGTATCGGGCCTGCAAACCAGATAATGTCCCAGTAAACAACTTCTGAGTTGACCATTTGCCTTTGCAGGGACCAATGCTTGTTTACAGAGACCAATGCTTGTTTGCAGACACTAATGCTTGTTGGAACTAATGCTTGTTAGAGACAAATGCTTGTTTGGGAACACGTGTTGCACAAGCCTCCAGCATCCCTATGATTCAGACTGGGTGTGGCTCCCTATGACTGTGTGGCTGGATGTAGCAGGTATTATTTAAACCACACCCAGCCTGAGTGAATTGCTTTCTGTAAGGGTCACAGGCTGCAGAGACTGAATCTATGCTCCTCTGCTTTTGATCTTCAAGTTCTGTCCTGTCCAGCATCTTGGAGGCCGCTTGTGAAAGAAGAAAAGACTGAGGGAATTAACTCTTAAAAAGGCAATAACATACCGCTGGTGATTTAAGAACATTTATTGCTAAAAACTTGATACTTGCTGACTTGAAAGTTGATAAGCAAATGTTCAAGGATGCGATGCGCCTAAAAGGGCACATCTTTGGGTTTTAAGTTAATTGGGATGCTCATCGCTTATCATGCTATAACTCTTATTGTAGTTGCTTGCATCATGCCACAGAAAGGAGTTTCTATTGAACAATTATCATGAAAATGGTGTACTGTGAATAATTTATATTATCACTGAGTTTAATGTGGTATTACTATTATTGTTACCAATACGATGTACTGTAAATACGGTTATTATTGCGGAGTTCAAAGTGGCATTTGCTGGTGATGCAGAATATTCTGTGTTTGGGGCTTAAACAAAGTTGAAGCTTATCTTTGCCATGCTCAAAATGACGCTGTGAAGTAACAGTGATAAGCCAGTTGTTCATGAAGTTGAACGCTATTGATCAACCATATGTTTGCATTGTAATACAACATGAACCATAATGTTTGATATTAACCCTATGTTTTCAGTGTGATTTACATACTGAATTGCGTTCCTCACAACACTAGAACAGTACAATGATTAACCCATGAATATCTGGAGAATCTAAATCCCTGAGAGTTTGTTCTTATTATTGTTGCTTATGTAAATGTCTATGAGTCAGCATCTTGGGAAATCTCATCAAGGTGAAATACGCAAGATATCCACTGAATGTCAAGGAGCATCTAGGTAGACTTAATTGAGGTGATGAGGGACTTAATCTTGGATCACAGTGGGAGTAGTTATAGACAGTATAGGAGGTTCAAGGCTCTTATTTAATTAGAGGTAATCCACATCATAACCAAAAATTCCTAGAGAGAGGGAGACCCATCAAAAAGCGGGAAAGGCGACCCCAAAGGGTACATCTAGCTGGCACATCGTAGTTTAACAGCAGAGTATACATGGGTTATGAGATATCAGTTATTTGACTGATGTGTAAAATTTATCATAGGTAAGACCGACTCGTCAAGAGCCATCACTCGGCGTCCGGATCCAGCCCTGCGACTCCAGTGTCTCTCTCCTTCTCTTATCAATCCCCTTTCCCCCTGGACATTACGGTGCCGATCATGTAGTCGGAGGCATGCAATGTTTAGGTGGAATTGGGAACAACCAGCTTGAGCAACATTGTGTCTCCGTGAGACAAACAGGTTATTGCTTGACAGCTGGACAGGGGGGGTGGACACTCCCCTGTTCTTTGTGTGGTTTCGCACCAGAGCGGGAACCAGGGGTTTCTGGATGGGTGCAAACCGGTTTATGCAAGGAGGGCACCAAATGTGCCCATCAAAGCAGTCTGGTGGCACTCAAAGGCACCCCCACGCCAGCCCACAGACACCTATTTCAAAAGAAGAGGTGGTAACACCTCTACCTCACGGGAAATTCTTTGTTCTGCTTTCCCCTGCCTGAGTTAAGCTCAGCAGCAGAAGGGTAGAACAGTGTATGGGACTGGCAGCAGCACAGGCTGGCATGCAGACCCTGCAAGGTTGTTGAGGCAATCTTTGGGGGATCCCTAGGGAACCCCCAGAGTACATGGTATCATGCAACCAACACTGGAATCAGCGTAGTTGCATGATTACAACATGTTTGATATCAAACATGCTTGTGTTCAGTGAAGCCATTATGTAGTTGGACCACTCATGTTAACCAGTGTCCACTATGTACCTTAAGATGGCTTCCTTGCACTTACAAAGCTCAGGGAATGGAGTCTGGGGTTTGTAGCAGCACCTCTATTCATGCAGGGGTGCCCTCACACTTAGAACCTTGCATCCTGCCCTTAGGCAGAAGGGCCTATCTTAGGGGTGACTTACAGGGTCAGATTGCAGTGACCAAGATACACGGCAAACCTTGTATCTGGAGTGAAAGGTGCATGCACCAATTTACACCAGCTGCAATGGCAGGCCTGTAGTCACAGTTTGAATGGGCCCGGTTGGTGGCACAATATGTGCTGCATCCCATGGGGGGACACCTGGTGGACCAATGCCCTGGGTACCAATGTATCATATACTCGGGACTTATGTGGGTGCACGGGTATGCCAATTGTGAGGTGTGAAAGGTACTTTACTACTAAATTTAGGGGAGAGAGCACTGAAACTGGGGTTCAGGTTAGCAGGATCCTAGTGTACCACAGTCTAAACACACTAAAACCAGGCAAAAACTGAGGGTAACTATGCCAGTAAGATGCTTCTTTCCTACAGGGTGCCCCTCCATCACCATGCAGGGTACCTTTTCATTGCAGCAGGAAGCATCCCATGAATTATATCAGAACAAGCCCGAATACCCAAGTAGACATCATCACACTAAAACACATTAATGGAATGCTTATTGTAGGTGATATTTTCCCCACATTGGATGACCCTTTTAACAATCACTTAAATAGGTTTCACAGCACTATTGTTTCTTAGAATCAGTGTTACTTTTAAAGGAAACCCATTTGAAGATGACCGAAATGCATTACAATGCATGCACAAGCATCTATTATGATACTCATGTGCACTTGTATCATGGCGTGTGTTGCCATGTGTGTGTGTGCATCATGACGCATTCACTGTTTTCTCTTACTTTGCTGATCTAGAGTGGCAGACATCCATCTTGCAGCAGTAAATTGAGGGCCTGACATAAGTCGCGCCTCGCGCTAAGCATAACGGGTGCGGCGGCGCGCATGCGGGGTGGGTAGGGGAAGAAGTAAATTAAATAACAAATAATAAAAAATAAAAAAAACACTTACCTTACCGCCGCGCGCTGCTCTGTTACTCCATCTCCTTGCTGCAGGCAGGCACAGGCTCCCAGCCTGCCCTGCACCAATCCTGACGCTGCTAAGAGCAGCGTTAGGATTGGCTGGGAGCCTCCATCTAGGGCGCTCCCAGGCAGACTGGGAACCTGTGCAGGCTCTCTACCGCCCATCAACTGGGTTGTTGAACTGGAGAGAGCCCTGTGCACATGTGTGTTTGGCCAGCCCGAGACAGCCGGCCAAAAACACATGCACTCTGAGGGGGAGTCATTGCTCGTAACCCCCGTGGCCCCACCCCTTTTCCCAAACAACTATCATAAACACAGTTTATGATCATTTTTTGGGTAAAGGTTTGCAGCTGCCACTACTGGCAGGAGAACGACAAACGTCCGCCGTTATGGAGGAGCTGCCCCTGCCTGATATAGATTATAGATCTTTGCAGTGTTACGGCCAAGCCGTGTCAATGGCGGACCCGAAAAGATTGTCAAGTCAACTGTGTTCTGCCCACCATTTTTAGATGTTACAGTTCTGAAAGCGGGATGACTGGTGATGGATTGCTGATGGAGCAAGATGGAGGCAGGACTCAATGGAATTTGTACAGTGGCAGGGGCTATGGAATAGAGGTAAGTGACACATGCACTGTCCCTTAGTCATATGTGTACCCCTGCACTACACACTACACAACACACCGCATACACATAATAATCCATTGCCATTCCAACACAACACAACACGTACAGGCCAAAAACACACATTGAGGTTCATCCATGCCACAACATACACACACCATTGACACTGCACCCACATATGACACAACCACAACACCCAATGCCGAATACAACTACACACTCAGCAACACAAACACACTCACACATAAGCACAACTACACACAGCACAACACAACAAAACCACCCACTCCAGCTCCCTCCACCTCAACCAGCCAATCCACACACACACACACACACACACATGCACGTGCTGACCCACATACACAACAGGTGGCACAAACCTACCAATACAGGTCCCCTTGCAATGCGCACACATGGACACCCTTTTCCAGTGTGAGTGTACCGCCATTGTGGTGCCAGCATCCATTTTCCAATGAATGATGGCACCACAATGACAGTTTTGTATGTGTGCAATATGCGTCTTGTTCTGGTGTGTCCCCAGCCATGTGTGACACCATTGTGTGCCCCACATATGCATGTCACAGTAATTACAAAAATTACTGTAACATGTATATGCCTGCAGTGGGCCTCACCTCCTGTGCAGTGCCCACCCAATGCACCCTGGCAATGCGGCATCCCTACCTTTGAATCCGGCGAGGTCTTGTTTTCTCTGTGGGTCAGTGGCTGCAGTGACAGCAGGTGTTGTCCTGTCCTGTCCAGTCAAAGATGGGGGTGGAATGGGGAAAAAAGGTGAGCTGACAATGGCAACGACACCCACACCGCTTCCCTGCTCAACAACCTCGTCACAATAGGACTAAAGCAACTAGTCACCTCGCCAACACAAATCGCAGGACACATGCTCAATGCCATTTTTTCCACCAGCAACAACATCACTGTCGAAAACATCTCCACACTTCACTGGACTGACCACCATGGCATCCATTTCACCATCACCTCACGACTATCCACCTCCACGCACTCCGAGACCCAAGCAGAAAATGGAACTGGATAACCGAGGAACAGCTCTCCAACACCCTCGCAAGTCTTCCCCTCACCGCAGACAGTAACCTCTCAGCACAGAACTGCCACCAATGGATCTCCGAATGCGCCTACACCCTAGCAGCTCTCCATAGGACCTCAGCTAAATATCACCTCAAGAAGGCTAGCTGGTTCTCCCCCGCACTCCAGGACTCCGGTCACACCTGCAGACAGCTAGAGAAAAGATGGAGGAACTGCAAGTTCCCAGAAGACTTCGTGGCTTTCAAAGTAGCCACCAAATCCCACCACCACCTCATCAGAATCACCAGGAAACCTCATTGCAGAATCATATCAGCGCCACCGCTCACAACACCAAAGAGATCTTCATTGTGGTCAAAGAGTTTGCCAAACCCCAATCAGAAACAGAAAGCATCCCTCCATCTCAAGACCTCTGCAACAAGCTAGCCATCTTCTTTCACTGGAAAATCAAAGACATATATGACAGCTTCGGATCCCAAGACCCTCCAAGCCCTCCAACAACCCCTCAGATCCGTCCCATCGAACCACCAGAGACCCTGAACCGCTGAACCATCCTCACTACAGACCAGACCCACACTATCATGAGCAGCATCCACTCCGGAGCTCCTACGGACCCCTGTCCTCACCACATTTTCAACAAGGCCAACACATCCATCGTACCCGAGCTCCGACACACCCTTAACTGTTCCATAGAGACATCCACCTTCCCAGAGGACTACCACATTAATCTTGAAGCATGCCAAGATCCGCCTGCTCTTGAAGAAACCCACGACCGACCCTCTGGACTTCAATAATTACCTCCCCATCTCTATGCTGCCTTTCGCAGCCAAGGTAATCAAAAAGGCCATCAAGGCTCAGCTCTGTAAGAACATCAAAGAAAACAACATCCTGGACACCTCCAAATCAGGCTTCAGTAGCAATCACAGCACAGAGAAAACTTTCCTCGTCCCCACAGATGACATCCGCTTGCTCTTTGACCGCAGCAATACAGCAGCCCTCATCCTACTAGACCTATTGGCCACCATCCGCGGGAAGGCCCTACAATGGATACGCTCCTTCCAGTCTGGCAGAACACAAAGAGTCAGACTCCTGCCTTACCTGTCAGAACCTACAAAGGTCAGCTGTGGAGTTCCACAGGGCTTCTCCCTGAGCCCCACACTTTTCAATGTGTACATGGCCCTGCTCGTATCCATCGTCAGGGACTGTGGACTGAACATCCTCTCTTATGCCGACGATACCCAGCTGATCATCTCACTGACAGAAAACCCCACTACTGGCAAGAAGGATTTCCACAACAGAATGGAAGCCATTGCCGCCTAAATGAAGGACAGCTGCCTCAAGCTAAACTCTGACAAGACCGAGATCCTCATCTTGGGACCATTCACATCAGCCTGGGATGACTCCTGGTTGCCATCGACCCTCAGCACCGCCCCACCCCAACAAACCACACACACAACCTCGGCATCACCCTGAACTGATCGCTCACCATGACTCACAAAGTCAACTCAGTCGCATCCTCCTACTTTCACATACTCCAACTTCTCCGGAAAATCTACAACTGGATCTCAAAGGACTTCCACAAAACTGTAATCCATGCCCTGGTCACCAGCAGACTCGACTATGACAATGCCCTCTATGCCGGTACCAGCCAGAAGAACCTCAAGAAACTACAGCACACCAAAATGCCTCCGCCAGACTCATCCTGGACATTCCCCGTCGCGAACATATCTCCAATCACCTAAGCGACCTCCACTGGCTTCCCATCGAGAAAAGAATTAACTTCAAGCTCCTCGTTCACACTTACAAGGCTCTCCATGACCTAGAACCTGCCTACCTCAACCACCGCATCACCTTCTGTAGTGAATCCTATCTTATTTTAATGGGAAGCAGAAGTTAGCTTAGCCTTCTGGCTTGCACGCCTGTGCCCTGTCACCCAGTGACTTTTTCCCTACCTAGCTTGCTCTGTTTTAGCTCAATTATTTAATTAGATCTTTTCAAGATGGCTGCATTGTTTTTAGTTAGGACAATGTTTTAGTTTCATGCTATCAGTGCCACTCTGCTAAGGCGTCACTATCAGCACCAGAGATAGATAAGATGTAGGTATTCACATTAGGTACTTTCCCACTTTGTGCCTTCAAAGAATTGTTTATGTAATTGCCGCCCCAAGCATGTCTTGTTATCTATTGTTTGGGAACAGACCTATGTCAGGGGTCCGAGCCGATCTGTTTAAATGCACCCTACATAGACAAATACTCAGAGGAATTTCTACCAGATGCCATTGACGCTATCCATGCTGCACGTTGCCTTTACACTGACCTAGTCTTTGTGTCCCTACGGAGTCTGAGCTAGAGACCTCATTCCAAGGCAACGAGGGTTGGGGGGGCTCTTCTTGTGGACATAGCATTGGCAGATTAGGTTTAACACACCTAGCTCTCTTTAGGATAGAGATTAGATTCATTATGCAAGGATATTAGGACATATTCCACATCTCATATCGTTTTATGTTATTGCAAGATGGTGGGGGTCTTTGTGTTCATAACTCTTGCGTTCACATTTCCGCTTCTTGAATTATTTACTGTCCTAATCATTGCAGCCTATGCAACTTATCATAGTTTGCAGCTTTGTTGGTAAAAACCTATTGAAAACTTTACTGCATCTCCTTCATTGCCTGTGTTTGATTGAGACATGCTGTTCATGAGAGAAAGGGGTAAGCTCCGTTTAACCACAATACTCTCTTAGATGGTGCACTCTTGAGTCCATGGGTAAAGGCGGTCACAAATCACCTCTTACTGTTTCGGATTTTGGTGAGGTGCGGCTTGTGAGCCGGGAGGGTTGGGACGACAGTTGCGACTTGTAGGACTGGCATAGTCGCCTACAAACATAAGTACTATCATCCTTAAACCAGCAGTCTTGCCTAGAGCACTACAACACTTCTACTCCCCCACCAGACCTCTCTGCTCCACTCAACAAGCACAAGCCACCCTGCCCCACATACGGAAGATGTCAGCTGGTGGAAGATTCTTCGCCTATCTCATGGCAAAGAGCTGGAACACCCTGTCCCTGCCCCTCTGGCAGTCACCATTGCTACGTGAATTCAAGAAGGACCTTTAAACCTGGCTCTTCAACCGAAGCTCAGAGGACAAACCCCCTTAGCACCTTGAGACCCTTGCGGGTAAGTATTTGCACTTTACAAACCCTGATTTGATTTAATTTATTTTCCTCCCCAATCCGCCAACTCAAACATGGAGGTCGGACCGTCACTTTTTTCGTAGCGGTAAGGCACATCCAAATCTGCAGATCAGGAAGAGTGTCAGGGGTTCCGCTGACAGCCACTTTTCCCTCTCAGTCATTGAAACAGGTGATGTTTCTTGGTGGAGACTGCGGTTCCAAGCTTTCGGCTATGGGACCGCCAACATCTAAATACAGCGGGTGACCATCGCAGCGGCGAATGGGTTTTCACTCAAAAAGTCAACCGTTACCGCCAAGATCTAAATCAGGCCCTACATGTGCACAAAAGCACATTTTAAGACAGGGAAGACCAACAGCAAATTGTAATTGCTGGGTCCTTCAAAAATAAATATGTAAATAAATAATTAATTTTAAAAACCAGGCACAGAGAAATGGGGAAGCAACAGACGTGCAGGGTGGGTAAAGGGGAAAGCAACAATAAAAGCAAAGGAAAGTTAAAGGGGAAGCAACACATTATGGTGAGTGCAAGAAAACATAGCATAGCAACAGGCTGTTCAAAGGAAAATTAAAAAGTCACTCCTTTTATGCAAGCACCCTTAACCATGGAAAGATAAAAGGTAACCAACCAGAACATTTTGTCAGCTGTCTGGTTCTTTTACTCTGTTTGTACTTAACTTGGTGCCTTGTAGTATATTCACTTTCAGATGAGAATAATCCTTGATCAGTGCTTTAAATGGGCAGGTACTGTCCGATACTGAGTTCCAGCACTTCTTTCATTTAAAAGGCAGTGTACCTGCACTTCTCAGCTCTCCTGCGATACATTTGATGGGAAAGTACTGGCAGTTCTCAGAAGCAAACAGATACTCTGAATAGTGAGTACCTGCACTTCTACTTTTCGTTGTAAGCATTGTCCTTGATCATCCCCCAAGTTTCTTTGAGGGACGTATGGATGTCTTTAATTTTGTACTCTTATTAATTTTGAAGGGTTCTTCCTCTGGATTGTAGGCATATCCGTCCTGGTGCAGGAATGATGCAGGACTGAGGAGAGCTGGACTTGGTGTTAGCGGGAGAGGGAATGTGGGGTCCAACCAGGCAACACATTACTGGGTTGGAGACAGCTCAGTGTGCATGTGTGTTTGGCAGTCCTGAAAAGGTAGGCCAAACATTCATGCGCACTGAGGGAAGTGCACCTACCACTCCCCCTGATGCCTGTCATCCCCATGGCCCCACCCCAATAAATAAAATGATAATAAACATAGTTTATTACCGTTTTATTTTTCAAGTTTGCCATAGCATAGGAGCCACCGCTGATTATTAAACTCCAGTTCTGAGAAAGACTGCCTCTGTGAATGTGGCCATGTTACTCTAGTACTGTGAAGCTTTAACAGTTTCCTCACAATGCATGCACTTGCTCTGACCTGTTGGGAAAACATTGATCATTTTACACCCATGCCAAATGGGGACACACTGAAGTGTTGACAACCAAGGTGAGATAGTGCGAGGTTGGTCAAATATTTGAGCTCACAAAGCACGTGTTCTTGACTCAAGAGACGGATCGCTACATCCCAGTGCAAGGTCACACCAGGCTAGAAACAGAACAGGGTTAGCTGCGATCACACCGCAGTGCCGCACAGAGAGCAGTCATGTATTAGTGCATTACACAGTTCAGAGTACACTGCACACAGGCCACTCCAGGCCACAGTGCTGTAGGGCTAACCAAGATCCTGCTACCACCATGAGCCTAAACCTAACCACAGTGTATTGGCCTACTCTGGAGCAAGCCCAAATGACAGTGGGCACAGGTCCACCTTCGGGCCAGTACACACCACAGTGTACACTACCATCAAGGGACCAGTCCAGAACACATTGGAGAGCATGGAACTGGTTTAAAGAACATTTCAAAGGAGAAGCTTGGAGGCAACTCCAGGCTCAGTGACGATAGGACAGCCTTGGAGCTATATGCAAAATACAAACACTTCTTGAACGGCCACTTTTTGCGGGTGTAACAATGTACGTGGCACCATCATATGGCCAGTCCCAAAATGCGTATTGCACATTGGAACAAAATGAGGTCAGTCTAAAGCACAGTGCACAAGGGACCACCACGGGATCAGTACAGAACACAGGGGCATATTTATACTCTGTTTTTGCCGGATTTTCATCATTTTTTTTTACGCAAATTTGGCGCAAACTTAACTCCATATTTATATTTTTATGCTAGACCTGTCTAGCGTCAAAATATAGAAGTTAACATCATTTTTTTACTGTGGAAACCTACCTTGAGTCAATGAGATGCAAGGTAGGCGTTCCTGGGAAAAAAATTACTCTAAGGCATTTGCGCCTTATTTATCCTCCCGTGCAAAAATGACGCACTGGAGGAGGAGGGCCTTAAATAATGGCGCTAAGCCTGTTTAGCGCCATTATTTAACACCTGAGTCAGGGCAGGTGTTAGTGGACCTGTGGGCTCATTTCCATGGTCGGAGACCATGGAAGCAGTCCACAGGTCCCTTCCCTGCACTCAGGGACACCCCCTGCCGCCCCCACCCACCCCTGGAGGACACCCAAGGATGTGGGGACCCATCCAAGGTAGGTCCAGGTAAGTTTTTCTATTTTTTTTCTAAGTGCCATTGGGGGGCCTGACTTGCCCCCCCCCCCTACATGGCACTGTGCCTAGTGGCCGTGCCCAGAGGACAGAAGTCCCCTGGGCATGGCCATTGGGCAGGGGGGCATGACTCCTGTCTTTGCTAAGACAGGAGTCATGTCCATGGGGGTTGTGCATCAGAAAATTACGCTAGTCAGGTTAGAGTCAATATTTTGGACGATAACCTGACTAGCGCCATTCTTTGACACACACCAGTCTTCCCTACGCCACCCCTGCCCGGTTAGCATCATTTATTTTGACGCTGACTGGGCCTTAGCGCCGGCTAGCTGAATTCCTTAAATATGATGCCCGGCTGGCATCTAGGAATGTCGGTAGCCGGCGGTAAACTTTTTGATGCAAACCTGCACTAGCGCAGGTTTGCGTCAAAAAGTATAAATCTGGGCCACAGTGCGCACAGGAACTGGAACAAAAGATACACAGGATACCACTGGGCTAGTTCAGAGCAAAGTACAGAGAATAGTCTGAAGCCAATTCACGCTAAACTGCCCAGTACATACAGAAATACAGATCTATCATGTGGCCAGCCTAGAATACAGTGTCCAGCACAGCCGCAGGGTTGCAGAGCTGCAATCACAAGTTTTAAAAATGCTTACAAGTAATAATTAGCATAGTTTATGACATCACAAGAAGTGACATTATGTGGTCGGTGGCTCAATGACTTCACAGAAACTGACATTGCAGGACATATTAAAGGATTGTGGTCCATTACGAGAGCTGATGAACATTCAGAGCCAGAAACTCCAGCCTGACTCTATTGTGGCATCTGATGAGCTTAGGCTGGCTGTTCGGTGGTGAGGCTGTTGGCTGCAGACTACACTGGATGCTGAGGGAGAGATTCTGCCCAGAAATCATTATAACTCAAGCTTCCCTTTCTTAGTTAGACACTCTTTGTCCTGAACATAAAATCACTTCCATCCTAGGCCGCCTCCAGCATCATTTTGAAGGCGTTTTACCTCCCATTTGCAGAAAACTGAGTGAGGGACCGTTCTTTCTGGCATTAGGGGAGGGCCAGAGTACCTCTACCTGTCCTTCAGATTTCGCTCATTTGCACCCTCATATTAACAAGCCCTTCTCTTTTGCATGCTCTCCTTTCTGTTTAGGGTAATATGTTGGCATTCATTGAAATATGCAAGGAGATTGTTTCACATGCTTGGATGTTGGCAGGAGTCCAGTGTGGTATCCTGGTCATCACCAGTATTTCTCCAGAGTCTGGACTCACCTGTTATCTTGGCTGGTGGATGTGGACAAGAAATCCAGACGGAGTAGGGATGATGCATCTCGTAGTCAAGAGGATGATTATTTAGGTTCCTCTAGAGGAGTGACCACAGGGCACCTCTTCCTAGTACCCAAAGACCAGAAGCGCCTTCCGTATCAATGATCAGCCTGAGAGGCGTGAACATTTTTATCAGGAATGTAATAGTTCAGAAGGTTTCATAGCAGAAGATCATAAGTACGGTATCTCAGGGGACCTCCAAACTTCCTTTGATTTGGAGAATGCCAACTTCCGTGCTCACGTAAATACTCGGCATCAGATGTTCCTTCACTGTGCCTCTCCTTTTGGACATTTTTGATCTCATATCCTGTCCTTTGGGATGAAATAAGCCTCTTTTGTGGGCCAGTGACAGGTTCAAACATGCTCCACTGCATCACCACTGGCGGGCTCTCACATCACTCTTGTTTGCTGCAAGCTTCAAGCTTTCTGTTGGATTGTAAATCGAAAGATCAAAGGGATTTCTTGCCATCAAAGAGAATTCTTTGACCCCCTCTTTGACAATTCATCAGGCTGTGGATTTCTCTCTTCTGATAGGGTTCTGAATCTTTGGACTCACCCATTGGCTCTCCTGGGTCTGAAGGTTACTCCGGTACATCAAAGCATTAGTGTTTGTGCTCCTGGGGGGCATGGCTGCTTGTGAAATTGTGATGCCAAGGGCCAGACATCATCTGAAACCTCTGCTGCAGCACATGCAGTCCTACTGGTACCTGGAGCCCCAGAGATTCGATCAGCTAGTATCAGTGACTCCATTTTGAAAGGAGCTGTCTATTGTTGGCTGGTGGATGCATATTTTCTGAAGGCAGCCAGGCTTCATCCTTCCACATCCTGTGATCTTGGCAACAGATGCTTGCAACATGGGCTGGGGAGCCACATTGGAAGCAGCCTTGATTCAGGTTCGATGGCAGGTCCAGGAGGCTGGTAAGCCTTCAAGTTAGATGGAAGTGATAGCTGTCTGTATGACAATGCAGCTGTTTTATATGTTAATTTAGGCAACACCTACTAGTGCAGACAGACAATCTATTGGCAAAGTCATACATCAACAGATGAGAGCACCCCATTAGCTTATTCTTTGATGCCATGGGTGGAGTGTCACCTACATTTCAGTTGAGCATTATATCTCCCAAGATCAGGGAATATTCAGACCAATGCCTGAGCCGGCTGCTTCCCTCCTCACTCAAATCCTCTCTCTGTTTAGAGGCATTTGAGGAGATAAAGGATCATTGGGAGCTCATGGAATACATTTTGCCTCCAACCAAAAACACTTTGCTGCAGGCCTTTTGCCTAAAGGGGAAAGTGAGGGGTTAATGCTCCGATATTGCTATGGGCCAGGGGCAGGGGTCTTCAACCTTTTCTGTAATAAGAACTACTTAGGTCAACGAAAAATCCATGAGAGCTACTAATAATATTATTGTTTTAATAGTGGCCACTTGAGAAGAGATTACATCAAAGGCAACTATTTACACGATGGAAGCAGTGTTAGCCTCAGCTCATCAGTCATGGTTGCCAGCACTAGTGTAAAAACGAGTTTGTCAATATGAAATGCCTCTGCATGGGCAATGAATAACAGCCACAGATGCAATGGCCACTGCACCAAGGTAATACTATTAGTAATTGGTCTCCCTACACCATACAAGTTATCACTCACAAATCTGATTTAAATGTATTTTGGAAATTCAACCATTTTTCTCCAAACCTCTGATTATAAGTTCCTAAAATGCACACATTTTCGTCTCAGATACATACTTTTCAACTTTGGTATACATAAATGAATCCACCCAAATTAAAGCTTCCAGTTTATTACGCTTGACTGCAATCAGGAGAGCTATTTATATGTTGAAAGAGAGCTACCAGCAGCTCGAGAGCTTCTCGTTGGAGAAGCTGGGCTTAGGGCTTGTTGCTTGCCTTCCGTCTTTTTTCTCTCATTCCCCTGCTACACAAGATTGTGAGGGAGGAGGTCCTCTATGATTCTTGTGGCCACTTTTCGGGCCTGTAGGTCTCTATTCCTGTCTTCTGTGCCTGATGGGTGTCAGATAGAATGCTTGCTTCCTTTCATCATCCCCTTTTTGGTGGCAGTTCTGTGCCTCCGAGTTATGCCCCTATTGGGTCTGACAGCTTGTATGCTGATTGGGTAGGGCTTTTGAGAAAGAGGACCTTGCGGGGCCTTTTCAACTTCTCACCCCTATTTCGATGGCAAACTGCAGTCTGTAGGGAGTTGTAGAGTTATCACTATCATACCCGAGTTTGGAGGACGAGTGAGTATCACCAATATTCCTTGAGGCTTACTCATGTACATTGGCAACGTCTAAGATCCTGGTAGAACAGTCTCTTAGTCCTGAGGGGCTGGACTCAGGACTGAGGGACTGGGCTGCCAGGACCGGCCACTGATCAAAATCAAAAATGAGATCACAGTAGAATGAGTTCTGTTACGGCAGGACGAAAAGGGTTAACTGTCAGGTGAAACAACTGTTTTTGTTGGTCACAATCCATTTAATTAGACAGGATACACCTTGTAATCAACCCTATTAACATGCTTAACTACGCAGATGGATTTGGGAGGTTACAAGGACGTCTTCTTGTGTACAATTCCGCACTCTCTTAAGAACTGGGTCATCTAGTCACTGGATTCCATTGCAGAACACTATTTCGAAAGGAAAACCCTCTGTAAGGTACATCAGCAAAGACATGGACAGCACACTCGGTGTCAACTTCTGAGAGAAACTGAACTTCCATCGACTTAGTGTAATAGTGAAAAGGGCCTAAGAAGCAATGGCTATTCGGGACTAGGGTCTCTTAGGCACCTAAACGGGAATCAATAAATTGTGTTTGTTTAATAGTTTGTTGATGTTGTTTCACTCAACACACCTATTTAACTTTCACTCGATGTCATTGTTGCCGGTGGGACACCAAAACATGCTTGGAATTCTGTGTTCGGTAAAAGTGGAACCACGATGACCCTTGTGAACTGTCACATTTACGTAGGCTCTGATAAACATAAAGGCACAAGCTTATCTTGTGCAAGCATAATCCCACTTTTCCACTTACAGCTCTTGTGCTATTTTCCATAAGGATCGTAAAGGTTCATAAAAACACTTCTCTCTGGGCCAGACACTGACGATTCATTAGCGGGTGATTTTGCACAACTTGCATCCATTCATTCTTCCTGTAGCAGGAAAGCATTATTCTCAGTGTCATTATCAAACACTGAATGGATTAAACACTGTTCATCGTTGATGAGACGTTAATTAGAGTGAGAACATGTTCAATCGTATGAAGTAGTTAGTTTTGATGCCTGGAATATGTTGTATAGTGGGAGCCTGGCAGCTTGGGGCACAGCCTTTCATTTCAAATGCCTGTTTGTACACATACACATCATTTAAAGCATTCAACAACGAGCCATGGTCACTTCTAAGATAATACTGCCTGCCACACACAACAGAGCAGACTTTTTGACTGCCCAGGCATAAGAAAGCAATTCATTCTCAATGACAAAGTACATTGTTCAGTTTTTTGTAACACTCCGGAAGCAAAATAATAAGTAACCTCGTGTCTGCCTTCCCTTTGAGATTAAACTGATCGTGGTCCTTTATCACTAGCATCAACAATCAACTTCTTGTACTTATTCACGAAGGTCTGCGAGCACACAAATAATGGCTGATATAATCTAGCCAGAGTACTCCTTGTGACCACCCATCCACCTGGACCGTGCTATCTTATTTCATGACCTGTCTCCTAAAATCTTATGCTTTAATTTGATATAAAAAATACATAATCTAAAGAGAACCTGAGATCATCTTTGCCAAGTTGTCGATGAATTTATGATGCTGGCTCTACTGAATTTTGATTGAGTGTAATTATTTGACCAGGGAATATGGGCCAGATGTATGATTCTGGCCCATTGCGATTCGGTAATTGCGATTTTTAAGAAATTGCTATTACCGAATCGCAAAGGGCCATGTATCACATTTGCGAATCGGTAATAGCGATTTCTTTAAAATCGCAAATGCAATTACCGAATCGCAAATTGCGATACTGGGCCCATAGCTGCAAATTTTTTGCATTTCCTAAATTGCGATTTCTGAACCAGAAATCGCAATTTGGGAAATGCAAAAGGCCAGGGTGCTGGGGGCCTAAGGCCCCCTCTCCTGCACCCCAATTTATCTATTTTTTACCATGTAGGCATGTGTGCTTTACATATTACATTTAAAAATGCAGTTTTACTGCATTTTTAAATTTTGCACCAGGTTACCACCTGGTTGCAGACAATGGTATTTTGCAATTTGCAATTTTTTGCAGAACTGCCTTGCGACCTGGATTTTGCGAATCGCAAACTGCGATTTGCAAAATCCAGGTCGCAACGCAAAAAATCGCAATTTTTGCTATTTCTATTTTGTGGTCTGCGAATGCCTTTGATGCATTGCAGACCACGATTTTGCACTCGCAAACGGCCGATTTCGCCATTTGAGAGTGCAAAATATTTTGATACATCTGGCCCTATATGCCTTACTGTCACAAAGCAACAAGATGTATCTTTTCTAAGAGCATATTCCCCCATTGCATCGACCATGCAAAACTTGGTTCTAGACTTCACTTCATCACGCGTTTGCATGTCCTTCCCATGAACCAAAATAAAATGCTGAAAGACGATCACACCAATTTTCAGATTGGTTTCCAGGCGCTGAAAGACTGAAACCTTTGAGGCAAGACCATAATGCATTCAACAATATTGAGCGAGCCTATCAGGAGTTATAAAGGTGGATAAATGACAGGCGGTAGGCTGGAGTTCGGTTTGAAGTGAAGTACTAGTCAAGCTTCATCAAGACTTTGGCACCCATTAGTTTCATAAAGCGGTCTTCAGTGCAGAGTACTTGGTAGCTGCCTACCCAAATGGTTCTGTTGTTTTCTTTACGATCACTGCAAATCTGTAATTTGCCACTCTTTTTTTGGAAGTGAAAAGTGTCAAAAGATACAGTGAAGAATTAAATGTTTCTGTTATGTCCTTAGTATGCATGAGCTACAACATACAGGAGAGATATTTGCACTCAGAGCCTTTTTAAGGTCGACCGGGCAAGTGCTGTAGCCTGCTGTAATCTCTCTGTGGGCTTTTAACCACGCCCATGTCACGCCCGTCAGTTTGGTTGGTACGTGGGCTCGCTTTAAAAAAATCTCTTGATTTCTTTTGTGAAAGGCATGCATATGTCATGCCTTTTCCGATGTTTAGCCCTCCTCAAGCGCAAAGGCCAACTACAGAAAACATATGAGGCTCCTTGTTTTCCACTTGGCTTCTGGACTACTTTTTATTTTTATTTCCTATGCAGCGCGATCTCGCTGGGCAGTAGTCGAGCGCTTTGCATGACATCGACCCTGTTACATGGATAATTGCATAACTGCCAATACGTTTGACTGCGAGTGAACTTCTGTTTCTTTTTGTGTGCTCCTTCATGCTCCTAGCTTGGCGCTTTAAATAGGCTCGCTATTGTACAACTGTATTACTTTTCATTTTCAACTTATGTGGCAAGAAAAGTCGGGTTAGGACTTTACAACGCTAATAGCTCTAAGTCGAGCAAATGCGAGACCCATTGCATTGCAAATGCTTGTTCTTAATTGAGGCTTGATTGAAATGCAATTTGCTTTTTTGCTGGCATGAGAAAGCCTTTTATTATTGCCAAGAATTATGGGGAACCTCCATTTTTTGGCAAATATTTTGAAAAATTGTTAAACACACATACCCAACTTAGGTTGAATACATGACTTGTTGCAGATATTAGAACTGTGTTTTCTCACAGCACTGTCAGTGTGTAACTTACTGGTGTGAACTGATCTGAGCAATACCTTGGCCTTTCCCCAGTGACATCATCCTAGGATGTAACTGTTCTGCTTAGATTCAAAGACCTTCCCAACTATGGATTTCTGCTCAAAATAATCTCTGATGCAAAATAACCTAACAAGTCAATAGAGTAACCACCATAGGACCCCTTTTGAAAATCATTGGACAATAAGAAAAACCGCCATGGGTCAATGAAATAGAAATGTGTCCAAGACAGAATAGGGATGCTTGAACTCAAATCTATGAGCAAGTCTGAAGCTATACATTTAATATGAATGTGAGGATAATTGCACTCAAAATGATCACAATCTGACTGTATACAGGTGTAATTTGTAATACATAGGACTAGAATATCACAGGGATCTCCACCTTTTCCTGTAATAAGAGCTACTTAGGTCAAAGGAAAATCATTCAGAGCTACTTATATTATTAGTGTTCTAATGGTGACCACTTGAGAAGAGATTACATCGGTGGCAACCATATGCAAGATATAAGCAGTGATAACCTCAACTCATCAGACATGGTTGACAGCACTAGTGTAAAAAATAGTTAGTCAGTGTGGAATGCCTCTGCATGGGTAATGCATAATAGCCATAGATTCAATGGCCCCGGCACCAAGGGAATACTATTAGTAATAGGTCTCCCCAATACCACATGAGGTATCGCTCAAAAATCCTATTTAAATGTATTTTGTAAATTCAAAGATTTTTCTCCAAACCTCTCTTTATAAGTTCCTAAAATGCACACATTTTGGTCTCAGATACATTCTTTTCAATGTTGCTATAGATAAATTAATTCACCCAAACAAAAGCTCCTAATTTATTAGGCTGGACTGCAAACAGAAGAGCTATTTATATGTTGAAGGAGAGCTACCAGTGGCTCGAGAGCTACTTGTTGGAGAAGCCTCGAATATCAACTCTCTCTCCCATACATTTTCCACAAACGTTGAGTCTCACAGCATTCACAAAGTTCCTTCTACTGTTTTCACGCACGCACGTGTAGCTGCCAACCCCAACACATAATTTACACTGGGCTTTTTTGAAATGGGCAATGTGTGAGTTGCGTTTGCACCTACAGCAAGCCTCTTTCTTCTCTTTTGATTTTCTAGTGCATGCTTTCATTTTCACTCTGTTCACAGAAGTCCGAGTTATGTGGCTGGATTTTTATTTCTTAGCCGAGTCTCAGGACCACTTCACATTTTAAGACACCCCCACAGCTTCCCTGAGAGGAGCATGGTGTTATCCAGTAGACTTTCCTGCACCCTCTGATCGAACACCTCTCCACAGGCTTGCTTTGAATTGATTGCTATGTGAAGGTCTCAGGTTTGCATGTTGAAGCAAGAACGTGTGGGGTTACATTGGATGAATCAATTCTTCCATGAGCTTGCTGGTTTCTTTTAAAGAAGTTGTGCTGGTTTTAGTCACCAAAATGCATTTTGAAGGTAGGTTGATAGTTAAATATTATTTGTCGTTCAAAGTCTAGATGGCGGATGAGAAGGATTCTTTGTTTAGGTCTAAAGCAAAGACTGTGATTGCCTCTAAAGAAGTGTTGAAATCACCGTGCAGGATCCTCATTTTGATGGAAGGCTCATCTGTCTGGTCAAGAAAATATCTGCTAATGCAAATTAGATACAGAAGCACACCTGGAGTCAGAGGCGGTGTGCATAATGGGTTTCACACTGAAGGAAGGAGATGCAAACGTAGGGCAGTTGCAGGTAAATACTGTGATATGCTGAATGCTTGATAATAGTGAAGAAATGAGAGAGCCATGGATTTTGTATAACAACTTCTGAAGGATGTGGCACCAAAGGCGGACCTCTGAAGGGTACACACCCAGTCGCTAGTGGTGAAAGCAGGACACAGGCCAGAGATGTGTAGTAGAGGACCCGGCGAGCGGGACTGCCCTTGAGTTCAGCACAGGGAGACTGACTCACCAGAAGGCTACTGCTTCATGGTAGTATGAGAGGCAAAGGCTGCAGGGGACTGAGATGGAAGGAGATCAGGCAGTGGGATCCACTGCATAAAGGTGCAAAGTGTTGGAGATCAACGAGGAGCTCCAGACATGTCTTATGCATCACCCACACCAACAGAGCGAACCACAACGGACCGAATGACGAAAAGTGGACGGGGCCACTTACCAGTAAGGAAAATTACTAGTAGTAAATCTGACCTTTATAAATCAGAGTACAACAGCAAAGGATTTGGAAAACTAATTTTCCTTCCTAGGTGATCCCTCTAGTAGGTTCATTAAAGGCCATGGGAGAAGTACAAAAATTTGAAAAGCAGTTACAAATGTCCATGTGCCTCTGAACAAAAAAAAAAAACTCATCTCATGGTCTAAAACAATGTCTGCCCTCTGACCTTCTCTTTCTAGTTTGTCTTTTTTGGTCACTCTGACAGGCTGCCACAGATGCCAAAACTCCAGTTTAGTGGGGAGGCTCCCACCCATTTAATCGAGGACGCTTTCTTTTGTCCACTGTTCAACTTTGTCTTTAATGGATTCATATTTTTATGTCATCTCATGTGGGTACAATAAACATACAGAACAACATATTTCTATCCCTTAAGTTATGAGGACACTTTACAAGTATACACTTATACTGAGCAAAGGGTTGTTAAACTCTGTGTATTACAATTGCATTGGGCTGTTTTTATATTTTTTATTCCCCAGGCCACCTTTTATGACCATAAACGTTTCAACCCAATCCTTCAAGTCTGAAGGAACATGAACACGTTTACTTTTTTCAACCATTTTACACTATCTCGCTTGCTCTTATCTCAAACGAAGTTCCCACATGAATGCACCTTTATAAGCCTATAATCAATGCCCTGATCAGACCTTAATCTGAGGATTTTCTATGTTGTTCTATCCCCTCCCACAAGCGCTGCAAAGTGAGTTTTCTTGGTGAATCATTGGTGCAATAAAACTGAATAAATAAACACACATTTTTCTATATACGCTCCATGCCCCGCACTGCACTGCTGGAGGTGTAGCGAGTCCAGCACGAAAGGGCCAAGAGGCAGTAAGGAAAATCACTGGCAAAGCCAATAGGTCTCGCCTATGCAAGCGCTGTTGGCTTTGCCAATGTGTTTTTAGCCATGTTGTTCACCATGGTGGATGCAGGTCAGCATGGCTAAAAGTTAGTGGCATATAGTAGAGTGGCGTGGAGTGGCATAGAGTGGACTGGCAAAGAGTGGATGCAGAGTGGAGTGGCAGAGAGTGTCATGTATTGGAGTGGCATAGCGTGGAGTCGCACAGAGTGGCATTGAGTAGAATGGACTGGTGTAGAATTCATTGGCATACAAAGTTGCAGAGCATAGTGGTATAGCGTGCAGAGGCATTGAATTCAGCGGCATACGGTGCAGCATTGTAGAATGCAGTGGCATAGATTTGAGTGGTGCATAGTAGAGTGCAGTGGTGCAGAGTGCAGTGGTGCAGAGTGGAGTGGCGCAGAGTAGAGTGGCACAGAGTAGAGTGGCATAGAATAGAGTGGCATAGAGTGATGCAGAGTGGAGTGGCGAAGAGTTGAGTGATGCAGATAGCAGTGGTGCAGAGTAGAGTTGTGTGGCATAGAGTGCAGAGCAGAGTTGAGTGCCATGAAGTGCAGTGGCATAGAGTGGTGCAGAGTAGAATAGCATAGAGCAGTGCAGAGTAGAATAGCATAGAGCAGTGCAGAGTAGAGTATAGTGCCCTGGAATACAGTGGCATAGAGTGCAGTGTCATAGAGTAGAGTAGTGCAGAGTAGCATGGCATAGAGTTCAGTGGTAGAGAGTGCAGTGTTGCAGAGTAGAGTGTCAGAGTGTATAGTGGGGTTGAATGGCATAGAGAGCAGTGTCATACAGTACAGTGATGCAGAGTAGAGTGGAGTGACAGAGTGCAGTTGTGTCGAGTGCATTGAATTGAGTGCAGTGGTTAAGAGTAGAGTGGGGTAGAGTGCAGTGGCAAAGAGTTGAGTGGTGCAGAGTAGAGTAGAGTGACATACAGTGAAGTGGCTAAGAGTAGATTGGTGCAGAGTAAAGTGAAGTGGTGTAGAGTGGAGTGATGCAGGGTAGAGTGCTGTCGCGTAGAGTGGCACAGAGTGTAATGGAATAATGTAAAGTGGTGTAGGATGTAGTAGCATAGAGTACAGTGGCGCAGAGTAGATTAGAGTGGTGTACAGTGGATTGGTGTAAAGTGCAGCGGCATAGAGTTGAGTGTTACAGAGTAAAGAGAATTGGCGTACAGTGCATTGTTGCAGAGTGGCTTAGAGTACAGTGGTATAGAGTGGAGCTGTGTCCTAGACTGGAGTGGAGTGCAGTAGCGAAGAGTGCAGTGGTGTAGAGTAGAGTGGTGAAAAGTGCATTGGCAAAGAGTAGAGTGGTACAGGGTAGGGTAGTGAGGCATAGAGTAAAGTGGCGTAGAGTGGAGTGGTGCAGAGTGCAGTGGCATGGAGTGGTGTAAAGTTGGGTGGTGCAGAGTAGTATGCAGTGGTGCAGAGTAGAGTAAAGTAGCGTACAGTGGCATAGTCATGGTGTGTTAGTACACTGCCATTACAGACAACACATTTTCAATAGAATGACCATTACATTTGCACAGACATACAGTTTTACAAACAAAACTATACAGTGCACAGACGAAAACGTGTGAAAATTGCATCCTCTAGTGTATTGATTTGTTTTGATCATATTAATGCATTTGTTTCCAACACACTTCAGAAATAACAAACAATGTGTTGTGTTTGTGTTCCTAATTCTGATATATTCTAAAATACTTACATAGTTCATTTATATGTTGTCGTGTGCTAGTAAAATACTATTTCCTACCCCCAGTATCCAGCAAGATTGTTAAATAACTTTTCTCACTTTGAAGTCAGAGAAAGAAAAGTAAACAAATGCCCTGAGAAGATAGCGCCTGGCATTTGACCTCAGTCTTTGAATGTACAGCAAATGTGATGAGATAAGAACAAGATTTACAGGCCTGTTTACAGAAAGGAAGCACTTGGAAGTATACCGTAAAAACGGTTTGGGGAAGGAAAGATACAAACTCAAGCTGAACAGCCTATAGAAAATACAGCCAGCAAATGGAAAACAAAAAAATGTGAGTTACAAAGCACAGAGCCAATGGCAAGCAAAAGGCAGAATGCATTCCTAGGTTAGCTTTCTGAATGTCCCCAAGATGTCTTTAGCAAAAATGCTGTCTGGCAGGCTGCAACCTCAAGAAGCCTTACTGCTTTAGTAGCTGGGATGGTCCAGGAGCATGGTATGCACAGCGACAGGGTTTTTTTTGGGGTAAGTGCTGCATGCATTAGAACAGTAGCATTGGTGAAACGTGGTAGAATATAAAGATCACTATTCTCCCTTAGAGCAATACTGTAGGAATGTAGTAGTGAACAGTTGCCTGGGGGGAGTAGGGCTAGCCCCGATCTACTCATGGCATATTTGGTAGATGGAATAGTCCAGTACTGAGGGACAGAATTGGTGTGGACTCCGAAGTATGGGTTGTTCTTTTCAGATGTTGTCAAAAAGAGCAGTAGGAATGGCTTTCTGTTTTTCTTTCCTGTGTCTTTGCACTACTTCCTCTCATGAAATTCTCCCACTCCATCTTGCTCTTCCCCTGGCACGTTTGTTGCCTCTCGTACCCTCCCAGTCCTCTTCTGCTTTTTAATGTATTATTATTCATTTTTAATCCACCCAAAGCTTTTGTGTTGCTCATCTGGCCCGCCCTGCTGGGGGTTGTTGCTTGACATTAAGTTGCTCCCACCCTGCATCCCCCAACCTCCACTCACCTGTTGCTTGCATATGCATAAGCATACATCATGATTCAATGCAGGCATTCATTATTTGTTATTGTTTTTTTTTGCCAATACTATTTAGCATCTGCAGCAAAGCAAAGCATTGGCAAATTCAAAAGGTCAGCTATTGTCCTTAACAGGAGGAACCTACTGACTTTGACTATGGCTAATTTTATACGCATTTTGTGTAGAAGATGCCCCCCACCACACTGAAAGCCAGACTTGTAGCATTCAGACAGTTCTGGTATATATAGTGTAAAGCACCTTCATAATTGCAAATAACTATTGAATAGAATACACGGCAACATGGAAAGATAAAACACATACAAGATAGTCTCCCTTTATAAAAAAACATATACAAAACAAGACATTAGAAAACATTTGTATTTCTTTGCACTAATCTTGGATCTTACCACTCTGGTATGTACCAGCCCTTTCTCCATTCTTCTTCCTTGCTTCCCATTGTTATTCTCCACTTCAGTCTCTCTCTATCCTCTTTAGTGTTTCTATTCACCACCACAGCTATCATTTGTAAATTTTTAAATTTTACAACCATGGTTTTGACAGCTTTGAATATCCATTATTTCACTCTCATTGGCTCTGAGAAAGCTTTCTGCTCTTCTTTCCTCAGCTTTCGGCTGATTCCCACACAGACTTCTGCATCCTTTGCTGAATTCCTCTCATCAGCCAGACCATTTGATTTGCCTTGCCAAACTTTCATCTCCGGTCAGCAACATTTCTTCATCACCCTATCTCCTCTTAGCTCACCATATCCATCCTTGGCATAGCCAGGTATTGTGGTTCCTTTCCCTGAAAACTGCAAGTGGTACCAACCCAGTCAAACTGTATGAAGTCAATCTGTATGTTTGCATCCTCTCTCATAGGTTGTTCCTACACTTACCTTCACCAATCAACCTGATTTCTAAAAGTTCTTTCAAAGCACAGTTGTTTAGTGTCTTTGCTAATCAATGTGGTTCAGGATGATAAAGAACACTGTGTTTGTGCTAAATGGCTTTCTCTTCTCAGTTTCCTCCCACCCTCCCTCCCTTTCAATTCAATCTGTATCCTTTCCCCTTTCAATAGTGTGCTTGGGAATCCTTTCCTCTGATAACTTTTCAATAAAACATTGTTACACTACTAATACTAATAAACATTGTTAAACTACTAATAGTCAAGTCACATGCCGCTTTGCATTTTGGACACTGGGAATGTTGATCTTGCAGCAGTAAAACATACTCCAGATCTCCAGATGTGCTTTAAAATGTACCCACAATGTCTGTTCTGCCCTTCTTTCAAACTCACTAAGGAACATTTTGCATGATGGCTCTTACAGTGCTGATCTCTAAACTTCATCCCTCACCATGCACTCATTACCATCGTTAATCTTTTGAGGCCACCAAAACTGTTCTCATATATCAAATTTGATTTTTGTCATGCCTACTTGTCCCAACTGTGGTTTTTTAACTAATCTGCTCCTTACTCTTCAGGAGGAATGACCCTTTACCATCACCATCATTTTTGTCCACAATTTGCTGCTTCCCATCCAATACCCACATTTTTAAATTATCTTCTCTTCAGCCATGCTTTCTTCACCGAGTCCCTAACCTTTCCTGAACTGTCATCATCTTCTATGGTGTTTCGTCGTCCCCCTCCAACAATACAGCACTTGTCACAAGCAGTCACATTAAAAACCCTCTCTTCCTCCTTCATCACCAACCTTTACTCCTTACCAATATCATAGTCTGGCAGCTCAAACAATCAGTGTGGTACCAGAACATCGCGGTCAGAATTTTATCTAACTTAATTATTATATGGCCCCACTAAAGTTAATAATAGAAAATCTACACCTAATTTGCTACTATTTTTGTAAACAATATGTAAGATACAATTTTTATTTCAGATGATATCTCTACATAGTATATTCTGGCATTCACCTATAACATTCTTCTGCTCTACTACTGGATGTCTGACTGGATTCCCCACCAACATTATGTTGTTGTATGTTCTTGCATATTCATCTGCAGATTCCCATTAATCCTTGCCCATCACTGTTTTATCTCAAAGATTTCTTCATTTGGTTTCTTGTCCATTAGCACAGTGATCCCCCGGTTCCCAATAAACATTTTTCTGAAATTTCTTAGGGTGCTGTAAACTGCTAATGCCTCTTTCCTGATAAACATGTACCTCAATTCTGATCGCTTTAATGGCACTTATGAAAATGCTATGGTTAAACCAAACTCATTTGCATCAGTGATAATAGCACGTCTATGCAACATCATAATGCCTAATACTGATGTTTTTCTTAAATCCTTTTTCAACTTCTCAAACTCAGCCTCACATTTCATTAGGTTTTGTGTTAAGAAAATTTCATATAGAGATAGTTAGCGATTCCATCTTTAGATTTTTACATATCCCACTTAACTGACGAATCAATCTGTCCCAATCGTCTTTATTACCATAAACTGCAAAGAATTTGTTGCCCATAAAGGACAATATACTAGGTACATCTCTAACCAAATAATGCATTAACGTTTGAAACGTCACCTTTCCCAACCCCACACCAATGAGCATCCTGTATAATCTGAAGAGACCATTCACTACTATAAAAGGGGGTTAAGTCTTTAGAGACAGAATGCAATCGGATCTGGTAGTAAGTCAAGGACTGGACCAAAACTGTGATAGCATTTCTTCAACATTGGAGCACAATGCCTAGCTACCACCACAAACATGTTTTTAACGTTCTCGGGACAATTTATAGCCTGATCGCTCCTGTGGGCTTCCTCGTGATCACCACTGGAGGAATCCAGCCGCTGACCTCTACTTCTTCAACTGGCTCTTCCTAACAGATTTTTTCCAACTCCTTTCTGCCAGCCCTTCCACGAACAAACTGGTAAACTTCTAAAGTTCTGTGCTACAAGGAGGGTGAGAAACCTCACCTGATACATACATCCCTTAAGTCAGAATAGTGTACCACAGTTCTTTTTGACACACTGCTGGCGACTCTGCAATTTCCTAAACTTCCTCTTCTAATACCCATGCATTGTTTTACTTCAGAGTTGCTATTGGATCTATTTTGTTCTAAGATCTCCTCTGGATAGGTTAGCCTTTAACTTCTGCCCGAGTTCATCTTAATACATATTTCAGTACCACAGAGTTCAATAATTCCCCATGGAATCTGTTCTTCACTGTCCCCAAGTACCAACACTATTTCATTCACTTTCTCAAGCAACCCTCCAGCACCCGAGGCTTCAAATCTAGCATAGTTCATGGAACACTTTGCCCTTGCTAAACAATGTTCGAAAATTAACCAGATGTTTGATGCTTCCTTGCCTGTAACACCCATTCAGACCACTAGACCCAATAAAGTGTTGTAGAAAGTAGGGCAATTGATAAAGAGTGCCAACACCTACTTGAGGCCTATTGTAGGTAGGTGGGGCATTCTGAGCAGTGTGGAGGATGTCTGTGGGAATTCATGTGATGTAGGTGTACTAGGTTTTGTTGGCTGGGATTGACAGAGTATTTGTGACCATTCCATGGCTAAGAGTATCCCAGTAGCGAGCAGGGTGTTTCCAGTAGTTATTTCTAATATGGGTGCACGTCGGTCTGCACAGGGAGATTCAATTCAGCAGCCGGGCTTGGAGAACCTGGTGAGGAGTTGCTGAAACTAATACATGAGGGCTATCTCTTGGGCATGTGGTAGTGTATGGTTGTGGCAGGAGAGGAGGGGGAAAGTCCCATTACCAGGTCATGCAGAAATAAAACTCAGGGTTTTATCAGAGGCAGTGGTGGGTGTACAAGTGCTTGAGGCAGTGTTCACCAACTCCGTTTTTGGGGCAAAAAGAGCCAAACAGCACTTCCTTAGAGAGAACTGCATGAGTCCCTGAAGTTGCAGGGGTGCCTGTCTTGGTGTAGATGATGGAGTGAGGGAGCAACCAAATGATCTCAGTCACCAAAAGTCAATGTCAACAGTGCTGTGGAGAAATAACTGGCTGAAGGTTTCTCAGTCCAAGCTGATTTAGGAATAAATGGTAATTATGGTGAGAGAAGAGAAAGGCTGGTGGGGAAGGGTGAGGCACAGAAAGGCTCAGATAAGTTGCTGTCCTGTGCAGAAGTGAGGAGTGAAAGTGAGCCTGAAGTGCAGGCCAGGCAGAACAGAATTAGGTTTCAATGATAAAAGTGTGAAGCAGAGAGAAGTCATCTTTCCAACATATAAAAAGAGGAAAAGGGGAGCTAAGGAAGCGTGAAGGGAGTTGGTATGGAAATTGATGGGAGTGGGAGAATAAAATAGAAGCCTTGGCAGGCTTTTCGGTATTGGGGACAGATGGTGAGACAAAGTAATGTCATAACTTTCATAGTCATCATACGTTTGACAGTATGGCCCTCATTACAACCCTGGCGGGCGGTGTTAAAGCGCCAACACAGACAGCCATTTTAACACTCCGACCACCACGGCGGTAGCAACAAACACCGTGGCAGTAACCACGAACAGACAGGCGGAAGACAATGTACCACCCACCCCATCACAACCCACCAATCTGCCAGCTTTTCCAGGGTGGTACCAACGCCATCAAAAGCACGGTGGGAACATAACAGTGAAGGAAAACCACTCACCTCTCGACAATCAACAAAGAACCAGGAAGTCATGGAACCCGAGTTACAGGTCCTGCCCATGCTGGTCTACCTCCTCATCTACCAGGAATACCAAAGGCGGTGGCGACGACCACAGTGAGTACTGCATCAAGTACACAGGGGAGAAAAGGGGGGAAAGAGAGTGACACACACGCAACATGCCACACCCCCACCCCCACCCTCACCCACAACACTATACACACAAACACATGCAACATTACATTTACACCCCGTAACCCCCTGGAAGAAAGCAAGAACAAAACAAAGTGAGTCAAATCAGTGATATATTAGAAATAGGCAGATATAAGTAACGAATAGAAAAACAGTATTTACAAAAATATACAGTAGGTACATAAGGCCATACATTGTCCTTCCCAAATGTCCGTGGGCCACTGGGCCACAAATCATGGGCCAAGCCCACACCTGACTCCGGCCTCAATACGGAGAGAACACTGCAGGGCCATCAGGTCGAAAACACACAGGCACCTCAGGGGGACAGGGAAGGGGGGCACCTCAGCCGGAAGATGGGACAACGCCACTGCTCCTGGAGGGGGCTCCATGCCCACAGCAATGTCCTGGGGAGTGCAAAGCCACAGTCTCTCAAGTGGGTGGTTTGCCCACTGCTTGGTCCTGGGGAGTGCAAAGCCACAGTCTCTCTAGTGGGTTGTTTGCCCACTGCTTGGTCCTGGGGAGTGCAAAGCCACAGTCTCTCTAGTGGGTGGTTTGCCCACTGCTTGGGCCTGGGGAATGCAAAGCCACAGTCTCTCAAGTGGGTGGTTTACCCACTGCTTGGTCCTGGGGAGTGCTAAGCCACAGTCTCTCTAGTGGGTGGTTTGCCCACTGCTTGGTCCTGGGAAGTGCAAAGCCACCCTCTCTCTAGTGGATGGCTTCTCCACTGGTTCTGGAGGGGGCCTTGTGCCCAGTGTGCTTCATCCTGCCAATGAGGGGGTGAGTGGATGCATATCTCCACTGGTTCTGAAGGGGGCCTTGTGCCCAGTGCGCTTCATCCTGCCAAGGAGGGGGTGAGTGGATGCATATCTCCACTGGTTCTGGAGGGGGCCTTGTGCCCAGTGATGCAGCACATAGGGTGTGGCAGTTCACATTCCCTCACCTAGGTGTCTGAGGCACGAGATTTGCAGGGACAAAGTTGCACGATAGTCCATGGAGGCAGAGCTAGACCCAATCATGCGGCAGCTAAGGCTGCAAACTGGTGGTAGTGCCGGTGCTGGTGGGGGTGCTGCCAGTGGTGGTTAGAGGTTCCAGCCCTTCTCCTGCAGCCTCGGACGGCTGCCCACTGGGGATGCTGCTGCTGACAGTAGTGGTGCTAGCGGCGGTGCAGGTGGCGGTGCAGGTGATGGTGCTTGCGGTGGGGCTGCTGGCGGTGCTGACCGCGGTGCAGGTAGCGGGCCTGGCCGTTGTGCTGGTGGGCACCAGGCACTCACCTGCAGCCTCTGATGGCTGAAGTGCCTTGCGTTGGGTTTTCTGCCCCTTCCTCACCTTGGCAGATGCTGTTGTGACCTTGGCTCTGGCAGCTGGAGTTTTGAGGGAGGCCTTGCTGGGTGGGGCGTGCTCCTTGCTGCATGCTGTCCCCTTATTCACCTTGGCAGGTGGCTGAATGGTTTTGTCCTTTGCAGGGGTTGGTGGCACACTGGCTGGGCTGACGGTTGCCTCCTTAGAGCCTCTGTGAGTTGAAGGTACCACTTGGTGGCTGAGGTACTGGCCTGGGTTCTGGACACCCTGGCCCGAGGGGAAGGACTTGGGGGGAGGAATAGGGAAGAGGTAAATGTTTGCCACGAAAAGCTTTTTAGACACAATGGGGTGGGAAGAGGGTTTGGGAGTGGAGGAAGAGGGAGTGGTTGTAGGAGGTGTCTGTCTGCTGAGTTTGGGAGAAGGTGCATGGGCTGGATGCTGTTGTGAGGTGGATGGCTTTTGGGTGGGTGGGTGCTTGCGTTTGTGTACTTCGGGAGGAGGGGTCACAGACACACTGGGAGAGGACACAGGGGACGTTTGTTGCAAATGTCTCTCAACACCCTAGATGGCATTCAGAATGGTTGACTTCCCAACAGTGAGGGATCTCAGGAGGTCAATAGCCTCCTCACTGAGGGCAGCAGGGCTGACTGGGGCAGGGCCTGAGGTGCCTGGGGCAAAGAAGATGCCCACCCTGCTGGGTGAGCGGGCACGGGAAACACGCTGAGGGGTTGCTGGGAGGGCGGTGCTGGTAGGGGGTTGGTGGCTGTACCTGTTGGTGGGGTGGGCACAGAGGTGTCTACCACCGCCAGGGAGCTTCCATTGGAGGAGGAGTCGCTGCCTGTGGTCTCCCCTCCTGTCCCCGTCGTGGTGCTCCCCTCGCCCTCCGTCCCACTAATGCCCTCACCGTCGGTGGATTCGGCCTCCAGGCCCATGTGGGATGCAGCTCCCTCCGTCGCCGGTGCCTCTGCTCCTCTGCCAGATGATGCTAATGCACACAAGGACAGGGTGACAAAACAAAAAGGGGGGAGAGACAGAGGATACACTTGGTCAATGCCAGCAACACCACTACCGTTGACGTACACAACACACAGGGAGCAGCCCTATGCACTAGGCCAAGCCCAAACATTTACTAAGATAGTCACCAGCCCATGGGGTACAATGCCTAACGCTATTAGCTGCACACCTGAAACCCACAGGACCCTGCCCAGTTGTAGATGCCCACTAACACTATTGTGGTAGGAGTGCTTCAGAGCCTGCCCAACAAGGGACCTACCCTGCCATCTTCGCCCAGGCCTAGGGGCACCAATAGCCCACATCCCCCACCCAGGTACCTCTTAATGCGCGCAAAGTCAGGATTCAGAATCTGTACTCACTCACTTGTGGCTGCTGTGATGCCTTCAAGCGCCCATCCAACTCCGGATAGGACACCGCCAGGATGCGTAACATGAGGGGGGGTCATGGTGGGAAGGGCACCCCTTCCTCGTTGGGAGGCCAGCCCCAGCTGGGCCTCCGTTGTCTTCTTTGCCCAGCGGCGCAGGTTGTCCCCCTCTTGCAGCAGTGGGTGCTCCGCCTGTCTAAGACCCCCAGGGTCCACACCTCCTTGGCGATGGCACGCCAAATACCCTTTTTCTGGTGGGCGCTGACCTGCATGGAAAAGACAGCAGAAAAGGGAATTAGTCACCCGTCCGGACCGTCACACTCATGGCCCACCATATCCCCCCATCCCCTCACGCACATACATTGACCACCTTACATGCAGCACTCTGGCCAGGATGCCGCTGCCCCCCCTACATTTGGCTTACATACACAGCACTCCATACATTCATGGCCCACTCATCATGCTCACAGTGTACTCACCTGTTTGTCTGGAGGACCGTAGTGTAACATGTACTGAGGTAGGACCCCATCCACCAGTTTCTCCAACTCCTCCGCAGTGAAGGCAGGGGCCCTTTCCCCAGACACATGAGCCATTGTCGCTTCCAGACACAAGTCACAGCAGCACTTGCAGTGTAGGTCCTCTCCTGTTGATGGTCAGGTAGCAAGTGAGTGAACAGATAGAAAATGGCAGTGATGTCCGCGGCGGTGCGTACCGTCACCGCCAGCGTACATCGCCATTGGCTCCTGGAACCTATAGGGCCCAATGATAACCAATGTGAAGTTGCGCAGCGGTCTTTGACCGCCTACTGCGATGGCGCACAACACCAGCACAATTTACCTTATTTCCACTTGTCCCTCCTCACAGGTCAGGCAGCTGCCATTTCACGGGGGCACAGGGCATGGCACCTAACTGCGTCACAGCAACTGATTGTCGGATTCACATCTTGTTTCTGTAAAGTAAACAAATCCTCATTAGTGCAATAGATGTGGGAATATGACCCTCTGCTCACAGTTTTCTTCCATAGGCTTCAACCGCTGAGGCTGAATATGAGATGGCAGCATCCTCCCGTGTACAGACCCCTTGTGGACCTTGCGACAATGGAGGACAGACACATTATCATAACCTACAGGCTGGATTGTGCCACAATCATAGAACTGTGTGCACAATTGGAGCCAGACCTGATGTCAGCTATCCGCCAGCCCACAGGTATCCCCCCTCTAGTGCAGGTCCTGTCAGTGCTCCATTTCATGGCTAGTGGTTCCTTCCAAACAACAGTGGCCATGGCATCAGGGATGTCCCAGCCAATGTTCTCCAACGTGTTGACCAGAGAGTTGTCAGCCGTGCTGAAACACATGAGCAGTTACATTGTGTTCCCCCAGGTGGAGGATTTGGCCACAGTGAAAGCTGACTTTTATGCCCTGGGACAAATCCCCAACATCATTGGTGCCATTGATGGTACACATGTGGTATTTGTTCCCCCCCCCCAGAGAAATGAACAAGTTTTCAGGAATAGAAAAAGCTATCACTCTATGAATATGCAGATGGTGTGTTTGGCGCACCAGTACATCTCCCATGTGAATGCCAAATATCATGGCCCTGGCCTTTATCTTGAGGAATAGCAGCATCCCATATGTGATGGGCCAACTCCAAAGGCACCGGGTGTGGCTAATAGGTAAGTCCAAGGTCCCCACACAATATGAGTAGGTGTCTGGGTATGGGGTTGTCCATGAGGGTTAGTGTGTGTCTAACAGTTGTCCCTCGATATTTGCAGGTGACTCTGGTTACCCCAACCTCTCATGGCTACTGACCCCAGTGAAGAATGCCAGGACAAGGGCAGAGGAACGTTACAATGAAGCACAGGGGCGTACAAGGAGGATTATTGAAAGGACCTTCGGCCTCCTGAAGGCCAGGTTCTGGTGCCTCCATCTGACAGGTGGCTATCTGTACTACTCACCCAAGAAGTTGTGCCAGATCATCATTGCATTTTGCATGTTGCACAACCTGGCCTTGAGACGCCAGGTGCCTTTTCTGCAGGAGGATGTGCCTGGAGATGGTCTTGTGGTAGCGGTGGAGCCTGTGGACAGTGAGGAAGAGGAGGCAGAGGAAGAAGATGTTGACAACAGAAGCAATATAATTCAGCAGTACTTCCAGTGACACACAGGTAAGACACTGTAAGTTCACTTTACATTTCAGTTTTCTGTTGGACATTGTACATGGCAGCCTGTTTCCCTATGTCTATGGCCACTGTGTGTACCCTTTGGCATCTCTAATTTCAGATCTCTGTGCCCCACTCTGGCTCCTGCTATGTGTACTGCTGCCCACCAAAGGTCATTCCAAAGTATATTTCACTGTACATTTGAGTTGCAATGCTTTGATAATTTTGTACTAATACATATGTGAATCATTTGACAGACTCCAGATTAGCATTTGTTCCAAGGGTGTTTATTTAAGTGCTCATAAGTAGAGGGGGATGTGCAAAGGGCTGGGCTGATGGTGGAGGAAAGTCGATGGTAGAGTCCAGTCTCTTGGTATCACAGGTGCATTGTCCAAGGGGCATAGGAAGGGGAGTAATGGCAGTTCAAGGTGGACACGGTGACAGAGTGGGACAGAATAGTGACAATCAGGAGAGTCTTATTTCCTGGCGGGGTCTTGGCAATCTTCTCTGGCTTCTGCCTGGATCGCAGGGACAGTTTGCGGGGTGGTTTTCCTTCTGCAGGGGGTGGGGTGCTGGTGGCCTGTTATTTCTGTGGCAGGGCCTCCTGTCCACTAGCGCCGGTGGAGGTGGAAGGCTGTTCATTGCTTTGGCCAGTGTCAGGCGGCCTTTGTTGTGCCACTGCCTCCCTCATGGTCTTGCCCATGTCAGTCAGCACCCCTGCAATGGTGACCAGGATGGTGTAGATGTTTTTTAGGTCATCCCTGATCCCCAGGTACTCTCTCTCCTGCAGCCACTGGGTCTCCTGCAACTTTGTCAGTATCTGGCCCATCGTCTCCTGGGAATGGTGGTATGCTCCCAGGATCTTGGAGAGTGCCTCATGGAGAGTGGGTTCCCTGGGCCTGTCCTCCCCCTGTCGCACAGCAGTCCTCCCAGCTTCCCTGTTGTCCTATGCCTCTGTCCCCTGAACCGTGTGCCCACTGCCACTGACCCCAGGTTCCTGATCGACCTGGGTTTGTGGGGTTGCCTGGGGTCCCTGTAGTGGTGGACACACTGCTGACTGACGTGTCCTGGGGACAGTGGCATGGGCCCGCTGGGTGGGTGCTGTGCTGGTGTTTCCTGAGGGGGGAGGCTCTGTGGTGGGTTGGGACTGTGGCCGGGGGAACCAACTGTCCAGAGGTCCCGGATGGGCCAGGTTGGTCATCCTGATCCAGGCGTGCAGAGCTGCTGTCGTCACTGTGGGCCTCTTCAGGGGGGGGACTGGATGTAGCTGGCACCTCCTCTCCGGTGACATTGAGTATGGGTCCTGTGGGGATGCAAATGCAGTGTTATTGTATCTGCGTGTGCCATCTTGTGCATGGGTGTGTTTCCCTGTATGATTATGATTTCCCTGTCAGCGTGGCCTTGTGTGAGTGGTGATTTTGTGGGCTGGGTGAGTCTCTCTACTGGGCATGCTGTGGTGATGGGTGTCCATGCAGGTCTGTGTTGGGGGTCCATACATTGGTGTTACATGCATGGCGTGGTGTTGGGATGGGTGGGTTGTGATGGTGGGGTATGTGTGAGGTGGTGGAGTGATGGGGGTGAGGGTAGGGGTAGGAGTTTGTGATGGCATGCAGGTAGGGTCGGGGATAAAGTAGTAAAAATTGGACTTACCAGAGTCCAGTCCTCCTGCTACTCCTGCGAGGCCATCAGGATGCATTATTGCCAAGACTTGCTCCTCCCATGTTGTTAGTTGTGGGGGAGGGGGTAGGGGTCCACCGCCAGTCCTCTGTACTGCTACCTGGTGTCTTGCAACCACGGAACGCACCCTCCCCCCTAGGTCGTTCCACCTCTTTCTGATGTCATCCCTTGTTCTGGGGTGCTGTCCCACGGCATTGACACTGTCCACGATTCTCTGCAATTGCTCCATCTTCCTATCAATTGATGTTTGCTTCACCTGTGATCCGAATAGCTGTGGCCCTACCCGGATGACTTCCTCCATTGTGACCTTTAGCTCCTCCTCTGAAAATCTGGGGTGTCTTTGGGGTGCAATGGATGTGGTGTGAGTGATATGTGTGAGGATGTGTGGGGTGATATGTTGGGGTATATGCTGTGATATGCGTGGATGGTGTATGGGTGATGGTGTTCTGTGGCTCAGATTGAGTGGGTGCTCCTGGCTTGTGTCTCTCTGTGTTAGTAATCTTGTTTTTTGTTGAAAGGGTTGTGGGTAATGTGGGCGTGTGTTTTATAGTGGTGTGAGTGTGTGGTGTGTGTATATGTGACAGGTGTGTGTAGTTTGAATTGTCCAATGTGGTGGTGTTTTGTAAATGTGTGTGTATTTTGAGTGCAGCAGTGTGTACCGCCAATGGTTTACCACGTTTGAAAGACCGCCGCAGTGATTCGTGGTTCGTGATACTGTGAGTGTATTCCTGTTGGTGTAACGGTGTGGGTTTTGCTATCGCCAGTTTATCACTGACATTTGGGCTGGTGGACTTGTGTCGGTGTCTGTATAGTGGCGGAATTCTCTGTGTGGGTCATAATACCCGTAGCGGAATATCGCCACGGGCACGGTATGTTGGTGGCTGTCAGCACAGCGGTAGGCAGCAGTTACCATCACAGTTGTAATGAGGGCCTATGTGCTAATGGTGTTTGGTAAATGGGGAAATCTGAGGATGAGTGTTTGTTTCAGTTGGTAGATGGAAGCAAAGGCCAATATGAACAAAAAGTGCATCAGCAGGTCATAGCATGCTGGATAATAGTCAGTGCCGCTGGAATTATGAGGCAGAGGAGCACCAAATTATGCAGCAGGATTGACTAAATTATGTCACAAGAAAAGGCAAATTATGTGGAACAAGGCAGCACACTTTGTTAGGGAATGACTTCACTATTTTCTAATGTTTACACATGGTAATACTGTCTGGAAAAATGTTTCATCCCTTTAATACCAGTTCAACAACCAAATGCAGAAGTAGGCAACTGAAAGATGACCGGTTAAACTTTGCAAATGGCCTTCCACTGCGTGTGAAGTTGTCACCACTTTTTAGTAACTTTTGGTCCATTTGAGATGGAAACTATTTTTGTAATCTGCAGATTATACAGCAGATCATGCAGTATATGGCAAATGCGGCAAATTCATAATTATGTGTAAAAAGCTGTGGCCACAGAATCACATAATTCCTATGGCCATGATAATAGTGAGAAGTATTGTGGTAATCTCTTCTGTAGCAAGAGCTACTTATGTTAAATGAAAACCATCCTGAGCTATTATTAGTGTTACAATATTGACCACATCAGGCAAAATTACATTAATGGCCACGTATGTAAGATACCAGCAGTAGTCATCTCAGGGCATCAAGCACCATCACCAGCAGTAATGTAAAAATAAGTTGCCAACGTGAGCAAGGAACTCATGTCAGGGCGTACCCTGGCAATTTAGGGTGTTACATCAAACACACAAAAGGTGACAGGCACATTGGTAGGGTCCTCTGATCACTGTATATAGCTGGGTCAAAACAGAGGTGGCCTGGAGAGCAAACAATGCTATCCTGAGTGATGCCGGTGGTTAGACTTATTACAGCCATTCCTTTCATCACATTTTGTATGATGTACCACCCAAAGTAGCCAAGGGTGATCTACCTCATTTCAGGGAGGACTTGGCCTGGCAGTTTGGGCTGGGCTGTTCATATTGGAGACTAGTCAAGACCTATTTGTATATGGCCGTGTTCAAACTGAGGTGGCATAGTAGGCAAACTAATGATGGGTTGGAATGCTACCCTGAGTTATTGGCAGTGGCTACACTTATTACAAGCATTCCTCCCAACGCCTTTTGCGTGTTTGATGTAACGCCCTAAGTGGCTGAGGTCATTCCCAGACGTAGGTCCTGTGCTCATTGTTCTGCTGAAACCAAACTACATCTCACTGAAGAACCGAAACCGGAGAGAAACTGATCTTATATGCCTTGTGGTCGGTCTCAAAGAGGCCCTGGCCTGGCTGTTCGGGGTCCTTTTGGACATGGGTCAAGACTGATTTGCATATGGCTGGGTTCAAACTGAGCAGGCATTGTAGGCATAAGAATGATGGAAAGGAATGAGTGACTGCAAAAAGTTCAACTTATTAGTAGCATTCCTCCCATCACCTTTTGTGTGTTTAATGCAACAACCTTTGTGTCCAAGGACATGCCAAGATGTGGGTGTCATGCTCACTGTGATACTGAAACAAAGCTACACCTGACTCAAGAGCCCAAACAGGGCAAAACCAGTCTTGTGTTCCAGTATAGCTATGACGTGGCCTGTCAGTTTGAGCTGGACTGTTCCTATTGGAACAGAGTCTAGACTGATTTGCATACAGTTCGGTCCAATCTGAGGTGGGATGGTGTGCAAGATAACCTATGGGTTGGAATACTATACTGAGCGAGGCAAGTGAATAGACTTATTACAAAAATTCCTCACATCATCTTTTGTGAATTTGATGTAATGCCCTAAGTGGCCAATGGTATTCCCAGATTTGGGTCCCATGCTTTCTGGCATCTCAGACACCACAGTGGCACCCCTTACTGCTATGTGTCTCATCCAGAGCATGAAAAAATACGGTTACAACCAATGTTATCTGTAAGGTGCGTGTGCGGGTTCCTTCCCCCATCGTGCAGGCCTCTATGCCAAGCATGCACTTTTTTGCCACATCATGACACTGCCTGCATCGCGCGAGAGAGTGAAACAGTACGTCAGCGCTGCTTTTAAAAAAGAAACAGCACAAAAACACGGTCACTCTCTTCGTGGCAGAGCAGGACAAGAAACGGCAGTGCAGCCACCCAGAGGAGAAATCACTGCACAAGGAGAGCACCAAATGAAATCAGGTACGTGTGTTTAGAGGGCCTCGGGGGGCACAACAGTCGTCTCCTCTCCAGTGACCGTGTTTTCTGCACTGCTCAATCTGTAAATAAAGACGTGCTGGTGCCCAAAGCCCTCCACTTAACCACGCGGATGCTGCAATTAAATGTGCGAGCACTGAATCGACTCTTGACTCCTTTCTGCAACATAACATTGATTAATGAAACCACAATTATGAGATTCAACGTGACAGCTAATAACATTTTCACCACAATTTCTTGTTGGCAACCCTTTTTCTGTGCCATTCCATTTAAGAAGAAATTACAATTTTTTCCATGTGTTTGTATTTGCAAAGTATGGTCTCCATGTGACGTGGTTTATTATGGATAAATGACTGAATGAACTTCATGTTCCATGTAGGCAAAAAAAAGGATTACCTTGTACAAGCCAACATACTCTGGAGTGGAATAGTTTGAGCAACGTATTTCAACTATGGCCCATCACACACATTTTCCTACATACACTCCCTGTCAGCGCCTCCTCTTTGAAAATTAAGCTCAAGGTTTCTAGGAACACTATCAATTATTTTCACAATCGTGTCTTCTCATTTTCCATCCACATTCAGCCGTCCCAAACTCTTAGCTTTCCATTTTTCATCTAGATGCCTTCATGCTGGATGAAAGTTATGTCAACTCGATAGAAGCCTAAACCTGCGTCAGTTTTTTCAGTTTTAAAGAAGGAAGACATAAGTATAACATAACTGATTGTAACACAAGTATAAATTTGCAAGAGGTACTCTTTTTTTGTTGTCTTCGACTAAACAGCATTGTCAAAGGATAAATGGAGACCACCATATGTTGGACAAAGCACAAGGGTCGGTGCTTTACAAAACCTAGGAAGTTTTTCGGAAGTAATTCAGAAGATTTTGATCAGTTGAAAAACAATAGGGAGAAGGTAATCTTCCAGACAGAATTAGTGTCACTGTGGAGTGCTGTCTTAACTAAAAATCAGGGAAATTAGCATTTGCAATCATGGCTGTGTAGGATCAATAACAAAAAAACTCCAACAGAAAAACACGGAGGCTGTACAAAAATAAAGTCACATAGCTCAAGTGATGGGGTGGGGTGGTTTACATGAAATAGTGTGATTAATTCTTGGGGTGGATAACAGGAAGCATTGTTTGACCACTGACGGCAAGGACATATGATTTCTAAGAACATGTCTATATCTAATTAGATACATAAACATAAATATTTAGGTACATTATTTATAGGCTGAGCGGGGATATGGTCACGCTTTGTTTCCTAACAGCAGATGACCTTCTGTAGTGAAAAGCTGACTGTAAAAGGCTGGTGGGAGCGAGTTCCGCTGCACAGGTCGTAAGAGGTTGAAGAACCAACCCTAGATGAAGCTCAGGGTGGTTTGATTGAAATGCATAGGTTTTCATTTGTTGATCTTAGGCTCTCGTGGGGATGTAGTGGAACACAATATCAGGGAGGTACTCAGTGTCTATCCCAATGACTGCTTTATAGACAAACATCAAGTTTGCATAGGGCTCTGAGTTGTGCAAATATACAGGCCAGGTGGTTATACTAGAAGCCTGCCTAACAGGTTAGTTTGTTCACCTTCTCTTTTCGTGGCCTAACAGAATAACCTTCCGTAAGGGACCCCACACTGAATTAAAATTAAACCACAAACACGTCTCTAACCGCATTACCGTTTTTTGCCAATAGTTGGGCTAGTTCAGAGGAAAACAAGAGACACTAGGCAGCTGCCTACAGTAGCAGGCTTCCCCTTCAAGCTTCATGTGCACTGACAGTGGACATTAGGGATGAGCCACAAAATTCAGGAAGATAAGCATGCGTCTACTACTCCTGGTGAAAGCACAACAAAATGCTACTTGTATGAAAGTCCTCACCTAAAAGTAAACACATCTGAGGAAGAAAGTGGCCTTAAAACTGCATACCTGCTGCTGCCACTTTTATAAACACCTTAACCCTTAAAACATATTAGTGTAGGGCACAGCAAATGTAGATCTATAGACAGAAAACAGAATCCAAATTTAGGAACAGTATAGCTTGAGGCTTCGAACATTAGAGGTCAGCTTCACTTTGAATAAGACAACAACTATAACCAGGCAAGACATACAATACTTAATATATACTGAATAATACTGAGCATATATATTGACATAATGGACATATCGTCACCCAAACTAGGGAACCCATAACTAGAAGCTTAGAGACTCCGCCTTACTGATAAGAACTGCCTGGGGGCCGGGTAGCTCTCCCCACTTTTAGCTGGGGGGGCACATGTTAGACCTGACAGCCTTAGGGTCGTCATCCCCCAACTTTTTGCCTGCCTCCCTCCACTTTTCTGACACTGTTTTTGCTGGTTTAAGGACTCTGCACACTTTACCACTGCTAACCAGTGCTAAAGTTCATATGCTCTCTCCCTTAAACATGGTATCTTTGGTTAATTCCAAACTGGCATATTTGATTTACCTATGAGTCCCTAGTAAAGTGCACTACATGTGCCCAGGCCTGTAAATTAAATGCTACTAGTGGACCTGCAGCACTGATTGTGCCACCCACATAAGTAGTCCCCTAACCACGTCTCAGTCCTGCCACTGCAAGGCCTGTTTGTGCAGTTTCACTGCCACTTAAACTTGACATTTAAAAGTACTTGCCAAGCCTTAAACTCCCCTTTTTCTACACATAGGTCACCCTTAAGGTAAACCCTAAACCCTAGATATCCCATAGGCTAGGGTGCTGTGTAGGTAAAAGGCAGGACTGTGTTTGCACCGAATTAGCGTTACTTTTTTACGCTAATTCATCGCAAACTAAACTCCATATTTATACTTTTTGGAGTTAGAGTAATTTTTTGCTTTCAGAAAACTACCTTGCATCAATGAGATGCAAAGTAGGTGTTCCCGGGCAAAACATCTCGCAAAGCCCCTTGCACCATATTTATCCTCCAGTGCAAAAATCATGCATGGGAGGCAGGTGGCCTTAAATAATGATACTAAGATAAGCGCCATTATTTAATGCCTAGGCTAAGGCAGGCATAAGAGGACCTGTGGGCCTATTTCCATGGTCAGAGACCATGGAAAAAACCCACAGTGCCCACCCCAAGCCCCAGGGACTACCCCACAATCTGATTTCGTCCATATGTACCTTTTTGTCTTCTCTAGGTACGCAATGAACACTAATAATGCTCATGCTTAAATACCGCCTTCCCTATTCTTAAATATATAGCTTGCTAGGAGTCCATATCTTCAACATTAATTGTTACATATTCTGATTAATTGATTTGGCCTTTCACTAGAATAGACAAAACTGATAGAAGTGTAACCAAATCAATGTAACCTTCACTTTCAACTTAAACTCACATTGCAAGGGCACATTTTCTAGCATTTGCCCATCCTCACATATCCCTTGCCGTTCTCTGTCTTTTATAAGTTTCTACTGTTTTAGATCGAGTTTGTGCTATCATTCCCAGAAAATGTATTTCTTTTATTTAGAAATGCCAACGCACCAGCCACCACACCACTTGACCATGGTTGTTGTCATTGCCTTTGCTCTAATAAAGAATTGTGAGCTTTTCCAGCCTTGTACCCAACCAAGGACAATATCGCTGTCCCAGACTACCCTATATACAATGTTATTATTCTTGTCACCATCACACAGAATCCCAAAAAATTGTGCTTTTGAACCTACTGAAATTAATTTCAAAATATTTGCACAGTTCATTTACAAGCTATTCAAATATTGTTTGTTAGAGAAAAATCTGGTATTCTACAGCCTTTTATTTCCTTTCACACTCTGTCAACAGCACAATTGTCAGGCAGCACACTTCACTAAATCCTCTAACTTTGTAGTCAGAGCAGAAAAGTAACCATTAATCTCCAGGATAAAATAAGCAACAAATTGTAGGAAGACATAACCTGGCACTGGACTTCTGTCTTAGAACCCACAGCAAATGTGACAAGACAAAAACAAGATTTAAAAGCACCTTCATTGCGCATTCACTGTCTGAATGAACAGAACACTTTTTTTGTCAGCTTGCCAGAACGGGTCAGTAGGCCAAAAAACCACTCACCCTAATAAAATCCAATTAATCATAGCGAGTGGGCAAGCAGGTAACTTGAGGCCTGTAAAGGCTGCATCATCCAAGGTCTAAGACACGATGTAGGTTTCTAAACAGATGATAATATGGAACCAGAGTTTGTCTAAGCTGAAACCCCAGGTAACTATTCAATTGCTCTGGAACTGTCACGCATAATGTTTTTGTAACTGCTATAACTTATGCTAAATATCTTCTTTCCAATTACAGACGGTCAACATTTGGATTTGAACAGGCAGGCGTGAGTACTAAGGAAGACAGGTAATTCTGTAGACATTCCAGGTGGGATTAAGGGTCTCTAGATAAATCACATTCATGATCCACACCTTTGCTTCTATTACAGGTTTGTCGGACCGAGCAAGTTGTAGATTTGAATGGGCCGATATGCGTAGAAGCATAAAGACCAGGTAATTCTTTGGTAGCCCCCCCCCCATCTGGGTCATCTGGCACATAATAATATGACAACATGCTGTAACCAACTGTTAACCATCTTTTCTTCTGTTACAGGCATCTCAGACAGTAGCGGTCATAGATGAGGACAAGCAGACCGGAGTAGCATCAGAAAGAGCAGGTTATTATTTGCTAGTTTTTCCTTGTAGTGCATCTGAGACATTGAAAGGATCAGGTGCTTTAATAATTTTTCCTTCTTTTGCAGGCATCTTAGACCCTGCTACACATACATTTGAACAGGCACATGTGAGAAGAAGCAGAAAGACAAGGTAATAATTTAGCAGATTTTCATTGTGGTGCACCTAGTACAGTGGAATATGACAACCTACTTTAATCTCCTTTTTTTCTGTTGCAGGCATCTCCGACAACACTACTCATAGATTACAAAAGGCACCTGTGAGTAGAAGCAGAAAGACAAGGTAATTATTTGGTAGATTTCACTTGTGATGCACCTAGTACATTATAATATAACAACATTCGTGAACCCTTATTTTTGTTCTTTTGCAGGCTTCTTAGGCAGTGCTAATCATAGGTTAGAAAAGGCAGATGTGAGCACAAGCAGAAAGACCAGGTAATTATTAAGTAATTTTTCCTTGTAGTACATCTGAAACATTGGAACATAAGCATGTGCTGTAACTATTTTTTTCTTCTATTGCAGTCATCTTAGACAGTGTTATATCTACAGGCAGGTGTGAGAACAAACAGAAAGGTCCAGGTAATTACTTACTTCATTTTCCAAGAGATAGCTCAGGCTTGATTGGAAGATTGCATTCAATAGCATAAGAACCAACTTTAAATAATGCTCCTACTTTCAATAAAGTTCCTTTTTTGCAGGATTTGAGGCATAGGAGGCTCAGACTGATTGCCACCAAAATGTTCAAGCGCAAAGCTGTGACTTCTGCAGAGAGCAGTGTTCACCACAAAGGATGAAAAGCTGTCTTGTGTTCAAAGAAGAATGGCTGAAAGAAATTGTGGAGACTGAGAAACAGAAGTCATAGAGCAAGGTTCTCGTACAACTGGAAGAGCTATTTCTATACAATCCAGAACTATTCCTGATTTGCAAAGTATGTGCAGAAGCAAAGATCGCAGGGGACTTTTCTACTGGGAAGAAATGGAGTGATGGCTGGAAGCTGGACTACTTGAAACGCCATCTATGTAGCAAAGTTCATGAATCTGCTTTGGTGACCCGAAGAAATAAAAGTGCTGCTGCCAGGCTGGGTTTTGGAGTGCGCACCATGCTGACAGAAACCACCAGTTACAGAGCAAACAGACTAGAAGTGGTTAAACGGCAAAGATCCCTGCCTGAGAAGATAAAGATTCTCATCATCAATGTGTTGCTAGCAGTCAAAATAAACACTTCAATGTTATCTGTTCAAGACATCCATGACCATGTTGCATTGTATGTGAAGATACCAGACAGCTGGAGGAGCAAGAACTATGTCTTTGAGTTTTTGGAGGCAATCAACAGCGTGATACACTCTGACTTCATGGCAGAACTTCGCAGTGCTCTGTATCACACAGTGATAATTGATGAGAGCACAGATATTTCAGTTACAAAAATGCTCATCTTCTATTTCAAGTTCCAATCTGTAACATCAACAGAGCACAAAACAGTGTTTTTGCGGGAATTGTAACTCTGAGTACATGCAATGGGGAGGCTATCACTAATGCTGTAAAAGACTTTTACACTGCCAATAAGCTGGACCTTATGAAAATGGTCATGTTCACATCAGATGGTACATCAGTGACGCTCGATCATTCCCGTTTCCCACCTCTTAGCTGCTCCTCCCTCCCACCTCCCCTACTTAATGGCAGCCGATGCGTGGCTAAGCCGCTGGTGTGCCAAAGGCGTGCCTACGGCAAGCCCGTCGGCACCCGTCCACGCCTGGACCGTGCCCAGCACCCAAACCCCTGGTTCTCGCTCCCCCCACTGCTGCGACGCACGACACCGCTACAATGCCATCACCCTCCACGCACACAACGTCGGCTGCTCATCCACCTTCCACCAGGCCATCCCAAGGCTCACTCGTGGACCTTTCTACTGCCGGAGCTGCACCTTCACCAGCCTCCATGCCAGCGACATGCCCGCCAGGGCAGGGCGCAACCATCTCAGATGCATCCTACTCAACACCCGCTCCATCCACAAACACTCCATCGAACTCTGGAAACTACTCGACTCAGCATCCCCAGACGTCGCCTTCCTGACCGAGACCTGGATGAACCTCTCCTCAGCACCCAACATCGCCATAGCCATCCCGGACGGCTTTGAGATCACCCGTAGGGACCACACCAACAGACCAGGAGGAGGCATCGCCATCATTTACAGGAATACCCTCAGAATCACGACTAGCACCGAAGAAGCCCTCGGCGCCGCCAAACACCTACATTTCCAGATCCACACCGATCCAAACACCACCCTCAGAGGGACCCTCGGCTAAAGACCCCCGGACCCTGACAGCAGTTCAGTGACTCCATCACGATGTCGTCAGCACACACGCCCTCACATCCACAGACTACATACTCCTTGGGGACCTGAACTTCCACCTCGAGAACACCAACAACAAGAACTCCACCACCCTGCTTGACAACCTCACCAACCTCAGACTCAAGCAGCTCGTCACAACATCCACCCACTCCGCAGGACACACACTCGACCGCATCTTCTCCGTTAGCAAACACGTCTCCCTCAGCCACACTACCGAACTCCACTGGACAGACCACTGCTGCATCCACTTCACCTCCAAGAAACCCACAACACACCACCACCCGCAGCGGATTCCCCGACACAGCTGGAACAAGGTCACTGAAGACCAGCTGATCACCACCCTCTACTGGAACCCACTAATCGACACCACCGCCACCCGCAACCTCAGGCAATGGATCGATGACTTCGCCAACACTCTTGCCCCGATCAAGAAACCTTCAAACAGACGCACCGACAGAAAGGCCATCTGGTTCACCGCTGACCTCCAAGAATCCAAGCAAACATGCCGAAGACTCTAGAAGAAGTGGCGCCAAGAACAGACACCAGACAACCACAGAGCCCTCAAGAACGCCATTCGCAGATACCACCAACTCATCCGAACCGCCAAAAGAACCTCCTTTAAAGAACTCATTGACAACAATGCACACAGCTGTAAGGAGCTCTTCAACATCGTGAAGGAACTCTCCAACCCCAGATCCAACGGCAACAATATCCCGCCATTGCAAGACCTCTGCGACTCCCTAGCCACCTTCTTCTACTGCAAGATCGCAGACATCCATGACAGCTTCAATACCCAGACCCCCCGTCAACCACCGACACCACAGACTCACTGCCTTCCAGCCACATCAACCTCCTGCTCTCCTGGACCGACGTCAACAACGACAACACCCTCAAAATCATGAACACCATGAACTCCCGCTCACCATCCGACCCCTGCGCTCATCACATTTTCAACAAAGCAAGCTCCTTCATCGCACCCCAACTCCGGAAGATCATCCACAGCTCCTTTGAGAACTCCACCTTCACGGATAGCTGGAAACATGCTGAGATCAACTCCCTACTCAAGAAACCCAAGGTGGACCCAAAGGACCTCAAGAAATTCTGACCCATCTCCCTGCTCCCCTTTCCGGTAAAAGTCATAGAGAAGATTGTCAACAGACAATTGACCCGCTTCCTCGTGGAGAACAACACTCTGGACTCATACCAATCCGGATTCCTCAGCTACCACAGCACTGAAACCGCCCTCATCGCCACCACCACGGACATCAGGACTGCGGAGCTTATCCTCCTGGACCTCTCAGACGCCTTCGACACTGTCTGCCACCACACCCTACGCACATACCTCAACGATGCAGGGATCCGCGATAGAGCCCTGGACTGGATCACTTCCTTCCTCACTGGCAGAACCCAGAGAGTCCCCCACCCTCCATTCTGCTCTGAAGCCACCAAGATCATCTGCGGCGTACCCCAAGGGTCATCTCTCAGCCCGTCCCTCTTTAACATCTACATGACACCGCTCACAAACATCATCCAATCACACAACCTTAACATCGTCTCATACACTGACGACACTCAACTGATCCTCTCCCTACCAAGGACCCCAACCTTCGCCAAAATCATCCTCCACGAAAGAATGAAGGCCATCGACGAATGGATGAAGAACAGCTGCCTGAAAATGAACTCTGACAAGACTGAGGTCCTCATCCTCGGCTCCAACCCCTCCGCCTGGGATGACTCCTGGTGGCCAGCCCCACTGGGAAGCGCACCGACACCCACCGACCATGCATACAACCTGTGGTTCATCCTGGACTCATCGCTATCAATGACCCAGTAAGTCAACGCAATCTCTTCCTTCTGCTTCAATACCCTCCACATGCTTCGGAAGATCTACAGATGGGTCCCCACTGGAACCAGAAGGATGGTCACCCAAGCCCTCGTAAGCAGCAGACTGGACTGCGGCAACGCGTTCTACACAGGAACCACGGCCAAACTCCAGAAAAGACTGCAACGCATACAGAACGCCTCCGCATGCCTCATCCTGGACATCCCCGCCACAACCACATCACAGCCCACCTGAGAGACCTGCACTGGTTCTCTGTCAACAAGAGAATCATGTTTAAGCTCCTCAACCACGCTTACAAAGCACTGCACAACACCAACCAGAATACATCAACAGATGACTCCCCTTCTACACCCCGACCTGCCAGCTTCGCTCCACTGTCCTTGCCCTCGCCACAGTTACACACGTCCATAGAAAGACCGGTGATGGCAAATCGTTCTCCCACCTTGCCGCCAAGATGTGGAACACCCTTCCTATCCACCTACGACAGACACTGGACCTGCTAACCTTCAGGAGACACCTCAAGACCTGGCTGTTCGAGCAGTAGCAGCATCGCCCCACCCCCTCAGCGACTTGAGACCCTCATGGGTGAGTAATGCGCTTTACAAATTCTATGATTGATTGAATAATTGGTGCTGCTACCCGCCTCAAACAATCCATTCCCCATCTAGTTGAGCAGCATTGTGTTGTGTACAGAGAAGATTTGGGAGTTGATGATGCCTGGAAAAAAGTGCTGATGATCAGGGAAATGGAAACATTACTGTGGACTGTCTACACTGTGTTCTCCCATTCACTTCTACAAGTAAGTCCAAGCTGGACGAAATTGCTTTGGTCACTGAATGTGAAGAGGTCTCCTTTTGACCACTCAATGAAGTGCAGTGGCTTTCAAGGCATATTGCTGTTGGTGCACTCTTGCGTAATTATGAGGTTGCTCTCAAATACTTTGATCATGGAAAAGTTGAGGAGAATGACCCAATTGCTAAATATTACTAAAAAAACTATCTGACTCAAAGTACCATATTTCCTTTGCAGCACTGAATGACATTCTGGGTGAACTTGCATCTTTGTGCAAGTTGTTTCAGAAAAGCTCTTTGACCACTGTTGAAGCTGTATGGTATTCAAGAGCAAAAATTGGCCAAATATAGGAACAGTACTTGGGCGACGCTGTCTTTTGGAGCAACACAGTAGGAGATCTGATAGCTTTGTACAGAGAAGACAGGGAGTATGAAAGTGAGCTGATGTTATCTTTCATTAAACTTCTTTGTGAGCACATGGAAAGAAGGTTCCCAGAAGATGGGCTAAAGGAATGGACAAGTTTTGATTTCCATGCAATAACAACACAATCACAGTTTGATTTTGGGACTGAGAATGTACAAAGACTTTTTGGAAAGTATAAGAAGGTCTTGGTCCTGGGTGATTGTGATACACCTGCTCATGTCGATCAGCAATACAGAGATTATAAATATGTGGTGGCAGAACATGTAAAAGGCAGATTGTTTAGGACATCCAAGACATGGTGAATTTCACTCTGCACAGTATAGTGTTGTATCTCAGCTTGTTGATGTCTGTGCAACTTTTCAGGCTTCAAGTGCAGACTGCAAACGAGAATTCAGCCTCATGAACTCAATCAAGTCTAAATTAAGAACAGACTAGAGGAGAGTCACCTAGATATGCTGATAAGGACAAAGGCCTACCTCTCAAATGGGAAAGTTGACTTAAATCAAGTTTACCAGCACTGGAAGAATGGCGAGGACCGATGAGAGAAGCAAACGTAATATATCTAGTGTTGGCACCTGACTTGTCTAAATACTACGCCGCTCCTCGTACAATCCATGTGTGGCTTGGTTATGAACATTTCTCACCCTGCCTTTTGGCAGGGCCATCATGGCATTCATCAGTACTATGTGCATCAAATTGTAAATGTTATGTTATTGTACTACTTCCTCTGTTTGATGTACACGGCCCTCTGCAGAACTCTGAGAATATTCAGTAAAGTTACATAATGTTTCAACCTCCTGATCTCTTCTTACTTTAACTGGGGTGTAGGTGTTACTTAGAGGGTTATCTCCATGGGGTGTGTCACTAGATCACTACACTTCCCTAATGCCCTACTACATGGACAAGTGTTTGTAAAGATGTTCCTTTTTTGCTTTAATTGTAAAACAAAAGTATGAAGTGGCAAATGCCACTAACCTAGGTAGTTGCAGGCTGCACTTGCATAAATGGTCAGTTTCTTGGCACACATTGGTTGCAGTGCACAGAGACCTTACACTGCCACACACACAGTGTAAAGAAATTAGAGGGAACATTGGTCACAACACCCCCATTGTGATTGAAATCCAGCATCTTTCATGGTTCTCGGATTACCTACAGCCAGGACACCATCAGATTGCAGACTAAGCATTGTAAAAAAGGAAAAAAACAAGTCAGCAGACCTTTTTCATCTACGTACCCAGGATTTAGGACAACATCCCCATATCTACCAGGGCTGCAATTTAGGAAAGAATTTAAGACTCACATCTTTAAAGAACAATGCATTAATAATCCACAAACCAGCTACCTCTCCTATCACAAATTGATTATATGCTTGTCTTTGACCCGGTAGAGCACTTCACTGCCCTTTGGCTAAGTTATCACTATAAAAATACCACCAACATGTGTAGATACTCTGTACAGAAAAAGATCCTTGAACAGATGCTGTGCTGAAAGAAATTATCTCCTCAGTTATTATGATCTAGGGACTCGTTACAAGGTCTCCAGAAGTCATGATGGGACTGGAAATGGAGACAGTAAAAGAGTTACCGTCCCCACCTGCAATTATAAGGTCTCCAGGTACGTCATGGGACTGCCATGTTTCACCTAAAGACACTGTTCCCAAGGATAACATCTCACCAGAGACTGTTCCCAGAGACAACATCTCATCAGACACTGTGCTTTGAGATATTAGCTCACCAGATACATTCTTTGTGGTCAGAGACTGTACCCAGAGATAATATCTCTGTGCCCCTGGACAATAGCTTATCAGATAAAATGATCAGAGATAATATCTAACCAAATAAAGTACCACAGGACATTAGCTCGTTAGATACTGTGCCCACAGGCTTTGGCATATCAGACATTGTGCACAGAATTAATTATCAAATACATTGAGAGTCACTGGCATGTCAGATATTCATTCCTGAGCTTAGTAAAAGTCATGTTGGATACATTCAGGCAATTGAAGGCAGTCACATTACCACACCACAATAAGCATGCACTAAATTGCAACACAATCTTTGCACCAGAGGTGTATACAATACTGCTTCCACCCTTGCAGTCCTTTCTACTGCATGAGATACTATATTGTCTCCAATATTTAGGGAAGGGTTTAGGTGTCAGATGTTACTCTTGCATGTATGCCTAGGGCATGGGATACCACAGTGCCACTACCCTCAGAAATATGTCCAAGGCCTGGGATACCATGATTCTACCCTCACACTCACATTGATGGCAAGGGATAGCATGCTGCTGCCCTCAAGCATCTGCTTGCGGCCTGGGTTACCTTGCTACTGCCCTTGTACAGTGGACAGTGGCATGGGAATCTTCACACACACTTGTCCAGGACACAGGATGCCATTTCTAATGAACAAGCTTCTTTCCACTGCCCCAGACACTGCCACTTCCACGCTCCTACTGAAATTGCTTGTTGATCAAAGCAAGTCCATTATTCAACAATTATTCAACAATTATTTAACTTTCAAAGCTGTCAACAGCAACTGCTGATTGCCACAGGGAAATGAGCGACTCAGTACAACATAAAAATACAACAGTGAACCCTGGGGTCTGCAGTCAGAATTCTACGTGTGCTTGACTCACACTGTCCCTATGTGGCATCAATGACAGCTAGAGCCCTTTCCACACAGTGAGGGATACCTGACTGATACCCAAACAACATTACTCGCTAAGGTGTCCCAGGACTTGGAAGTTCACATCAGTGTAGTGCACATGTGAGGCTAATAACATGCAGACTTGTTGAGAACCAGATTCCCTCTCACTCTCGGGGTCAAAGGTCATGGTGTTCTCTTACAGTTGCAGAGATGGACTGTATCTAATGGTGTTCGGACAGCTCAGGCCAAGGCACTGCAAGTTCATAGAAGATAATAGGCTGGCCAAGACTCCCACAGATCCCTCTTCCATCCAGCTAGTCCGGTTGTTTACATACAGAGGACAAGCTACAACAACTCACAATTTTTTAAGGGAAACAATTCATAATTTTAGCATTCTCCGGCATGAAAATTCTTGCATTCCACTGCAAATTAACAGCGAAATTACCCACTCCCCCTCTATTTCTCTCGCCCAATTTCCTCTTTAGGTGCCCCTAACTGAAAATATGTATGATAGAAACAAGAATTCACAAACTGACTATGGGCACACGCAAAACAGCTGCAGCCCCTCATGTGACCTGAAGCGGTCACTGTACAAAACTTCAGCCTTTGTAGGTCACAGCCTACCAGACAGCTTCGGTTTTGCTAGAAACATCTTGGGGAGATTCAAAAAGTTGGATTCTGCCTATTGCTTGCCATTGGCTTTGTGGTTTGTAACTCACATTTTCTTACTTTCCATTTGTTGGCTTTATTTGTTTTATGTTGTCTAGCTTGAGTTTGGTTCTTCCCTTGCCAGAACCTTGTTTACAGTATCCTTCCGACTTCCCCCTGTGTTGTAGTGTGGTACACGTGGACGCTATGCGATAGAATATCAAGAGCCATACAAATGTTGGAAGATAAACCATCGTGTAATTTGTGAAATGTTCACAGATGCGGTGAGCGCTTCCCAGAGCTTCCCAGGGCTCCCAAAAATCAGTGCTCTGAAATGTGTCGAACATTATGTAAGTTACATAAGGCTGACAACAAGAACACTCACAGGCACACACTGCTACTATTATTGGGTATTGTACAGGAGCCACTAAACAAGAATGCATAAATGAGGAACACAGGCAAACAATTCCTGCTCTTGTGGCAGTGGGGAGGCCAGCTAATCACTTGTTCACTCCCACCACCTTCACTGCTTTGTTACCCAGTGGGGTGGCTGCACAGTGTTATAAGCACTTCTGGGTTATCGCAATGATGAGATCATTACCCTGGGCAGTAATCACATCTGCATTTGGAATGCCCAGACTCCACTGCATGGTTGGCAACTCTCTTTCGTTTTTTCTGTGATAAGGTCACTGAGATGCTTGTCACACCACTCCTACAAAAAAATATCTATCTTAATAGAGTGGAACAGTTGATTCATATAATGAATGGTAAACTGATCTGCCGTATTGTTGCTGAAATTAAATTATGTTCTAGCCAGTGACAGTGTCATTCAGACCCTGGTTGTGAGACCCACCCAGTTTGCCAGATCAGAAGAGTCACGCAGCTCTCCGTAGTTGAGGACTTTCTGCCTTACTTAGAGATCCCCAGCTAGCTGCTGGTAATCCCTGTGATACAAATGCATCGGAAGCACTGTCATCTAACCAAAATGCTGCACGAGCCACTACTTTTTTTCGGCTTGCTAGGGCATTATTTTTTGTTTTGCAGCAACAAACTCCCAATGAGGGAATTTGCGATTGTCAACCAAAAGACAGATGCCACTAATGCATATAGTTTTTCTTCCCGCTCCTTAGGGACATTTTCTTTCCTGGCACTGCCATTTCTCAGGTCTAGAAAGGAAAAATCGGTGCAAGGCGCCTCGCCTTAAATGGAGTGGAGCAAACATCACTGATAAAGCAGTTCTTTGACTGATGGACCTCTGGGTCAAGGAAAAAGTCCCTATTTCAAGAAACAGGTTTTGACTACGGATCTAGTTCATAAAGACACTCCTCCTTAATGTCTTCTTGTCAACATCAGGGCAGTGCACGCTCTACGGGCGTCTGGAATGCAAAAACCCAGCACTTATGAGATAACGTAATTCATGCATGATGCTGATATGCTGTTGTTTAACCTTTTGCATTGCAGAGTTTAATCCTGAAGACTTATATTCAAGGTGCTTATAAATACTGTTCATTTGCAATGTATTGCTGCAGGCTTTCAGAGTTTGTTAGGGTGTGGTCCCTTCCCAGGGCCATCTAGAAGCTTTCTCTGCAGCATGACTGGGTGTGGTTTGTGGGCTGGGCCAGACTCTATTTAAGGGAGCCAGCCCAGCTCCACGTGCTCACTATTCAGAGATCCCAGTGCAGAGCAGCAGCAACTTCCTGAGCTCCTGTTCCGGAGGCCTACTTTGATCTTCCAGGCCTTGCCCTTCATTTTATTGGTGATCCTTGATCAGGGCGGTAAGACGGAGGTCGGGCCTGATCCCGTTTTCAAAGGCATTTGAGTTCATGGGCCTAATTTTCATGTTGAGAGATTTTACCTTGTGCGTGTGAATGTGCTCTTGGTTTTTCTGGCATTTACATTTTGATATTCGAATCAGCAAGACACGCAATGCATTCCTCGTGTTTAACTCTTGATATTCATTGTGCGCTACCATTTCTTGGCAGTTACATGGTGGCAATCGAATTGGCAAGACGCGCAATTCATTCCTCGTGTTTAACTCTTGATATTCATTGTGCGCTACCATTTCTTGGCAGTTACATGGTGGCATTCGAATCAGCAAGACGCGCGATTCATTCCTCGTGTTTAACTTCTTGATATTCATTGTGCGCTACCATTTCTTGGCAGTTACATGGTGGCATTCGAATCGGCAATAAGCGCGATTCATTCCTCGTGTTTAACTCTTGATTTTCACTGTGCGCTACCATTTCTTGGCAGTTACATGGTGGCATTCGAATCAGCAGGATGCGCAATTCATTCCTTGTGTTTAACACTTGATACTCATTGTGCGCAACCATTTCTTGGCATTTACATGGTGGCGTTCGAATCGGTAAGATGCGCGATTCATTTCCTTGCATTTTACTCTTGATACTCATTGTGCGCAACCATTTCTTGGCATTTACATGCGTGGCGTTCGAATCGGCAAGATGCGCAATTCATTTCCTTGCATTTAACTCTTGATACGCATTGTGCGCAAGCATTTCTTGGCATTTACATGGTGACATTTGAATCGGCAAGACGCGCAATTCATTCCTTGTGTTTAACTCTAGATACTCATTGTGCACAACCATTTCTTGGCATTTACAAGGTGGCATTCGAATCGGCAAGACACGTGATTCACTCCCGCAATTAAAACTTGATGTTTCAGAACGCTTGCAGTGTGCGCGATCATTTCATGGCATTTGCATATTCTTGTTGAAATCAGCAATGTGCGCAATTCATGTTTCTACATTAAAAACTAAGGTGGTCGTTACAACCCTGGCGGTCGGTGTTAAAGCGGCGGTAAAACTGCCAACAGGCCGGCGGAAAAAAAAAATTTAATCACGACCGTGGCGGAAACCGCCAACAAAGACAGCCACTTTAACACTCCGACCGCCACGGCGGTACAAACAAACAGCATGGCGGTCACCGCCAACAGACAGGCGGAGGACAAAGTACCGCCCACAGTATCACAACCTACCAATCCGCCACCTTTTCCGGGGCGGATTCACCACGGATAAAAACACGGCGGAACCAGGATTCCGAAGGGAAAACGCTCACCTCTACACACCCCACGAGGAACTAGGACACCATGGATCCGGAACTCCAAATTCCCCCTGCGATAGTCTTCCTGCTCCTCCACCAGGAGCACGAACGCCAGTGGCGAAGACCACAGTGAGTATTGCACCTACGACACAGGGGAGGGGAGAGGGAAAAAACAGGGACACGCAACACGCAACACCCCCACCCTCACCCACTACAACACACACACTAATACATATTGATACATCACAGTTACACCCCCCAACCCCCCCCTGGAAGAATGCAAAGACAAAAGAAAATTAGTGTAACCATTGTAATATATTAACATCAAGTAGGTAAAAATATATATAAATATATATATACACCATTAACAAAATATACACCAAGCATAGTAGTCCAGGTAGTGCTCCAATTAAGTCCGTGGAAAACTGGGCCCACACGGTATGGGCGAGGCCCACACAAGATCCCCGACCATGACGGAGAGAACACTGCAGGGGCATCAGAGAGCAACAAAACAGGCACCTCAGGGGGAGGGAAAGTGGGGGCACCTCAGCCGGTTGAGTGCACGACGCCAAATCCACGAGAGGGCCACATGCCTACTGTTCAATCCTGGGGAGTGCAAAGCCACAGTCTCTCAAGTCTCTACAGTGGGTGGGTTGCCCACTGTTCAATCCTGGGGAGTGCAAAGCCACAGTCTCTCAAGTCTCTACAGTGGGTGGGTTGCCCACTGTTCAATCCTGGGAAATGCAAAGCCACAGTCTCTCAAGTGGATAACAGTCTCCACTCGTTCTGGAGGGGGCATTGTGCCCAGAGTGCTTCATCCTGCTAAGGACAGAGGTAGTGGATGTATCTCTACACTGGTTCTGGAGGGGGCATGGTGCCCAGAGTGCTTCATTCTGCCCGTGACGGACTCAGTAGCGTCAGTGCCCTTGGAGCTCATGGGCCAGCGTTGCTTGAGATGGCGGTGCCCTGTTCAGCTGTGCTTGAGACAGCGGTGCCCTGTTCAGCGGTGCTAGAGACGGCGGTGCCCTGTTCAGCGGTGCATGAGACGGCGGTGCCCTGTTCAGCGGTGCTTGAGACGGCGGTGCCCTGTTCAGCAGTGCTTGGAGCGGCGGGCTCCTTTGCAGTGACTCAGCTGCTGGCGATCCTTCATGGCCCAGCTGGTGCTGAAGGTGGCCTCCTGGGCAGCAGGGCTGGTGGCGGTGGCGGTGGCCTCCTGGGCAGCAGGGCTGGTGGCGGTGGCCTCTGGGGCAGCAGTGCTGGTGGCGATGGCCTCCTGGGCAGCAGGGCTGGTGGCGGTGGCCTCCTGGGCAGCAGTGCTGGTGGCGGTGGCCTCCTGGGCAGCAGGGGTGGTGGCGGTGGCATCCTGGGCAGCTGGGCTGGTGCTGGCCTCCTGGGCAGCAGGGCTGGTGGCGGTGGCCTCCTGGGCAGCGGGGATGATGGTGGTCTTCTCTGCCGTGCTGCTCTTCCCAGACTTGCTGAGTTTCTTGTGCCCCTCACCCACCTTGGAAGGTGTTGCAGCTGACTCCACACTCCCACCTCTACCCCTGGGAGCGGCTTTGGTGGCTGGAGTCTTCCCCCTCTCCCGCTGGGCACTGGCAACTTCTGATGCTTGACAGGTGGGGGACTGTCTGTGCTGTGGCTCTGTGCCACACTGGCTGCCCTGGTGCCGGTGCACTCCAGATTCCGGTGACTACAGGCACCACTGGTCACAGAGATGTTGTGGCTGAGGTGCTAGTTCGGGACCTAGGAGACGGACGGGGTAGGGGAGGTGTGGGAAAGAGGTCAAGGTTGGACAGGAAAAGTTTTTGGGAGACACTGGGACGGGTAGCTGGAGGTGGGTTGGGAGTGGAGGAAGAAGTTGTGGTTGTAGGAGGTGTTCGTTTGCTGACTTTGGGTGAAGGTGCATGCGCTGGAGGCTATCGTGAGGTGGATGGCTGTTGGGTGGGTTTGTGCCTGTGTTTGTGTATCTTGGGAGCGGGCGTCACAGACACACTGGGAGAGGACACAGGGGACATGTGAATGGGTGGGGGTGGTGACTGCACGTGAGCGAGGTGTGGTGGTGTGTGTGCTGGTGATGGCAGTAGTGGCTGTAGAGGTAGTGCATGCAGGTGTGAGTGTAGACAAGACTGGGAGGGAGGAGGGAGACGAGGAGGAGGGGGACACAGTGGAGGCAGTGGATGTTGGTGTGTCTGCATGTGTGTGATACTTGCGTGAGTGTCTGTGGGATGTGTGGTGCTTATGTTTGCCTGAGCTTCCCTTGTGTGTTGACGTGTGTGCATGCTGGTCTAGAGGTGTGCTTGGGATAGGCTGGGGTACAGGGGATTGGGTCTGGGTGGAGGAAGTTGGAGGGGGGAGGCTAGAGACAGGGACAATGGCTGCCATCAGTGCTGAGGCCAGAGTCTGAAAAGCTTGCTGAAGGGCCGCCTGACCAGAATGAATGCCCTCCAGGAATGCATTTGTGTGTTGCAACTGCCTTTCTACACCCTGGATGGCATTCAAAATGGTAGACTGCCCAACAGTGAGGGACCTGAGGAGGTCAATGGCTTCCCCACTGAGGGCAGCAGGAGTGACTGGGGCAGGGCCTGAGGTGCCTGGGGAGAATGTGATGCCCACCCTCCCTGGTGAGCGGGCACGGGGCAAAGGCTGAGGGGCTGCTGGGAGGGCGGTGCTGGAAGGGGGGATGGCGGCTGTACCTGTAGATGGGGGGGGCACAGATGTTGCCGCCACCACAAGGGAGCTCCCATCGGAGGACGAGTCCGTGTCACTGGTCTCAGCTCCTGTCCCCACCGTGGAGCTCCCCTCGCCCTCCGTCCCACTGGTGAAGTCCGATTCCGTAGTGTGGCCCTCCATGGCCATGTGGGATGCAGCCTCCTCGTGCTCCGGTGCCACTGCTCCTTCGCCTGATGATGCTAATACACACAAGAACAGGGAGACCATAAAAAGGGGGGGGGGACGACAGAAGAAAGACATGTTGAGTGCATGCATTACCGCTACCGTTGGCGGACACGACAGACACAGAAGCCCCCTGCACTAAGCCGCGCTCTTGGGCTCCACTGTTCAGTTCCTGGGAAATGGCCTACTAGGCTATGGACGACATCTGCACACATGGATGACACAGGGGCATGACTATGTGTACTTGGCACTCTACAGAGGTGCGGTGGGGTGCCACATGGCCTGCCTTACGGAGGGACCTTGCCTACGGAACTCGCCCTGGCCTAGGGAAACCCACAGCCCATCTCCCCAACCCAGAACCCTCCACTGTGCGCAAAATCTGCAGATTGAGAGTGTACTCACCCCCTTGTGGCTGCTGTGATGCCCTCAAGCGCCCATCCAACTCCAGGTACGCCACTGCCAGGATCCTGAACATCAGGGGGGTCATGGTGCGAATGGCACCCCTCCCACGTTGGGAGGCCATCCCCAGCTGAGCCTCTGCCGTCTCCTTGCTCCAGCGGCGAATGTCCTCCCATCTCTTACGACAGTGGGTGCTCCGTCTGTGGTAGACCCCCAGGGTCCGGACGTCCTTGGCGATGGCACGCCAAATATATTTTTTCTGGTGGGTGCTAACCTACATGATTTGTACAGGGGGAAGAGAAACTTATTACCAACTGCACCGTCACAGACATTGGCCCACATCCCTACCCTTGCCATGTGGCACATGCACTCCCTGTCGTTTCATGCACGTCGCACTTTCCCCCCTTCCTTCTTACATCCACCCCTCTCCACACAGGCATATCCCATACAGCATGCTCCCAGTGTATTTACCTGTATGTCTGGAGGACCATAGAGTAGCATGTACTGGGGGAGGACCCCATCCACGAGTTTCTCCAACTCCTCCAATGTGAAGGCAGGGGCCCTTTCCCCAGACACTCGAGCCATTGTCTCTTCCAGACCGAGGTCACAGCAGCACTTGTAGTGTAGGTCCTCTCCTGTCGAAGATCAGGTATCGAGTGATTGAAGTGCATACCGTCACCGCCGATGTACATCATCATTGGCTCCTGGGACCCATAGGACCAAATGTTAACCAATGCAGCATTGCGCCGCGGTCTTCGACCACCTACCGCGACGGTGTACAACGCCAGCGCAGTTACCTCACATCCTATTGTCCCACTTTAGAGGTCAGGCAGCCGCCATTTCAGGGGCCCACATGGCTTCATTTTCAACTGCGTCACACATACGTAGGCCTAGACTCAACACACATCCAGGCCACTTTTTAGATTATGATTGGTGTTCTGTGTAAGCTGTGGGTACGTACCTCTGAGTTGGTTGACTCTGTGCTCACTGTTGTCCTTCATAGGCACCGTCTGCTGGGACATGTGAGGAGATGGCGGCATCCTCCGGTGTACCGATCGTTGGTGGACCTGTCGACAATGGAGGAAAGACATGTGATCATCACATACAGGCTTGACTGTGCCACAATCCAGGAACTGTGTACCCAGTTGGAGCCAGACCTGATGTCAGCTATCCGCCATCCCACAGGAATCCCCCCTCAAGTGCAGGTGCTGTCAGTGCTCCATTTCCTTGAAAGTGGGTCATTTCAAACAACAGTGGCCATAGCATCAGGGATGTCCCAGCCTATGTTTTCCAACGTGTTGTCCAGAGTGTTGTCTGCCTTGCTGAAACACATGCGGAGCTACATCGTGGTCCCTCAGTTGGAGGATTTGCCTACAGTGAAAGGTGATTTCTATGCCCTGGGAAATATCCCCAACATCATAGGTGCCACTGATGGGACACATGTGGCTTTGGTACCCCCCCACAGGAGTGAACAGGTGTACAGAAACCGGAAGAGTTATCATTCGATGAATGTACAGATGGTATGTTTGGCCGACCAGTACATCTCCCATGTGAATGCCAAGTTCCCTGGCTCAGTGCATGACGCCTACATCCTGCAGAATAGCAGCATCCCTTATGTGATGGGTCAACTCCAGAGGCACCGTGTGTGGCTATTAGGTGAGCACCTGGAAGCAAGACAGTGGGAATGGTTGTCTGGGTCTGGGGTTATCCCTGCAGGTTAGTGTGTGTCTAACAGTTGTCCCTCACCATTTGCAGGTGACTCTGGTTACCCCAACCTGTCATGGCTACTGACCCCAGTGAGGAATCCCAGGACAAGGGCAGAGGAACGCTACAATGAGGCCCATGGGCGAACTAGGAGGGTTATCGAGTGGACCTTCGGCCTCCTGAAGGCCAGGTTCTGGTGCCTCCATATGACAGGTGGATCCCTATTCTACTCACCAAAGAAGGTGTGCCAGATCATCGTGGCCTGCTGTATGCTTCACAACTTGGCTTTGCGACGACAGGTGCCTTTTCTGCAGGAGGATGGTCCAGATAGCGGTGTTGTTGCAGCTGTGGAGCCTGTGGACAGTGAAGATGAGGAAGCAGAAGAAGAAGACATGGATAACAGGGACTCAGTGATCCAGCAATATTTCCAGTGAAACACGGGTAAGAATACAAACCTGCCTACTACATGTACTTTAACACTACTACCTCTCTACTGTCTGTCGTTTTCACCCAGTGTATGGTCACTGAGTTGTCACTTTCCCTTATGATTCCACAGATGTGGGTCCTACAGTGTGACATCTGCTTTGTTTCCTCATGGACTAGAGCTGTGTGACATAGGTATGTTGACATTACATTTGAAAGAGCATTTTGACACTGTAATTGCTAATACACTATTTCGAAATCACAGACTGATTCCTGATTGTTCTGTGCTTTAAGGGTGTTTATTTTAGTGCTCAAAATTGGAGGAGGTAGCAAAATGGTGAGGGGTGATGGCGGAGGAATGTCCATGGCAGAGTCCAGTCTATTAGTCTCGCAGGTGCATTGCCCAAATGGGCATAGGAAGTAGAGCTGGGACAGTTTAAGGATGGACAGGGTGACAAAGTGGGACAGTAGGATGACAATCAGGGTGGTCTCATTTCTTGGCGGGGGTCTTGGCATCGTTCTCTGTCTTTGTCCTGGATCTCAGGGACCGTTTCGAGGTGGTTCTCCCTCTGCAGGGGTTGGGGTGCTGATGTGGTGGTCCTGTGGTGGTGCCTCCTGTCCACTAGCGCCGGCGGTGGTGGTGGGCAGTTCATCATCCAGGCTAGTGTCAGGGGCCCCTTGTAGTGCCACAGTGTCCCTCCTGGTGTTGGGTACTTCCTTCAGCACCCCTACGATGGTGCCCATGGTGGAATTGATGGTTCTGAGTTCCTCCCTGAAGCCCAAATACTGTTCCTCTTGCAGGCGCTGGGTCTCCTGAAACTTGGCCAGTACCATTGCCATTGTCTCCTGGGAGTGGTGGTATGCTCCCATGATTTTGGAGAGGACCTTGTGGAGAGTGAGTTCCCTGGGCCTGTACGCCCCCTGTCACACAGCAGCCCTCCCAGTTCCCCTGTGTTCCTGGGCCTCCGTCCCCTGGACCGTGTGCCCACTACCACTGCCCCAGGTCCCTGTTGTTGTTGGGGTGGTGGGTTAGCCTGGGTTCCCTATAGTGGTGGACACACTGCTGATTGACGTATCCTGGGGACGGAGGTATGGGCCCGCTGGGTGGGTGCTGTGCTGGTGTTTCCAGGGGGGAAAGCACTGGGGTGGCCTGTGACTGAGTGAGGGGAACCGACTGTCCCGAGGTCCCCGATAGGCCGGGCTGGTCATCTAGATCCAGTTGGACAGAGGTGCTGTCATCACTGTGGGCCTCTTCTGTTGGTGGTGTGGACATGTGTGGACCCTCCTGTCCGGTGACGTTGGGTAGGGGTCCTGCAGGGGTATAAAAGGATGTTTATTACATCTGTGTGTGGCATGGTATGCAATGGGTGGGTGACCGTGTACCCCAGTGCTTGCATTCCTGTGTGGGACCTTGTGTGATGATGGGTTAGGGGAGTGTATGGGTATGTGCAGTGGGCATGCTTTAGTGATGGGTGTCCATGCTTTGTTGTTGCATGCAGGGCTTGGTGTTAGGATGTGTGGTTTGTGATGTTGGGACATTTGTGAGAAATTAGAGTGATGGGGTGAGGGTGGGGGTATGTGCTGGCATGCAGGTAGGGTGGGGGATGTAATAGTTAAGATTTGATTACCAGAGTCCATTCCTCCACCTACTCCTGAGAGGCCCTCAGGATGCAGAATCGCCAAGACCTAATCCTCCCATGTTGTTAGTTGTGGGGGAGGAGGTGGGGGTCTGCCGCCAGTCCGCTGAACCGCAAGGTGGTGTCTTGAGACCACAGAACGCACCTTCCCCCGTAGGTCGTTCCACCTCTTCCTGATGTCCTCCCGATTTCTTGGGTGCTGCCCCACTGCGTTGACCCTGTCCACTATTATTCGCCATAGCTCCATCTTCCTTGCAATTGAGGTGTGCTGCACCTGTGCTCCGAATAGCTGTGGCTCTAACCAGACGATTTCCTCCACCATGACCCTGAGCTCCTCCTCCGAGAACCTGGGGTGTCTTTGCTGTGCCATGGGGTCGTGTAGGTGATGTGTGGGGTGGTGTGTGGGGTGATGTGTGCTGATATGTAGTGGTGTGTAGTGTGAGGTACGTGGAAGTTATGTGGGTGATTGTCTGGTGTGCCTGTGGATGCTAGTATTGTTGATGGTGGTGTCTCTCTCTGGCCTTCGTTCATGATTTTTGGTCATAGGGGTTTCTGGGTGATGTGGGTGTGTGTTTTATATTGTATTGGGTGTGTGGGAGTGGTGTGTGTATGTGTATCAGGTGTGTGTATTTGGAATTGTCCAATGTGGTGGTGTTTTGTAAATGTGTGTGTATTTTGAGTGCGATGGTGTGTACCGCCAATGGTTGACCGCCGCGTGGATTCGTGTGTCGTAATGAGGGGGCGTATTTATGTTGGCGTGACGGTGGAGGTTTTGTTTTTGCCAGTTTATCACTGACCTTTGGTGTGGCGGACTTGTGTGGGTGTCTGAATTTTGGCGAATTCCGTGCTGTGGGTCATAATAGCTGTGGCGGTTTTCCGCGGCGGTGGTTGGCGGTCTTTTGCACGGCGGTATACGGCTTTTACCGCCAATGTTGTAATGACCGCCTAAGTGTTAAAATTCTAGATGTTACATTATACGTGCATTATAAGTCCCTTAACACAACTCCTATTGTGGTTCCAGAAAACGTTCAGGTTATTTTCTTGTCCTCATGCAAAAAGACCATGTTTGATTTTGAAAATATAATTCTAGAGGGTTCTTATTTTCCTAGTCAATGTGTAACATTTCATTAAGAGATTCATTGAGAAGTCGTATTAATCATTCTTGATTCCTTCCCAGGTAACCAGACGTCTTGAGGCCTAGTTATTTAGTCCATGCTTAAGTTATCCATGGTTACAGTATGACAATGCTTAGAATCATAGTCTAGTAATGTGATATAATCTTGATATTGTGTGTTTAACCTTTTGTTTCCTACAGGTCAACTTCCCAGCTGTTCCCATCCTAATCCCCTTTTCCCCCACCTGGATTCTCTCAGTCTCTGTGATTATTCTATCAGAGTCTAGGAGCTGTCTGGTGGTGGGCATGTTGGGAACGTGCGCAGACCCGAGAATCTGGTCTCCCTGACACTTCTCTGATACAGTTTCATTGGACCAAGCTCCCAAAGTTGGAGCAGAATCTTCGGAATAAATGTGGCTGGGCTACAAAAGTTAAGCTAAGGCTCAGCTCTTCGTTTTGACCGTATTACACACTACCAACAAGTCAGACACAAGTGAAAAAGGAGTAGCTGGGGCTGTTGTGAAGACAAGGATCAATAGAAAAACACATACTGGAGACAGGCGCTCAGAACAATTCATGAGGAACCACAAGTCTGAGAGGAAGAGACAAGTTTGAATGGGAGCAATGAGAGATTGAGGCAGACAGTGTACTGCCATGAATCAATTACCACAAGAGTATGGGTAGCTCACAAAGGTCAGCGTTAAAGACAATGGTAGATTGAAGCAGATCACCATTGTTGAAGCCTCATTAACAGGCCCGCCACATCCCTTCACATTAAGGGACCCACCAAACCAGCCAGCAACACACACACATCAAGAAGGCAGCATGTCCCCAGGATCTGCATACTCAAGCACTGCTAAACCACAGAGATCGATGTGAAACTTCTTTCAAAGGCCCAGTGTGTCAAAGTAGAAGTGGCTTCATTTACAGTAATGCTTCATATGGAAGAAACTCCACTCACTCCCACCTCAACTGCAAGAGCTGCGGGTGAACCTTCAAGAATACCAAAACAGAGAAAGGCTTTTGGATGCAACCAGCAACATTAGGCTTTTTGTTTGCACAAGACGCACTTCTGGACGTCCAGAAAGGCAAAGATTCCATGAATTTATTTTCAACAATGTCAGAATTGGTACCAATCAAAATTTCTCTGAGCTGCTGATTTTCAGCCGAGGGTAGTCTGGTACATAACCATCAACTCTGTCATTTGGCTGCTTCAATTTCAAAGGTATGAAACACCTAAAGAGGCTGGATACGTATTCAAATATACATTTCCTATGTAAGCTGATTAAATTCTCTCTGCTGCCTTTGGAGATAATAAAAGAACAAGCATCTACATATATCATAGGTGTTTTTGATAGGCACCATCATCCTAGGCTTTGTGTGAGGAATTGAGGTATGTTCCATAATATCTGTGTTTTGAAGTCCTTTCTACCATGTCCACAGCACAGGAGGAGGGTCAGAGCCTGGGTGTTTATTTACCATAGGCAGCTCATACCCAAATTTAATTGGGAATTTAGGGCCTGATTTTAAGTTCGTAGTAAGGGTTACTCCGTCACAATGGTGACAGATATCTCGTCCGCCGAAAACTAAATCCCATAGGAAATAATGAGATTTATATTTTGGTGGACAGGACATCCGTCACCATTGGGACATAGCTACCTGTCCACAGGAATCTAGATCAGGCCCTTAGTCATGGTCATTACCAAACATGTGATACAGTAGTTAGAGAAATACCTTTCCCTAGTTTGATAGCTGCCCTTACAATAGCTGGCAGTCCTTTTTGTAATTGTTGTGCCACTCCTCTCCAAAGCAGGGTATAGTACAGTCAAAGCAAATAGATTTCTGAGCCTGGTCATGTTTTAGATACAGGACAACATTAAAATGGGTATTAGATCTTTTGACAACTTTTTGATTCTTCTCTGGCAAAGCCAGAGAAAGCACTTTAGATACAAGGTTTTAAGTAATCCTACAGCCTGGTGTAGATACTCTCCTTCTCCCATCTTACTCCTGCCATTAATAGTTTATCAAAGCATTGTTTGATATCAGCTTTGCTTTGGAAGAACCTCATGATTGTGGAACTTGTAATTTTAATAGCTCTTCTTCTGGGAGTTTACACCCCCTGAGATAACAGTTTACATTAAAAAGAGAATTCTTGGTGAACATTTGAATTTAATATAATCCCACTGCCAGGAATATAATATTGACCTTTATTTACTTGTAGTATGACAATTGCCATGGCTTCTTTCGATGATAAGGTATGTGCTGTTTGGTTAGTGTGTTATGATCTAATTCTTTTGGAAAATTACTGGCTTTCTCCACCTAAATGTGATTCACGGTCATCAATCTGTTTGTAGAGCATCACAAGATGTTTAATAGCATTATTGTTCAAATATTATTTCTGACAGTGTTTGCTATAGTGGTATCAAATGTTGGGCTACTCAACAAAGTGGCTTCTTTAGAATTAGTATTTGGTTAATGGCAGATTCTGTCACAAATGGACTGCACAGTTTTACAAGTGGATTGTAACTTATAAACCTTGTAATACGATGGATGAGATATCTGCCGTGGTTTGATGGAGTAGCATATCCTCCAAATATGGTCATACATCTCCAATGTTTTGTGGATATTTTAGATCTGCATGTTTCCCTAAGCCTTTCTTTAGAGTGATAGACTTCTGATGCTTAATACAACAAATAAGCACCGCTGCCCTGGGGATTATGAGTCCCCAACCACCAGCCTGTCCATGGCGGTAAACACCACCATAGAATGGCTGGCGGTAAGTGGGATTCGGGGTGCCCTGGGGGCCCCTGCACTGCCTATGCACTTAGCATGGGCAATGCAGGGGCCCCCAGGCACAGCCCTATCGCGCATTGAAATGCGTGACGGGTGCTACTGCACCCGCTGCACATCAACATTGCAGCCGGCTCTATTATGAGCCGGCTGCAATGTTGATGTGACTTTTCCGCTGGGCCAGCGGACGGAAACAATGTTATAGTCCGTTGGCCCAGCGGAAAAGTCATAATAGGGAGCCAGATATACCGCCAGCACTGGCGGTATAATGGCACCCGCAGCTTCGGCGGTCTTTGTGAAAGACCGCCGAAGTTGTAATGAGGGCCATAGTGAGGAGAATTATTCTTTTTATCTATATTAAATCTTCCTGTTCCTATCTCTTGACAATATGTTTCCTGTCCTTAATGTATGATAGTAAATTTACTACCAACGGTTGTAGAAAGATGTCAACAAATTCTGAGATTGTTTCCGTAGAACCTCCAATTCCTGATATTATTGGTCTACCTGGGGTGGAAAGGAAGATTCTTATGTACTTTCGGAAGAGCATAAAAGCATGGCGTAATCCTCCTCATCTAATAGTCCTTGTTGATGCCATGTCCCCAGTAAGTTGTTAATTGTATTGGTAAGTCTATGTATTGGACTCAATGGAAGGGCCTCATAGCACTCTCCATCTCTTAATTGGTGGTTAAACTCCTCATCATAGTCTCTCTCATTCATCACACAATGTTTCCTCCTTTATTAGCTTGTCTAATTAGTATACTCTCATCATCCTGTAGCAGTTGTAGTGCTTGTCACTCCTTAACAATAAGATTATTTCTCATCCTTCTATTATTTGTTTTTGATGCCTGTTTCCTAAAGTCCCTGCTCACCAATTTGTAGAACAATTCAATATTACTATCATTCCCCATTTTCGGTGTCCAGTTGGATTTTTTCTTTAGATCACTTGTTTCATGTAGATCTGATAATATATTCAAATCATTTAATATTTTTTGAATAGTAGTAGGCACCTCCTCATAGTCTGTAATAGACATTATAGTTGCTGTATCATGAATATGTTGTATCGTCAGATCACTATATTTCATCTCTTCCCTTGCTGGTCACATATTTTGTCCCATCAGTTTTCTAATTTCAAAAAATCTCTTTAGTTTCAAGTGTCTCACAAATTCGAATAAGTAAATTTTCTGTCTGCAGATATCACCCTTTTTGTTGGGGCAGAAACTTAATCCTTTGCTAAGAAGAGATATCATATCTGTGGTTCAGCGTTTCTCTGATAAATTAATTACATGAATTTGCTGATTTCCTAAGGTCCTGGTACCCTTTTGTCCCAAGATCTTGGTTTCATGCCTCCCTGTGTGTAACACTTCCTTCCTGTACGCCCCCTCCTTGTTTTCCTATAAACTCCCTTCTTGTTCCAGACTCCCCTGTTTTATTCTCCACATTTCTTGTAAAAAAGTATTTCCATTGGTGGGACCTTTTTGTCTAGTCTCCTCTCTTCTATCGGTGTCACTCTCACCCGTTTGACCAATACCCACTGAAGACAAATCCGAACTTAAGGAAGAGGCACAGTATCATTTAGTAATGGTATCCTTAGTTAAGTGATTGTATTTTCTAGTAAAAATAAATACCCTACTATTTTGATAGTCCCATCCATCTCTTTTCAATTTCCTTGCTTTCCTTTGTTTAATTTCTTCTTGGTGTTTAGATAAGACTTTGTTCAATATCATTGTAATTCTTATCAATTGCCTCAAGTAAACCTGTATCTTTAATTTCCTAATTTCTATGACCTGTGCTCATTCCTCACATGTGCACTCTCTCTTTCTCTCTCCTTTCACCCCCACCTTGCTCCGACCGCACCCAGCACCTTTCTCGCTTTCCCATTCCACTTATGCCCTGCCCTACCTGCTTCCCCCGTGCTTCTCCCACCTCCTCTTCCCGCTGTTGCCAGACCCGCCCATCTCTCAGGACCTCCCTAATGGCGGTTGCAGTGCAACTCACCCAGCACCAGAAACTCTGGTTTCTTAGTTTCTGCACCCCCCACACCTACTCTGCCGCTGAACTCCATGCACTGAACACAGGTATCACCAGCGAACACTGCTATTGTGCCTCCACCTACCTCAAAGGTATTGATTCATGCATACAAGGGCCTTCACAACTTCAGACCTGCCTACATCAACTGAATCCTGAACTTCCACCAACTAGACACACAACTCTGATTCGTCTCTCTATCGATCACCCACACTCCCTCCATCCACAGAAGCACCAGCAGAGGATGCTCCTTCTCCTACCTGTCAGAGAAGGCCTGGAAGAGCTACACTTGCAGCTCTGCACCTCCCCATCACGTACGGACTTCGGAAAGCACTGAAGACCTACCTCTTTGACTAGGCCTAGCACCCTCAAGCATCTGGATACCCTCACGGTTGATTAGTAGCGCTTTACAAATCGACTGATTTATAGATTAATCTTGACTCTAATTAACTGATCATTCCTGGTCTTCATTTGCCACCAATGCTATGTACCTGACCCATTAATTGATGTTTTGATTTCTGCTTCTGCTGTACTTAATGAAGTTTGATAGGTTATGAGCTTTGCTAATGCATCATCAAGATCCTTCTGAGGCATTTCATTTTCTTTAATGATATATTGTCTGGACGATGTCGCCCACATTTCTGTTTTTTTTTGAGAAATCAGACCTGTTTGTAGATAATAACATCTGGTATCTTTTCAACTCTTGTAAATCATTTTTAATCTGTCTTGTTGCAAATCATTATTAATCTTTCTTTTTTGTTTCAAAATGCTGGCATATATGCCCTATAGTTGTTTTATTTTCATATGTGCATTGACAGAGCAGGAATTCCCAGAAGTGTGTGTATAATGAAAGAAATAACAGAGTTCCAGCACATACAGGGAGTGCAGAATTATTAGGCAAATGAGTATTTTGACCACATCATCCTCTTTATGCATGTTGTCTTACTCCAAGCTGTATAGGCTCGAAAGCCTACTACCAATTAAGCATATTAGGTGATGTGCATCTCTGTAATGAGAAGGGGTGTGGTCTAATGACATCAACACCCTATATCAGGTGTGCATAATTATTAGGCAACTTCCTTTCCTTTGGCAAAATGGGTCAAAAGAAGGACTTGACAGGCTCAGAAAAGTCAAAAATAGTGAGATATCTTGCAGAGGGATGCAGCACTCTTAAAATTGCAAAGCTTCTGAAGCGTGATCATCGAACAATCAAGCGTTGCATTCAAAATAGTCAACAGGGTCGCAAGAAGCGTGTGGAAAAACCAAGGCGCAAAATAACTGCCCATGAACTGAGAAAAGTCAAGCGTGCAGCTGCCACGATGCCACTTGCCACCAGTTTGGCCATATTTCAGAGCTGCAACATCACTGGAGTGCCCAAAAGCACAAGGTGTGCAATACTCAGAGACATGGCCAAGGTAAGAAAGGCTGAAAGACGACCACCACTGAACAAGACACACAAGCTGAAACGTCAAGACTGGGCCAAGAAATATCTCAAGACTGATTTTTCTAAGGTTTTATGGACTGATGAAATGAGAGTGAGTCTTGATGGGCCAGATGGATGGGCCCGTGGCTGGATTGGTAAAGGGCAGAGAGCTCCAGTCCGACTCAGACGCCAGCAAGGTGGAGGTGGAGTACTGGTTTGGGCTGGTATCATCAAAGATGAGCTTGTGGGGCCTTTTCGGGTTGAGGATGGAGTCAAGCTCAACTCCCAGTCCTACTGCCAGTTCCTGGAAGACACCTTCTTCAAGCAGTGGTACAGGAAGAAGTCTGCATCCTTCAAGAAAAACATGATTTTCATGCAGGACAATGCTCCATCACACGCGTCCAAGTACTCCACAGCGTGGCTGGCAAGAAAGGGTATAAAAGAAGGAAATCTAATGACATGGCCTCCTTGTTCACCTGATCTGAACCCCATTGAGAACCTGTGGTCCATCATCAAATGTGAGATTTACAAGGAGGGAAAACAGTACACCTCTCTGAACAGTGTCTGGGAGGCTGTGGTTGCTGCTGCACGCAATGTTGATGGTGAACAGATCAAAACACTGACAGAATCCATGGATGGCAGGCTTTTGAGTGTCCTTGCAAAGAAAGGTGGCTACATTGGTCACTGATTTGTTTTTGTTTTGTTTTTGAATGTCAGAAATGTATATTTGTGAATGTTGAGATGTTATATTGGTTTCACTGGTAATAATAAATAATTGAAATGGGTATATATTTGTTTTTTGTTAAGTTGCCTAATAATTATGCACAGTAATAGTCACCTGCACACACAGATATCCCCCTAACATAGCTAAAACTAAAAACAAACTAAAAACTACTTCCAAAAATATTCAGCTTTGATATTAATGAGTTTTTTGGGTTCATTGAGAACATGGTTGTTGTTCAATAATAAAATTAATCCTCAAAAATACAACTTGCCTAATAATTCTGCACTCCCTGTATGCCAATATTTGAAAATACCTAAGAGGGAGTTTCAGAGACAGGAAGACTTTACTTTCCTGTTAACCTGCTTGGTGTAGATTGCATATCAAGAAAAAACACGAAACTATCAAAGAGTGTGGTCAAATAAACCAGGCATCTCCTGCCTACTCTGAAAGTGTTTGAAAGTGGGGATAAGGTGAATATGGAGGTCCTCTCTCTCGACATGCCATCAATGGCACACTATGGGCCTGATTACGAGTTTGGCAGAAAGGATCCTGTTGTCAAAACAGCATCGGTTTCACTGACCGCCAACTCGGCGGTATGCCCACCCAATTACGAAGCAAGCAGGTGCATATATGAAAGACTGGAGCAGCACCTCCGTCGCCACCAGGAAATCCCGACTAGCATGGTGCCAGTAGAGGCCAATGCGTAAGTTAGAAGGCAGACCGCCAGTTTCACCGCCGGTCAAATCACGATGCCCCTTCCCACCTATGTGACTGTGGCAGCAAAACCTCCACACTTGAGCTGAGGGAAATGGGCAGATATAAGGTAAAAAACTCACCTTTACTCACCTGCACACGTCCTCTGCCGCCATGGAGCCGATAGTACACATCCTGCTGGTGCTGCTTAATGATGTTCAAAACACACACTGTTGTCGATGCAACCAACAGTAAGCCACCATCTTACATATTCCCATTTACTCCTCAGTGAACAGATGCACAGGCACGTACAACTTAAGGTGCATGGGGGCCTGGGCTAAATCTATTTTGTGGGTCCCTGCTCGGAACAGCTTCCAATGTATGATCCCAAGTCAGCTCTTTCATGCCCTCTTTGGCAAGGTCACTGACACTTCACAGGCACACTCTTCTGAATTTTAAATGTGTGCACAACTTATTTTCAGGGATAATGATGTGTGTCCACAATATTATAACACAAAAGCAAGCCCTCACTAACATCACAGAAAATAATCACTGCGACACCACTCAACTTCTCACATGCTCGGTCCTGTATTGATAGGAAATAAGCTTAAGTAGGGATGTTGCATGAAACAGAAACAGCCGTTCTCTGCAAAATTACTGTAACAGACTCTCACACATCAGGCACAACAAAAAATGTTTTTTGTATATTGAATTTTAAACAATCTGCCTAAGGAGTATTGCAAGATCATTATGGAAATGCTCTCTTAGAACAGGATTGGCTCAAACAGTCTGGGTTCCTGGGCCACAGTCCACTTGAAAGTCTGGGTTCCTGGGCCACAGTCCACTTTGTCCGTGCTCCAAAATGTCTCATAGCCCCTTAGCTTTAAGTATATGAGGGATAACCAATAGCATTACAAAGTGTCATGTATATGTATGCAATGTATAAGTGCAAGATATTAAAACACACATATCAGTAACTGCATTCTTCACATACAACTAAAATAGGTGTAAGGTACACACAAAAGAATGGACACATGTCACAAAAAGAAGACAAAAATCTATGACAGATGTGGATAAACAAATAATTAACTTACACACAGTCAACACATGCCCAACATATATCACAGGGTGAAGTGCAAGCCACAGGAAGTTGACATTGCACAAGACAAGCTGAAACCTTTATTATTTGAAATATCACCCAAATCACTACCTGGATACATTTGTATACATCCTGCATATCCACCCATGGAACAGTGCCCCTAGACCTGTGTAAGTCCTGTACTGGTCCCAAACTTTAAATATACCAACCTGGTCATATTAATCAGCAATCAGGGTGAAAATAGCACACATGCAGTCCTACATCCCAATGTATCAGAGCACAGAAATTAGGTGGGGCAAGTGCTTAGCCTCATGATGAATGCCTGCCCAGAAAAGACTAAGACCAACACATACAATTTCAAATTGTGCATGTACATAACAAAGTACACCATAAAGATATGTGTAGTATAACCTGCCATAATGTGTATAAACAATGACATTGTGTCACAATAACTGATGCAACATTGGTAGGTTCCCAAAAATAGCTAAGGAAAAGTAAAATCAAGGACTAATGTGTTCCAGAAAATGGATCTTTATTTTCCCGCTATCATTTGGGAGGGGGACATTTGGGTTTGGGAGGGTTGTCCTTCGTATGGGAAGTGGTGGATTGGGAAGAAGGAGGGGTGGACCTACATTTAGGAGGGGGTATTTAGGAAGTGGAAGGGGTGGAAAAATGTTTTGCAGGGGTGTTTTGGGACCTGGAAGGGGTGGATAATAATGGAGGACTTGGAGGTGGGAGAGGTGGTCTGGGGCCCACTTCGGCCGGCGGCGTCAGATGCACAATGTCCAAAATGCGAAGTCAGGCAGCCGCCATTTTAGCGGCTGAAAGTACTATACTGTTGACTGTTAATTGCGTCACCGCCACTCCACATGAGGGGTTACATGTGTAAATATGTACAAATCCATTGTCAATAATATGTGACTCAAGTTTTAATTTGTCTAGTGTTTTAGTGTGCATATAGGCTAGATTAGCGAGGTGCAGTTTACATCGCCGTGGATGGTATTTTGTCCAAATGCAAATGTCTATTAAAAAGTGGTGCAAATGATACCTCAAAGATTTATTATTTGCACAGTAATGGTCAAGACACGTCTCGAAACCACAAAGGGGATTGGGGAGGGATGTTGCACAAAAAAGTATTTTGAAGTAATATGTATGATGCTATATGAAACAGTTATGTACTGTCACATGAGTTTTGTCTTACTCTATTTTCATTTCTTACTGTGAACAATGTGATCAGCTTTCATATACTGTTTTCAATTCACACATAGGTATCCTGGGAGAGGGAGGAGGTGACAGCCTTCTGTGTACCGCCTATTTCCAGACCTTCAGATCATGGAAGAAAGGGATATCATCCATAAGTTTCATTTGAATAGTCAAATCATACTGGATTTAAACCAAAGATACAATTGTGGTGCATGTAGACACGTAGATGTGGTACCATGTAAACATTTCATGCTGCCTATGATATATTTAGTATTAAGATCATGTTAACTCTGCAACAACATGTCTGGCCTTTACAGCATGAGCTGTGAATTTATTCTAGACAAGGCTGTTGAGGATGATATTTGGTAGGTGAAAATTCCCATATATCATTGAGCCTAGATCAGGGCTCACCAGGTTGTTGTCTGGGAGCTACCAATAGCTCCCAGAACCCTCCTGAGTGCCACACAGCTTTGAGTACACATATTGAATGGCCTCAATCTGCAATCCGATATATTTAACTGTTGAAAATGTGATGTTCAGGTGGGATTAGTATGCTTTGCCTGCAGGGAGCAAGGCCTGACAATGTGTTGTGCTCAGTCAGAACCATGGGCCATTCTGGGGCAGAGGATGTGTGGCAATGCAACTGATGCCCAGAGTATTTTCCCTGTAGATCTGTGGATCCTTGGATGATCACTAAAACAGGTTGAACAAACAGTATCAATCCTGATTGCTTTTACATGGAATGTATTTGGAATGGTCACTGAGGTAACCCCTTTGACCTGATACTTCATTACATTGACCCATATTATCAGTGTGTCTCATTTCATCATGACTGGCCTCTTATACCTACATGTCTGGTTTTAATTTCTCATAAGTAACGCATGCAGTGAGCGGTTGAGTCCAGGACAGACACAGCCATAGGCTAACTTTTGTGATTGTAATGGTAAAGGGCCAATGCTGTGACCACTCATCGTGTACATGTATGCTGCAGTTTTAAAAATATCTCGCTTGCCTCCTGACACTGCTGCTGTCAAGACCACCTCCATATTTAGCTGCTGTTTATCACCTCTGGAAGCTGGCATGGCAGGGCAAGCAGGTGATAGGGCCTGTGCCTTCTCAGCAGAGGAGCTGGAGCTGCTGGCAGATGAGGCCCTTTCCTTGTATGGGCAGCTCTATGACTCAACAGAGGAACGGGTAACTATCTTACATGAATATGTTACTTTGTTTAACTCCACCATTTCCATTCCCACTCGCTACAATGTGCCTCGAGTTAAAGTGTTCAGTTTGATTACTGGTCCAGAGGACTGTGGTTCCTACATGGGACACAAATGTCAGGGATTATACAGCACTATACATTGTTTACTTGACATCACCATTGGGATGTGTGAGGTGAGAAAACCAGAGATGCATGTGTGGTGCATGTAGACAAAATTGTGCCCGGAATACGGATGGTATGGTTCAGTTGTAGGACCCTACTGAAAACTGTTGTGAGTAGATTCTCATGATCAAAATTGTTTTTGGACAATAGAACCTAATTTGTTGGAGAAGATTTCACTCGGTCCTGATGAAGCGCTATTTAATCTGTGAGGACATTGGAAGGTGCGAAACATGTTGGCTTTCAGAGTGGTATATGAAATATTATTCTAAACCATCTCTTGTTAGAGTAAAGGATCATTAATTCCCTTAACTCGATTTTAGTTTTTAACCTTGGCCAATGCTCTCTGATACTAATTAAAGGAGTTCTTAAGGGAGAGTTGAGTCAATTTTAACTTTCTTTCCTTCTCTCCACCATTCTATTCTATCTTTTTCACAGAAATTTGGCTAAGTGGCCCCTATTAGGGTCCCGTCAGACATTTCAGTGCCAGTCTGATGTGGAGCAAGCCCAATGATGACACTTGAGGGCCCTTGCTTCTGAAGTAGTCATACTTGGAGACAGCCTGGACATTTTCAGTAGTTGTCATACTTTGGAACAGTGCACATTTTTTTTTTTAGACACAGTGCATGCCACTTGGCTGTGTTTACTTTTGGGAAAGACAAATTCAGAGGGAGTAGACTTTGAGGGAACAATAAAGCAGAGAGAAGAAAGGGATGAAAGAAAAGGAAGGTGTGAAAGAACAGAGAGGAGGGCAGGAAAAGCTGAAAGAATTGGAGAAGGAAAGAAGGTTGTGATAGAAAGAGAAAAGAGATGAAGATGAGCAAAGTGGGCAACGGAAAAGAAAGAGAAAGGATTCAGAAATAAAGGAGGGAGGAAGGAGATGAGTATGAGTGAGATCCAGACAATGGGGAAGAGAGAGACTGAAGAAGGGGCTGTAGAGGAGAGTATTAAAGGAATGGAGGAGAGTGGAGTGGAGATAGTGAGGCAAGAAGTAAAGACGAGTAGAATAAGGAACTTGGAGACCCGTAAGTTATACTAGTATAGCAGGTGCAGAGACAACAGGGTCGACGGTTGTAAGGGGGGCATTATTCCTTTTTTACTGGCCATTACCACAAGGGTTTGCCTAAGTGGATGGGCGAACAGTTCTCCAAAGGTCTGACAGAGGTTTGGCTAGTCACTGCCATATCCAAACCTATGGTCCGACCTATGATAGTACATCTAAATCAGGGAGGTGGACCATTATCTTGGATGTAAGCAAACTACATCACCATTGAAATGGATTATGCTTACCACCAAGATATAGATCAGGCTTTAAGTCTTATCACCAGTACAACGGATTACACATAGTATGACTGAATGTCCTAGTAAGAATAAATATATAGGTACCAATATTCCACTAGGAAAGGAGCATAAGACACATAAGAGGGTGTCGGACCTGTCCCTTTTTGCAAGGCCAGTCCCAAACTTTTTGCCTCCTTCCTCCTATTTTATTCTGATCTGTGTTTGTTGGCTTTATGACTCTGGGGACTTTAGCATTGCTAACCAGAACTAAAGTGCATATAATTGTATTGGTGATTGGTTTATCCATGATTGGCATATTTGATTTTCCAGTAAGTCCCTAGTACAGTGCACCAGATGTGCCCAGGCTCTGTAAATCAAATGCTACTAGTGAGCCTGCAGCACTTATTGTGCCACTCACATGAGTAGCCCTGTAAACATGTCTCAGACCTGCCATTGCAGTGCCTGTGTGTGGTTTCAAACTGCCATGTCGACTTGGCAAATGCACTCACTTGCCAGGCCCAAACCTTCCGTTCTAGTGCATGTAAGGAGCCCCTAAGGTAGGCCCTAGGGAGCCCAATGGGCAGGGTACAGTGTATTTAAAAGGTAGGACACGTACTGGTGTGTTTAACATGTCCTGATAGTGAAATACTGCTAAATTCATTTTTCACTATTGCAAGGCCTATCTCTCCCATAGGTTAACATGGAGATTGCCTTTAAATATATTTTAAGTGCAATTTCCCATTGGGAGCAGATAGAGATCTGGAGTGTGGAGTCTCTGAACTCACAATTTAAAAATAAATCTTTTGGTAGAGTTGGTTTTTGGATTGTCCGTTTGAAAATGCCATTTTTAGAAAGTGGGCATTTTCTTGCTTAACCATTCTGTGCCTCTGTCTGCCTTTGGAATCCACCTCTGGGTCAGACTGACAGTTGGGCTGTTTGTGAATTCCCCCTTGACAGTGACCACAAAGAGAGCTGAGGTGTGTCCTGCATATCCTGATGAGTATTTCTGGGATAGAGTGGGGAGGGAGGAGCTGACACCTGCACCTGAAACAGCTGTGCTTGTCCTCACACAATGCAGTATCCAACCCCCTGGAGTATGTCTGGAGCCAGGCCTGGGCAAGGCAGGATCTTGTGAACAACAGAGACTTTCCTTTGAAGTTTGCCTACTCCAAAGGCAGAAATTAGTATAAGTAGTGGATCCAAAACCCCAAACTTTCAGATTACTTTTGGATCAAGAGGAACCTCTGCCAAGGAGAAGAGCTTGATGCTTGAGGAGGAACTGCCGCTCTGCCTGTTACTTTACTGTGCTGGCCTCCTGCTTCTGCCTTAAGAGGGAATGGACTGGACTTTCCTTTCTGAAATCCTGCTTGTGAAGTTTCTGCAAGGGCTTGGACTAAGCGTGCCTCCTGTTGAGAATTCACAGGGACATCAAAGACTTCAACTATGAGCCTGTTTGCTTGCTGTGGACCCTAACTTGCCAGGTGGTGCCTATTCCAGTTTCTATGGCATTGAATGTGAGATTGGGAACAACAGGAGGGGACAGGGTAGCCAAGCCACAGCATTTGGAGACACAGTACACAATATCCCTAGGGAGAAAGCAACCTAGGTGAATTATGATGAAGAAATGAGTGTGCATTTAGTATGAAATATAATTCCTCAATACATAAGTGGTGACACTGCTTTCCTAATCATTATAGTCTAATTATCATTATTAAATCTACTGCAGTAGGATGACACTGGAAATCAAAATGAACTATTAGTGTATGTTTTTGCCTTATCTCTCATCCTGGTTGATTGTTGATAGGATGTTTGGATTCTTTAGGAGGGTTAGTGTAAAGTGAATTAAAGTACCACTGTGGCTCAATAGGTGGAAATGTAATGATTTGGATGATGTTTTGCAGAGCACCTTTAGCACAACCTACCTGTAACTAAGAGGGGTGCATGTCAATGTCTGAGCCTGCTTAATGTACATGCAGCCTTCACTGATTGTGGTTTAGACCAAATATTATTTAAGTATCAACCTTTTTTTCACAACTTTATAGTGAACTTCATTGTCAGACCTTCCCAACTCCCCTTATAAAATTGCATTTAAATTCTACTTCCTTTTTCCTATTGTTTGCGCCCTAAAATGTGTAATACATTTTGTTTATCATGAATTTTTCAAAACAACCATAAATTATGCCGTCGCAAATTGCAAAGATCGCCTTTTGCGACCGCAAAATGGCCGTGTAGGATGTACATCCCTATTTTGTGAGTCGGTTTCCAGTTACTGATGTGCAAAACAGAGACTGCAACTCAAAATTAGGAAGGGGCGTTCCAAGGGCATCCCTTCCTAACTGCAACTCGCAGACCCATGTATGATTGTTTTGTGACCATGAATGCAGTCACAAAACAATTGCAGTACCACCAATTTCAAATTGGTAGTAACCCATTTGCAACGGGAAGGGGTCCCCAAGAGACCTCCTTTCCCTATGTGAATGGGGGCACCAACATTTTTTCAGAGCAGGCAGTAGTCCCACGGACCACTGCCTACACTGAAAAAATGAAACTGAAACATTTCATTTTTATTTTTGAAATACACCCCATTTTCCTCTAAGGAAATGGGCTGCATTAAAAAACAAAACTGCTTTATTTAAAAAACTGTCACAGACATGGTGGTCTGCTGACCCCAGCAGATCACCATCCCTGTGAGTGCGGCCATTCCCAAATGGGTCACAAATTGCAACCTGCTTCATGAATATTAATGAGGCAGGTCCCTTATTGTTGTACATTTCATGTTGCGACTTGTAATTTGCAATTTTCAAAACATTGAGAATTGTGAGTCCTAAAATGAAAGGCCCTAAACATTATTCATGATTCAGAGTAAAATTAGGAAACTTCACTACTCACGAAACACATGGAGTTTCCTATTTGTGCCCAAGTTGTCATTGAGATAGGAAACTGTACCCTTTACAAAGACAGATGAAGTTTCTTAGCTTGGCCCAAAGTAAGGTTTATCTCTACAGGCATTACAGGAGTGGAGATTTCCTGTTGCAGAATGTCACTGGTAGGGAAAATTTTGAGTGCGGAGACTGGATACCCACCAGTTCAGGAAAAGAAGCATGGGAGGAAGGGCTCCCAGCAGATGGTAGTTTATTGTGTTTTTAAAAAATGTTTGCAGACTTTGCATTTCTCAATGCTTAGACAGTTTACAAAGTGCACAAAGGTGCAAGTCATTCAGCTTTACAACGTTATACCCTCCTACCTTGAATCAAATCTAACTGTTGGAATTTAAAGTTGGGTTGTGGAAAGCTGATTCAAAGTGCTTTAATATGTAGATCTTGTTCTAAACAAACAAAATCCACTTATTCCTTCAAATAGAATCACACCAATAATGAACAAGAACCAAAAAGTATTGCGTGCTTTAAAACCTTGCATCCTTTACCATTTACCCTACAAATATTTGGGTGATAATGCACTCTGATTGCACAGCTTTAACGATAGGTCATTACTGTGGGCAATACCCCTCAAATATATACTTCTAGCTAAGGATTTTGGTTGTTGGTTCCTGGGAGCTAGTGCTGGCCTCTCATAAGATTTGCTTCACTTCTATTTCTGACACATTTGGGGGGTAGTTGTGCTCTTTTACAGGAATTACAACATTATCTTTTGTAGGTGCCGTTACATGCCATGCATTGATAATATTTATCCAGTTTATACTTTCCGTTGATGCACTTTCTTGGCTGGAGGTGTAGCCGATATGATTTACTAATTGCTTTTCTTTCTGTAAAATGATAAATTTGGGGCCTCTGTCATTGTATCTGTAAGTAGTTTAACAGTATAAATATATATTATATTTTAACTTTTGCATGTCTGTTACTAATATGTTAAAAAATGCAGTTACTTGTGTTTTGTTTACTTACTTGTTTGTTTGGTTGAGGTGTTTTGCACATTTTTCAGCTTTTCCTTTGAACTTGTTTAAACGTGGAGCAAGTGCTTTCTGTTCTGTTGAAAAAAGTTTGGTTATTTAAAAATTGTTGCTAGTTTGTCACTGTTTAGGGAGTTATGTTTATTATTGGTCACTGTTTGGGTGAGTTTATAATTGAATATTTATGTATACTTACTTTATCATATGTTCTTGATGGTTTGTTATAATTGATATGTTCGGCATGTTCGGCAGTTTGTTGGTTTGGAAGTTATGTTTTTTTCTTTTAGTTAGTCTATGTAAAAAGATAAAAGTGACAGAGTGTGTTAATAATTATTTGTTAATTTATATTTATAAGTTTAATAACAGTTAATTATTAGTTTATTTCTTTTTGAACTGTTTGCTGTAAGATTCTGGCAGAGTTTCCTCCTCTTGCGGCATTTGTCTTTTTTCGAGTATTTCGTTTTTTTAATTACAAAGTTTTTTATGGTGTTATTTTATTGGTTGATTTAGAATAGTTTGAATTTATCAGGTTAGTCCTTGTTTGGTAAACGCTAACTTATGTTTTATTTTTGAAGTATGATATATAGTTTGTTTTATTTACATATGAATGTATTTGTGATGTATATATATACACACATATATATGTTTGTATTTAAATGTTTATAGTTCCTATCAGTGCTTTTGGTGTTTTTATTGTATGTATTTTAGGTGTACATTTTTTGGGTGAATGCTTAATTTTTTGTTGATGTATTATATGTTTATGTAGTTATAGATGTTTTTATTACAAGTTGTGGGTTTATTTAAAGTTATTGCTTTATGTTAAAACTGTGTTTCTATATTTTTAAAGATTCATTAGTTATATTGATGATAAACTTGTAGTCAATAGTTTTATGTGTTGTATGTTTATTTATAGGTGATGATATTTTTATTTCCAATATTTATGTTATCGATATATGTAGAAATCGATATTTTCACAAAGATATTTGTGTCATTGATATTTGTGATTTTTATTGTTAGTATACAGAGTCGATATTTTTGTTCTCAATATTTAATTTCTGATTTCTGTGTACTTGATATTTGTGATATTTGATGGGTAGATATTATATAATGATGGTAGTAACTGCACAAATATTTTGCTCAGTACATCGATATTAATGAATGAATAGATTAGTGTTTTTTTCTTGAAAGTTAGCCATTGCCGTTGGTACTATCAAGGTATGACAGGAAGTTTTTGGTTCTTCAGAAAAAGTGCATAACTTAGATGTCTCTGATCTATGAATGTCAATGTGATGAGTGACTATGATATATTCCCACGGGTGAGTTTATTTTGGATTAGTGATAAATAGATTCTAAATTGGTGCAATATAATTAGATGATGTAACTGGTATCAATTACGAATTTAGGGTTCAACAAATTTGGGATGGTCTTTTCATTTTAGTTTTGAGGATCTGAATTATCAGGAGACCACTCCTTTGTCCTGATGATGGCCCTAAAAAGAAATTATAAAGGGACTGAAATGTCAACTGTTTTATTGACTCTTGTATTTTTAAACTAGAAAAACATATGCTAAGCATTTGTAGGACATGCTTGATCGCATATGTGGAGACCTATGTTGTATGTTTTTTAAATTTTTTGAAATGTAGTTTGTCTATTGTGATTTGTTGCTATACATGCTTGTAGCTTCTGCCCTCATTAATGTGAATATATTATGGGTAATTTATAAAAAAAAAAATTTAAGAGTTTTTGTGAACTGTTGGACCCTACTTTAAATTCTTTCACCAAATGAAGCATTTTCATAATCAATAATTATTTTTAGTTAGTATTGTGTTTCCTCCCCTTTAAATTACATGTTCATGCCGAGGCCCCTTTTGCGTTAACAGGGCTGCCCTATTTCTGTGTTTCTTTATTAACAAAGACAGCAGGCTTGCTTTCATTCAAAAATCAATAAATAACTCTTGCTGAAGCATTCACGGGCCCTGGAAAAAGTGGTGCATATGGCATAATACTACTCAGTCATCAGGACCAACACATTTAGCCATATTCTAAATAAGGTGAGGATGGATTGTTAGGAATAGGACAAAGATTGTGAGGCTGTAGTACGTATAGACTGGTAACAGGGCTTCTGACCTTGATTTAAGTTCTAAAAAGTCAGGCAAAGCAAATATGGAAGAAGGGAACATGGAAACTTGCATGAGAACTACATGATCTTCACTTCTGGAATAGGGTGGCACTTCCAGAGAAATAGTTGTAGAGTGCCCTATAAGGCTCACAGAAGCACTGGGAAGGTTCTAGGCAACATCAACCAGATGTTTTGGCTTTCTCCACTTACAAGATGTTTGTCACCTGTCCATGCTCCTGCACTATATTATTTTCCCATCTCAGTTCTCTGCTTGACCTGGCACACTTGTCCATTACTCCTTAGTTCCTTTCTCTCTCCTCTATTTCTTGACAAATGTATTCACTTTACCTGCATTTATCATTGCCCTCAAGGAACTTTTATCAGAGTGCTGCCTATTTCACCTGGGTAGAACTCAGCTCCTCTCCTTTGCATCTTCGGATCTGGGCCTTTGTCTTGGTAGGGCCACGGCTAGTCATAGCACTTCTTAACCCAAGCAAGACATAAACTTATGAGACACCATTTCTTGTTCTATCTGTTAATACCGGACTACTCACAGGAGTCTAATGGTCATTGTTTGTGTCTATTTCCATCAAGATTGCCAAACATCGGTTCTGAGCTGATCGAAAGCTGCTGTTAACGCTTTCTGCACCAGTGTCTCTGTTGTCTTATCCCTTTCCTAATTTTTCACTGGGTTCCTAACTGACAAATGGTTCTCTCATACTTTAGTTGGAGCAAGTGGACAATATTGATTGTAGGCTATATATTCCTTTGTTAGTTTTCTCCAAACCTCATGATCCCTTAAATCAGGCCATAAGAGTCTGAAAACACCTGTTCCATTGCTAATGGAGAAGAAACTACTCTCCTGTTCTCCCCCCAGTTCCCGTCACCACTCAATCACTGTTTCTGCCACATTAACCACTATTTTGGGAGCAGCTGCACCACCACCTGTGCAAGGTTCTTAGGTGTTATGCTAAGTGCTGAGAAATGCCTATTACAAACTAGTATAATTAATTTAGTTCTACGTAGACCGTTGAGAGGAAATGGCTTTCTGCAGGTTCACCCCCGCTTTTTGCACTGCTTTTTAGGTTGAAGCCGACGCTCACGACTTCTTGTGGGCATTCTGAAAGCTTCCCTGGGAATGCATTCCCTCCATTGCTGACCATTAGATTTGTGGTTTGTAACTCACATTTTCTGACTTTCTATTTGCTGGCTTTATTTGTTTTAGACTGTCCAGCTTGAGTTCATCCTTCCCCTTGCCCAAACCTTGAGCCTCATTTATGAGGAAGTCATTCAGTGCTTTGTAGAGAGTCAGCTTGTTGTGCTGCACTGCATGACAGGGAAAAGGCAGGAATGAACCATTTTTAGGGCAATAGGGTGCATTCCTGTCCTTTCCCTTGTACTGAAGCACAGTCGACTGCTTAGATCCCACGCAGGCACCCTTGCTCCATGGTGCACCACACAGAGCCACGAAAAGGGGCTTTAACTGGTTTCAAAACTCTGTCTGAAGGTTTGTGTCACATTTACACTACGTTGCATGGAGCAAGAGTGATACAAACGTCCTCATAAATAGGCCCTCTTATTTGCTGAATTCTTCAACAAACTCGTTTCTGAAAACAGGCCTTTAAATCTTGTTCTTATCTTGTCACATTTACTGTACATTCAGAGACAGAGGTCCAATCTCAAGCTCTGCCTTGCAAGAGAGCTTAGGGGCACATTTATTCCCATTTGCACCAAATTTGCGGCATTTTTTTTTTTACGCAAATTTGGTGCAAAACTAACTCCATACTTCTATTTTGACGTTAGACCAGTCTAACGTCAAAATAATGGAGTTTGCCCCATTTGTTAGATGCGTGAACCTACCTTGTGTCAATGAGATGCAAGGCAGGCGTTCCCATCTAAAAAAGTGTGCTAACCCCATAGCCCCATATTTATCCCCCATGCTAAAATGGCACATGAGTGGCAGGAGGGACTAAATAATAGTGCAAAGCTTGCTTTGCACCATTATTTAATACCTGGGTCAGACCAGGCGTTAAGGGACCTGTGGGCTGATTCCCATGGTTAAACACCATGGAATGGGTCCATGGGTGCCCTCCTCAAGCCCCAGGAACACTCCCACTCACACCAGAAGGACACCGGAGGATGTGGAACCCCATAGTAAGTAGGGTAAGTAATTTTTTTTATTAAAGTGCCATCGGGGCCCAACTTGGGGCCCCCGCATGGTACAGGTGTGCAATGGCCATGCCCAGGAGACACTGGTCCCCTGTGCTGGCCACTGGGTTGGTGGACATGACTCCTGTCTTTTTTAAGACAGGAGTCATTTGGTATGGATGGCTTTGTGTCAGAAAATTATGCTAGGGTGGTTAGAGTCACCTTTTTTTACACTAAGCAGCCTAACGTCATTTTTGGGTGCAAACCCCCCTTCTCCCATACCACCAGCCCCACCCGGCTAACATATTTTTTTTTTATGGTAGCCCACCCTTTGCACCGGCTTGCGACATTCCATAAATATGCCGCCCGGCTGGTGCTCAGGAATGGCGCAAGCCAGTGCTAAACTTTTTGGTGCAAAACTGTGTTTGTGCAGTTTTGCACCAAAAAGTGTAAATATGCCCCTTAGTGTTTACTTTTCTTTCACAGACCTTAAAGTGAGAGAATTTATGTGACAATCCTGCTGAGAACCCATGTGAGTGGAGGGGAGTAGAAAGTTTTGTTTTCTAGCACACAACAAAAAATGAACTATGTTTATGTTTCAGAATAGATCACAATTAGTACAAATGAAACACATTAGTTTGTAATTCTGAAGTGTGGTACATACAAATATTTGAATATGATCAAAACAGTTCAATACAATAGGTGATAACATTTGCACTCATTATCATTTGTGCGCAGTAAAACGCATTTTGGCACAAATATGATAGTAATTTCATTTGAAAATGCGTTGTCTGTAATGGCAATGTGGTACCACACCATACATACTCCACACTACACCACCCCCCTCTATGCCCTTCTACTCCATGCCACACCAGTCCATTCTACGACGCTTCACTCCACCCCTTGACATGCCATGCCACTCCACTCTGCGCCCCTACACTCTAAGACAAACTAGGACATGCCACACCACTCTGCTCAATGCCATTTCACTCTACGCCACTCATAACACAACATGCCACTCCACGCAGTGCCACTCCACTTCACACACTTACCCCACTCCACTCATCTACGCAACCCCACTCCAATCTATCCCACTCCACTCTACTGCAATCTACTCCTCTCCAATCTACCCCACTCCAAAATACCCAATCTGCTCCACCACAATTTACTCCACTCCAATTTACCGCACTGCACTCACACTGCTTTAGCCCTTGCCACTCTGCCGCACTACAAACTTCCTCAATCCAATCTACCCCATTCCACTCCAGTCTACCCCAATCCACCCAATTACCCCACTCCAAACTACCCCACTCCAATCATCCCACTTTAATCATCCCACTTTAATGTACCTCACTCGAATGTACCCTACTTCATTCCAGTCTACCCTACTCTAATCCACCCAATCTACCAGACTATACACCACCCTAATCTACTCCACTTCAGTTCACTCCAATCTAACCCACTCTTCTTTTCCTCAATCCATCTTATTCCACTCAAAACTGTCCTATTCCACTCTACCCCACTCCACTCCAATCTACCCTACTCGACTCTACCCAAAACTACTCCACTGTGGTAGTTGCCAATGCTTGCTTGTGGATAGAGTAAAAGCTGTGATTTACAATTTGCAAAATAATTTGTATATCTGGAACCCTCTGGTAGATTTTCTTTGTTTTGATATGTAAAAATTTGTAAAAATAACATCTATTTTTATAAATTGATGTTGGATGTCTTTCCTATTGTGTTTTGTTCTTATGTGATTGCTTTGGTACTTCTAAATGCTTTCCAATTGTACCGTTGATAAAGCCTGACTGGTCAAAGCCACAGCTACCCATGGGTTGAGCTAAGCCTATACAATTGAGCCTGACTGGACCCAAGACAGGTTTGTGAGTTTATTACAAGGTGTGGTCACACAACTACACTATATAATAACACTCATTTGCTCACAATGTTCATCATGAAATGGCTTGTAGGATCCACTCCACAACACTTTCGTCAGCCTCTCATTGTATGATAGAAATCAGTTAGGATTTAGCGAGTTGTCTCAAGGAAGACAATTAGATACATGTTTTCTCAATGTCCTGATTTTGTAAGCAGAAAGTTACTATTAGTTCCCATTTTTTCCAAATAGTTTTTTTTCATTAAAGCCTACGGAAAAAAAGAAAATCTCTCCTTGTGGATGTAGGAAAATACCATCCTTCTTGACATGTTACCCCCAATTTCTACCTGTTTGTCAGTGTGTTATTACTGTTTCACTAGGATCCTGCTAGTCAGGACCCCAGTGCTCATAGTTTGTGGCCTATATGTCAGTATGTTTTACTGTGTTGTCAGTATGCTTGACTGTGTCACTGGAGTCCTGCTAACCAGAACTCTGGTGCTTATGCTCCCTCTGTGTCCAAATTTGTCACTATACTCTAGTGACTCCATATTCCGCTCCAGATTGGCACACTGGACCCCTCTTATAAGTCCCTACTACAGGGTTCTGCAAAGTCAGTCCTGGAGAGCCGGGTCCATGCCAGGTTTTTAGCATATCCACATTTAGAAAAAAGATGTCTCAGAAATCTACATATTTCTAAATGTGGATATGCTAAAAATCTGGCATGGACCCGGCTCTCCAGGACCGACTTTGCAGAACCCTGCCCTAGTATATGGTACCTAGGTACCCGGAGCATTGGGGTTCCAGGAGATCCTTATGAGCTGCAGCATTTCTTTTGCCACCCATAAGGAGCTCATACAAACACTCCTTCAGGACTGCAATTGCAGCCTGAATGAAATAGTGTACTCACTATTTCACAGCCATTTTCACTACACCAGGTAACTTATAAGTCACCTATATGTCTAACCTTTAGTTACTGGAGGCTAGGTGCAAAGGTACTGTGTGTGGGGCACCAGACCTGGTGAGTGCGGGGACACTATTATAAGTGTGCACTACATATATGTCAAAACATATATGTAGCTTCACAATGGTAACTCTGAATATAGCCATGTGAGGTGTCTAAGATTGAGAAATTGTAACCCCAATCTGATTCTGGTTTTGGGGGGGCCAATTCCATGCACCCTAGGGGCTCCACCATAGACCCCCAGTACTGCCAAACCAGTTCTCTGAGGTTTCCACTGCAGCCACAGCTGCTGCCACCTCACAGACATGTTTCTGCCCTCTTGGGGATTGAGCAGCTCAATTCCAGGAAGGCAGAACAATACATTTCCTTTAGGAGAGGGGTGTTACACCATCTCCCATTGGAAATAGGTGTTACAGGCTTGGGAGAGGTATCTTCCCAGAGCATCTGGAAATGCTTTGAAGGGCACAAATGGTGACCTCCTTGCATAATCCAGTCTACACCAGTTCAGGGACCCCCAGTCCCTGCTCTGGCACGAAACTGGATAAAGGAAAGGGGAGTGAAACCTCCCCTGTCCATCACCACCCCAGGGGTGGTGCCCAGAGCTTCTCTAAAGTGTCCCTGGGTTCTGCCATCTTATTTTCAGGATGGTCAGGGAACTCTGGGAGCATCTGAGTGGCCAGTGCCAGCAGGTGACGTCAGAGACCCCCTCCTGATAGGTGCTTACCTGGTTAGGTGACCAATCCCCCTCTCATGGCTATTTAAGGTCTCTCCTTTGGGTGTTTCCTCAGATTCGGTTTTGCAAGATTCCAGCAGGACTCCTCTGCAGCCTCTGCTTCACCTTCTACCGTCAGATCAACCGCAGAACTGCTCCAGGAACTCTACAACAAAGTATCCAAGAAGGCTACTGCAACTCTGTAACTCCAGCTCCTGCCAGCAACTGCAACAGTTTCCAGGTTGTGCACGCTCTGAGGACTCCCTGTCTTCATCCTGCACTAGAAGGACCAAAGGAATCTCCCGTGGAGTGACAGAGTCACTTCCCTGCTTCAGCAGGCACCTCTCTGCAGCGACAACCGGTACTCTGGGACTCCTCTCCTGTCGACGAGCGTGATCCCTGAAACACAGGTGGTGAACAGAAGTGATCCTGACTGTCCAAAGTTCCAGCTGTTCAAATTTGGTAGAGGTAAGGGCTTGCCTCTCCGAGCCAGACAGTACCCCTGTGCACTGCGTGTTTTGCAGCTCCTAGAGCTTCTGTGCGCTTCTTCCAGAAATAATTTGTGCACTGCGTAGCCCAGGTCCCCAGCACTCTAACCTGTGATGCTCAGCTCCCTGAGTTGTTCTACTGTGGCGTAGGATCCCTTTGTGTAGTGCTGAAGCAACTGTGTTCTGCAACTCCTTTGTCCCCATGTCCTGGGACTCAAGTAGGTGATGCCTGGTCTTCTGAGAGCTCTCTAAAGTGCTGAGAGCCCTCTCTGTCTCCTCAGTCCGAGTTGAGACCCCCCAGGTCCCTCCTGGGCCCGGGTAGTGCCTTTTCCCGCCAACTGCGACATTTGCATGAGCCAAAGCTTGTTGGCGGAATCCAACGACGAAAACCAGCCTGCATCGAACGACTCGATGTGGGCCATCTCTTTCAGCAAGCAGGAACCCACAGCTGTCTTCTTTGCTGCATTTCTGACTTTTTCTTCCAACCTGAGAATCCACTTTTGCACCTTCATCCAGGTTAGCAGGGGCTCCTGTTCTTCCTGGACTCTTCATCTGTTCTTGGACTTGGTCTCCTCTCTCCATAGGTCTGCAGGTCCAGGAATCCATTGTTGGTGTCTTGCAGTCTTGCTTGGTTTTTGCATAATCCTTTACCACGATCCTAGTGTGTTCTAAAGGAAGCTTGCTGTACTTTACTCCTGTTTTCCCGGGCTCTGGGGTTGGGTACTTACCTTTGGTGTTTTTCTTACACTTCTAGCACACCTCTACACATTACTCTTGCCTAGGTGGGGCACTGACTTTCGCATTTCAATATTTTAGTATATGGTTTGTGTTGCCCCTAGGCCCATTCTAGCCTATGGTGATTTTCACTATTTGCACTATTTTGTGACTGTGTACTTACATGATTTTGGTTACTAGTGTATATTTTATGTGCATTTCTTACCTCCTAAGGGATTATAGCCTCTAAGATATTTTTGGCCGTGTGTCACTAAAATAAAATGCCTTTATTTTTGGTAACACTGAGTATTGTCTTTCTTGTGTGTGAGTACTGTGTGACTACAGTGGTATTGCAAGAGCTTTGCCTGTCTCCTAGTTCAGCCTTGGCTGCTCTGCCTACAGATAACCCTAGAAAGCCTGGCTTCTAGACACTGCCTACATTTCACTAATAAGGGATAACTGAACCTGGTATAAGGTGTAAGTACCATAGGTACCCACTACAAACCAGGACAGCCTCCTACAGTGCACTGCAACTATATATTTCAAATTAGTTCTTGAACCATCCATGTTTGCAGTGAAACGTTTGTCGAATGAACTTTGAAAATGATAATTTTCAATCTTGTGATGAAAAACAGTGTAGTTCTGTTTGAGCTCAAGTATAAAATCAAGGTTTTTCTGGATTAAATCTGGAAAAATGAGCAATGGTTCAGATGCAAATTTGCACTGTGGGTTACACCCAGCCACTGTGCACAAACTAAATTTTCAATGGCTTTTAAGTACAAAATAGTTTTCTTGTACTGGTCAGTTAGCGAAAATACAGATTTTGTACTGTTTCGTCAGTACAAATCTGTTTTAAATTGAACTACGTTGCCCAAAACCAAAGTAATCTATGTAATCTACCTTCTGTGTTTTTTTAGGGATGTTCTGTGTAACCAACTGTATTTTGGGGTCTAGAACCTAAAAAGACACTCATTTGTAATGCTCCAGAATGGCAGCAGGGATCCTGGATACTTATTATTTTGCTTTGACATATTACAGCTATTTCTAGAAATTATTCAGCGGTGTTATAGTAATATCAAACAGCTACAGACAATTTTTGCAAATGATTCCGGCTGTCTTTAGCTCCTGGAGGAGAGATGTGGAAACAACTAGTGGTAACAATGTTAACCATTCCCCAAGTTTCCTGTCACATTCTAAATACGAAAAAAAATGTGAACCAGTCAAGGTGATACCTCCTCGCCATTTCCAACATATTTACTGGACGGGTTCTAAAATAGAGCATGGGCCCTGCAGCAGAGGAAAAGATTCAGATCAATGTAACTTGAGGAGCACGAGATGAGTTAAAAAGTGGAAGTGCTAAAAGTGACCATTGAGAACACACCTAGTGGCATGCCAACCCACCAGCTCCACTGACAGAGTACCGTACACTATATTATGAAATGCATAGTGGGATTCTCAATGCCTTCTTTTCGTCTACCGCAGCATGGGTTTCACATAAAGCAGAGCATTAGACCAAGCAAATGTCATTTTGTTTTATCACTCTCAGAAAACTTTTTGCCATTGACAAACAAACTCCCAAGGTCCAGTTTTGTTTCTGAAATATAGAAAAAAGGAAATCTATGGGCCTGATTAAGATGCTGGCAGTTGACTTTTCTACTGTAAACCCACCCGCCGCCACATCGGTCCACCCACTGTATTAAGATGTTTGCAGTCCCATAAACGAAAGACAGCATTCGAACCACCGTCTCTGCCAAGAAACATCGGCTGCGTTGAAAGCAGGAAAGGGGATGCAGGTGGAATCGCAGCCAGCCTCCCCACCATACAGACTTTGATGTGCCTTACCGCCAAGGAAAAAGTGGCAGACTGACCTCCACTCCTTAGTTGTGGGACTGGGGGAGAAAGAGGGCTAAAACTCACCTTTTTTACCACTGTCCCCCGTCTTCGACTAGACACGACTGAACAACACCTGCCATCGCAGCTGCCATGGACCCATGGAGAGAACACAACCTGTACCTGTCATGTTGTGCTATGAGTTGTGTGAGTCAGTACATGTATGTGTGTATGTGATGCGATTGACTGGGTGAGGAGGGGGTGTCTATGAGTATGTTTGTGTAGCTGAGCGTGTAGTTTGTTGTGATTGTGTGATGTGTGGGTGCAGTGTCAATGGTGTGTGTATGTTGGTCATGGATATGTGTCAATGTGTGTTTTCGGCATGTACATGTGTTGTGTCGGACTGGCAATGGGTAATTGTGTATATGTGTTGTGTTATATAGTGTGTTGTGCAGGGGTGCACCTATGGCTAAAGGACAGTATGCGTGTGTCACTTACCTCCCTTCCATAGCCGCTGCCATTGTAGGAAGTCCATTGAATCTTGCTGCCGTCTCCCGCCTTCAGCGAACCGCCACAAGTACAGCGCCTGCAAGATTGTAACATCTAAATATGGTGGGCGGAACACCGCCGACTTGATGGTCCTCTCGGGCCAAGCACTGATGCAGGTTGGCAGTAACACTGCCAAGATCTAAATCAGGTCCTATGCCCCTAATGACGAGCCGTTTACTCCTAGCATGATGGTTTAATTTGTATTGTCTCTGTTTGGAACCACAAGGCTTTTTTACAGTCCTGAACAGGAAATATATAAGCTGTAAGGGTCGCCCTAAATAGATTGTGCCTTTGGGTGCACATTGACCAACATCCCTATGGTTGACAGATTGCTAGACAAAGGTTTCTGACAGCAGAGTCTGCTGAGGTTACCGCACCAGAAGAAAAAAAATGATGGTGTTTCCCATAACTCTAAACAAAAGGTGAAAACTGTGAGTTTGTCTCACCAATTTATGGCAGTGTTCCCTCTGTCGAATTAGCCCATATTACGTTTTTTTGTGTTGTTTGCATCCCGCATTGAGGCATTGGTGGTCTGGCAACCAAGTATTAAGTGATGCAGGATAGCCGTAAACTCTTAGAAGGTTTCTGAGCATAGAGACTAGCTGCCCCTAATATTTTCTTGTAGATGTGGTCAAGTGATTCTTTCGAAAGCAAAATATTGGCTAAAAACCTGAGACTGAAGGGAATGCTGTGAAAAATTCCAATACTTTAGTAGCTCCCCTAATAACCAAGCGCGTTAACTCTCAATAGCAGCATATCAGCCCCGCTAGGAAAATACCTGCTTCCTAATAGGTGGTATAGTCGGAGATCACCAAGACCCTAAAACAGCCCCTTGTCTTCATGTCACTGCGGCCAATCAATGAGCCTACGGAAAAGTAAGTCAGATAACAGGAAAATAGTGAAGTATTGACCTCCGAAAAAAACAAAAACTTCCTAATCAGGCTACGGTAGTCAAATGCCGCATTGCCACCCTATGGGTGTGCATTCATGAGTGTGGCCTGGGTCCATGCCCACGTGTTAGCCCCACAACACAACAGATAAAAGCTTCGAGGGTACTTCAGCCACTCCATCCTTCCAATCCCCCACCACTACCCGGGGACACCATGCCAAAGCCGCCCCGTTGCCATGGGAACAGCCCATTATTGTGCCAACATTACCGCCCGCAAACACGACAAGTTGGCAGAAGGACAGGCCGGGTCAGAGGTCAAGAACAGATTCAGATGGTAATTTGCGGAGGAGCAAAAGAGGCGGGGTGTGAGGGGACAGGGAGAGGAAGAGGAACTCCTGAAGCTAACACATCGGTCTCCGAGACCCGTAACGAACTAGCTGTCTCTGGAACACTTTCACCAACTCACGCACGAGGTCTCGAAGAGGCTTGGGTTCCAGGCCGCATGCACGCGGGCTCCGTGGCATTGGGCTCCTGTGGCCTAGCCAGGCCCAACGCACCATTAATCCAATAATAGCGTTGATTTGGCCGGTCATGTGTCTTGTCGGTTGTGTGGCGTGGTTTGGTGTGCTGCCTGAAGTCAGTGAGCTTGGACGGGCACCTGGCCGGATGGCAGTGTGCTTTAGATGGGAATAGTAGAATGAGTGAGCACATGGCTGAATGCTACTGTGGTTTGCTTGAACGTAGTTAGTTTTGGGCAGCTCGAGTGGGGTGTAATGCTAGTCAGGACTGAAACTGCACAAGCCCAAAGGGAAGTGTAGCTTGCATGTTTGGAAAGTAGTTGGTTCAGATGAGCACATGACTAGTCGGTAGTGCGATTTGGACTGCACAGGTATGTGGGTTGGATGTGCGAGTAGCTGGGAGGCAACGTGGTTTACACGGGCTCATGGCTGGATGCGGATGACGTGTGGACAGATCACATGACTGAATACTAGTGCTGCTTGAAAACGCACATAGTTGGGTGGTGGTGGTGCTGATTAGTAAAGCACATAGGTGATGGTAGTGCCAGCTGGATGGGCCTATAACTGGTAGGAAGTGCAGTTTACTGTGGCCTTGGCTGTCTGTTAGTTGAGGTTGGATGGTCCCGCCGCTAGATAATATTGGTGTGGGGACTGAAACCGGAAGCATTGTTTAGTAAGTTTCATGTTTTTACACAGTGCTGTTTTGATACATTTATGAATGGATGGGAGAACTGTATGCATGGGCCTTTAGTTGGATAGCAGTGTTGTTCTGTGATCCCATGACGAGTTGTAATGTGATTTGTTGGTTCACTGCTGAATATATTGCTGTCTTGATGGGCCTATCCCTTGATAGCTGTGTTGTTTCATGGGGTCCATGGTTAGATGTAGTCTAGTAATAAAGAAGTGTCTTCCTCAAAGTGCTGAAACTGTGGGCCCATGGCTACCTGCACTGCCACTTGTACTGACCCTTGAATGGATGGCGGTGTTAGATGCATATGCCCACAGCTTAATTATAGTGCTGTTTGAATGGCCTATTGGCTAGATATGCTGCGATATGGATATCTCCGTGGCTGCATTTAGTCTGGTTTGGATGACCCGTGGTTGGCTGTGGTGCTTTGTTTTCTTTACAGACCCCTGGCGGAATGTGCTGTTGTATTAATTTGTCCATGGCTAGAGAGTAGTGCTGCTTGCATATATCCACAGCAGAATGGTAATGCTGTTTGGAGTGGTGAAATGTTGGATGTTACTGGTACCTCTGTATGGATCTGTCTACTGTTCGACGGTAGTGCTCTTCAGATCAACACATTGTTGGACAGCAAAACTGTTTCAATTGGTCCAATCATGGACAGTATTACTTTGCAGATCGACCCATTGTTGAATGGCAGGACTTTTTGGATTGGTTTGTTGCTGGACTGCAGTGATTTTTGGTTCAGTCAATTCTAGGGTGTGGTGCTGTTTGGATGGGTATGTTGTTGGATTGTAGTGCAGTGTTCATCGGTCCATTGTAAGAAAATAGCATCGAGTCTCAACGAAAGCGCTATGGAAGATTATCCCATTCTTAGCTTGGCCAAAGTGTTATGCACGTTCTTGTCCTCGGTAGTAGTACTGTTTGGATTGGTCTTGAGACTTCACCCAGTGCTGTGTGCCGGTTCAGTGGTGAAAAGTAATAGTATTCAAGCTACAGGGCCCAATGGTAGTTCCAGTTGGACTCCAGCCCAGGCTGTTGCCCACGGTGCTGCCTGCTGGTCCTGTACTCCAATCTACTTCGTCTGTTCGGAGTGGCCTAAGGGCGAGATGCTACTGCCGTTATCAAGTGACTGGCTTGAGCCCTGACTAAGCGGCCTATCAGAGGCGCCAGGTGGGTCTGTGACATGCGCAGATGTCTCCTCCCCCCCCCCCTCCACTCCGCTAGTTAGGCCTCAGCGACACCCAGCCTTGGGGGATCTTGCACACGAGGCACCTGGACTATGGAGAGTCCGTTGGAGGCGGCAGCCTAAGGGGCAGCATTTGGCAGCAGAAGGGCATTGTCCTAGGTTCCCATTGTTTCAGTGACAGATGTGAATCTCGGAGTAATCTGAATATTTTGGGCTTCCCTAGAGAGGGTCAGGGGAGGAGGGCATGACCCTGGGAGGCAGGTGGTCTGGAGGGGATCAAAATGGGGGAGAGGGAGAAGTCATGGCAGATAGTCCGTATAAGGGGCCTCTCCCCCCGCAGACACATTCTCTCCCAGAAAAACGCGCCCGTCCAGCACAACGCACACAAGTAGTGGGGTGTACACTGGGCAGAGAGAGGTGGCGTCTGCACAGAGCTACGAGCTGCCAACACAGAGAGTGCGTTCCAGGCTGGGAGAGTCCAGCGACAGGGTTCTGCCTGATTGTACACAGGTATTGCAGGCTGTAATCCCACAGGCAGTAGATGCTCTGACTGTACACCTAGGCTTTAAGGCGTGGAAGTGAAACCCACTGACAATATCAGGGTCTCTGAGGATGTTACAGGCTGAGGACACAAAAGAGTCTGTGTATAAAACATTTAAAGGATGGATTACTGGCCCACAGGCAGGATAGGGCTCTGTGCGCAAGGCTGAATTAGGAGTCCTTAGGAAAGGACTGACAGAGAGGGACTAAAAGCTCTTGTATGTAAATCCACGCACAGGAACTTGGGCTACGGGCTCTGGAATATGATTGGCCCACATAGTGGAATGGACTCAGTACACAGAGTTGTTAAAAGCTAGATGTTGAGCCTACAGACCGGCAGGCTCTTTATACAGAAAAGATACAGGCTGTGCCTGTGGGGCAAGGACCTAGAATGACTGTATAAACACAGGGGTTACAGGATTAGGAATATTAAACCATGGACGGGAAAGGGCTGTATGGAGAGTGGGGACATGGATATGTACACAGAGCCCAGAGACAGAAAATGCTCTCTAAACAGACGTGACATGCTGTGGAATACAAGTCCACAGAGGGGAAAGGTCTCAGCACACAGTGGTTCCAGGACATATGGACACACAGTGACGAAGGCTCTCTCTGTACCCTGAGGTTTCATGCTGTAACCAGCCGGAAAAGGCTCTCTGCATATACACGGGACGTTGGGGGATGGGGGGGTGATACAGCACCGCCAAAATATGCATGTCGGAGTTCAGAAAGTGAACGAATGATAAAAATGACTTTACATTTTGTTTTTAGTTCGTGGCATTTGCAAAGCGTTCAAAGATAGGGGTCACATGTCTTCGTCTTACGGTAGATTTTTATTCTTTTAAAAGGGATATTAATGTTTACTTTTCCTCCTCTGACTGGAAAGTCAGAAGATTTTATAAAATGAACTAAGTAACAATCTTGGTGTAATACAAGAAGTTTGAAAGAAAAGGCCAAGGATGTCATTTTTTATTAACACACAACAAAATTTAAATATTTGCAAATAAACTGTATAGATATTTCACAATACATTAGTAAGAAGGGAAATTCAAAGAGCTTTATTTTAAGTTCAGAAGTGTGATGGAAACAAAGATTTTAATAGGATCAAAACAAATGAAGTCACTTTACTTGGTGATGCGCACATGATAAATATTAGCTGAAACTAGTTTTCCATCCATTATCATTTGTACGATACATAATTTTATCAGTAAAACTACATGTTTGTGCAAATGTAGCAGGCATTTCAATGGAAAATGTGCTTGCTGTAAAAGACAATGGTGGTCATTCCGACCCTGGCGGTCTGAAGACTGCCAGGGCCTCGGTGGCGGTCCCCCACATTATGAGTGTGGTGATTTGGCCTGTGCCAAACCGCCACATTCCCGTGCTTACTGCCAGGGCGGTCGGACCGGCGGGCCAGAGATAAGCATCTCTGGCCCCGAGGTCCACCCAATACCACCAGCGGTATCACGAGTCCCCTTTCCGCCAGGGATACCGCCACGAAATCCCTGGCGGAGAGGCTACCAGCGACAGGAATTAGCATTCCTGTTGTCGGTAGACAACTCCCCCACCCACCATCTACCCAAGAGCCCCCCACCTCCCTGAAACCCCAGTACCCCCCACCCCCGCTCCCAGTATAGTGACCCCCCTGCATACATGTACTTACTCCCCACCCCCGATCCTGGTAATTACCCCGACCCCCGCATACATGCACACACCCACAGACACACACAGCCTGACACTCACACTCAAAACACCCTTACTCTCACGCACACACACGCAACCCCCCAAATCCATACACACATGCACACGCACAACACCCCCACTCATACAGGCACTCACTACATTCAACTCATTGACACGAATACACACTCCAACCCCCCAACCCCTCCTTTCCTCAACATACATACACACACAACCCCCTCCCCAGACTACATGCATGCACACACGCATCCCGACCCAGCATTCACATTCACCTACACATGCATCGCCATCACCACATTTATACACAGACACACAGGCATGCATGCACAAAACACTCACCCTCCCTCTCCCTCCATTCATGACACGTATACACACACTTACACACATCCGTTCACACACCCCACCCCTTCCCCTTGCAGAGGACACTTACCTCCTCTGAGGAGGTGCTCCTCCCTGAGAGGACAGGACCGGTGCTCCCACCGCTGGCAATGCCCCGCCATCAGGACACAGCTAGGCCGTATTACAGGTTGTAATATGGCTGGCGGAGCCCTTTTGGCGGGGTGGGGCCGGCGGTGGACCCGCCTCTGCGCCTCCAACCGCCAGCACAACTACTGGAGGATTTCCTCCCAAATTGTAGAAGAAATCCTTTAGTACTGATAAAATGGCGGTCAGAAGACCACCAGCACTAGCGGTCTTCTGGCGCCCGCAGCTTCAGTGGTCTTAGGAAAAGACCACTGAAGTCAGAATGACCACCAATATGCTTAAGCACCATGCTTTAATAATATATTTGTAACAACTTCCTTCATAATGCACCCCCAGATACATCCTACACTCTTAACACTCTCCTGCTGAATGGGTGAGACATTTTGTTTACACTTTTTGTTTTTGCTACACTTGCATTTTTCTCAATCCCTATGACCTCTGTGATGTAACATTGATGGCAGCACCCTCACTTTGAAATTGTTCCAGCACAACTGGGCTCTCTACACTGAGTTTTAAAGCTGTGAGCCCACAGACACTATAGAGCTCTGGTGAAAGAGGGTTGCAGGCAGAAACATCAGTCCACAGACCAGTAACACACTTTGACCACAGGGGTTAGAGGCTATGGATTATGCTCCAACAGACAGAAACGTGTATTGTGACATGCCGGACCAAGCTCTGAAACTTCCTGGGTCAAGCCCCCTGCCAGTAGCGGAGGGGCCTCATTAGTTAATCCACCATGCAGAGTGGGGCACCATCTCTTATGGCTTGGGCAGGGCTCCAGCCCCCTTCCTACTCCCTTCCGGCTAGTTGTTTCCTAGCTCCCTTGGCTTCCCTGCAAGACTCTCTGCTTGGGTGGTTTTGTAGTTGGAAGGTTGGGTCTTCATACACAAATCTGGGGCCATTGAGATAGGAGTTCTTTGTTTCATACAGTGCTTAATTTGTGCTTGTTGTAGCTGGTGCTGAGCACCGGCACTTAATTTTGCAGGCCGGGGCTTATTCTTCTGCCTCAAGCATTTGCTGTGAGCAAAAGACACATATGGGAAAGACGGAAGAAGGGAAAAATAGAAAAAGCGTCACAAAGGGAGAAAACAAAAAGCTGCTAGGGTGAGCTGAAGGGGCAGGGAGTGGCTTTATATAGATTGAAGAGGCCCGAGATGGCATCAGGATTACGTTGCCTCAGTATTCCGTGTTCCCACATTTAATTATAGAAACCGCGTGTTTAAAAGGAGGGCTTTGAGCACCGGCACGTTTTTGTTTACAAATTAAGCACTGGTTTCATATGAGACGCTCAGGTTACAGCAAGAGCCTGATTGGCCATGTTAGGACTCCATTCTACCTCCAGCTGTACTTTACTGCCAGGATTCACGCAACATGCAGATCCCATCATACCATGCATCTTCACATTCTCACAGCATCCACTCTCAGCATAGCAGCCCATGCGTACACCGACACATCCCATCACTATATCATTCAATTTCCTTACACACAGGACAAACAAACATGACACATCACTACATCATCCTCTTTCCTTGCACACAAGAACATGTAAAACCAGTTCAACTATGACCTAAACACATCAAGACAAACTCACACCTTCAGCATCTCAAAGGCAATGAGCACATTGCCACTAGAACAATACACATATTCACACTTTCTCAAGCTCACACACATGCATAGAAGTACCACTCAGCACTCCAACACTCGGTAAGACCTATTCACAGCTGCTGGCAAAAGTAACATTACCACATGTCAGATATAAGAAAGGACCTAAATCTGCACTCAGCACAGCACCCTCTAGAAGCTGCACAAACATCAGACAGAACACCACCTACACACCATGACAGCCTACAATATGGGCAGACTGAAACTTCTGAAAACATTCATACACGGGTGCAGTCCATTTCTACCACTTCAACACCAGTCCACATCAGTATGCAGACAACTGGGCTAAGATGTCAAGTTAGGGAAGCCCCCGCACACCACATCCTACACTAATACCCTCTGAAGCCAAGTCAGATTCTTCTAATTATACACAGTGATGACAGACTTTAGTGCACACAAGCTGAATCACATGCACCAACAAGACAATCACCAATATACACAGCCTACAGTACCACACAACTCTCAAATTCTCCTATTTGCATAAAAATGTATCTGGCCCCAGAGCACATACAAGTGAAACAAAAAAAGAACTCCTTGAAGACAAAGTCACACAAGACGCATCACACTGATGTACTCTGCCTCCAGTACCAGGCATCTGTCGAAACGTCCCACTGTCATATATTGACGACTAGTTCTAGATCACACTCAAGTAGAAATCATATCACCTAGCCACAACACAAAAGGGTAATACATTTCCCCACTCTTCCTCTCACGACAGGGTACTCATCTTCCCTAGCTTCGCAATGTATATAGCTACCTCACGACATGGTTGTATTCTTCACCACTTTTGTATCATCATTACATGAACCTTTTCCCCACCTTTGCATCATCATACACAAGAATACTGCACTTTCCCTATCTATCAAAATGTTTAATCTCTTGTGACAGCGTAACCCTTTTTCCCACCTTTGCAACACCAAAGGCTAGGTGAATGCGGCACTTCCTCGCTAATCACACACCAAACACACAGTTCTCCACTTGCCTAAAGTGGAAGTAACCCAATTCACATAACTAACAGGGACGCCTCTTCCTCACATCAGCACACTAGTGCACGCCCAACCAGTATGTAGTTCCAAACTAAAGCTCAGATGGGGACATTTTCACAAGCTGCTAACAAACTCTCATACCACACATACAGAAGCATACCATACATTCACAGTGTGTACGTCCATATCTCAACCTGCAGAAGGGTTCTATCCTTACTTCCTCAAAATGCCATGCCAATGCATGCCAAGCAATCCTCTAAATCTCTAGAACACAGAAAAATCTCAAAATGAAAGCATAATTAAATTAGCTTCCCCGTGGGGTAACCATTCCCAGTGTTTGCATGAATCCAAAATATTTTCCCACATTGACAATAAATACAAGCGAACTTAAACAGTTCAACATTCCATCAATACAATTCAATATCCCAGCATTATGAAGAAGAGCTAACAAATCTGAAACACATTTCTTCCAACATTCATTAAAAAAACTCAAGAAGCTCTGCTACTCATTATTCGCTTTAAGAGCTCCGCTGACCATGAAAGCACGGTAGAATTGACAGTGCTAGAGGAATTCCTGTAGCCTTTTTTAGGTCTCGCCTACTGACAGCACATGCTCTGCCTGTAAGACTATTGCTTTCTATACAGTGGGCTTGTAACTCACCCACTGCATACTAATAGATGTTTTTTGGCTTCATTCTCATTTGCTAACACTCTATTTGTTATCTCCCATAGACTTCCTTTCCTTTCTTGAGTTACCTCCTCCTTGGAGCATGGATCAAATACATGTGTTGGTCCACGTTTTTCTAGGCCCACACTCTTTATACCCTTCATACCTTCCCCAGGTTTAGTAAATTGCCTTACTTGTAATAAAAACATGTAAAATCCTTCACTTTTATATTAATTAGTGTTCCGTTTTTGTGCATGTCGTTTTGCTATCCACATTCTAGAAGAATATTCATTATTAGTCTGTAATGTTTTTGTCCATCTCCATGTTCTTCTACACATTCCTACTTTTTAAACACTTTAAAAAAATATTTTTATATTGCTTATAAATGTACACAGCATTTCAGGACACTTCCGCTGTTTCTATTTCTTGTGCTGCTTTTTCCATTTATTCTGTTTTCAAACACAGTTTTGGACATTGTTTATCTATGCCTGCGTCTTATGGCTAGCTTGCACAGCTAAAATGTTTTAATTACTTACACCCACAAACTGTACTACTCTATGGTACTGTATTGTGTGATACTCCACTTTGCACCACTCCACTTATGCCACTCCACTCTACACCACTCTTTCCCATGGTAATCCTTTCCACACAATGCCACTCTATGGCACTATACAACACTGCACTCCACACAGTGCCACTTAATCCCACTCCACTGTACATCACTCCACTCTCCACTCTATACCACTCCACTCTACTCCATGCCACTCTATGCAACTCCACGCCACTCCACATGACTCCACTCTATGTCACTCTACTCCACACCACTCTACACAACTCTGTGGCACTCAACACTACACCACTCTATTCTACTCCATTCCACTCTACGTTATGCCACTACACTCTATGCCACTCTATGCCACTTTATGCCACTCTACTCCACACCACTCCATTCTATGCCACTCTACTCTATGCCACTCTTCTCTTTGCTACTCTTTGCCACCCTACTCCAAGCAACGCCACTCTCTTCTACACTACTGACTTTTAGCTATGCTGAACATCAGCCACGTTGTGTTACAAATTAACTAAAAGACATTCCCAAAGTAGGTAGGTCTTGCATTGCTGAGAGCAATGGGCTTTGCCTATGCTTGATTTTCTTCTCACCACATGAAGACACTACTATTAAGTATTCCTCGTTTTTTTGCTCTAAGCTGCACCCTGAGGGCAGGCCTTTTTCCACTTGAAAATTCTTAACTTTCAATCCTTCATAAAAACTAGGAAATGTATAACTTTTCCCAAAATATTCCAAGACTGGAGTTAGAAAAGTAAATAAACCTCCTGGGATATCAAGGGGAATGTTGCACATTCGCTAAATATTCTAGGACTGGAGCTCTGTTCTTGACAGTAGGTCTTCCTGAGTGTCAGTTCTTTGGAGGCAAATTACATTCTGTTCTCCAGTTCCATACAGTAAGGTATTTCGTGCTGAACGCCTTTACATCAGCACTTTCTGGAGGCGCAGACTTGCGCTGAGCGCTTCAACCTCTGTGCTCGCAAAAGCTATGCACTTGCTTCTCGTGCCCTGTACTTAGCCCCTTTACATCAGCTCTGAGAAAAGGCGATTTCCTTGCCCTCTTTTTCCATTGCTGCGGACTCTCATGGTGAAGTCAGCCTCTACTCAGAGTCATACTGGCACAAAAAAATACGCCCGGGCACCAAAATAAAACTAAAAGTGTCCCCTTTTAATGAATAAAATACCTAAAAAGTCACCCACATTTCCAATCGGGGCAGTTTTGAACTTGTAAAGTACTGTATATGGTTTTTACAAGGTAGGGGAAACTATCCATGCATTTGTACTTACTGAAGGCAGTGTTTGTGACCATACCAGACCATAAACCAGGCCCACAAACAGCCAAAAAAACAGCCCACAAACTGGCCTACCAGAGCAGCCCACCATGCACTGTCTGATTGCTCCATGGGGTAGTCCAACAATGCCCCTGCCACATTAGGGCCACGCTAACATTCTCCCCATGTCCTCAGATGCCACACCCTCTTTCTCCAGTGCCTTGACTCCTTTCCCACTTTAAAGGGGGTACACGCTGAAGACCATGCATACTGTAAATCAACAATGACACGTCCACCTTCAACAAACACTGGGTTATACACAAGCGGCACAGCTCAATACAAGCCATTTTCTGTCACGCAGTTCATTTTAAACAAACTGCCACTCATGAAATTTTGGCTGTGCCTAGGTTGTCACACATAAGGTAGATTTATTTTCTCCTCAATATCTTCCCATCACTCTGTCCTGTGCCTTATATTCTGGTCACTTCACTCTGTTCAGCGACGTCTTGCCATTGGCTATCCTCCTGACTGGCCTTCTTCTGCAGAGCAGCTGCTGCTGACACTACCTGCCAGTGAATCTGAGGGTAGATGGCCCAAGACTACTACTCGTTGGTCCCACTGCCTCTCTGTCTCCAGAGAGGCCTTCTACTCTGTCAGAAATACTCCCAAAGGCTGCCAGGGTTCTGCTACATCTCCACCCAAGCCCTTTTTAAAAGCTCATTCCCAAATTTTTCTAGATGGAGGGAAAGATCTTCATACAAAAATCTGGCAACAGTCTTTTTTCTTGGTAGGCCCTTAGGATACAGCAGCAGCCTGCAAGATCCTGTAAGGGCGCCATTGTCCCACCTGCTGTACTTAACTGCCAGACTTCACCCAGCACACAGACCCCCAACGTACCCTACATCGTCGCATTCTCACAGCATCCACACTCAACATTCCACAGCATGCCCACTCTGCCCATGCACACATAGACACGTGACGGCACTCAAAGTGGTCAACTGACAAAAGTATTCAGTAGTTCAGCAGGAGGGAGGGGATATTTAAGGCTAGCCACTGTGTCCCTCAGAAACTGTTGATGGAAAGATTGCAGAAAACCAGTCCACCCACTCAAATCATTGATTTGGGCAGAAAAATTCCAAAGAATCATACTGAAATCATACTCAAATTCAAGAACGACATTACGTTTATTATCACAACCCCCTTCCTGGGAGGTGCTTTGAATATCACTCTGGATGAGGAGGACCTACTTTTTGTGCCCATAATAATTCATCATTTTTCTTTGGATGTGGCCAAATTGTCACTGAGTGCCCTGGTAGGGACAATGTGCTAATCGGTTTCCTGGAGTGTGTTTTATGAAAACTGAATGTGTCATTCCTATGCATATTGCCTTATTATTTCATACCCAATTCTCTTTGTTTCATAGTAATCCATATTTTCGGGCTCTCTGTCCCTGTCTGCCCCAAGTAGGATGTAATTAGCAAATGTGTGTTCACTTCATTTTTCAATGCTGATATCTGTCTTAGAATCATCATTATACTCAAAGAGTAAAATGGTGTGTTATAATACTTCGCAGTATGCTCTCCTGAAGTAAACTCTACTATGTCCTACTACAATTGCAATGTCTGTGGCTCTAACTTTGATGGGTATATTTGAATGCCATTGAATAGTCCTGGCCCCTTGATATACCTCTGTAAAAAGATTAACATTTTTGATTTGTGTTCTTGTATCATTAGAGAAGTAATTTAGCTTGGGTAGACATTGCTAACCCAGGCCGATTTTTTCTAGATGACTTTTTCAATAATTGCAAATGTGGTAAAGTGATGATGTAATGTTTCAGGAACTTATATACTTCATTTTGGTGTCAAAACAGGTTTTGGGAGTCAAGTAGTCTTTTAGAGACAGAAAATAACTCCTCAGAGCAACCCTTCTGTCATTTTCCAAAAATGACTGCTTTATAATGATGTTTTTTAGCCATCATATTAGTAATTTATTTGAATATTGTTTTTTGTCTCAGGTTTTCCATTGATTCAGATTCGTAAACATGAGTAAAGCAGGTGGTAGCAGAGGATCCTTACCTCCTGACAGAGTGTTGCTAACTACAAAATCTGAGGACTCGTTAAACAAAGAAAAATGTGTCATATGCCAAACTAATCCGGAAGAAAAGCTAACATCAATTGCGGCTGGACAGAAGAGAGTTTGAGATGCTGCAGAAATACAGCAAGACGACGTTCACAAAAGATTAAAATCGATGGGTGAGGAAGATCAAATATTTTATAATTGTAACAACAAATGCTGTAAGCTGTATACAATGGAAAAACACCAAGAAAAAATGTTTAAAAAAAGCAGAAACCAGTGAATCACAACAAGAATCTGAATCTTCTGAGAAAGCAAGGTCATCCAAACCCAGTGCCCATCTACTTAGAAGATCGATTGTTACCCCTAGTCCACCTCTAAGAACTGATCAGAAAGCAGCTGTTCTTCAATGTGTTATCTGTGGTTTAGCCAGAACAAGGGCCAGAGGGATTGATGAAAGAACACAGTACTGTGGATGTGAGTCTCAAAGGGCAAACATGTTTTGATCTGCAGCTATTTTCTTCCAAGATGAGGTTTTCAGCTGAGTAGTTGATCTAAACAGTGAGGTGAATGTATTTGCTGCAGATTTGTATGCCCACACAAACTGCATGCGTGTATACATTGAAAAATATGAATGTACAATGAGCTCTCAGCAGCAACGTAACCGCCAGCCTTCAGTTAAGTTTGCACTCTTTGAAAAAGCAAATTAAGCCACTCTTGAGTGCTGTCTATAAGTTCACACTCAGTGAGACCAGAGAAATAATGATCAACATTAATGAAACTGTATTTATCAATAATAATGAAATTAAGGTTGTTCTGGTAAGAATGTACAATGACAGAATTCAGCTTTGTCAGTCTAACAAAAATAATGAGCCAGTTATGGTGCTGATTTGACTCCAGAAGTTCTTGCTGCCAATATAAGACCACAGGATGCAGTAAAATCGGCAGAAACCATTTTAAGAAACATCCTGAATGATTTAGAGTTTGGAGTTAACAACAAATTTGATGGTGCCCCAGACCAGCAAGTTATAATGACATAGCATGAACTTGTTAGCACCTTGTTTGCTGTGAAATCTTGTGAATCTGACCAAACACCACTTCCTAGTCACTTTACCAGGAAAGGATTTACAATTGCTGCTCTTGATAATTTTGATTTTGAAGACAGATCTTCTTTGTCTGGAACATCCAGCACACATGATACTGCCATGGTGCTTTTTCAAGACTGTACCAATGAAGTAGCTGCTGGAAAACAAGCTGTGTCAGCTGTAGGCATAAACAAACAAAACTGCAAACTTATAAGCCAACTGCCTTGCCAACGTGTGCAGAATCACTACAAGCCATCAATATGTCCCAGTCTACCAGAAAGTTTCAAAGTGGCTGAGAACATGGATCTTCTTTTACCTTATGCTGCTGTCCGCAACCAGATTTAACTGAATTTATCATATTGCTTATTCAGAAATTGAGTTTCTGGTTGGCTAGGGTATGCACCTCAGCCAGGCAGAACCCACCTCTCTAGTCAGGGCGAGGGAGTAACACACCGAAGATAACCCCTGCTCACCTCCTTGGTAGCCTGGCACGAGCAGTCAGGCTTATCCCAGAGGCAATGTGTAAAACATATACACAACACACACAACAAACGTGGCACCATAAATACACCACAAAGGAAACACAACAATAAGTTTTATAAAAATAAACCGTATTGCATAAAATATCATTAGACCAAAACACAACATGCATCAGTAATACCTTGCTACACAAGCAGATGCCAGAACATCACACAAGTTACCAGTACTCTGCGAAAATAAGCAGTAGTCAGGTAAACATACAGGTTACTGGTACTCTCCAACACAAGCAGTAGTCAGGTTGTCATTACCGCCAAAAAGGCACATGTTACAATAAACACATTATCAGGAATGCCAGGACATCCTCATACGTGCACATAAAATGAAACATTCCAGTCTGGCACATGTCCTAAAAAAACATTACCAACAAGGCACGTGTCATAACGACCACATTATCATAAATGCCAAAACATCGCCTACACTGCAGGTAGGGAGCAATATGCGCATCATAAATATTTCCTTGGATATAGGTCATCATAAAACCCTCCCCATGCCTGTACAGTAGCCCCTGAAGTACTCCTTAATGCAACACCACCAAAGGGACATAACCAATTGTTCCAGGTCATGACGCACCACGTACTAGAGGTAAGGGAGCATACCATATATGAGGGGAATATAAGACATTCAGTGCCCCTCTCACAGTATATATGGTAATCCCTGCAGAGGGTAGCAGCCCTGCTCCTCTCACAGTAGATACAGTAATCCTTGCAGAGGGAAGTGCCCCTGCTCCTCTCAGGGTGGCCGCAACCACAGAGATTACCCCCCGGCCAGGAGTGCCCCTAGCAAGGGAAGGATGGGGGAAAAGCAACCACCCACCGCTGAACTCTGCGGGGGAGATCTCACCAGGTCCCTGGCCAATATCACAAAGACAGGCTGCCATCTCGCGTGCCCCTGAAGGTATGCCACCACAGGTTGGGGTCCACACAGAGCCCTCCTAGGTGGGGAGACTACTCTGGGACCCCCACATAGGGCAGAACTCGACAGCCCCAGCCTCCACACAGAAGTGGCTATCTGCAGCAGTGGCATCCTCTTCAGCCGTGCTTGTCAGGGGAGCATATCCGGGTCCCTCCAGGGCCTCTCTAGCCACTACCTTCTCCTCTGTGCGGCGGCCCAACCTGGGATAGGTCTCTGACGTCTTTGGCCGCAGGCCAGCTACTCCGCTCCTTCAAGTGTCCAAAAACTTCCAACAGGGAACTCCCGGGCCTGGCGGTGAGCTTTCTCCCAAGAGGATGCCTGCTTGCACCCTGGGAGCACCAGAAAGTATGCCACAAACGCGCTAGAGGGGATGCTGCTGGCGAGTTCCATGGCACTCTTCCCTCACCGCAGTCCACCTGGATGGGGGAAACGATCGCAGTAGGTGACACACCAATATGGGGATAGCAGGGGTGACTGCCACTCGTTTCTGGTACACTGGGGGCTCTATTCCAGCTAGAAGTTATAGTGCTTGCCTCGTGCTAGGAAGCATGAGACTGGGAAGGGGGACACACCACCCCGCCTCTGGAGAACAGCTGGAGGACACGGAGAAGCAAAAGGTCAGCACATCAGGAAAATAATGGTTCCTCCTGGTAGCCCCACAGGGTCTTAGGATCCACAGAGTCAGAGGGCAACTGGCAGCAGGGCAGCATGCAGAAAAACAATCCAGTTGAGTACTTTAGGCCACCCAGCAACACCAGGCAGCAGTGCAACAAAAGAAGAGCAGTCCAGATCAGTCCTTTATGCAGTCAGGCAGTCCCTCTGGCAGAGATTTGGTCCCAAGTCAAAAAATGCTCTCTGAATATGTGGGGGACAACCCCCTGTACTCATACTCATTTTGTGCAGCCTCCATAAAGGGGGAGAAGGGTTTCCAACCAGCACTAACCGGTTCCAGGATGTCCCCCTTCTCCAGCACTGGCTCCAGACATCAGCGGGGGGTAAATGAGCCCTCTGTGTGAGGCCAGGGCACAGCCTTTACAAACGCCGGTGTGCCCCACCTCTCCTTCTCCCAGTCCAGGAAGACTACACAGTATGCAAATGCACTTTTGTGACACCTCCACCCTCCTTGTGCACAGGCTGTCTGAAAAGTATGCACCTAACTCAGCTGTCACTCTGCCCTAGACGTGGATTGGAGTCATAAGCACAAATAAATGCTCACTTTCTAAAAGTGGCATTTCTATAATGTTAACAAAACATCCACATACACCAGTAAGCAGCACTTCTACTACCATTGCAACCATACCAAAGATACCTATGCCACCCCTCTTAGATCTGACAATACAACTTAGACACATGTTAGGGCATTTCTAATGCAGTCCTATGAGAAAGGCAGCACTCACAGTAGTGAGAAGCCAAATAGGCTGTTTATCAGTACTAGGACATGTAGTATATAAAGACATATGTCCTACCTTTTACATATACTGCACCCTGCCATAGGGCTAGCTAGGACCTACATAAGGGGTGACTTAAGTGTGGTAAATGGGGAGTTACAGGCCTGGCAAGTGAATTTAGATGCCAGGCCCCTGTGGCCGTAACCTGCGCATGCAGGCTCTGCAGTAGCAGGCCTGAGACAAGTTTGAAAGGCTACCTCTGTAGGTGACGCAAGCTGCGCTGGAGGCCCCTTAGTAGCATTTAATATACAGGCCCTGGGTATAGGGATACCACTGTACAGGGGACTTACAAATAAATCAAATTTGCCAATCAGGTCTAAGCCAATCATATCAAGTTTAGAAGGGAGAGCACATGCACTTTAGCACCGATAAGCAGTGGTAAAGTGCTCAGAGTCCTAACGAGGAAGGCAAAAAGTTTGAGGATGACCCTGTAAAAAGAGCCAGGTCCAACAGGTGCGGACTGAAGGATGAAGAAAAGCCAGTTCCTCCATGGGCTGGAATTCATGCTCTGATACCCAGAATACCGTCCCATTAAAGAAGGTTGGGTTTTTGCCAGTGATACCATCTTCAGTCACAACCTTTGCAACAGTATACGCTGCTCTAAAATTTTTCCAAAATATGTGTGCCCAGCTTGAAAACCAGCCTATCCTGCCAATTTCTCATGATGAAGGTGTTTTCTGAATTGTAGCTCACGTTTTTATGAGCAATCTAGTAGAGTTGCAGCGTGCAGGAAGTTATCTCAGTGAATATAGCATAGAAAATCCATTTAATGAGGCTGAAATCTTTGAAAGCAAAACTGTCCGGTCAGTAGTGAGCAGAACTCATTATGTTTGTTTGTTACAGGGTGGGGTCATCATATCTGAGGTGATAGAAACATTGCTTTGGAATGCTTTCTGGAGCAAGAATAACAAATTAGGTTTTGCATATCTTATCTCAGAAGTGAACAAGGCACCGGGTGCACTTCATTCAAAAGACATAATGCAAAGCCAGGCAATGTTCAATACACTCAGTTCAAAATCAGAAAACCTGAAAAACAAGTTTGTAGAGTTTATCAAAAAACGTGAAGAAAAGTCAGAACGTTGCAAGTACTGGGGAAATGTTTTACAAATGATATCTGTAGTGAAAAACATGGTACATGCTGATTGGGAAGGTGATCGGGAGCTGCACCTGAAGACTGTGGAGACACTGATTACTGTGATCATGTATTCGATTGTATGAAGTACCTTAGATATGGGTCCTAGCATTTGGAAAGAGTGAAGAAGCTAGAGGCGGAAAAAAAAAACCTCTACAGTAAATTTATCCAAAGACATTTTGTGGGGAAAGACAGAGAGGGAAGGATCAATGCTGTACCTCCAGATATGGAACTGGAACAGACGATCCAGAGATCACAGGAAAAGCTCCAAGGGAATTGTTGGCCAGACACATAAAGGTGAATATGTTGCTCAATGGCAGCTAGTTTACCATGAAGTCATTTCTATTTGCAATCTTTTCAGAGAGATGACTTATTCAAAATTAATGGGAACGTTTTAATAAGCATGTTGACAGCCTTCTTCATTTCATGCAGCAGCAAGGAAACCCCTTTGAAATGACGGTGTCTTTGCGACTTCACAACTTTGTGTCCAAACAATGTGTGGATAACGATATCAAGGCACATGTACTAGGAACATGGATCTAAACTATACACAGAACTGAAGCAGGAGAGATTTGCATTAAAAGAGGAAAAGCTGTTTGACATAATCACTAAAGCTAAACGTCCTCACTTTTATTGCCATAGTTAGAGTTTTGTCCAAGCAGCCACAACAAAACAGGTTGAAATAAACAACTTTCGCAAGCACATAGAGAGATGGATGTAGTAAAAGAAAGTGGCGAATTTATCAAGGACATTCTGTCGCATGATCTTCTTCCAACAAAAGCATTATTTGATGGAGATGCTGCAACCAAACCAGTGAAGCACAAACTTGAACAAGAGCTAAAAAAAATAACATTCACCTAAAGAATTTCAACTAGAAAAGGTGTCCTTATTAAAAACTGTTGTTGTTGTGGACCATGTGTCACAATTGTAAATGGTCAAGATTTCATCCATGCAAAACTTCGGAGAGGTTGTTCAGACTGTTCTACAGATATCAAAGTCAGTGTGCACCTTGCAAGGACTGCACATTGTCTTTGACCGTTATCTGGAACTATCTGTCAAAGAATGTGAGAGAATCAGATGAATGCATGTGAAGTAATTGACCTTGCATGCATCAAACATTTGACACCTATACCTGTGAAACCTGATAAATTTTGGTAATCAACATCAAACAAGATTAACTTGGGAGATGTTAACTCGCCAAAACATTGCTGATGCCACAGCAACACCCATTGCGTTTTGACACTGCCTCAAAGTTTTTGTAAACCTGAAGCATCACCAAAATCTAATGCCACCCCAGTGGTGGCATTAGAGTGGCACAACAAGGAGAAATACTTTCATTGCTCCTTGTTTTTTGCTCTTTCTATGTGTGCTGCATTTTGAAAATGACAGAGCAAATAACCACTTAGGATTGTTTTTGTGCAGGGAGGTGTTCCTCCCTACACAAAAACAATCCCCCCCCTCAACGCAGCCATCCTTGCACTGCGGTGCAAAGGTGGCTGCATTGGCGCATGGCTGCATTGGCGCATGGCAGCAAATTTAGCGCAGGGGGAAACACAGGGGTGCACTGTATTCTAGTAAATACGGCTCATCCCTGCATTTTGAAAATGACAGTGCACAACACTGCCAAATTTGGAACAGAGCCGTGCACTGTCATTTTCTATTAAATCTGCCCCTGAATTTCCAATTATTGCAAACAGAATATTTGTCAATGAGGAGTTGATGCCTGCAGTGATATATTCAAAAGGTGCAGGCTATATTGTTCAAGAACCTAACAGCAAAATGGAGGAAGCTGACCTTCGTATTGTGCCACATGTTGAGTGGGCTGTTCGAAATGGTTTCAGTTGAGTCATTGTACTGTCAAATGACACAAATGTTATTATTGTGCTACTTAGATTTGTTGCAATGTTCATAAGTCAAGGATTGTCAGAGTTATAGCTATGTTATGAAAGAGGCAACAAAAACACTTAATCCCACTTCATATTCTATTTAAAAAATGTGACCCAGAGAAGTCCAGTGTTCTTATTAAGGCACATATTCCTACAGGTGATGACACTATGAGCAAAATTTGAACAAAGCTTTGAGCTTTACCTGCTGAACCTGTGAAGTTTCTAAAAGGATTTGTGGAGACAGAAAAATAATGTGACTTTAAAGATGTAAAAAAATACCTTGTGCGTGTGTGGAAAACGAGTTCTGACTGTCACACATTTGACACTCTTCGGTACAGTGAGTTCAAGAGATCACTCCCACTAAGTGACCTTCCATCAACGTCATATTCTGTGCGTGGACACATTAAACAAGCGTTCTACTTGATCAGAAGCTGTGCAAATATTTTGGATCATGCATGTGTAGAGAAAGATCCATGTGAATTTGGTTGGGAAGACATTGATGGGGTGCTAAAACCTCTAAAGCCTCTATCCACAGAACCTTTACGTACATGTACTTGCAAAACCTGTGCTACAAAAAGATGTCCCTGTCGCTATGCTCTTCTCAAACGTTCAACATTCTGCAAATGTACCACAAGCGAGTGTCGAAACAAATAAATAAAGTAAACTATGAAAATGTGTCGAAACAGGATTGATAAAAAAAAACATATTCAGATCATAAACATTGTTTAGTGTATACATAAAAGGATTAAAAGCTATTATTATTTGTTTAATTTCTATATATGTCTCTTCTGCCTCTATTATAGCTGCCATTTTGGAAAAACGTGAAAGCGTTGCTCTGAGGAGGTATTTTCCATCTCTATAAGACTACTTGACCCTCAAAACCTATGTTTTGACACCAAAATGAAGCATATAAATCTCATGGTTCCTGAAATACTACATCATCACTAGAACACATCTGCCATTTTTAAAAATGTCATCCAGAAAAAATCAGCCTCGATCAACAATGTCTATCCAAGCTAAATTACCTCTCGAATGATCCAAAAACACAAATCAAAAATGAAAATCTCTGGACAAAATTGTTTTATGGAGGTATATCAGGGAGCTGGGATTATGAATGAATGGTCAGATTTATTTATTTCCAAAACAGCAATTCCAATATGGGAAAGGAGCAGGTGCTGCTATCAAGACATCCCATCACTGGCTGAAGGCTGCAGAGGATCACCTGATCCCTATGCTGAGCTAAATGACTGATGTTCAAAATGATTCTGCACTCACAAAATCCATGGTGCACAAAACTGTAGTATGCTATTGCAAGACCCACACTTGCAGTGTCCTAAAGAACATTTCCAGTTGCAATTGGGTCCTTGCAACTCCCAAGAATCTGTGTCAATGGTTTGGAAGGGGTATTACTGACTCAAGCCATTATTTGTTACAAATGCCTGGAAGTGGCAGTACACATTGCACAGTGGAAGCTGTATGTGAGGGACAGCTTTCAATTTATGAATGGGGCCTGTGGGCATCAAGGGGGACAGGTTGCATATCAGGAGATTACTGCATTCTCTCACTGAAGTCCATTCACATCATGCCAATTTTTTGACCTTTGAGGTACAGGGACTTAAAAAAACAACATGGAACGGGAATCAGTAATGGAGTGCTACTGTCCTTGGCAAGTCCTCATCAATGAATTTGCAGCTATTCAGTAGGATTCACAGAGAGCACTCTTTTATGTATAGGAAGCAGGGTTTCTGCAAATCCAAATGATTGGCCCTTTGTGCATCCATTGAAGCACAAACATACCATTGGCTGACATGCATTGACTGCATTGTTACTTATCTTTAATACATCATGTTCTAAGACCAGAGAAAGTGTTGCTACTGAGCGAACCCCGGTCTTCAGAGCTGTATGTGTTAAAGAGGATATTTAAAATTACTACTCCATTAAAGTTGCGTTGAAATTGTCAAGGTAATAATGTCCTGTACTTTATCATTACCAGGGACACTGGAGTTATGCAGCAAGAGAGGACCAAATTACGCGGCAGGGTTTACTAATTTATGTGGGAAAAATTGCAAATTATGCAGAGTAATGCTGCACCTTTTGTGATAGTATTGGTTAATTTGTTTTTCATATTTACACATTTTAACATTTTCTGAACAAATGTTTCACTCCATTAGAACTAGTATAACACTAAAATACAGCAATATGCAACTGAAAGGTGAACAGTCATCCTTTGCAAAGTACCATATGCTGCACACATTGTAGCACTTTCTGAACAAAGGTTTCACCTCATTAGAACTAATGTAACACCAAAAATACAGCAAACAGTAATATGTAACTGAAAGGTGAACAGTCATCCTATGACAGCCTTACGCTGCACAGCAACATGCATTGCCACATTTATAGTAATGTTTTATCCATTTGAGCTAGAAACAAAATATTTTTTGGGGTAAAATCTGCAAACTATGCAGCATATAATAGAATATGTTGCAAATGGATAATGCAAAAAATTTAGTGGCCACAGAATCACATGATTCCAGTGGTCCTGATCGTTACCTATGACAGTTCCAAAAATGTTGACTTATAAAAGTTGTTTTATTGCATTCCTTACTTGATTTATCTAACTGTACCCTAATATCCTTTAAGGACCCCATAACATTTCCCATCCATGCACCTTTAAAACCACAAACTACATGTATGTACACTTGGGAGGAATACATTACATGAGAGAAGTAGTGCTGGCAGTCCGTGTGCAACGAAAATGTGCTAGGTGTATGTGTACTTATCTGAAGTGCAATAAATGAAGAGTGAAGTATTGTGCAGTGCACCTGGTGAGTGCGTGTGCTGGCAGAGTTTGCGTCTGTAAATAGCAGACGCTAGTTAAAGATAGAATAGCTTCAGTGCTGAACAGTGCACACAAACTGAGTGTGTGTGCAGAATGCATATGTAAATGTAAGGGTACAATGCATGGAGGAAATGTGTTGGACAGTAAGTGTGCTGTGAATGTACACTCAGTAAATGTGCCTACAATGGTACATGACATGGAGGACACATTTTGGGAAGCCCAGGCCTGCCTTGCGAAGACATGAGGAAGATGGGAGTTCCTCCAGACAGATTTGTGTATTGCTGCATTCCTGATAGCTGAGTGGGACACACAGTGAAGGGAAAAGAAAGAGACTCCCCCTGTACACTTCAAAAGACTGCTCTTTGCTTCAGTGATAGATCATAAGGAAAGGGCCTGGAAACATCTCAGGAAGAGAGGTGGGGCTGATAAGGGAATCATAAAGAGTAGGATTGGGATTAACCTTTTGATGTGTATATCACTGTGTCAGACATCCAGATGTGAACACTCGTCATTCACACTAATTGGGTTGTGGGGCAATCAGCTTTGGAGACTTGCCTGCTGTGACAGCCATCATTCCTGAGGAAAGAATAAAGAAATGTCCACTTCGTAGGAAGCAGAACCCCAACAAAAAAAATTAAAGACTCAGACCTGAAATCACATCTAGTGGATTGAAAAGGACTATAGGAAGGGGGATGTGATGACTCATTCATAATACCAGCCCCCTGATATACCTCCATAAAAATTTTGTCCAGAGAATTTCATTTTTGAGACCCTGATAATTTGTCATCTGCCAAGCAGCCAGACAGGATGTGTGAGAAGGGGAAGCTTTGAGAGACGTCTGTCTCTGACCAGGACTCGGAGCCAAGGACTTCTAGTCTCCCTGCTGGTTGAGGGGACATAACCCAGGAAAACAAAGATCACCTGCCATGGAGCACTAGCACCTTCTTGCTTTCCAAGACCAGTGTGCCCTGTAAGGGAGAGGGGAGCATTAGATTGAGCGCGGTCCAATGGGGTGCCCCTCCATGAGGATTCCCTGTGCGAGGTGTGGTGATTCTGCTGTGCACCAATTGAGCCATAGCCCATGTGGAGGACTGTTTTTGGCAACACCCGTATGCCTGGAGATGCCACGTAGACTAAGCCAAGTATGGAGTGCTGTGAGGAGAGCGCCAAGCTCACATCTCCTTGTTGCAGTGACCCCTGTATTCCAGTGGGGGGCACTTTTAAAGTAGCGGTGAGACCAGCGTGCCAGGAGTCGTGAAATCCTTAGCGGCAAATGCCAGGAGGAGCTTACACTTCTCCCTGAGGACCAAAGGTTTTTGATATTAGAAATTAAATGCAGCAGAGGTTATAGCTGCTCGTACCTGTTGATGAAAGCTGCGATCTCACCATCGCTGTAAGTGCTTTGAGAAAGTAGCTGTGTGTGATGCTTTTTTAGAAACTTCATTCTTCCCACACTGCTCCATAGGTTTTATCTTCTGTGAAATCTTTGATATTTGATTTAATTACCCAGGTCTAAAGGTTACTTGGATTTGCCTCATTTGGTAGAACAGCATTTAATTTCTAAGCACAATAAAATAAGAAGAGAATTGTTTCATGGTGGCGGCCATCTTGTGAGTGTTTTTGGCTTAAGATTTATAATACTCTCCATGTAGGGAAAAACACGGCACTCCATCACTACAGCTGAATGTCCTGAAGCCAAGCATATTTTGATCTGAACAGCTGCTAATTTATATTCCTCTGTTCTAACAATGCTCTACTTGGCCCAGTCAGACATATAGCTGGAGAGTTCATGTTTGAGAACACGTACTACTCTTCACTGGGTAGTGTCAACAATCTAGGCAATCAGACCCATTTAACGTATTCAACTTACACAGGAGAAAATCCATTGAGCATTGAAATGGCTGTTTAATAACGAGGAAACCATTGATCTTTAAATGCCAGTAACCCCCTGTGCTATGGTGTCTCACTGTTAGAGGTTGCATACTGCTCAGAGGTCTATTCCGACCACTGATACATGACTGACTGAAAGACCTGAAATGAGCACTGTTTAACTAATATGTGTAGCTCTATATTACTATCGATCTAGTGTTCCCCTTATCTCTAATTAAAGCTATTCTTCACTCTGTGACCAGGCTTATCTCAGGTATGAGAGCATTCAAAGCATATCTCCTGTATAATGGGCCACTTCATCTTCAAAACCCTACACCAAGAGCATCGAGGATGCCTTCTTTCATCCCTCCAATTCTCTTAGTCCAATAGGACCCTGAGAAGCCCGGAAGGTTGCTGAATTCCTATTAAAGTTCAGGCAACTCTCCTCCCCCAGATCTTCTCTCTCTCAACTATGTCATCCCTCACCAATATTATACAGACAAAAATGTTGTTTCATGTACATTTAAAAAGAGTTGAATTTGAAATGTATTTATTGTTAATTTGTAACAGTTATTCAACTTAAGGTATGTCAGGACCCGAACTTGTTGTTTTCCTGGAAGGCACACTGCCATCATCATAATAGCGTACAAATCTTTGATAAATAAAAAAAAGCTGTTCCTAAGGCAGCCCTTGTCCATTTTTGCAACTAGAGGCTGATGGGGTGCTAGGTGCTTCAAACAACTATACTGTTTCGGATCTCTTATGAAAAAAAGACTGTGAAATGGAGATCTGCTTCTTAGTAATACATAATTGTATACAGCAACTCCAGTACCAGGATGTAGGATCCGTCTGTTCCTGAGAAACTGGCAAGATGGCATACTCAACACTCAAAGAAAGTAAAACGAATTCACAGAGGCCAATCCACTCTTCCTGTCCTAAACAATTAATTAAATCAAGGAAAGGCCACACAATATAGATCTTATCATTAAGGACTTTGCAACAGTCTTTGATCTCACACAAAGAGCAACCACCCACAGCGATGCAATTCATCCTAAATGGATGGCTTCAGGAACGATTTTCACTCTCTTTCCTTAAACATTATGGGGACTAAAACAGTGATTAGTGGACCTGAAGATCTAAATACTTTGAAGGAAATCAAAACCATAATACCTTCACAAAGAGGAAAATCTATTCAAATAGTATTGTTATCCTTTAAAGTGGAAAGTGAATGAGTACTCTGTATTTCTTCATTTTGCCAAAAAAGTGTGATACAAACACTGATCCATAGGCAGAATTTATAGATCTGTGGTTATCTACAATTTTCAAAAGTGAATGGAATACAGTTGAAACCTCCTATTCATTCAGAAATGGGAAGGCTGCCAGAGTATCCACTTTCTAGCAGCTAAGACTTCAACAAAAAGTAATACTCATACATTTTGTGATTTGGAATAAAACTGCTGTTGTGTGGAACCACAAAGCACCAAGTAAGCGGAAGAATGTTATTAGGAAAAAAGGTCCAACATGAAGGTGAAGCCTAACCATTCCACCAAGATAAGTCCCAATTCTTCTGTGGTCCACAATCTAGACATGTATGTGGCTTCAATGATGACACAGATCTGTGCCCAATTAATACCAATCTGTGCAGCAGTTGGAGGGCATAAGTTATGTGCTGCCGAGTATTTAAAGCTGCAGTAGATTGATTTAACTGTTGTTAAGCTCCCATCAAAAGTCATTTCTTTAGGTCTATGGATTTACGGTGAATCATTTAACCTGGCTTTATGATTTTGTGGCATGTCTCCTTTATTATTTCACAGTGAGGACCAGTTGTCCTACCCACTCCATGCCCCAACATGAGAAAGCTTTGCATGCTGAAGGGAAATACTCATTCAGAAATTTGTGAACCACTTGTGAAGTAATGTGGCAGGCTGTAGTTAAAGAAGAACTAATATATGATAGAAAATGATAATTGAACTGTCCACAGTATGACTCTGAGCAGCAATGGATACAGGAATAATGTCTGGAGCACCACCAGAAGGCAAGGGAGCGCATTGATGGAAGGAATTGCTTTCAACTATGGGGAAAGCAGATACATAGGGGGTCATTACAACCCTGGCGGACGGTGTTAAAGCGGCGGTAAGACCGCCCACAGGCTTGCGGTCTTTTTTTTAGTACTATGACCATGGCGGTTACCGCCATGGTCATCCGCCGTTTTACCGTTCCGCCCGCCAGGGCGGAGACGACCGCTGGGCTGGAGACCTGGGTCTCCAGCACGGCGGCTGTCACAATACCGCTGCCGGTATTTCGACCCGGCTTACCGCCTTGGATTTCCAGCGGTAGGAACCGCCATGAAATCCATGGCTGTAAGCCCTATCAGTGCCAGGGAATTCCTTCCCTGGCACTGATAGGGGTCTCAAACCACCCCCCACCCCCACCCGACTCCCTCCCCTACAACCCCCACCACCCCTGCCACCCCCCAAAGGTGGCAGGGCCCCCCTCCCCACCCCGACCCCCAACATCACATAACTCACACACACACGACATGCACGCAGGCACCACCAACACACATACACGCACACACACCAACATACATGTCTACATCCACGCACTCAGTCAGACACGCACACCCATATACAGACATACACGCACACATCCATACAGACATACATACAGACATACACGCACTCATTCCCTACACACGCAACACACCCGCAAGCATACACGCACTCACACCCCCTCTACATACACAGACGCACACCCCCATGCACCCAAACAACACACAACACCCCCCCACCCCCCTCCCCTAACGGACGATCGACTTACCTTGTCCGTCGATCCTCCGGGAGGGGACGGGAGCCATGGGGGCTGCTCCGCCGACACCACACCGCCAACAGAACACCGCCGCGTCGAATCACAGGACGTGCAACCTCCACTTCCCCGCCGCCCGCCAGTATGGCTGTTGGCGGCTCTCCGTCGTAAAAAGGACGGAGAGCAGCCAACAGTCATAATACGCCGAGTGGCAAACCGCCACTACTGGCGGTCTTCCGCACGGCGGTCCCTCAGCGGTCCTGTTAAAAGACCGCCGAGGTTGTAATGACCCCCATAGTGTGGCCATAGCGCTGTATGCACAGACACAATAGGAAGGGCCTTTGAAGGCATGGGCACTAATACTACACTTCAAGGTATCTAGGCTCAATTCTCTTTTGGTGTGTTTCCTGCCTGCTGTTTTCCATCTCCAATTGTGAAAGAAACACATAGCCAGAGAAAATAGGCCCTCATTACAACCCTGGCGGTCAGTGATAAAGGCAGGTGGTAACAAATATGAAATTATGATCACGGTGGTAACCGCTCAGACAGACAGATACTTTAACACACCGACCGCCAGGGCGAAATCAACAGGCACCACAGCGGTAACCGCCAACAGCCAGGCGGAAGACAATGTACCACCCACTGTATCATGACAGTCCAATCCGCCACCTTTTCCGGGGCGGTACCAATGACATCAAAAGGCTGGCGGAAACACAGCACAGAAGGGAAACAACTCACCTTTGGACACTCAAGGAAGAACCATGCCGCCATGGAGCCCGAGTTGCATGTCTTCCCCATGCTCTTCTACCGTCTGCTCCACTACGAACACCAACGACAGCAAAGACTACCACGGTGAGTACTGTTGCCTAACACACAGGGGAGGTGGGGGAGGAAAAAGAGAGTGACACACACATGCAACACCCCCACCCCAACACCATACACACAAGCAGATGCACTAACATTACATATTCACCCCGTAACCCTCAGGAATAATGCAAGGACAACTACTATAGTGTAAAAAGGCTGTAATCATAAATATAGGTGAAATTTGTGCATCCAAATAAAAAAGTATATACATATTTACAATGCAAGGAACACTGCCCAGTCCTCAATGTCTGTGGGCCACAGGGCCACATCACAAGGTCCTAGGCCCAACCTCACTCTTACAACAACACGGGCAGAACACTGTAGGGGCATCAGGTCGAAGATAGACAGGCACGTCAGGGGGACGGGAAATGGGGGGGCACCCCAGCTGGAAGATGGAACACCACTGGTCCGGGGGGGGGGCATCATGCCCTGTGCTTGGTCCTGGGGAGTGCAAGGCCACAGTCTCTCAAGTGGGTGATTTGCCCACATGCTGTGGAGGGGACTACATGCCCTGTGCTTGGTCCTGGGGAGTGCAAGGCCACAGTCTCTCAAGTGGGTGATTTGCCCACTGACTTGCACAGGGGAGTGCAAGGCCACAGTCTCTCAAGTGGGTGATTTGCCCACTGACATGTCCTGGGGAGTGGACGGCCACAGTCTCTCAAGTGGGTGATTTGCCCACTGACTTGTCCTGGGGAGTGCAAAGCCACAGTCTCTCAAGTGGGTGATTTGCAAACATGCACTGGAGCGAGCAACAAGCCCTGTGCTTGGTCCTGGGGAGTGCAAGGCCACAGTCTCTCAAGTGGGTGATTTGCCCTCATGCTCTGGAGTGGGCACTGTACCCAGTGAGCTTTATCCTGTGGAGGATGGGGTGAGTGGATGGCTTCTTCCACTGGCTCTGGAGGGGGCATTGTGCCCAGTGAGCTTCATCCTGTGGAGGATGGGGTGAGTGGATGGCTTCTTCCACTGGCTCTGGAGGGGGCATTATGCCCAGTGAGCTTCATCCTGGAAAGGATGGAGTGGGTGGATGGCTTCTCCACTGATTCTGGAGGGGGCATTGTGCCCTGTGATTCAGATTTGGGGAGTGCAAGGTCACAGTCTCTCACCTGGTTGTCAGACCCACAGGATTTGCAGGGGCCAGGCTGCACAACAGCCCATGGATGCAGGACTACACACTGTCAACCAGTGTTGACGGCTGCTCAGTGGTGGCAGTGGTGGTGCTGGTGTCGGTGCTGGCAGTGGTGGGGGGAGGCTCCAGCCCTTCCCCTGCAGCCTAGGACAGCTGCCCACTGGGGCTGCTGCTGCTGGCAGTGATGCTGGTGGCGGTGCTGGTGTCGGTGCTGGCAGTGGTGGGGGGAGGCTCCAGCCATTCCCCTGCAGCCTGGGGCTGCTGGCAGTGGTGCTGGTGGCGGTGCTGGCAGTGGTGGGAGGAGGCTCCAGCCCTTCCCCTGTAGCCTCAGACGGCTGCCCACTGGGGCTGCTGCTTCTGGCAGTGGTGCTGGTGGCGGTGCTGGTGGCGGTGCTAGCAGTGGTGGCGGGGAGTCTCCAGCCCATCCCCTGCAGCCTCGGACGGCTGCCCACTGGGGCCCTGCTGCTGGCAGTGGTGCTGGTGGCGGTGCTAGCATTGGTGAGGGGAGGCTCCAGCCGATCCCCTGCAGCCTCGGACGGCTGCACCACCATGGTTGGTGGTGGGGCTCTGACTGGGTCCCAACACCAGGCCTCCTGTCCTTTTTGCCTGCTGGTGCAGGCCCCTTGCCCTTCCTGCCAGAAGCTGGGGATGGCTTCTTGCGCCTTTTGGCAGCAGCCGGGGATTGCTTCTTGTCCTTCCTTTTACTAGCTGGAGGTTCCTCCTTGCCCTTCTTTGAAGCAGCTGGGGGTGCCTCCTTGCCCTTCCTTACAGCACTTGGTGCAGGCACCCTATCAGTGTGGCTGCCTGGTGCCCGGGATCCTCTCCTATCAGGTGTAGCTGTGGACACTACTGTGCCCCTGGACTGGGTGGCTGAGGTGCTTGGCTGGGTTCTGACCACCCTGGCCTGACATGAGGGACGGGGGAGGACTAGAGAAGAGGTCAAAGGTGGAGAGGAAAAGCTTCTTAGGGACATTGGTGCTGGAAGAGGGAGATGGTTTGGTAGTGGAGATAGAGGGAGTGGTTCTAGGAGGTGTCTGTCTGCTGTGTTTGGGTGCAGGTGCATGGGCTGGATGCTGTTGGGAGGTGGATGGCTGTTGGGTGTCTGAGTGCTTGCGTTTGTGTACTTTGGGAGGAGAGGGCACAGACACAGTGGAGAGGACACAGGGGACGTGTGCATGGAAGTGGGGGTGGTGACTGCCAGAGAGGGGCGTGGGCTGATAGGTGATGGGGGTAGTGGATGAGGATGTAGTGCATGCAGGTGTGAGTGTAGACGAAACTGGTAGGGAGGTGGACGATGATGAGGAGGGGGCCACAGTGAAGGCAGTGGATGTTGGTATGTCTGCATCTGGATGGTGTTTGTGTGAGTGCCTGTGGGATGAAGTGTGGTGCTTGTGTTTGCCATGTCCACTCTTGTGTGTTGTTATGTGTGTCTGCTCATCTGCCTGTGTGCTTGGGATAGGTTGGGGTTGAGGGGAATGGGATTGGGTAGAGGAAGTTGGAGGGGGGAGGCTAGAAACAGGGACAATGGCTGCCATCAGAGAGGAGGCCAGAGCCTGGATTGATCTATGTTGGGCACCATGCCACTGTGAATGCCCTCCGGGAATGCCCTCCGGGAATGCATTTGTCTGTTGCATTTGGGCTGCCATCCCCTGGATGGCATTCACAATGGTTGACTGCCCAACAGGGCAGCAGGGCTCACTGGGGCAGGGTGAAGGAGATGCCCACCCTCCTGGGTAAGCGGGCACGGGAAACACGCTGAGGGGCTGCTGGGAGGGCGGTGCTGGTACGGGGGTGGCAGCTGTACCTGTAGCTGTGGTAGGCACAGAGGTGTCCGCCACCACCAGGGAGCTTCCATCAGAGGAAGAATCCGTGTCTGAACTGTCCCCTCCTGTCCCTGCCATGGATTCAGCCTCCTGGGGCCTGTGGGATGCAGCTCCCTCCATCGCCGGTGCCTCAGCTCCTCCGCCAGATGATGCTAATGCAAATAAGGACAGGGTGACAAAACAAAAAGGAGGGGGGGGGACAAAGGATACACTTGATCAATGGCAGCAACAACACCTCCATTGGTGTACACGTCACACACACAGGGAACAGCCCTACGCACTAGGAGTCACAATGCTAGTCACCAGGCCATGGATAGGGACACCTTACGCCAATTGCAGCATGCCTGAGACCCACAGATTCCTGCCCATTAATGGATGCCTACTAACTTGGTTGGAGGTATTTTACATCAGAACCCTGCCCAACATGGGACCTACTCTGCAATGTCAGGCCTGGCCTAGGGGCACCCACAGGCCCACATCCCTCACCCGGATACCACCACACCAGGCGCAAGTTGTATATTGGGGCACTGTACTCACCCCCTCGTTGCTGCTGTGATGCTCCCAAGTGCCCATCCAGCTCCGGATAGGCCACTGCCAGTATGCGGGCCATCAGGGGGGTCCGGGTTTGACGGGCACCCCTTCCTCGTTGAGAGACCTTCCCCAGCTGGTCCTCCGCCGTCTTCTGTGCCCAGCGTCTCAGGTCCTCCCCCTGTTTGCGATAGTGGGTGCTCTGCCTGCCGTAGACACCCAGGGTCCGCACATCCTTGGCAATGGCACGCCATATTCCCTTTTTCTGATGGGCGCTGACCTGCAGGGAAATGGACACAGGGAAAGGTATTAGTCCGACCGTCTTGCCTGTTACACTCATGGCCCACCATCCCCTTTAGCACAGACATGGCCCACCATACATGCAGCACGCTGCCCAGGGCCCATCCACCAACATCGCCCCTACATGAGGCCTTCACACACAGCACTCCATGCATTCATGCCCCATGCATCGTGCTCACTGTGTACCCACCTGTTGGTCTGGAGGCCCATACAGCATTCGGTACTGGGGTAGGACCCCATCCACCAGTTGCTCCAACTCCGCTGAGGTGAAGGCAGGGGCCCTTTACCCAGTGACACGTGCCATTATCAGTTCCAGACACAGGTCACAGCAGCACTTGCAGTGTAGGTCCTCTCCTGTTTAAGGTCAGATAGCAAGCGAGTGATCAGATAGAAAATGGCGGTGACGTCCACGGCGGTGCATACCGCCACCGCCGGCGTACATCACCATTGGCCACTGTACCCCATAGGGCCCAATGTTAACCAAAGGCGCACAACGTCAGCGAAATTACCTCATTTCCACCTGTACCTCCACACAGGACAGGCGGATGCCATTTCGGGAGGGGCAGGCCATGGCTCCTAACTGCATCACAGTACACATATGCACCATTTGGACTTCTCCAAAACAATACTGTTACAATCACGACATGCATTGAAGTGTAGTGGATGGAAATAGGAGATACTGACCAGCTGCTCACCATTTTGCCCCATAGATTGCAACCGCTGTGGATGAATAGGAGATGGAGACATCCCCCCTTGTACAGACCCCTGGTGGACTTGGCAACAATGGAGGACAGGCACATTATCCTCACCTATAGACTGGACAGGGCCATATTCACAGAGCTGTGTGCCCAATTGTAGCCTGACCTAATCTCTGCTATCCGTCACCCCACTGGGATCCCCGCTCTTATGCAAGTGCTATCAGTGCTCCATTTCCTAGCAACTGGCTCCTTCCAAGTGACACTGGGCTTGGCAGCAGGAATGTCTCAGCCAATGTTCTCAATAGTGCTGACCAGAGTGTTGTCTGCCCTGATTAAACACATGCACAGCTACATCATTTTCCCCCAGGTGGAGGATTTGGCCATAGTGAAAGCTGATTTCTATCCAAAGGGACATATCCCTAACATTATTGGGGCTATTGATGGTACAAATATAGCTTTTGTCCCCCCTGGCTCCCCACCCCCGGGGAAATGAACAGGTGTTCAGAAATCAAAAGAGCTTTCACTCGGTGAATGTGCAGATGGTGTGACTGGCGGACCAGTACATCTCCCACGTCAATGCAAAATATCCTGGGTCTGTGCATGATGCCTTTATCCTGAGGAATAGCAGCATCCCATATGTGATGGCTCAACTCCTGTGGCACAGGCTGTGGCTAATAGGTGAGCCATGGGTCCCACCCTGAGGATGTTGGTGTATGGGTATGGTGTGGGCCCTAAGGGTTGGTGTGTGGCTAACAGTTGTCCCTCAATATTTGCATGTGACTCTGGTTACCCGAACCTCTCATGGCTACTGACCCCTGTGAGGAATCCCAGGACAAGGGCAGAGGAACGTTACAATGAGGCACATGGGCGAACAAGAAGAATTATAGAGAGGACCTTTGGCCTCCTGAAGGCCAGATTTCATTGCCTCCATCTAACAGGTGGATCCCTGTACTGCTCACCCAAGAAGGTCTGCCAGATCATCGTGCCATGCTGTGTGTTGTACCACACAGCTGGAGATGGCTGTGTGGCAGCAGTGGACCCTGTGGACAGTGAAGATGAGGAGGAAGAGGATGAGGATAGCAGAAGTGCAATAATTCGTCAATACTTCCAATGACACACAGGTAAGACAGTGTAACTTCACATTTAATTGACAGTTTTGTGTTTGACATTTCTGTACAGTTGATTTTCAATGTTTCAACCTTGTTAAACAAATACATACTTAAATATTATGACATACTCCATACTTGTATTTTTTCCAAGGATGTTTATTTCAGTGCTAAGAGGTAGAGGGGGGGGTGCAATGGGCTCGGGAAATGATGGAGGAAAGTCCAGGTTGGAGTCCAGTCTATTTGTATCACAGGAGCATTGTCCAAGGGGGCATAGGAAGGGAGCATTGGCAGTTCAAGATGGACAGGGTGACAGAGTAGAACACAAGGGTGACAATCAGGAGAGTCTTATTTCCTGGTGGGGTCTTGGCAATATTCTCTGGCTTCTGCCTGGATCTCAGGGAACGTTTGCGGGGTGGTTCACCTTCTGCAGGGGGAAGGGTGCTGGTGGCCTGTTGGTCCTGTGGTGGGGCCTCCTGTCCGCTAGCAGAGGTGGAGGGCTGTTCGTCTATTTTGGCTAGTGGCAGAGGCCCGGTGGGGTGCCACTGCCTCCCTCATAGTGTTGGCCATGTCTGCCAGCACCCCCACAATGGAGACCAGGGTGGTGTTGATGTCCTTCAAGTCCTCCCTGATCCCCAGATACTGTCCCTCCTGCAGCCGCATGTTCTCCTGCAACTTGTCCAGTATCTGGCCCATTGTCTCCTGGGAATGATGGTATGCTCCCAGGATCACGGCGAGGGCCTCCTGGAGAGTCGGTTCCCTGTGATGGTGGGGTATGTGGGAGGTGGTGAAGTGATGGGAGTGAGGGTAAGGGTGGGGGGTTGTGCTGGCATGCAGTAAAGGGGGGGTGATAGTAATAGAGATTTGACTTACCAGAGTCCAGTCCTCCTCCTACTCCTGCCAGGCCCTCAGGATGCATGATTGCCAAGACTTACTCTTCCCATGTTGTTATTTGTGGGGGAGGAGGTGGGGGTCCACCCCAGCCCTCTGTACAGCTAGTTGGTGTCTTGCTGCTGTGGAACACACCTTCCCCCGTAGGTCATTCCAACTCTTCCTGATGTCATCCCTTGTTCTGGGGTGCTGTCCTATGGCGTTGACCCTGTCCACGATTCTCCACCATAGCTCCATCTTCCTAGCAATGAATGTCAGCTGCACCTGTGATCCTAATAGCTGTGGCTCTACCCGGATGATTTCCCCTACCATGTCCCTCAGCTCCTCCTCAGAGAATCTGGGATGTCGTTGTGGTGCCATGGGTGTAGTGTGAGTGGTGGGGTGCTGTGTTGGGGTGTGTGATTTAAGGTGCATGGATGGTGTATAGGTGATGTTGTTATATGGTTCTGGTTGTGTGTGTGCTTTTGCTGTCCCACTCTTGTGGTAATTCTTTCTAGTCGTAAAGGGTTGTGGGTAGTGTGGGTGTGTGTTTTATAGTGGTGTGGGTCTGTGGTTGTGGTGTGTGTATGGGTGTCAGGTGTGTGTAGTTTGAATTGACCAATGACCCACTATTGACCAATGTAGTGTTGTTTTGCTTGTGTGTGTATTTTGAGTGCGGCGGTATGTACCACCAATGGTTTACCACCATTGAATGTCCGCCGCCGTGATTCGTGGGTCATAATGCTGTGGGCGTAGTTCTGTTGGCGTAACGGTGTGGGATTTGCTACCGCCAGTTTATCGCTGATCTTTGGGCTGGCGTACTTGTGTGTGTGGCTGTATGGTGACGGATTGGAATGTGTGTGTCATAATATGATTGGTGGTTATACGCCGCGGCGGCATTATGTTGGCGGCAGTCAGCATGGCGGTAAGCGGTATTTACCACCAATGTCATAATGAGGGCCATAGTGTCTAGCAACTCAGACTTTCAGAGATTCCAGGCTACATAGTGAGGAGCACATTTGGTCACTAGGGTACACACAGCTTTCATGGAATTGGCTTAATTGTAAAAGAGTACTTTAAAATAATTTTAAAGATATTTCAAGTTAAGTTGTATTATATTGATTTGATTTTGCACGTCACTGTGATGCGCATACTTAAGTGAACGTTGTGGAATCTACAAGCAGTGTTTAGAGAACTGAACTGTACTATTTCTTATGTCTTTTATTTAAAAAAACACATAGATTTAGTATCCTTGGCAATAATTTGTCAGATATCATTTAGAAGATCAGAGACCGATAGGAACGATGATATTTGTGGCATACTATGGATGGTCTGAGTGGCATGAATATATTTGGATATGAGGTTGAAAACCAGCCTAGTGATGGGACATGGTGGATTTATCAGTTTTAAAATACTCCTGCAGCAAGAAGTCATATTTCTACATTTACCATTGGTGGTTTCTTAACAATGTCTCTAGAGTGTTGCACCACCTCATTTTTATCATTGAAGAGAACTAACTCTGAAACTGGGATGGTGAAAAAGGGGGTTCACAAAATATTTTCAGGTGCATTAACTGAGGACTGAGGGTCAAGGGCCTTATAAGAATCTACTAGATTTAGATCAGGAGGTTGCCCAAGAGGTGAATGAATTTGATGTATGTGTGGAGAAATTGGATTTTCATTATTTGCCGCCATGGATTAGTTCCATTTTAAAAAGGTACTATTTCAATCTGAGAGAGCAAAGAGAAGGCAAGACTGTAAAGCAATATGCAACAAAGTTTAAGAAATTGGCATCTACTTGCACAGTTGAAAATAAAGTAGTTAAAATATTGAGAGATCAATTTTATTGAAATGCAAAAGTGAGAAATTCAGAGTTCCGTTGTGGTTGGAAGAAGATCCACCATTTAATTAAGTAATGTTATTTGTGAAGAGAGAGAAACCAATGATGGCCCTTGTAAGAGAAATCACAGAATATAAGAGAAAGAAAGGTGTGGTGACCATGGCATCTGAGAGTTCTAGTGTGGAGAAAGTGAAATTCAAGGGACAATGGCCCTCATTCTGACCTTGGCGGGCGGCGGAGGCCGCCCGCCAAAGTCCCGCCGTCAGATTACCGTTCCGCGGTCGAAAGACCGCGGCGGTAATTCTGACTTTCCCGCTGGGCTGGCGGGCAGTCGCCTTCAGACCGCCCGCCAGCCCAGCGGGAAAGAGGCTTCCACGATGAAGCCGGCTCGGAATCGAGCCGGCGGAGTGGAAGCTGTGCGACGGGTGCAGTTGCACCCGTCGCGTATTTCACTGTCTGCGCAGCAGACAGTGAAATACATGTAGGGGCCCTCTTATGGGGGCCCCTGCAATGCCCATGCCAGTGGCATGGGCACTGCAGGGGCCCCCAGGGGCCCCGCGACCCCCCCTACCGCCATCCGGATCCCGGCGGTCCGACCGCCGGGATCTGGATGGCGGTAGGGGGGGTCGGAATCCCCGCGGCGGTGCAGCAAGCTGCGCCGCCGCGGAGGATTCAATGGGGCGGCGGTACACTGGCGGGACCCCGCCAGTGGTGCCGGTCCGACCGCGGCTTTACCGCCGCGGTCGGAATCCCCATTGGAGCACCGCCGGCCTGTCGGCGGTGCTCCCGCGGTCCTCCGCCCTGGCGGTCAAAGACCGCCAGGGTCAGAATGACCACCAATGTTTTGAATGCCACTGAGGTGTCAAAGTGGCACCCTCCAGTGTAGTTGCAAGGAAGCCAAGTGAGAAAATCACATTGTAAATTGACATAAAAGATTAAGGACCAGATTACAACCTGGGCGGAGGGAATTACTCTGCCCCAAATGTGACGGATATCCTGTCCACCGTATAAAAAGTTCCATAGGATATAATGGAACTTGTAGTACGGTGGGCAGGATATCCGTCACATTTGGGACAGAGTAATCCCCTCCGCCAAGGTCGTAATCTGGCCTTAAGTGTATGGTCTTAGACACATTTCATCTACCCAAAAATGAAATGTTGACAATGTTGTCAGGAACCAAGGGCCAGATGTAGCAAAACTTGGTTTTGCGACTCGGAAATTGCGACTCAAAGCGACTCGCAATTTCCGAGTCGCAAAACCATATGCAGAAAGGTGTCTCAGACACCTTCTGCGAGTCGCTATGGGGTCGCAAAGACCCACCTCATTAATATTAATGAGGTGGGTCGCAAATTGCGGCCCCATAGCGACTATGGGCACTCACTGATATGGAGGCCTGCTGTAGTCCTCAGACCTCCATATCCGTGACTGCTTGTAAATAAAGCAGTTTTTATTTTTTCAAGTGTAGCCCGTTTTCCTTAAAGGAAAACGAGCTGCGCTTAAAAAAAAATCCGAAACCTTTTGTTTCGGAATTTTTTCAGGGCAGGTAGTGGTCCCTTGGACCACTACCTGCCCTGAAAAAATAATATGGGGTCCAGTCACAAAGTGGAAGGGGTCCCATGGGGACCCCTTCCCTTTTGCGAGTGGGTTACCATCCACTTCAAGTGGATGGTAACTGCGACTCCATTTGCGACCGCGTACGCGGTCGCAAATGGAGTTGCATTCCACTGCAACTCGCAAATAGGAAGGGAACACCCCTTCCTATTTGCAACTCTGAAATGCATTTTGCGAGTCGGTCCCGACTCGCAAAATGCATTTCTGAATAGCAAACTCCGGTTTGCGTCTCGCAAACGGCGATTTTTGCCGTTTGCGAGTCGCAAACTGGTTGCTACATATGGCCCTAAGTGTTTTATGACACCTAAATTAGCTTACTAATTCGATTACATAATGACTCTCAAGAAATTACTCCTCAGTATGAGGACCTAACTTGTAATCAGTTTGTAGAAGGTCATTCATTTTGAATGGTCTTGTCAGAACTGTCTGGATGGCCCAGTGAGATGAACACTCAAGTAGTCAAATGTAGTATTATGCAATTCACAAGTTAAGACCTCAACAAGGCCAATTCAGCCTTTCATTCTTCCAAGGCAGCCAAACTGAGTACCATTGAATTGTGTAATAGGAACACTTGTAAGTCACAATGCTTGCTACAGCTGAAGTGTAATATGAAGTGCTATATGTAAAAAAAAAGATCCCATTACTTGCATTGTGCCTCAGACATCACTTGTCCATCAGAGGCATTACATAGAATTTTAAACAATACTCCAGAACCCTGAATGCATTGGCTCATAAGTATTCCCCTCACATGAACTATGTGATCCCTTGGCTGATCTCTTTAACATAAAAGCAAAAACCTGATATATAGCATGAGAAGAAAGAGTAGGTAATCGAACTCATTTTGTCACACCCCTAAAAAAGTAAAGATCCAAAGCAACTCATCTTCAAACCCTTAACCGCTCAGGAATTTACCATAGCAGCGAACGTCTGCGAATCAGCCAGATCACAGACAACCTGATCCATATTCGGCACATATATTCAAGGACATCCTCCTTAAGATCTCTGCTTCCATGAAGGCTAGAAGCATCTTCAACCTATCTTTTGGAGCTGGAACCTTCCCAAATGAACTCAAAACTGCTTACATAAAATCAATTTTAAAAATGTGGCCTTAATACATTAAGGCCCTCATTATGACATTGGCGGTAAGTGCTGCTTACCGCCATGATGACTGCCACCAACATACCGCGACCGCGGCAGTATACCGCTTCGCGTATTATGACACACACATAGAAATCCACCACTATACAGAAACACACACAAGTCTGCCACACCAAAGGTCAGTGATAAAATGGCGGTACCAAAACTCACACCGTTCCGCCAACAGAAGTATGCCCACAGCATTATGACCCAAGAATCACTGTGGCAGACATTCAACTGCGGTAAACCATTGGCGGTACATACCGCCGCGCTCAAAATACACACACATACAAAACACCACTACATTGGTCAATTTAAATAACACACACCTGACACCCATATACACACCAAACCCACACACCCACACCACTATAAAACACACACCCACATTACCCACAACCCTTTACCACCTCAAACAATTTACAACAGAGAGAGAGACACACCAGAAGCACCCACAGAACCAGAGTCACAGAACACCATCACCCAAACACCATCCACGCACCTCACAGCACACACTCCAACACATCACCCCACACACCCCCACACACCCCCACACACACCACACACACCACACACAATACACCCATGGCACCACAAACACACCCCCGATTCTCAGAGGAGGAGCTAAGGGTCATGGTGGAGGAAATCGTCCAGGTAGAGCCACAGCTATTCGGATCACAGGTGCAGCAGACACCCATTGCAAGGAAGATGGAGCTATGGCGGAGAGCCGTGGACAGGGTCAACGCCGTGGACAGCACCCCAGAACAAGGGATGACATCAGGAAAAGGTGGAATGACCTACGGGGGAAGGTGCGTTCTGTGGTTGTAAGACACCAGATATCTGTACAGAGGACTGGCGGTGGACCCCCACCTCCTTCCCCACAACTAACAACATGGGAGGAGCAAGTCTTGGCGATCATGCATCCTAAGGGCCTGGCACGAGTAGCAGGAGGACTGGGCTCTGGTAAGTCAAATCATTACTACTTTCACCCCCCCTACCTGCATGCCATCACATACCCCACCCTACCCCCACCCCTATCACACCACCACCTCACATACACCCCACCATCACAACCCACCCCTCCCAGTACACAGCACTGCATGCAACACCAATGCATGGACACCACTCACAGCCCTGCATAGACACCCATCACCACAGCATGAGGAGAAGTGTGGCACAATGGTTAGAGTGGCAGACCCTGAACCAGAGATCTGGCTCCAGACAAGGGTTCAAGTCCCGCTTTGGCAGGTCTTGGGCTCAATTCCCTTGGACCAGATAATTCTCGCCTCGGTGCCTAATCTAATTAATGGGTCCCACTGTGGGCAATAGCTTGCTTAATCTCCACAACGGCCCCAACAGCGCTTGGATGCCTGGCTTCACCCTGGGGGTGCCCAGGAGTGGGCACCTCACAGGGAAAAGCCAGGAGGGGTTCCATAGTGGTATGAGTACAGCGACTTGAGACCCTAACGGGTGAGTAGTGCGCTATACAAGTGCAAAGTTTACAGTTTTACAGCATGCACAGTAGTGACAATGTTATGTTATGTTATAATTGCTTATATAGCGCCTAAACTGCCCAAAGGCCTCGTAGCGCTCAACTGCAATGCAGAAACGCAGTGATACATAACCACCCTTGAATTCAAGCTCTGAATAGCCAGGTCTTTAAGGCTTTCCGTAAAGAAATTTCTTGAGAACTCGATCTAATATTGAGTGAAAGACTGTTCCAAAGTTTAGCTCCTTGATAGGTCAACGACCTTCCTCCCCATCTGGCCTATGCCACCTTCGGGACCGTCACTATCATAGCTGAAGAAGATCTCAACAGCCTGCTAGGAACATGAAAGGAAGCTAATATTCTCAACATATCAGGGCCTTGATTGTATAGTGCTCTGTGCATATGGCATAATGCCTTGAATTGGATCCTTTTGGCTACCGGGAGCCAGTGTAAAGAAGAGATTCCTTCACGGATGGATTGTCGCTTTGGGATTTTTAAAAGCAATCGTGCAGCTGCATTCTGTACCCTCTGCAGCCTGTCTATTACATATCTTGGTGAACCTATAAACAAAGCATTGCCATAATCAATGTGGGATCCTATCAAGGCCTGCCAGTGCTTAATTTGTAAATAAAAACGAGCCGTCGCTCAGAGCCCTTCTCTTAAACATGCGGCTGCAGCAAAAAGCCATCTTGGGCTCTTTAATCCATTTAAAGCCCCTCCCTGCCCCTTCAGCACACTCTTGCAGGTTTCTACTTTCTCCCATTGTGACGCTTTTTCGTTTTTCTCTTCCTCCGTCTTTCCAATATGTGTCTTTTGCTCGCAGGAAATGGTTGGGGCAGAAGAATAAGCGCCGGCCCTCAAAAATAAGTGCCGGTGCTCAGCACCGGAGACAACAAGCACAAATTAAGCACTGAGGCCTGCATAATCAATCTTCTGGCAGTGGGAGGCAGAATCCCCAGGATCTTCCTCAAAGTCCTAAGAAGAGCAAAGGAGATGCCCGCTACTCTATTAGCATGTTGCGACATTGACAATTGAGGGTCCAGCCATACTCCCAAACTTTTTATAAGACTTTTTGGGGGCGGAAGTGTGCCCACTCCTTCTGTTACAACTGGATTAACCACAGGGATTTTTGGATGTTCAAAGAACATTACTTCTGTTTTTTCATCATTGAGTTTCAGTTTACTTTCCGACATCCAGGCTGAGACTGCTTGTAGGCAAGGTCCCAAAGCAGTCCCAAGATCCGGTTGCATGTTGGAAAGGGAGACAATGAGTTGGGTATCGTCTGCATATGATACCAATTTTACACCAAATGACTGGACAATCTCTGCCAGTGGCCGCATGTAGATATTAAACAGTAATGGACTTAGGGAAGAACCCTGAGGGACTCCACAACTGCTCCTAATCCTTGTAGATATGCAGGATCTATCTAATACTTGAAGGGATCTTCCATGAATAAATGAGAAGATCCATTCTAGGGCAGTTCCGGAGATACCAATCTCTTGCATCTTATTTTTTAAAATATTCAGATCTACTGTATCGAATGCCGCACTGAGATCCAGAAGGATAATAGCAGTTTCAATCCCTTTATCAAGCCTCTTTTTTGCTTCCTCTGTAATAGCAATCAGCGCGGTCTCTGGTCCATCTAATGGCCTAAGGCCCATCTGAGTGGGATGCAATAACTTTTTCTCTTCCAAAAGGACAGAGAGTTGGGCCTGAACATGTTTTTTTGCTATTTTGGCGATTATGGGTAGCAATGAAATCGGACGGTAGTTGTTCATGACTTTCAGATCTAAATTAGATTTTTTTAAAAGAGGCTATACAATAGCCTGCTTCCATACATCCGGCACCGTACCAGTAGAAAGTGAGGTATTGATGAGGCTTGCAATTACAGGACCTAATACTGGCGCTCCCATGAGGAGAATCTGAGGGGATGCTGGGTCCAGGGGGGTCACTTAGCCAACCAAATTACAACTCACACAAGCCAAAGCTGCCTTGGTAATAACAACCATCGAGGGGAACATACCCATGCATAAGATGTCACACGTAGTAACAATAACACTGCATTTACATCCCCACAGGACCCCCACACAACATAACCGGAGAGGAGGTGCCAGCAACATCCAGTCTCCCCCCCCCCCAGAAGAGGCCCACAGTGATGACAGCACCTCTGCACGCCTGTATCAGGATGACCAACCTGGCCCATCAGGGACCTCTGGACAGTTGGTTACCTAGGCACAGTCCCATACCACCACAGAGCCTCCCCAATCAGGAAACACCAGCACATCACCCACCCAGCGGGCCCATACCACTTTCCCCAGGACACGTCAATCAGCAGTGTGTGAGCAGGGACCTGGGGTTCGTGGCAGTGGCCACACGGTTCAGGGGACAGAGGCACAGGACAACAGGGAAGCTGGGAGGACTGCTGTGCGGCAGGGGGAGGACAAGCCCAGGGAACCGACTCTCCACAAGGCACTCACCAACATCCTGGGAGCATACCACCATTCCCAGGAGACCATGGGCCGGATACTGGACAAGTTGCAGGAGATCCAGCGGCTGAAGGAGGGACAGTACCTGGGGATCAGGGAGGACCTGAAGGACATCCACACCACCCTGGTGACCATTGCAGGGGTGCTGGCACACATGGCCAACACCATGAGGGAGGCAGTGGCACCCCACCGGGCCCCTGACACTAGCCACACCGATGAACAGCCTTCCACCTCCGCTGTCGCTAGTGGACAGGAGGCCCCGCCACAGGAACAACAGGCCACCAGCACCCCACCCCCTGCAAAAGGAGAACCACCCCGCAAATGGGCCCTGCGATCCAAGCAGAAGCCAGAGAACATTGCCAAGACCCCCACCAGGAAATAAGAATCTCCTGTTTGTCACCCTTGTGTCCCACTCTGTCACCCTGTCCACCTTGAACTGCCATTGCTCCACCTCCTATGCCCCCTTGGACAATGCACCTGTGAAACAAATAGACTGGACCTTATCCTGGACTTTCCTCCACCATCACCCAAGCCCATTGCACATCCCTATTTACTTCTCAGCACTGAAATAAACACCCTTGGAAAAAACAAGTATGGCGTATGTGAAATGATTTCAGGATGTAGTTGTTTAACAATCAGTAGACATTGCAAATAGACTGTACAGTGATGTATACATAGTTATAACCTGTAATGTGCTGCAGTCAATACACCAGGAGCCACAGGAGGGCACAAATATCTGCAAATAGACATGTTAAAGGGTACAATAAGTGGCCTATGTAGTGGGAACAGCAGCCAGCCAGAGAAATGTAATTTCACAAAACAGCAATGGAAAGTGAGGTTACAGTGTCTTGCCTGTGTGTCACTGGAAGTACTGTTGTATTATAGTTGTTCTGTTGTCCACATCCTCTTCCTCTGCCTCCTCTTCGTCACTGTCCACAGGCTCCACCGCTGCCACACGACCATCTCCAGCCTCATCCTCCTGCAGAAAAGGCACCTGGCGTCTCAAGGCCAGGTTGTGCAACATGCAACGATGATCTGGCACACCTTCTTGGGTGAGTAGCACAGGGATCCACCTGTCAGATGGAGGCACCTGAACCTGGCCTTCAGGAGGCCAAAGGTGCGCTCAATGATCCTCCTTGTTCACTCACGTGCCTCATTGTAACGTTTCTCTGCCCTTGTCCTGGGATTCCTCACTGGGGTCAGTAGCCATGAGAGGTTGGGGTAACCAGGGTCACCTGTAAATATCGAGGGATACCTATTAGCCAGACACTCACCCTTAGGGCCAACCCCACACCCATATACCAATATACACTGGGTGGGGACCATGGGCTCACCTATTAGCCACACCCTGTGCCTCTGTAGTTGAGCCATTACATATGGGATGCTGCTATTCCTCAGGATAAAGGCATCATGCACAGACCCAGGATACTTTGCATTCACATGGGAGATGTACTGGTCCGCCAGGCACACCATCTGCACATTCATAGAGTGAAAGCTCTTTCGATTTCTGTACATCTGTTCATTTCTCCGGGGGGAGGACAAAGGCAATATGTGTACCATCAATAGCACCAATGATGTTGAGGATATGTCCCAGTGCACAGCAGTCAGCCTTCACTGTGGCCAAATCCTCCACCTGGGGAAAAACTATGTAGCTGCGCATGTGTTTCATCAGGGCAGACAACACTCTGGTCAGCACGTTTGAGAACATAGACTGTGACATCCCTGCTGCCATGGCCACTGTTGCTTGGAAGGAGCCACTTGCCAAAAAATGTAGCACTGATAGGACTTGCACAAGAGGGGGGATCCCAGTGGGGTGACGGATAGCTGAGATCAGGTCTGGCACACAGCTCTTGGATTGTGGCCCTATCAAGTCTGTAGGTGAGGATAATGTACCTGTCCTCCATTGCTGCCAGGCCCACCAGGGGTCTGTACACGGGGGATGTCTCCATCTCCTATTCATCCTCAGCGGTTGAACTCTAGGGTGAAAAAACGGTGAGCAGATGGTCATATTCTAACATATCCTCATGCCTTGCATGTTGTGGCAGAAACAGTATGTGAACGTGTAGTTTCGTAAAAGTGCCTATGTCTGCTGTGATGCAGTTAGGTGCCATGGCCTGCCACCCCTGAAATGGCGGCCGCCTGACCTGTGTGGAGGGACAAATGGAAATGAGGTAATTCCGCTGACGTTGTGTGCCTTTGCAGGAGGTGGTCGATGACCGCCGTGCAACACCTCATTGGTTATCATTGGAGCCTATGGGTTCCAGTAGCCAATGGGGATGTACACCAGCGGTGACAGTGTGCACCGCCGCGGACGTGACCGCCATTTTCTATCTATTCACTCACTTGCTACCTGACCTTCAACAGGAGAGGACCTGCACTGCAAGTGCTGCTGTGAACTGTGTCTGGAAGCGACCATGGCTCGAGTGTCTGGGGAAAGGGCCCATGCCTTCACTTCGGAGGAGTTGGAGAGACTGGTGGATGGGGTCCTACCCTAGTACCGTTTACTTTATGGTCCTCCAGACCAACAGGTGAGTACACTGTGAGCACGATGCATGGGGCATGAATGCATGGAGTGCTGTGTGTGTAAGCCTCGGGTAAGGGGGGGTGACTGAGGGGTCCTTGGCAGAGTGCTGCATGTATGGTGGTCGATGTATGTGCGTAAGGGATGAGAGGGGTATGGTGGGCCATGAGTGTAACAGTCCAGACGGTATGACTAATACCTTTTTTTTATGTATCTTTTTCTGCAGGTCAGCGCCCATCAGAAAAAGGGTATTTGGCATGCCATCGCCAAGGAGGTGCGGACCCTGGGGGTCTTTGACAGGCGGAGCACCCACTGTTGCAAACGGTGGGAGGTCCTGCACCGCTAGGCAAGGAAGACGGCAGAGGCCCAGCTGGGGATGGCTTCACAACAAGGAAGGAGTGCCCGTCGTACCCTGAACCCACTGATGTTCCGCATCCTGGCGGTGGCCTATCCAGAGATGGACGGGCGCTTGAAGGCATCATAGCAGCCACAAGGGGGTGAGTGCAGTTTCAGAATCAGAAAATAGCGCGTGTTGAGGTGTTATCTGGGTGGGGGATGTGGGTCTGTGGGTGCCCCTAGGCCAGGACGAACATCGCAGGGTCGGTTCCATGATGGGCAGGGTCTGATGCACTCCAACCCCAAATATGCTAGTGGGCATCTACTACTGGGCAGGGTCCTGTGGGTTCCAGCTGTGCTGCTATTGGTGTTAGGCATTGTACTCCATGGCCTGGTGACTAGCATTGTAACTGGTAGTGCATGGCCTAGTGCATAGGGCTGTTCCCTGTGTGTTGTGTACGCCAACGGTGGTGTTGTTGCTGGCATTGACCAAGTGTATCCTCTGTCCCTTCCCCCCACCTTTTTGTTTTGTCACCCTGTCCTTGTGTGCATTAGCATCATCTGGCGGAGGAGCAGAGGCACCGGCGACGGAGGGAGCTGCATCCCACATTGCCCATGAGGCCGAACCCACCGACTGTGAGGGCACCAGTGGAACGGAGGTCGAGGGGAGCACCACAGCGGAGACTGGAGGGGACAGTTCGGACAGCGACACCTCCTCCGATGGAAGCTCCCTGGTGGTGGTGGACACCTCTGTGCCCACCCCAACTACAGGTACAGCCGCCACCCCGTACCAGCACCGCCCTCCCAGCAGCCCCTCAGTGTGTTTTCCGTGCCCGCTCACCCAGGAGGGTGGGCATCTCCTTTGCTCCAGGCACCTCAGGCCCTGCCCCAGTCAGCCCTGTTGCTCTCAGTGAGGAGTCTATTGACCTCCTGCGATCCAGCTCTGTTGGGCAGTCAACCATAGTGAATGCCATCCAGAGTCTGGCAGGGCATTTGCAACAAACAAATGCATTCCTGGAGGGCATTCACTCTGGCATGGCGGCCCAACAGAGATAATTCCAGGCTCTGGCCAACTCACTGATGGCAGCCATTGTCCCTGTCTCTAGCCTCCCCCCTCCAACTTCCTCTACCCAGTCCCATTCCCCTCAACCCCAGCCTATCCCAAGCACACCTTCAGACCAGCATGCACCCAAATCAACACACAAAAGTGGCTCAGGCAAACACAAGCACCACACTTCTTCCCACAGGCACTCACACAAGCACCATCCAGATGCAGACACACCAACATCCAGTGCCTCCACTGTGTCCCCCTCCTCCTCCTCATCCATCTTCCTCCCAGTAGTGTCTCCACTCACACCTGCATGCACTACATCCTCATCCACTACCTCCATCACCATCACGCCTATCACTACACGCCCCTCACTGGCAGTCACCACCGCCACATCCATGCACACGTCCCCTGTGTCCTCTCCCACTGTGTCTGTGCCCCCTCCTCCCTAAGTACACAAACGCAAGCACTCAGACACCCCACAGCCATCCACCTCACAACAGCATCCAGCCCATGCACCTGCACCCAAACACAGCAGACAGACCCCTCCTACAACCACTCCCTCTTCCTCCACTCCCAAACCTTCACCTTCTTCCAGCCCTAGTGTCCCTAAAAAGCTTTTCCTCTCCACCCTTGATCTATTCCCTGCCCCTCCCCCACCCTCGTCCTTCACTTCAGGCCAGGGTGGTCAGGACCCAGGCTAGCACCTCAGCCACCCAGTCCACGGCCACTGTCGTTTCTGCAGCCACTGCAGTTGTGAGAGGCTCCGTGAAGACACCCGTCCACACAGCCAGTGTGCCTGCACCAGCTGCTAAGGGCAAAAGGGGAGCACCAGCTGGCAAATCCAAAAAGGGAGCACCAGCTGGCAGAAGCAAGGAGGCACCACCAGCTGGCAGAAGCAAGGAGGCACCACCAGTTGGCATAAGCAAGGAGGCACCACCAGCTGCCAAGGGCAGGAAGGGAACACCAGCTTCCAAGGGCATTGACAAAGGCACAGACGCCGCAGGCAGGATGGATATGGAGTCTGGTGCTGGAGCAGCATCTGAGCAAACACCAGCCATGGCAATTCAGCTGTCCAAGGCTTTAAGGGAAGGCCTGGAGCCTCCCCCCACCACAGGCAGCACCGCCACCAGCACCGCCGCCAGCACCGCCGCCTCCACCGCCACCTGCACCGCCACCAGCACCACTGCCAGAAGCAGTAGCCCCAGTGGGCAGCCATCCGAGGTTGCGGGGGAAGGGCTGGAGCCTCCCCCCACCACAGGCAGCACCGCCGCCTGCACCGCCACCAGCACCACTGCCAGCACCACTGCCAGCACCACTGCCAGCAGCAGCAGCCCCAGTGGGAAGCCGTCCGAGGCTGCGGGGGAAGGGCTGGAGCCTCCCCCCACCACAGGCAGCACCACCGCCAGCCCCACCACTGCTACCACTGAGCAGCCGTCACCGCCGGCAGGCAGTGTGGAGTCATGCCTCCATGGGCTGTAGTGCGTCCGGACCCCTGCAAAAACTGTAGGTGTGACACCCAGGTGAGAAACTGTGACCTTGCACCCTCCGAGATCTGCATCACAGGGCACAAGGCCCCCTCCAGAACCAGTGGAAAAAAGCATCCACTCACCCCCTCCTTGCCAGGATGAAGCACAGTGGGCACCAAGCCCCCTCCAGAACCAGTGGAAGAAGGCATCCACTCACCCCCTCCTTGCCAGGATGAAGCACAGTGGGCACCAAGCCCCCTCCAGAACCAGTGGAAGAAGGCATCCACTCACCCCCTCCTTGCCAGGATGAAGCACACTAGGCACAAGGCCCCCTCCACAACCAGTGGAAGAAGGCATCCACTCACCCCCTCCTTGCCAGGATGAGCACACTGGGCACAAGCCCCCCTCCAGAACCAGTGGAAGAAGGCATCCACTCACCCCCTCCTTGCCAGATGAAGCACACTGAGCACAAAGCCACCTCCAGAACCAGTTGAGAAGCCATCCACTTGAAAGACTGTGGCTTTGCACTCCCCAGGACCAAGCAGTGGGCAAACCACCCACTTGAGAGACTGTGGCCTTGCACTCCCCAGGACCAAGCAGTGGGCAAACTACCCACTTTAGAGACTGTGGTTTTGCACTCCCCAGGACCAAGCAGTGGGCAAACCACCCACTTGAGAGACTGTGGCCTTGCACTCCTCAGGACCAAGCAGTGGGCAAACCACCCACTTGAGAGACTGTGGCTTTGCACTCCCCAGTACCAAGCAGTGGGCAAACCAACCACTTGAGAGACTGTGGCTTTGCACTCCTCAGGACCAAGCAGTGGGCAAACCACCCACTTGAGAGACTGTGGCTTTGCACTCCCCAGTACCAAGCAGTGGGCAAACCAACCACTTGAGAGACTGTGGCTTTGCACTCCCCAGGACCAAGCAGTGGGCATGTGGCCCCCTCCAGGAGCAGTGGCGTTGTACCATCTTCCGGCTGAGGTGCCCCGCCTTCCCCTTCCCCCTGAAGTGCCTGTGTATTTTCGACCTGATGCCCCAGCAGTGTTCTCTCCATATTGAGGCAGGAGTCAAGTGGGGCCTTGGCCTATGTGATGTTGCCCTGTGGCCCGCAGACATTTTGTACTGGGCGGTGTCCCTCCATTTGTATATATTGTGGATACTGTTTTGTGCTTTGAGGACGTATTTATAGAAATGTATATTATTACACTGACTTCACTCTCTTCCTTTTGTCCTTGCATTATTCCTGAGGGATACGGGGTGTATATGCAATGCTGTTACATCTGTTTGTGTGTATGGTGGTGGGGGTGGGGGTGTTGCGTGTGTGTGTCACTCTCTTTTTCCTCCCCCCTTCTCCTGTGTGCTAGGTGCGGTACTCACCATGGTCGTCTTTGCCGCCGTTCGTGATCCTGGTGTAGGAGGAGGTAAACCAGCATGGGTAACACCTGCCGTTCGGACTCCATGGCATCATGGTTCTTCCTTGAGAGTCCAGAGGTGAGTCATTTTCCTTTTGTGTACTGTTTCTGCTGTGCTTTTGACGGCGTTGGTACCGCCCCGGAAAAGCTGGCGGATTGGCTTGTTGTATTAGGGTGGGCAGTAAATTGTCTTCCTGCCTGGCTGTTGGCAGTTACCGCTGCGGTGCTTGTTGCTACCGCTGTGGCAGTAGGTGTGTTAAAGTGGCTGTCTGTGTGAGCAGTTTCCGCCATGGTCATAAATCCATTTTTTTTACCGCCGGCCTGTTGGCGGTATTACCCCCGCTTTATCACCGACCGCCAGGGTTGTAATGAGGGCCTAAATCTTCTAACTACGGACTGGTAGCTGGTGGCATATTTCTAGGCAAACTTGTTAGCAGATCTGCTTTCAATTAAATACCTGTATCCCCTTAAGGAAATTGCCTTTTCCTGGACTTTAAAACTGCATCCCACCCTGTCTGTAGTACTGAAAGACGCTGATAGGCCATGGGATGAAATCATAATTACTGTGGGCACAAATAAATAAGCGGTGCAAGCACTTGATTTGCATCTGATTTTGATTGTGGTTGGTAGCCTACAGAGCGTTGACGACCTAGGAGTTTAGGGAATTGTCATAAAAAGGATTTTCTCTTACCTCACTGACAAATTTCTCATTTGTATTCAGAATATCGAGGACAGAAAAGTCTATCTGTAAAAATATTGTGGCCAAAATATCAAATTTATATATATAGTCAAGGTACAAGACACAGAGTTAGGTGTATTAAACCTGTAATTACTAATATACAATTACATTCACAATATTCTAGTGATTAATATTTTGGCTGCAATATTTTTGCAGGGTATTTAAATCTCAACATTTTGGTAGTACACTAAACCTCTCATAATCTCACTTCCTGCATTCTCCTCTGCACCATTTAGTTCCGCAGTTGGTGCACTCCAAAGCTTGACCATAGCTATTGTTTATCTCAGCCATCAACCTGATCTCATCTCCTCATTCAATATCAGCTGTTGAAATTATGCTAATATCATGCAGAAGCTTGAACATCCATTGGATCGCATTCGTCTGTCATTATACGACCATTACAGCAGGCAATCAATTGACTACTAGATGTTTGTAAATCATCTTAAGGTAAATACCTTAAAAGCTGCAAAAGAACTATTGCCCCTCAACCATCTGACCTCGTGGACTCGGGCCTCCACCGTCCAACCCAACTGAAAAAAAAATCAAAGGGTGGTTATAGACTCGTGTTCTCCAGTTCTCTTGCTTACCAGACAGCTTCTCAGCCTACCCACCCGGATCCTCATCGCTGCAGGCCCCATATCCCTACGTTGGCTTCCTGTCACCAGTTGAATCATGATTAAAGAGGTATGTATCGGTCATTGAGAAATGCATAGGCTTAAAGAGCTCTTCTTTTAATAGAACCTCTCACCAAATAAGACATCAACATTCACCCCCTACTTTTGAGCATCCCACCTCACAAGGTTTCATGAATTTATGAATAATTAATGAGCTGACACAAGCTCGTTCTCCATGCAGATGATCAAGATTTGGAACTGGTCACTGGATCCCTACACGAATAAAAAAAAATCAATCACATTGACTTCCACAGAGCAGCAAAACCCTGGCTTTTCCCATACACATAATGCAGGTCTCCAACTGTATAGGTTGGTGAGTAAGTATATGCAAATGAATCCATTCTCACAGTCTCTGCAACTCCGCTTGCTTATGTGCAATGAAATGGACTGCACTGTATTTACTACAGGTTTTTAAACCTTACCTCAACTCACGTAGAGGACGTACCTCTTTCAACATGCTCTAAACCGTACACTCCAAACGGGCGTTCAAGAACCCAATAAAAAATAGTTTTTTTTAGTTGGTCAAGTATAGAAAGTGCTATGCCAATTCTGCAAAGCCATATAATGCAATACCACTTTCTATTCCAATTCTAAACCCAACGCACAACTCTGCCCAAGCACCTCACTCCTGGTCTGTAACAACACCCCTTCCTTTTCTAGTACTGGGATCGGCCCACAACTTTACCAATGCACCTCTCTTGTGGCCTGTAACATAGATCACTTTCTTTATGAGTACTGTGAATTGCACGGCGCTGCCAATGTACCTCAGTACAGGCTTCCTTACCCCCCTGTGATTCCAGGGTTGAAGCTGCGCATAGCTCTGCCAATGCACCTCAGTACAGGCACTCTCCATTCCTGAGCCCCCTGTAATTCAAGGGTGAGGATACTCACAGCTCTGCCAATGCACCTCAGTACAGGCACTCTCCATTCCTGAGCCCCCTGTAATTCAAGGGTGAGGATACGCACAGCTCTGCCAATGCACCTCAGTACAGGCACTCTCCATTCCTGAGCCCCCTGTAATTCAAGGGTGAGGATACGCACAGCTCTGCCAATGTACCTCAGTACAGGCACTCTCAATTCCTGCTTCCCCTGTGAGTACAGGGTTGAGGCTACGCACGGTTCTGCCAATGTACCTCAGTACAGGCATCCTCCATTCCTGACCCCCCTGCAATTCCATGGTGAAGCTGCGCACAGCTCTGCCAGTGCAACTGAATCCTGACCTTCGCCATAACTTGCTGTTTCAGTTCTGAGACCAACAAACCGCTCTGCCAAAGCACCTCACTGCTTTATGCCGACCTCTTCCCCGAGAGCACTGCACTGCGGAGGGGAGAGACCCTGCAGCAGAGGACGCCATGCACCTTTACTCGACCACTTAACCATTTAGGGGAAACATCCACTGAAATCAATGGTCGTCCCTTGCTATGATTCGGAGATTAGTGGAGGTGGGGGAGGGCACAGACAGACGGCACAGAGGAGGGGGTGCTCCGAGGGGCCTGGACAGGATGATAGATGTGTTCCGCAAGACTGGATCAATAATGAATTCAAAATATTGATTACATTCTCGTCTGCCGGGATCGGGGGAGGGGGCAGGGGATCCTTGACAGCTCCTCAAGGGTGCCTAGAAGGACGGGGAGAGATAGAAGGTGGTAAACATTAACAACTTATTTATTTTCAGTGTCTGTTTAGCGGTTGTTGTAAACTGGTCCTCTTTCAGGACTGGCACCTTCAGCCAGTCGCGGCTTTTCCGTACAGCACTTTGCTGGTGCAAAATGTAATTCCAAGCTGCCAAAAAAAGAGGCAATCAAGCAAACTGAAACTACAAGTCGGAGAACGTGACGTGCTGTTGACTAAAACGCCGGTGCTAGAGCATGACGTGGGAGCACACTACGGCCGTGTTTCCACCGCGTGCCATAAGGCAGTAAATAACAGGCGCTGCCAGCACGTTACATCAGAGGCGTAGAGAACGGCGCCGATTCGATTTGTGACTGGCTGTTGGTTACACGCAGATTGCAGGACGTCGCCATCGCCTTACCTTTCAACAAGCGAGAAGGAATAAGATTGGATATAGAAGGCGGGTGAGGGTGAATCTAACGGGGAGAGGGCATCAGAAGATGCCTGAGGGCAGTAAAGGAGTTAAAACTGCTGCAGATGACTCAAGTTTCTCAATTGCATGCATGAGTAGTTCAACCAAAAGAGGATTGTTTTTTGTTGTTGCTTTTTTATACTTCTATACGTCTCTCAGTATATCCTCTGCCTCCACTCTCTAACTCATCCCAAACCTCATTCTACTAATATGATCTCCCCTAAAACCCTTTCTAGAGTCTTCCCTCCTCTCTTCCTCCTTAAATCACCCTAAACCTCATTTTACAACTGTGATCTTTCAAACTACCCTTTCTAAATTCTTCTTTCATTTATCCCTCCCGTGACTCATCCAAAACCTCATTTTAGTACTATGATCTCCCTAATGCATTTCTGGAGACTCTTCCCTCCTCTATCTCTCATCATCCCAAACCTCATCTTACTAGTATGATCTCCCAAGTAACACTTTCTAGATTCTTCCCTTTTCCATCTCCCCATTATCCTATTCAATCCAACTAACAGACACCGCACAAATTAACTCATGTTTCCCTATTCTAATCTACCACAATTCCTTTTTAGGTTCCAGAGTAGTATGCTACTTCCCGAAAAGCACTTCAATGCCTCGTCAGGAGTAGTAAGCACTATATAAATACAATTACTTATAGTCCTATTTATTCCATTATCAGTTCAAGACCACAAGATCCAGAGTGCAATGCGCTGTTCACTCATTGACCTGGAAAAAGTTGAGAGCTCTGGATCAGGTGAGAGTTGGAGTCGGGGCAGAAGAGAGGTGGTGGAACGAGCGGACAGTAGAAAGATGGAGAAGGAAGAATGTTAAGGATGAAGGAAGGAGGAGACGAGTTAAGGGCAGTAACATGAGGGTTAATATCAGAAATCATCTCTCGGGGACAGTTTCCTAAAGTTTTAGGCTTTTATTTATCACATGAGTTGCCAGAACAATCATCTTTTTTATATACTGCATTATGCCGCATTTCTTCCATTTCTAAGCTCTGTAAGCAAATTTAACAACACTCAACTTACTGACTTCCTGAGGATGGAAGGTTAAGACTACATTGCCAAGATTCAAGCCTATGACCTGCCATCATTGCATATGTCACCTGACAACATTTAACTCACTGATTTATCCTGATGGCTAGGATTAAGGTATCACGAGGACTCCAGGTCCTCAGCATCATGTTATTCCAGTATAGTTATTCCTGGAACAAAGCATAGTTATCATGACGTTTGACCCATTTGGGTAAAACAAGGTGAATCTGGACTACACATCTAGGAATATATTCAATCAGTCTGTTAATGCCCATTACTAGAACATGTTCTCTTTGCTGACACAGAAGCAGTCAGATAATTTCCCATTCAACAAGGTCTTAGTTCAGAGTAAGTTTCCAGATGTTACTGATATACAGGAAACCTGGCTTAATGATGCAGTCAGAAAATGCTACCCAATAATTTCCCTTTGTGCTTATTTTGAAATATTTGAATTTTATAGGACAAAGTGATGTAATACTTTATCATGGAGGCTCTTATGGCCTATATGTTGATTCCTGAAAAATAGAAAATTATATTTAGTGCAGTTAATTGTACATTCAAGGATCTCATCCCTTAAACAAGTGTATTGGTTATTGCTGTTTATTTTGTTCTGAAATATAATTACTTTTTGTTTTTGCTTTACTTTTATTGACCACAGACAGCAGTACTTTTTAAATATGTCTTCTTTTGTTGGACACAGAAGTACTAAGCCTTCAAGCCAGAGGAGATGTTTATCTTTGTGCCTTCATAAATACTGATGCCTTCTTCAAAGAAGCATTCAAAAGAGTCATGCAAGTAGTAAAGAGACCTGGGCTCAAACTGTCGTATATTGAGAAACATATCTCTTGCCTTTGCTTAGTTGCTCATTGAGTTCTCAGGCCATATAAGTCATTATTCATTTGCAATAGCTTATGCATTTATTCCCCTTACTGTGCACCAATGCGTATTACATTTATCATGTGTTCTGACAGTACGCTTTGAGGTCATTTACTATTGTACACATTTAAATAGATGATAATTAGGCAAAGGTATAATATTTAGGCTTTAACATGAAGGTGCAGCTGGATTCTCACGCTGCCTCTCTCATTGGACATCATGGTCATGAGGTTATTTTTCACAAAATGAACAATTTAAATGGCATAAATTAGTAGTTTACAGCCCGGTCCATACGAGAAAAAGGGACGTCAGTTCCAGGATAACATATAGCAAAATAGCATGGCTCAGAGCAGAGCCATACCATGTTATCATCTCATAACAGCACTTCAGCAGAGACATAATTTAATCTAGGCTTGTAAACAGGTTTTAAACTGGAAAAATAGATGAAGTTCAGGTATGCATGTGCACTGATGTTCAAATACTGAACCCTCTTGACGGCAAGTCTAAGATGCTAATGATTAGTCATTTAGAGATCCTTAAAAATGCATTATGTAATTTGTTAGCTCCTTTCATAATATTTACATTCTGTCCTTTTGAATTCCCTACAGTGTTATTGATTTCTTTGGTTATACTGTTCAATTTATTCTGCAAAAAATTGGCTTGAAATAAAGTCGTTAAAAATATGGATATCTTTTGTGCTCACCAGTGGCAAAAAGATATATATATATATATATATATTATACCAGTTTAACACTTAGGTTAAAAATGCCGCACTCACAGGATTGTGATGAATCCACTTTTATTTTCAATAACGAAACATCCCACCACCTAACACCTACGCGTTTCGACCTTCACGGTCTTGGTCACCGGCATTTTTAACCTAAGTGTTAAACTGGTATAATGATTTACGGGAATAGGTCCTTTCCGGATGCCGGCACCGACGAGTAGAGCACGCTTCCTTTTGTGGATCTGTTTGAGCTTAATATATATATATATATATATATATATATATATAACCTACAAGTAAGTTTACAGAGGTGCATGTATCAGAACTTCTCTATCCCTTTGGCTCAAGCTAGTAAGTTCTTCCATGCTTCAGTTAGCCTGATGGCCAAGAAGTAAATTGTGCCGGGCCGTGTTAATCTCATACGTGTGAAAACGTAAGAAAGCACTTATGGATTGAGTCCTTCCCTTGATTTAGAACTATATTTGGATGGGAGAAACCCTATCAGAGGGCTCCCCTTTCTTATGTTCTAATCTTCTAGATTTGAGCCATATTTTGTCAGGGTTCTGTGACCTCTCTGCTGCTTGCAATAGCGTGAACCACGAACATCTCCTGGACAGATTAGAAACCACAGCAGTCTTAACTTGGATCCAGCTCGTTCTTTCCGACCAGACTCATACATTTGGGACTGGCTAAGTGGATTCACCTTCTCTTTCGGTGTAAAGCAACACACCTCAAGGATCAGCACAACCTGCTTGCCCTTCATCTACTGGTGCCCCCTGGCCAAAGTTTAATTTGTGCTGGTGGGTGGTGGTGGCCCCAATTGGCACTCAATTTGGGGGACTAGGACTCTTTCTTTATCTTCCGACTGCAGACCTGTTGGTCTGCTAGGCCCATTAAAATGAAAAGTTCTTGGGCAAAAGAAACCGCCAATCTCGGCCTGCCAACCAAATTAATTTCTTAATGCAGCATGTGGCAGGTGGCAGTCACATGCTGATATCACGTCATTATGGGCACGAGTGTCACTCATGCGCATCCTGGTGTGCAATAATCCCAATGCATATATTTTGCTGGCCACGCATAGCATTCCTTGTGATGCTATTTAACTTTCAACAAGCAGAGTCTGAACTCTGCCCGAGGTCATTTACATGGGTAGAATAAGTGAGCCCTCAGAGCCAAAGGGGGCAGCTGTTGAGTCCAGAGTCCCACCCTTTCGTTGCTACTGCGAGGCCTGTCTGCCTGCCAAGGCTGCCTGTCCATGCACTCCTGCGTGGCCACCACCTGCTCTTCCTAGCACAGTGATGTGGCTGTGTCTCCTCCACCCATGCCTTACTCACCTTCTGCCCATGCCAGCCCACAACCCAGGACTCTTCCGATTACTCACCTTCTGCCCATGCCAGCCCACAACCCAGGACTCTTCCGATTACTCGACAATAAGCAACCTGCTGTGAGTACTGCAGTTGTGTTTATAGAGATTTAATGAATGCCTGTTTTCCATATCGAACGCCCCAATCACTGCCTGTATGACACCTATAATGTTTACCTGGTGCACATACTCAGGAGACAATACTGCAGTGCCTGTAGGCAGTAGGCAATATTAGAGCTCGGGGCCCAAGGGCTCTTCTGAGGCTGAGCAGCAAAAATGTTTAAAGGGACAGATACTAGGGGTCCCCTAACCGAAAGTATCTTGATACTTTCAGAGAAACCTGACCTCACAGGGCCTTGTATCTTCCTTTTATGAGGGTAAATTAAGAAAGTGCTGGGCAGGGGCATAGCTATGATCAGTACAGCAGGTGTAGTGGCATAGGGACGCAGGAATGTGAGGGGGCTTATTGTGCCACAATTATGGCTGTTTTTACTAGAAAATCAGTGGATAGGGGACAATTTTCCTTTCTGGCGTTGAGGCCTATAGTACCTATGCTGTGATACCGGAGCAGGGCATGCAAAGAAGATAAATTGACTCCGGGAGTTAGGGGGAGTGGAGATCGGAAAAAGGGCTTTAGGGGTGGGAGTGAGGAAGAAGGGGCAAGTCAGTTGCACTGCAGTCTGCCAGTGCATTGCTTTAGGAGTTTAATGCACCTGATGTGGAGATACGTCTGTCAAGCAAGTCTCTAGGTATAATGCTAGAAAGATGGCTCAAGTGGCTAATGCATTTGTAACAAAGAAGTGTGTGTAATCCGCCAGTCCCACGTTTTAATCAGCATAAAATACTTTACATGGTTAATATTCTTGCTGCATGGCACTGCTGTAACCGTCATGTCACAAAATATTACACTTTTAGGATTTTCTAGTCGGTTAATGTTATAGTGGTATTAAAACTTGGAAAATCCTACCTTTTGTGGTCACCTAATGTTGGTAAGTATGCATTACTTAAATAAATAATACAAAATGATTGCATTTGCAGGAAGCAGCACAGCAGAATGAAAGGCGAGCATGCATTCTTTCCTATTGCACCAAAGCAACTCTGCAACAGTACTGCTCTGTAAATAAATTACAGTGATTATTTATTTACAGTGCAAAATTGTTACTGAGCATTTAGCCCCATATTTATACTTTTTGACGCAAAACTGCATTTGCGCAGATTTTTGTAAAAAAGTATAGCGCCGGCTTGCGCCATTCCAGGACGCCAGCGGGGTGCCATAATAATGGAATGGCGCAGTCCAGCGCAAAGGGTGGGCTAGTGTAAAAAAAAACAACAGATGTTAGCCGGGTAGGGGTGGCGGTATGGGAGAAGGGGTTTTGCTGCTGCACAAAAAGAGAGTATTGGGAGTATATTGACCACACACAATCTCCCGTACCCATGAAACTATAACACGAGTGTGGGGGGAATTAAGGACAGGTCTTTCTGGCCTATTCCAGGAGTGAGTAGGTCGCCGCTTAGGCAGTCTACTTCATAGACATGGAAAGTGGTAGTGACATTTGAGTGTTTGAGGGGCGAGTGGGAGAGTTCCCTTTACGGAGTAGGTGGACATTATAGTGTCATGCTTCATCATTTGACCACCTAGCCCCACCCAGGTAAGATGATACCACCTGGGTGGACTCAACCTCGTTGTTAAATGAACTCTGGGGGAGTGCTGAAATTTTATCTTTCTGGATAAATCGGGGAACCAGTTGAAGGGAAAATAGATACTAAAATTACCTCACAAATCACCTATAAGATATAGGCCTTCATTATGACATTTGCGGTAAAATCCGCTTACCGCCGTGCAGAAGACCGCCACCACACCGCCGCGGCTGCAGAATTCCGCCACAGCTATTATGACCCACAGTTCGGAATCCGACAAAATTCAGACACCCACACAAGTCCGCCACACCAAAGGTCAGTGATAAACTGGCGAAAACAAAACCTCCACCGTCACGCCAACAGAAATACGCCCACACTATCACGACCCACGAATCCACAATCTTTTAACCGCGGTATTCCATTGGAGGGGCACACCGCCGCGCTCAAAATACACACACATCTCCAAAACACAGCCACATTGGACAATTTGAAATACACACACCTGATACACATACACACACCACTCCCACACACGCAATACAATATAAAACACCCACCCACATCACCCACAAACCCTTACGACCATAAATCACGAACGAAAGCCAGAGAGAGACACCACCATCAACAACACTAGCATCCACAGGCACACAACACCATCACCCACATAACTTCCACGCACCTCACACAACACCCCATTACATGTGAGCACACTTATCACCCCACACACCACCCCACACATCACCTACACCACCCCATGGCACGGCAAAGACACGCCAGGTTCTCGGAGGAGGAGCTCAGGGTCATGGTGGAGGAAATCGTCCGGGTAGAGCCACAGCTATTCGGATCACAGGTGCAGCACACCTCCATAGCTAGGAAGATGGAGCTATGGCGAAGAATAGTGGACAGGGTCAACGCAGTGGGACAACACCCAAGAAATCGGGAGGACATCAGGAAGAGGTGGAACGACCTACGGGGGGAAGGTGTGTTCCGTGGTCTCCAGACACCACCTGGCGGTTCAGCGGACAGGTGGCGGACCACCACCTCCTCACCAACAACTAACAACATGGGAGGAGCAGGTATTGGTGATTCTGCATACTGAGGGCCTCGCCGGAGTAGGTGGAGGAATGGACTCTGGTAAGTCAAAGCTTTACTATTACATCCCCCACCCTAACTGAACGCCAGCACATACCCCCACCCTCACACTCACCCCATCACTCCTACTCCTCACAAATGTCCCACTATCACAAACCACCCATCCCAACACCAAGCCCTGCATGCAACACCAAAGCATGGACACCCATCACTAAAGCATGCCCACTGCACATACCCATACACCCCCCTAAACCATCATCACACAAGGTCCCACATAGGAATGCTAGCACTGGGGTACACGGTCACCCACCGATTGCACACTTTGACACACACAGATGCAATAATCATGCTTTTATACCCCTGCAGGACCCCTACCCAACGTCACCGGACAGAAGGGTCCACACATGTCCACACCACTAACAGAAGAGGCCCACAGTGATGACAGCACCTCTGTCCAACTGAATCTAGATGACCAGCCCGGCCCATCGGGGACCTCGGGACAGTCGGTTCCACACATCCAGTCACAGGCCACTACAGAGCTTCCCCCCTCTGGAAACACCAGCACAGCACCCACCCAGCGGGCCCATACCTCCGTCCCCAGGACATGTCAATCAGCAGTGTGTCCACCACTACAGGGAACCCAGGCTAACCCACCACTCCACCAACAATAGGGACCTGGGGGCAGTGGTAGTGGGCACACGGTCCAGGGGACGGAGGCCCAGGAACACAGGGAAACTGGGAGGGCTGCTGTGCGACAGGGGGTGGACAGGCCCAGGGAACACACTCTCCACGAGGCCCTCTCCTCCATCATGGGAGCCTACCACCACTCCCAGGAGACGATGGCAACTGTACTGGCCAAGTTTCAGGAGACCCAGCGCCTGCAGGAGGAACAGTATTTGGGCTTCAGGGAGGAACTCAGAACCATCAATTCCACCCTGGGCACCATCGTAGGGGTGCTGAAGGAAGTACTCAACACCTACAAGGGGCCCCTGACACTAGCCAGGACGATGAACTGCCCACCACCTCCACCGGCGCTAGTGGACAGGAGGCACCGCCACAGGACCCCCACACCAGCATCCCACCCCCTGCAGATGGAGAACCACCTTGCAAACGGTCCCTGAGATCCAGGACAAAGACAGAGAACGATGCCAAGACCCCACCAAGAAATGAGACCACCCTGATAGTCATCCTACAGTCCCACTTTGTCACCCTGTCCATCCTCAAACTGCCCTAGCTCCACTTCCTATGCCCATTTGGGCAATGCGCCTGTGAGACTAATAGACTAGACTCTGCCATGGACATTCCTCCGCCATCACCCCTCACCATTTTACAACCCCCTCCAATATTGAGCACTTAAATAAACACCCTTAAAGCACAAAAAAATCTGGAGTCTGTCTGTGATTTCGGAATACTGTATTAGCAATAACTGTGGCAAAAAGCTTTTTCATTGGTAATGGCAACATACCTATGTCACATAGCTCTAGTCCATGAGGAATCAAAGCAGATGTCACACAGTGGAACCCACATCTGAGAAATCGTAAGGGAAAGTGACAACTCAGTGACCATAAGCTGGGTGAAAACGACAGACAGTAGAGAGGTAGTAGTGTTTAAGTACATGTAGTAGACAGGTTTGTATTCTTACCTGTGTGTCACTGGAAATATTGCTGGATCACTGAGTCCCTGTTGTCCATGTCTTCTTCCTCTGCTTCCTCGTCTTCACTGTCCACAGGCTCCACAGCTGCAACAACACCGCCATCTGGACCATCCTCCTGCAGAAAGGGCACCTGTCGTCGCAAAGCCAAGTTGTGAAGCATACAGCAGGCCACGATGATCTGGCACATCTTCTTTGGTGAGTAGAATAGGGAACCACCTGTCATATGGAGGCACCTGAACCTGGCCTTCAGGAGGCCGAAGGTCCGCTCGATCACCCTCCTAGTTCACCCATGGGCCTCATTGTAGTGTTCCTCTGCCCTTGTCCTGGGATTCCTCACTGGGATCAGTAGCCATGACAGGTTGGGGTAACCAGAGTCACCTGCAAATGGCGAGGGACAACTGTTAGACACACACTAACCTGGAGGGATATCCCCAGACCCAGACAACCATTCCCACTGACTAGCTTCCAGGTGCTCACCTAATAGCCACACACGGTGCCTCTGGAGTTGACCCATCACATAAGGGATGCTGCTATTCCGCAGGATGCATGCGTCATGCACTGAGCCAGGGAATTTGGCATTCACATGGGACATGTACTGGTCTGCCAAACATACCATCTGTACATTCATCGAATGATAACTCTTTCGGTTTCTGTACACCTGTTCACTCCTTTGGGGGGGTACCAAAGCCACACGGGTCCCATCAATGGCACCTATGATGTTGGGGATATGTCCCAGGGCATAGAAATCACCTTTCACTGTAGGCAAATCCTCCACCTGAGTGAAAACGATGTAGCTCCACATGTGTTTTAGCAGGGCAGACAACACTCTGGACAACACGTTGGAAAACATAGGCTGGGACATCCCTGATGCTATGGCCACTGTTGTTTGAAATGGCCCACTTGCAAGGAAATGGAGCTCTGACAGCACCTGCACTTGAGGGGGGATTCCTGTGGGATGGCGGATAGCTGACATCAGGTCTGGCTCCAACTGGGTACACAGTTCCTGGATTGTGGCACGGTCAAGCCTGTATGTGATTATCACATGTCTTTCCTCCATTGTCGACAGGTCCACCAACGGTCGGTACACCGGAGGATGCCGCCATCTCCTCACATGTCCCAGCGGACGGTGCCTATGAAGGACAACATCGAGCACAGAGTCAAACAACTCAGAGGTACGTACCCACAGCTTACACAGAACACCATTCATACTCAAAACGTGGCCTGTATGTGTGTTGAGTCTAGGCCTAGGTATGTGTGACGCAGTTGAAAATGAATCCATGTGGGCCCCTGAAATGGCGGCTGCCTGACCTCTAAAGTGGGACAATGGGATGTGAGGTAACTGCGCTGGCGTTGTACACCGTTGCGGTAGGCGGTCGAAGACAGCGGTGCAATGCTGCATTGGTTAACATTGGACCCTATGGGTCCCAGGAGCCAATGACGATGTACACCGGCGGTGACGGTACGCATCGCTGAGGACGTGACCGCCATTTTCTATCTGTGCAATCACTCGATACCTGATCTTCGACAGGAGAGGACCTACACTGCAAGTGCTGCTGTGACCTCGGTCTGGAAGAGACAATGGCTCGAGTGTCTGGGCATAGGGCCCCTGCCTTCACATCGGAGGAGTTGGAGAAACTTGTGGACGGGGTCCTCCCCCCAGTACACGCTACTCTACGGTCCTCCAGATAAACAGGTAAGTACACTGTGAGCATGATGTATGGGCTATGCCTGTGTGGAGAGGGGTGGATGTAAGAAGGAAGGGGGGAGAGTGCGGTGTGCATGAAACAATGGTGAGTGCATGTGCCACATGGCAAGGGTAGGGATGGGGGCCAATCACTTTGACAGTGCAGTTGGTAATAACTTTCTCTTCCCCCTGTACAAATCAGGTAGGTCAGCGCCCACCAGAAAAAACATATTTGGCGTGCCATCGCCAAAGACGTCCGGACCCTGGGGTTCTACTACAGACGGAGCACCCACTGCTGGAAAAGATGGGAGGACATTCGCGGGTGGAGCAAGAAGACAGCGGAGGTTCAGTGGGGATGGCCTCCCAACGTGGGAGGGGTGCCCGTCGCACCATGACCCCCCTGATGTTCAGGATCCTGGCGGTGGCGTACCCAGAGTTGGATGGGCGCTTGAGGGCATCACAGCAGCCACAAGGGGGTGAGTACACTCGCATTCTGCTGACTTTGCGCGCAGTGGAGGGGTCTGGGTGGAGGAGGTGGGCTGTGGGTTTCCCTAGGCCAGGGCGAGTTCCGTAGGCAAGGTCCCTCCATAAGGCAAGCCATGTGGCACCCCACCCCACCTCTGTAGAGTGACAACTACACCTAGTCATGCCCCTGTGTCATCTATGTGTGCAGATGTCGTCCATAGCCTTGTAGGCCATTTCCCAGGAATAGAAAAGTGGAGCCCAAGAGCGCGGCGTAGTGCAGGGGGCTTCTGTGTCTGTCGTGTCCGCCAACGGTAGCGGTAATGCATGCACTCAACATTTCTTTCTTCTGTCGTCCCCCCTTTTTGTGGTCTCCCTGTTCTTGTGTGCATTAGCATCATCAGGCGGAGGAGCAGTGGCACCGGAGCACCAGGGGGCTGCATCCCACATGGCCATGGAGGGCCACACTACGGACGGAATCGGACTTCACCAGTGGGACGGAGGGCGAGGGGAGCACCACGGCGGGGACAGGAGCTGAGACCAGTGACACGGACTCTTCCTCTGATGGGAGCTCCCTTGTGGTGGCGGCAACATCTGTGCCACCCCCATCTACAGGTACAGCCGCCACCCCCCCTTCCAGCACCGCCCTCCCAGCATCTCCTCAGCTTTCGCCCCGTGCCCACTCACCCGGGAGGGTGGGCATCACCTTCGCCCCAGGCACCTCAGGCCCTGTCCCAGTCACCCCTGCTGCCCTCAGTGAGGAAGCCATTGACCTCCTCAGGTCCCTCACTGTTGGGCAGTCTACCATTTTGAATGTCATCCAGGGTGTAGAAAGGCAGTTGCAACAAACCAATGCATTCCGGGAGGCATTCATTCTGGTCAGGCGGCCCTTCAGCGAACTTTTCAGACTCTGGCCTCAGCACAGATGGCAGCCATTGTCCCTGTGTCTAGCCTCCCCCTCCAACTTCCTCCACCCCGACCCAATCCCCTGTACCTCAGCCTATCCCAAGCACACCTACAGACCAGCATGCACACACGTCAACACACAAGGGTAGCTCAGGCAAACATAAGCACCACACATCCCACAGGCACTCACGCAAGCATCACACACATGCAGACACACCAACATCCACTGCCTCCACTGTGTCCCCCTCCTCCTCGTCTCCCTCCTCCCTCCCTGTCTCGTCTACACTCCCACCTGCATGCACTACCTCTACAACCACTACGTCCCTCTCCAGCACACGCACCACCACACCCCGCTCACGTGCAGTCACTACCCCACTACCATTCACACGTCCCCTGTGTCCTCTCCCAGTGTGTCTGTGACGCCCCCTCCGAAGATATACAAACGCAGGCACACACCCACCCAACAGCCATCCACCTCACGACAGCCTCCAGCGCATGCACCTTCACCCAAAGTCAGCAAACGAACACCTCCTACAACCACAACCTCTTCCTCCACTCCCAAACCCCCTCCAGCTACCCGTCCCAGTGTGTCAAAAAAACTATTCCTGTCCAACCTTGACCTCTTTCCCACACCTCCCCCACCCCATCCGTCTCATAGGTCCCGAACTAGCACCTCAGCCACAACATCTCCGGGACCAGTGGTGCCTGTAGTAACCGGAATCTGGAGTGCACCGGCCACCAGGGCAGCTAGTGTGGCACGGAGCCACAGCACAGACAGTCCCCCACCTGTGAAGCATCAGAAGTTGGCCAGTGCCCGGCGGGAGAGGGGGAAGACTCCAGCCACCAAAGCCGCACCCAGGGGTCCCGGTGGGAGTGTGGAGTCAGCTGTGACACCTGCCAAGGTGGGGAAGGGCCACTAGAAACCCAGCAAGTCTGGGAAGAGCAGCACGGCGGAGAAGACCGCCATCATCCTCGCTGCCCAGGAGGCCACCACCAGCACAAGCCCAGCTGCCCAGGAGGCCACCACAGGACAAGCCCAGCTGCCCAGGAGGCCACCGCCAGCACAAGCCCAGCTGCCCAGGAGGCCACCGCCAGCACAAGCCCATCTGCCCAGGAGGCCACCGCCAGCACAAGCCCACCTGCCCAGGAGGCCACCGCCAGCACAAGCCCAGCTGCCCAGGAGGCAACAGCCAGCACAAGCCCCGCTGGGCCATGAAGGACCGCCAGCAAAAGCCCCGCTGGGCCATGAAGGACCGCCAGCACAAGCCCCGCTGGGCCATAAAGGACCGCCAGCACAAGCCCCGCTGGGCCATGAAGGACCACCAGCACAAGCCCCGCTGGGCCATGAAGGACTGCCAGCAAAAGCCAAGCTGGGCCATGAAGGTCCGCCAGCAGCTGAGTCCCTGCAATGGAGACCGCCGTCTCAAGCACCGCTGAACAGGGCACCGCCGTCTCAAGCACCGCTGGCCTGTTGGCGGTCTTACCGCCGCTTTAACACCGTCCGCCAGGGTTGTAATGACCACCATAGTACTTTAATGAAGGTGTTTGTTGGTAAGATTAAAAGCAGTATGTGACAGACTTGAATGTAATGGTTCAAGGTGTCTTACAAGAAATTTATGACCAACATATTTCTGCCTTCTCCTAAAGCCAATAACGGTCTGGGGCATTCGTCAGGGTCAAGGATCCCTAATATATATGTGGCTAGCTGAATATGGTAGGTCGTGAACATATGCATTAGAGTGCACACGGAGTCTACCTAATTGAAGTGTCTGAAGAAGGCCTAAAAGGGAAAACAAAGTGAAGAGGATATCAAACTGTGATGTATGTGGTGCATGTGAGAACTCACTCCACATCACTGCACACTAAGGTGTACAAACCCATGCCATGGGTCACACACTAGATCATGCAAATTTATTCTAAATCATTATACTAGACTAATGGTCAAGCTCTCAATATATGTATTCAATAAGAGTCTCTTACCCTGTAGACTAGAGGCTATTTGCCTCAAATCTGGGAACACGGGGAGGGGAGTTGCCCCTTATAGTCATAGTCTATGGAAAAACAAAGGTTCTGGTCAGGGAAGGTTAGTAAAGACAGAAGGTCGTTAAGGCTTAGTAATTGTAATTAGCAAGCAATAGGTCCTAATTGCTATAACTTACGTAAAAATATTAACGGCCGGGGAATAGCTCATGAGATATACAATAAAATATAATATATAGCGACATCGAGTTCCCCAGGCTGTAATTGTATAGCAAGGTTGAATCCGGGCTATGAATAATACAGCAAACCCACTTTTGGGGTCATCATTACAAGACAAGACAACAAATACAATGAGGGACACACAGACATAACACTTCTTATCTGCTCGTTGGGTCTCTGCTGCTCCCGGAGGGGCGAACTTCCCTCTCCAAAGGTGGCATCTCTTATGTTCACCTAGAGGGTTCCACGTCCCAGCTGCTTACGCGTGTGAGTCAGAGCCTCTAAATTGGTCGCGCATCTCCCTTGTTTGAGGGGTGCGGTTGAAGTGCATCTCCCATGCACCCGGGCTCTGGGAAATGAAGTCCCATAGTCCGAGTTGCCTAAGAGGATACGCTGGACTACCGGGGGTGAGCGGCGTGCGCCAGATATCTCACCAGTGCCCCAGCTCTTGGGAAATGTAGTCCCTGAGCCTTGGGCCTTGCCAGCACTGCGCGTGGGGATCAAAAGGAGGAAAGGAAAGCGGCAATAAAGACAAGGGGAGAGAGAGAAAAGGGGGGAAGCAAAGGAGTGGGAGAAAGGTGACGAAAAAAAAGATATGATAAATGAAAAAACAAACAATAAAGAAACAAAAAAAATCAACAAACGAACAAAAAAAACAACAAAAATCTAAATATTAAATTAACAAAGGAACGGATGGAAAAGGAAGGGAGAAGACATGAAAACATGAAGGGGGAGAAATATTGGAATATGTAGAGAAATGTAAAAAAGAAAAGAGAAGATAAGATAAGACACAAGGGGCATGGGTGGGGCTAGGGGGTGGGGGGAACAGGAGGGTAATTTCAAGAAGGGTGCGGAGAAGGAAAGGTGAAAGATAAATAAAAAGAGAGATGAGGGAGGAGGGGAAAGGGGGGGAAAAAGGGGAAGGGGAGGGGGGAAAGTTTTTTTCTTTTTGAATTCCTCTGGATTGATTGATTAGTCCTATAAGGTTGACCATTGAATATCATCGTTGAGTCCGAAGGAGAATTTGCCAGTGGGCCAATTACTCCACGTATGACACAATTGTTCTGACGTTACAGACTATACCAAACATGCAAGGAAACTTACCAGCAAACTTCGTGCCAAAGGATACCCTGCTTACCTTGTCAAATGAGCAGAAAAAAAGAGCCCGCTATAATCATAGGGACCAGCTGTTAGAACCATCCCAGCGGACTAAAAAAGAAGATAACCTAATCTGTGTAACCACATCCACTGTCCAACAAGGTACAAAAGATAATTAAAGAGGATTGGCATATTCTGACATCTGGAGGACTACCCTTTGACCCTCCTCTGAATGCATTTAAAAGAGCAAAAAGTATACGTGACATGATTATCTATTCACGTCCTCGTGTTAGGACACTTAAAAACAAACAAACTAGCCTTTGGCACATGCCACCCCTTATTGGACATTACTCCTGCGGCAACTGTAGCGTTTGTCACTTTATGAAAAAGACTATTAAATTGGAACTAGGCCTACAAACACCCTGGGAACTAACTGTAACAGCAAGATCGTTTATATGATCAAATGCCCTTGCCAGCTCAAATATATTGGCATGACTCAGAGGAGAGTTGGCACACGGATATGCAAACATAGAAGCACTATTAGGTGCCGATGGGACGCAACCAAACTTACAGACCATTACATCAAAAAACAAAAATGTAAAAAAATGTAAATGTAGGTTTACATAGCGCCGCTTATCATCCGTGAGGGTCTCAAGGCGCTGTTCATGGGCACAGGGAGATTAACCCCGATCTCAAGCTCCCGAGGCGGTTGCTCTGACTGATGCGCTACATCCTCTCCCTCACCGCTGCACTACATCCTCCACTCCCCTGACGATATGGAATGGGTTGTCATAGACAGCACCCAAGAACTAGGGATGACATCAAGAAGAGGTGGAATGACCTATGGGGGAAGGTGCGTTCCATTGCAGCAAGACACCAACTCGTGGACCCCCACCTCCTCCCCCACAACTAACAACATGGGAGGAGCAAGTCATGGCAATCATGCATCCTGAGGGCCTGGCTGGAGTAGCAGGAGGACTGGACTCAGGTAAGTCAACTCACTATTACTATCACCCCCCTACCTGCATGCCATCACATACCCTCACCCTCACCCCCACTCCCATCACCCACACCCCACCATCACATATCACTCATCCCAATGCCAATCCCTGCATGCCATACCAATGCATGGACAGCACTTATAGACTTGCATGAAGAACACCTTTCACAAAAGCATGCACACTAGAGAGAATCAGCTAGCCCACCACATACCAACTTACACAAGTGAAAGCTTCCAAGGCAAAAACAACCAAAGAGGGCAACCCACCGATGCACAATATGTCACACACAGAAACAATAACACTGCATTAACATCCCCACAGGCACCCCAGCCAATGTCAGCGGCGAAGAGGTGCCAGCAATATCCAGTCCCCCCACAGAAGAGGCCCACAGTGATGACAGCAACTCTGGTCACCTGGATCTGGATGACCAACCTAGCCCATCAGGGACCTCTGGACAGTCGGTTACCCAGGCACAGTCACACACCACCACAGAGCCTCCCCCCTCAGGAAACACAACCACAGCACCCACCCAACATACCCATACCTCTGTCCCGAGGAAACATCAATCAGCAGTGTGTCTACCACTACGGGGACCCCAGGGCACACCTCGCCCACAAGAGAATCAGGGACCTGGGGTCAGTGGCAGTGGGCACACGGTTCAAGGGACAGAGGCACAGGACAACAGGGACACTGGGAGGACTGTTGTGCGCCAGGGAGTGGACAGGCCCAGGGAATCGACTCTTCAGGAGCACTCACCTAGATCCTGGGAGCATACCAACATTCTAAGGATATGCTGGGCCAGATTCTGGCCAACGTGCAGAAGAACAAGCGGCTGCAGGAGGGACAGTACCAGGGGATCAGGAAGGACTTGCAGGCCATTAACACCACCCTGGTCTCCATAGCAGGGATGCTGGCAGACATGGCCAACATTATGAGGTAGGCAGCCTCACAACAGCGGGCCCCTGCCACTAGCCAGACATCTGAACTGAGCTTCAACCTCCGCTGCTGCTAGTGGACAGGAGGCCCCGCCACAGGACCAACAGTCCACCAGCACCCCTCGCCCTGCAGAAGAAGAACCACCCTGCAAATGTTCCCTGCGATCCAGGCAGAAGGCAGAGACTACTGCCAAGACCCCGCCAGGAAATGAGACCCTCCTGATTGCCACCCTTGTGTCCCACTCTGTCACCCTGTCCACCTTGAACTGCCAGTGCTCCACTTCCTATGGCCACTTGGACAATGCACCTGTGCACCAAATAGACTGGAACAAGGCCCTGGACTTTCCTCCATCATCACCCCATCCCAATGCACTTGCCCCTCTACTTCTTAACGCTTAAATAAACACCTGTTGAAAAATACAAGTATGGAGTATGTCAAACTTATTTAAGTATGTATTTGTTTAACCAGGTTCAAACATTGCACTTCCAATGTACAGTAATGTTCAAATAGGAAAGACCTGTAGTTGGCTGCAGTGATCACACCAGGAACGATAGTTGGGCACCAACATCTGCAAAATGAGTTGCCAAAGGGTACAGTAAGTGGGAATGGAAGTGGGAAATAACAGCATGCCAGTGCCAAATATATACAAATAATTGACAATGAAATGTGAAGTAACACTGTCTTACCTGTGTGTCATTGGAAGTATTGTCGAATCACTGCAGTTCTGTTGTCCTCATCCTCATCCTCCTCATCCTCACTATCCACAGGGTCCACTGCTGCCACAAGGCCATCTCCAGCCTCCTCCTCCTGCAGAAAAGGCACATGGCGTCTCAAGGCAAGGTTGTGCAACATGCAGCATGCCACGATTATCTGGCAGACCTTCTTGTGAGTAGCACAGGGATCCACCTGTTAGATGGAGGCACCGAAACCTGGCCTTCAGGAGGCCAAATGTACGTTCGATAATCCTTCTTGTTTCCATACGTGCCTCATTGTAATGTTCTTCTGCCCTTGTTCCTCACAGGGGTCAGTAGCCATGAGAGATTGGTGTAACCAGAGTCACCTGCAAATATCGAGGGACAACCTTTAGCCACACACTATCCCATGTGGCCCACACCATACCCATACACCAACATCTACTGGGTGGGAATCAGGGCTCACCTATTAGCCACACCCTGTGCCTCTGTAGTTGGCCCATCACATTTGGGATGCTGCTATTCCTCAGGATAAAGGCATCATGCACCGACCCAGGATACTTAGTATTGACATGGGAGATGTACTGAGCTGCCAAGCACACCATTTGGACATTTATTGAGTGAAAACTCTTTCAATTTCTGAACACCTGTTCATTTTGCCGGGAGGGGGGACACATGCAATATGTGTACCATCAATTGCCCCAATGATGTTGGGCATATGTCCCATTGCATAGACGTCAGCTTTCACTGTGGTCAAATCCTCCACCTGGTGGAAAACAATGTAGCTGCACATGTGTTTAATCAGGGCAGACAACACTCTTGTCAGCACTATTGAGAACATTGGCTGTGACATTCCTGCTGCCAAGCCCACTGTCACTTGAAAAGAACCAGTTGCCAAGAAATGGAGCACTGATAGGACTTGCACAAGAGGGGGAATCCCAGTGGGGTGACGGATTGCAGATATTATGTCAGGCTCCAATTGGGCACACAGCTCCGTGATTGTGGCCCTGTCAAGTCTATAGGTGAGGATAATGTGCCTGTCCTCCATTGTTGCCAAGTCCACCAGGGGTCTGTACATGGGAGTATGTCTCCATCTCCTAATCATCCGCAGTGGTAGCAATCTATGGGGCAAAAGAGTGAGGAGCCGGTCACAAACTGAACATCGTAGCCTCAACAGTACAATGCATGTTATTTTTTAATGTATAAGTGGCAGTTATCCTGTATGTCCAATTTTAAACTGTGACACAGATATTATCCAGGGCCTGTCCCCCCCCCTAAATGATGTCCACCTGTTCTGTGTGGAGGGATAGATGGAAGTGAGGTAATTATGCTGATGTTGTGCGTTGTTGTGGTAGGCTGTCGGGATCCGCAGTGCAACTCCTCATTGGTTATTATTGGGCCCTATGGGGTACATTGGCCAATGGTGATGTACGCCGGCGGTGACGGTATGCACTGCCACGGATATGACCGACATTTTCTATCTGATCACTCACTTGCTACCTGACCTTCAACAGGAGAGGACCTACAGTGCATGTGCTGCTGTGACCTATGTCTGGAAACTACTATAGCTCGTGTGACTGGGGAAAGGGCCCCTGCCTTCACCTCTGCGGAGTTGGAGCGACTGGTGGATGGGGTCCTACCCCAGTACGGAGTTCTGTATGGGCCTCCAAACCAACAGGTGAGTACACTGTGGGCACGATGCATGTAGCATGAATGCATGGAATGGGTTGTTTGAAGGCCTCGTGTAGGGAGAGGGGTTGGTGGATGTCCCCTGTGCGGCGTGCAGCTTTTGTGGTGGGCCCTGTGTGTGCAAATTGCGGTGTGAAGGGGTATGGTGGGTCATAAGTGTAACAGGCAGGACGGTCTGACTGATTCCTTTTCCTGTATGTATTTCTCTGCAGGTCAGCGCCCATCAAAAGAAGGGTATATGGCGTGCCATCGCCAAGGACGTGCAGACCCAGTGGGCAGCCATCCAAGGCTGCAGGGGATGGGCTGGAGCTTCCCCCCACAACCACCAGCAGCATCAGTAGCACCACCACTGAGCAGCCATCACCGCCTGCAGACGATCTGTAGTCCTGCCTCCATGGGCGGCTGTGCGGCCTGCCCCCTGCAAATCCGGTGGGAATGACACCCAGCTGAGAGGCTGTGACCTTGAACTCCCCTGGACCAAGCACAGGGCACAATGTCCCCTCCAGAACCAGTGGGTATGACACCCACTCACCCCATCCTCCCCAGGATCAGAAGCACAGGGCACGATGTCCCCTCCAGAACAAGTGGGTATGACACCCACTCACCCCATCCTCCCCAGGATGAAGCGCAGTGGGCACAATGCCCCCTCCAGAACCAGTGGAAGAAGCCGCCCACTCACCCCATCCTCCACAGGGTGAAGCTCACTGGGCACAATGCCCCCTCCAGAGCATGTGGGCAAGTCATCCACTCGAGAGACTGTGGCCTTGCACTCCCGAGGACCAAGCACAGGGCTTGTTGCTCCCTCCAAAGCCAGTGGGCAAGTCACCCACTTGAGAGACTGTGGCCTTGCACTCCCCAGGACCAAGCACAGGGCATGTTGCCGCCTCCAGAGTCAGTGGGCAAGTCACCCACTTGAGAGACTGTGGCCTTGCACTCCCCAGGACCAAGCACAGGGCATGTTGTCCCCTCCAGGACCAGTGTGCAAGTCACCAACTTGAGAGACTGTGGACCAGTGGGCAAGTCACCCACTTGAGAGACTGTGGCCTTGCACTCCCCAGGACCAAGCACTGGGCATGTTGCCCCCTCCAGGACCAGTGGGCAAGTCACCCACTCGAGAGACTGTGGCCTTGCACTCCCCAGGACCAAGCACAGGGCATGTTGCTCCCTCCAGGACCAGTGATGTTGTTCCATCTGCCGGCTGAGGTGCCCCCCATTACCCGTCCCCCTGAGGTGCCTGCCTATTTTCCAGCTGATGCCCCTGCAGTGTTCTCTCCGTGTTGCTGCAGGTGACAAGTGGGGCCTTGGACTTTGGCCTGTGGCCCACGCACATTGAGAACTGTGCAGTGTCCCTTGAACTCTACATATGTATATACCATTAGATTAAATTTTCATATTTCTACTGTATTTATATTATTACACTCACTTTCATCAATTCCTGTTGTCCTTGCATTATTCCTGAGGGGTAGGGGGTCAATATGTTCTATTACTGCATCTGATTGTGTGTGTATGGTGTTGGGGGTGGGGGGGGTGGTGCGTATGTGTGTCACTCTCTTTTTCCTCCCCCCTAGCCTGTGTGCTAGGTGGCTGTACTCACCGTGGTCGTATTCGCCATCGTTGGTGTTCGTGGTGGAGCAGAACGAGGAAAATCATTGGGAAGATCTGAAGCTCAGGCTCTATGGCGGCGTGGTTGTTCCCTGTGTCTCCAAAGGTGAGTCCTTTTCCTTCTGTGCAGTGTTTCCGCCAGGCTTTTGATGTCGTTGGTACCGCCCCGGAAAAGGTGGGGGATTCGTGTCTCTTAATATGGTGGGCGGCACATTGACTTCCGCCTGGCTGTAGGCCGCTACCGCTGTGGTGGCTGTTGTTTCCGCCCTTGCAGTCGGTGTGGTAAAGTGGCTGTCTATCTGAGGTCGCACCGCCATGGTCATAATTTGGCGGTAGCTACCGCCAGCCTGTTGGCGGTATTAACTCCACTTTATCACCGACCGCCAGGGTTGTAATGAGGGCCATTGTCTTTCGAAGGAGTCCACAAAAAGACAGGCCAGACTTGAGACAAATGTACTGCCCATTGATGTTCAGTGTACTTGTAAGTAGTAGCTGTTGTCAAATTCGGAGAAGTTTCTCGTTAATGCTAGGTGGGAAAGGTCGAGTATAAACTCCGGAGGAGTTATCGAATCCCATGTGCTGTTCTCAAACATTTCACTGATTACCTCTAGTTTGGCTTCCTGAGGTATGTTAGTGTACAAGGACTCTACATCCAAAGTTATCAGACACTCAATTTCCAGTTTCAAACTGCATACCATTGAGTAGATTGAGCACATCTTTGGTGTCTTTCAGATAAGTCGGTATCTTTTTGACAAAAGGTTGTAGGAATGTATCCCAAAATTGTGAAAGTGGCTCTATAATAGACCATATCCCTGACACGATTGGTCTCCCGGGGGGGGGGGGGGGGGGGCGGATGCTTGTTTTTATGTATTTTGGGCAAGATGTAGAAATAGGGTGTTTTGGGATTTGCTTGTATCAAGAATGCTGCCTCGTGTTTGGTGATCCACTCATTATCCCATCCTTTTGATATTAAAAACACTATTTCCTCTTGGATTTCAGGGGTAGGATCTCTGGATAGTTTTCTTATAGTGTTGTCTGTTCCCGAGTATGCACAGACATTCCTCGTTGTACATTGTTGTTGGCAGTATCACCGTAACACCACCCTTGTCTGCTGGTTTTATTGTTATTGTGGTGTCTGAAGTAAGTCCCTGTAGTGCTGTTAGTTCCTGGGTACTAATGTACTGAAATTTCTCTGTGGGTGCCACTCTCAAGTTGTCAATCTTGCGACTAACTCATTTTTTTTGAAGGCTAAGACCTCAGGTGGCATTAGATTGCTGGAAGGAAAAAACGTTGACTTTGGTCGTAGACCAGTGTTCCTATTGCATAAAGGGAACTCCCCCACTCGCCCCTCAAACACTCAAATGTCACTACAACTTTCCATGTCTATGAAGTAGACCACCTAACCGGTGTCCTTACTCCTGGAACAGGCCACAGAGACCTGTTTTTAATATTCCCCACACTCGTTGTGTTATAGTTAGAAGGGGGTTTTGCACCAAAATATGACGTTAGGCTGGTTAGAGTAAAATAAAATTACTATAACCAGCCTAGCGTCATTTCTTGACTCAAAACCATCCATACCACATGACGCCTGTCTTCTAAAAGACAGGTGTCATGCCCACTACCCCAATGGGGAGCACAAGGGACAAGGGTCCCCTGGGCCTGGCCATTACACCCAGTGCCATGTAGGGGAGCCCATTTCAGAGCCCCCAATGGCACTTTAAAAATAAATAAAAATGCTTACCTGGGATGGGGTCCCCCATCCTCTGGTGTCCCTCTGGTGTGGGCGGGGGTGTTCCTGGGGCTTTGGGAGGGCACCTGTGGGCTCTTTCCCTGGTGTTTGAGCATGGAAATGGGAGCACATATCCCCTAACGCCTGCCCTGAACCAGTGGTTAAATATTGGCGCTAAGGAGGCTTAGCCCCATTATTTAGGTCCGCCTCCCTCCCATGAACCATTTTTGCATGAGGGGATAAATAAGGAGCTAGGGCCTTAGAGTCATTTTTTGGATGGGAACGCACACCCTGCATCTCATTGACGCAAGGTGGGTACAAGCATCCAAATAAATGACTCTAACTCCAATATTTTGACGTTAGACTAGTCTTGCGTCAAAATATAAATATGGAGCTAAATTTGTGGGGAATTAGCGCAAAAAAATGATGCTAATTCAGCATAAACAGTATAAATCTGGGTCTTAGTATGATAAGTGCAAAAGGAATTTAATGTAAACTACAACCTAGAGCTCGGTCACTTTGTTATGTTTGCTGTCTTGGATGGTTACTGGATTGAGTATGGAATAGGTCTGTTTGGGCAGCACTGTGTTCTACTCAATGTAACTGTTCAGAGTCTGTGTCTTAGAATGTTTTTTTATTTTGTCATAATGCATTTATATTTTTTATTTGAACTAGTGGAATGGAGGGAAAAGCACCTCTTCCCTTACCTGAGCCATTTCTCTTTCCCAACAAATCAGACCATGAATGCACTGAAATATTTTGTGAATGCCCTTTAAGAGCCTCTGATTTTTAGCAAATTTAAACTAATATTAGATGGAAAATGCGTTATTTTACTCCATGTTTTAGGTCTCACCTGCCGAAAGCGCATGTGCTGTGGCTGCTATGAGGGGTATTGTTTACTATAAAGGGCTTGGAGCTATAAAGGGCTTGGAGCTCGTCCATTGCTTACCCTTCATTGGCATCATTGTCACTCTTTATTAGTGCTTCCTAATTAGGCCAACACGCACTGGGCATCACTTCCATTTCTTTCTGTAGAGCACGGACCAAGCACAGATTTGTTCATTTTAATTTGTGTCTGTCCAGTGCTTATGCTGTGATTGAGGTAGTATTTCTTCTTTCTCTCCCACTCTTTTCTCCGTGTTGCTTCTTCCACTCGCACCCTTCCTCTTCTCACCCCAACATCTAGCTCCACAACACAGCCACAAGCTGGCTCCATCCCCTTTAACCCCAACTAGTACGATATATGTTGCTCCCTCACCCACTAGCTCCTCCTGGTCTATACCAGATTTATTTGTAAATAAATCATTTCTTGCAAAAACATTGCACATATTAACAAGCTCTGGCTTAGTTGGTAACATATTGAATTTTAATTTTATTTATAAAGCCTAAGGGTTTGAAGGGCTACAGGGCAATTCAGTGGCAAATTAGGCAACTTTCCCACTACACTGCACTCAATGCCCCTCCACTCCACTCAATGCCACCTCACTCCTCTCAGTGCCACTATACTCCACTCTATGCCACTCCACATAGTGATACTCCAATTAATGCCAGTTCACTCCACTCATTGCCCTCCACTCAATGCCACTACATGCCACTCCATGTCACTTCACTCAGTGCCACTCTACGCCACTCTACTTAATGCCACTTCTCTCCATTTAATGCCACTACCCTCCACTCAGTGCCACTCCACTCAAAGCCACTCCACTCCACTCAATATCAATCCACTTCACGCCACAACACTCCACTTAATGCCACTCCACTCAACAGGCATGCTCCTTTCGGTCGTGTGCTACACCCCACTTTGGCATTGTACAGGTAAATAGTGAGTGGCACCTGTGGGGGAAGTGGGGAAAGCCAGTAAGGAAAATTGATGGACCAGTGGCAAAAGTGGGTGGCTACTTAGAAAATGTGGGCAGCTGCTCTAATGTTTTTATACACATTAATCACTGCCTCTGGTGCAAATCGTAGAGCAATACCATATGAACATCTGAATTAATGCAGATGACGCTATGGCTTACAATACTCTATGCGTGGCCCACTCCCTTCAGTGGATGAAGGAGAGTTACCTTTACATGATTGAAGGACAATCATTTACAGTAAGGGACCTGGGAATCACCATCGATGTTGAGCTCTTTTTCTGCACCAAAAGTCCACACTAGCAGCTAAATGAGTCAAAAGGCAGATCTCTTGCCTCCAAAAATTATTTATCTTTATTCAAAAGGATCACCACAAGGAGTTCACAAGAAAGTAGTCATGTCATACTGTAACTATTGTAATGCAATTTGCACATGACTTCCACAGCAAATGATTGACATGCTCTAAAGCTACAAAACCAGACAGGAAGAAAGTACCTTTTCCAGAATTAAAGCAGCAGTAAACGCACTTCACTGGCCCCTGGTGAAGGTAAGGACCATCATGAAGGTACTTTGTCAGGTCATCAAAGCTTATGCGTGGAAAGGTCCTAAATACATACACACATTAGGACCCCATTATGTTCCAACTTGGAATCTCCTTCCAGCTCATCCTGTGTGTTCTCAAAGATAATCTGCACAACTCACATCATCACGCATTCAGGAATTCCTCACATATCTTTCCATTCATTTCTCTTTTTACATGGACAGCTCTATGTTAGGTACAGATAGCTTTGTCTTTGCATTTTATCTTGAGATAGCCACCAGAGTTACAGTTCTATAATATGCCGCTCCAACTGAGAAAGATAGTAATTTTACAGATGGTAGCAACCAAAGATACTTGGAACATTTTGGGAATGTTAATCTCCATAGAAAGGAGATACAATTAAATCCCTAAAGCAAAAAGTGCAATTGAAAATATGAAGCTCAACTGAACTGCGTCAATAAGGGTCAGCTATGCTTACAAAGGCCACTTGTAGTCACCAACAGGTCATAAATGGGAAGCATGGAAAGATGTAAGCGACTGGTGGGTAGATAAGGGACTTGCAATGTATATAGGGGCAACAAAGCACATTAACGTCAGCTATCAGGGCCACTACCAAAGGAAGCATGATTCTTTTTTTATTCCACTCTAAGTGCAAGGGTTGGCAGAAAATTGTCACTTTAACTCGGACACTACTTTTGCTAGGCTGGTTCTGAATGAACAGGTCCTTTGCAAAATCGGGATCCAAAGGAAGTGAACTTCGGACGGGAGAGGGTTTCCATTTGTGGGCTATGGATCAGGGTTGGGGACTAATGGAAACACACTGGGACCTAGAGTGGATCCAGTGGTTCAGAAATGTTGAGGAGGTAAAATAGGGAGAAGTGAGGGTGGGGCAGGTTACAGTAGTTTATGTGTACCAATTAAACGATTTTGGGTCTTTTGGACAGATGAGGCAGGCATCACCATTGACCTGTTGTGAAAGGCTGGCCTGAGGGGACAAACACAATGTTTCACATAGTGTAGTTTTTTTTTCTCCAATGAACAGCTCCTTGTCCACATGTGGTGCAAAGATAGGCCCACAGCAATAGAAAGCAGCCAGTTGTGAAGAGGCTCAGCTTACAGTTACAAGAAGGTATGTGGTTGCTGCAGAACATGTGTGGAGAGTAAGGGGTGACCTAGAAGGTAGAGGGAAATGCATTGGAGGTTACAGAAAACCATAGAAGGTGCAGGCATGGATAGTGTCATTACCCCCCCCCCCCCCCCCCCCATCAGGTGCTCCAAACACTGTGTACCCAGGCCTGTACTTCAATTACACAAATCATTGCATTCTGGAAGTTAATCCTTTGCTTCAACTGAGCCAACTGGGTTAACACACATAATAGCATAATTTATATAAGGAAAGCCAGGTGTTTTACATCAATGTAGTAGTCTGTTAAATTCAGCCAAGGGGGGTCCTAAAGTTACTGGAGAACTGAAGCAGAGCTATTAGAAGCTGGAGCCATGAGAGGCTGTTGTTAAGAACTCCAGAGGTCATTCAAAAGACATGAGAAAGCAAAGACCCTAGCATAGGGGCTACCAGGAATATACTGAGTGCTGATTGAGACATGGGGCTATTCTGGAAATACAAAGAGGTATCTTTAGGAGGTGACAAAGGAGAATGAGGGAGGCTGAACCAAAGACATTTGTGCCAGATGAGGAGACATGCAGGTACTAGAGGAGATACTTTAGGAGCTGATAGACATTTAGGGGCAATTAGAAAGAATGAGTGCTTGTTACAAAAGCAAGCACAAGACCTGAGGGGAGGGTGGGAAGACAAGGGAGAGGCTGGCCTAGGAGTAAGATTTATGAGAGAAATAGCAGGACCCAACAATAGGGCATGCTGAGGAGCCATTAGCAGTGCTTGATATACAAAGGAATGCCGAGGAGCAGTCATTGGGGTTCAAGGGAAGTATGGAGACAATGCAGATGGCCAGATATGAGGGGTGAGGGGAACCCATGAGTAAGTGAAGATTTTTGACTGATTGTGAGACTTTGGAGCATACAGGAGACATTAGATTAAAATGTGGCAACATACATGACATCTCACCTAAGGCATTAAACTTGTACTGACCATAGGCACAGAGCTAGAGTTTTTTGGGTATTTGCCAAAGATAGACCATGGTGGAGAAATTGTAGCCAGTGTAGGAGACAGCAGGCTTACAGGGAAACATGGGAAAATGAAGGGGAGGCATACATAAGCTTACACATTTTGCCCCCTTGGTAGGCATTGTCATGTTCGAAGTTGCCCACAACATCTATTTCCCTGGTCGGTTAAGGGGCTTTGGGTGTGATAGTGTGAGCTAGCCGAAATAACCAGACAAGTACTAATTATATAGATAGACTAAGGGCCTGATTTAGATTTCGGCGGATGGGTTATTCTGTCACAATGGTGACGGATAGCTCGTCCGCTGGAACCTAAATCCTATTATACCCTATGGGATTTCGATTTCAGTGGGTGGGCTATCCGTCACCGTTGTGACGGAGTAACCTGTCCCTTGAAATCTAAATCAAGCTCTAAGTCTCTATATTCTGAATATTTGTTGTTATATTGACAGTCCTACTAACACCATAGGAACCACATACCAAGGGGAGGCCTTGTAGTTCGCCTTGCATATTGCAGATGGGATTCATTGGCATGTCTTTAGCCAAACAAACCACAATCCCCTGAAAGAATGACCCTACATCATTGCTGAGGGAGACACCCCTCCTACCAGACGGCCAATGGGATGTCCAGAGTAATCAACCTACTGAACATAAGAGGATGATTTCCTATTAGAAACATGCAAAATAAAATTATAATTCTACTGGCCAAGTTTTGTGAAATTGCCAATCTCTGCAACATTGAGAAATTTAAAAGTTAGCAATCTTCACACAATTTCACCTGTGGAACAAACCTATCTTAAAAAGGTGTTAGAGGAGAATTTCCAGCCGAAATACTTTGGGCCTCATTATGAGTGTGGTTGTCTTCAGACCGCCACACTCCGTGGCAGTCTGGACCGCTGCTGTTGCAGCAGGCCGACCACTGCATTAAACCCCTGGTGGTCAGACTGCCAGGGAACCACCAGCACCTTCGGAATCCATGATACCTGCAGCCTGGCGGTGGCGGAGATCGTAATCCGCCAGGGCAGTGCTGCATGCAGCATTGCCCTGTGGAACACAACCTTGTTCTCAGCCAGCCTTTTCATGGCGGTAACACCACCATGAAAAGGCTGGCGGAGAACAGGTGCAGGGGAACCTGGAATGGGCAGTGCAGGCCCCCCTCCCAGCATTGTCGCAATGTTCACTATATGCAAAGCAGACAGTGAACATTACGAGGGTGCTGGTGCACCATGCGGGCCACAGCATTGCTGCCAGCTCAATTGTGAGCCAGAGACAATGCTGTAGACTGTTTCCTGCTGGGCCGGCAGGCAGAAACTGAGCTTTCCGCCCACCGATTTAGCAGGAAACTCTTAATACCTACGGTGGGGTGGTCTCCACAAAGGCACTGGCCACCCTGATAGGAGTTTGTCGGACGGGCTTTCCCATCTGCCAAACTCTTAATTAGGCCCTTTGTCACTAGAGTACCTGCCAGCAAAAAGTCATTTGTGCCCCATGAAATGTTACTTTTTGCAAGATTTTAAACCTGCATTAAAAAAATGCGCTTGGAAAGCTGGTGACAAAAATGTCAACACTTTGAAGGAGGTATCTTTCTATATTTCACACAATCCCATCCAAATTGTAACACACAGCCCAACCTACATCCAGGAACTCAATTAACCCAACGCCCTAGATGTATGTGGTCTCAGGACAGAAGGAAGGGTAATTTACTATTTTAGAATGATATGTCATCACATGGGACAAATAAAATAGAGAAGGATGCAAGACCACTCCTGTAGGAAGAAACTTGTGTCAGGGGTCGTCTAGCAGGAGTGCCAAGTCTTCTAATTCCGTCATGCTGTGACAGTGCCACTTATAGCAGAACCTTAGTGGAGAGTAATCTTAATGTGTTGTCTCACTGGGGATTGAAGGGGTTCCTTAGAGGAGGAAGGATGAAGAAAACAATGGATGCACCCTTGGCTGGGCTAAATAGAAGTTCCATAAGAGACACCCCAAATGATCTAGACTGCAGGCCTAAAATTTACCATAAGGATATCCAGATCGTACTGGGTTATAGTGGGGGGGAGTTTTAGGAGAGGTGCCATTGAATCATACAGGAGATAAAGTAGTGGGCACAACATCAAAGCAAGAAGGCCTCTTGGACGATGGATGGCACACACTACTACATCTGAATCGTTAATTTTGTAGCCTAACCCTTCCAGTCACAGCAACAATGGATGCATCAAGAAGCTCTTGGGTATTACAGAAGTCCTTCAATTGAGAAGATGGGGAAACACACATTCCCTGGTAGTGGATATCTAAACAAGAAGAAACCCAGACTTCTCCAACCCAGAGAGGGCCAGTAGTAGAACCACTTACTCCTCCGTGCAGATCTTCATGAGGTATCTCAGAATAGAGGGGAAGAATAAAAGGTAGTTTATAAAGCTAGAAGCCTGAACACAAAACTGTTTCCTATGCCTCGGGATCCACAACTGTGGAAGTGAAGGACAGGGAAGGATCATTCTCTTGTGATAAAGTCTAGGACTAAAAACCAAAACCTTCTGCACTTTTAGGAGAATTTGTTGATGGAGAAGGAGAATCCAAGCACTTCCAAGCTCAGAATGACTGACGCTCAAGCTAAGGATGTATGACTGGATATTATTCACCCGAAGAATGTACATCATAAAGATGGAGCATAGATTTGGTTTGTCCAGTTAAAAAAGGAGACTCCCACCTGGAACAAATAACTACTGGACCATGTGATAAGCTGAAAGGATGAGATTGTGGATAAGCACTTTCAAAACTACTACTAGTAAGAACTTCCTGGAAGGAATCCTAGGGGAGTGATGCTGTGAAAGGCTTCCATCCTGAAGAATAAAGTCTTCACATATTTATTGATGTGCTTAAAGTGTATGATGGGACCATATCTGTCAGATGTTTTGAACAAAGATGGGATGGAGAAAGGTTCAGGTACCCACTCTTGAAAGGAAACCAGACTGATTAAATGTTACATGAGGAGCTTTTGGACGCCTCGACAAAGAACCTTCGAAGGATATCTTGGCAAGTGTTTCATGACTACAAGCGAGTCCAGAAGTGTGTTGGTTTGATACGGTTACTGAGGACGGAAGAACCACAAAGACGCAAATTCCCATTGCAGTCTATTGTGAGAGCAGCTGGAACCATGCCCGCGTTTAAGCTGATGAGCAAGGAGTGAACTGTATAATCTCCTGCTAGTTTTGCAAGATTGAACCGCTCTTGCCGATCCATTTTTATGGGCGAGCACAAAGTGCTCAGTCCATTCAGTGATCTCTCTTTGGGCTTGAAACCACGCCCATGCCACGTCTGTCACTTACATTGGTTCGTGGGCTTGCCTTTTAAAACCTGTTTGCTTTCATTTGTGAAAGGCATGCACACGTCATGCCTTTTCCGGTGTTTATCCCACCTGCACAGCACTGGTAAAGTACCAAAAACATACGAGGCTCCATGTTTTCAGCCTGGAGTCCGGACTAATTTATCTGTTTATTTTACATGCAGCGCAATCGCGCTGCATTTTACATAGCACTATTGCGCTGGTTTTTTTTTTGCTTTACAACGCTAATAGCTCTAACTCAAGCAAATGCGAGACCCGTCGCATTGAAAATGCTTGTTAAAGAAGGGGTTCACTTCCTTAATGTATTTTAACACTTGTGTAGATGGGCACTTGATCTTGTTGTAATCTTGATGAGTCCAGTACCAATTGGCTGAAATAAGTCAACATTTAACAGCAGGAGCACGACCACTGATGAATATAGGACCATTGTTTGGGGTGTTTTTATACCTCCAAATTGATTGGCGGAACTATATACAGGTTGGACTACACTTTAAAAAGTGAAAAAGTGGACACCTCGCAACAGAAAATAACAACAAGAAGTAGAGTAGTTTCTTGGACTTTTGGAAAGTACAATGTTGTTTTGGTCATACAAAAAAGTAAAGCTATTTCTGTAGGTAAAGTAACAGCACTATAATACAGTGTTGTTTCTTTTATAAGACTTTTTAATGTAATGAGGGCTGTTTGTGAAAGATTGTGTGCTGTACCTTCTGCAAATAATGATTTTACACAAATAGGAGGGCTTGTCCAATGTAATAACAGTATTGTTGACTATAAACATGCATTGTGAATGTTTCTCTCAACATCAACAGTGTATTGTTGTCATAGACATTGAATAGGAAAAGTCCATGTGAAATCATATTTTTCAGTGAGGGGTGTGACCATATAGTATTCTATACAAGCGTGGATAGAAATGATTTAAAAAGATAAATTGCATCATAACAACAGGTCATAAGCATAAGGGGAAACGTATTTTAAGATCGAAATTACAAAAATGTCGTTCTAAAATTGTCACAGTGAAACATTTCCTGCTAATGATTTTAGAAAGTCGAGTCTCTTCTGTCGTTGTGGGGCGAATAGTGTTAATATAGCAGTAAGCATGGAAAAAATTGCCTGTGATTTACAGTCTCCAGTTCTTGCAGATTTCAGATATGCAGTCATTATCAATATACGGAGCAGGAAAACTATGGTGGTCATTCCAACCTCGGCCGTAAAAGGCACTTACCGCCAGACAGAAGACCGCCATAACACCGCCGCGGTCGCGGTAAACCGCCACGGTCATTCTGACCCACACTAGGCAAACCGCTAAAATACCGCCATCCACAAAAGTCCGCCACACCAAAGGTCAGCGATAAACTGGCGATGACCAAACCTCCACCGTCACGCCAACAGAAATACACCCATGCCATTACGACCCACGAATCCACGCGGTGGTCTTTCAACCTCGGTATTCTATTGGCGGTACACACCGCCGCGGTCGAAATACACATACACCTACAAAACACTACCACATTGGACAATTCGAAATACACACACCTGATACACATACACACACCACTCCCACACACCCAATACATTATAAAACACACACCCACATCACCCACAAACCCTTACGACCAGAAATATCGAACGAAGACCAGAGAGAGACACCACAATCTACAAACAAGCATCCACAGGCACACAATACCAATACCCACAGAACCTCCACGCACCTCACACAACACACCACTAAATAGCACCCCACCTATCACTATACACTCCACCCCACACATCATCCACACCACCCCATGGCACCTCAAAGACACCCCAGGTTCTCAGATGCTGAACTCAGGGTCATGGTGGAGGAAATCCTACAAGTAGAGCCCCAGCTGTTCGGGACACAGGTGCAGCACACCACCATTGCCAGGAAGATGGAGCTATGGCAAAGAATAGTCGACAGGGTCAACACTGTGGGACAGCACCCAAGAAATCGGGATGACATCAGGAAGAGATGGAAAGACCTACGGGGGAAGGTGCGTTCCACGGTATCAAGGCACAACATCGCGGTACAGCGGACTGGCGGCGGACCCCCACCTCCTCCCCCAGAATTTACAACATGGGAGGAGCAAGTCTTGAACATCCTGCATCCTGAGGGCCTCGCTGGAGTAGGCGGAGGAATGGACTCTGGTAAGTCTCATCTTCACTGCTTCATCCCCCCCACCCCACCTGCATGCCAACTCATACCCCCACCCTCACCCCCTTCACAACTACCCCTTGCAAATGTCTCACCATCACAACCCACCCATCCCAAAACTTAGCCCTGCATGCGGCCCCAAAGCATGGACACCCATCACCAAAGCATGCCCAATGCACGTACCCATCACCCCCCCCCAAAACACCGTCACAACAGCCCCCACAAAGGAATGCCAGCACTGGGGAACACGGGCACCCACCCATTACACGCCATTGGCACACACAGAAGCAATAACCATACTTTTATACCCCTGCAGGACCCGAACGCCAGGTCACCGCGCAGGAGGGTCCACAAATGTCCCTTCCACCCACAGAAGAGGCCCACAGTGATGACAGCAGCTCTGTCTCCCTGGATCTAGATGACCAGCCCGGTCCATCGGGGACCTCTGGACAGTTGGTTCCCCTCAGACAGGCACAGGCCACAGCAGACCTTCCCCCCTCTGGGAACACCAGCACAGCACCCACCCAGCAGGCCCAAACCTCTGTCCCCAGGACACTTCAATCAGCGGTGTGTCCACCACTACAGGGAACCCAGGCTAACCCACCACCCCAACAACAACAGGGACCTGGGGGCAGTGGTAGTGGGCACACGGTCCAGGGGACGGAGGCCCAAGGAAACAGAGGAACTGGGAGGGCAGCTGTGCGACAGGGGGGGACAGGCCTAGGGAACCCACTCTCCACGAGGCCCTCTCCTCCATCATGGGAGCATACCACCACTCCCAGGAGACGATGGCGACGGTCCTGGCCAGGTTTCAGGAAATCCAGCTTCTGCAGGAACAACAGTATATGGGGTTCAGGGAGGAACTGAGAAACATCAGTACCGCCATGGGTACCATCGTAGTGGCCCTGAATGAGTTAATCTCCACATTGCGGACCACTCTGGCACCTCAAAGGGCCCCTGACACTAGCATGGACCAAGAACTGGCTACCACCTCCGCCGGCGCTAGTGGACAGGAGGCCCCGACAGAAGACCAACAGGCCACCAGAACCCCATCCCCTGCAGAAGGAGAACCACCCCGCAAGCGGGCCCTGAGATCTAGGGAGAAGACAGAGTAACATATCAAGACCCCCGCCAGCAAAGGATACCGCCCTGATTGTCATCCCACTGTCCCACATTGTCACCCTGTCCAACCTTAAACTGCCCCTGCTCCACTTCCCACAGGCATTTGGACAATGCACCTGTGAACCTGATAGTCTGGACTCTGCCATGGACAATCCTCCACCATCACCCCTCACCGATTTGCAACCACCCATCCAAATTAGAGCACTTGAATAAACACACTTATTGCACATAAACAATCTGGAGTCTGTCTGTGATTTTAACAAATGTATTAGACATGACAGTGCCACAATTGTTATTCACATAGTGATGCCAAAAAAACGCTGTCACACAGCTGTAGTCCATGGGGAAACTAAGCAGATGTCACGCAGTGGGGTCCACAGCTCTGAAAACGGAAGGGAAAGTCACAACACAGTTACCATACACTGGGGGAAAAAGTCAGACAGTAGAGAGGTAGGAGTCTTTAAGTAAATGTAATATGACGGTGTGTACTCTTACCTGTGTGTCACTGAAATATTGCTCTATTACTGTGTTCCTGTTGTCTATGTCGTCCTCTTCGGCTTCCTCTTCTTCACTCTCCACAGGCTCCACAGCTGCTACAACACCACCATCTGGACCATCCCCCGGCAGAAAAGGCACCTGGCGGCGCAAAGCCAGGTTGTGAAGCATACAGCAGGCCACGATGATCTGGCACACCTTCTTTGGTGAGTACATTAGGGATCCACCTGTCATATGGAGGCACCTGAACCTGGCCTTCAGGAGGCCGAAGGTGCGTTCTATCACCCTCCTAGTCCGCCCATGGGCCTCATTGTAGCGTTCCTCTGCCCTGGTCCTGGGATTCCTCACTGGGGTCAATAGCCAGGAAAGGTTGGGGTAACCAGAGTCCCCTAATAGCCACACACGGTGCCTCTGGAGTTGCCCCATCACATACGGGATGCTGCTATTGCGCAGGATCTAGGCATCATGCACAGAGCCAGGGAACTTGGCATTAACATGTGAGATGTACTGGTCTGCCAAACAGACCATCTGTACATTCATCGAATGATAACTTTTCCTGTTCCTGTACACCTGTTCACTTTCTCTGGGGGGTACCAAAGCCACATGGGTCCCATCAATGGCACCTATGATGTTGGGGATATGTCCAAGGGCATAGAAGTCACCCTTCACTGTAGGCAAATCACCCACCTCAGGGAAAACGATGTAGCTCCGCATGTGTTTGAGCAGGGCAGACAACACTCTGGACAACACCTTGGAAAACATAGGTTGAGACATCCCTGATGATATGGCCACTGTTGTTTGAAATTACCCACTTGCTAAGAAATGGAGTACTGACAGCACCTGCACTAGAGGGGGGATCCCTGTGGGTTGGCGGATGGGTGAAATCAGGTCTGCCTCCAGCTGGGCACACAGTTCATGTATAGTGGCTCGGTCAAGCCTGTATGTCAGAATGACATGTCGTTCCTCCATTATCGACAGGTCCACCAGCGGTCTGTACACGGGAAGATTCCTCCATCTCCTCGCATTGCCAAGCGGACGGTGCCTAGGAAGGACAACAGCGAGCACAGAGTCAATCAACCCACAGGTACGTTCCCACAGCTTGCACACAACACAATTCACTATGCATTGAATGGTGTGTATGAGTGTTGTGGAAAGGCCTAGGTATGTGTGACGCATGAGGAATTAAGCCATGTGGGCCCTTGAAATGGCGGCTGCCTGACCTGTGAAGTGTGACAATGGGATGTGAGGTCAATGCGCTGGCGTGGCACACCGTGGCGGTAGGCGGTCGAAGACCGCGGCGCAAAGCCGCATTGGTTCACATTGAATCCTATGGGTTTCAGGAGCCAATGACGATGTGCGCCGGCGGTCGCGGTACGCACCGCCGCGGGCGTGACCGCCGTTTTCTATCAGCTTAATCACTCGATACCTGATCTTCCACAGGAGAGGACCTACACTGCAAGTGCTGCTGTGACCTCGGTCTGGAATAGACAATGGCTGCTGCGACTGGGGAAAGGGCCCCTGCCTTCACTTCTGAAGAATTGGAGAAACTTGTGGATGGGGTCCTCCCCCAGTATGCGCTACTCTACGGTCCTCCAGACCAACAGGTAAGTACACTGGGACCATGCTTTGTGGGCAATGCCTGGGTTGAGTCGGGTGGATGAAAGATGGTGGGGAGGGGAGCGATTGAGTCATGCATCAGACGACAGATGAGAGCATGTGCCACATGGCAAGGGTGGGGATGGGGGGCCACTCACATTTAGCATTCAGAAGGTGATGACAATTTTTCTCTCCCTGTACATGTCACATAGGTCAGCGCCCACCAGAAAATCGCGATTTGGCGTGCCATCGCCAAGGATGTCCGGACCCTGGGTGTCCACAACAGACGGGGCACCCACTGCTGGAAGAGGTGGGAGGACATCCGCCGCGGGAGCAGGAAGACGGCGGAGGCTCTGCTGGGGATGGCCTCCCAACGTAGGAGGGGTGCCAGTCGTCAATTGACCCCCCTGATGTCCCGGATCCTGGCGGTGGCCTACCCCGATTTGGATGGGCGCGTGAGGACATCACAGCAGACACAAGGGGGTGAGTACAGTCTCATTCTGGTGACTTTGCGTGCAGTGGAGGTGTCTGGGTGGGGGAGGCGGGCTGTGGGTCTCCTAGGCCAGGGCGAATTCTGTAGGCTAGGCCCCTCCGTAAGGCATGGCCCTGTGCCCCCGCCCCCCACCTCTGTAGGGTGCCAAGTTCAGGTATCCATGGCCCTGTGTCATCTATGTGTGCAGTTGTCGTCGATAGGCTTGTAGGCCATGTCCCACGGATTGCGTAGTGGACCCCAAGTGCGCGGCGTAGGGCAGGGGGCTTCTGTGTCTGTCTTGTCCGCCAACGGTAGCTGTAATCCATGCACTCAACATGTCTTTATTTCTCCCCCCCCCCCTTTTTTGTGGCCTTCCTGTTCATGTGTGCATCAGCATCATCAGGCGGAGGAGAAGTGGCATCGGAGCACGAGGGAGCTGCATCTCACATGGCCATGGCGGGCCATGCAACTGAGTCGGATTTCACCAGTGAGACGGAGGGCGAGGGGAGCTCCACAGCGGGGACTCGTGCTGATGTCAGTGGCAGCGACTCGTCCTCTGAAGGGAGCTCCCTTGTGGTGGCGGCAACATCCGTGCCCCCCGCAACAACAGGTACAGCCGCCACCCAGCGCACCAGCACCGCCCTCCCAGCAGCCCCTCAGCCTTCGCCCCGTGCCCGCTCACCCAGGAAGGTGGGCATCTCCTTCGCCCCAGGCACCTCAGGCCCTGCCCCAGTCACCCCTGCTGCCCTCATTGAGGAGGTCATTGACCTCCTGAGGACCATCATTGTTGGGCAGTCTACCCTTTTGAATGCCATCCAGGGTGTAGAAAGGGAGGTGCACCGGAGTAATGCATACCTGGAGGGCATTCATTCTGGTCAGGCTGCCCATCAGCGATCGTTCAACGCTCTGGCCTCAGCACTGACGGCCACCCAGACCCAATCCCCTGTACCTCTGCCTATCCCAGACACACCTACAGACCAGCCTGCACACACCTCAACACCCAAGGGAAGCTCATCCAGCGAGAGGCCACGGACACCAGGGACCAAAATCCCTACCCTGGCTCCGTCTGGAAGTGGGGTGCCACCTGGCACACCACCACAGGGGTCAAAGGGCCACAGACGACCAGGGAAGGGTGGAAAGGGCAGCACGCCCGACAAGTCCGGCAGCAGGCCAGCTGCCCAGGAGTGCCCCACCAGCCCCCTCTCAGGTGTGCAGGAGGACACCCAGAGGCCCGGTACGGCAGCCCAGGAGGGCCCCGCAAGCCAACGGACAGATGGGCAGGAAGGCCCTGCCAGCCACATGCCAGGTGGCGAGTGACACCCATGCCTGGGCTGGAACCGCTGAACTGGGCCCTTTCAAACAAGCACCGCTGAACTGGGCCCTTTCAATCAAACACCGCTGAACTGGGCACCGCCGTCTCAAGCACCGCTGAACAGGGCACCGCTGTCTCAAGCACCGCTGAACAGGGCACCGCCGTCTCAAACACTGCTGAACTGGGCACTGTCGTCTCAAGCACCGCTGAACTGGGCCCTTCATCTCAAGCACCCTCCGCTGGGCACCGCCGTCTCATGCACCGCTGAACAGGGCACCGCCGTCTCAAGGCACCGCCGTCTCAAGCACCGCTGAACTGGGCCCTTCATCTCAAGCACCGCTGAACAGGGCACCGCCGTCTCAAGCACTGCTGAACAGGGCACCGCCGTCTCAAGCACCGCTGAACTGGGCACCGCCGTCTCAAGCACCGCTGAACAGGGCACCGCCATCTCAAACACCGCTGAACTGGGCACCGCCGTCTCAAGCACCGCTGAACTGGGCCCTTCATCTCAAGCACCGCTCCGCTGGGCACAGCCGTCTCATGCACCGCTGAACAGGGCACCGCCGTCTCAAGCACCGCTGAACTGGGCCCTTCATCTCAAGCACCGCTGAACAGGGCACCGCCGTCTCAAGCACCGCTGAACTGGGCACCGCCGTCTCAAGCACCGCTGAACAGGGCACCGCCGTCTCAAACACCGCTGAACTGGGCACCGCCGTCTCAAGCACCGCTGAACTGGGCCCTTCATCTCAAGCACCGCTGAATTGGGCCCTTCATCTCAAGCACCGCTGAATTGGGCCCTTCATCTCAAGCACCGCTCCGCTGGGCCCTTCATCTCAAGCACCGCTCCGCTGGGCACCGCTGAACTGGGCCCTTCATCTCAAGCACCGCTCCGCTGGGCACCGCCGTCTCAAGCACCGCTCCGCTGGGCCCTTCATCTCAAGCACCGATCCGCTGGCCACCGCCGTCTCAAGCACCACTGAACTGGGCCCTTCATCTCAAGCACCGCTGGCCCATTGGCGGAAGGGGCACGCCCGCATCTGTGTCGGGCAGGGCTGCACGAAGCACTCTGGGCACTAGTCCCCCTCCAGTACCAGTGGAGACTGTTATCCACTTGAGAGACTGTGGCTTTGCACTCCCCAGGATTGGACAGTGGGCAAGCCACCCACTGTAGAGACTTGAGAGACTGTGGCTTTGCACTCCCCAGGATATGGCAGTGGGCAACCCACCCACTGTAGAGACTTGTGAGACTGTGGCTTTGCACTCCCCAGGATGGAACAGTGGGCAACCCACCCACTGTAGAGACTTGTGAGACTGTGGCTTTGCACTCCCCAGGATGGAACAGTGGGCAACCCACCCACTGTAGAGACTTGTGAGACTGTGGCTTTGCACTCCCCAGGATGGGACAGTGGCCATGGAGGCCCCTCGTGGATCTGGCGTCGTGTACTCATGTGGCTGAGGTGCCCCCCCTTCCCTACCTCCTGAGGTGCCTGTAGTTTTTCTATCTGATGCCCCTGCAGTGTTCTCTCCGTTTAGGTCAGGTATCTTGTGTGGGCCTTGCCCATGTGATTTGGGCCCAGTGGTCCACGGACAATGACAGCTAGAATTATCGGACTTTTAATATTTATGTATATATTAGTTTTAAATGTGTGATATTTTTATAAGGCAATAATCCAATATATTAGACTGTTTATGATCTATTCCTTTTGTCTTTGCATTCTTTCGGGGGGCTTGGGGGTTGTAACAGTGATGTATTGCTATGCATTGATGTGTGTGTTGTAGTGGGTGGGGGTGGGGGTGGATGTGTCGCGTATGTGTGTCCCCGTAATATTTTCTCCTCCCCCCTCCCCTGTGTCGTAGGTGCAGTACTCACCGTTGTCTTCTGCGCCGGCGTTCGTGCTCCTGGTAGAGGAGCAGGAATACAATAGCTGGTAGGATGTGTAATTCGGGTTCCATGCTGTCCAGATTCCTCGTGGGGTGTATGGAGGTGAGCGTTTTTGGTTTGAAATGTCTGTTTCCGCCGTGTTTTTATCGGCGGGGCTACCGCCCCGGAAAAGGTGGCAGATTGGTGGGTTGTGATAGGGTGGGCAGTACATTGTCTCCCGCCTGTCTGTTGGCGGTGACCGCCGCGCTGTTTGTTTGTCCCGCCGTGGCGGTCGGAGTGTTAAAGTGGCGGTCTCTGTTGGCGGTTTCCGCCAGGGTCAGAATTCCATTTTTTTAACCGCCAGCCTGTTGGCGGGTTAGCCGCCGCTTTAACACCGACCGCCAGGGTTGGAATGAGGGCCTATATCTCTTGTAATTCTAAGCTCCTGTGAGCGCAAGTCCTGTAGTCTGAAATACATTTCAGATCCAGCCCACCGAGATGAGATTTAATACTCAAGGTTCAGAGTATCTTTTGGTTGTCTGCCAAGAAACAGATCTCTTTCATGCCCTTCTGGAAGAGCCCATCACAATAAACAATCCATAGCATTGCCCACTGTAGGAGGGGTTTCAATGCCACAGCATGCTTTAGTGGAGAAAAAATCAGCTCTATTCTCAGAGTACTCCGAAGGGACTGTGCCCCAAGAAAATCAATCTTCGAGGCTTATAGCCAACGTATCTTCAACTCCATTAACATTGTTGTGTATCCAAGGATGTGTTTAACCTGTGTGTCAGGTTTTGTTTATAGTATACTTTACTCAAATTTGTAACTCTTATGAGTAACATTGTTGGTTCCGGTTTTTATACTAATGCAATGACAAACTGTTTTCCTTCAGTTTTTTATCAGGAATGATCAAGTCTGGTCTACAGATCTCTGCCCAAATGGAACTAATGTTGGTCCACAAGAAATTGCAGTTGGGTCATGTGGTTCTACTGGTGCTCGGGATTTGATGCAAGTTGAAGCTTTCTTCTGTGACAGAGCCCCAATGTAGGAGAATCACTAGGTTTAGTTACCTAAGCATGGGACTGTTTGGACACGACTGTCAAGGAGTGGATACTGAAAATATCTAGACGGTCTCCTTCTTGATTGCCCGAGAAAATGGCGACTTCTCCCGCTACCCATGGACCCACACTACACTTAATAGTACAGGTGAAATGTGTCAACTGTCTCCTTAACCAAGAAGGAAAAGTGTAAAAATCCTCCTTGGCAATCTTGTAGCTCGTGATTGAAGATGAAGGTTAGCACAGAGGGTAGTACCAAGGGAACAAACTCCCCCTGACACCAGGGGAAAGCACAGAGTTAAACACAGATATCCAGAGTAAGGTGTAGTATAAGTTCCAACTGTTAGAAACAAAAATGATGGACAAAAATAGTAGTAAGTGGGTGTAGAATGTGCTGGAAAACAACACAACAAATACATTGCAAAGCTTATGTAACTTGTAAATGCTTCTTTACCTATGATTATTGTTACATTCGGACCTCAGTTTTCTCTGTACAGGTAACCATCCTAGAAAGGGCAGTTTATAAGGCCTGTCCACATCCCTTTGCTGATACTCATGGTGGCAACTTGGCACATGAAGAAGAAGAAAGGCAAATATTCGTTGCCTGACACTGGGCTCTGCAATATCACTGCCCCCTCTTCACCTGATACTTCTCATAGCCTGCGGAACACCCTTCTGAGAGATCATGAGTGCAGAACTCCAGTGCAATGTAGGTGGTGAGGACACTTAACCACAGGCTATACGTTGCATCCAGCAATATGCTGCCCAACTACACAAAGGGTGGACATCTTCTCCAGAATGCATACAATCCCTGGTAAAATCCTGGCACAGATTTAACAATATGACGTCCTCCTGAACCTTATATTCTGGCGGCCCTTGAAGGTGGAAGCTGATGATGAGAATCAGACACATCTTGCTTAATTTGTAATGAAGGAAAAACAGAATGAATCTTCAAGCATAAGCAACTTCAACACACAGGCATTAGGATTGATCTGACTAGTTATCACAAATGGGCAAAACAATGGTTGACACATTAACTGGCAATGTATGAAAAGGAAGAAAACAGGAAGTCAGAAAAATATTCTCCCCAAGAACACAAGGAGAAAAATGTATCTTGATTCATCGGCATATTCCTTATTCTCCACATTAGAATGTTGTAAACTTTCAGCAATAAGTAACCTGTGCTTCTGTAACTGAGGCAAATTATAAGTAGCCACTAGAACCAAAGGATTTATCTGTGGTGATTCGTGGGTTGTATTTTTATAAGAAGATTTCATGTAAATAGAAGCCCCCCCCCCCCCAATTATGTTGAGATGTATAACCGTAGCCGCTAGCCTTTCATTAGTTCACTCAGTTTGCCCATTTGACTTAAGATGTATACAAGTAGAAAAAGCTTGCTCATCTCTTGATGCCTCACACAGACATTTCCAGAAAAGTAAGACATTGAGGAACTCTATCAGAAAATACATTATTCATGAAGACGAAAACTATCAATCAAAAACCTCCGAACCATTTCTTCAGCTGTTGGTAACGTGGAACAAGGAGAAAGGCTTTCTTTGAAAAAGGGTCCTTGTAACTTTTTTTGTGCATTATCCTTCTGAGTGTGGAAGATCCATTATAAAATCAGTACAAATCCTATGCCAATGTTCAGTAGCTGCTGGTAACAGTTGTAGAGGTCAAAAGGCTTAGAATGTAATGATTTATGTTTGGCACAATGTTTGATTCCTTATTTGGAATGCATTATAATGAATTCAGTAGAAGAGGTCGCAATTTGTGCACTAACTCCTACCAAATCCATGGGTATTTTGCAAACCATCCTATAGATTAATAGCTTGGTTCACAATATGCTGAACTGTAGTGGGTCGCAATTTGACCTACCTCATTAATATGTTTGTGACAGGTCATAAATTGTGACCCATTATCATCTAGAGTAACAGACCTGATAGACTGCTGGGGTCAGCAGACCAAAAGGTCTATGATTACTTTTAGATAAAGCAATACATTTTTTATAAAAAATGGAGCCCTAACATTTGGTGGACAAATGCATACGTTCCTTTGTATAGGGGTTGTTTCGGCCACGCCTATCCAGCCCTAAACTTATAGCCCATCACGCGTGTGGCAGCCTGGGCCTTCCCTCAGTAGAATATTATGCACTAACCCTTCACCTGTCTCAGCTTGCCTATATGCTCCCCCGATGTCAGTAATGACAGAATGCACGCTATTACGGAGTCCCCAAGGACTCAATCTACTGTACGTCACCAGGGACACCATGATTTGCCCTGCCAACCCAATGATACAAGCCATGGTGAAATAATTCACTGCCTCTTCGCTGTAGACCCCTGTATTCATGATCATGCACCAATCTGGGGCAATGCCAGTTTGCTAATTGGGGGTGAGGCAGTTGACAGGGACAGTTAGAGATCGACAGGTATTTCTCATCTTGGCCAGCTTTCGGATAATGAGGGTCTTAAGTCCTCCATGATGAGTTTGGTCTTCCAAGACAACAATCGTGGCGGTATCTGCAGCTCCAACACTGCCTTAACTGTCACATGGGTGCTTGCCCATGGACCCCTCAGTCCTCGACCCTGCTTTCTTACCTCAAGACCTGGGGTACCTTCCGGGGACTGATGTCAGGCATCTACAATCTGGTGAACCCCCATTCATTCTCCCTGCCCCTCTTAAACACCCTCCGTACAAGATGGCAGATGAGACTGCAGATGGACTATGAAATGGACTATTGGACCGACTTAATGAAGGCACGCGACCATGTCGCGCGAGAGGCTCGGATGAACTTTTGCCGTCTTTTTACAACCCTACATGAATGGTACTGGACGCCAGTGAAACTGAGAGCTGTGGGACTACTGCCTCATGCGAACCGCTGGCATTGTCCTCATTCCCATTGCGACCTGATCCACATCCTATGCGATTGCCCATCCATCCAACCTTATTGGGTCGCAGTGGGGAACACGATATGGGAAACCACCCCAATCCCGTCCCCTCACTCCCGGCCCTTGATCATCCTACATGATGCAGGGGAGGTCCAAGACCTCTCTTGTCCGCAAATTCATCTATTTCACACAGCACTAGCCTCAGCCAAGATGTGCATCCTCCGAGACTGATGTTCAACCACACCTTCCCTCCCATGACGAATGGTTTACAGCAATGTATCAAACAGCCTCCCATGAACTAATCATATATAACCTACAAGATAGAACAGATGTCTTTCTATAAATCTGGGCCTCTTTCCTTCATGGCGATGTGCGTTGACCGCAAACACCCCTTCCCTCATACGCCCTCTTATTCACTTGTATGACCCCCTCTCTACACCTTAGCCCCCATGAAGGCAGTATATTTACACAAAGCTGCACTAGCATATCTCTCCTTTCCCCCCCATCCTTCCCCCCTCACCTCCTACCCACCTACCCCACATCGATCCGTACCCCGTGTTTTCTGCACCTCTTCGTTTTCCTTCCTTCCGTCATCCCCTCCCCCAATGCCCCCAGCCCCCCTACTTGGCACTCTTCCCCTTTCCCCAGTATACTGGACACAAACACCTTGACACTGATCATGTCCTACCCCCCTTTCAGCGTCACTACTGCCCCACCTCTGTTTTTCTCCCTTTGCCTCAAGACAACCGTCCACTTGCAACCGAGCTGTTAAACTAGCAGCCTTCCCAAAAGATACATTCCCTAAATCCGTCCCTCCCTCATGTATGGAACGCAGTTTTACAATTGCGCATGAAAATCTATGACTTGCATCCATCTATAATCCGGTCTCTGATGCTGGGCCAAACTGCTCTGTATTTGTCCTCTGATGTCCTTTGATGTTTTCTTTTTGGAGGTTTTTTTTCCCCTTCCTATGTATTGTGATGCTTTAAGTGCTTTAAGTTAACCAACAAAGAAATGCAAAAAAAAAAGAATGGAGCCCATTTTCCTAAAAGGAAAACGGGATGCTTTAAAAAAATGTAACATTTTGCAAACACTTTTTAGGACCCTTTTTAGGAGTAGGCAGTGGTCACAGGCACCACTGCCTGCTCCTCAAAATGTTAGCACACTTTGACTAAACAGAAGGGAGTCCCTTGGGGACTCCTTTCCATTTGCGAATGGCTTACCACCTCCTTTGAAAAGGTGGTAAAATATTAATGTTTTATGCTCGGATTTTGGTACCAAACATTAATACATACTTAAATGATTCAATATATTTAGGAGAGGCCCTTAACAGGATGTATGACGGAACCACACATGCGTTTACCATGCATGCATTTATAATGAAAGTTTTTAACCACGCATATGCCTTTACCATGAAAATGTTGTTGTAAAAGCATGGTTGGTAAAGACATATGCGTGGTAAAAACTAAAGTGGTAAGTATAACCCATATATATATATATATATATATATATATCATCTAGTGACTGTTGCCACTAGGTAGTTATAGTTAGGACCCAGTTTCTATAGAAAGAGCGTTTTTATATATATATATATATATATATATATATATATATGTATATATATATATATATATATATATATATATATATATATAATCACATTGACACCCAAAAATCCATAACCCACCCTAGAACCTAAAAACCCCTTAACTCCCAATAACCCATAGCCACCCTAAAGCACAAAAATAACCTTACCACCCTAAATCCCATACCAACCCTAAAAACCCCTTACCACCCAAAAACCCATACCCACCCTAAACCCTAAAAATGCCCTTACCACCCAAAAACCCATAACACCCTAAAGGCTAAAAAGGTCCTTACCACCCAAAACCCACACCCACCCTAAAACCTAAAAATCCCTTGCCTCCCAAAAACCCATAACCACCCTAAATCCTAAAAATGCTCATATCGCCCAAAAACCCATACCCACCCAAAAAACTTTCTTGCCACCCAAAACCCCTACCCTCCCTAAAACCTAAAAACCCTTTACCACCCAAAAACCCATAACCATTATAAAACCTAAAAACCTCTTTCCACCTAAAAACCCATACCCACCCTAAAACCTAAAAATGCCCTTACCGCACAAAAACCCATACCCACCCTAAAACCTAAAAATGTCCTTACCACCCAAAAACCCATACCCATCCTAAAACCTAAAAATGCCCTTACCACCCAAAAACCATACCCACACCAAAAACTAAAAATGCCCTTACTACCCAAAAAACTGTACCCGCCCTAAGGCCTAAAAAGGCCCTTACTACCCAAAAACCCATACCCATTCTAAAACCTAAAAATCCCTTACCACTCCAAAACCCATACCCACCCTCAAACCTAATAATGCCCTTCACTCTCAAAACCCCTTGCCCACCTTAAAATCTAAAACCTCCTTTCCACTCCAAAACCGATACCAACCCTAAAATCTAAAAATGCCCTTACCACCCAAAAAAACAGTACCCACCCTACACCCTAAGAGCTGCATCATATTTACGATTCGCTAATAGCGATTTCTTAAAAATCGCAAATGCTATTACCGAATCGCAAATTACGATACAGCCCCCATTCGCACCTGTGGGCCTGTAGGCCCATATTTGTGTTTTTTTGCATTCCCCAAATAGCGAATTCCTAACTGGAATTCGCAATTTTGGAAATGCAAAACCCCAGGGTGCTGGGGGCCTAAGGCTCCCTCTGTTGCACCCCAAAACGTTTTTATGGACATGTAAGGTGCACACATGCCAAATGGGCATGTGTGTATTACAGTCAATTTTAAAAATGCATTTTAATGCATTTTTAAAATTTGCACATACTTGGTGGTAATTGCGATTCCTTAATGCCAAATTTGCATTAAGGAATTGCTTGATACATGTGGTTTAGAAATCGCAAATAAGGATTCCTTATTTGCGATTTCTTATTTAGAGAATCGCAATTTGCGATTCTCTAAATGGGCTTGCAAATTTAAGGAATCGCTATTTTAGCGATTCCTTAAATTTGAGTTGCGAATGCCTCTTATAAATACTGAAAGGCATTTTTGCATTCGCAAACGGGCATTCGCACCGTTTGCGAATGCTAAAAGGCTTGATACATCTGGCCCTAAATTCTGATGAGTCCTCTTCTTCATTGCCTGAGAAAAAGGCAACCCTTCTCAGTAGCCAAAGTAATACCCTGCACTTAACAGTGTACATGAAAGCTGTAAAGTGCCTCCATCAGTAGGTACCTGTTAGCCGGAAAAAACACAAAGTGTAACAAAAAAAAAACCTTGGAAATCTTGTACTTTAAATGAACATGAAGATTGACATACAAGTTAATACTAAGGCACCAACATCCTCAAACTCACCCCCAACATCAGAGTAGAGGAACCAATCAAAAACCATCAAGGAAGGCTACATGCAGAAGTTGACCGAGTAGACATTCCAACTGAAAGAAACAAAAATCAGGCAAATAAATAGTAGCTAGTAAATGAAGAGTTAATTGACAAATAAGGGAACAAATTAGTCACGAGTCATCCATCACATGTAAATGTCTCCTTATAGATATTTCAAATAGGAACAGACTGCCCTTTATCTGTAATTGAGAACCTTAGATATAATCCTATGGACAGATCACCATCTTGGAAAGGGGAATTTATATGGTTCATCCATGCCCCTTTCTTTGATCTCATAGGATCCATTTGTTACTCATGAAAAAGCCCAAGTTTGACATCCTTTGCCCATCACTGAGCTACGCTACCTGCCACCACCCTTCTCACCTGGCCATCCATACTGCTTGTGGAACACCACTCGTGATGGTCTTGAGCGCAGAACTGTCAATGTTATCTAAGTGATAGACTGCAGGTTTGGATTAGGCCTGGGCAAAATTTAAATTACACCTACATAAATTGCTTTGTTTTGTGAATTTCAAATTACGAGCTGATTTTTGTAACCACTGTCCGACTTCTTCATTGTCTTGGGCAGCACTGGTAGGCCTATATAGGACTGCAAGAATATAAAGAATAGAATAAAGTTTCAACCTTAAATAGACTGCAAATTGATGGATTTGCATCTCCTGCAATTACACAGAATTTTGTGTAAAATTATTGAAATTTCACTCAATTATAAGGTCAGGAGGTCCGCATGCGCCACCCAAGCCGTACTTTGAGTATCAATGCTATGGGATTTAGATTTTGGCAGACAGGATATCTGTCACTGTTGTGAAGGAGTAACCCATCAGCAGAGTTCTAAATCAGGCCCTAAATTTTCAAATTAAGAAGTGCAACTACTACTGTACTATTATACTCAAACCAAGCAGTTTTCATTGAAGGATGAAGCACTGAAACAGCAACCCTACAAGTTGTTGATGATGTATTAAAGATTATAGACAAAGGAGAGTCACGGCTACTAGTTCTCTTCAAATTATAGCAACATCTCAAAGGGTCCACCACAAGGCCCTTCTCAACATATTCCAGGAAAGGATGGGAATGGATGGAACTATCCATTAAGCTATAAGTTTTTTTCTGGAAAACAGATCTAAGACTGTTCAAATGGGAAACTTCTCCGCGGATACTTCACCTTCCTCTCCTGGTGTGGCACAAGGCTCCATTCTGGTGCCTACACTACTTAAGTTACACGTTGAGCCACTCAATGAAAATATGAGCAAACTAGTTTTTTTGTAATGCTTTATTTGATATATTTTGCAGGTAGAGAAGATAAAAAGGTTTCCATAAGAACAAAATTCATATGTAATGTCAACATGATTGGAATTGATTAAACACACATAGTAATACATAAACATACCTACGTATACATACATATATAAATATGCACCAGTTTATCCCTATGATCTCCTCGGGACTTTTATGGCTCATGCCTCCCCCCAGATGCTGCGATGCTTCTGAATTGCACCTGTTCTCTGAACATAAAGTTGTTGTTTTGACCGTACTCATTTCATCTTGCGTTCCCAAAGTTCGTATGATGGGGGGGCACTGTTCTCTATTGTTGTAATATTAGTGACTTTGCTATTAAAGAAGCAATGAAAAAGATCTGTTTTGATTGAATAGATATATTTGGACAGCTGGAGATTCCAAAAAGAGCCCCACAGGGGTCCGGAGTTGAAGACTCCTGTACTTTAATGCTGAGCCACTGGAACACTCTGCCCCAAAACTCTGCTAAGACCCGAAAGGTACAACACACATGTGAACAATCTCCCAACCTGAGTTTCCATCTAAAGCATTCCCCCGAGACTGAAGGAAACATTTTCCTGACACGAGAGGGTGTATAATAGAGAATCCATTTTACAAAAAAGACATACTTTTAAAGTAGCACCCCTTATGACTTTATGAGAGAATATATTATACTGCCTCCAGAACTGTGAATCAATCTTACACCTCGTAGTGGTCTCGATCCAAGCCAAAGCCTTTGGAACCATTTTTGTAGAGTTGTTCTGCAGTATTCAATACCAATTTCCCACCCCAATTTGACCCCCTACATAAAAAGCTTGGGTAAAAGTAGAAAACTAGTTCTTAATATTCATCAATGTGCTTACCATTTTGAGCTCTATCTCAAAATTAGATCTGAACAAAACACTGTTGATCTAAAGAAAGGCCTAGAAATAACAGAGACCTTTCTATCCAAACACTTTCTAAATCCTAAACCTCACAAACCTGAATTCCTTCTCCTGCTCCCAGCCAGCATGATGCCTGTCTCCATATAGCTACTGGACTCAAACACTGTGGAGTTAGCCAACAGCAGTAAGTAAAGCTGAGCCCCTGGATTTTAGGCTCAATAACCAACTCTCACTAATAAGTCATGTAAGCAACATTGCAGGAAACACTCTATGGTGTTGCGCAACATTTGGAACCCCAATACCTGATTTCTGAACAGGATCTGCAAACAATAGTCCAGTGTTTGTTTAACCCCAGAATGGACAACAGTACATCTTACTCACCAGGCTTTTTTCCTAAATCTAGGTTAAAGACTCCAAAAGCACTGAACTCTACAACAAGACAAATCACAAACACAAAGAAATCTGAATGCATCTCACTGGTCTTGAGATCACTCAATTGGCTCCTTCTGGAGCTGTACGGTCTGGTGATGTGCATTCCACCAGAACTGAGGAGGGCTCATTTGCACATTATGTTTAGGAGAGGAATTAACTTCTCCTATCCAACTATAAAACTACCAGAGGCATAGTTTCAGAGGAGTGTTTGCGGTGTTACACACCCCCCTAATAAATGTATTATATAGTAAATAGTTAGGTACAAGTGCTTTCAGTTGGGTATAGTGTGGTGTCTGCCGGATTTCACCTGGGATTTTTACATGGCCACACTGACAAGAACATGCACACACACACTCTTGTGTCGGTCTTGAAGGCCTTAAAAATTGTTAGTTTGAAAAATATTGTGTTTTAGGTACCCCTAACAATGGTCATTCCTCTCTCTTTTCGTTTCACCTTAAGCCCTCCTCATGTCTTACTTCTCATATAATGTATTTTTAGAGGATAGCCCAGCGGGACTGTTGGGAAATCTGAAGCTCACCCCCCACCCCAGTCTTACTGGCCGAGCTACGCCCCCGAAAATTACCTCTGTAGCTCCATCTTCGCTCTCGACATGTCAGCTTCTGCGCTAAATCCTAATATTTGAATATTTAACTGCATTCTCACTCCCATCCCTTCATCTATAGGTGACCCTAGTATTTAGTTTTGAATATGTACAAATCTTTATACAGTATTCTACTGCGCTCCTTTTGTGCCCACTTTCTGTGACAATTGCTATCCGTACTATTGATTTTCAGAAAGGATTTTTAGCTTCCCTATGTTAAGCTTTATATATACATTGTAGTGATACGCTGCACTAAAGTCTCATTCTTTTGCGCTTGACATAGTGTGCTCAATATAAAACTTAAATGAATAAAAGGTCTTTTGTCCAAATATTCATGAAATGGGTCACCAGCACAAGAAATATTACGTGGCCTTCCCAAGTAATGATAAAATAAGACACATGAGCGCTGAGTCAAAGGGGTTCCACCCTGGGGGCCTGGACGGGCAGCGCCACAGAGGCACGGGGAGACAGCTACAGCCTTCCTCTACTCATTTAAGGTCACATTTTTCTAAAAGTGTGCTTCCTCCTTTCAGAGAAGCTTAATACATAATTCTCCTGCAGATCAGTCCATTCCCAGTAATCCGGCCTTGCAGCTTAGAAGGTACAGACTCAGTAAACTGCTGGAGGGGGCAGCTGTCAGGTAGTGAGGCATTTGGTAGATGCTGGGAGATAGAGGAGGGCTGAAGATGGGAAATGTTGGGAGAAAATAAGGCCTAAAAAATTGAATCTGGAAATAAGGGAGGAGTTATGATGAGAGAGAGAGAGAGTGCGAGAAACCGAGGGGGTGTGAAAAGACCTCGGGGCCCGGTAGATACTAGGGCTAAGTTATAACAGAAGCCGGCAGCAGGTGCATGCTGGGAGGCAGTAGGGGCTCACAGATAGTGGGGGCTGGGAGATGGAGCTTGGAACCACACGGAGGGCAGAGAGAGAGGGGGAGGGAGGCAGTGGGTAGCTGGGTCTTGAGGTTGATGCTGAGAAATAAGGGGTGGCAGATCTGGAGGACATAGGATGGGGAGGGATACAGAGCGCAGGACAGCACTGGTTGTGAGGAAATATATGAGACTTCGTGATGGAGACGGAAACTAAGGGGTGCTAGGAGAGAGGAGGGAGACAAGGGGCTGGGCAGTAGGGTCTACAAACATGGAGCTAAAAAATCATGGGCATATTAAAGACTTGTGTTGGTGCAAAATCTATTTTTCCAGACATGATACCAGGGTCCAGCCAGACTGCATGGTTTGCACCAGTGTTCACAAATTATGCAGGAAGCAATAGCAGAAACATAATTTTAACCATCCGTTTTAGCACTTTTCTTGCAGTATAAATGTCTATTTTGCGACATACAAATAAGCGAATAACGTGCAACAGTCCACCGACATCAGTGCAGCCATGTAATGTAGGCAGTCAACTATTGCAACAGCGAACCAAGGTCAATTTGCCATCTCCAGTACCTCGCTTTTGGGAATGGGATATCACAACCCATCCCTTGTTGACGTTAATGTTATGACTGACTACATAATAAGGTATATTAGTGCCGCACAGCTTGAGGAATGCACAGAGATTATATCAAGAAAACGTCCTTCTAATACTAGTCCTGGCTGCTCCATTATGTTATTTAATGCAGTGATGAAAAGCAGAGAGCGCCATGTATGTGCAGGCTGGGTTGGGGAGACTGGTGAATTAAGTACTTTTGGTGGAAAAGTAGAAGCTGAAAAGCTGAACTGCACCGACAAACAGAAATGTGTTCATCTCCTCAATCAAAGCCATCTTGTTGGGGAATGCATACCAATCAAACAAAATGCACTAAGAACAAAAAACCCAAGGCCCATAGGTACGAACGGTTTTGCATTTCCAAATTTGTAATTTCTGAATCACAAATTTGGAAATGCTAAACCAAGGGTACCTATGGGCCTAAGGCCCTCCTTAACCCCCCCGCCCCCAATAAAGTGGTGCACATGTAAAGCGCTCGAGTGCCCTAGGGCTAAGTGGGCACTCTGTGGCCCTGCCAAAACTGCAGTTTTGGGTGCCTTTTTATATTTTGCACATGGTTATACCAATCGCAAACAGGAATTCCCTATTTACGATTTCCTATTTTGGTAACCACAAATTGCGATTTCTATAGAGTAGAAATTCCAATTTGCTACCGCATTTCTGCTTTGGAACATATGAAAAACTCATTTGGCATTTCTTACCAGCCTGAAATAGTTAATTGGTCTGTTAATAAATGCTAAATGGCTTCATATATATGGCCTGTAGTTCCTTGCATTCTGGTTTCTGTTAAATGCATTTTGTAAAACAAATACATATGAAAAATGCCATAATGTAAACCATATATTATGAACATTGTTGATGGAAGGGATGTGCAGCAAATTCCACTCAAGGCTTTGTACTTCCTGAATTATCACCACTCTCCACACACAACAAAGGGTAATAAATAGTATATTACACTTCTGTGTGTGTGTGTGTGGGTGTGTATATATATATATATATATATATATATATATATATACAGAATAAGATCCTCCAAACCCACCATGAGTTCCAAATGGCTGGGGCACCCGCTAAATCTCACACACAACAGCCAATACTTCCCACTCTATAAACAGTCTCATCCAACCATACACAAAAAATTGTTTTTTTTATATATATATATATATATATATATATATATATATATATATATGTATATATATATATATATATATATATATATAAATAAATATATATATATACACACACACACACACACACATATATTTTTATTCTCTGACAGGCATTCCATGGTGCTCGGAAAAGGTCCGTGGGTTCACGAGCTAAGCATTACAAAAACCTTTAGGGTAACGCAACTAGCAGCTATCTGAATGAACCATACTAGGGATGACAGCACACACCTCCCTCAACCCCAAAGAAATAGCATCATGAACCAAACGCTGATTACGATCATGTTATGCTCACAAACCACCTCGAGATTTATAGTTATTGTGATCACTAGTGGTTCCTATACCAGGAATCCATATCCACAGATCAAATACTGTGTGCACTTTCTGAAAAATAACAAATAATATAGAATTAAAACCAAAAAAATAACTCAAAAAATGAGCATTAAGGAAAGTTATAGTTAAGACATTAAAACTATAAATTAGGTTATTGCCACCCTCTGATAATAATACATGAAGATGCAAACCATAAGAAAAAAAACAGATATTCCAACCCTGGGCTTGAGGTGATTACGATAATTGTAGATGGTCAATTTCAGTTGTAATTAGGCTTTTTATCTAACATCTCTTACAGTAGTTTTTTCCATTAAATATATATGTGAGTGTGTGTGCACCCAAACACACAAAGTCTCTTTAAGTTAATTTCAAATTGTTCAATTTAAAAATAAAAATTGATCCACAAAGAAATAAACTGAAATAACACAATTATGTTGCGCATCATTACACCATCCAAAGCTTACGCATTGGAAATACCATCATTTCCTTTTCACCATGCGATTTTTAGCCTTTGTGGGGTTATGGAGATAAACCTGCACTATGGATGTTCTAAACATGTAAGCTAATATGAGACCACAGGTTGGAAGACAGAGAGCAATAGATACAGTTTTTTGTCAAAAGGGAAATTAGGTTTCCATAGCCACATTTGTGTGCAATTTACATGCCGTTAGGTACAGTTTTTCACTAAGGTGCAAAAGCAGAATTTTCCTGCTACCATGATGGATTTTTCTGAAGAGCCCTCTTCAGTTTGCATAAACGGAAAACGGATAAGCTCTCCGACGGTCAACCGTTGAGGTAGGCCCAACTGGATATCAAATATCTACAATGGCATAAAAAACGGGATGCCGCCCCCTGTCACCCACCCCCCTTTCTTCTGAATAGGATCTTGATGCCCTTTTTTCGTCTGTCCAGAAAATTTGCATGTGCCCATCTGGGGTTGTCGCAGGATGTCCCAGGAGCCCCTCTTAAGCTGGAGCAGCTGGGACCCTCGTCTTAACCTGACAGGCCGGATCATCTGCTAGGTCGGGGCGAGGGGGAGGCCGAGAAGGGAGGGGGTCAAAAGCAATGCCCACATAAATTGGAGCACGCGACATCTTTACGCCACTGTCGGTGCCACCGCCTCCCCTGCCTTCGGCTTCTAGACGTTTCTGCAGCATCACTGCTTCCACCATACTCAGCCGTGCAAACGTCGAGGGGGACAGTGCAGAGAAAAGAAAAGCACCCTACATCCTTGCCGGAGAAGAGAGGGACATGCCTTGTGAGGAGGGAAAGCAGAAAAAACGGCTTGGAGAAAAATTTAAAAAGAAAGCGTTTGAGGACATTTTCGGGCCGAAAAAAAGAAAATGGAGGACAATGCCGCATTTTTTTACTCTAAAGGACTACTTTAAAGAAAGCGACGAGAGGACTTCGATGCCAACCGTAGTATATTCCATTCCTTATTGCCAGGTGATTTATGCAGAAATGGTGAGGAAGATTGTGTGGGGTGGAGGGCTGCCGATCAGTGTGGAAGCTTGAAGGGATTCATGACGAGGGGGAAGGGCCCATGGTACCACATTTTCTATCAAAGGTGTCGAACGGACTCTCAAACGGTGATATTTTTGCCGCCTCAACTCTACCTCCCCTGCCCTATCACCACCCCCCCCCCCCCCCCCCCCCCCCCCAACCACACACGCGCGCACACCAAAAAAGCTCTTTCATCCAAATGTGCAGGTTCTCTCCCTGGCACAGCTAGGCCCCGGGTAGAGGAAATTTAGTTCAGCCGCAGTGAGGCGTCGCTTTGGGTGGGGAAAAGGAACAGAGAGCGAGGGTCCTCTTTGTCACCCCGACTTTTGGTTCCATTTGCACTCAATATTCTCTGGTGGCAGGTCACCCCAGCAGGTGCAGGGGGTTGGGGGAGGGGGAAACGCAGCCCCAACCAAGACCTTTCAGCATCGTGAGCTGTGCTTTGAACAGGGCTCCTCCCCCACCCGGCACTTGAAGAGGCAGATGGAAAGTGGGGGGCTGTCAGCAGCTGAAGCAATGGTGTAAGACACGCGTGCGAGAGAGGGGGCTGCAGCAGAACACAAAGGAAGGAGCCGGTTTAAGATGCTGAGCCCGGCCCCTCCCCCAAAGGCAGGCAGAGGGGCAGCCGGCTGATGTGACTGGTCCTCGTGTCCCGGGCTGGAGGAGGGGGGAGGGGGCGAAGCATTCCGTGGTACCCAAGAAGGCTGCAGGACAGTGGGAGGGAGGCTGCAGAGGAGGAGAGAGGGGCGGGCGAGAGGAATTCTGTGGTACCCTGGGAGGCTGCAGGGCAGAGGGTGGAGGCTGCTGAGGAGAGTAGGAGGACACCGGACGGAGGGAGGCTGCAGAGAAGGGTCCTAGCATCAGTGGGACGCTGCAGGGGAAGAGGCGTTTGGACCGGGAGAGACTACGAACAGCGGGGGAAGATGCCGATGAGGAGAGGGAGGGAACGAACTGACGGGGGGTCTGCAGAAGGGGTCCGCAGAAGGCTGCAAAGAGGGCCGCGGGACAGCAGGAAACTGCAGAGAGGACATACGGTACAGGAGGAGGGGGGCTGAGGAGAAGGCCGGTCTCAGAGAGGCTTCATGACACAATGAGGCTACAAGAAAGCGGGGGGCTTCTGGGTAAGTGGCTGTCGACGAGACTGGGGGGGGGGCTGTAGCGAGGGGACTGCAGGACAAGGCAAGTAGGTGCAGGAGACAGCAGAAGGCTGCGGGGCGGGAGGCTGAGGGCCGCGGGGCAGCAGAGACGGCGTCTGTGGGAGGGGACACAACGAGCGGGAGCATGAGAGCGATTCACACGAGAAAGGTCCTGCGACAACCCTCCTGCATCCCCCGGGCTGACGGCTGAGGTGCGCCAGAAGCGTGATTCCAAGGTCCCGCAGGTGCGGCGCGCGGCTCCTCAGGACGTGCACGTGAGTACGATGAAGCTGCATGAGCGGGCGCGAGCCGCAGACCAGCACCGTGGAAATGCAGATGATGCCGTGATGCTGCAGGTGAGTACCCGCGCGAGCGGCATCTGAGTGCCCCGGATATTCACACTAATTCCGCGGAGCTGCTGTGCGTATCCGTTAGCAGCACACGAGTGCCACAGAAATGCATGCGAGGGGTAAGGCTGTGCACCTGAGCACGATGCAGCTGCGTCTGGGCACCTGTGAGCGGCCTATTTGTACATGGAAATATACACGAGTACCATAGGTATGCATGGAGGATGATGTGCATGTGAGAAACTTTCAGCTGCTCCTTAGCCCAGTGTATATATGTATCATACATGTATCATGTTTCTGCGTGAACGCAGCATACAGCTACGTACAAGTAGCAACCACTGAAGGTAAGTATCTGGTAGTTGCATGCGAGCGCCATTAAAATGCATGTGGCTTTCTGGGAACTGTATGGGAGTAACTAGGACATACATGTGATTAACGTGCACGTAATTAAAATGTAGCTGGAATACATTCACGGTGTATGTAATTATATACCCTGGAGTGTGAGTACACTGGCTGAAATACCTGAAAGTTCCATGGAGCAGTCAGTGAGTGCCCCGGAGTACCTTTGAGCACATAATGTGCTTGAGAGCATCCTGCAGCTGCTGTGAGTACATGGGACCTGCCTGCGACACCTCCCCTGCTCCCCCAAAGCTTTATCTGAGTAACCTGAGCTGCTCACGAGTACCCCCGAGCTGCAATTGTGTATGTGGTGACTGCACGCGAGAACCCTAGAATTGCTCAGAAGTACTATAGCACTGAATGTGAGTAAATGGGATCTGAGTGTGAGTACCAGGGATCTGCACCTGAGACCCCTGGAGCTGCATTTGAATACCACGGAGATGCTTGTGAGTACCACGGAGGTGCTTGGATGTGCCCTACAGCTGCACACCAGTTTCCTGGCGGTTCATGAGAGTACCATGGAGTGTGCAAGTACCACAGAGCTGTGTGCGAGTACAGGGGAGCCTGGAGCTGCTTATGAATACTCTGGAGATGTGTATAAGCACCTGGCATATACCTGTCAGTACCTGAGGGTTGTTGCATCTTAGTACCTGGGATGTGGGTAGGAGCCTATAGACATTGCATGCGAGTCCCCTGCGGCTGCATGAGAGTCCCCCGAAGCTGCAAGTGAGTAACCTGGAGATGTAGGCAAGTACCCGGAGGTGTTCGTGAGTCCCCAGGAGCTGCTCTCAGAAACATGATGCTGCAGTACTCACTCTTTACACACTTGCTCCCCTTCGCCCTGAGCTGCCTACCTTTCCTCTCATGTGTCTCTCTCCTTTCCTCTAATGACTTATTTCTGCTATACCCTTCCCTCCTTCCATTCCATCACTTCCATTTTAATTTTCTCTTTCATCCTCCGACCCTGGATTCCTTCCTTCAGCACTTTTTTCTTCACATTCTTCACCCTTCCTCCACCATACTTGCTCTTTTATTTTTGTTTCTAATATGTCCCTTTTGCTTTCTCTCATTTTACCCATTTCTAATCCATCCTTTTCTTCCAATCCTTTACTCTTACTCTCCTTCTTTTCTTTTTTCCCTTTTCACTTCCGCTCCTTTTTGATCCCTTTCTAACGTCCCCTTTTCTCTTCTCTTCTGCTCTGCTATCTTTTTCTATCGCTTCTTCTTTTCTTTCCTCTTCTCCGCTAATCAATCCCCTAATCTATTTTATTCCCGTCGTCTCTGTTACTTCCCAATCATCCTCCCCTCATTCCCTTCTCCATTCCTCACTCCTTAGTTCCCGCTCTAATCGTCTATGAACTCTGCTCGCTCTGTTTTCCAGGTGTAACGTGGTACCGGACACCGCTCCTTCTTCGCCATGAGCATTCTACGCACGTCCCTCTGCCAGCCTGTCTGTGTGTCTGCGCCAAAATGTCTGTACCACTCTGCCTCTCCCAGTCCGAGTCTGCCTGCACCAGTTTTTCTGAGCCAGTCTGCCTGCCTGTACCAGAGTGTGTGACTGCAACAGAGTCTGTGTATCTGCACCGGTCTCTCTATCGTCCTGCACCAGAGTCTGAAGGTCTGTATCTGTCTCTCTGCCTGCCTGCACCAGAATCTGTTTGTCTGCACCAGTCTCTCTGTCTGCCTGCACCAGAGTCTGTGAGTCTGCAGCAGAGTTTTTGTGTCTGCACCTGTCTCTCTGCCTGCCTGCACCAGTCTGTGTGTCTGCACCAGTCTCTCTGTCTGCCTGCACCAGAGTCTGTGAGTCTGTACCAGAGTGTATGTGTCTGCACCTGTCTCTCTGCCTGCCTGCACCAGAGTCTGTGTGTCTGCACCAGTCTCTCTGTCTGCCTGCACCAGAGTCTGTGAGTCTGTACCAGAGTGTATGTGTCTGCACCTGTCTCTCTGCCTGCACCAGAATCTGTGTGTCTGCATCAGTCTCTCTGTCTGCCAGCACCAGAGTCTGTGAGTCTGCATCAGAGTCTGTGTGTCTGCACCAGTCTCTGTCTACACCAGAGTCTCTGAGCCTGCACCAGAGTCTGTGTTTCGGCACCAGTCTCTCTGTCAGCCAGCACCAGAGTCTGTGTGTCTGCAGTCTCTCTGCCTCCACCAGAGTCTGTGTGTCTGCTCCAGTCTCTCTGTCTGCCAGCACCAGAGTCTGTGTGTCTGCAGTCTCTCTGCCTGCACCAGAGTCTGTGTGTCTGCTCCAGTCTCTCTGTCTGTCAGCACCAGAGTCTGTGTGTCTGCATCAATGTCTCTGTCCGCACCGGTCTATGTCTGCACCAGTCTCTCTGTCTGCACCACATTCTGTGAGCCTGTGTCAGTACCTGTGTGTCTGCACCAGTCTCTGTGTCTGCCTGCACCAGAGTCTGTGTCTGCACCAGTCTCTCTGCCTGCACCAGAGTCTGTGTGTCTGCACCAGTCTCTGCCTGCACCAGATTCTGTGTGCCTGCACCAGTCTCTCTGTGCGCACCTGTCTGTGTGTCTGCAGTCTCTCTGCCTGTACCAGAGTCTGTGTGCCTCCGCCAGTCTCTCTGTGCGCACCTGTCTGTGTGTCTGCAGTCTCTCTGCCTGCACCAGAGTCTGTGTGTCTGCACCAGTCTCTCTGTGCGCACCTGTCTATGCCTGCCTGCGCAGGTCTACCTTCCTGCAACCATCTATGTACCTGAACTTATCTGTCTGTCAGCGGACCTGTCCAACCAGCAGGCCTTGCCTGCCTCTGTCAGTCCCTCTACCTGCCTATCTAGTGGACATTAGTTCTCGCTCTCTTTGTTACTGCCTGCCTATATGTAAGGATGCGCTGTATGTGTGTATGTTTGCATCCGCCTGCTGGTCTTCGTGCTGCTCTTTCTCCCGCCTCGTCTCTTGGGTCTGTGTGTCTTGTGCTGTCTGTGTATCTGCATGCTTGTCTGTCTGCCTGCGATTATTTCTCCTTCCTGTATGTAATGTAAGTATATGCGATCCGTCTGTTTGTCTGTCTGTCCGCCAGGTAGATAGACTGATGCAGGCAGGCCAGGCCGCTGCAGACAGAGACTGGTGCAGGCAGTACTGTCTGCCTGTCTCGAGCCGACGGTCTGGACGCTTCGTGTGTGCCAGTGTTGGCCGCTATCCTGAATGGCCTCTTAATACTGAGCAGGGCCTAACTGGGAGTTGCTGACCATATCAGTATAACAAATACTGAGGTCAATTGTGTACGTAGTATTAACCGCATGTAAATTCCCGTGGGTGTTTTGTGTGGGCATACTCGTCAGCACAGACCTAGAGACCCTAGAAATGGCCCCCAGTGCAATGTAGGAATGATATGGAAATCAGTGCGGCACATCGATTTCTAGCGCTATCCCCCATTGCTTAGGGCATTATTCGTGATATTGAGGTAATTCCAGGTGCAGATTTATCGCATAACTTTAACGATGGCCTCTTCTCTCTGGATTCATGTGTCGGACTTGCTCCTACTGCATTTCTGCATGTCCGCCTGCCTGCTCAACTGTTCATCAGCGACGGTGACTGTCTACTTTTGCCTCTGGGGCCTTCCATGCCTGCTTTGTTTGTCTCTGACGGTCTGTCCTTTGTTCCAACCAGTCTCTCACTCCAGTAGCTGTCTCCTGCGTCATCCCTTGTCTTTATCTCTCGTCCACACTCTTCGATGGGTGTCCTCTCCTTGCCTATTCCTCTCTTTTGCCTCTTTTTCAGTGCATGCCCCTGCTGCCTGTTCTCCCTCGCGCTTCTTACTGCTTGTCTCACCAGACATTATCCATATTGTCTCCTGTCTCGCTAGAGGTTGTCCCTCTCCTTCGTTCGAAGCTTCTGTCCCCCGTTTCTCCTCGTTCCCTGTCTCTCTTCAGTGCTTGCCTACTCTTCAGCCACCATTGCGCAGCCCTTGCCTCTGCGCGTCTCCTCGGTGCCCGCTCCCTCTCCTCGCAGTCTGAGTTCACCGGGGCCCGCGCCTCGAGCCCCGTCCTGCCCCCTGGCTTCAGCTCTGCGTGTTCACAGTGGACCTTGATTTAATGTCATACAATTAAGGCACGCGGTGAATGCTAAGAGAGGAGCTCAGACCCTCAGCTGGACCAAGTATCCCCCCATCACCTCGAGGGCTCCTGGAGACCGGAACTGAGCGCTCCCCCCGGGACCCACTGCAAGCGCGAGGCCATGAGCTCGTGGGAGGATGTGAATCCATTCGAGAGGTGAGCACCTGAGGTAGGATGTGTATGTATACACCGATGTAATATGAGGTTTATTACCATTGCTGAGCGTGGGAGGAGTCATGACTCATGGGAGGTGAAGCCTGAAGCAGGTCATCATGCCTCCCACCTCAATCAACAACGGTAATAAATAAGACATTGCACTCCGCATGTATGGTGTTTACGCCGTGGCGCTTTTTCATATGTATTGTTTAAAAAATAAGGCAAAGCAGGACGCAAGAGCATTTGAACATTTGTGCAGTGCACTAAAATGAAACTGAAAAGGCCCTAAGACTATTAGCAGGCTTGTCTCCCTGTGCCATTTCTTTGCAATATGCAAGTTACGAGGTAGAAAACATTGTTTTTCTCATGGCCATTTAGATGTGATGTGGTGTGGTAATAACATCGGATTTGAGCTTTACACTGTGGTAATGTGTTAATGTGGACTTACTGGTGTAGCTGCTCTAAATAACATTGTTGGGCTACATTCATATTCACTGGCATGGCAAGTATGTATAGATCAATACATACATGTACAAAGACAGAGACACAATGGAGTCGGCACCATATGTGTGTGTATATGTATATATATATATATATATATATGTATATATATATATATATATATATATATATATATATATATATATATATATATATATATATATATCCGTGAACCTATATTGCTGTGTTATTGAGATAGGATACTATAAACCATTAGGGCGAAGACCATGCAGTTTGCAAATGACTAAAAAAAAAAAAAAAATGGTCATATGGGATCATTTTACAATCTTACCAATTATTATATTTTTTTTAAATAATACATTCTAATTATGTGCACTTGTTAAGAAAAATATGTGTTTGTTTCAAACTGAAATGTTTACACATAATAGTGAATGATACATTTGACTATGTCATTTTAGTGTTTATAGTAGAAAGAAAAGAAAATATTGAATTATGTAGTTAAGAAGGTAGGTTTTAGCTAAAACAATTTATTAAAATAGAACAAATATGCAATTAGGTGGTGAAGAATATAATGTTTTTAGCAAAAACAGGTCTTGCTTTTTCAAACAGACATTCTGTCTATAGAGGAAGGATATTTAATAAAATGCGGTCTCCAAGGTCTATCTAACAATGTACCTTATTTCAATTAGAATGCCCAGGTTTTGTTTACTTTTCATGAAGAAGAAGGTGATTAAAGAAATTACAATGGTAAAGCTTAGCAGAGCGCCTCTGGCTCTAATTATCTAAATGCATTATCATGATCATAGACTAATTAGCTGGAGGAAAGACCAGAATGAAACTAGGCCTACAAGTAGATTAATCTATATTTTAAAAAAATAATGTCCTATGACTAGGATAAATTACCACACTCACTACTGTGATGTAAAACGTAGTTACTGTTTAGTGTGGCATTGTTGAAAGATTTTTCTTAAATACAGGGTACAGGAGGTGAGATAGGTTATCTCAGCCTATACTATACAAACCTACTCCTGGCACATGATACACTTTTGACATAACAATCTTCTTCAATAAGTAACAAGAAATGTAATAATATATTAGACGCTACCATGTCCACATTGTCTATCTATCTATCTATCCATCTATCTATCTATCTATTGTCTATCTATGATATACAATAAAAGTAAATGATCTACAATTTATATAAATGAAATATAATATAGATATAATATACTATAATATAATATACATTTTTTTGCAGAATACATTTATATAACATCTATATAATAGCAACATTTTATAGCAGCAGCCATTCAAAGGGCTAGGATAAAACAAAAAAATACTGTTTTTGACTTGCTTCTATATGCCTCCTAGAAAGAGACAAGCGGCGGCCAAACACATATCTAGCCTATATCATCGTGGGTGCTGTGTTGCAACCATCGGTTTAAACGATAAAAGTTTGCCTGGTTCTCCTGAGTGCAATTAGGCTATGGCATAGATGGTATTCACCTGGTGTGTTCTGTGGTCTGTGAAATGGTTTTGTTACAGGTCCTTTCAAACATTCTGCTTGTTCTGATAGAATTCTGGGCAAGGATTCTTTAACACCCCCTCGCCTAGCACCACGGAAGAATGTGATCATCTCTATTCCTGTTAAATGGGTTTGGACATCAATTAGGAGTAGCAAGAGGTAGCAGCTACTACCCCTCACTCGTACCAGCTGGTTTGTTTGCCTGAATTCCCTCAGGTACCCTTGCCACTGCCCTGCAGCTCCTGTCTCAGGGTTCGGAGAAAGGATCAGAAACTGGTATTCCTGCATTTGGTGTCCACTTATAGCTCTCCCCAGGTCATTAGAAGTAAATCACTGGGGTGAAAGGTGGAACAATGAGTAAGCCCTGTGAAATCATCAAGGAGAGGGAATATTGCACATACCACTTCCACTACCCCTATATTTTAGTGAAACGGTATCCACGGGGTAGAGATGTCTGAACAGAGTTCAGACCCAACCTAGATTTAATGAGTTCAGTTTGGATTAAACTTATGTAAATGTATTTACATATCTGTATATCTATGAGGTATGGCTTGTTCCTGGCCCACTTCAATCTACAGCCTGACTTGCAGAGCCAGCCACTGTGATCCATGGGTGACTTGTAATGCGCCTGGTAACAGACATAGGGGCACATTTACAAGCTCCTAGTGCCACCAAAGTGACACTTTTTTGATACTCCAGTGGCGCAGTGTGCTGACCCATATTTACAAGGCCATGCAAAGTCACCTTGCGTGGCTTTTCATGGCCATGTACATTTTAACCCCCTTCCACGCATTACTGTGTGTGAAAGGGGCATTCTCATGCAAACCCCATGGAATCTGATGCATTCCCAGATTTACAAGGCTGGGAATGTGTCAGATTCCCACCCACCCCAGGGGTGGTGTAAACATGGCACAACAAGGAGAAATAGCTTTATAGAAGGAGGAAAACACCATCTATAATTGTTTATGTGCAGCAAGGTGTCCCTTCCTGCACATAAGCAATCATCCCTGCAATTCAGGCACCCTTGCACCAGGGTGCAAGGGTGCCTGCGTTGGCCCTAGGCTGCCAATTGTGCACCAATACTGAGGAAAGTACAGGGATGCGTCATATTGCTGTAAATACGACGCATCCCTGCACTTTCCTAATGGCGTAGCTCGGCACTACAAGATGGCTTGCGGCGCCGGGCTGCATCATTATTTTGTAAATATGCCATGTAGTCGTTTCCCTGCAAGATCATGGCCTACTGACTGGTCGCCTAACCAAGGTACCCTTGAATTTAATAAGCACCCACAATTGCATGCTCGGGGTTCAAATAGATGTGTACTCTACACATCATCCCAGCCCTTCTGGTAGAAGTTCCCTTAAGGGTTAACCTTGTCCCAAGGGCTCATCGTGATGCCTTCCTCTGCTACTAAATATGACTTAGAAAGTGTGGCGTTATACAGTGTATTACACAAATCAGAGGCAGGGTAGTGGCTCCGATCAGGGAGATACCTACCAGGCTGCTGCATTTTCAAAGGCAAAAGCACCATTATGTTTTTACAGCTTTCGGTGTGGGGCAATCCCCTTGACTGCTCTCTTCGGTTGAGAGTCGGAATGGTCATAAGGGCAGAGGGAATTCTCTGGTGGGCTGGAGGACAAGGGTCTGCTTCCCGGAATGAGTGAAGTGGGGGGGCTTCAGTCATCTACCCAGAAAATTTATCTTCAGAAGCTGTCTGTAAAGCCTGATGCTTTTTAAACCAATATATACCTAAAACTATGCAGTAAAATTATGATTTTTGGCCCACTATGCCACAGATAAAATTGCATTGCATTGAAAGTCAGCGGTTTTCCATATCTCGCTTGGGTCTTCTCTTTATGCCGTGTTCTTTCACGTCTCCGATAGGGCTACACTGATCTTCAGTGTTCTTCTACAGCCCCTATAGGTTTGCATTGAAAGTCAACGTTTTTTCTTATCCCACATTGAACTGATTAGCAAGTAGGTGTTTTTCTCATGTGCCCATTAGGACTACACTGTACATAGTGCTTTTTCATGTCCCACTTAAGACTGCATGGTAAAGTAGTGGGTTTTCATGTCCCTAATATGATTACACTGCAGGTCAGCGTGCTTTCATGTCTCCCGTACGATTGCTGCTGTTAAAACACAAAAGTGATTGGTGTTTTCTGCGTTTATGCCAATATAATATATTTCTCCTCAATGTCACTACAGTACCATCTGCTCAATAGTTGAAAAAATGCTCCATAAACGCATGTGATGAGAAGTGAGTGTTGCTGGTGGCCACATACACATTGCAAGTCTGGTTAAAATTGAACATGAATTACACACTTTAAACTTGTTTTTAATTGGCTTTGAATACTATTTTAGCACAAGACTCTCGTTAGAACCACTTCCATGACGATTGGCTGTCCATTCAACCTCTTCTACAACACGTGGCAAAAACTCTTCATATCAAATTTCGCCAGGTTTGATTAACGCCTAGAATTGTCTGGTTTAGTGAGCACATCTAAAATGACAACAATTGGTCGTTTTAGAGACAAACCCCTTACAGCACAGAATGAGCAAAGTCATGCTGAGTGTCAGCAAACTAGAATGGAATATGCAATACTCAATATAGCCAAGTACTCACCCGCCAAAGTGCTAGTCCATTATGGTAACAGAGCAGGGATTAAGTCCAAGTCATTCATTTTCCAAAAGACAACCCACTGATCCCAAACTAGAGGACGATCACACCAACATATGTACATTCAAAACTGAGTGATCATTTTCTCTCAAAGTACATTCACCTCAACAAATAAAGATCACCAAAGAAATGGAAGAAATGCGTATTCATCAGCACACCTTTATACTGTGCAGTACAAAAGCCTGCTTACTACGCAATTATTCAGATCAAAAAATGAAAATTAATTGAAAAACAGGAAGTATACAACTTTTAAAAAATCTAAGCAGTACTGAAATGTATCAGTTAAGATACAAAGGGCATTAGCATCATTGTTTATGCTAATGTGGCATTAGGTAGGCATTTCTGACGTGCCATATTTACAAAGTGGCACAACGTTAGCATTCCCTTGTGCCACATTATGCTTGCGCAGGCTTAATGTACGCAAGGAGGGCGTTCCCCCACAGGGAGGCAGCAAAAAATGGCGCAGTGAAATCTACAAGACTTCACTGCGTCATTTTTTCCATCATTTTTAACGCCTGCACATTGCAGATGTGAAAGTGACGGGCCCATAATAACCTATGGGCCTCCCTAGTGCCTTGCTGGACTAGCGCCATAATTAATAGCACTAATCCAGCAAAGCACCAATAGCGTTCATAAATTCTGATGCTATTCTGCTAATGTGCGCTGTGTTGCAAATACAGCGCTACCATGGTGACATTAGTGGGACTAAGGGCGGCGAAAGAAAAGTGACGCATCAGGATTGATGCGCCACTTTCTTGTAGATCTGGACCAAAAAATCCCATCAAACATAAAACACATGAGCACACAATTATAAACTTAACTCTCTCTTAAAATATATCCGTACACCACAACACAAATGAGACAATACATTTTTTCAATGTGATTTAAATTTGTATTTGGGTGTTTATTTTTTCTGTTTTTATAGCACTACGATGTGGTATTTTGGGAATTTCAGGGTTTTGGACTTTTTTTCTCCACACATTTTATAATCATCGCCGTTAACTTCTATTAAACACTAGTGAGATAGCGAACAAAGGGAGGAGCTGCGGCTGGGAGACAGAGAGTACAAATGAGCAACAGGATACATTAACAAGGGAAAAACAGAACGGCTAACAAGCAGACACAATATATAGGTCAATATAGGCAGCTGACAGGGTTATATCATATTTACATCACTGCCAATCCCCCAGATGTTGGGCTGGCTGAAAATAACACAATACTGTAGTACAATTCAGAAGCTTACAGACTATTTCTTTACATTGTGGCTATACGATGACCATAAGGGCACAAATCACGATTTTACACACAGAAAAGGTGTATTTTATTGTAACATACAAGCCAATAATGCAATGTTGTGGATCTGTGGTCATTAATAGACCATTCTGCCCTGGGTCTTGTGATTTACTCTGTCAACAGAACAACTCAATGGAATTTTAGACTGGCAATGCGCAGACATCACCATTTATTCTGTCTATACATTGCACCAGATTGGATTCTTTTCAGAGACAGTGGCTCTAGAAATAAATACACAAATATACACCACGGTCAGGTGGCTCATATATCTGTGAAGCATGTTTCAGCTCATAGACAAACACCCTGGAGGCCTACTTGTGATTTTCATGCAGGTAAAAAAATAAAGCAACAGCCTCATGAGTTCTACTTTGATTCTGTTTCTTTTTCCAGCTGAGATGCTAGCCAATGGAACGACTCTATAAATGGATCAAACCCGAGAACTAGGTGCAGACACCCACCAATGCAGCCACAAACCCTCTTCTACTGCTGGTATTACAGAGAGAGCAGAAGATGCCCTGAGGTTCAAATCAGGAGAAGAGTGGACATCAGACTGCCCGACCAGCTCCACTGTCCCTACAGCAGAGGTAAAAACAGACTATGTTTTTAAACCTTTCAAAAAGTATAAAGACCACAAAGAAGAATAAGGACCTGATTTAGATTTCAGGGGAATGGGTTACGCCTTCACAATAGTGACAGGTATCCTGTCCACCCTATTACGAGTGCTTAGAATATAATACATTTGAAATAAGGTGGTCCATTACATTTGTGACAAAGTAACCCGCTGACTGAATTCTAAATCAGGTCCTCCATTCTCCGCTGATGCTATTGATTGTGAGATCTTCATATCTACATTTGTACTGTGTATAGTCTTTATTAGGAGTGAGGAGAGTTAAAAAGTCATGAATATAGCAAATTTGTGATGTTTTGAAAACCTATGCCAACATTACATTCATATTCAATGGGAATGCCAGATGCCAGGAATGGGTCGGAATGGCAAAGTGAACCTATGATGCTTCAGGAGCAGATGGGAAACTTGGCATTTTGTTTAAAAAGTTCATTGACTTTGTTCAGCTATACAGGTGTTGAAAATTACGTGCTCAACCTTAGGCCTTCCACAAGTAATTGGAAACAAATGACCGCCATTTTGTGGGTACTCAATACCTTATCAAATAACCTTATTCTGTTGTTAGGCAGCATAAGCTGGAGACAAGTTAATGCAAAAAAAGCAGTGTATTCAAAATCCATAATTAAGGATGTGATGTCATGACAGGAGAGTGGATGGGTGAGGAATTGTGTGGTTACCAACAAAAGGAAAGACCCCCAAACGTTTTATTCAGTCAGCACTTATACTAAATCTAGAGTCTGGTGTACTATTATTCCAGTTGCAAAAAGTGGTCTCAAATTGCGCACTGGCTTTTTGTGAATTAGATCGTATTTTGCAAACCTATTTTTTTATTAGTAAGTTGAGTCTCAAAATATGGAATTGCTGGTGGTCCCAGTACGACCTCCCTAATTCATATTCATGATGCATATCACAATTTGCTATCACTTGTGATTGGCTGCATTCACAGGAATGGTGGTCTGCAAGGGACAGCAGACAATCATACCTATTATTGAATTTTAAAACAGAATATATTTTTTGGCATAACCCTTGCTCCTTAAAGAATTCAGTGCTGATTTTAAATAAAAATGTTTTTCATTATGGAAAACTGAGCAGTGGCTCTTTGGAACACTGCCTACTCCCCTCAGACTGACAACACAATTCCCAAAGGGGAAAGTACCCTAAGTTCACCGATTCTCCTTAGCAAATCAGTTACGACCCCAGCTTGGGATCAGTACCTCATCAATAGCTTGCAAGCGCACTTGTGGTCGTAAAACATTGATTTCCTTTCTGAATCAGAAATACGGTGGCTGCACCCCTTGCACGTTCCACCTCTTTGCGATTTTGAAAGTATCGCAAAAGTCTTTTTACGCATCAGAAAGAAATTTCAGACTTGAAAAAGGGCTTTTGTACATAAAAAAATATTTTGAGATTGTAATTCCGTGATTTTTCAAATCACAGGGTTTGCAGTTGCAAAGTGACTTTTTTTTATCTGGCCCTTAGTTTCATCTTTCGAAAAGGTGAAATTCTACTTACTGATTTTATAGATCTTTGAAATAAATAAGTTCCTTATCAAATGCATTTAAAACCAATTTCCTGCCTGCATTGTAATTGTAGAAACAAGAAGGTCACAATGTTCCCTAAAAAAATAAAATAATGTTATATCACCCTGAAAACCATAAGAATACCTGAAAATACCCATAAACATCAAGATATTTTTAGCTTTAAAATTCACTTGTCTATACAATCTCCTCTGTTGAGTAAAGGGGTACATTTGATAATGTTGCGTAGGCACTATAACTCTGATTATCAAGACTTTTACCAAGTATTAAAATATTGATTTGTGTTTTCACTTTGCTGATGTCTCAATATCTATATTATCATCAGGACATCACAATTTATGTGTTCCGATTTCTCATGGGGTGGTTTCTGTGATGCACATTTACTTATACAAATTTTAAAACATTGACATTTCTATGTCTTAGGTTCATTATTTTGTGTTACAAGAATCTCAAGGTGATTGAAATGGGAAGTTAAAGAATTGAATACAGAAAAGAGGAAGGTCAGGTAACAACAGCCATCAATAATAAAAGCAATGTCAAAGATAAGTTATAGTGTCAAGGAAAATGGGGTACGAGGGCCCCCTAAAAATGGGAATGGTATAGGTAAGTGTTACAGTTAAGAGGGATAAAGGGTAATGGGTTCTGTTCGGGAAATGTAGGGTACCGGTGGTCTCCTCTGTAATAAAATAAACATAAAAGACATCTCACGTTTCCTGATTTAAAGATTTAAAATTGTGGAAACTAATACATAATAATAATACATATAGGAGGCTGGGGTTTATCACTCCGAGATTACTCACCTTTGATTAATTTCAATGTAAATAGTGGACACGAAAAGCACACAGGGAACCATAAACTGAATATTTGTATCACCAAGCTTTAAATGCTAAAATAAAGGCTATATGTATGGCCTACTCTGCGGTACAAGGCTATACAGGCTTCGTTTTAGGCCCCAAAACAGACTGCTTATCACTACTGAAACTCCAGTCTAAATCAGATTTGCTCTATATTCGAAATATTGATGATAAAGGCCTTAAATGCCTGTCAGAGGAAACGGCCTATGACGAAATGGTTCCTATGTCCCTACAGTTCGGGCCACTGCCTTGCCGGACTGATGGAAAACCAAGCCCTCAAGGGAAATTAAATACAGCCTTGCAGCAGTGCAGAATCAGCTATATATTTATGAAAATATAGACTGCAAATGAGGTGTGCCGCAGGAAAATATTGATTCCCCAAGAAAGCAATATTCCCTCCTAGGTATAATATTGCCAAAATGTGCTGAGTGAGAATAAATTCCTGCATTGAAAAGCAGATCCTCATCAATCGCTTGACAATTTTTGTAAAATGATGTTAACTTAATCACTACCAATCTCTACAAAGTTGAATTACTTATAACGTGTATATTCAAATTTACTTGTGTAATAATAATAACATTAATCGGTACCCAAAGCAACTACTTTTGTACTTTTTGTTAAGCACAGATATCAATTTAGAAATTTTAAATGAGCAGAAGAGTTGCAAAGCGACAAAAGAGAACAAAAGGAAAGCAAAAATATAAATGCAACTTTTCCGTAGTTACAGGGATCGTGAGAATCTTAAGGACCAGTGAAATAGCATTCTGGGTAGCTTAATACTATAACATCTCAGTTGCATAACTCTGTCTGAAACACGTAGGTCTTAATCCCACCAGGGCCAGTTCATCCTTTCACCGTTCTGGGGTCAATTAAATGTATCTAAACGAGTAAGGGGAATAACAAATCGAAAATGTTGCAGTGTGAGAAACTGTAAATTCACGGTAGCACGCTTTACATAATACCTGGTAAAAAGCAAGCATTTGCTATAGAGCCCAGGCAAAGCCAATAAACAGCCATAGAGCACGTCGGACATTCTAAACTGACAGATTTTCAAAATGCCCCAGACAGAAATGACGCAATCCAACGGAACTAATTAACTCGCATAAATTCAAGTCAACATATAAAAATATTTAAAAAAAATTGTGCTAGTCAGAGTAGGTTGTGAGTGCAATTGAATGACGAGCTACTTGTAAAAGAACATCTGCCATACTTTATTGAATAGCACAGATCACTCCCATGCATCCCCTGAGTGTACAGGAAAAGATTATCCCGTGTTCCTTGGTGCAAAAATGGTACATTTAACCATGAGGTGGAAGGCAGTTTAAAATCACATTTTTTGCAAAACAACATACAACATATGCTTCAATCCTCCGTACCTGTCTCCCTTAGAGGAGCAATGGTGTTCAGGCCTATATGGAAATCAGGAGGTTCCTCGTAGGCGGATGTCTTTTAAAGGCTCTCTGACCTGCCTGACATTTGACTAGTTTTACATCACTCCTGTCAGTCCAGAGTCGTTAGCCTAAAGGAAAATCTCTTCAACTCCCTGAAAGTCTCTCTGCCTCATGGGAGGAGCGGCCATTTTGTTTCCAGAAAATAGTCAAACTGAGTGCTGTAGAAACAAAGCAAAGTGCCTGCCTCCGTGCTCACACGTGGCACTTACATGTATGAAATTGGCAGGGGTGGTTTCAGACTCCAACTGACGCAGTCTGACCTTCAAAAGTCCCAAATCCTGAACATTTTTCAAAAAAGCGCATTGATAGATGCTATAATTGTTACTTTCTATTGTGTTACAAATCAATGTTAAAAAAAACTGTTCTTTGTTAATATATACAGTGAGAATAGAAAATATGATGTATTTACTCCTGACGGATGTTGTTACGTTTTCTTTAGGTCATGCGGCCAGACAACACTGGTTGCAAAAGATCTATTGTCAGTTCACCAATAACTTACAGTGGGCTTATGCCCGTCCATTGCTCATCATATTTGGCTCCATTGTTGCTGCTATTTCATTGCCTCTTGTGGATTGTTTGCCCTGTCCATCTTGTGTTTGTCTCTCCCTTGGAGCATAGTCTCCTTACATGTGTCCTTCCACTGTTCACTTTTAGGGGACTATTTTTTTCTTTTTGCCTATGCACTCCATGAGAGTGAATATGTTTTTTGCCAGCTGTCTCGTGCTTTCCTCCCCCACTCTACATATTGCTTTCTCTCTCCATGTAATTCTCTCCCCTCGCCCCCAGTGTTACCCTTGCCCCCAGTGTTACCCTTGCCCATGTGTTTCTCCCTTTGGCGATGTATAGGTCTCTCCCTAGTGTGCATCTTCTCCTGCCCTCCTTGTTGCTCCCTCCCACATGTGCTTCCGTTCTCTTCTTCTCACCTGCTTCCTGCCCTGCTCCTCAGTCGTCGTCCCTGCAGCACCCCTGCGACCTGAAAATAATTTGTGCTTATTTTTTTAGAGAGTCAGGCATCAAATTACTGCCACTTCTTCCACTTTACAAATCGATGTATTTTCACGCAACTTAATTTTCATATATTAATTTTATTTACCGATCCATCTCTGTTCAGGTACCTTAAAAATCCGTCTTTTTTATTTTCCTTTTTTCATGTTGTACACAATCATCAATTTTGACAATGCTGTACATCATGAAGTAAAGGTATTGGAGAGGAGATGTGGCCTAGCTAGAGCTGACAGTTTGAAGCCTGGGGACACCGGTTCGAAACCGGGCCTCCGAGGTTGACAGCACCTAGTGTGAATTTGGGCAAATAACTTAATCTCCCTGTGCCAAAAGAAATGTAATGTATGAATTGCATCTCCCACTACCACAAGTAATGTACCACGCTCCGTTGCTTACTAGCTAGGTACGATCTACATATATACTAATAAATACATTGGTAGAGCCAAAAGGTCTTAAAGGAGAGACCTATTGTCTTTGCCAATGCTTGTTAATTTAGTGTCCAAATAAAGACACACTGTCCTTCATCCAATGAAAAAGAGTTGTATTTCCTTACGGGGTGGTGTTTATGAAAGGCATGGTACAGAGTACAAAGGAAAGTCGCAACTGCATTGCAGCATTCACTGCTGCCTTAATCACTGCTGCTTGCAGTGAATAGCCTGCATTGATGAATGGGTGGATGAATCAATGGATTGGCAGATGCGCTGGAAGGGTGGGTGCATAGGCTGAGTGGATAGACAGACAGGTGCATAGGCTGAATGGATAGACTGATGGGTTGCATAGGACGGGTGGCTGGCTGGGTCAGACAGACGTTTGTCGAATGACTGTAGAAACAGATGGACAGAAGGATGGAGGGGTGAGAGTTCACATTAAGTGTACTTTGTTAGCCAGGCTAAGTGTATTTTGTTAGCCAGGCATAGTAGAAATCATATTTGTTTGAAGAAAGTAATACCTTGATAAATTGATCTAACAACATGATTTCTATGCAATGGTTTACATGGATCTAACTGGTTGTGAAAGCCTGCAAACAAGAGAGTTCACACAGTTTGACATGCCACAGCATAGTGACATATGACGTAAATCAATGGAAATACGGGGGCAGAATGATGTTAATGCTGCCAGTTAAGGTGCCCACTCAACCCTAGCTCGCATTCCGCTCCCGGTCTTCTGGTAGCCCTCACCCACTCACCCCACCAAAGGCTTTGCTAATTTCTTAGTAAGATCCAGGAATATGTGCAGGGAGCGTGATGCGTGAGTAAGATGTAAGTCTCACGTGACACATTTATGATGTGACAGAGAGGGAGAATGTGTGTGCATGTATTAGCAGAAGACATTAGCAAACATGTCAGCGTGGTGCCAGGCGCAGGAACGTATTATGAGGTTCAATGCAGTTCCAATTTTGGCAAAGGCAGAGGATTCCACAACAGCGGTACTTCAAGAGATTGTGCGTGAACAATGCTTCTTTGCATTTCCCCACAAGCTCATTGCGCCTGGAAAGACCTGTTCAAAAGTCCATGGGAAAAATGCACAGATTAGTGGAACAATCCATGGAAATCGGTGTGCGTACATTGATTCTCGTGATAATTTTCATCCTCATTACCAGACTTGCAGCAATGCAGTAGAACTGCAAGCTGGTATAACCGTACCCCGTGTCTATCACAACTGTGGTGTTCTGGCAAAACCTTAGAAAGTGGGCCATACAGTTTGACGCTCTGTATGTTTTTCAGGTACTTTTAAATCTGTGGTGGGATTCGCAAAGACAATATGGTGGCTCCTTTATCAGCTTTTAACCAATCACATCCTCAGTCTGTGGGGTAAAATCAAATCTGATTAAACATATTGTTCAAAGGAACAGTAAAAATACTTTTTGGGGAAAAACCTTTAAATCCATTAAATTCAATTTTACAGATCTCAAAAAGAGATTTAGGCTAATGTATGCTTTTATGGAATCCCAAAGTTGACTAAGATCCGTTCAGCATTTTATGTTTTATTTATGCACTAATAGAGCCCTGTGGAGGTACCGTGGATATCTCAGTGGTACACAATAAAAAGCAGCTTTCTCAGAACGTACAGTAACATTTTCTTCTTCCTTGCCGTGTCCTCCTAAACCTGACAAACAAGTAAACATTCTTCAGACGTCAACCCAAAGATAGTCTCTTGTATTCTTTACTACATAGTACTGTGATGCTAGAGCACACACATATATCTACACATACATATCTATACATTTATACATGTTTACAGTGGCGGCTGCCACGGAACAGAGGTGGTGGGGCGGAGATAAAAAAAAAATCTATATTTAAAAAAAACACTTACCTTGTCCACCGGGTCTGTCTCCTCCGTCTCCTCGCACAGGCTCCCAGGCTCCCCTCCACCAATCAACAAGCTGTGGTCACCAGCATGACAGTAGCCACGTGATTGATCTGAGCGCCCTGCTTCGGCGCTCTCAGAGGGAGTGGACTTCCTCTTCCCGGCTGTTCCATTCAGCCAGGTGGAGAAATGCAAAGTACGCATGCCGGTTTGGCGGCCCACCGCTGCTGGCCAAACATACATGCGCACTTAATCTGCACAAACCGCTCCTCACTCCAGCCCCCTCAAGTCCCGCCCTATCCTGCTGCCTCAGCTAAAAATAAAATGATAATAATGATCCGTTATTATCATTTTATTTTTCTTCAACTGAAAGCAGCAGGATGACGCTCCTCCGTTTCAGCAGAGGAGTCACTCCTGCATGTTTATATATATTTAGTGAATTAATACTGGTTAAATAATTGTAGCCCTTAACCTACAAAAGTTTAAAGTTGATGTCATTGGTACTTGGCAATGACACAGCCAACAATTTGCCATTAGCAGCCACTGCTTCGAATTCTGTGAGCGATATTAAAAGAAAATAAGTGAAACCCTTGGAAAAAAAATTGTGACAGTAGCACTTCTACTTATAATGCAAAATATGACAAAAACGCAAGCGTTTTACTAAAACTGTAAATTAAATTTAATAAAATTCAGTTAAAACTATCTTAACGTTATGTAACAAACACCGGAAATTAAGAAAACCTGAAGTAAGAGACCAATATAACCTTAATTCTTTTGATGTATTGCTGGCAAGAATGATACGAGCAACTAACATCATTATGAAAGCCATCATTGACAATTCATGATATCATTGAATTTGCTAATTATATTCCCGATTGACTGGTGGATGATCTTACAGACAAACGATCACAAATCTTCAAAAAACAAATGTTCATACAGAAAATAGCGAAATATAACATTGATTATATGCGAAGTGAAAATATAAAAAAAATATAGAGAGGAAAACTATAAATATACATCTGAGGTTTCATACTGAGAATGATGTTTGAAAAAAAATGGAGTGCTTCTATCTTTTCAAAATCACGCCATGATTCAAATAATACATTCAAAGTGGGCCCAACTAATCTTTCTTTGAGATCGAAGAATATTGTAGTATGTTGTAGAGAGGCCGATTCCACACAATCATAAATTACGGAGTGGGAAAGGGAGGATATCTATGCTAAATTCAATTGAAACACACAAATATGGACATTTTTGAATGCGTGCCAAAATGTTTGGCGGCAGCACCTCACTCTGGAAACAAGCACACTTCCTCAAGGCAGGAGTAAGTGCCTTTTCAGAATGGAAAAGAAAAGGGATAACCACTGTATTTCATAGAGGCCCACAGAAAAGGCTTTCTCCACAATGGAGCATATGTTGTTTGGGGAGAAATCTATCATGGTTATAGAGATAGATACAAGTCTGAGGTTGGGGATATTATAACATCAGGTCTTGGTGCAGTGATAGTTCCAGAGTGTAGTTGCCAACAATACAAAAGCACAGCCTCCTTTACGTAAATTGTGGCAGCATGGTGTGGGGTTGGAGAATCACAAGCATAAGCAAATGGAATAATAAAGACATTGAGATATATTTGTTGAGTTTGCTCACTTGAAAAATGGTTCTTGACAGAAGGAAGGCCTGAAGAAAAACAGAGGTTTCACTATCACTCCTTTCAGGGAGTGAGCTGCCACTGTATTTGTGCTTGTCGGCCAAGCGAGGAACTCAGCCACTATATTTGCTGCCTGTCCATAATGGCCGGTTGTGGCTAGAGGGAAGACCAAGATATAGTATCTGACTAAATTGTGTGGGTGGCCGTATGGATGCGATGAGGGACTGTAAGACTATTGCATCTAGAGAATTTGTTGTGACTTTCTCCTTCAAGAAAAGCTCAGCCTTCAACATATGATGCCGGAGAGAATTGGGAAAGTCTAATCTTTTGGAAACAAATGAATGTGACTCCACAGGCTATGCTGTATGATTTTTCTCAATAATTCGAAAAAGCCCCTTTCAAACTCCCCCTTTCTTAAATCAACAGCACCAGTGCAGGAAGTTTGGGTGCCCAGGACAAAGTAAGAATTTACTGTTTGTGCACTCCCTTTCCCCTAGCAACAATTGCCTTTTTTGAAACAAATTTGTGTGACCTTGCACCCCCTTGTGGCTGTTTGTGGTGATGCTGAAAGGCAACTAATCACAGTGGCTTTAATGTAGCATCGGCCTTCAAACTAATCAACATATAATTAAGGCTCCCAGTTTTACATTTTTACTGTTTTTTACAGATGAATACAACGTGTTTCCTGTCTGTATTTTTTTTTTTTTTAAAAAGGAAAAATACAGAAAGGTTTGCTTTCTTTGAGTGACTCTCTGTGCTGTCCTTCATGAATTCTATGCCAACAGTTGACCGGATAGACGTCATAGAGAGTTAAAAAACACAGCATCAAATTTAAGTTCTCTAAATACAGGCATATGTTAACAAATATTTATATAAAATGCAAATACTTACCCGATGGAGTAGCGTTATGTTAAATTTGCCTGCTTAATTAGCTAAAAACGTGACAGGTATCAAAGTATGTGTGTGTAATTATCACTTAAATAAATGCAGAAATATTCAATTTTCCGTCTCCATTTACTCTTAAAACACAAAATTAATATGGAAAAACATCAATTAGATGGCCAAAAAATAAATATGGATAAATACAGACAAAAATGTTGAGAAAATAAATGCCATAAAACAGGGAGCCCTACATATAATATGAAAACTATTACAATTTCTGGGGTAGGCACACTGACTGACTCTGTAAAGAAAACAGACGCACACTTCAAAAATACTGCATTTTACATTCTGATAATGCTTCTAAATACACTTTTCAGTTTAAATTTGACAGTGTGGTAATAAAACTCCTGGCCTCAGCACATTTCTGTAGTAGGTGTGGCGCCACATTGGGCCGTGTGATACCCTCACCGAGTCCAATACCTTGGTCAGGGTCACTTAGCTATCCGCCAGACTGGGTTATGTGCACAAAGGTTTGCTAATCTGACTCTCACACTGGGTTATGCGCAAAAAGGTTTGCTAATCTGACTCTCAGACTGGGTTATGCGCAAAAAGGTTTGCTAATCTGACTCTCACACTGGGTTGTGTGCAAAAAGGTTTGCTAATCTGGCTCTCACACTGGGTTGTGTGCAAAAAGGTTTGCTAATCTGACTCTCACACTGGGTTATGTGCAAAATCTGACTCTCACACTGGGTTATGTGCAAAAAGGTTTGCTAATCTGACTCTCACACATTTACCTATCAACACTTATTTAGAGGAACGTTGTAAAATTGCATGTGTGATTCTCAATCACTGCATCAGTGATGCAGTATTACTGCCATATTGAGCAGTACTTCTGTGAGTCGCTACTACATGCAGAAGGCTGGCTGGTAACACTGAGCAACAAAAAAGAGGAGACATTTGTGGTAACGGTGTTACTGCATGGTATGCCTTATTTTGTGACTGTCAGTTCATAAACAGGAGGAAATATTGAACAGTAATGGCAATCTCATTTCGGCATATTTCTTCCTGATTTTCTTAGGCTTGTACAGGAAGCGATGTTTACGAACATCAGCAAAAAACACCAACTGTCTATATTTTGTACATATTACAGATTTAGGAAGCGATAATGAAAAATACATTGGGACTGTAATGCAGACCATATGTTCCTCTATACATTTCCAAAGACCTGAATTTTCATTTCAGGATTTAATGACTCAAAATCTAGTGAACAGCTGTCACCTTGGCCTTCACCAACCTCTCGGTGTTAACTGGACAATGTGAAAATATAGAGAATAAAATATGCTTAGTACTGAAATGTGTTTACTGATTTGGTCACTTACACCGAGAATATATTTTCCAGTTTCTTTAGGTGCACTTCTACACACCTGTATAAATATTGTGTGGCGCGAACTCAGCTGCAACAAATTGAAGTGTGGTACAAAGGAAATAGATGCACATAGGATGAGAGTGGGTGTAGTTCGGAGTTACAGGCAGGACCACTTCGGCTGTGATAGGAGGGTCAGCGAGGTTGAAGAAGGGTCTGTGGAGGACAGAGTAGGGTTGGAGAGATGAGGGCTGGTTCAGTGCTCAGTCACAGAGAAGATGGTGGTTCTGGGAGGCAAGGACCGATCTTCCATATCCTCCTTCTAGGCCCTCATTATGCGTGGCTTCTTAATTCTGATGGCTGTGGTTGACGCTTCTGTCCCTCACTCACTTTTATCTCCTTCCTCCCTGACAACCTTCTCCTCACGTGCACCTCTGGCCAGGGGCAGCTCCTCCGCTAAGGCGAAGGAGCGTCGCCCCACTGGTTTTCCCAAAAAGGAAAAATCAAATGACAATAACGTACACTACGTTAATATCATGTGATTTATCCTTGTAGGGCGGGGTGGGGCTGGGTGGAGGGAGGGGCCCGAGGAGGGCTATGTGCACACAAAGTGTGTATGTCTTTTTGGCCGGCCGTGTTCGGCCACATGCACACTTTGCATGTTCTCTGCCCGGCTGTTTAGCACAGCCGAATAGAGAACATGCGCAGGCTCCCATTGCCAGTCTGAGCGGCGAAGCAGGCTGCTCAGACCAATCACAACACAGCGTTGTGCTTGGCTGGGAGTCTGTGCAGCCGGAAGAGGACGGAGGGGAGACGAACACTTCTCCCCTCGAAGGGAAGTTTTTTGTTGTCGTTTTTTTACATTTATTTATTTATTTATTAAGACCCGACCCCCCAGCCCTTCGCACAATGTCCGGTCCCGCCCCGCTGCCGCTGTTCAGTGGCCACTGCCCCTGGCTCATTCTCGTCTCCTTTCTTTTTTATCCGTAGCCCCTTTCCCCATATCTTTATTTATTCCTCTCCTCCTCCCCTTTCTTTTTTCTACCCTCTCTGACACTGTCATCCCTTTCCCCTCTCTTCTCCACTTCTCTCTTTCCCTCCATTCCCTCCACTCCCTTCAAACACCACCCATCCTCCCTGAACAGTGACGCCCCAGATGGACTCTGTTTTTAATAAATTCTGGATTGTGGCCTCAAAAATACCAGTAGCCTGTGTAGGCCTTGGGCCTTGGTGCAGGGCACTGGCTGCACCAATGATCCAGGGGCGTAGCTTCAGGGGGTTGTTGGGTGCGTTACTCCCCCCCAAGATGTCTTTTCTGGAAAATAGTTGTTTGCAGGTGCTTTAAGTTGGGTATGGTAAGGTGCCTGTCGGATTTCACAACGTGTTTTTTTTTTTACATAAACACAGACAAAAACGCACACACACTCTCCCTTGCTTTGGAAGTCTTCAACAATGTTGGTTACTTTACAAAATATTGTATTTTCTCTCACTTAGTACCCCTGCCAATTCGCATTTGTCTCCCTTTCTGCTGCCCCTTTGGCCCCTCTCGTGCGCACTGCTAGTCGTATAATGTATTTTACATTGTATGCCAGTGTGATTGTTGGATAACGTGAAGCTCGCCACCCCCCAATCTTAATGATCAAGCATACGAGAGCCACGCTCCTGCTGTCGAAACCCCATGAAATGTAAACGCTGTAAACTCAGGTAAGGCAAAAAAGCTTTTAGAGCGTAAAAGCGTGAAATGACGCAGTTGCTAAAGAATTGCGCTTTGAGGGGCGATTTGCAAACGTCAGGGTCATATTACCTTAAACGCGTTATTGGAAGATACGGTGTCTGTGAAGATTGACCGGAACAACGAGGGGGGTGGGGGGAGGGTGCAGATGTGTGTTAGAAATAGGTTTTTACACTGCCTCGGCTCCACTTACCTATACCAACCTCCAAACGGAGGTCCAGGCACGGCGCCCCGTGAACAGCTCAACACTGGCTCGTGAAGCCACGGAACAAGAGGTAACGCCAGGTTTTCACTCTCAAGGAGACGAAAATAAGCTGTGATCAACGTCCCATTGCTACAGATTTTCAAACAATAATACATATTAAACATAACAGGATTCCCTGTCTGTATTTATTTTTTAAAAGCAGAAGTATGCGGTAAGTTTGTCTTCGGTTGTGCGGCTCACATTGCTGTCAGTCATGAGCTGCAGCCAACGTTTGTGCAGACTGACAGCGCCCGAAGTTAAAAAGAGAAATGCATTTTTCTTAAGAAGCAGCGGTTGTGCATGTTCGTTCTGCCTTAGGAATGCTTCTAGGCGCGCGTATTGCATTACAAGTGCTTATACCGAGAGTGCGCTACAAGGTGCAGGACATGGAAGTATACTGGCTACACATCGATATTTTTACAGAGCACACACTATGCGTTGATATAAACAAACGTGGATAAGCCAACAAAATGCCATAAGATTGGGAGCCTGAGTCATGGCAGATTGTGGTCTGTATCGGTGCCTTTGTTCACACCTATATTAATTACACGGGGATGAGAGCACCAGTGACCCTACGATCAGACTGCATTGATGTGAAAGGCCGAGAATGAGCATGGAGCCAGAAAGACAGGGAGAAAGGATCGGATTCTGCATTTTTATGAGCCGGACAAAATACAAATATCATTTATTGAACAAAATATAAATAACATTTATTGAACAGCATATAAATATAATTTGTTGAAAATAATATAAATATTTTTCTAAAGGAAGTAATTAATGCATACTTTAATTAGGCCAATAAATTGTTTGCAAGTTTTCCTGACAACTGTCACTTCCTCAGGCAGGTTCCAAATAAAACATTAATGAACTGGGGCTAAAAATAAACTGACAGATGAGGGCGAACGCTCAAGTGCACTTGCCATCGTGTCACAGGCACTCTTTGGGTGTGAAAATTCAGCTGTGTATGCATCAGTTTGTGCCCTGGTGTGCAATCCCGATATTAATGGTATTTTTCAGCATCAGTCTGATCCCCATACACATTCTAAAGCAGCCCTTTTGAAGGTCACGGCCTTGGATGTGTCTGTACGGCATACACTGGGCCTGAGGTGGAGGGGGTTGTTCGAGACTTAGAGGGTGAGCCTCAATACTGCAATAAAAAGTCTTATTGTAAAGAAAAAAATATATATACATATATGTACGACTGAGTGAGCATAGGGAGAAAAGGATGGGATGTGGGAAAGAAAGTTGCGGAGGAGGGGGAACAAGGAGAAAAATTATACCAAGTCCTGCAAAAGATCACAGCTGAATTCCTGACATATTCCGAGCAGAAGTCACCTTACATCGGAAAACAACAAGGCAGAAGCTCACAAAGCCTATAGACAGAGGGATGTTTCGCACTGAACTCATTTAACCCTTTGCGTTCTGGTCTTATATGAAAAACCATCACGGCCTAAACCAAGCAGGCAACTTAGTCAAAATAATATTCCACGACTGGTGAAGGGCATCATTTACATTAAAGGGAGATCTAGAAAAAAATGCCAAGTTATCACTAGGATGTGACATTTTTTGCCTGTAACGCTGTGAAAAGTTGCGGTAATACATTGCAGGTAGCTGGACAACCCACATCACAAAGGAGAAGACAAAGAGGTCTGCTTTCATCTTAAGAACAGACGGTGAAAGGTAGACATGATTGTATAAATTCCAACTAGGTACAGGGAGTCATCAGAGTTTGATGCCAGCACAGAGGATGAGAGGTTCAAATTATAGAATGACACTCATGGAAGCCAGATCCTATGCATTGAGAACTCACAGAAATGCTGTGTGAGTGGAAGATTTTGAAGGTTAAAATAAAATCTACGAGTGCAGTTACAGCTAGCAGCACCTCTAAACATCAATCTCTCTGCCATGCTTCGAGCACAAAAGAGCTATGTGCTTGATGCAACAAAGGAAGAATGGAAGACAATGAAATCACTGGACCCTTCTGAATAATTGCTGATCACAACAGCCTGATATTTAGCCAAATTAATAGTTTGAATAATGTGTTCAATTTATATGCAGGTTGTCATGTCATGAGGTTAGCATTGTCCTGAGCATTTCTGGCTGTTTGTGTGGCCTCATAGCTTTCTCGCAAGTCTAGAAATAGGTTCCACACGATCCTGGGGTTTTCTCGGTGACAAATGCAATTCCGGAATGGTGTGACAATGGATCTGCTCAGTGATGTGTGTAGAGTTGATTCCTCTTGGCTTTAAGGGAAAAGCACTTGTTATTCTCGACTACAGAATTTGAAGTGTTGTGTCTGTGTTAGAGTGAGTGCTCCGGACATTGCCGCCTATCTCAGGTTGCAAGGATACTTCGTTGTCCATTTCCTGTGTATTTGTGTTAGGTTGTTCTGTAGTTAGTGTATCATGGTTGCCTAAAAATGTGTTTCCTTGTCTGAAGGCAAATAACAAGTTGAGACCTTCATTAGGTCCAGAATCATGAAACATTATTTCTTTTCGAATGTGCATTCTATTGGTGACATTGGGTTGCAAGAAAACATAAATATTGGTAAACTTGAATACCACTCAATGGTGCATATTTTATTGAACAGAGAAAAGAAGAAAAACTGGGTCCACCCACAAAAATTAGAACCTGTGACCATGACCACAAAGTCAGACAGACTCCTGTAGTGGATGCATTAGTCCAATCAACCATCAGACCCGACTAACTTCCAATTAATTTATTTTTATGTGAGAAAATAGGAAAAATGTTATGTGCACACCTAGTCAGTGCAGTAATGGTATTTGTAGCATGCGAACAATGTAGAATTAATTCCTGATCAGACTGTATGCACCCATCTGTAGTTCTTCATTAATTTCTGGCTGTCGTTGTAAGGTATGGGGTCCCACATAAAATGGCCGCTTACGGCCTTTCCAAGTAGCCAGCTTGGGAAGAGAATTGCAGCGTGGACACATTCATACAGCAGCCACAAAGCAATTTATGTGTGAAATGGATGGGGTAGGGGATGCATTTTTAGGATGTGTCCGATTGGGAGTAAAATATCAGCGAGACTGAAAACATGGCCCAATCCTATTAAAAAATACATTACAGAAGCTCTATAGGCGTGTTTACAGCAGCAGTGACAGCGACGTGCCGAGAATGGCAATGATATGGGGAGCACCAGCCCATGTCATTGGAAATAATCATCTCAAAGAGCTTCAGGGCAGCCACAGCTGGCGGCCACAATACCGCAACAAGAAGCCTTATCCAGGAAACATTCTGTCAAATGATGGGGTTTACCCATTGTGGCAGCTTAATTCGATATATATATATATATATATATTATAGCAATAGATAGATAGACAAATAAATATACACATACATGAGATAGATAGATAGATAGATAGATAGGATAGATAGATAGATAGATAGATAGATAGATAGATAGATAGATAGATAGACAGACAGACAAACAATGGCGGGAGCTCTTGAGCCTGTACAATAAAGATTACTCTCTGTAGAAAACGAAAAAATACCTCCCCTTGAACTACTACTACCCCATGAAAATAGTAAGCACAGACCACCATGGGTTTGTCCCTGAAGTTTGGGGAAAATTGGCCAAGAATTCTATAGTTGAAGTAAAAGAAAACATGTACAGGGACGAAGCTTTTTTGGAGGAAAATGGTGATAAAATAATGTCTTTATTTATACATAATCGGGGCATGTACAGAACAAAACAAATCATATTCAGGGAGTTCCAGGAAAAGGTGCCATGAATAGCTGGCAGAGACCATGTTCAGATACTACTCGGGCGTTATAGCAGGCTCAGTAGGCAATGAAGCGAGGGTGAAACACACTTCATTAGCTACCCAAACACATGAAAGTGAAAAAACACAGACGTGTCATTTAATGTACGTTCCCGTGCAGTGCGCACACAGCATGAAATGCACAGGAGTTAAATAAACCTGCATGACCATAATATGAACGAATGGCCTTCTGTTAGATTCTCTTTATTCTGTTTGCTCTGGTTTTTCGATGGTCTTTTTCTGTTTGGTTTCCTTGCTATTATTTTGAAATTATGTTATTAAGTACTGTACCATTTCATTAAGTTTGGAAAGCACTTAGGTTGAGAGTGGTCTAATCAATTCCAGTTAATAAACAAGTCAGCAGACTATCAAAAATTAGATTAATAGCGAAAGATACAACATTAAATGAGTACCACTAAAAAAGGGGCGAACGAATACATATTAGGAGGAAACAACGCCGTATTTACTGTGCTTAGTCATAAATAATTTGAAAAAATGTTGTCAGTGGCAGTTACAGATTAAAAAAAATCGAATGAACAAAATGTTTTCAGCGAGAGCTACAGATATTAAAAACAATATTTAAAGCAGATACGCCGTGAAAGAAATTTAATGCACTCGTTAAGGTACTTTTAAAAGAATGTCCTAGTATGCAAACAGAATACTTCACGCAGAATAAAAGTATTGTATTATGTGATGCTGTTGAGGGTTGGCGACTATTGATCACAGCGTTGAATGTTTTTATTACACACCATACAGTTGTGCAAAGCCTATACTTCACATATGGAAAATGTTTCTTGGGATCCTGTGATATATTTCACTTAAACCTGTGAATATTTTTTTCTCATCAAAATGAAGCCTCAACTACTCTGCCCTTTTATTAATTAACATTTTTTTCAGAATGTAAACCAAACCCGAACATTGTATTTTATATTACTGTGTAGGGCCACATTGCAAGCTACCACCGCAGTCCAGTTTGTGCTGTGTAAGGGATGCAGAGAGCTGTGTAAGGGAAACAGAAGTGCAGCTCGTATCTCGGTGGGAAAGGGCGGTCGGTGGTGGATCTGGGGGACTGAAGCTCTCGTGGGTGCCCCACTGATGCCAGAGTAACTCCCTTCACAAGCCTCGACATGAAGAGTGCGCGAGCTGTGTAATGGCCGCTTCTAAGCGCAGCTACGGGTGGAGGCGGAGATGGTGGCGGCGAACATGCTCCACTGCGCAGTTTGATATCAATTCAAAACTGCAAAGTGCAGGAAACCATGCCAAACACTAAATTCCAAAGGGCGCGTTTCAGCTTCAACTTTTCGGCTGCATACACTCAAATCTTCTGAAATTCCTTCAGCCGCCAACCTGTGCACTTGCAGGTGTCTGGTGGCAAGAGCTATATGTAAATGTCTACAGTGAATTATCGAGCCTCTCCTGAAATTACTTTCTATGTTCCAGTGTTTAATTTGAGCCGGTGGATTCTGGTGCGGGGCACCGGCACTTATTTCTCAGGGTCGGCACTTATTTTTCTGCCTCAGGCAATTACGGCGAGCAAAAGACACATACGGGAAAGGCGGACGAAGAGAAAGACGGAAAGGCAAAGAAAGGGGGAACGGAGAAAGCTGCGAGAGTGAGCGGAAGGGGCAGGGAGTGTCTGTAAATGGATTAAAGAGGCCCGAGATGGCTTCAGGATCACGCTGCCTCAGCGTTCTGTGCTCACACATTTAAATGCAGCAGCCGCGTGTTTAAGAGGAAACCTTTGAGGAAGGCACGTTTTTACTTACAAATTAACAACTGCTTTGTTCAGTCCAAGGAAGCCGATGACGTTAATAAATAAATAGAGTCCTACCTTCTCTGGTTATTTTTGTACTTTTTTTCGACTGACTTCTTGTGTCAGGTTGATTTAACACGGGATCGGTGTATTTATTTGACACACTGTGCTGCTTAGCTCCTGACAGATTTTACGTGCACATTTTGGGTAGAAGCCCTGGCTTTCAGCCACACTTGTGTTCAATGCACTATCATCCAAGTGCTTTTATTGATGCCATTATTGATATCAAAGATGGTTTGAAATGTCATATCACCAATTATCTGTAATTTCATGTGACATCACAAGTGATGTCATGAACAATGCATTTAGGAATTCCAGCATTTCCAGACTTCATTTTCTTAAGATAGTAAAAGACACAACTTTCCACTAACAAATTTCTTGCCCGTGATTTTTTTTTGTCTAATGCTGTATTTTTTTACTGAAATAAAAACCCAGGATGAAAGGTACTCACGTGAGCACTGCGCTTGGGGCACAGGGCCAAAGGCATAGATATCATTGGTGTCACACACTGAAGGTGGCCACTGCACCCGGGCTATGACTGTCTTTCACCACCCAGCCAGACAGCAGGTGTGCCAGTTTTCCTTGTTGGTTTTAGGGCACGGGGTGCCCACACACGGTGCCCAGTCTTCATCGCATAGGAGAAATTAATTGAAAGCAGTTAGTTGGTGGTTGGCCTAGGATATTTGGTAAAGAATATAAAACTGTTGATTTATGTCCACGGATTTCATTTTACTGATGACACTTTATGTTGTTTCCAACCAAATGTTGCCCACAGGGGTGAGGGGTTTTACCATTGCATCTGCGACGGCTGCTGATTGCACATTTTTTGTTCTCTTTACCTTTGATTGGTGGAAAACTCATCGAAAACAAACGGCACTGATGAGGCCGAGCCATGTGTTGTGATGTGTTTATTCTTTGGAGACACTGTCACGAGTGATTAGTTTCTGCAAAGGGAATCAGACTGCGGGACTAATTTCCTTGGCCTCCCACTGGTTAAAATCTATTCTAAATACAGAAATTATGTTTTTCTCCCTACATTATGGAGATGTTTTTTGGTACCTTATCAAATGTCTTTTGAAGCCCACTTTTGCTTTTGCAAGAACAATATCAAAGCAAACTTACAATGCTACCTAACTGGTAAATGTATATTTTTGTCTTGCATTCCCAAAGAGGGAACCGCTGCTGGCTTCATAAGTCAGAAGGCCAATATTAGCCAGAACACCGAGCCTTTTGATGATTGTAAACATTTAAGTCATTGAACTTAAAAAGGAACATTTTTTGATTTGAGGGAGGTCATTTAAGTGCTCAAATGGATATTCTGAGACCAGCACTGTTGCAAAAATACAATGCCCCTTAACACAACGTATTGTTTAAAATGTTTGGAATTTTGTTTTGCATTTTTGCGGTAGGATCATTAATTTTGTTCATAAATGTAAGATGGAGTGAGAGATATTATTAGAGAAAAAGTAGCACCCCGCCCCCCACACTTATGTTAAGCGCTGTGCAGGGGTCCTGCCTGGAGTGTAGCCGATCGTACCATTAAATGATGTGACCAATAGTCAGTAAGGGGTTTGATGTCTATCCTCGGAGACCCTCAGGGGCAGATTTATGGAAAGTGCCGCTGCACCCAGTGGAGCGCCACTTTCCCTGCGCCCCTTAACACCCTCATACCGCCACCATGTGGGCGCTGTATTTAAAATACGGCGCCCCATGGCGCAGGTTAGGGCGCAACAGCGTAATTCCTCATGCTTTAGTGCCTGCTCTGAGCAGGCGTTAAAAGTGCCGGAAAAAATGACACAAGGAAATCTCATAGATTTCCTTACTCCATTTTTCAAGCTCCCCTAGCGGAGTAACGCCCCCTTTGCATACATTATGCCTGGCACAGGCATGATGTATGCAAAAGGGTTACAGAGTGGCGCAATGCATGCATTGGGCCACTCTGTGAATACGTTGTGGGGATTCCGTTGCTGGGCCACATTGATATAAAAAATAATGCTGTTAATGTGGCGCAGGTTGGGCCAAGGGCATTATAAATATGCCCCTTAGTGTGTGGCACATTTCGATAATAAGGGCTCATAATCAATGCTGTCTTGATTTACACCTCACTATAGTGTGAAAGTAAAGCTTGCCAACCAACCCTCACATAGGTTTAGTTCGATGTCCCCTACACTGACACACCTTAAGTGTAGCTAGCAGTAGCCGTCAGCCCCTACCTGGGGACACTGGGAAGAGGCCAGAGCAGGAGGGACACAGGAGTAGTGTCTCGAGGAACACACAGCAAATCCCTCGCCGACACACACCGCGACTGACATCCACTACCCTTCACAGCGCTAGAACATCAGAGCCTATCTATGTCACATTGCGTGGCGGGCGATGCAACATCCTTTTACCTCACTAGCCATAGGACTTCCCACACTCACGAAGGGACATCTATCCAGATTTCAAATGTAAGTGCAGTTAAAAGAGAGTTGTGGTCTTTAATAGGATAACTCAAGCAGTGTGTTTAACTTCTACTAAAGATCAGGAGATGAAAAGTACTGCTTGTAATAATATAGGCCATGTATTCACTCTGTTGTCTTCTACTGCTGAAATATCAGATGTTATTACTACCCAACTCAGTGGCATTGCTTTTTTTTTTACAGTCTATGGAGAAAACAGTTGCGTGGAGTCAGTGGCGGTTCGAACCTGTGATTGAGCTTCGCCTCTGAAATCGGGAATAAAGGTAAAGTAGGCTGCCACAGAAGGAGAGAAGAATGCCTGCAAGAAAAATCTAATTTCATATTTTAAGGGATCAAGTTAATTCCAGTTTTGAGCATTGTGGCTAGTTGACAGTTAATTTTGAAATTGGTTGCAAGAACGGTCAATTAAAATTCTTGCAGAACCAGCTATGCATTAGAAAAGAAAGTGGCTGTTTGAAACCTATTAATTGAAGAATGTTCTCAAGGATTAATAAAACTGATCTTTATCTTTTGTTGCATATTTTAGGCCTTTTTATTTATTTTATTTTATTTCATTTTTTACAAATTACGTATTTAGTTTGCATCTAAGCATGAGTTGCTTCTGATCGGTTACCTAGGTACCTATGGAAGTATTTTTCGATCTCAACTCGATCAATAAAAATGATGAATAAAGATATGGTAATCCAACTGATTCTTTGCCTCGACTAATTTGTACTGCTTCAATTGATTGCATTTTTTTAAATATGGCGTCGCTACAGTTCACGTCGGAGGGGCGTGTGGGGGGAGCTTCCTTACTTGACTGTCTATGGGAAGCTGTCATCCTAGAGTGTGAACCATCTGAGTAAAGCCACCGCCCCCGTTGCAACGTTAGGTAAAGGGCCACACTGTCAGTCACCGACAAAAACTCCTACACTTAGTGTAAAGGCATTCAAAATCATCAATCTGACGCCAGCTTTTAGGGTGTTGGAAGTTACCTGGTATTTGACAAAAAAAACAAAAAAAAGAGTCAAAAGAGAAACGCGATAAATGCATTTACTTACATTTTCAAATGTCCTTGTTTTTAAAGGGCCTAGTGCTTTCCTCCTTTGTTTCCTGTCGCGGTTTATGTTCCAAAAGGGTGTGTGAGAAATTAGTATTCTTCAGATGAAGTTTACCACAGATGATAAACGTTGCAACTTAATGGAAACCTGACATTAATCCTCTTTGATAAGGATCCCTGCAGGAGATATTTCCTTTGAGATGTAGGAGATTCTTCTAGAAGGTTCCACATATAAAAATGTTCTCATATTAAGAGCGCTATTAACTTTCCATTCATCTTTTCACTTGACTTATTTAAGAACACCACTGAACATGATGACATAGAGTAAAATCATTGGAGCAACAGCCCAATTCAATACTACATGATTCAAACCTTTTTCACAATCTCATTGAGGGCTTGATTCGGAGTTTGGCTGACAGGATATTCAGTCCCAAACATGCAGATATCCCATCCACCGTATTACAAGTGTAATGTAGCCTAGCCTAGTGGTTCTTAACCTGTGGTCCGGGGACCCCTGGTGGTCCCTTAATCCTACTCATGGGGTCTGCGACTGCTAAGGCATAAAATAATAATGACAGATTAATACAGTCCATTTAAATAAAGCATCAAAATGTCGAATTTTAAATTGTATAAAATTCCGTAAATGTGTTAGGAATTTGAAATTTTAGGGTAAAAATTAGGTTAGTATCATGAGATTCATTCGTGGGAGCAGTGCAAGTGCAACAAACAGAATATACTATGGAGGATGAGTGGCCTAATCGAATTTAGAACAGCTCCACCCTTCCCATTAAAATTAAAATGTTGCTTTGTTTTAATTTGTCTGAGTTAAATACAATATTTCAGACTTTGTATATTTGTTTGATGAGTGCTTGTTTTGTGGTTCAAGTTATAGTAAATGCTTAGGCTGGGGTCCCCGGCTTCTAGTAATGACTCAGTAGGGGTCCCTGGATTCAGTGAGTCAGTGGTAACCGGGTTCCAGTAGTGATTAAGTGAGGGTCCACAGAAGTCGGAAGGTTAAGACTTACTGTCCTGTGGCACTTACAATAAGGCAGATGGGATATCTGCCATGTTTGTGGTGGAGTAGTCTGCCTCCTAAACTCTAGATCAGGCACTAAATCTTTAACATCACCAGGTCCGTTTCGATTTTTGGAAAATCCCTCCTTCGTGAAAAAAAAAAAAGATTCCTCCTAGCAATTTGTAGTAGAATTTTAGGTAGCTTAAACCACATCCCTCCCATCAATAGTATTCACCCTGCTTCACCAATCATTCCTTAACACAAAATAAATAAATCACTGATATATTTACAAATCACTAAACGTGAATCATTTTGGAAGTATTGATTTTTATAATGAGAAATTTAGCCAACTATTTATTATTCGGGGTTGACTCAGATTCGTTTACAAGATCTTCTGATTGTGTCCAGTGTAACATGTGCACATGAACAACTTAAGTACTGGACTCCCCATATGTGATGCAAAGAAATCCCATGAGGACCAGGAGGCTGCTTTTAACGCTAATGCATGAAAGGGTCATCAGAGTTCTAGTCTGGCAAACAGCCAAGAGGAACCTCACACAATTTTCTTGTAGAAACATATAATTCACCCCCAAATCCCTCTGGACCCTGTCGGACACCCTTGCTGCACTCACCCTGCACAACACAAGCCTGGTATTAACGTATTTGCCTGAGATCCATTTAGTTCACAGTCCACTGAATGCTCTTGCCTCCCAGCCCAAATCAACCATATTTCTTGAATATGGAGAGACAGGCTTGGGTGACATGCCTGCTTCAAGGTTCTTCACACTAACCAATCCACATCCTTGCTTTCCTACAAGGTCCAAAACTGAGTTTGAAAGATTTGGAGGTGTTCCAATCTTACATGTACAAACTTGGACTGAGGGCAAGAGAGAAAAGTCCAAATATTTTAGGTTACAGTGATTTTAACTTGGTATTGCAGATAAATTCTATTTGCACACTTAGGCATTGTGTTACATCAGTAAGCCGGTGACGCCAAAGTCCAACTCAGAATGTCATCCTGCCAACAATGAAGTCCTGTTAGGCCCTCACTCAATCCTGGCTGCATATCTCAAACACATCCCCCCAACTGTGGCGGCCCCTAATGTCAACAAGGGTGGGGCAGGCACACACACACTCTCTTCCACACACATACTCACACCCAGCACACACACACAACACACACACACCTATTGAAAGCATGCACACACAAACATTCAAACACATACATATGCACCCTACATTAGGAAAAACGTTACCAGGTTGCATCCCGGGTGGCAGGAGGGAGGCCAGTGTGGTTCCTGGAGGATTGGGACTGCCACCTCCTGCAGTTGGTTGAAGGACAAGCGGCAGCCCCATACTTGTCACAAAGTAAGATAGGGTCAGTGAGACTCGTTGACCTTACATCACTCTGCAGTGATGTCATGGACGCGAACACTCAGTCCTCCGCACTTCAGGGATTTACACTGAAGCATCCAGGTCCGAGTCTATCAGTGGGTCTTCTCCGCATCATAAGGGGGAGGCTCACAGAAGACTTTGGAAAGCTGAGGAGGTCACCCCAGCTGAAAAATCTTCTGCCTGGTATATCTAGGCTTCAGATGTGCAACCTCTTCAAGGTTTGCTCTGGCATTTTCACAGGATTATTCTAAAGAGAACAGGAAACCTGGCAAACTTGCCCTCAGCCTCTAACCATGCCAAACACGGTGGAGCTAAACCTTGGCCCTGCCCAAAAAATTATATGGCTAAAACACACAGCAACTAAATTACTCAATGTACGCTCCCAGACTCAGGAGCAGACCCTTTCCCTTTACCAGTTTTAAAATGAGCCACTGAAAAAAGGCTTTGACTTTCTTGTTAGTTACATCAACTTGCAAAGGTCTCCCAAGTCTCACTGAACCTTCCATGCTGCAACTAATTTGCTTCAGAATCATAGAGGAAAAAGGAGTCCTTAGCTAGTTTATAGACAGCAGACAGGGAAATGACACTCTACGCAGGAGAGGCATCTGGGTTTCTTCCAAGTCAATTAACCCATTACTTTGTAAGATGAATGCCAAATGAACTTGTGATAAATTGAAACTCCTTCCCTCCCTCCAACATAATGTAAATAATAATGTTTAGGCCTAACGTCTATGTTGCTTCTCCCCCCAATAAAATCCACTTGGTTATGTCAATGCCCCACCCTCTGAACTATACGTTCTTTTCCCATGTGTCACTACCCATGTTTTCACCATTTGACTCAAACGCTATGTACTTTATCACAAGATCTCTCTGCTATATTCTGCAAGGTATTCAAATTAGAAAATGCCAATGTAGCAATAGCAAAGCCAATAGGTCTCGCTTACGAATGCAAGTGTCTTTTGTGCCATTGATGAGTTTAGGCACTCCACAAGTCATCATACATCCACACCGTCACTCATCTTTACACTCCATTCATCCTTCCTCTGACTCATTTTTGCATTCACACTCTTAAATAACCACAGTAAAACACATACAAGCTCAACAACATATACAAGAAAAATGTAGGTAATACAAGTAGAAAAAAACATGCTGCTGTTTAACCACAGTGGACATATTGTTGCAATAATAAAGCCAAATATAGAAGCAGGTGTCCATTTTGCAGTGGTTCTGTATGTAGTCTATTGTTGTTTTAAAGTTCTAGCATGGCTGCTACATTTAAAACTAATCTGGTGGCCATCTTGGAGTGGTTAAACAATGATACACTATTAATACAAGTAAGTACTCCATAATGGTTGCCTGGTTTAGTGGAAGTGGCCTCACTGCAGATGAAAAGTGCAGCAAACAAGTGGCCAGCTAGCACTGCATTTGAAGCTGTAATATAATCTTAAGAAAAATTAAAATAAACAGAGTAAAAGCAAATGAAACAAGAGCTATAGCAGGAGAAACCGAAAACTAAAGGATTGGTCAACCATCCCTGACACTGGAGGACACTCAATTTCAGATGGCTGTGCATTTGTGATCAGAAAATGCAGTCATTCACTGTGCAAAGGGCAGTGTCTGATGTGGGCGGAACCATTACCCCAGGTAGTACTTTGTCATGGGTGGAAACAGAATGTAAATGACACTGAAACAAACCAATGACAGAAGCAGGCTGACCCAAAAACCCTCTAGGTAGCTATTTTGATGTATATTTATATGTATGATGTATGTATTATTTAATGTTTTTTATTACAAGATCCACCCAAAATCCTTCCCTTCAAAGATAATTTGAGAGAGGTCTTGTGTAAAACAATACCTGACTGCAACCTTTAACCCAGCGCAAAAACAATCTATCCTTAAAAGCGTATTGGCCTTAACATATGTGTTATATAGTAAAGAAGTCAGGCCTATTGCCTATGTCATAGCTTTTAATAATAAACAGATCAGACCTACGGCATCTGAAATACCTCTTCCTACGGAATCAATCGAGCATATAACCATTATCGTTGGTTTGTCACCATAACTGTCTCAAGCCTACTATTTTGAACTGAAGGTTTTTCACAAGGCAACCAACAGACATACAGACATAAAATAAAAATGTACACAAAATTACATTTGGCGAAGCAAAATACTATCTCTCTTAAAAGGGTGTAACAAAGTATTCTCACTTCACAAATCTTTTATACTGACGGTTGTGGTTAACATCACTAAAACCCTTGCCTAATACAGTAATTCGTGAGAATTCACATACCAAAGTGACTACCTTTAGGAAGAAATAACAATCCACCCATACCTGATCATTGGTTTTAGCATATGCTTTTTAAAATAAATATGTCAAGCTTAGTGCTTTATCATACCTTTTCATAACAAACAATAAGCCCTATTACCTTTACCATTGGCTCATCACCAAAACCATCTCAGATCTACTGTGTTGCACAACAGCTTTCCAACAATAACCACTAGGTATATTGTGCCAAAATTACAAAACACAACCAAAATTATAGTTGTCAAAACAATGTAGAATTCCTCAGAAGAGAGCCTCATAGGAACTATCGCAGTGCACATTGTCTATCCCACAGTTTATTTGGGTGGGTCACCTATACAAAAACAGCCTACTCCAGTAATCTGTGAGATTCTACATAGCATACCTTCCTACAGGGTCAAGCACAGTGTAATAACAATCCATCATTAAAAGCCTATTACCTTTAATCCATGTTTTCACAAAAAGTAAGTTATGACTACTGGCTTTGTTATAACAATTCATAATAAACAGATCAAACCTATGGAATCTAGCACAACCAATAAACCGATAAGCCCCGTAGCCGTTACCTTTGGCTTGACACTATAACCAACACTGGCCTATTCAAGTGCACACAAAATGACAAACATCTTGAATACATCTATAAACGTACAAATATATAGAACAATACATTTTGCTAAACAGTCTACAACTCCTCTCAAGAGGGCCTAACAAGATTCATCACAGAGAAAACCCCTAGGGTTTGTCGTAGTGGATGGCCAACACCAAAACCCTTCCCTATTATGGAAAACTGTGAAATTAGATGTCACAAAATACCTTTCTATAACCCATAACATAATGTGATAACAACACATTGTGAAAGGCCTACTGTCTCTAACAAATTCCTTTCCCAATAAATAAGCTATGCCTACTGCCTTTGTCACAAGCTTTCATAATAGGTAGATCAGAAACTATGGTACTGGACTTCACTTTTTCCTAGCTCTCCAAACAGGCGTGTAGTTTGTCACCATAACCTACTCAGGCCTTCTGTTTTGAGTGTAAGCTTTCCCATAAGGAAACCATCAGGCACACTGTTATAAAATAACAAAGGTATAAAAAACAACCTTTTCCACAACATTTCATAATACACAGACCAGGCCTAAAGCCATGATCATTTGCTTGCCCTCCCAAACCAACTCAGTCTTTCTGTGTTGACTATAAGTTGTTCCAAAAGCCAAACAAAATGCACTACAAGCACTCTTTTCAGTGGAAGAACATATTTTCCGCCTAATCAAATCCTGCACTGATGGAGACTAACATGCGGGTGGAGCATATGCCCCTCTCAAAGTATGATTCTGAAAAGCTCTACTTTAGTTAAACACATAAGGTATGGAGACTCCTGAACTGTCATTCCAGACCTAAAATTACAAATAATGACTGTTTATAAACATATGGTTTTCCAGACCAATCTCAATCAAAAATATTCCTCCTCAGATAACAACCTACTATGTATGCTTTGAGAGAGGAAGCTGCACTAGTCATCCACACAGCTTGCTTTTCATAACTTGCCTCCAAAATATTTGTCAGCTTCACATTCTCTTTTTAGAGAGTCCTTATCAAACCTATCTGTGTGCTTACTAAGTCCAGCACTCTGAAGTGGTGTATGATCTACTGACAGGGTCCTCCAGGTCTCCCAACCCTTGCCTTGTACGAGAATCAACCGAGCAATGGCACGAGTCTCCTGTCCAGTGTGGGAGATCTTCTTGAGATCTTGCGGGGTGAATTTCCAGAGCCGAACCAATACAGTTGGGATCGACAGTTCTGGTTAACTATGGCTGCTGACAGCATTTGGAGAGTGGAACTACGATTGACATGGGTAAGGATTTGCTCCTTGCTTTTGGGACTGTCTCCTTCGGGCCAGGTTGTTAGTTGTTTCCGATGTGTTCTCAGTGTCTGTTTTATTCTTCCACATGGTTTTCTAGGAGAGGCTTGTATTGCTCGTGTCAGTTACAAAAATACTATTTTAAATTCAAACAAAAACATTGAAACTCACAAGTTATAATTAACTGAAGTAACTATATATGTGCAGTTGATTACGGCTTATAACCTCACATATTACATCACTCTAAAATATTCTATGATATCATTGATAGTATTACTGGTGACTTCTGAAATGACATCATTAATGACACTGTGCATGGCAAGTGTATAAGTTATATTTATATCAGTTGACTATAACTGAGGAATTTCAGTGGGGTTTTGAGTTTAAAATGCTATTTTTAACTGCTATTTTTGCTCAATTTAATGTTTTTTCACAGACTTTCTAAGTTTTTTTAAATGTTAAATAAGATACTACTATGCCTCCTGATTATACCATCACTTTAACCTTTGGTTTGCCATGCCTCCTAACTATAAGATCATTTAAACCTTTGATTTACCACACAAACACACACACATATATATATATATATATATAATACACATTCATATGTGTGTGAGTATGTTTGTGAGTTGTTTAGTTTATGCATGGAAAGTTTTGGGGTGATATACCAAGAAGGGGCCGAGAAAAAGGGGGGGTGGAGGGGTCCAAAACACAAAATTCACATTCACCTTCCATAGACTTTAGACAGCACTACTGCAAAAACTGCTGAACAGAAATACACCAAATTTGGCAGGCAGCTAGATCTTTGGTGCAAAAAGCATGTTTGTGTGATTTAGTGTAAATATATTCAGTAGTATTTGAGATATTAGGATTTAAAAATATTTGCATTTCTGGATGGTTAGGTTAAAGGGACTCCCGCAAGTGTCATTCGGACCCAATTTTAAAAAATAGAGTGTTCTAATTGGCCCAGGGAGCTTTTTTCCATGGGCCAATGAGTCATCCTCCTGCAGGAACAAGCACTCGGATTGGGTGCCAGCAACATGGGAAAAATTTTGCTGGCAGCCATTACAGGTCTTGGGGACTAAGGCCCTCATTCTGACCTTGGCGGGCGGCGGAGGCCGCCCGCCAAAGTCCCGCCGTCAGATTACCGTTCCGCGGTCGAAAAACCGCGGCGGTCATTCTGACTTTCCCGCTGGGCTGGCGGGCGGTCGCCTTCAGACCGCCCGCCAGCCCAGCGGGAAAGAGGCTTCCACGATGAAGCCGGCTCAGAATCGAGCCGGCGGAGTGGAAGCTGTGCGACGGGTGCAGTTGCACCCGTCGCGTATTTCACTGTCTGCGCAGCAGACAGTGAAATACATGTAGGGGCCCTCTTACGGGGGCCCCTGCAATGCCCATGCCAGTGGCATGGGCACTGCAGGGGCCCCGCGACCCTCCCTACCGCCATCCGGATCCCGGCGGTCCGACCGCCGGGATCTGGATGGCGGTAGGGGGGGTCGGAATCCCCGCAGCGGTGCAGCAAGCTGCGCCGCCGTGGAGGATTCAATGGGGCGGCGGTACACTGGCGGGAGCCCGCCAGTGGTGCCGGTCCGACCGCGGCTTTACCGCCGCGGTCGGAATCCCCATTGGAGCACCGCCGGCCTGTCGGCGGTGCTCCCGCGGTCCTCCGCCCTGGCGGTCAAAGACCGCCAGGGTCAGAATGACCACCTAAGTCTCCTTTCTAGTAGTTAAATTATAAAAATAATATAAAGGACAGGGTAGGATACTGTGCCTTTGAAGGGCCTACGGGGGTACCACAACAGACACCCCAGTGCCAAAATAAAAAAATAAAAATTGGTGGCAAAAACAAAGAAAAAATGCAGCTACAATTTATTTTTAAATTCATGTGGAGGGCTCATGATTAAAGGCCCCCTCCCTAAGCCCATTTTGTGCCCAGGGGACACAATCCCCCGGGGCAAAGTATATTCATTAAGGAGAGGGAGTGCGCAGCTACCCTCCTCGAGCCTTGAAATGCCCCTAGGACCGATATTATAAAAAAGTGGAAGGGGGTCACATGGCCTCCCTCCTCGAGCTTGGAAAGACCCTGGGTGCCCAATTACCTGGGGCTGATTTCTTTTTTGAAAAAGGGAGGGGAACTGCAAGGCCCCCCGCCACCAACGACCCATTTAAGGATCCAGGGACCCCATTCCCCGGGCCGATTAATAAATAAAAAGGGGAGGGAAGCCATGTGGTCCCCTATCTGAGCCCTTAAAAGCCTTTGGGACCCTATCCCCAGGGCCGGATCACTTACTGTATCCTGGGGAGGTTTAAACAAACTCCCACAAGCTGGGAGCATACTTCTGTTCTGTGTCCCTGCCCACAAAAAGACATATTGCTCCCACCTGACATCATAAATGATGTCATAGAGGATGTGATGAGCAATGTAACATGTGAAGTTATAAGCAATGCATGGGGGGGTCGAAAGTTATGGTAAGCTCCGCTAACTTTAAGTGGTGAATTTCTGTTTTTTTGTAGTTCAAAATATTGAGGTTGTCACTGACATATTCACGTAACTATAAGGTCACTTCAACCTTTGTTTTTTTCAGTGATTTTCTGACTTTTTTTAAAAATCATCTTTTTATCATTTCTTTAAAACACATTTTATTGAAATAAACATTAAATATCAGCACTATTGTTTGTACAGCAATAAAAATAATCCAAACACAATGGATATCAGCAATGGTATAGCAGTTGTTGTGAAGGTCTCACAGCAGTTAAGCAAAAAGAAAAGACATGAATAAACGTGGTAGGAAAAACAAAGAGCAGAACGCATCCAACAACGCAAGCAGTTTTCAAAAGGGACCAACAATAATAACCACAGAAATGTCTGTTAAAACAAATGAAGCCACAAGCAAACAAACATATTCATCTTACATCCCCTAAGTCATCTCGCACCCCCCCAAAAGACATCAGAGATCAATGGAATACAGAGGCAGAGGTATCAGGAGTAATGGACTGTGCCAGTGGTCAAAAACAGTGGAATTTCAACCCAGGTAAGACGCAAATGAAGGACACAAGAGGGACTTCAAAACACTCAGGACCTGCTTGGGAGTTGGGTGATTGAACTGCCACAACTCCAATACGGTGGTTGTGAGGCAGTCATCTAGCCGGCAGCCTCACCGTTGCTGTATTACGATGTTTCCAGTGATTTGGCCTGCATGGGCATTGCAGAGATCATGTAGGTAAAGCCCCATATTACCTAGGTGGAGGGAAATAAAATGAGATACCCAGTGGGACTGAATGCCAGCAAAAGACAGGTCAACACATGCTTCGCAAGCTAATGGTTCTACTGCAATGGCAAAAAGCAGAGGGGAGAGTGGCCAGCCCTGACTAGTGCCACATCCCACAACACACTGCTCTGAGTTTGTGCGACCCATATGGATCCTGGCAACCGGAGCTGTAAATAGTAAGAATGTCCAAGAAACAAACTGGTGACCCAATCCCATCCAAAGCATGACAACGCAAAGAAAGCCTCAATTTAGGCTGTCAAATACCTTCTCAATGTCCATGAACACGCACCCAGCCTGTTTGAGCAGCCCGGGCTGTCCCCTTAGATCTTCAGTAGGCATCTGTTATTAAGAGCTGTACACTAGCCTGGTATAAACCCAGACTGGGCAGTGTGAATCAGACCTGGAATAAGGGAAAGTAAGTGGTGCCCCAGCACACCACTAAGAACCTTATAAGCCAACATTCAACATTGACAAGGACCGGAAGCAGTCACATCCATGGCAGGCTTCCCTGCTTTAAGTAAAGGGACTATAAGGGCCTCTCGCAGAGTAGGGGGCAATGTCCTGGCGGACCATGCATGCTGGTACAAGGTCACTTAGCGGGGGCCAAGAATATCAAGATATGCACTATAATATTTCACCAGAAGGCCATAGATCCCTGAAACCCTCTCACAGGCAAAGTGCCGAACCTCAGCCTTGATCTCCTCTTCAGTCATATCCTTCCCTAGCACATCCACTATGTCCCTGGTCAGTTCATAAGGTGGTAAAGTTGCCAACCAGCTACTAATGATGCAGACTCGTGGTGCCACATGGGCTGCATGCAAGTGAGAATAGTAGTCTTTAAAGAAGTGGTTGATCTCTCCTTGGGTGTATTGGCGAGTACTGTCCTAAGTTACCAACCCCAAAGTCATTCAGCCACGATGGACGGGATTAGCCAGCCAAGGGAAGAAAGGACCAGACCTATCGCCTTCAGCGTGTGCTCTGACCATATAGGCTTCGTGAACGAAACAGCGAAGATGATCCACGTTCCGCTACTTTTTCCTTGGCATCTAGTATCTCCTGCTGCAGGTCCAGTCTCTCTGGATGCAGCTGCTCTAAATCCCTGAGGGTCTGCTTGTGAATGGCAATGTCCTACAAGAAAGTCTATCAGACCCCTGCAGATTCTTAGAAACAGTGCCCCCTAATGACCACCGTAAAGGCCTCCCACTTCACGAGTGTAGAGAAGGTAGAGCAGGCGTTCTTGTCAAAGTACTGCTGAATATCCTCTTGAATTGTCTCACGCAAAGCAGGGTCCTCTAGGTCCACCGCCTTTAGGCGGCAATTAGGATTACTTGAGCATGTTCCCCCACCATTCCATTGTCATCAACATGGGATTATGGTCAGAGAGGTTTCAGGCAAAATATTCAATGAATGAAATGGCCCCCAGATTATCTGGAGAGCATAAGAAGGAGTCAACCCGTACATGCAGTGCATGCAAGACTGTGTGGAAGGAGTAGTTCCTATCTAACGGATGGCCATGCCGCCAGCCATCGATAAGGCTCTGGTCACCTTGGCAAGCAGTCAACCTCAGGGCCAAGTGAACAGTAGGGGAGTAACAGAGTGGAAGATGTGAGCAATCTAGATCAGTGTTTGCCATATAGATGAAATCACCACCAATGATGAGCGCCAGAGGAAGCAGAGGAGCCAACGCCTGGGACAGACTATCTAAAAACAAACATTGATCAATATTGGGGGCATAAACCTTAACCAAAGAAATATCTTGACCATACAACTAGCCCGTCAAGACAGGGTAGCGCCCCTCTATATCAGTCATGTTGCTAGTAAGCTGAAACTTAACTCCAGGTTTCACCCAATTCAGGGTACCCTGGACAAAGGCAAGTAAGAGGCAAATATTCCTTGTCTCCATCACCTTTTGCGTAGAGCAGCGCCCGCTTTACAATTCAGGTGCCTTTTCTGCACTAACACCACATGAACTCTCCTGCATTTCAGGTAGGCAAGCATCTTGTAGGGCTTGACCATGCTGTGCATGCCTCAAACATTCCACGAGAGGAATTTGTAGTTATGTGTATCCTCCCCCATCAGACAACAGTAAAGCTCAAAACCACCCCACGGGGCACATGCATCCCAGGAGGGGACCACAGAGCCATAACAAGGCATGAGGGAGCAAAAGCAGCCAGCCACATGCCCCAGAAAACCCAAACGAACAACAACACAAACCAACATCACTTCCCCAGGATAGGAAGGCAAGAAATTCCTATCCAAACTAAGAAATAAAACTAAATTGTTCTGCGGGTCAGAAATACACCCATAGCTTAGGCAGGGGGTGGTGGAAGCGAGATACGGTCCACTAGAAGAGGAAAGGCACCTCGGACAAGGTACCCCCACTCACAACCATGAACAAACCAACAGGAGCCCCCATGGCCTCACTAGGGGAGGGGAATTCCCTGATCCTCATTGAGGAAAGTGTAATGGCCTCTCTCATAGGTACACAAGAGAAAAAAAAAGATAAACGTCAAGGGAACAAATTGCATAGCATGTAAATAGACATCACCAAAATGACATGAGTTAATGCACCATATCTGCAGTTTGTGGAGTGACCTCGGTGGGTCCCAGCTATGGTTGGTATGCAGGGTAGAGTCAGATTCCAAGCTGTGTCAGACACTGCACCCTCATCGGACAAACACCACATTGGTCAGAGCTGAAAGTTGTGAGTTATGCTGCTGCCTCAACAGCACTCTGGTGATCTCTATGCACCTGGCCTAACATGAGAGCCCCCTCCATCCCTGCTTGTCCCAGGGCCGATTCTGAGGATCTACAATGCCCCTGCAATTCTGGACTCAGGTCAAGCTAGCCTCATACCTCGCAGACCTATAGGAAAAATGTCATGCCCTGATCAGTGATTACCCACAGGCATGCAGGGTGAAGAATGGCATATGTCATATCCAATTCACAAAGTTTGCTTTTGGCCTTATGGGAATGAGGCCCTTTGTCTCTGAACTGCCAATGTGAAATCTGGAAAGAGCATCACTCCACTGTTATCAAACTGAAACTCTCCTAGGTCCCTGTCACATTTAAGTATATATCTCTGTCCCTGAAGTGTAGTAGATGTGCCACTATGGGCCAAGGCACCCCACCAGAAGGCGGGTGGCGGGCTGGAACCCTATGGGCTCTCTACAGTGCAAAGAAGGAGGACAAGCCCTCTGGTGCCACTTTCTCCTGTAGCCACGTTTCAAGAAAAACCACCATGTCTGTACCCTCAGATCTCTCAGGCATACCCACTACATGGAAATTATTGCTATGGGCATGACCTCAAAGTCCTCTGTAAAGGCCTCAAGGACACACACACACGACATACCACCCCCTCCTTCTGGGCTGTCAGATCCTGAGTTGTGAGGGCTAGTTCCTGTAAAGTAAGCTCTGTAGCAGCAATGTGCTCCTCCAACTTACGATGGTTGGCCTGCAGGAGCCTATGGCCCACCACCATCATGTCGATTTTGTGTTCAAGAGTTTCCTTAGATTCCTTACTAGCCAAAAGGATAGATTCCAACTTGTCCTGTGGTGCCAGCACTGAGTCCGGGCACACGCAGGTCTCTTCATTAGATCCAAGGCTATAAAGGATTGATAGACCCACTAAATATCCAATGCGTGAAGGTCCGGTATAATTACATATGTTGGTTTAATATGTAGAATTGACACATTGAGTCAAGAAGTATAAATCCAAACTTTTTGTTTATTGATGCACTTATGCATAAAAAACCACTGTAAGCCGATTCGTGTTTTCCCCCCTGCGGTGTAGCAACTTGGGGCTTTTTCAAGGCTGTAATAATAATAACAAGGCAATCAGTTACTAAGGACTATTGGAAAAAGTGGTTTTATTCTCCTGCATCACCCGTGATGTCAGTGGGAAGGGAGAAGTGCCTCTATGGACCTTGTGTATCCAGTGAAAAGTGAAAGAAAAAAGAAAGGGAAAGATATGTGCAGTCTAACACCTCTCGTGAAACTTATAGAGAAATATATGATGGAATAGGAAAATCCTGAAGTGAGTTATTTACCAGAGTCATTGGTGGCCCATGCAGATTAAAAACACGCGAAATGTGGAGCAGATGCTGGCTCAATGTGTAGATAGTCCAGTTAAGTAGCATTTCTTTCAATGGGTATATTACCAAATGCAATTATTCCGTTCCTGCATGCAGATAAGGTGATCATGATCAGAAGCATCATACCAAATATCAAACATCTAAGTGATCCCTACATTTGGGCAATATTCTCAGACTATATATAAAAAGAAATGTCTACACATTTTTTCTAGTCTGACAATAAATTAATCGAAACCTGTATAGATTTTTATTTTATCAATGTATTCACGTTGATTGAAAAACACCCATGATTCATGTAAAAGTTGTTGGGCCATAAGTAAAGTATTTTTGTCTACTGGGCATTCATACACCCTAATCTTATTTAAGGAAGTAAAGGTGAACATTTTCTTTATTGGATTAACTTTCATTCAAAATTATTTCGAGAACATACATGATACATAATAACGCTATTGCACCATTAGTGAAGCATTAGTATATACTGAGCTAGCAAAAAAATAATTCTACGTGAGAATATGAATAGTCCTTTTTGGTTGAATAGTAGGAGACCACAATTGGTTTAAGATGGCGTTATTGAGCCATTAGTACACCATTTGTTTATACTGAACTTTTCTGTGCGCTAAACCCATGTAAGGGTATGAAAGAAACAGAAGGCAAACAAGCATTTCCAATGCAACAGGTCTCACGTTTGCTCATGTTAGAGCCGATAGCATTGTAAACTCCTAACCCGACTTTTCACCTATCGGGCAAAAGTGCATTTATATAGGTAACCCGAAAAAGTGAAATTAACTATGTAAAGCGCTCGACTTCTGCCAAGCGAGATCGCGCTCGTAAATTAGAGAAAAAGAAGTCCACGAGCCCGATGGAAAACAGCGAGTCTCGCATGTTTTCTGTACTTGGTCGCTGCGCTCGAGGAGGGCTAGCCACCGGAAAAGGCATGACGTATGCGTGCCTTCGACTAATGAAAGCAAGCAGATTTTATTAGGCAAGCCCATGAACCAATAAAAATCACTAACGTGACGTTGACAGGGCTCCGAGCCCTTTTCTGAACACTAAAGAGTCTCGCTGTGATACGCATGCGCGAGCGCATGCAACGCAGGCTCGACCCTAAAAACCTGGACAACCCTTGCCCATCTTAGTTGGATAATAAATGACCCGTTTGTCGATTCTGCAAATGGGGTACTGAGCTATTAGTGAGGCATTTGTTAGTATAGAATTCTTATACGCGCTAGTCCCATACAAGGGTATGAAACGAAACAGCCGGGACCTGTCTTGCCCATCTTCATTACATAATGACCCCAAAAGATAAGCCTCATGGCCATTTTGTCAATCGCTTACCGCTTCTGCAAATACGGCAATGTCTCATACGGGTAAAGGACATCCTGGGTTATTACCCTCGTCGGAAACTCAGCTTGTTAGTCCCACACCATCTTGACTGAGGCCTGACCCTATCTTTGTTTCATTAGCACAGATGACACTAGTTGCGGTTTGGTGGTATCGGCGGCCATGCTGGAAAGGTGTTTAACCGGTTCTGTGCCGAGGACGTAGTGGTAACGTCCTTCGGCACAGTGCTGCTGTGCCGAGGACGTAACCACTACGTCCTCAGCACACAGCCCAGAGGCAGCGCTCTTGCTCCCTCTGTGTGCTTCCCCCAACCCCCCCAAAGGCAGGGATGGAAGGGGAAGCCCTTCCCCCCCCATCCCCCGTGACTTCAGCGCGCAAGCCACGCTGAATGTCACAGAGACTCCCCTATCGCGCTGGAAGCTTAGCTTCCAGCGCGATCGAAAGAGAAATGCAGAGCATTTCTCTTTCGATCACGTGGGGGAGGCAAGGAGAGGCTTCAAAGGGAAGGAAATGTATTTCCTTCCCTTTGAAGTCTCTCCAAGCGTTTCAAAAGCCGGATTGCTTGCAATCCGGTTTTTCAAACGCCCACTAGACACCAGGGATTTATTTATTTTTTTGAAAAGGACATAAGGGAGCGACCCCTTGGGCAAGGGTCACTCCCCTAGGGTGCAAATTATAATTAGGCCATTTCTGCCCCCCTATTTTGATTAGGCTGATCTTCCCCCAAGGGGGGCAGAAACCACTAGGCACCAGGGATTTTTTGTTTTTTTTGTTTTACAGATGGGGAGCGACCCCTTGGACAAGGGTCGCTCCCCTGGAGGGGAAAATTGTATTTAGGCCATTTCTGCCCCCTTTGGGGGCAGATCAGCCGATTTTTGCTACGCCAATCTGCCCCCAAGGGGGGCAGAAACCACTAGGCACCGGGGATTTTTTTTTTGTTGGTGCCAATGTCACGCAGGGGGAGCGACCCCGTAGGCAAGGGTCGCTCCCGGGGGTGTTAAGGGGGTGGGGGGCAAATTTATTTTAGCCCATTTCTGCCCCCCCGGGGGCAGATCGGCCTATTGTTATTGGGCCGATCTGCCCCCAAGGGGGGCCAGAAACCTCTAGGCGCCAGGGCAAATTTTTATTTTGTGTTTTTTTTTGTTTGTTTGTTTTTTCAGAGATGGGGAGCGACCCATTACGCAAGGGTCGCTCCCCTGGGGGGCAAATTGTATTTAGACCATTTCTGCCCCCCTTGGGGGCAGATTGGCCGATTTTAGGTCAATCTGCCCCCAAGGGGCAGAAACCACTAGGCACCGGGGATTTTTCTTTTGGCGCCAATGTCACGCAGGGGGAGCGACCCTGTAGGCAATGGTCGCTCCCGGGGTGTTGGGGGGGGTGGGGACCAAATTTATTTTAGGCCATATCTGCCCCCCGGGGGCAGATCGGCCTATTGTTATTAGGCCGATCTGCCCCCGGGGGGGCAGAAACCTCTAGGCGCCAGGGCAATTTTTTTTTTTTTTTGTTTGTTTGCTTTTTCAGAGATGGGGAGCGACCCATTAGGCAAGGGTCACTCCCCTAGGGGGCAAATTGTATTTAAACCATTTCTGCCCCCCTTGGGGGCAGATTGGCCGATTTTAGGTCAATCTGCCCCCAAGGGGGCAGAAACCACTAGGCACCGCGGATTTTTTTTTTTGCGCCAATGTCACGCAGGGGGAGCGACCCCGTAGGCAAGGGTTTCTCCCGGGGGGGGGGGGGCTGGGGGGGAATTTATTTTAGGCCATTTCTGCCCCCCCTGGGGGCAGATCGGCCTATTGTTATTAGGCCGATCTGCCCCCAAGGGAAACAGAAACCACTAGACACCAGGGAGTTTTTTTTTTTACGTGAATTTCACGCAAGGGGAGCGACCCCTTAGGCAAGGGTCACTCCCCGGGGGGGAATTATTTTAGGCCATTTCTGCCCCCCTGGGGGGTAGATCAGCCTATTTTGATTAGGCTGATCTGTCCCCAAGGGGGGCAGAAACCACTAGGCACCAGGGATTATTTTTTTTTTTTGTTTTACAGATGGGGAGCGACCCCTTGGACGAGTGTCGCTCCCCTGGAGGGGAAAATTGTATTTAGGGCAGATCGCCCGATTTTTGCTACGCCAATCTGCCCCCAAGGGGGGCAGAAACCACTAGGCACCGGGGATTTATTTTTGGGCGCCAATGTCACGCAGGGGGAGCGACCCCGTAGGCAAGGGTCTCTCCCATGGGGGGGGGGTTGAGGGGGTGGGGGGATCAAATTTATTTGAGCCCATTTCTGCCCCCCCTGGGGGCAGATCAGCCTATTGTTATTAGGCCGATCTGCCCCCAGGGGGGCAGAAACCTCTTGGCGCCAGGGCAAATTCTTTTTTGGTGGTTTTTTTTTTGTTTTTGTTTTTTTAGAGATGGGGAGCGATCCATTAGGCAAGGGTCGCTCCCCTGGGGGGCAAATTGTATTTAGACCATTTCTGCCCCCCTTGGGGGCAGATTGGCTGATTTTAGGTCAATCTGCCCCCAAGGGGGCAGAAACCACTAGGCACCGGGGATTTTTTTTTGGGCGCCAATGTCACGCAGGGGGAGCGACCCCGTAGGCAAGGGTCGCTCCTGGGGAGGGGCGGGGGGGAATTTATTTTAGGCCATTTCTGCCCCCCCTGGGGCCGGCTGAGCTAGAGGCCAAAATCCACAAGTAGGCACTGTTTTCTATGAAAAAATTTGATGTGTCCACGTTGTGTTTTGGGCCATTTCCTGTCGCGGGCGCTAGGCCTACCTACACAAGTGAGGTATAATTTTTATCAGGAGACTTGGGGGAACGCTGGGTGGAAGGAAATTTGTGGCTCCTCTCGGATTCCAGAACTTTCTGTCACCGAAATGTGAGGAAAACGTGTTTTTTTAGCCAAATTTGAGGTTTGCAAAGGATTCTGGGTAACAGAACCTGGTCAGAGCCCCACAAGTCCACCCATCTTGGATTCCCCTGGGTTTCTAGTTTTCAAAAATGCGCTGGTTTGCTAGGTTTCCCCAGGTGCCGACTGAGCTAGAGGCCAAAATCCACAGGTAGGCACTGTTTTCTATGAAAAAATGTGATGTGTCCACGTTGTGTTTTAGGCCATTTCCTGTGGCGGGCGCTAGGCCTACCAACACAAGTGAGATATCATTTTTATCGGGAGACTTGGGGGAAAGCTGGGTGGAAGGAAATTTGTGGCTCCTCTCTGATTCCAGAACTTTCTGTCACCAAAATGTGAGGAAAATGTGTTTATTTAGCCACATTTTGAGGTTTGCAAAGGATTCTGGGTAATAGAACCTGGTCAGAGCCCCACAAGTCACCCCATCTTGGATTCCCCTAGGTCTCTAGTTTTCACAAATGCACAGCTTTGGTAGGTTTCCCTAGGTGCCGGCTGACCTAGAGGCCAAAATCTACAGGTAGGCACTTTGCAAAAAACACCTCTGTTTTCTTTAAAAAAATGTGATGTGTCCATGTTGCGTTTTGAGGCATTTCCTGTCGCGGGCGCTAGGCCTACCCACACAAGTGAGGTATCATTGTTATCGGGAGACTTGGGGGAACGCTGGGTGGAAGGAAATTTGTGGCTCCTCTCTGATTCCAGAACTTTCTGTCACCAAAATGTGAGGAAAATGTGTTTTGTTAGCCAAATTTTGAGGTTTGCAAAGGATTCTGGGTAACAGAACCTGGTCAGAGCCCCACAAGTCACCCCATCTTGGATTCCCCTAGGTCTCTAGTTTTCAAAAATGCATAGGTTTGGTAGGTGTCCCTAGGTGCCGGCTGAGCTAGAGGCCAAAATCTACAGGTAGGCACTTTGCAAAAAACACCTCTGTTTTCTTTCAAAAAATGTCATGTGTCCACGTTGAGTTTTGGGGCATTTCCTGTTGCGGGCGCTAGGCCTACCCACACAAGTGAGGTAGCATTTTATCGGGAGACTTGGGGGAACACTGGGTGGAAGGAAATTTGTGGCTCCTCTCTGATTCCAGAACTTTCTGTCACCAAACTTGAGGAAAATGTGTTTTTTTAGCCAAAGTTTGAGGTTTGCAAAGGATTCTGGGTAACAGAACCTGGTCAGAGCCCCACAAGTCACCCATCTTGGATGCCCCTAGGTCTCTACTTTTCAAAAAGGCACAGGGTTGGTAGGTTTCCCTAGGTGCCGGCTGAGCTAGAGGCCAAAATCTACAGGTAGGCACTTTGCAAAAAACACCTCTGTTTTCTTTCAAAAAATGTGATGTGTCCATGTTGCGTTTTGGGGCGTTTCCTGTCGCGGGCGCTAGGCTTACCCACACAAGTGAGGTATCATTTGTATCGGAGACTTGGGGGAACGCTGGGTGGAAGGAAATTTGTGGCTCCTCTCTGATTCCAGAACTTTCTGTCACCAAACTTGAGGAAAATGTTTTTTTTTTGCCAAATTTTGAGGTTTGCAAAGGATTCTGGGTAACAGAACCTGGTCAGAGCCCCACAAGTCACCCCATCTTGGATTCCCCTAGGTCTCTAGTTTTAACAAATGCACAGGTTTTGTAGGTTTCCCTAGGTGCCAGCTGAGCTAGAGGCCAAAATCTACAGGTAGGCACTTTGCAAAAAACACCTCTGTTTTCTTTCAAAAAATGTCATGTGTCCACGTTGAGTTTTGGGGCATTTCCTGTTGCGGGCGCTAGGCCCACCCACACAAGTGAGGTAGCATTTTATCGGGAGACTTGGGGGAACACTGGGTGGAAGGAAATTTGTGGCTCCTCTCTGATTGCAGAACTTTCTGTCACCAAACTTGAGGAAAATGTGTTTTTTTAGCCAAAGTTTGAGGTTTGCAAAGGATTCTGGGTAACAGAACCTGGTCAGAGCCCCACAAGTCACCCATCTTGGATGCCCCTAGGTCTCTACTTTTCAAAAAGGCACAGGGTTGGTAGGTTTCCCTAGGTGCCGGCTGAGCTAGAGGCCAAAATCTACAGGTAGGCACTTTGCAAAAAACACCTCTGTTTTCTTTCAAAAAATGTGATGTGTCCACGTTGCGTTTTGGGGCGTTTCCTGTCGCGGGCGCTAGGCTTACCCACACAAGTGAGGTATCATTTGTATCGGAGACTTGGGGGAACGCTGGGTGGAAGGAAATTTGTGGCTCCTCTCTGATTCCAGAACTTTCTGTCACCAAACTTGAGGAAAATTTGTTTTTTTAGCCAAATTTTGAGGTTTGCAAAGGATTCTGGGTAACAGAACCTGATCAGAGCCCCACAAGTCACCCCATCTTGGATTCCCCTAGGTCTCTAGTTTTAAAAAATGCACAGGTTTTGTAGGTTTCCCTAGCTGCCAGCTGAGCTAGAGGCCAAAATCTACAGGTAGGCACTTTGCAAAAAACACCTCTGTTTTCTTTCAAAAAATGTCATGTGTCCACGTTGAGTTTTGGGGCATTTCCTGTTGCGGGCGCTAGGCCTACCCACACAAGTGAGGTATCATTTTTATCGGGAGACGTGGGGGAACACTGGGTGGAAGGAAATTTGTGGCTCCTCTCTGATTCCAGTACTTTCTGTCACCAAACTTGAGGAAAATGTGTTTTTTTAGCCAAAGTTTGAGGTTTGCAAAGGATTCTGGGTAACAGAACCTGGTCAGAGCCCCACAAGTCACCCATCTTGGATGCCCGTAGGTCTCTACTTTTCAAAAATGCACAGGGTTGGTAGGTTTCCCTAGGTGCCGGCTGAGCTAGAGGCCAAAATCTACAGTTAGGCACTTTGCAAAAAACACCTCTGTTTTCTTTTAAAAAAATGTGATGTGTCCACGTTGCGGCGTTTCCTGTCACGGGCGCTAGGCCTACCCACACAAGTGAGGTATCATTTCTATCGGGAGACTTGGGGGAACATAGATTAGTAAAACAAGTGTTATTGCCCCTTGTCTTTCTCTACATTTTTTCCTTCCAAATATAAGAGAGTGTGTAAAAAAGACATCTATTTGAGAAATGCCCTGTAATTCACATGCTAGTATGGTCACCCCAGAATTCAGAGATGTGCAAATAACCACTGCTCTTCAAACACCTTATCGTGTGCCCTTTCTGGAAATACAAAGGTTTTCTTGATAGCTATTTTTCACTCTTTGTATTTCAGCAAATGAATTGCTGTATACCCGGTATAGAGTGAAAATGCACTGCAGGGTGCAGCTCATTTATTGGCTCTGGGTACCTAGGATTCTTGATGAACCTACAAGCCCTATATATCCCCGCAACCAGAAGAGTCCAGCAGACGTAACGGTATATTGCTTTCGAAAATCTGACATTGCAGGAAAAAGTTACAGAGTAAAACGTAGAGAAAAAGTGATGTTTTTTTCACCTCAATTTCAATATTTTTCTTTTTCAGTTCTTATTTTCTGTAGGAAACCCTTGTAGGATCTACACAATGACCCCTTGCTGAATTCCGAATTTTGTCTACTTTTCAGAAATGTTTAGGTTTCTGGGATCCAGCATTGGTTTCACGCCCATTTCTGTCACTGACTGGAAGGAGGCTGAACACACAAAAAAATGTAAAAATGGGGTATGTCCCAGTAAAATACCAAATTTGTGTTGAAAAATTGGGTTTTCTGATTCAAGTCTGCCTGTTCCTGAAAGCTGGGAAGCTGGTGATTTTAGCACAGCAAACCCTTTGTTGATGCCATTTTCAGGGAAAAAAACACAAGCCTCCTTCTGCAACCATTTTTCCCATTTCTTTTAAAAAAACGAAATTTTCACTGTATTTTGGCTAATTTCTTGGCCTCCTTTAAGGGAACCCACAAAGTCTGGGTACCTCTAGAATCCCAAGGATGTTGGAAAAAAGGACGCAAATTTGGCTTGGCTAGCTTATGTGGACAAAACGTTATGAGGGCCTGAGCGCAAACTGCCCCAAATAGCCCAAAAAAGGCTCGGCACAGGAGGGGGAAAAGGCCTGGCAGCGAAGGGGTTAAGAACGAGAAACAGGTTAATAGCAAAGGGGGAAAATTTGTACATTTATGAAAGAGCTACTGGGGCTTGTAACGTCACCGTAATAAATATAGACATTAGAGAAATGGCAGCCAACAGTAGAGTTTCAAGGTTACCATTAGTCCCTAATTTTCCTAAAGCAATGGTCTTTACGTGCTCCGAGAAATGGGCATTGTAGATCAAAATAAATAAAATAGTTGATCCATCTATGATCATGCTTATAATTAAGGTCTACTTAATTGGCTGTGTCCCACATATAGGACACATGCCCTCATATGATGGTTCAGCTCATGGAATGAAAGTGCAGGTGTTGTTTGTGTACTATGTGATGTAAGAAACGGGAGGAAAATGTGTAATCTAGATATCAAGTGTGGGTACCAACCATGGCTAAAAGTTGATACCCTATTTCTTCATAGGACCATAAATATTTTGTACATGTCAATGGTTCAAAACGGATCCCTAGACCTTAGGGCCAGGAAGACATTTTACGAATGTGTTCTATTGGGTGTGAGTCTTGACATATACATGTATAGGTCTGCTTGGGGTCAAAATATTTACATGTGGTCAAGTATAACCCCTTGGTGTACATATCTAATTAGAATTCATATTACATTATTCACTGGAAGAATAGAAAAATATATAAAGATTACACAGTACTCGTTAGAAAAAGGCAATTTTGTCAGATCACAACCACTGAGTCATTAAAGAAGCCAATAATGCCATTCTGCATCCTTGTTGAGACTATGTCGGACTGTATCAAAGCGAATGATCATGGCACTTTCACATTGTCTCAGGTTCAGTTCCAGGTCGCCACCCAGGGTGATGTTGTTTAAGTTTCAGAAGACCACAAAATGTGTAGGTTCGTGTAAGCGGGAGGCATTCAACAAAATGTTCAACCAATGGATGTCTCAGATCATCCTTTTGTATGTTCCGATAGTGTACTTGTATTCTCTCTTTCAGGGCCCTTGTTGTACTTCCTATGTTTACCTTGTCACATGGGCGGGTGATGGAATATATTGTGTTGGTACTTTCACAGTTAATGAAGAGACGTACTGAAAAATGTTGGTCATTGATGATAACCTCTTCTGATTTGGAAGACCCAGTTTTCAAATTGAGCAGTTGGTACAGGTATTGAAACCTGTAGTTTGTTTCAGAAAGTGTTTCATTATTTTCTTTTCTTGGTAAAATGAGGAGCATGTTTTGTCCCTAAGGTTGGGTGCTCTCCGGGCTGTCAGATCCTGAGTTGTGGGGACCAGTTCCTGTACAGTAGGTTCAGTAGCGGCAATGTGTTTCTCCAACTTACAATAGTCGACCTGCAGGAGCCTAAGGCCCAACACCACCATGTCGATTTTGTGTTCAAGAGTTTCCTTAGATTCCTTACTAGTCAAAAGAATAGAGTCCAACTCGTCCTTTGGTGCCAGCACCAAGTCCGGGCACACGCAGATCTCTTCATTAGATCCAGGAGGATTTTTGGGACCTGATCCTAGGCCTCCTTTCCACAGCCAGGGCTTGGCCTTTCACTGGACGAAGAAGAAGGGGGTAAGGCAAAGCCTTCAGGTAAGGAGACGCCAACAGGTAGGAGTGGCCGGCAAGGTAGCAGTCACTAGTAGCAGCTCGTTCTGGCATGCACCCACAACTTGTCTAGCAGTGCCCAGAAGAAAGTCATCAGGCAGCGGTAGAAGGTTAGTTAGAGCAGTACAAGAGAACTCGCTATAAGAATTGCACAGGAGGAACCCTGACAACATAGTGAAATGCAAGAAGTGTTTGTCAGGCTCCGGTAAATGTTGGCCTCAAGTGCCTCTGTGGCACAGCATCTGTAGTACAGTAAGAAGGCAGGGCCCAGGGACGGCTGTAGCAGAGAAGGGCTACACATTAAACAAACTTCCAACAGGACAAAGGAGTCCGAGAAGGCTTACAGGCAGCAGGCACACGTGGCAACAACGAACAAGCAGACAGACAGGCATCTTCACCAGACCCTGATAATGGGCACTCTGGGGAGATCCACAAGCCATCTGTCAGCAGTCCAGGTCTACAATCACAAGGGAGCCACCTGGCAGCACGAGAGACCCCCAGGGATCACCGATGGAAGACAGCAGGCGGCAGCAGGGAGATGCTCCCCCAGGCCCTGTGCAGTGGTCCACAAAATAGCACCCCGCAGTGCACGAGGCCGTGACCATCACAGGGGGCCAGTCCAGCTCCAGAAGAGGTGCTGCAGAACGGGTAGGCCCATAGGAGGCCGGGGGGCGCACAAGAGGACCCATAGGCTGATGGAAAGGATCAAAAAGCAGTATAGCCAGGTTAGGATGTAGGCAGCAAGCCTCAGGCTCTGGGGGTCCACACAGACCACTGCACAGCATCCTCCTAATCTGCAGGGGCTTCAGCAGTCCAACGAATCCCCAGCAGCTGCCAAAGAAGTGCTGAGTCAGCCCCCACTGTCTGCAGAAGCACCACTGCTGGAGCTGCTGAGGTGCTGCAGGGGGGATAGAAGCTGTGAGCCACCAGCAAAAGCAGTCAGCAGGTGCAGGTGCACACAAAGCGTGGGCCTCAATCATTAAGGAGGCCACCCGTCGCTCTGCACTCGATCACAGGGGATCAAGGCCTCAGCAGCACTCCGGGGACCTCACAACAGTCCTTCGAGGTCAGACACAAAACAGGCAGCATGTCTGGGTCTTCACTCAGCTGTGCAGGGTGCCGAGCATCAAAGGGCCCCCTGCAAGCCACACCCGCCTCAAGGGTCCACGAGGCACCCAGGTGGCGCCAAGCACTCCCCACAGTCCTGCACTGCCCAGGGGAGGAAGTCGGGTGGCTGCGATATTCCAGCGTGGGAATCGCCAACTTGAATAAGGCAGTGCACAGCCCAGTTAGTGAGAGCACGGCCGGCAGGCGTCGAAGTTGTTTGTGTCTTGAAAAGTCCTGGAAGGTTCCCCAATATCCCAGCAGTGTAGGCAGGAGTCAGTGACTCCTGGGGCCAGCTATCGTCTACAAGTCGGATGTAGGGGCCTCACCAGGAGCCCCCGCAGGCCAGTCTCACTCCATCAGCTGCTGGACACACCCCACAGATCTATTTATCATACCTAACTATAATGATACTTTAAACTTTGGTTTGCTTTGGTTTATATATCTCAACCATCCCTTCTCTCCAACAAAAACTACAAGGCACAGACACCAATTTCTTCTCTCCACATTTTATTGCAGCATGTCCACCATAAGGCATTTTGGCTAAGCCTGGCCTTGTTCACATATATACCATGTTGCTAACATCCATTTAAATACTGTTCATGTGATCAATGGTCATGAAAGACATACTAACATGTTTGTCAATTCATGCATACAAAGCTCACTTAAAATGTTTTCACAATGCATATATGTTCATAACAACTCGGATTGGCATAAAAGGCCATGCCATAAAGAAAACAATTAATAATCTGCTGATCACAATGATCAAAATCAATATATTTATAAAAAAAAATATATACAAAGTCCAGCAATATCGCTAAGAATATTTTAAATTAAAAATCTACTATACATTAATGTGCAAACTACGCAAAGATTGACTATATCTAAATATGCAAATACAATACAAAACCGCATCCTTTCAAATTATGTTCTATAGCTATCATAGCGCCCTCAATGGGCAAACTATTTTAACATTTTCTAATTGTGACACACCTGCATACTCAATATTGGCCTGGCCCTCGTTATTCAACAGCAATTTTGCCCATCATGGGCGATAGCTTGCTTCACAATAATACGTAGATCAATTCTACAGATGTGATATCTATTTAATTATATACCCCTGAGGATCAAATTATATATATATAAATCTGTCCAAACTATTACTCCAGCCGACTGGGGTGTCTATCCCAAGTTTATGTTGCCGATTAACGAGATAGATGCCTCGCTCGGCTGGAGTAATAGTTTGGACAGATTTAGAGGGGGTCACGACCTGCTGGCAAAGGACATGGCTCCTTTTCTCATTTTGGAGATATATATATATATATATATATATATATATACACACACACACACACACACACACACACAGTGCACAGCGTTGTATGCTATTTATTAGCATAGCAGATTTTCAGACAGCATGGCTCAGAAACAAACCTTACTTGCTGTTTTCTTGCTATGCTAAAGCGCTTAAATAAAGCAGATATTGGGTTAAATTAATTCACTTTAAGTACTCCAGGCGCATAGGACAGATGCTCAGCTCTGGCTGAGCCAGCAAAGCACATCATAATATGGCCTCTCGGAACAAACCACATATGTGTGGTCTGGCGACCCCAGTCGGCCTTTCTGTAGCTACTTTGAGGATACGCTGTTGTCATTTTCTCTGCATGAAAAAGCTCTGTTGCTTTCCAGCCTTTCTCGTGCTCTGGGTAAAAGTCTGATGTTAAAAAAGAACTCCCAGTTCCCAAAAATAAGTGCTGGTGCCCCCCACCTGTAAACACCAAATAAAATCCAAGGATGTACGTATCCTTCTTGGAACAAAGGAAAGAGGGATACATCTACATTTCTTATTACAGTGACATTTCCTGTTTACATGTATGCTTAGATTACAATTTACCACGAGTCTTGTCTATGAGAAGATACTTTCCTCATACGTTTCTGTGTATTCTAGGGTCAGTACTCACAGCACTGTACGAGGATTTGTGAGACAAAGACGTGTTACAGAAAAGAAGCTCTGCAGAGTTGCACCATGGGATGAACATATGATGGACCAGCACGACTATTCTTAGCCTTTTACAAGGTCTGTAAAGTCATAGGGACCGATTCAAGAAAGTGTTTTAACTTATGAAAATCATAAAATAAGGCTAATTCTCATTCTGGTATTTACAAAATGAGACAGGCCAATAAACCACAACTTAAGAACATATAAGAAAAAATGAAACATAAAGAGACTGTAGTCACAACACAGAGGCATAAGTAGGACGTAAATTACACCAGTGTTGTGATTAAAAAATGAGAAACTGAAAACTCAAAGAGCATTTTTCCCTGACATAAAAATATTTTTTCCACAACACACTGTCTCTTCCACCAACCACTCTACAAAATAGAACTTGATTGATATTCCTTTACATATGGTCCTGCAAAAGGGCGCAACTAGACCCGAACTTCGGTGGGGGGGGGGTGGGGGAGGTAGTACATCGAGCGGCAGTGGTGGGAATACCACTTCACATAATGTGGGAAGAGAGATTCTCAGAGCCAGTATAAGAGTACAAAACGTATGCCTTTAGTGTGCTAATACATGCAAATAGCATTCATGTATGCCTGTATTTTCATGCGTCAACACACTAAAGCCAGATCTACTGGCTTTGCCAGTAATTTCCATTCAGACACTAAGCACTGCTGGGGCTTCTAGAGCAGTGGTTCCCAACCTGTGGTCCAGGGACCCCTGGGAGTCCACGAAGCTTTCCCAGGGGGTCCGCAACTGCTTAGAAAATTTGAAAATATTAACAGATTAGGTCCCCAGCTTTCAGTAATGACTCATTTGGGGGTTCCTGGATTCCAAAAATGAATCAGTGGGGGTCCCCAGGTTCTAGTAATGATAAAGTGGGGGTCCACAGAATTCAAAAGGTTGGAAACCAATGTTCTAGAGTATCCACCGGACCTGCGAGTAACATATGTCTGCAAGATGTTTCATACCAACGAATCTTGTGCCTATGTGTCTGAGGCACAGAAAAGAAAGCCTTACTTTAAAAGTGTCTTTTCTTGCTAAAAGTAACATAAAATACACAATAAAAAATGCTTCAGAGAACAAAAAGATGTCTATGAGGGGGTTCTCTAATAAACACAAGAAAGTGCTTCCTCAGGCATCAAGACTTATATAAGCCCTATTAAAGGTGTGGCACATATACTCAGATAAAGAAAACTGTATAGGGCTTCTCTGTGAATATAATAAAGTGAGAGCTGTTCACAAAGAGTCCAAAAGGAAGGGGCATTCACAGAGTAGAATAAGCAGAATACCTTCACCATCTAAAAACATGACTCAGTTTATATTGTTATAGCACAAATTTAGCTGGGAAGCAACAGAGTGTTGTATAATATGGATAGTGATGGAGACGAAGCAAGACTGCATACATCAAGCGGGAATACCACACAATTACATCATCATCCCAGATTAAGTGATTTGCTCAGACACGCACACTTTTCAGGCAAGACCTAAGCTGGATTCCAAGCCAGGTTCCCAAGTTGACTTCTTCACTGCACCGCATCTTCTTCCTCAGTTGGGGTAATAAAACATTCAAAAAAAGGTTGAGTTGAAAATGCTCCAAATGATCTCGTTTACAGATCCTTCTGAATACTTATTTTCTTTTGATATTTTTAAATAGGCATTGTGTTGTGTTCCCCATGCTATCTAGTGAGTAGACCCAATGCAAATGATTGTGGTATGTTGGTATTATACGGGAGTCGCACCTTAATTACATTGTCTGTCGTTTAAGGTTCAGGTTTGTCTACAAGCATCTACGCTATGGGTTGAAGTGTAACATGATATTTAATATAAATATGCACTTATTTCTTAATGATGTCATGTTTTATTAATAGTGATGTATCTCCAGTGTGCCCATAAGGGAGGAACAGAGATTATGGTTCAAGTGATGAGTACATCTCTTTTTTTACTGTGGTATTATTATAAAATAGTATACAAAGGGTTGAGTAATCTTATTTTCAGTCTTTGGCCTTTCAGTGCTTACTTGGCATGGCTATGCACCTCTGTGACGCAAAAGTGCGAAATGTTGCAAATTACAACTAGTAAAGCCAGTTTCTGTTTGTGATCTACAGATTAAAAACCTTTAAAAAATACAGACACATGCTTAGGGCAAACTTGCACTCAGTAACGTTATCTTTTTGTCCAAATAAAAGAGGGATGTCTAAAGATGCCAAAATTTAAATGTACACATGCTGCATCAGAAATTCATTATTGTAAATAATCATGTCAGTGATATTTATGAAAGAGCTGAAGCTGTGTTAAAATGACATTACCTCTTGTTATGGTGATCATCCAAAGCACAAGATACTGGTGCAGGATTAGATTGAGAGATTTGAGGATAACCAAAGGGAGACCTGTGCATAGTGCTTGAATGTGGGATGATGTGACCCATGAACCTGCTGCCCCATCACACTGGAAACCTGTCACTCCAGCTGGTGGACAGCACCTACACTACCAGCCAGTGATGAGCTCACGTTCCTCCTCCTGAACAGATGCCCAATGATCTCTCGCAAGAAGATCAAAGGTATAGCTTGCAGTCTAGCAGAGTGCTTAGATCTTTTGTCTGCTGAGGCAACCATGATTGAAGCCTGAGGCTGCTGAAGGAAATCCTTCCTTTTACACCCTTGAAGTTGACCTCCTCTCACGGGATTTATTCTTCACACATTATCCACTCATTTTAGGGTTTGCTTGCTGCAATGAAGCCTGGAGAGGGAATAGCTAAAGGACTGAAGCTGAATCACATCAGTGGATGACAGCACTGTTCACGATGGCCTGATGAAGCAGGGAACTAGTATGAGTTGCATCCTTTGCATTTTTCTTGCAAAACGTACTTACCTGCTTGTATGTATTCTGGTGCCTAAACATACATAAAGTTACTTGTTAGTATTGTAAATTGGTGTGGATCTCTTTCTTTAGTCACGTGTCTCATTTATTGACTGTGTGCCTATTGTAAATGTCTAACACTCCTCTCTGATAAGCCGAAGGTTGCTCAACCACACTACCCCCTAAGAGAGAACCTTGGGGCTGCTAGAGAAAGTCCTTGTCCATTAGTAAGGGACCTCCTGGACTAATATTTCAGAAGCATCTCTAGCAGCATCTTAAGTAAATGAGTGTGCCTACAAAACCACTGTCAGAATGCCACCACAGTAAGAAGGGCAGTAGCACTCACACTTTCACCAATATACCCATTTCAAAGGATTTAGCACCTGCTCCAAAAACTGTTCTGTCAGCAATAAAAGTTTGCACTAAATCTGTCATGTTGTGTCTGTTCTAAATGGATGTTGAGATTGCACTGCTGCTTCCTACTGCAAACAAGGGAAGCATAATGGTGCTGTCAAGAAGTACCTGTTCTGTGAGGAAATAAAGCTGGCATTGTAGGGGCGGATATGTAGTGAAGCTTGCAGTGCTGCTGCCCAGGACCTACATGTTCTGTAAAAAAGGGAAGCTTGCATTGCTGTCACCTAAGTTGCACCTGTTCTATTAGCACGCATAGCTTGCCCTGCTGTTGTCCTGTGTGTTCTTGTTATCTGAGAGAGTGATATGTTTCTACTGATGCTTGTCTTCGACCTGTTCTGCAGGGAAGCTTTCACAATTGCTGTCCTTTTTGTACCTCCTGCGTTTAACAGCACCTTCTGCTGCCACATACACAGTAACTATCTTGTGCTAGGGATGCCGCCAATGTCATGATGTGCCTGTGACATGTATTAGTGATCCTTCTATTAAATAGTTTACCTTTGCAGAAGCCGATAAATTGGTTTGTCAGTGTTTATTTTTATACATTAATAAAAGACTGATCTCACCAAATATGCAAAAGGTTATTGCTCATGTCCCATGTGAAAAAAAGATTAAAAAGTGATTATACTACATTCTACAATTCTAAAACATGACTGCTAAGTGAATATGTATGTGTAAAACACCTTCACTCCTGCCCAGTGCTTAGTGTGTGTGAGAAAGTAGCCTCTTTCTAGCCTTGTTACCCCCACTTTTGGCCTGTTTCTGAGTATATGTCAGGGTGTTTTCACTGTCTCACTGGGATCCTGCTAGCCAGGGCTCAGTGCTCATAGTGAAAACCCTATGTTTTCAGTATGTTTGTTATATGTCACTGGGACCCTGCTAACCAGGACCCCAGTGCTCATAAGTTTGTGACCTATTTGTATGTGTTCCCTGTGTGATGTTTAACTGTCTCACTGAGGCTCTGCTAACCAGAACCTCAGTGGTTATGCTCTCTCTTTACAAATTGTCACTAACAGGCTAGTGACCAGTTTCACCAATTCACATTGGCATATTGGAACACCCTTATAATTCCCTAGTATATGGTACTGAGGTACCCAGGGTATTGGGGTTCCAGGAGATCCCTATGGGCTGCAGCATTTCTTTTGCCACCCATAGGGAGCTCTGACAATTCTTACACAGGCCTGCCACTGCAGCCTGAGTGAAATAACGTCCACGTTATTTCACAGCCATTTACCACTGCACTTAAGTAACTTATAAGTCACCTATATGTCTAACCTTTACCTGGTAAAGGTTGGGTGCTAAGTTACTAAGGGCCAGATGAAGGAAACACTTTGCGAGTCGCAAACGGCAAAATCTTCCGTTTGCGACTCGCAAATGCGTGTTTCCAATGCAGAAATGCATTTTGCGAGTCGGGACCGACTCGCAAAATGCATTTCAGAATCGCAAATAGGAAGGGGTGTTCCCTTCCTATTTGCGATTCGTAGTGGTATGCAATACCATTTGCGACCGCATATGCGGTCGCAAATGGTGTCGCAGTTACCATCCACTTGAAGTGGATGGTAACCCACTCGCAAATTGGAAGGGGTCCCCATGGGACCCCTTCCCCTTTGTGAATGGACCCAAAACGATTTTTTCAGGGCAGGTAGTGGTCCAAGGGACCACTACCTGCCCTGAAAAAATACCGAAACTAAAGGTTTCGTTTTTTTTTTTAAGTGCAGCTCGTTTTCCTTTAAGGAAAACGGGCTACACTTAAAAAAAAAAAAAACTGCTGTATTTAAAAGCAGTCACGAACATGGAGGTCTGCTGACTACAGCAGGCCTCCATGTTTGCGAGTGCCTATAGTCGGTGTGGGGCCGCAATTTGTGACCCACCTCATTAATATTAATATTAATGAGGTGGGTCTCTGCGACCCCATACCGACTCGCAGACGGTGTCTGAGACACCGTTCTGCATTGCAAATTGCGACTTGCAATTTGGGAGTCGGAAGGACTCGCAAATTGCAAGTCGCAATTTGCAATTTTCCTACATCTGGCCCTTAGTGTGTGGGCACCCTGGCACTAGCCAAGGTGCCCCCACATCGTTCAGGGCAAATTCCCCGGACTTTGTGAGTGCGGGGACACCATTACACATGTGCACTGGACATAGGTCACTACCTATGTACAGCGTCACAATGGTAACTCCGAACATGGCCATGTAACATGTCTAAGATCATGGAATTGTCACCCCAATGCCATTCTGGCATTGGGGAGACAATCCCATGATCCCCTGAGTCTCTAGCACAGACCCGGGTACTGCCAAACTACCTTTCCCGGGGTTTCACTGCAGCTGCTGCTGCTGCCAACCCCTCAGACAGGTTTCTGCCCTCCTGGGGTCCAGCCAGGCCTGGCCCAGGAAGGCAGAACAAAGGACTTCCTCAGAGAGAGGGTGTTACACCCTCTCCCTTTGGAAAAAGGTGTCAGGGCTGGGGAGGAGTAGCCTCCCCAGCCTCTGGAAATGCTTTGATGGGCACAGATGGTGCCCATCTCTGCATAAGCCAGTCTACACCGGTTCAGGGATCCCCCAGCCCTGCTCTGGTGCAAAACTGGACAAAGGAAAGGGGAGTGACCACTCCCCTGACCTGCACCTCCCAGGGGAGGTGCCCAGAGCTCCTCCAGTGTGCTCCAGACCTCTGCCATCTTGGAAACAGAGGTGCTGCTGGCACACTGGAGTGCTCTGAGTGGCCAGTGCCAACAGGTGATGTCAGAGACTCCTCCTGATAGGCTCTTACCTGTGTTCCTAGCCTATCCTCCTTCCTAAGTAGCCAAACCTCCTTTTCTGGCTATTTAGGGTCTCTGCTTTGGGGAATTCTTTAGTTAACGAATGCAAGAGCTCATCAGAGTTCCTCTGCATCTCTCTCTTCACCTTCTGCCAAGGAATCGACTGCTGACTGCTCAGGACGCCTGCAAAACCGCAACAAAGTAGCAAAGACGACTACTGCAACCTTGTATCGCTGATCCTGCCGCCTTCTCGACTGTTTTCCTGGTGGTGCATGCTGTGGGGGTAGTCTGCCTCCTCTCTGCACTAGAAGCTCCGAAGAAATCTCCTGTGGGACGACAGAATCCTCCCCCTGCAACCGCAGGCCCCAAAAGAACTGCATCACCGGTCCTCTGGGTCCCCTCTCAGCACAACGAGCGTGGTCCCTGGAACTCAGCAACTCTGTCCAAGTGACTCCCACAGTCCAGTGACTCTTCAGTCCAAGTTTGGTGGAGGTAAGTCCTTGCCTCCCCAAGCTAGACTGCATTGCTGGGTACCGCGTGATTTGCAGCTGCTCCGGCTCCTGTGCACTCTTCCGGATTTCCTTTGTGCACAGCCAAGCCTGGGTCCTCGACACTCTAACCTGCAGTGCACAACCTCCTGAGTTGTCCTCCGGCGTCGTGGGATCTCCTTTTGTGACTTCGGGTGAGCTCCGGTTCACTCCTCTTTGTAGTGCCTGTTCTGGCACTTCTGCAGGTGCTGCCTGCTTCTGTGAGGGCTCCCTATCTTGCTGGGCGCCCCCTCTGTCTCCTCACACAATTGGCGACATCCTGGTCCCTCCTGGGCCACAGCAACATCCAAAAACCCTAACTGTGACCCTTGCAGCTAGCAAGGCTTGTTTGCGGTCTTTCTGCGTGGGAACACTTCTGCAAGCTTCTTCACGACGTGGGACATCCATCCTCCAAAGGGGAAGTTCCTAGTCCTCTTCGTTCTTGCAGAATCCACAGCTTCTACCATCCGGTGGCAGCTTCTTTGCACACTCAGCTGGCATTTCGTGGGCATCTGCCCACTCTCGACTTTGTCACAACTCTTGGACTTGGTCCCCTTGTTCCACAGGTACTCTCGTCCGGAAATCCACTTTGGTTGCATTGCTGGTGTTGGGGTTCCTTGCAGAATTCCCCTATCACGACTTCTGTGCTCTCTGGGGAATATAGGTGCACTTTACACCTACTTTTCAGGGTCTTGGGGTGGGCTATTTTTCTAACCCTCACTGTATTCTTACAGTCCCAGCCACCCTCTTCGAGCTCACATAGGTTTGGGGTCCATACGTTATTCGCATTCCACTTTTGGAGTATATGGTTTGTGTTGCCCCTATACCTATGTGCTCCTATTGCAATCTATTGTAACTATACACTGCTTGCATTACTTCCTTTTGCTATTACTGCATATTTTTGGTATTGTGTACATATATCTTGTGTATATTTGGCATCCTCATACTGAGGGTACTCACTGAGATACCTTTGGCATATTGTCATAAAAATAAAGTACCTTTATTTTTAGTATATCTGTGTATTGTGTTTTCTCATGATATTGTGCATATGACACCAGTGGTATAGTAGGAGCTTTGCATGTCTCCTAGTACAGCCTAAGCTGCTCTGCTATAGCTACCTTCTATCAGCCTAAGCTGCTAGAAACACCTCTTCTAATAAGGGATAACTGGGCCTGGTACAGAGTGTAAGTACCCCTTGGTACCCACTACAAGCCTGGCCAGACTCCTACAGTTTGTAACAAAAAACATAAGTTCTGTTATCCAAAAATGTTCTTGGTACTTGCAACATCTACAACAAGAAGTGACATCGCCCTCACACATGGTGACAGTCAGATATCGGGTGAAAAACAGGTCAAAAGTAACAGGCAAAATGTGCAGTAAAGTTTTCCTTAATATCACTGCTACTTGCTTGTTCACGCAATGCTCGTTCTGCCATCTCCCATTTCACACACCTTCTCTCCTCTTTTCCATCTCAGTCACATTCTCCTTTCATTTATTTTTTCCTCTCTTTGCTTCCTCCATATTCTCTCACACCTCCTCGCTCTTCTCTGTCACTACTCTCTATCTCGTCCCTCATCCTCCACAATATCTTTTATCGATCTCTCATCCTCTCTCCAACCTTTTCCTCCGGACTCCTGATCAGAAACAGGCCATGTCAGAGACTAACCTGGGTGAGAGGCCTGTAGTGCTCCCACAGATTAGAAGCAGGTCCCTGGTGTCTCATTCCCCACAGAAGTTCAGATTTTACAATGTATTCATGAATATTGAAATAGCTGATCTCTATCTGTGAACTGGTTCAATACAATCTATGCATCAGCATGATATGCTGTGCAGGGGCTGAGCTCTATGTATGCAGGAACTCTGCTCTGGGTCAGTGCAAGGAATTAACTGTTTGTAGAGGAGCTCAACAGAATGTCTGTAGGAGCTCAGCTCCGTCTGTGCATAAACTCTGTTCTCTCTCTGCAGGTGTTCAGCACTATGTATGGAGGGACACAACTGTGGTGTTGTGACCAGAGATAGTGACTTTGGAACTGGGGAATGAAGATCGAGTCTCAGTATCAGTTCAACCTCCTGTGATCTTGGGCAAATCACTTAGGGCCTGATTCTAACTTTGGAGGACGGTGTTAAACCGTCCCAAAAGTGGCGGATATACCACCTACCGTATTACGAGTTCCATAGGATATAATGGACTCGTAATACGGTAGGTGGTATATCCGCCACTTTTGGGACGGTTTAACACCGTCCTCCAAAGTTAGAATCAGGCCCTTAATCTCCCTGCACCTAAAAAAATGTATGTGACCTTGTGTAATGTAACCGCTGCACATGTAAAATACCCCATTCATCAAGCTTGTGCGATATAAAACTGCAAAAAAAGAAAAAAGATCAACTCAGTCTGTAAATGAGCTTTGCTCTTCAAGAGGATAGGGCCTGTTTATGACAGAGTCCCATTCTCTCTGCATGTGCAGGATCTAATTTACACTGTGCACAAACTCACTTATGTCTTCTAGATATTCAGCCACATATCTAGAAGTGCATTTGACTTCAATTTTGGGGTCCTCTACTTGATCATGCAAGCACGGAAATAGGGTTCTCGACCTCAGGCAGTCGTGACACTTTGATTGCTACACTGTGCAGCAACCCTCTAGATGTATCATGTGTTGGCTGAGTTTACCTTCTCAAGTTCTAAGTAGGGGCCCTAGTTTTAATCTGGGGGGGAGGACCAAATCACATTTTCATGTGGATACTGGTTAAAGGGCCAGGCCAGTGGGTAACCATGATTTTGAGTAATTTTCAGAAAGAACATTTTATTTATGTGTCTTTTGGAAAAATGAATACTGTCTGAGAATATTTAATTCTTAAAAATAAGTTTGGTGGTTTCAAGTTACTTCATTGCTTTCATGCTGGGATGTGGAGTGTGGTTGTTTTAGTATATTCACCCAGATGTCATCCCTACTCAACCTCTCGGATTCCCTCGCCTATGTAAATTTGAACTCTTGTCTCAGGCACTAAGCTTGCGCTTTAAATCCCCCTCTTCAGGCAGACATTCAAAAGAGGGGAGAATTTTGGAGTGTGTCTCAGAAGAAGGTGCATTAGCGCACACAAATACAGTTGTTGGTTTGAAAGTGACATATGATTGTAGAGACTGGGGCAGCACCAGCCGACTGCAAAAATGAGTTAGCTTTAGAGATAGAAAGGCCCAGAGGTTGCACAACCAGGGTGTGTTTCAATTGAGCCTTTGAAATGTGTCAGTGTGTTGGATTTGGATCTGGGCACCCTTTTCACCTTGTTTTCAAACCATCAACAACCACATGCACAGATGGTAAGGACGTCCAAGGCAGGAGGCACACACAGCGTTTTGTGAGGTGGACTGTGAGAGGTCAGCACCCAGCAGCCTTGGACTAGGCCAGTGGAATATTGCACCACATGCGTATTCCTAATGTGGTGCACATGTGCTCCCCTACTAACCTGAGCTACATAGCAACCATGAGGTAGAGAAGCACAGTAACAGATGAGCCTCCTCCACTGCTTGTGTATGGACTGTTAGAGTAAAATGCATGACTGTTAAAGTAACTGTGTGACATGGCGTTATTGTCAAGCCACCACTCTGATGCAAATACCTCCTGATAGACCACAGCTAGCCTTCCTTCTGGGACAGAACAGGCAGCCAGGATTGAGGAACCATCTTTCAAAAGTCCCTGCCCCTACTGATAGTGCTGGTGCCACCTACCATTCATGACCAAAACAAACTAACTGCTTCCCAGACCCCTATTTACCACTATCACTTTGCACACTCTTAGGACCACATTTACTAAGGACTTGCATTACCCTTCCATGACACAAGTCGTCACAAGGCAATGCAAGTCCTTTAGTGGTATGCAGTAAGCCACGCAAAGCCACCTTGGGTGGCTCTGTGTGGTTTAGTAAATCCAAAGTGATGTGTTCCATGGTTCGAATATGGGCATTCCCATGCATCCATCCGTGGATTTTGACAGAATCCCAGATATACAAAGTCTGTAAACTAGGTTTGCCCCAAAATGGTGGAGTCCGTGACCTAGGCTAAACAAGGAGAAATATCTCCCTTTTACTTCTTCTTTGGTTCTTCTCTGTATGCGTTTTGCATTCTCCAGCACGCATATAAAGAGGAAAATGCTTTTAAGGAAAATATTTATACAGGAAGGTATCCCTTCCTTCACAAACACAATTCTGCTGGTAACACAGGAGCCCTGCACAATGCCACAAGTGTGCCTGCGTTGGTGCCAGGCAGCCACAAGCGCTTCAATGCCAAGAGACAGCAGAAATGTGCCATAGCTTTGTAAATGTGGCACATTGCTGCTCTCTCCCTTTCATGCAACGCAAAGCAGCACGTTATCTTGCTGCGTTGCATGAATGTGTAGTAAATCTGCCCCTTAGTGTTTATCCAGTATTGGAAATTTTAGAAGGAAGACTACAAGCACCTGAATCCTGCCTCCACCCCCCCCCCACACACACAAAAACAAAATGTTGTTGATACAAAAATTCTGCATTGCCTAATAGACACGTGTCATTTCAATGCAATAATATAAAAAAAAAGAAAAAATAACTTTTGTCCCTTTGTATGCATTCATTTAGCACTTGCTACTCCTTGTCATTCATAGTAAGCACTATATAAATGCAATTACATAAAATATAATTTGTGATTTGTGCCTTTTTTGTTTGACTGTACCCAGGGTAACTGTTAGGTACGGGGCATTGATTGCCTTCAATTGTAGATGTTGCCTCAGTCATTACAGTGTTAACGGGCAATCATTGTGCCACTTTCAAAACAATGCGGGATGCTAAAGCATATGACTGTGCACAGTGAGAGCCCCCACCATGAGGTCCCTTAGAACAACTGGTGGCTAAAAGATTAGCTCCATCCTCGATTGAGAACTCACTGGCAATGTCACCTTCTTGGAAAGAATTATATATAAGGATAGCCAAGTCTACATCTCAGGGACATGGTATGTTCAGGTGAAAGAACTCCTTCACCATTTGACACTGCTCTTCCCATGTAAACTTTTATGTACTGACACTGTCCTTTAGGATTGGCACTCTGTGCAAGCTTCAGAACAACTCTTTGTGTGACTATGGCTGAAGAATGGTGATGTGGACCGAGCGGCAAAGGGAGAGATGCCTTCCTGTGTGCTGAGTACAGGAGCCAAAGACATACTAGCTCAGCACGTACTGATGGCGAAAACTAGGAAAGCACTGCATAACTTCCTGGCACATATGTAACATGTATTCACCCATCTCTTTATTATTGTGTACAGACTTAGGCCCATATTTATACTTTTTGACGCAAACCAGCGCCGGTGCTGGTTTGCGTCCAAAGTTTTACCACCGTCTAATGCCATTCCTACGCGCCATGCGGGCGCCTTATTTAAGGAATGACATTAGCCGGCGCTGCGGACTGGTCTGAGTAAAAAAAAATGATTCAAACCAGGCAGCGCCGGCGTAGGGGAAAATGGGGGTTGTGCGTCAAAAAATGGTGCAAGTCAGGTTTAAGGCAAAAGTCATGCCTCAAACCGGACTTGCGCCATTTTTTGACGCACAACCCCCATTGAAATAACTCCTGTCTTAGCAAAGACAGGAGTCATGCCCCCTTGCCCAATGGCCGTGCCCAGTGGAATTCTGTCCCCTGGGCATGGTCATTGGGCACAGTGGCATGTATGAGGGCCCAAATTAGGCCCCATATGCCACTTTAAAAAAAAAAAAAAAAATACTTACCTCACCTTACCTGTACTTACCTGGGATGGGTCCCCCCATCCATGGGTGTCCTCCAGGGGTGGGCGAGGGTGGCAGGGGGTGTCCCTGGGGGCAGGGAAGGGCACCTCTGGACTCCTTCCATGGTCAGAGACCATAGAAGTGAGCCCACAGGTCCCTTAACGCCTGCCCTCACCCAGGCGTTAAAAAACGGCATACATCAGACTGTGCGCTGTTTTTTAAGGCCCGCCCACTCCTGTGCGTTAAAATGACGCGGGAGCATAAATAAGGCGCACAGGCCTTAAAGTCATTTTTTGGCCGGGAACGCCTACCTTGCATGTCATTAACGCAAGGCAGTTTCCCGCATCCAAAAAATGACGCACACAGAGGAATTTTGATGTCCGCGGGCTCGGGCGTCAAAGTTTAAATATGGGGCAAAGTTTCGCCGAATGTGCATCAATATTTTTGATGCACATTCGGTGCAAACAGAGTATAAATATGCCCCTTAATAGGGCTCACTGCTCAACCTTACCTTTCTGTAGAAATATTTCAGCCCAATATTGTAGCTAAATGGTCAGAGGCTCTAATCGGTACAAAAAAAAACACCCATAGATCTTGGCAGTCTCCATTCTGTGTACATCAATCGTCTGTCAGATGTTCACTTGAAACACAGACATGTGACAATTTAATTAGAGAGTACCCAGGCACAGGTCCTAAAAAATAGAAGTAGGGGGGACTAACCAAGTTAGGCAGCATGCAAATGACATCATGACTCATGACATCACATTGTGTGACATTGGGTGACATTGCACATGACCTCACAGGAAGTGACTTCACAAGATGTGGCACCAGATCTTAAGACCTCACAGGTATGTTTAGCAGTTCTATCATGAGTATATTTGATCGGATTGTTTTTTGATGATCGCCCTGGTTGATGTGGTGATGGGGCTCATCCTGTGTCTGGTGCTATTTTTTTTATGGTGTCCTATAGGTGATCACGTTCTCAGGCCCTCACTTGGTGGTGTGTGGGTTCGGTTCCGCATTTGTCAATGGCTTTTCCCCCTTGGGCTTCGCAGGCCGCTTCCTTTCCCTTGCTGACATGGGTTGCACTGCCTGTTTCCCCGGCCACCAGTGTGCTTTATTTCTTGTTGTGGTCCTGGGTCTTCAGTGTTGCTTCTGCCTGGTCTGTTTTTGGTTCTCAGTCCTTCGCGTGGAGTAGTGGCGGTTCTCTTCTGCCCCTCTCTGCTTCTTTTTTTTACCTCCTATTTTTCAATGGGGCTTTTGGAGGTTCCCTGTACCGTGTGGCCCTTGACCACTGTTCCTCGCACATGTAGTGCTGGTTCTTTTGTGGGCTCTGTCCCCCCCACTTCTTTTCTGTGTTTTCTCTAAATATCCCTTTATTCAGTGCGTTCACCGGGCAGAATTAAAAACACCTATTTGATTGAAAAGAGATATCATAGCTCCATCATCCTTCCTACCAACAAGTTTCGGCCCTTATCTGTGGCCTAACATGGTGTTTTGCCTTTTACAGGGTAACTGGGATCCCGGGAGTGTCCAGGTCCTAACCAGAAACGTGCTATATGCAAGAAGGTCGCATTACAATATTTAACAAATTAGGTTTTGTGCTGGGGTTGTGTCAAAAAAGTGATGCAACCCTGCGAAAAATGTTGGCTTCAACTTATACATTTAGGCCCAGGGTTATGCAGGGTGCTGCGCTAAAAATAGCTGCGCTTTGCCACTTGTGAAACACAGGGGTGTGCCATATTTAGAGCTATACGGCGCACCCCTGCATTTTCCCCTCGGTGGCGCTGAATTGAGCTGCCTAGCGCCAACACAGGCATCCTTGCACAATAGTGCAAGGGTGTCTGCGTTGAGGGGATAGATTGTTTATGTGCAGGAAGGGACACCTTCCTGCATGTATACAATTGTCCATGACATTTTGCTTCTTCTATGTGTGCTGCAAAGTGCAGCACACATAAAAAAAAGCACAAAACGAGGAGGAATAAAAGCATTCTTCCTCATTTTGTCATGCTAACTCCACCCCTGGGGTGGCGTTTTTGGTGCTGCCTCAGGTTTACGACAACTCATAGATCTGAGGCAGCGGCAAAAGCAATGGGTGTTGCAGTGGAACACCCACAGCAACACCCATTGCACATCCCTCTGATGCACAAAACTGCGTTGGAGGGGCCCATATTTACAAGGAGTAATGCCACAAAAAATGTGCCGTTACACCTCCTTGTAAATATGGAGCAGTGCTTAGCTCCACCGGAGCATTACGGCTCTTAAATATGCCCCTTATATTTTTTAACACCCTGCTACAAAGAAATTAGCAACTAGGAGAAATGTGCCTGTAAATTCGTTCTGCTTAATTGGTTGCAAAGTCTGCACTTTAAAATATCTTATGGGGATAAGAAACCTGCTGCAGAGATCTTTGTGTGCCAACTAAATCTTAGGGAATAATAATAATAGTAAGATAATTCTGGAGGTTTACATATTTGCTGCACAGATATGTGTAGCCCCAGTTTTGAATTAGAGGCTTAATATGTCCCCCAAAAAGCACGTTATGTAGCACGCAGATGACAGATTTTTATTTTATGTAAATGAGTATTTGTTTATTGTCAGTGTATAATGTGAACGTATAATGTAAAGCGCTCTGACACCCTGCATTGGGATTAGTAGCGATATAAAATAAATAAAACCAAATAGTGGTATTTAAATTGTTGTTGTGTAAACACTGGGACATACCAACACATCTGACATTCTTATATGCAGGGAATGAACAAAGTCAAAAGCATGCCTTTCTTAGGTACTTGTGAAGTGATAAGCTGGGTGCCTTTGTTTCCCCTCCATTACATTTATGTGTGAGGCTCCTGGTAACTCTCAACCAGGATACCCCAACAAAAGGAGGTCCTGATAGCCCCCTAACTTCAGCGTTTGTTCTGGGCTGAGCTGGAATCTGATAAGCCCCCGCCCCGCCCTGCCTGAACGTTGCTGCTTGGAAGGAAAGCAGACAATGTGTATGCCTGCTGAATGTATCCCAGTGTCTGAGTTTAGCATATTTCTGTGGGTCCAGCCTCTTAACTGGGTAGACGGCCTGTCTTTTGGTTGTTACACGGCCGGGTGGTCCGGTTCTTGGAACCTCGCGTGGCAGGGTGGGGATTTTGTTCTTCGTTTGTTTGTTTGTTTGTTGCATCCCCCTCTAGATCCCTGCTGGCCACTGTCTCTCCCTTTCAGTCATGTGTTGCACTGATATTTTGTTGTTTCTTGGTTGCAGTCTTTCCTGCAATGATGCTCTGTTCCTGGTCTGTTCGGTCTCTTGGGCCCTCCCTCTGTAGGGTTGGGGTTCTATTCAGATCAGGTCTGCTCTTCTTTCCTCTTTTTTCTGGTTCCCTGCTATGGGCCTTGTGAGCTCCTTCCCGGATTTGTGCTCCACTTCGGGGATCTTTGCCTCTTTCTCCGGGACGGCACCTGCTGTGGTCTGCTCTCGGATTGTTTTTTGATGATCGCCCTGGTTGATGTGGTGATGGGGCTCATCCTGTGTCTGGTGCTATTTTTTTTATGGTGTCCTATAGGTGATCACGTTCTCAGGCCCTCACTTGGTGGTGTGTGGGTTCGGTTCCGCATTTGTCAATGGCTTTTCCCCCTTGGGCTTCGCAGGCCGCTTCCTTTCCCTTGCTGACATGGGTTGCACTGCCTGTTTCCCCGGCCACCAGTGTGCTTTATTTCTTGTTGTGGTCCTGGGTCTTCAGTGTTGCTTCTGCCTGGTCTGTTTTTGGTTCTCAGTCCTTCGCGTGGAGTAGTGGCGGTTCTCTTCTGCCCCTCTCTGCTTCTTTTTTTTACCTCCTATTTTTCAATGGGGCTTTTGGAGGTTCCCTGTACCGTGTGGCCCTTGACCACTGTTCCTCGCACGTGTAGTGCTGGTTCTTTTGTGGGCTCTGTCCCCCCACTTCTTTTCTGTGTTTTCTCTAAATATCCCTTTATTCAGTGCGTTCACCGGGCAGAATTAAAAACACCTATTTGATTGAAAAGAGATATCATAGCTCCATCATCCTTCCTACCAACAAGTTTCGGCCCTTATCTGTGGCCTAACATGGTGTTTTGCCTTTTACAGGGTAACTGGGATCCCGGGAGTGTCCAGGTCCTAACTAGAAACGTGCTATATGCAAGAAGGTTTTACCTTCTCAGTCCAATCTGCACAGGCTGTCTGTGGAAGTGACACACAGGTAAGTAGTTATACACATTGCTGTAAGCTAAGAAATTTGACCTGCCTATCCTTGTTGTCTCATTATTATGTCCGTCAAATAGTATCCATTTGAGAATCACATTTTAAAGCACAGACACACAGCACCCTTGTTCGTAGGCAGATCTGTGTGGTGTGGTCACTTACCCTATACTTAGGAAGTCGGGGCTCCACTGGTCTCATCGGTCGGGGGTCACTCCGGTAGTCACACACTCATTTAAGAAAGGGGGGTGGAGCAGAGCATACTTTTTCTTGGCTTAAGCGTTAATGTAATCAGGGTATACTGATCCAGGGTAGGCTGACTCACTTTCTAGAGTCAATTGGGCTTCTTCTTACTATTGATCTGATATTGACCTGGCGACGCTCAATTTATTTTGTGTGCCATATTTATACTAGGCCACTGGTCAAAATCCCATTGATTCATTTTGTATACAAAACCCAGAGACAGCTGTGCAAAAATAATCCAACCTGGTCTAGGAATTATTTGGTCAAGTTACCTCAGAACGTTTTTGAGATGTTCATGTCTGCACATGTAGGACCTTTCGTTTCTGCTCAAGGAAATTTTTGTGCTCAGTGACAATTCAAAATCAGACATTGAACAGAATAGGCGCACCCCAATCATTTTCAAGTTGTCACAATTATGATACAGGTTTCTCTCACATAGCACCGCTGCAGGCATAAGTGTAGTCCTGCATGTACCAAGGTGCTGTATCATGTGCTAGGAAATACTTTCAAACTTAAACTTGTCATTGGTGGCAGTGGGTTTACTGTCAAGCGAACACCGGACACGTGCACAACGTACTTCTGTTACAGATAGCATTGGATATTGTGTGGATTCGCATTATTGCGGAGAAGTATGTGTTTTAGCAAATCTCCACTTGGTAAATGGGGATAATCTGCACGATATGGATTGGATGGAAAATAAGAAAACAATGGTTATTATTTGTCCTCTTGAAAATTATTGCAGCGTAGCTTCTGTGTTTGACTTAAAATAAATTCAAAACGTGTTCCAGTCTTGTAAGTCCAGGAAAAATGACAATATGTACAAAGCCAATGATTTGAACAGGAGAAATGTAAAGTGCAAAATAAGAATGTGCAAAAAAAACAAATACGTGATAAAAAAAAGTGCAACGCCACATAGGTACGAATATAAAAGGCCTAAAAATTGATAATGACCATGAGAATAATCTGAGCGGACAAGATAGCACAAAAAGTAGGAAGTCAAAGTTTCAATCTGATGCTCCTATAGTAAGACCCTGGCTCCACGATGACCCTCTGACAACTGCCAAACATGAACTGCTTTGGAAAGTGACAAGACTCTGACTGCACTCTCCTTTTTTAAAGATCTCAATCCAAGATGGCCACTGTACGGAATCCCACATCTCCCAAGATTCAAGAATGTCAACTTTCCTCCAATTCTGAACGTCCTCATATCTAGCTCTCCAATTGCAGTGAGCATTTGACAAACACCATTTGGACTTACTATTTCCTGTAACTCAACAATTATTAACACTGCTGTATTGTGTAATCATGATGCTAAGACACAGCATCCCTATATTTTGGAGAGCTATAGAGACGCTTTTGGGGTGGTGCCTGTGATCATCATGCTCTGTCTGGAAATCTTTCAGAGTGCATGATCTCATACAGACCCAGTAGGACAATCTATATTTTGTGGTCTGATGGATTGCTTTGTATCCTATGCCTTCAAGGAGTGCGTGGAGCGGCCAGTGTCTGCTCCTAGGCAGAATGAGACTGCATTGCCTGACTAAAACATCTCCATCCCCGCAAGAGGTGCAATTAACTGCAACAAAAGAAAGCACGGGCAGGGGTCTCCAACCTTTTTTGTAGAAAAAGCTACTTAGGTTGGTGAAAATCATCCAGAGCTACGAATATTTTTAGAATTTTAACACTGACAACATAAGACAAGTTTACATGTTTGTTTTAAATATAAACATTTCAGTTTTTGTAGGCTGGGCTACACACAGGAGAGCTACTTATGGGTAGCTCGAGAGTTACTAGTAGCTCATGACCTACTCGTTGGAGATCCTGGTAAAGGATGGTTAAAGGATGAGCCCTAAAGCTGAAGTCTATTGGCTTGAGTTTTAAGAAGGTCAGATTAGTTTAACCTGATTTTTTCGTTCCTATGTCTGATGCTTGTTCGCATGTCATAGTTCCTGTAGCTGAGTTCTAAGCTTGAGATTGGCTTCACTTGGTGCTACGATATCTGAAAACAGAACTTAGAATTTTGCATAAATAGACAACTAGCCATTCAGAGCCTGCTGAACTTGGGGAGGGACATCTCACTCCTGACACAATTGCAGTACTACAAAAATGACTTCTTGATGGGGTTTTTGGAAGGTACATGTCTAACTGGGAAGTATGATCACTCTAGACACCCTTGACTTCACAGTCCTAGCAATGTGATATCTGAAGGAAAAGTCAAGGTTTCCTATGATCTTGTTTGGAAGGACCAGAAGCGATACAATTTAGATCAGATGCAGCCGTTCATGGATGCATGATGGGTGTACAAATTCTTCAGCCAAGTCTATACATATTCCTAAAAAGCCTCCATGAAAAATGGACTTTCATTTAAAGCTTCAGATTGTCGACTCTCCTTTTTCTTTACAATGACTCTCTTCCTCTTTTCCATACTCTGCATGCTTCCACTCTATCATCACAGCAAACTCCAAACCTCAGGCATATTATTTCAATGCCTATTATTGTATCTCTGCAAATTGTCCACACCTCATTTCAAAGGTCACAACCTCTCCTTTAAAAGTCATATGCCTGCAATGTAATAGTACCTAATCTCATGTAGCTTATCTAGTAAAACAGCCAACCATAGCATAAGTGCACATACCACTTCTCCTACTCAAGATCAAACCTAACTCCTAACACCTATTGGTTTAATCTACCACAAGCTGGAGAAAATTCATGTAATGGTTTCAGTAAGAGCGCAAGACTAATCTTAATAGCCAAAATAACCACAAAAAATAATAAATAACTGTGGATTTCAAAGTAGTGTGATGCCCAGCGTAAAACACTGCAACCCCTCATCAGGAATAGTAAGTGCTACGTAAATGCAATTACAATATAATACAATACGTAACCCTCCTGACCCACACTACTACTGATACCATAATGTTCAATAGTAAAGCAGTTTAAAAAAAAAAACTTTTTTTATTGTTTTCAGCACAGATATTTGATAATAAATTCAGTTAATGAAATAACAGGATAACAGCTGATCTTTAATAACTTGATAAATGAACAACAGCCTAGGTCTAATTCCGTATGACAGGATTTACATTCTTTAGTAAACAACTGTATCAAGAGTTATTGGTGGAGCAGTAGACAGCAACTTTCTAATGGAGTCTATTCCCTTTTCTCCAATCATCGTGTGTTGGTGGAGTGCAATTTAGTATTGCGTGTTATAGTGTGTACTCCGGATGTTCGTTTGTTTGTTTGACGTGGAGCGTGCCAGCCTTGACTTGTCCCCTATCATGTCCGTTGTCATGGAAGCGTGATCCCGCAATGTTTTTGGGGTGTGTCGGCATTCCTATCTCAGCATTGACATTTTAGCCCTAACTTTCTACTGGACCAGTATCAGTTTCCTTGTGTGTTCTCGTTGGGTGTGTTTTGTGTGGTTGCTTTTCCATACGCTTTATTTCGGGACATCTGTGCTATGGCCACCTCCAGTTCCTCTGTTTTTGGAGGAGCCTTTAATGTCTCCTTGTCTAGCTGTGACAACCGTGCTAGGGGCGCCCCCCCGAGAAAGGACCCCAGTTGTTGAGTGGTGCATATGGTTTGCCGCTTATACAAGCCCCTGTAGTAGTCCTTGAACGCTTTGTTAATCGTTTCCTGGCTGGTGGCCATAGTTCCATCAGCCAGGCGTATAGCCCCTATAGTAGCTTGCTGACACTCCTCACCAAGGAGCCATGCCAGCAGTCTCCCCGATCTGTCCCCTTCTGTTTGTAAGCGCATCAAGTGGTAATTATAATCATGTCGGCAAAGCCGTAAATCCGCCTCATCGTATTTCGTACGCTGAGCTCTGAGTTCTGTGTATGGTGCCTCATTTTGAGCCACTGCAACTTCCAAAGCTCTCATTTCTTTCTCTAGCTTGGCGACCTCCACACGAAGGGTGCGCCGCACTCCCCAAGTGGCCGATAGACAATGACCCCAAACGATAACTTTATGTGCATCCCACTCCATCGCTCCTGTTTCTGTAGAACCACTGTTTGTTTCCCAGTACTGTCTTATTGTTGTATTCAATTCTTCCCTAAATGCCTGATCCTGGAGGGCTTCCACCTGTAGTCGCCAAGGGGGGATCACGGGACGTCTCCTACCCCATCGTATTGTCATCATTAGCTGGGAATGATCAGAGAGTGTTTTGGCCTTGATTAGAGAGCATATATCTGGGGTCCCCCATATAATATCTATCCTGGTGTGTATCTTGTCGAGTGCAGAGTAGAATGAGTATTCCTTGTGCGTCGGGTGTCCGACCTGCCAAATGTCGTGCAGTCTCATGTCTCCCGCCCATGCCAACAGTGTGCTAGTGACGCTCCTGTGTGTCAACCTCCCTGGGGGTGGTGTCGATCGGTCCATCGATATATCCGGTGTGCTATTAAAATCGCCCCCCCACACGGCCGGCACTGCGGGATTCACCAGTAATGCTGGTGTCAGTGTGTGTAGAAATTCAGTCAACGCGCTGTTATGGGCGTAGATCCCTATTATTGTGAGTTGTTTGCCATCTAATTGTCCCTCTATCACCACATATCTGCCCACCTGATCTATCCTGTGGGTTTGTTGGACATACGGTGCCCCCTATGCTATCCACACCAATACCCCCCTTGCAGAGGCCGAAAATGATGTGCCTAAAATCTGTCTTCCCCAGCGCCCCCTTAGTGTGCCCAAATCAGCCTCCAATAGGTGTGTCTCCTGTAGGATAGCAATGTATATTATTTTACGTTTGAGGTAAGTATAGATTTGGTGTCTCTTGCCCTGCGCTGCCATACCCCGCACGTTCCACGTAATTATGTTGTATTCATGCATAATGCGGAATGTACTCTGAAACCGCATCCTGTTGTAAAATATTTCTGTGTGGGTTATGTTCCGGATTTCAGCTCCACCACAAATTGTACTGCTCCCTTTCTGAGATTTACTGTACTTTATTACTGTAATAGTATACTTTGCAATTTAAGTAGGCCTAGTAAACATAAACAAATCCAGTCCCACCCTCTACCCACCCCTTCAAACCCCCGGAAACTGTGGCATAATTGCACTTTTCTAACTGCCATCCCTGATAACAAAAAACACAACACACTTCTAACAACGAAAAACTGTATCCATATGGATATCTTCTGGGAAGTCATGGTGGTATTTGGAGGTAGCCCTTATAAGGGGCTCCCAACATTGAAGTAGAAAGTGAGCGTACCGGTGCTCCCAGGGTACCTAGCCGCTCAAACCCTCAGGGCTCAAGGAAATATGTTACAAGTGTACGGGAAAAGAGGGCTAACCAGCTGGCACTTATATTTGAAGACAGTGTCATTCCTGTCTTACTCAACCCCGCGGTCTCAAGGTTCCACTGTAGTGCCGTGTAGCACAAAAAAGAAAAGAATGAGGCAGTTCCACCGTTCCCTCCTCTGGACAGTCACAGTGCATCTGCAGATCTGGGCATGAGCTTCGGACCACTCAGCGCCTCTAAAACTGCCGAGTCAGAGCTACCAGAGTCCGAGTCCATATGGTCGCTTAGATTAGCCTGTAGCACTCCAAAGGAGTTTTGCGTGTGCAAAGTTGTTTCCTTCAACACTTTTGCTCTCTCTGCCGCAGCTTGTATTTCCGTGGGTTGCACCTTTGAGCGCTTCCTGGGTCTCCTCCGTGCCGGTGACGTGAGCCATGCGTCACCATCTCCTACCCCCTCCTGACTTTGTGCCATGCCTTTGGCGTGCATCCATGTCCAAGCGTCTTCTGGGGTGGTGAACACATGATATCACTCTCAGTTTAGCAGGAAACATCAGGGCATATTTAATATTGTGCTTGCGAAGGCGCTGTTTAATTTTCATATAAGAGTGGTGTTGCCGCTGAACTTCCTGCGTAAAATCCGGGTAGGCAGTGATAGAGGTCCCCTCATATTAAATAGATCCTTTACTGCAGAACTATTGAAGTATCGCATCTCGATCTCTGTAATTTAGGAATCGTGCAATCATCGGTCTAGGCGGTAATCCTGGAGCTGGTTGTCTCCCTGGGACCCTGTGTGCCCTTTCCACGGAGAAGAACTTTGATGGGGTACCATGCAGTACCTCGTTGATCAGCCATTGCTCCAGGAATAGTTCAGAGTTTTGCCCTTCCGATCTTTCGGGAAATCCCAGAAAGCACACATTATAGCGGCGCGACCTGCCCTCAGCTTCCTCTGCACGTCTCCACAGGACCTTCATCTCTGAGTCCAAGCGTTGGATTTCTTTCTGGTTCTCTGCGACCAGTAGGTCCAACCCGCCCAGCGTGTCTTCCATTGTTCCGACTCTCTCCGCCACATTACGGTGATCCACCCTTAGTAGATTGAGGTCTTGGGATACTACGTTGATTCTGTTTTCTAGCGAAGATTTAGTGTCCATGATCGCTTGCAAGATTTTCTCGAATTGGGCCGAGAGGGCTTATAACGTGGTTTCTAAGGATTGTAGACCAGGCATCGTTTGCTGCGCACCCGGGAACGCCGCGGGTACAGGACGCTCTTGCGCCTTAGCTGACTTGGACTTCCATCCATGACCTCCGATCAGGATCTTCCCACCGTGTTCTGGATCGGTGCACCAGTTCGTGGTCTACGCGCCAAGTTTCTCCAGAGGATCTACACTCACAACCCAATGGGAAACCACTCAATACGGGCTAGGCCACTCTGCATCAGCAGCAGATACCACAGGTAGTGAGATTCAAAGTTCAAGGACACCTCTCTTTGCGGTGGTCAGTGTCGAGGCCGATATACATTCTTATTATTTTGTAGCATTTGGGACGTTCCAGTGCCCAGCTCCGGTGAGCGTATAAACCTCTCTGTTCTCTCCTTGGGCTAGTGCCTGAACCCTATCAGGCCCTTGGGCTCCTAGGTATGTTCCCTATATCAGCGGTGTATCGACAAAGGAGGAAGGGTGGGGAGGAAATCCCCGTAGCGCTAATTTGAGTTGTTCCAGTGTTTGTAGTGGCGCTTTGTTTCCTTGTGCCTCATTTTCCCTCAATTCGGTGTTGTGCCCGATGGAGGGGGTAATGGGGTGAAGGAGGGCTTCCCGGCTGGTGACAGCTCCCCCTGCTAGCAACCCCCCAACCACTCAACGCACCTTTTTAGGCCTGAGGTCTGCGATCCTCACGATCGCTGTGTTTCCCAGGGCTCTGCCCCCCGGCGTCTCTCGCGCACACGAGCCCCAGGCTCCGACAGCCGGCAAGGCCTCTTCCGTGTCGGAGGTCCCCGGGGACGCGGTAGTCTCTCTGCGTCATGTCCCCGCTCGTCGATCAGCTCCTGAGGGGTTTTGCTGATCCGCACTGCCGATTTTATCCTCCCAGGAGCGCCGATCAGGATTTTTTATTGGGCCCGGGACGGAGCCTACATTTTAGGCATCCGTTGCTGCTGCCATCTTGGCCACGCCCCCATTCAATAGTAAAGCAGTTGATTGTAATTCATACAGGCTGCATAATAATTCCCTTTTACTGCTTGACACTCATATTCTCACATAAGTTAAAACTGTCCAAAGCAAACTGGTCTTAAAGGCAGAGCACTCTATCTGCTGGTGCAAACGTGGGAATCAGACCAATCACCTTCAAATAATTACACAAAAGGCGCTGCACTCCCGGAGGAAAATTGTAGCACTCATTATTTAATTAAATAGGCAAATGACGACATGTCTCTTCCAGACCAATTTCCAGTTCCACTACGCGTTTCGACTTGCGTCTTCATCAGGTGGTTCTGATTAATGATCAAGCATGGTCCCAATTTGCCTGCCTTTATATTTACTGAGGCATGATGGTACATGTAGTAAAATAGTATAAACTGCATGGGAGTCACAGTGTATAAAGTTATTTCAGGCTGTTTCTTGTTGTAATATTACACCCAAATATAAAGTTTTCTTGCACCATGCAATATTAATCAGATAAAAGTAATCAACAAGTTGAATAATTGACAGCCATTACTCCCACTATTGCAGAATCGGGATCACTCCATCATGTCATTCAAAACTGTTTTCAATATGAAATGATCATGCTTCCGGACTCGAAACCGAGCCGCACGGTAATTGAAGTTACTCACTGAGGCATAGGTGCTTTGGAAGTCCGATAAATATCTCCATCTTCCCTGGACAAATACTAAAACACTAGAGATCAGTATCTCCTTCTAACATTCATTTGCGTAATCTTCATACCGGGTGCTCTGCCTGTGAAAAATGTCCAAAGCAAACTGGTCTTAAAGGCACAGCACTCTATCTGCTGGTTCAAACGTGGGAATCAGACCAATCACGGCCAAAGGATGTGTGTGGTGTGGGGTTGGATGGTTACAGGGGCTGGCTGCAAGGCCTGGCTGCCAACCAGGCCCTGCAGCAAGCACCCTCCATGCATGGCCGAAGACTGTGTGCGACGGGAGTTGGATTAACGTATAGTAATTAAAATTGCTTTATGTTAAAAAAAAACATAGAAATTCACTGAAAAAAAGGAGCATGGGTGCCATCGTGCCAGAATGGATGCTCACCAGCTTATTTATCCAAAAAGAGTCCACAGCTTTGCGCAAAATGACTACCCAACTAGAGTACTTTCTACTGGCTAAGTAGTACGTTCTACCTTGTTGGATAAATGTATAGTGCACATTCTGCTCTACCACTACGTAAAGGACCACAAGGTAATGCCTCCAGTGACCACTTCTGGTGTAACTGTTGCGACTGATCCTCAAGTGTCTTTCTACTAAAATATCTGCTAACATTAATCCTTGTAAAGAGAAGACAGCAAGACTACAACGAGTTGAATCTTCACCAAACAAGGTTACTTCCTCTTAATTACATGAAGTAAGTGTATCTTTGGTGGAGATTCCGCTGCATCAGGAATGCTCAGAGGCTTTTTAGTAACCTGTCCATCAAGCTTGAAAAAGGCTGGAAGACCAATGCAATGCATACCACTAATGTACGGGGGCAAAACAGATAGAGCTTCAAGGTCATTTTGTGCATTTGCATAATGGCTGATTCCGAGTCCCAAAATGGCTGCCAAGACTTCCTGGTGTTCCTATGTATATTACCAACTGGCAGTCGCCAGTAGGTAGTTATAGTTAGGATCTAGTTTCCATAGGAAGAACATTTTTTGTTTTTGCCAAATATTTGGCGCCGGTTAATGAATCTTCACGATATTTCCAAAACGTATACTTTAGTCGGTTCAGTTGTTGTCTTGAAAGTTTCAGGGTGATCTATTAACAGGGGGCTGAGAAAAAGAAAAAGGGGTTCCCAAAACACATTTCCTCATTCATTTTTCCATTGGGTCTTTAGACAAGCCTACAGGCCGAACCGCTGAATGGAATTAACATCAGATTTGGCAGAAAACTACATCTTGTTCCGCAGATTGTGCTTTTTGTGATTTGGTGTAAAGCCGTTCAGTAGTTTTTGAGATATACCAGTTTAAAAAATATAGTTATCTAGGGCCATGAATCCTCCGTGGATCCAGCTATCCCCATGCTGATATCTGATTGGCTGCCAACACGCCAACAAGGAAGTGTTGGCAGTCATCTTGGAACACAAAAAAAGATTATTATAAACGGGGCAGGGTAGCCCCCAGCCTTGGTGCAAAGGTCCCCAGGGGAACCTACCAGAGCTAAAAAGCACTTTTTAAAATAAATCATGGAAAAATCTGAGGATGGATCTGTGGAGTTTTCCGAGATTTGTTTTTAAAGAAAGGACAGTCCCTCGCCTTTTTCTTTTATATTGCCCATGGGTGAGCCAAGTCCCAGGGGCAACAGAGGCCTAAAAATGGAAAGAGGCACACGGGGGGCCCCCTCCTAGAACTTCTATTAGTCCCATGGACCACCACCTCCCTCAGGCAAAACATTAATTTTAATGGGGGAAGCCCATATGGCCTCACCCGCAGCCCTGGGACCACTACCTACCCAGGTCTAAATATGCAAATAATGCAGGGGCAAGCAGCCCCCCCCCTGCAGCCCCGGGGACCGCCACCTCCCGAGGCTGAAATAAAATAGGAAAGGGAGTCTGTTGTGGATCCTCGGCCCCGGGGACCACCACCTCACTGGGGCTAAGTTAAGCATTGGAGAGGGGTCCAACAGCCCGGCTCGTGGACCCAATAATGGCCCTGGGGACCGTCACTCCCCGGCTTCTGCCGAGGGCATATATGTTTGCTCTGACTTTGACAGCTCCCGCCAAGTCAAAGTGAACACTCTGCTTCCAGCTGGCAGGAGCTGTCAACGTGCTCTTGCCCACTGGAAGAGTGGGTTTCACCTCTTTCGGGCAGTGAAAGAGATTATACTATTGCTCTTGCACACAGGGAGGTGCATGTTTAGCAGCTTCCTGTGTGCACAGGAGCAATTCTGGCTCTCACATGGAGAAGTGCATTGGCTAGGATCGCGGTGGCCTTGAGGCTCTCCCTAAAGACCAACTGCACACTTGGTGCCCTGGGAGGCACACAGGAGACATGGCTGGGCCCTGGGGGATGGGGACCTCCGTGCCAAAATCAACCCAGGAAGAGGGGCCCCATACCTTATTGAATGAAGGCCAGCTCCCAAGGGATAGGGTGCCCAGGGCCAAAATCCCCAAGAGTCCATGGTTCTCCCTTTAAATTGCTACTAATATGCAAATGTGCAAATCACATGGAAGCTGTGCCCACTTGGCCCCGCACTGTCCACCTTAGTAGCAATTGTCTTCCAATCCTTTTGCTAGCACAATGGAAACTAACGAAAGCGCCCCCCAGTGTGTTTCCCGCCAATTTTGGTGGTGCGTTCTTGATGCCAAGGTATTATAAGGACATTGCCACAAAACAAAGAAGCACTTCCGTCACATAGCTTAGAGGAAGGACTCGGGTTTGGTGGAGATTTACGCCTTTGTAGTCTCATAGGCCTCTCTATGGGAGGATTCATGTTATCACAGAATTCTAGAGTAAGACACAAAGGAACAATCATGTTGCCAAAACACATACAAGGTCACTGGTGACAGTTCATTGTGCTACATTACGCATCTGTATTGTAAAATACATACTGGACAATTACCAAAGGAGACTGAAAGAACTCCACTTGGGTAGATATTTTGTGCAGGTGAGGTTCCTTTGTGGCTGAGTCACTAACACAGCTACTGACACACCCACACAGACACTCATGCACCCACTCACATATGCACTCAGACACTCATGCACCCACTCACAGACCCACTCAGAGACTCATGCACCCACTCACAAACACACATACACCCACTCACAGACCCACTTAGAGACTCATGCACTCACTCATAGACCTGCTCAGAAACTCATGCACTCACTCACAGACACACTCAAAGATTCATGTAGAAACTCACAGGCCTACTCAGCCACTCATGCACCCACTCACTCACTCACGCACACACTCACAGACCCACTCATAGACTCACACACCCACTCACAGACCCACACAGACACTCTCACACCCACTCTCATGCCCAGAGACTTCCTCTCACACGTAGTCTCACACTCTTTCACACCAACATAAACCCCCTGACATCCACTCTCACACCCAGACAGACACTGTCACATCCAGAGACACCCTCTAACACCTATTCTCACACCCAGAGAATCAGGCCCTGCAGCCAACCCCCGGGGAGTTCGGTGGTTATGGGGGTTGGCCGCAGGGCCAAAAAACTGTGGCGAGGGTGTGAGTTATACTTTCCTTAGGGTGCATGTAATAGTTACTTGAAATAACTCTAACTCTTGAATTTCTATGGCTTTGTGCGAGTAAATTCAAAACCTAACTATAACGTCCCTTTAACATTTGGTATTTTAAGTGAAGATAGAAAGATAGATAGATAGATAGATAGATAGATAGATAGATAGATAGATAGATAGATAGATAGATAGATAGATCCTAGTGGTGGTAGCCTCTAGGTAGTTATAGTTAGGTCTGCTGTGCCATAGGAAAAGCGTTTTTTGTGTTACTGATAACTTTGGTACCATTTGATGAATCTCCACAAAACTTTCCAAAAAGGTGCTACTTTTTTACTAGTTTGTACATTCAAAGTTTCAGGGTGATCTGTCAAGTGAGGGGTCAAAAAAAAGGGGGGTCCAAAACACAAAACCTCCATGCATTTTCCATAGACTTCTTTAAGTAGGGCTACCGCAAAAACTGCTGAACAGAATTTCAACAAATTTGCAGGAAGCTAAATCGTGGTCCGTAGATAATGCTTTTTCTGGTTTGTTGTAAATCGGTGGAGAAGTTTTTGAGAAATTAAGGGAACAAAAATAATTGTATATCTGAACGGTTTGGCCGCAAGAGTCTCTCGAGACTCTCGCTGGAGTGCCAATTTAAAAATAGAGTGTTCTGATTGGCCCAGGGAGCTTTATTTCCATTGGGCCATCTCGACTCCCACGATTGGCTGCCAGCAACATGAGAAAAATGTTGCTGGCAGCCTTGAGAGGGCTTCGGAACTTAGTCCCCTGTCCTGAAGTTGACAAAAATAATGTAAGAGGCAAGGTATTGATACCCTAATCCCCTAAACCCCTGGGGGGAGGGGCAGAGGGTCCTCCATGGGGTCAAAAAGGCAAAAAAAATCAGCAAAAAAATGCCACGATCCCACAAGACTGTCGCAAGATCGAAAAAAGAAATGACGGAACAGCCCTATTTGTGAACAATAAGTCCTGGGAAACCCATCCCCCGGGCAGTATTCATGAAAGGGAGGGTGGCTGCATGACCCTCCTCCAAGCCTTCAGAGGGCCCAAGGAACTGACCCCTGCGGCCAAAAGCATTGCTTATGGGGAGGGGAAACATTCTGCCCCCCTCTCCACACTGCTAAAAGTCCCAGGAATCCCCCACCCCCACACCAGGACAGACATTGCTCAAAATGGGGAGGGTGCAGCATGGCCCGCCTCCTCCAGAAACTAAAGGTCCCAAGGAGCCCACCCGTGAGGCTGCTTACTTTAAGGGAGTGGGACCACGTAGCCCCCCTCCCTGGGCCATTAAAGGCCCTTGATGACCCCATTCCCCTCAGGGCCAGCTCAGATGCTATGTCCCGGGGACCAAACTCCGGGAGATAGCAGTTTCCCTGCTGGCAGAGGCATGGGCAGGGAAAGCTGTATTTGCTCTCGCTTGACAGGAGCATTTTCAAAACTCCCACCAAGTGGGAGCAAACACCAGGTGGCATATTTGAGAAAAGCATCGCTGCACTGTGTGAAGCGCCACTTTTCTTGTGGACTTTATCACCCCCTACCGCCACCATGTGTGCACCGTATTTAAAATATGGTGCACCATGGCGCAGGGTAGGGGGCAATAGCATCATTTTTCATGACGCTATTGATGTACTCTGCGGAAGTAGTGCCAAAATATTGGAAGACTGCTTTTAACGCCTGCTCTGAGCAGGCGTTAAACGTGCAATCAAAAATTATGCAAGCAAATGTGTTAGATTGTAATCTTGCGCCATGTTTTCGCCCCCCCAATGTGGGAACGCCCCCTTTGCATACATTATGGCTGATGCAGGCATAATGTAGCGCAAACGGTTACAAAGTGGTGCAATGCATGCATTGTGCCACTTTGTAAATATGGCCTGAGGATTTTGGGCTCGTTGAGCCACATTAGTGCCAGAAAAAATGATACTGAGGTGGCACAAGGTGGAGCAGGGGGCTTATCAATATGCCCCAAGTCCGCTCCCAGTGGGCGGGAGCACTGAAAATGGTGGGAGCTCATTTTTAATCTGTTTTCCTGCCCACAGTGAAGCGAGCAGGTAAACAGATCAAAATATTGCTCCCGCCCAGAGGCGTGAGCATTGCTGGTTCCCGCTGTAACTCACACCCCCGCTATGCACTGCTTATAAGCACACATATGACATCACTCTTGATATGTTCTATGACATCACTGATGCCATCTCAAATGACATCATTGATGACATCATCCAAATTTCTTTTGTACAACTTGCTCTTTAAACTGGTATACAATTAGAGCTATGAAAGTAAGAGTAAAATAGCTGAGAATAATATTAAGAGTCTTTACTGCTATCATACATTCAATCCCCATAGGTAAAGCAAGCTTGTGTTATTTGTAACATTGACCCTATACCATACACTTCAAGGCTAGCCAAGTTCATGTTGACTATGAACCACAGATGAGAAGGTAACCTATCCTGCACTCAGTGTTCGATCTATTTAGAGATGTTCAGGGAAAACCGAGTTCCTTCAGATACTCAAGCCCTGTTTCATAACTGATGCCTTACTACAGACACTCTTTACTACAGACACCAATGCCCTGACAGACACTGAAAAGTGGGTACTGTTAAGAGTGTTCACTCGATGGAGAGAGTTCACTTTGTACTACACTGTTTGCAGATAGCAAACCTCTTAAGACAAAGACACCACATAGTTTTAAAAAGTATCCACTAATTACAGTGTACACTTCATGCAAACATAGTCCAAAGGGAACTATTTACTTGAAATAACCAAGGCCTGAAGGTACTAAAGATCATCCTACCTACAGCCTTCATATTGTAGTAAAACCTTTGCAGATAGTCCATCTTCTGAAGCAAAACTAGCACATGTACAAAGGTTAGTACCTGGTGCACACAGTCTTCTATGTCAAGTAGAAACTGTCATACTGAGACGATTCTGCCTAATAACTCAAGGCTGCTTACAATGCTTAGTTTGTAGTATGTAGAATCATTGCCCTGCTGGAAACCTTTTCTGCAGTACCAAAATTCTTGTGTTGAACATAATGAACACAAGTCATTTGTCACCTGCACACAGAGGTACTCTTCAATAAAAAGATTTACAACATGTTCAATATCTCTACACAACTATGGTGCATTAGGAGCACATGCATTTTGTAAACACTTATGCCCATGAGCTGGACACAGGCTGAACAAAATGTTGTAGAAAAGTAATATGGTAGTAACCTGCTACTATGTAAACTATAAAACAAACTAACAAACTTAATTGTATGAGGTCATCAGTGATGTCATCAATTATGTAATTTAAGATGTCATCAATTATGTCATAAAGGATGTAATTTGAGATGCTTCTGATGTCCTACATTAAGTTATAGAACATGTCATGAGTGATGTCATATGTGAGGTCATAAGCAGTGCATGTCAGGGGCATAATGTATAATTAGCTCTGCTAACTATAACTAGTGGATTACTGTGTTTTTTTTAGTTAAAAATGTTAATGTTGTCACGGACAAATTCACCTAACTATAATGTGTGAAAATAAAGATAGATAGATAGATAGATATATGATCTACTGGCAGTCGCCAGTAGGTAGTTATAGTTAGGACCATGTATCCATAGGAAAATCATTTTTTAACTTTAACTGCTCCCGCCAAGTCACAGCAAACACTCCACTCCCAGCAGTTGAGAGCTGTCAAACAGCTCTTGCTTGCTGGGTGCAGAGGGTTTCTCCGTTTCCCTGCTCGCAGCCATGCAGGCAGGGAAACAGAGGAAACGATTGCTCTCACAAACAGGGAGCTGAATGCGTAGCAGCTCCCCTGTCTGTGACAGCAATGCCGGCTCCCACAGGAGGAGGGAAGCGGGTGGGACCGTGGGGGTTTTGAGGCTCCCCCTGCGATCCCATTGCACACTGTGTGCCCTGGAGGGCACCCAGGAGAGATGGCCAGGACCTGGGGTGTTGGGGTCCCAGGGGTTGTAATTGGCCTGGAGGGGGGCTGTGCAGCCACCTCCCCCCAAAAAAAATATGTTAAGGCCAGGCCCCGGGAGAGAGGGTCCCTGGGGCTGAAATCCGCCAGGGGAGGGGGGCCGCACAGCCACCCTCCTCTTTTACTGAAGACCAGGGGAAGGGGACTCTGGGGGCAAGATTGACCCAGGGAGGAGGGCCGTGCGGATGTGCATGGCGGGGGCGCTAGTTATGGTTACCTTTGACCACAAGTTATAGTTACTTGAAAAAACTCAAACTATAATTGCTGAATTTCTCTGGTTTTGTGCAAGTAAATTCAAAACCTAACTATAACATCCCTGTAATCTTTGTTTTTTTAGGTGAATATATATATATATATATATATATATATATATATATATATATATATATATATTTTTTTTTTTTTCTTCTTTTACCTACTGCCTGTCACCAGTAGGTAGTTGTAGTTAGGACCTAGTTTCCATAGGAAAAGTCTTTTTTGGCTTGGCTATATCTTTTCCACTGTTTGACAAATCCTCATGAAATTTTTCTTTAAAGGCTTACGTTGGGTTTTGGTTGTGGGTGGAAAGTGTCAGGGTGATTCGTCAAGTAGGGGCAGAATGGGGGGTCAAAAAAGTGTGTTTCTGCTATCTATCTATCTATCTATCTATCTATCTATCTATCTATCTATCTATCTACCTATCTATCTATCTACCTATCTCTATATATAGACCACCACATTGGCAAGCACTTGATCTGTTGTGTTAAATTTAGTGTTGCAAATGTGATATATACCAGCGATCAGTATAATAAAAAGGTTATGGTGCGAGATGTAGTGAAATATCATCCCTCTAGTATTCCTGCATTATTATACACTAATGCATCAATAAATCAGCAGCCCACTAAAATGTACATTAAACTTGGTGCAGCATACATTTCATGCAGTAGTGTATTGCTGTTAATAAGGACCAGAAACAATATTTCTCAGTTCAACTACAAGGGCATAATCCAAAATTTAGAGAGGCTGCTTTTGAAATGACTGTAAACATTGAATTAAAAAATATAGGCCCCCATTACAACATTGTACAGCCAGCAGGCTGCCAATGCAGCCTGAAATCCGCCAGCCGTAATTTGACATCCCCGCTGGGCCGGCCCAGCGGGAATACGGCCATAACATTGCAGCCGACTCCTAATGGCAGTAAAATGTGCGATTGCGCTTGCATGGGGGGGCCTGCACTGACCATGCCAAGTGCATGGGCAGCGCAGGGGCCCCCGAGTCACCCATTCTGCCAGCCATTCCATGGTGGTATTTACCACCATAGAACGGCTGGCGGATGGGGACTCATAATCCCCAGGCCAGCGCTGCTTGCAGTGCTGCCCTGGCGGATGACAACCTCCGGGACCGCCATGGCGGTAGCCTGGCGGTCCCGGCAGTATGACCATGGCGGTCATGAGGGCTTTAGTAACGCCAGTCTGTTGGCGGTACTACCGCCACTTTTGCCCTGGCAGTCAAAGACCGGCAGGGTTGAAATGAGGGCCATAATCTACTTTCTGAACCATGCTATAGTTTTTCATGAACTGTACACTCTGTAAATCTAAAGAAAGGCTGCAGACAAAGACAAAACATAGGGAAAGTAAGAAATGTTTTTTAACTTATTTTTATACTTAAAACAGATTTCAGAATTGTTTCAGGAAATGAATAACTCCTTAGATTCAAATCTTGTATGAGGTGAATATTTGTACAAGACATAATCATACCTTACAAAAGAAATATGGGCTGCAGGTGAAACAGGTCCATCCTTTTACAATAATTATCTCATAACATTCGTTGACTCCGTTTGCATGGCTTCCCCTTTTTATCTAACAATGCAATGCTTTTGGGAACAACAGATTGCACATTAAGGCCCATATTTAAATAGAAATTACAGAGCGCGATGCTGCGCCAATATTGGCAGTGCCGCGCTCTGTCATTTTCACAACGCAGGTATGCACTGTATTTAATTGAATACAGCGTACCCCTGTGTTGTCCCCTGCTCCGGCACTAAATGTAGCTGCCAACCCAGGCATCCTTGCACCATCTGCGTTGAAGGGTTTGATTGTTTGTGTGGGAAGGTGTCCTTCCTGCTCATAAACAATCACTAATGGCGATCTGGCACTTCTGTGTATGCTACAGAATGCAAAGCGTCATTTTGAAATGATTGTTTGTGTGCAAGAAGGGACACCTTCCCGCGCATAAACAATCATGTCTGGCATTTTGCTCTTTCTATGCGTGCTGCAGAATGCAGCACACATAGAAAAAACAAAAACGAGGAGGAATAGAAGTATTCCTCCACGTTGTGCCTTGCTAATGCCACCTCTGGGGTGACGTTAGATTTTGGCGCTGCCTAAGGTTTACGAAAACTCATAAATCTGAGGCAGCGACAAAATGCAACGAGTGTTGCTGTGGCACACCCACAGCAACACCCATTGCAAGACCCTTCCACGCAACAGGCTGTGTGTAAAGCGTCATATTTACAAGGTGGGGTTAGGCGTCAAAAAGTAGCTTAACGCCACCTTGTAAATAAGGTGCAGGGCATAGCGGCCCCAGAGCATCACGAAAGAGGCGCTCCAGTGACGCTAGGGGCTCATAAATATGCCCCTGAGAGGGTTGGAGAAGACTTGGTTGGATAGATTGGAATGTGTGCAAGAGCTGCAGTCCTAGACACATGATTTGTATAAAATCAGAACGAATCAGAGAAAATAATACTAGGGAGATCAAATAAAGAAAAAACAAAGACAAAGAAAGATGTAGCAAAAATAAATAGATTAAGAAATTTTTTATTGAAAGGTCAATGAACTGCAAAAAATCCAACGGACAAAACAACCCATGAATATTAGTTTTACTTAGTGTTGTCAACTCAAATACATCTTCTGTGCTGTCGTAATTGGTTCAGTGGTCGCAAACCTCTCTTTCTTCAGCCACTGGTAAAAAAAAAACGAACAACCCCACCAATCTTCTGTCGAGGCCTTGTCTCTGGCTCTCAGTCTGAGACAGGTAGATGTCTCGTTATACTGGCCCCAGAGCGCGGGAAAAAACCTTCCCCACATCAGGGCCCGACTTCACAGACATAACACCGGTTCCTGCGATGCAGCGAAGCCTACGCACCATACAAATCTTGTTAAACTTCTGCAGTTTGAGGTCAAAATATCATTTAAGGGGCCTACCTCAAAATTTTGCAGAAGCGGGGGAAGCTTCTCAGTTTCAATTATGCTAGCGCCAGTTTCCCCTTGATGTATGCCAGAAGGCCCTATGTGCGCTACCTGATGATTGAGGGCATGATTACAATCTTGGCGGATGGGATACTCCATCACAAATGTGACCGATATCCCACCCACAGTTTTACAAGTTCCATAGGGTAAAAAACAACTTGTAATAGGCCAGACGGGATATCTGTCACGTTTGTGACAGAGGATCTCATCCGCCAAGGTCGTAATCAGGCCTTAAGTCTTTATTCTTTACTTGAGGCCTACAACAAGTGGAATAACTTGAGGCCTGCAACAAGAGGAACAAAGTATCCTCTCTATGCAACAAATTGTTCTGACCTGAGAGGCAGCAACCTCGAGGAGCTCACCTGGTGATTTTACTTGGGGCCATTAGGGTTGCAGCGTGCGTGGTATGAAGAACAGAAAATACATCAATAAAAATAAAAAAGGAGTAAGTGAGTGCCACTGCAAGGTGATGGAGTCCTGGATTTCATGCACATTTTAATTGCTTTTGCGTGAACAGTTTGGTGGTGCCACGTGTTTTCCATTGCATATCCGCATACAGTTTCTGGGGCACCACTGGCCATGCTCAGACACACACAGGAGGCGGCTCAGGTGCACTCTGCGCTACTGCCCCCAGCTGCCTGATTGTGCAGCTAGAAACCGAATGTATTCTATTATCGATCACGAGACTGGGAGTACCCTCTCTCACACATTACTCTTCTACTTCTGATGAGCTTGTCCCCAACCATGCTGTCCATACACTACCCTCTAACAAAGTGACCCTATGCCCTGCACTTCCTGTTGCCTAAAGGCAGGTGTGTTTCTTTTCTGGGTCATATTTCTGCATCAGGGTCCTAGTGCCCAATATTAGCACAACAAAAGGCGATGCCTGAGGACTTCAACCTTCACCTCTACCTCCACACCATCTCCATGGACTCTTCCATCACCTTGTTCCTGAGGTCATACTTAGGCCTTTATTTATACTCGGTTTGCGCTGAATTAGCGTCATTTTCTTTTACGCTAATTCAGCGCAAACCTAACTCCATATTTATACTTTGGAGCTAGACACGTCTAGCGCCAAAGTTATGGAGTTAACATCGTTTTCTGGACGTGGAAACCTACCTTGCGTCAATGAGATGCAAGGTAGGCATTCCCTTCCAGAAAAGGACGACATGGCCTTTGCGCCATTAGTATCCCCCGTGCTAAAATCCAGCACGGGGGCCTTAAATAATGGCGCTAAGCTAGCTTAGCGCCATTATTTAACGCCTTGGTATGGCAGGCGTAAGGGGACCTGTAGGCATATTTCCATGGTCAGAGCCATGGAAAGTGCCCACAGGTGCCCTTCCCTGGCCCCAGGGACACCCCCACCCATCCCCACCAACACCAGAGGGACACCACAGGATGGGGGACCCATCCCAGGTAAGTCCCGGTAAGTATTTTTTTTTCCCTGCTCTGGGGCCCTGACTTGGGGCCCCCTGCATGGCGCTGCCAAGACATGAGCCATGTCCATGGAGGTTGTGCACCAGAAAATGGCGCTACACTGCTTCGAAGCATTTTTCTGCCTCTAAACCGATTTCCCCTATGCCTCCCCCGCCCTGTTAGCGTCCTTTCCAAGGATGCTAACTGGGCATTAGCGCCAGCTAGCGCCATTCCATAAATATGGCGCCTGGCCGGGTCTTGGAATGGCGCTAGCCGGTGCTATATTTTTTCACCCAAAACTGCGCTAACGCAGTTTTAGGTGAAAAAGTATAAATCTGGCCCCAAGTGTCCACTTCTTTTTTCCACAGCATAGTTAAGTGTATCTTTTTCCTCAGAACACAGAGGCAAGGGAAGGTGCAACCATGTAAGTGGTTGCAGTGAGGCTCTCGAGGTCCATGTAAAATGCAGCTTTATTCTAGTTGTGGGTACAAGTACGCTCCAAAGTGGAACAAGAATATAAGATGTATGCCAGACACCACCAGACGCAGGCACTACACTATTCCACAGATCCACACTCACATCATGTATACACATTGCCCAGGCATATTATGACTCAAGTTGAGCAGGCAAATTAAACCCAGAAGACAACACTCACTCAGCTGATACATAGGTGTATAAAGGAGCCAATTCTTTTGCAACCTCTCTCAACCTTTCCATGGGTAACTTGCTCATCAGGCAAATGATCAGGATGTCTCACACCGCTTCATTTAATCAATTCAATTACATTTTTATTGAACGTTAATTAAAACCAGCTCAATAAATGGATTCACGTGTTCATATAAAAACGTATATAAAAAAACATAAAAATATCTTAAAAGTTTATTATACAATCCTAACTAATACATCAACATTATACTGTCTTGTTGTCCTAATATGTTTTTAATTGCATCCTTAGCAGACACACACACCTCACTGTGTACCACAAGGGCAGTCCTTTCAGGATCTGAAGTGCTAAGTCTGGAAATCCCACATGACAGACCACCTGCACATCGTTCCCCTCAAACATTTTGTCATAACCAGATCAATTGTTTTGACGCCCACACAGTTAAAGCGCGGGCCTAGCAACATTCTTCTCTTGTTTCTTAAATAGGGGAAAATTACATAAACCATAGATTACAACTGTGTCCTAAAAGAGTCTACAACTTTCGCACTAACATATCTTACCCTATTTTACCCAAAACCGGATCTCAGCAATAGGAAAAACATACAGTCGAAGCTCATACATGTTGATTGACTGTTAGAAGTGGTGTAGTTTTTGAGGCAGGGCAGAGAAGTCAGTCCACTAAAAGATTCAAGCAGGACCCAGCCTCTTATCAAGCTCAAGAGTTTATCGAGATTATCTCCAAAGCATAAGAGATCACATTTTCCTCTTGAACTTCATTTTCAAACTTTGTTTCCTGAGGGATTATTCAACACAATTGACATTTCCAGTTTTCTCATAAAACGACTGTAAGGGATACTCATGCCATATTACAGATCTCAAGGATCCTTCATGAGAAGTAAGCAGATGATAACAGTAAATTAAAAATTGTGTGCCAAGTGGGCAGCCCATATCCAAAAATCCGAACTTTAATAATCTCAACTGAACTACATGACTTGAGTTGAGAACATGACAAATCAACCTTATTGCATTGCTCATTAGTTTTTCATTCCAGCACACAGCTGAGCCCCAAATAAATGGCTCCATAATTTACCACGGAAAAAAAACTTGACCAAAAACTCAGTTAATTCAGAATGTTTTATGGGTCTGTGCAAACTGAGGCATAATCCCCTAAATTCAGATTGGGAGCATGATGCTTTGTGTTTCAGCACTTTAAGATGACAGCAAGGCTTAGACTTGCAATGTTTCCATATGCCCCGTATCCCTATACAACAGACAAATTAGTTCTGCTGTAACTCAGGGATCTGACAGGTATATTTAGCAGGCGTTTTTCCGTAGATAAGTATTTTTGTTTTATTTACATTCACTACGAAAGTATTGCTGTTATTTAAAAGATGTCAGGAATCAAGGGAGTGCTGCAGGCCTAACAGGATGGTGTGTAAATTGACCACGTCATCAGGACACTGGAGTCCTGCCATATGTAGATTCCCTGCTTGCATGGAAAGTTGGAAGGGTAGTGAGTGGAGAGGATATCATTATTTCTGCCATTTGGTGTTCGCCATTCAACGTGCAGCGTGTCAATAAATCTAAATGAGTCTGGATTGCAGCTAATGTCCACTGATTTGAGACAAATTAGCAGTGCCTAATTTGTTAACAATTAGTACAAGGGCCCAATGTTTTCTTTGGGAGCCTGCCACCACTCTCGAGTATAGGGGATGCCCAATACCGAGGCTTCCTAGTTTTGATACCACCGCATTCTTCTTTTTTCTACCACACTACTGGGCATATTTAAGAGCCCATAGCGCCATCCAATGCTGCATTAGCATCTTTTTTTTACGCTAATGTGGCGTTAGAATGCCAAAAACTCTGTGCCATGTTTACAAAGTGGTGCAATGCATGCATTGCGCCACTTTGTAACCCTTTCCACTACATTATGCCTGAACCAGGCATAATGTATGCAAAGGGAGCGTTCACCCTTTAGGGGGGCCACAAAATGGTGCAAGGAAATCTAAGAGATTTACGTGCGCCATTTTTTGGGGCATTTTTAATACTTGCTCAGAGGTTACAATGGACCTTTGTGTTCTTTGCAGGATTAGCGTGAGAATATTTGATACTAATCATGCAAAGCACCGGACTAGCGTAAAATATTCTGATACTAGTTCCCTTACTACCGCCATGGCGCGACGTATTTAAAATACAGCACACAAATGGTGGCGTTAGGGAGCACTAAGGGCCATAACAAAAGTGGCGCTGCACTGTGTGCAGCACCATTTTTCTTAACTATACCCCTACATTTCCTCTCTCTTTAAATCACTTGTCAGTTCTTTGACATTCCTGCATTCTCTCTCTGTGATTCTTGCTATATTTCTCATGTCTCGTCTTTCTTCCTTTTCAGCCTTTGTCTCTCTTTCTCTGAGACAAAGTCTCATATAAAAAGCAAGTCCTAGGTCCCCAAAAAAGTGCCAGTGCCCACTACATGCAAGCTCTGGCACAAATTAAGGCCCATATTTATACTTTTTGACGCAATACTGCGCCAACGCAGTTTTGCGTCAAAAAAATTAGCGCCAGCTAACGCCATTCTGAAGCGCCATGCGGGCGCCGTATTTATTCAATGGCGTTAGCCGCCGGCGCTGTCTGGTGTGCGTTAAAAAAAACGACGTACACCAGGCAGCGCCGGCGTAGGGGGAAAATGGCGTATGGGCATCCACAAATGGTGCAAGTCAGGCTGAGGCAAAAAAAATCGCCACAACCCGATTTGCGCCATTTTTTTACGACGCCCATCCCCCATTGAAATGACTCCTGTGTTAGCAAAGACAGGAGTCATGCCCCCTTGCCCAATGGCCATGCCCAGGGGACTTCTGTCCCCTGGGCATGGTCATTGGGCATAGTGGCATGTAGGGGAGCACAAATCAGGCCCCCCTATGCCACAAATTTTTTTTTTTAAAAATACTTACCTGGACTTACCTTAATGTCCCTGGGGTGGGTCCCTCCATCCTTGGGTGTCCTCCTGGGGTGGGCAAGGGTGGCAGGGGGTGTCCCTGGGGGCAGGGGAGGGCACCTCTGGGCTCATTCTGAGCCCACAGGTCCCTTAACGCCTGCCCTGACCCAGGCGCTAAAATCCGGCGCAAATGCGGGTTTTTTAGACCCGCCCACTCCCGGGCGTCATTTTTGCCCGGGAGTATAAATACGACACATATGCATCGCAGTCATTTTTTAAGACGGGAACGCCTACCTTGCATATCATTAACGCAAGGAAGGTGTTCACACAAAAAAATGACGCTAACTCCATGAACGTTGGCGCTAGACGCGTCTAACGCCAAAGTATAAATATGGAGTTAGTTTTGCGTCGAATTTGCGTCGAAAAAAACGACGCAAATTCTGCGCAATCGGAGTATAAATATGCCCCTAAGTATTGCATATACGCTCAAAGGAGAAGAGGTGCCTAGCTCCTCATGGCATGAATAGGGGCAGGGAGATAAGATGGTGCTGTTGATGGAAATTAAAGCTGAAGCTCTGAACTGGTGTCCCACAGAATTATAATTACACCATCATGATTGAGCTAAATTTCAATATTGAATAAATTAAGAATGTATTTATTTTGGGCTTCCAAATAATGCTCTGGCAAATTTCTCCATTTTTAAAAGGCAACCCTGCTGCAAAATGTGAATTTGAAGGTGTTTTTCACAAAAAAAGTAGAAGTATGTCTAATTACATTTTTTACCGATTTAGTTGGGAAAAATAGCAACAAAGCAAATCTGCAGTTTTTTGTCTTGTAACCTCAATTCACTTTATTTTGTCCACACCTACTTTTAAAAACGGTGAGAATAACGAAAATGTGTGAAGTCTACTCATAGTTTTACAGCATTTGCAGCGAGAGCTTTGCAGTTGTACACACTTGCCCTCTGAAATTAAGGATTCCAAAACATAATAACTGTAAGCTAGTTCCACCGGCCTTAAAAGCCAAACTGAGAGCAAATTATTTATTTGGTGTATCTAGTCAATCTTGTACAATCTAAATTAAACCAATGAAGGCCAAAAGGTCTTGCAGACTACAACGTGTAGAAACAACAGCCAAATCATAGGCTTGCCATGCATCTAATGTCTTTTGAGGATGGCTGGAGCACTCAGTCAGCTGTAACACTGTTTTGATGCTTGTGAAACAATTGATCCTTGTTTTAATGCAACTCTTAAAGACATATTTTGAAAACATTGCTTTTATTAAAGTTCGTTTTTGGGGCACTTATTTTGCTTCGTGGTTAGCTTGAGAAGGTTCACATATGTATGGAATTGGAGTATATTTGTGTTAATAAATCAAATTGGACTCACTTGGCCAACAAATGGGAGATTAATTCATGAAAATATGTATGTTTTTAGTTATATTAGTAATAAAGTTATAGTTTGAAATATCAAAGGTTTAATGTTATCCATGAGGCAGTGCTTAATTTGAGCCTGAGGTTTCCGGTGCGGGGCACCAGCACTTATTATTGAGGGCCGGCACTTATTTTTCTGCCTCAAGCATTTGCTGCTAACAAAAGACACACATGGGAAAGACAAGGAAGAAAAAGACAGAGAAGTGCACAAAGGGAGAAAGCTGCAAGAGTGAGCTGAAGGGGCAGGGAGTGGCTGTAAATGGATTAAAGAGGCCAGAGGTGGCCTCAGGATTACGTAGCCTCAGTATTCTGTGCTCGAACATTTAAATGCAGCAGCCGTGTGTTGCAGAGGAGAGCTTGGGGCACCAGCATGTTTTTATTTAGGCGATAAGCACTGCCATGAGGTGAAGCTCTCAACACATCCGAACCCTGCAAGGTTGGATCAACTTGCTTATATAATGCGACTGTCCATGCTTGTGGCCCAGGCATGAAAATTATGAGGGATGCACATGAAGCTGACCAAGTGAATTTGTTTAGCTTTTTATTTGCCCCGGCCCGCAGGAACCTGCTGATTGTTTCCTGGCTCTCCATAAATCTTCTAGTTACATTTTCCTCTATATCCCTTCTCCCCATACCCCTTCCTTCTTCATCTTATCTCCCTCACCATCACCTCTCAACTCAAATGTATTCCTGATGGAAAGGAACTCTGCTATGGCGTAGGTTAGAGAGGTGATTCAGGTGCGAAGTGGGGGCGAGCGGAGAAAATATGCGTGCACAGTTGTTCACTGCTTTAAGATAATCTTCTAAGGGGTGTGAAGACACTCGAGGGTATCTCCATCAACTTCAGCATGCTCTTGTGTGTTTTTTAATTTGTTGGAGGACGGGAGTTTTATGGGTGAAAGAGGGCAGAAGTGTCTCTTAGGGAAATTTTGCCATGAGATCCCGCCCTTCCAATGCCCCGCCCTGCCTCACAAGGTGAAATATATGTTTTTAAGTAGCCTGGTCTGAATATGGCTGAGTAAGCAGGAAAAAAACAGATTCCAGTCCTGGGCTTACATACTGCCAAGTGTCACGCATCAGAGGTTGATGTGACACATCCAGGATAAATCACTGCTTTACTGCAGGGTCTCACATTAGTCATGCATTTCAGCTGACAGTGTGTTGTTGTAATCAAAGAAATGAATCAAAAACATTTTCCATAATGTAATAACTGTGCCTCTGCTCCCCTAGATTTTGGAACTGCTTCAGTCACGCAGCATAATACACAATGCTGGTACATCAAATACAGGGGCGTATTTACAAGAAAGTGGTGCATCAGCCCTGATGAGCCACTTTTTTTGCGTTGTCCTGCACCCCATGACGTCATCACGGTAGCGCTGTATTTACTATACAGCGTACCATGGTGCACGTTAGCACAATAATGTCATAATTTATTATGCTATTGTAGCGCTTTGCTGGATTAGCGCCATATATTATGGCACTATTCTAGCAAAGCACAGTGAGACCCTTAGGTTATTATGGGAGTGTCACTTTAACGCCTATCGTGAACAGTCGTTAAAAATGACAGAAAAAATGAGTCAGTGAAATCTTGTAAATTTTACTGCACCATTTTTTTTTTAGCCTCCCTGCGTGAAGACACAGGCCTAATGTGGGGCAAGGGGTTGCAAAGTGGCACGATGCATGCATTTCACTACTTTGTAAATATGGCGCATGGTGGGGGGCCTCCTTAATGCCTCCTTAGCATAAAAAAATGAAGCAAGGTTGGCGCAGGGGGCTTGTAAATATGCCCCACAGTCTGTTGTTTCTGGTGCAGAGGGAGCAGAAGAGGTGTGAGAGGTCTCCTCAGCAGAGGGACCAGGAATGCGGCCCAGAGAGCCCTGTGCTCACTTTTGTGCCCATCCTTTCTCAGGCGCAACAAGAAAAGCGCTGAGACATAGTGCCAGGGTGTTACAGGGCTCGCTGGCTTTGGCGCCAGGAGCCCTTCAGTGAAGCCCTGAGCTGCTTCTGTGTTCTTTCTACGTCTATCGTTTGGGAGGCATCACCAGCCATCGCCCTCCCATTCACACATGCCCGCACCGGCTGGCTCTGCAAGAGCAAGCAGGAGAGCTTTGAAGCCAGACTGACGGCAGCAGGCGCTATGTAAGCACTGTAACAGCTCCAGTATTGGCAACGGGGCACCCTGTGCCCGTGGATGGGCTCCGTACCTGATGGCCGCAGTAGCCGGGCCGCGGGGGTAGCCGGGCAGAGAGTGCAGGTACGCTATGCTCCTGCTATTGAGCAGTGTTCATTTTATACCTGGCATGAGCGGGGCGGGGTGTTGTAGCTTCTTCGGTGTACTTTCTAGGCCATTACATAAACACGGAAGGAAATCATTCCTAAACTTTATTTCGACATGGACATAAGTGGTTCGCTCTGCTGATGATAAAGTGCCAATCAGAGAGTCACACTCGAGGTACTGAAGTATCACACCGAAACACACTCAGGGCATTGCCACACATAGGCAACCCGAAAATTTGACAACAATGGAACCCCATTCCGGTTCATTTATACCCTATACTTGTGTTCTAGGCAATGGGGTTTTGTGAAAGAAAAGCAGGAATTGGATGCAGACGGTGACATTGCTACCCCTACCAGCAATTTCTTCAGAGGCAACCTTCTTCCACCACCGGGACGAAACCCACAAATTAAAAAACAAAACATAACAAAAAGCAAGCTCAGTATTGCCTGTGGAGCACACAGAAGACATCTCTGTGTTGTTGTTCAAAGCGTTCGATACCCGTCGCACTCCAAATATTCTACACGTGAGGAAAACATAAACACAATCTAATAAATTCACCCTTGGCTTTGGTCACCAGGGGGCAGTGCAGCCAAACATTACAATCGGCCAATAGTATCCGCAGGAAGGATTTCAAGTAATGTGCTGAAAATATTTCGAAAATAATCACTGATAAGAAGAGTTGGTTTAACGATTGACCGTAAAACCGACCATGTTTGAAGATTTGAGAGTTCGTGCTCTAGATATAAGGTGAGGACCCATTAGGGTTCTAACAGTTCGAACGTCGTCCGACTGTCCGCCCCCTCTATCGAATCAATCTCTGTTACGCCACCGTCTCTCTACAGCAGCTCTCTTTCTCTTTCCTTCAAAATACAGTAAACGTGATCAACTCAATTGCAGAAGACATTTGGGGGGATTGTGTTTTTGGGCACTCTGCCTCTCCAGTTGTCTGCTTCGATTATTTGATAAGTATTTTAGTTTATTCTAGTTAGTGCTTTAAATTGGGCTGGTACTGTCCGGTACGGAGTACCGGCACTTTTTTATTTTGAGAGGAGAAGTACCTGCACTTCTCAAGTAAAACGTAATACTTTTAATTGGAGAGTACCGGCACTTCTCAGAAACTAGCAGGTGCACTTATATTTTTCCATTTCAAGCACTACCAGTGCTTTAAAGGGAAAAAAGGGGCAGGTACTCACCAAAAAGTGCAGTGGACCAGGGTGGGGTGAGGATAAGGGCTGGACAAGGGGCGGGGATAGGTTTTTGACCTTTCCACTCTTTGTAAGAATGTCGTATATATCTCTTTATGAGTTACTACACTAATACCCATTTATATAGCACTTACTAATAAATGTTTAGTGCTGCCCAAATTAACTTTTTTTTAGCAACCTTAGAATAACAAATGCTTGATGAAAAAAATGTAAGGTTCTAAACAGATGTCTTGGACTTTGCATGCAGCTCCTCGTTACGAGGCCATAACTCAATAAGCTGTATGACAAAGATTTTAACACGTGACTAGGATCTTTGCAACATAATCAGTAACCAGCTGAGCTATCTACATAAAAATAGATTTGTATATAGCTCTGACGTACTGGAGCGCTTTACATGAGCACCAGTTGCATTGTACAAACACAAACATTCCTGTTTCTTTAGGCGTGAAGAGATCATGTGATTTGCACAGAAGATGCCAAGAATGGAACCTAGTTTCTCAATTCCATCATCGGCAGCTCTTGCCATAATGCCTCATGCTCTCACAGATCGGTGGGTCAGGGGGACTTGAGCTACTGTTCATGCGCTCTTGAACCTTTTTAGCCTTCCATCCTGATGGAAAGGAGTGATTGAACCGGTACAGGGCGTGCTGAAAGAGCTGCTGAGGTACTGGTTAATGTGAGCAGCACCACCTGCGTCAAAGCCAGTTCCCTATAAGTACCAGTACCCTCTTTGTCCGAGGAGAAGCTCGGGTATTGGAAAGGAGCAAGTAAAAAAGTGCAGATACTCGGTACCAGTGAGCACTGGTTTGTACACATTACAACATAAGGTATTTCAGACACCCATGTCTGCTCTGCACTTCTGTGCGCCCTGCAGATCTCACCAGCAACCACAAGCCACGGGCGCTGAAGAGAGCATGAGAAGCTTACGTTTGTCCCGCCATGAGGCTGTTTTGTTACCACCTTGGAGACTGACCCTGTTAGATGGACTAATGCACGATCGGCCATGTACCTTAGTGTGGTGCACTATTTTTTCTTTGGCCTCGCCACTTCATGCTCATGGCGGTATGTTGTTTCTTCCTCTTCCTTATTTGTTGGCATCTTGCCGTTTCTTTGCGAGGTCTTTTTTTTTGAGGTTATATGTAGCGCAAACTCAACATGAAGGTATTGGAGCACTTTATCATTATTATTTTTTGCAGTTTTATATAGTGCAAACTCGATACAAAGGTATTACAGCGCTTTACATGAACATCGGTTACATTACACAAGAAACCATTCATTTTTGGTAGCAATGGAAGATTATGTGATTTGCCCAGAATCCCGGGTTGTGAGTGGGCATCGAGACTCGAACTATGTTCCCCAGCTCCAACGTCTGCAGCTCTGGCCCTTATGCCACATCCTCTTCCCTAGGATTCTTTGTCTGATGCGTGTTGGGGCAGTCTGGGAATAACTCTGTTTTTTTATATAGCGCATGGTAATACAGGGTCTGCCGTTTCATAGCACTGCAAAGCAGGTGCCATTCTTAAAAAAAAAAAAATCGATATAATTCATTTGCATCAACCTTGCAGAGATGAAGAGGTGAAAAAGCTATGTCAGGAATTTAATCTGTTACATTCTCGTTCTCTGCAGTGGGTGCTTTAACCAACTGACTTGAGTAGAGCTTAACGCTAGGTGAGAGCATGTGCTCTAGATAACCTCCGGAGGGTCACTAACCAAGCACATAGGTTAGCTCTAGGTAAGGAGAAGGTGAAAGGTATCGTCTCCAAAATGGTGGAAAAGGAGTCTTCACTCCAGACTCAAGCAATTCGCGGCCACAAGTTTGATAGCAAAAAACATCTAGCCTTTGATGTAAATTGGGCCTCTTCAAATAGAATTCAGTTAGCGTGAACTCGATACAAAGGTATTACAGGACTTTACATGAGCACCGGTTACATTACAAAAGAACACATTCATTTTTGGTAGCAAGGGGAGATTAAGTAATTTGCCCGGAATTACAGGATGTTGAGCGGGTGCGTGTCATTTAACACACATTATTATGGTCTGAGCAAAAATTTCTCCTTATTAGTACCAGTTTAATGCAGGACTACAAGAGTCAGCAACTAAAAAGTGACCAGATGACCTCTGCAAAGGATCTGCCTCTCTGCAGAATATGTCAGAGTGACAGAATTGCATCATTCCAGTGGCCTTTCCTCTTACTAACATGCAACAAGACAAGACACTGTATGCTTAATGTGGGCTACATAAATTATCACTATAATTGTATTATTATTGTTATTGCATTAGTTGTGTGATGGGGTTACGAAGAGGAAGGCATCTTTACGACTGTACTACGTACACATGATGCAGTCTAGGTTTCCAATACAGGTGTTAATATTTTGTCTAAAGTAATACATGATTCCTATTTATGACTTGTGAGGCACTGAGAACTTGTGGCTGGCGCAACATCTATTTATACTTCACAGACTTAGACACATCTGCTCTCAGCATCACCACAACATTGATCTGTTTCACAGCAGAGGTTCACAGCACCTTCAATACACACATATATTCCTGTCATGTGACCAGACTTTTTCTGGACATCTTCTTTGACTTTAAGAGAGGTCAGAGTTGAGTCACTACCTGAGAGGGACTTGACTGTCTTAGCTTATTCTCATTGTGTTTCCTACGACTGCACACCAGAAGTCCACTCATACTGTATGCTTTATATTTGTTGAATTTGGGGATACACAAGTTTTCCTTACAAGCGTATATGGTCTAACAAAGCCCTGTGGTGTAAGGAAAGTGCCTTATGGAGTCAGATATTGGTTAGGTAAAATTATTGTCAATTAATCTTAAAAACCTACATGAGGACTGCACCATTGGCACAGTTCTATTTTGCCAGAGGAGCTGAACATTGCATCACTCCCTGGTCCAGGTATTCCAACAGAATGCCCATTGAATGGCTGGGCCAAATTAATTCTCACATGGTTTGTCCTAGCCTGTAAAAGCACAGACAAGCTCAAAACGATGGAGCGGAATGTGGCTCTCCATGTCTCAGAATATTGTATTCGTTATTACAATTCACACAGAGCTGCTCTGTTTCAATCAATTCCCTTTTGTTATCCTCAGAAGACCAAGGCCTGACAATTGAACCAAATCATCTCCTGGTTCTGCATGGAATGAGAGTGTTAAAGTACTTGCAGAAGTCTTCTTCCCGCCTCTGGTTCAGAAACTACGAGCACTCAGGTGAGACACCATCATTATTCTCACCAATGGAGGTCATTTTGATCTTTGGACTTAGCGAAGTGTAGTAGTCAAAATCATTCAATCATATATGAATAACATAAATCATAAACAATTTTAGACACCATAAACAAATAACACTAAATCAACTCCAAACTGAATAAAGTTTCAAAGCTTTACTGCAATCCCAAAATCAAACTCACGTATATGGTGCGCAAAACTAAGTTGTAAACATGCATAAAATCCATAGGCTGAACAAAAAGTCTAAAAAGATTTAACCTGCTAAACATCAACACAGTTAAACACTCCAAAAGAATAATATAACTGAGCAAAAACACAATATGCACATCACTATTAGATTTGAAAGCAGATGATGTTGACATCAGTAAATCATCAAAATGCAATTTCACAATCAATTTCAGAATTTAGGACTGGGCCATTCCTATCACTAACAGAAATGTATACTTGCATGTGTGGGAAAGGGCTAACAGATGTGGACAAAACAAAATAAAAGAAGGACAAAAATAATTTGGAAAATCATCTAACTAGGACAACTTTCTATAAAAATAAACTGGTGTATTTATCTAAACTAAGAAAACAAGAAACCACATTTAGTTATACCTCTCCTCATGGGACAGCATACAGTGATGTTTCATCAAGCAGGAGGTCAGTTATCAGGAGCATCAGGACAGTGCAGGGCACGAGCTGCACACAGGACAAATCAGCAGTTCAGAATTAGTTGGGTTTATTAGTACTGAACAGCATAAATGGGGTAATTAAGACTAAGATTAGAAAACTCATCAGGGGACTTAGAGAAAAGAGGATGACAGCATACTTAAAGCAGAAATAGACTGACCCTGGCAGGATTCTGGACAACTTCGAAGCAGGAGGGAACTAACTTCAAATTTCAAAGTCTCCCATTAATTAGAAATATGCACAACCCATTCATTGGTCCTTCAGGTGGACTCACTCCAGGCGTCAGATTCAGTGTATAATGGTTGTCGATGGTACCACCAAATTTGCAACTATTCTGAACTTTCACAGCAAAGTTCATTGTCATTTCAATGATTTCACACAGTTCTGCCAAAATATTACATTTTCAAGTTACTTGCAGCATTAGGATCTTCTTTAAAAAACACACTACATAAACTACTACAATTTCTCATGAGAATCATAAAAGTTATGCTTTGTTCGACAGCTAGAACAAATAATGCAACTTTGTTATTAACAAACATGTTTTTCACCTCTAATACAATGGGAAATCCAACACCACATTAACAGCCTAAAAATAATTCAGGTCAAAGGAAACAGAATAAGCATATGATTTTCCATTGCTGCTGCAAAATGAATCTTTCAGGCCTAATCAAGCTAAGAAAGCTTAAATACACATTAATACGTTTGTGCATTAATAAACCTATTGCACACATTGCAATTCAAACCAAATATGCAAAGCAAATATTTAATGTTAAACACCATTTATGACATGTTAAATCAATCTGAACGTTCATTTACTTTTCTGCACACATGTAACTCACATGAATAAAATCAATTTAATCAATGTAAGTACGATTAACTCACATAATAATATGCTTCATTTCTATTATTTTCTTCTTGAAAATAATACTTTCATGTTAATTCTAATTAATAATTCACTCAGTTTATAAGTGTACAATGCCTTCATGTGAAACTTGATGACAAAATATGAATGACAGCCACAATGGGCGCTATAATTTAAACGTGCACATTTTACAACTTGTGTTATTTTCTCTGTTAGGCTTTTAAATGAAAATTTATAAAATCGCCATATGCTAACTTCTACGCCACTAATGCATCAGTAAAATTTGATCTCTATCAAGAGCAGCACCAGGATTGCCTGTGCTGGTGTCCAGGGACTGCTGGGATACCATCACCATCTGGAGAGAAGGGGAGCGAGACGGCCGCATGGGTAAGTTGTTTTTTTTATTACTATTATTTTATTTTATTTTTTATTTATTTTATTTCTCCAATTTTATTTTGCAGCGGCCATCACTCAATTTTAACACAAGTATGAGGAAGTTTGTAGTGATAGTTACCATGTGGTCAAGGAAGAGGGTGTTCCTGGGAAAGGTAAAAACAACTAGCCTGTTATAGGTGAGTAAGCTATCCAAGTATCTTCATACAAAGTGTGCCCTGTGTTAGGTAAAGAGTCTAAGAATTGCGATAAAACAGGACAAGAATTCCAGGAGTTGAAGGTGTAGAGCAGCTTGTATACATGGTCTCCATGACAAAGATGCTGCAAGTGATAATAACATGGAGGGGAGACCTCAAGGGTAGTGTTGGCTCTCCAAGAAGAAAAGTCATCTGCTGAGGAGAACCATCCAACAAATCAACCAGAAGCCACAAATTAGTGTTTCCTCACCCATGGCACTCCTTAACAATTTGGAAAGGTGCCGCATCAAGGGGGTGTGTGCCTGTCCGAGTACTATGGCGTAAAAGGTGCCTAGCTTGCTTTAAATTACCTAATAGGTCTATAGCTTTGCAAGTGGCATGCCATAATATATGGAAAAGTAAAGCATCTGCACAAATTCAAGCAGTTTATAAGGGATTTCAAGCTTTTATTCTGCATCTTTTTCATGATTATGATTCATGAACCCGATAAGTGTTTTCCTTAATACATTGATTTAGGTCTACAGGCGTGTAGAATATTTATCCACATGTATCATCTGCAGGGCCCCTAGTCAGTTCTGCTGCCTGTTGAACACAGCTTTATTTTTCCTGAGTGCAAGTTTGAAAATAATCTTTCACCACTTGCATCGGTTATAAAAAAAAATACACTTGTTAACAATGCCTTCGGTGTATGAAAGTGAGATCCACAAGAGGAAAAATGATGTGCAAGAAAGAGAGGGGGTGTGAAAGAGAGAAGGGAGGCCAATGGGAAGGTAAGGGCCAGGGAAAGAATGATGGAGATTATGGGAGGAGAAGAAGGATGAGAGGGGGCAGGGTGCAAGAGGAAACAGTGTTAGTGAAAGAGGAGGTTGGAAGGGAAAATGTCAGAGAGGGAGGCAGGTAAAGGGTGCTGCGAGAGGTAGGTAGGAAATGTTACAGAGAGAGAGAGGGGTGTGAAAAGAAAACCAGGAGTGGAGGGAAAGTACAAGGTCCAATGTTAAGAGTTTAAGAGAAGGGTGGGGAAGATTAAGGTGTGGAAGAGGTTTTCTTGGTTAAAGTGACAAAGATGTGAGTGAGCGGGGTGCCAAGACGGAGAGAATGAGTGTGAAAGAAGTTGGTGTGATGTGGGAATCTGACAGTAGCATGTGAAACACAAGAAGAGGGCAAGGACGGTGAGAAGGAAAGGGATGTGGACAAGAGGAAGGATGGTGAAAAACAGAAAATGATTCAAATGAGACAAGGTGTGACAAAGAGGGAGATGTTTGAGACAGAAGAACAGGCAGTACCGGTTCTTAAGTAAGAGAACACAGTGTATGCCTGAGGTGCCCACAATAGAGGTCTTCATATGGCCATTTCTAACAACAAACGCAGACTCAGATTTACTAATGCTTTACACTACCACTGGCACCAAGCAGAGTGGCAGCAGCACTTTACTTCTCTGCACAAAAGGCCTTTTCATAGCACCAAATCCAATTTGATGTCTTTTGCATCAAAAGGACACTTCTGGGCTAGATCAATGCAAACACTCAAAGGTTTTGACACAAAGCCCAATCTACCACTAAGGTAGCCTGAAAGAACTTTGCACGAAAACATAGCATGTAGTGGAAGTGAACAGAAACAAGGGAGATGCTTAGATTTCTCTCCGAATCTGAGGCACTGGGAGTGTGAGCTGGAGTGCACTACACATATTCAGTTTATCTGATTCTTTCCTGCTGTCCACGCATTGACACTTGAACTAGAAGGGTATGCTTCCAGTGCAGCTCCTAAGCTAGAAAGTGCACAGTCGCCCCTGCACCATTGTGGGATTCTGTGATTGAAGCCAGGCTTTGTGTTTGTGAGCCAGCCTAAGGATGACACAGCAACAAATCGATTTTAATTTGTAAGACTTTGTGCAGTTTTCCTGGCTGCGCTGTAAACAGCAAATGTGGATGATGTGCTACGTTGAATGAAAAACTTAATAAACTTGGGCAAAGGGTCCATCAAAAATGAAGTAGTGCAAAAAGAGTTTCTTCCCCTAGAGTGACAAACATCTTTCCACCACGCAGGAAGTGGAGAGGGTGCTAGAAAGGGAACCCAAGACAGGCGCTAGGTGAAAGATATGGATGGAGGGAAAGGGAGAGGGGAGTACCTGCCAGGAAGGTGTGAGAGGTAGGCATGAGCAGAGTGTGATAAATGGGAGGGTAAGAGAAAAGTGTTTAAAAGAGATGAAGATGAGACAAGAGAAGGATGTTATGTTACGTTAGTTGCATTTATGGAGCGCTCGTTCACCTGGAGGTATCAGGGTGCTACCAGTCCTCAGAGGGAAACAACATTTTGTTAATAAAAAACAAGCCTTAAAGATGCAATTCAAATGCTTTCTAGAAAAGGCAGGTTTTCAAGGCATGCTTAAAAGTTTCAGATCTGGATGAGACGAGAGGAGTTTATGAAAGAGAAGAGACGGAGAAGTGAGAAGTGTCAGTCGAAAGTGTGAACATGGAGCGAGTGAAAAGATGTATAGACCAGAAGGGAGAGAAGAGGAGAAAATGAGGAGGCATTTTTCCATTGGCTTGATATTGCCTGCTGCACTCAGTGCCCTATCTTGATAGGTTCAAGGGGCTCCCGCGATGCAGTTTTATAGTCACCTGCACCTGCTCTCCTACTCCATAGAACTCTCACATAGGGCCAGATTTGCAGGGCACTAGCGCCTCTTAGCTCCACACTACCGTCTTTTTTTACACTATTGTCATCATCCTTTATTGCGTGATTACTTAAAATCTTTGCAAAAATACACGAAAATAAATGCAAAAATGAATGCAAAAGATAAATATATACAAACTGCAACCCAGAAGGCAATCATCCCGATAAAAGTTCATAAAAGTGTCTTATTGTGAAAGGTAAAATACCTGAATGCCTGCCATTGCCATTAACGAAGGCTGATAAAAGATTACGATTAAACCCATATATACTTGTTTGAGCTTAAGAAAAATTTTTAGTATCACAGTATTATGATCAATTTTAAGAAGCAGTTTGTAGCTAAAAGAAAGTCTCAATGTGCATTGAGAGGTCAGTCTGTTTTGCTTGGAGCTGCGTAATAAACTTCCCAAATGTAGCCAGATCGGCTAGTTCTTTTAAGGTGAACACCAATGATCTGGCCTCCATGCAGGTTGTTATGCCATGGTGAAGAAAAATAGGTCTTAATAAAGTGTATTGTGCATTCATCAGTGCTGGGCAGCAGCACAATAAATGGCTGAAAGTTTCAAATTTGTATTTGCAGAGCCTACAACCCTTTATGTTATTGAGGGAGTTCCATTTTGGGTTAGCTCCTTTGTCCTCAGGCCAAGCAGTCTTGCAAAAGCAATTTGTGTCACACAGGCTTTCATGGTGTAGATAAAGTATGGCTGTGATGCTAAATGCTGTGAGGTGTTTGTAGAAGAGGCTGCCGGGCTTCTTGCACAGGAGTATTGCTCAGCTTTTCCAAGTCACATGCCGAAACTGTTTTTGTCTGTCTTAGAACGGATTTGATTGAGATATGTGACTGTGCCAATCTAATCAGTTCTGCTTGGTCGATTTGGAGTTTGTTAAAAGCTACATTTAGATATTGAGACCAGGGGTTCATTTTTGATTCAAAGATGTGAAGAACTGATTTCAAGGTATTGGGGGGGCATAACTATCCTGTGCTGTCTTTCCAGTCCAAATTCCAGCCTGATCAGATGGCTCCTTATGTTTTGTGGCAGCTTGGACACTCTTTTATAGATTTTGACCTGGAGCTTTTCTATCAAGGCAGTGGACTGGCCAGGAAAGGCTTTGTGACCATAGTTCAATTCCGGAAGGAAAGTGGCTTTGAGAATTGGGAGAATTAATCTTGCTGAAGGGCTTTCTATTAGGTTATTTAACTGACATATTCTAGTTGTTATGTAGTCAGCCTTTGCCTTCAGGTGATGGAGGTAGGCTTTGGGCATTCCCTTGGCTGATAGACGGACACCCAGATAGTTGTAAACATCTGTGTTGTTGATGATAAGTGGCCCCAGCTTCCAGCGAGAATGCTGATGTTTCGATGACCTGCCAAATATTACGACTTTAGTTTTGGTAGCATTTCCCTTCATTTTGTTTACCATACTATAGCTGCGCAAGGCTGTTAGTGTTTTTTGTAGGCCAACTTTAAAGTGGTCCTGCAGAACGATATTGTCCGCATATTGCAGCAGGGTGACTTTTAGATTTCAGATTTTTGGTGGAATCAAGTTTGCTTGTTTTAGTGCCTGCGACATATCTGCTGTGTGGAGATTGAATAATAGCGGTGCTAGTACGCATCCTTGTTTTAGCCCGTTGGTAGTGGGAATCTCCTTGCTGACTGTGGGGTTCGACAACTTGACCCTTTCCCAGGTGGACGTGTACAGTAGAGTTATTGCCCTTAGAAGCTTATTTGGGATACCCCAATTTTTTAGATTACTCCATAGTAAATTCCTGTCCACCACATCAAATGCTGCAGAATAATCCACAAAGCAAGCAAAAAGTGGTGGTGACTTTTTAGCAGCAGCCTCATGAGTTAAACAAGAAAGGGTTACAATGTTGTCTATGGTTGCAGAATTCGCCCTGAAGTCAGTTTGATTTAGTGGCACTATCTCCTTGGCCTCTGCCCAGCTTTGTAGTTCTTCCAAAAGGACTGAGGCGAAACTTTTTGCTTTAATATCCAAAGGTGCAATGAGACGATAATTAGCTGGATCTTACCTGTCCCACTTTTTATAAATTGGGTGTAGTATGGAGCCTCTCTTATTCAATGGCACTTCCTGAGAATCAAGACAGGAGCAGTACAGTGCAAAGAGAATCGGTGACCAGTACTTTGGGTCTTCCTTGAAGATATGTACAGGGATTCCATTTGGGCCAGGGGGCCCAGACGACCTCATTCTACACAGGATGGTGGAAATTTCACCTGAAGAGGGAGCAAGCCCTATGGCCGGATGGGGTTTTTGAACGTCCAGTTCGTCCTTTAGTTGTTCCAGGGAGAGTGTGTCAACTGCGTATAATTTTTTTACGTGTTTTATCCACATAGCTTTGTTTATCACATTGGTACGTTAGTCACTCTGGCCCATCTTATTTTTAATGTATCTCCATAGGTCACTATGGTTATGTTTTCTTATCAGGGAATAGATGGGAGCAGACTCCTTTTCCACTTGTTGGCATTTTGAAGACCAGATCAGCTGCTTATGTTGTTTGGTGTGTATTTGTATTTTTAATACTAGCTCTTTTTTTAGTGAAGGGTCTCTTGTTTTGGCATGTAGCCTTCTCAGTCTGCCAAGATTCAGCTTACTTTCCCTTATGAACTGATGGGGAAGGACTTTTGCAAGTTGCGTTGGGAGGTGTCAGTAGATCCTGCTTGCTGTAGTAGACTGTTGGTAATGTCTGGCCATTTAGTTCAAAGTGTTTAGCTCGTCAGTGAAAACGGAATCTGGCCATTGAAATTTAACCAGGAGTTATATGCTTGAAATGCCTTAGATCCCCATTTTTTCGTCTTATTATTTGTGATTCTTCTTCTCCCTGGGAGGTTCCTATTGATTTGTGTGTTTCCAAACGCCTTAGGTGCGTCTCGAAGCTTACTTTGAGTGGAAGGTGGTCACTGGCATTTAGTTGTGAGATTTCAAAAGGTGCCAGATGATTGATAGATTCCTCAGTGATGAAGATAGTCTAAGGTGCTCTTGACCTGGACATTTTTGGGAACAATTGTGCAAAGGAGATTGCTTTTTGAGAACGCTGAGTGGAGACAAGGCCATGTTTGCTAAGGCATCGTTGGGGTTGATGGGTGACCAAGCATACTGGGCGTTCCAGGTCTGCTCTTATTCCTAAAAATCTGAGATTGAAGTCCCCACGGATTATGATGTTAAAACCAATGTGATCACAGAATACTCAGTCCAGGGTAGCGACTAGTTGTGCCATACTTTCCGCACTTGTTTAGCCGAATATGTTAAATTAGAGATTAATTATTAGAGATTTTAATGTGTGGTCTTTTGGTATAGAGATTTCCAATCTTATTACTTGTAGCATTTGATTATGTGTGGGAACTGTACTGACTTTGAAGTCTAGATTAAAGTTTAAATAAATTGAGAGGCCACCGGAGGGTCTCCCGAAAATATGTCTTTTTGTTGCTAGTTGTTGTATTTCATGGAAACCTGGGATAACCAATGGGAAGGTTAGCCAGGTTTCTTGTAGGCATAAAATATCAGCATTTTCTAGAGGCTGTTGGGCTGCAATGTGTTTTAGGGGTCTCTTCAGGCCCGCAACATTCCAAGAGATGATCGTTAAGTGGTGATCGATACTCTTGGGTTGACTGTTGTTGTTAGGCATATTGCTGGGTTGTTCTGTTAGGAGTGATGGTGCTCCAGTTTGTGCTGCTTGTGTTCCCATGATCAAAAGACACCTTTCTAATGCAGCTGGTTGAAGTTGGATAAGTACAGGATATAGAGAGTTTGATAATCCGCTCATCTGCCTTGAGGTGACCGACACCTTTTAAAATACTGCTAGTGCTGGATTTTTGGTGCAGGGTTTCCCTTAGTTTTTTAAGGGGGTATGGATATTTGGGATGGCCCATCGGCTCCACCTTATTGCCCCATTCCTCAAAGGACCATTTATTTATCAATACCATTTCCACCAATGCTGGAGAACTTAAAGTCATTATGGTAGCTTTACGATGATTGCTGTGTTCAGGTAGCACCTTAAACGCTACTCTTACGATATCAGAATTTATGTTGATCGCTTCCGGCAATGCCTTGAATAGCCTTAGCAGGTTTGAACTGATCAAAATGTTGTGGTTACCTTCGGAACAGTATTGGGGTATAAGGACTAACTCCACAGTGGGTGCACTGTTCCTCAGTTCTTTTGTCCCCTGTGTTTCTTCATCAGTGTCTTTTGGTGCCCTTCATTTATTCCTACTCATGGTGTCAGATTAAAGCTCACCAGATGATTGTTCCAATAACCCGGGCATTTCCAGGTTGTGATGCGAGAAGCTGGTGCTCACCCCTGCAGAGATAGCCAATTTGAAGTCTGGTATGATTTTTGTTGAAGTTGGGTGGCCCCGGGACCCGCTTGATTTTGCGCTTGTAGTGCTGTGAAGACAAACTAGGGCCAGCAGCTGTGTGGACTGATTGTCAACTAATTGGGGAGCTGTATAATGGCAAGGTTCACTTGATTGTATGCTTGTGCTGTCCTTATTACGTGCACCAACTTGGATCTGTAGCAGTGTATATTAATTGTCCGATGATTGCGGAGCTTTCTGATTTTCCTGATTTTTTTTAATCCATCTTTCTCCATTTAAAGATGAAATATGTGCTTGGTTCATCAGGTGATGCCACTAAATGTTCCACTCTTTGCGATGCCTGTAATGTGTCCTTTTTCGTTTTAGTCTTAGCTTTTTTCAGCCTCTTTTTGGCTCTCTTTGAAAGCGTTGTTGGCCAGATTGGAACTCTGCTGTTTGCTGAGTCATTTGGGGCATCTCTGCTACTTTCCGTTTCCATACTCCGTTGAAACGGGGTGGGTAAGTGCTCTGACGTGTTCTTGGGTTCATTGGGCGCATGCTCCCTGGCATTTAAAATGATGGGCAAATTATCTAGCCAAAGTTGCAGAACAGGGAGTGCGCTGGAGACTTTTCGGTTTGGTTCCATCGATGAGATTTGATTTGCTTGTTTAATTTGCGCAATGTCAGGTATTGAAGGCCTAACAGGGCTTAAACTTTGCAGGGCTGATTTCCATTCTGTAATCATGGTGGTCAGAACCTCCGTTAAGGATGATAATTTGTCCACTAAAGGCGTGCAAGCACATGCACGTGCTGTGGTATCGATGCGTAGCCCTCTTTGTTCCAGAGCTGTGAGCTTCGCTTCTATTTGTTTGATGGAATTGGCTAATGCATGTATCAAGTCCAGTTGCATTTCCAACTTGTCCAATTGCCATGTGAGGGCGTTGATTGTGGCAGTCAAGGTTGTATTAATTGATGCCAGTAAATTGCTCTGGTCTATGTTGCTTTGAGTTGCCAGGGGAATTACCTTCTCCCGGGCACCAGAGAGATCCATCTGGCTTATGTTTTAGGGTGAGTAATGCTGGATAGTACAGGAGTCGCTGTGCTTTCTTACATTGATGGCCACCTGTCTGCTTTCCGCCACAATATACGAGGCATGCGTGTGAACCAGGGGCTCTGATGATCCCCCGTTGAAGCGAGGGCACCCTCTTTCCAGGAGCCAGCTGCTTTTTTGTGGAGTCAGTGCAGTAAAGAGTGCGGCTGCGGTCCTATGCTCCTGATTATTTGGAGCAAACTTGAAGGCTGTGTCACTTGGGGGGCTGGTCAGGGCGATGTTTCCACTACCATATTCCATCCAATCCTCATAGTTTGTGTGGTTTACCATTGCCATTGGTGAGTTGTCTGTGACACTGTTTGATGAGGTTTCTATAATTGTGTCATCATTTGGCCATACCGATCCATTGTGTCCCCGGTCCTGACAGTTAGTTTCTTGATGCCTGGGTTATCCCGGGCGGGGGGGGGGGGGGAACGACCGGCCTAATGTTGGCGAAATTGGTTTCTCTGCTTTTGTGAAAAAAGTCCAAAAGTGACCTTAGAGTGGTTCATTTGGCTGACTTGCCTTATTGCTGTTTCTGTTTTATTCTTATTTAAACATGATCGACCGTAATTTTGTGCTAGGCAAGTAGCTGTCTCTCCAATGAGATATTTGAGTTGTTTGCTCTGATGTGATCTCAAGGTGTTAAGTGACTGCTGAGGCCTCTAGGGCTGTGAGCTAGCAATGTGTGGATGTAGCCCCCCAGGCTCACTCCCCGACGTTTTCCCTGATGGGGGTTTGCTGATATCCACTGCCTCTCTGAGCTGGAGGATCGTCTAACCCTGGAATGCCTGGATACTACTTTAATTTGTCGATGGAAAGATATTAAATTGGACATTCTCCAGGTGAACAAGTGCAGATTTGATTTTTTTTACTGAGTTGGTTGCTGGCTTAAACTCTTCGTGGAGCCCTTAACCTTGCACAGGTAGGACATTATTGTATTGTACTGGTGTATTGGGCCAAAGGGTTCAGTGGTCTGTATTTGACTCCTGTAAGTAAGGGGATGACGTGAGTATGACTGAAGATTTATTTGAGGCAAACGCAGAGAGGGTTGATAAAAGAGTGCATGCTACAGGAGTTCGTCTTTAACTGAGGACTTCAAGCAGGGCCTTCCGGCCTCCCACAAGCTGCACCCGACACTAGCCGTGCTTAGCGGAGGGTGAGTACAGCCTCCGCCCTGTGTCCTTCCAGGTCCCTCGGCTCCTTCACTCACCTCTGTCTCCGGCCTGGGTGGCACAAATCGTCACGTCTCATCTCGTCCCTGGTGCCGGCCAGTTGATACCAATAAAGCACCTGGAGGCTGTCTGGACAATGCCGGAGCATGCTGGTGCCGGTGCTGGCAGAGGCATCGGGGTCCGGGATCTGACCCCCGCGCCATTGTGTCCACGTGTCTGGGACTGGGGCGAAAGCACTCGTGGGCGCTCGCATTCCTCTTGCCACCTGCCGCTGTAGTTCTGTAGCCTGGGTTCAGGATTCCGTGTCGGAGCGGGTCCATGGTTTTGACACCCCCCACCCCCGAGCCTTCCAAACAGGCTGGGGCTGATGGGAGGCCGGGCCAGGGCGCCGAGGCTCTCCGCGCTACGCGCTCCATTGCATGGCCACGCCTCTACATTGAAAGTGAAGATTCCTCTATGCTTCTGCTGCCTCTGATGATTCCTCCATTATATTGTTTTATTCTTGTTCTTTGGTACAGCGAACTGGTGCCTTCGGTCCATATTCGAGCTAAACAGAGCCCCGCGCCTGCTCCCTTAGTGTGAGACATGGCCTCGGGGTCCCAAACCCTCACATAGGTGCATTCACCCCTCCGGGGAATTGGGATGTAGGACCAGTTCTGCCTGCCGCTGGAAGTAGGCGTTAGAGTTACCGAGGGTAGGCGTTAGAGTTTTTACACTAATGTGGCATTAAAGAGGCCATTCTCCTTCGCCATATTTACAAAGTGATGCAATGCTAGCATTGCATCACCTTGTAGCCCCTTGCGCCACATTATATCTGTGGCAAGTATAATGTGTGCAAGGGGGCGTTCCCAAGCAGGGAGGTTGCAAAAAATGGCACAGGGAAATCTACATGATTTCATAGTGACTTTTTTCTGTCATTTTTAACGCCTGCTCTGGGCAGCCTTTAAAGTGACGGCCCATAGTAGCCCTTGGGCCTCCCTAGTGCATTGCTGCATTAGCACCATAATTTATGGCTCTAATCCAGCAAAGCGCCACAATAGCGTCATAAATTATGATGCTATTGTGGAAACTAACGCCATAGTGCGCTGTATTGTAAATACAGTGCACACATGATGTCATTAGGGGATGCAGGTGGTCGCAAGAAAAGTGGCGCATCAAAGCTGATGCAACACTTTCTTGTAAATCTGGCCCATAATCCCCCTATTTTCACTTCTACTCTTCACTGGGACATTCTCTGAACTTTTGTAATGCGCAAAAATTCGCATCTGCGATGACCTACACAAAAATGAAACATTCATTCATAAATCGTGTAATAGAGGGTAAGATTGCTTCACATGTCACATTATTGACCATTTGCATATTGTCTACAATAACAAGAACCACCCACTAGCAATGCATAGAATCTTACTTACATTCTTTCCTAAATGTTTCTAAACGTAATTTTAGAAACTGTAAATTGTAATGTATATTTCTCAAAGTAATCTAATACTTTAAATTGAAATACGTGTCCACCTGGCTCACGCTTCGGCTATTTGGGCCAAACCATAGCCCTGGCCAGCTGTCCCTAAGCTTCAAATACTTAGTCATTTTTCAAATAAAACAGTAAATGCCTACAAAATAATGCTCCAGAGTGGCCCTGAACCGCACCTTCAGCTGGTCCCTGTTGTATAGCTAACAGCATTCTGCATGCTATGATTTTCAATTACCTACACAAATGCTGAACTACAACTCCCAAAATGCAAAGCATTGTCAGCAAAATAGCCATAACTGACTGTGACATGACGCGATTCACTGCCAGCATTGAGGTTTACATTTCACTTTGCTTATAAAATAAGCAGTTACATTTTATTAATTGATCACTTTGTAGAATATAAAAAGTTTTTTAAAAAATTTCAGTTTGTGATATTTACCTTTTTTAATGAGGCAATCATTGCCTTTCCAACTTTAGATATTTGCACTAAAATGCTAACAGTTATATATTTACACTAACAACTGGCATACTACAAACCTCATTGAATAGCCAATGAGAGGCCTCATGGGGTATGAAGCTGCATATTTCACCTTCCCGAGCCAGTCTGAGCCCTAGGATAGTGCAAATCCATTGTAACTCCACCACTTCTGTGATACTGCCCAGTGTAACAAGCATTGGTAAAGTCCATAGGTCTGGTCTTGGCAGACTGGTGCATTTTGTATTGCCAACCTGCCACAAAATAAAGAGAAACATGAAAACATACAGCCACCTAAACATGCACGCACACATAAAAAGTTAGAATCAAAAAGCATTCAGAAATGTGACCACTTTTCATAGTATTAATTTTTAAATATTAAGCCTTTTATTTGTGCTATACATTTTACTATGTTTTGTGAAGTAGACAGGAATAAATCACCACTTAAGTAAGCACTCAAATGTCAGGCTGATAGTAAGTTACAAAGTCACAAACACAAAGGGAGATGGAAAATAAATAATTTCACTGGACCCCGAAGTGCACGCAAAATAAACAGCTGGTGCTTGAACTTAATATAAAAATACATAAATAAAAAAACACTTTGAACCAATGCATCGCTAAAAACAAAGTAACTATTTTTAGTGTATGTGAACAATGTGCACAGGCTTTGTGCAGTCTCAAAGTGGAGGGAACCAATTTGCAAAGCGGCTGACCGACTGCCCCTTTGTTGTACACTGTGAGGGGCGGGCATGATAATTGAATAGACCACTGGGTGAAGCCCACTTTTCAGAAGCCACTCTTAGTAAGTACATTACGTATGATTTTTTGGGGAGAAACAATAGTCATGTGGTACAGCTAGAGGTGCCTCAGAGGCCAGACCTGAAAGGGCCGTGCGAGGTCTGAAGATAGCCCCCGGTGCGGGCGTTTGCCGTGGTCTCCCGCGCTGCAGCTTCAGCACCTCTGTGACATGCACCGTGCCTTGAAGAGCTGCAACGCAGGCTGCAGGGGCTCCCCGGAAGTCCGCCCGTGCTCCTCACCTCCAGGTCTGAGATGGTGGTGAGTCAGGGCAGGCCGGGCAAACCCAATTAAAGGCAACCAAGAGGTTGTGGCTACACATCTATAATGGCTTCAAGCAGGAGGGGGGTCTGGAGCCGGGGAGAAGCCAGCACGTCAGCTATTCTCAGAGAGCGGGAGCTATAAATAAACCTGCCTCGTGCATGCACGTGACGAGGCGGAGGAGGGGAGGGGGAGATGGAGGACGGTGGGATGGGTTGTGGTAGATGTTGGGGAAGGGAGGGGATAGGCGGAGGGGTATGGCATGAGAAGGGAAGGGGGCTAGAGATGGAGAAGGAGAGGGCTGGAAACAAAAGAGGGAGGTGGAGACGGGCTGAGAAAGTGTCAGATGGCGTTATTAGGAAAGCGGTAACGAGATGGACAGAAGTAGGACAAGAGGAGGGATGGAAACCGGGGATAGTAAGGGATAGATGGAGGGGAAGTGGGGCGAAGAGGATAGAGAGTGAAGAGGAAAGGAATAGGGGTACTGGAGGGCACCAGGGAAAGAGAGAGGAGTGGAAGGACAGGTGATGGGGCGAGCGAGAGTGGCAGATGGAGGGATTGGCAAGGGAGAGAGAGAGAATGATAGAGGAAGAGAGAGGAGGATGGGGGGGTCAGGCTGCGCGAAGAGGGGGATAGGATGGGAGGAAGCACGTGGGGGGGCAAGCCCAATGTGAAGGAGAGAAGAAAAGAAACAGAGAAGAGAGCGGTGGATAGGGTGAAGGGAAAAATGCAGAGGATGGAGATGGGGCTGGGCGAATGGAGGTGGAGAAGAAGGAACACGTAGAGGGAAGAGCTGAGAGAGAGAGAGAGAGAGAGAGAGATGAGAAAGAGGGATATGTGGACGGGTGAGAGGGGTGGGTGAGTGGAGAGGAGAGCTACAGATGAAGAGGAAGAGGAAGAAAGGGAAGGGTTATGAGAGCTCAGATGGGGACTGCAGAGGGGTACAGGAGGCTGTCCACTGATAGAGTAGAGTAATAAATGGAGGGGGAGAGTGATAGGGGTAGGAGAGCAACAGAAGAAAGGGCGGCGGGAGTAAAGAGAGGAGGGGACCTCAGTGTGGTTCGGGAGAGCGGTAGAGGCCGGGGACGGGTGGAGGTCTTAAAGGGCAGATGTATGCAGATGTGGAAGCGATGGGAACGGGGGAGAGGAAGAGAAGGATAAAAGGATGACGACGTTAAAGGACGTAGGAAGGGAAAAGGAAAAATGATGGAGAAGGGAAAGAAGAATGGGAGGAGAATGATGCAGGAAGGTGAAGGAGAAAAGATGAAGGGAAAGGTATGGGAAGGAGGAACTATGCAGAGATGGAGGGCGGTGAAGGTGGGGGGAGGTGGCTGAGGGATACACTGATGGGTAGAGGGGAGAAGCAGGTGGAGGGAAAGGGGAGAGGGAGAGGGGCAAGGGAACAAAGATGGACGTACGGGAGAGAAGGAAAGACGGCAGCGATGAGTAGTGGGACAGGTGGAGCCGCAGTGACCACCGGTGAAAGATGAAGAATATGCAACAAGGGGCAGAGGGAGCCGGGGGCGGGAGGGGCGCGGAAAAGACATGAGTAAAGAGATGCATCGTAGATGGGTAGATGTTTGTGTATAAGAACATCGAGGACAAAAATATTATGGGGCCAAGATATTGAGGCTTTAACACTGAGTACAAACTATCATGCCGGTAAATGCATAAGGGGAATTATAGATTCAGTAGTGTAAGTCCTTGTTTACATGCCTTGAAGACCACATACACGTAGAGTGAAGAATATTAAACTTACACTTACCTATATATACTTACCGTCACAGTATTTTGGTCCCACGATATTCTGTAGTCGAAATTCTGGAGGAATTCCAGATAGCCTGAGTGGACATGGAGAGGCATTTGGTGGGACATGAGATGGGTAATGGGTTTAAGGGAAAGAGACATTTATGGCGAAGAGATATCGAAGGGGAGCAGAATATAGGAAAATGGTAGATGAAGGGAGTAAGCAGAGTGCTAGCTTGAAGCGCTACAGACCTAGGCGCAAACCTCTCTGTGGCTGTGGGGCTCGCAGCTCTGCTTCCGAGAGTGAATGCATCCCTTGGTGGTCCTTAGCCCTTTACCATGCAGCGGCCTTCGCATGGATTATTTTCAGTCATCCTTACAGGCATTTAGTTAAGGGCACTGTTAAATTCTACTTCTATGAAAGTGGGAACGACCTTTGTTGTCAAGGCACTTTGGGCCAGATGTAGGAACATTCTGAATTGCGACCGGCAAATTGCGAGTCAGAGCGACTCGCAATTTGCAAGTCGGAACTCGGAATGTTGGATGGTGTCCCTGACACCATCTGCGACCCGCAAGGGGGGGGTCGCAATTTGCAACCCCCTTGCGAATGGCGGCCCTCACAGGGATGGTGGCCTGCTGCGGACAACAGACCACCATGTCTGTGACTGCTTTTTAATAAAGCATTGTTTTTTTTGTACTGCAGCCCCTTTTCCTTAGAGGAAAACGAGATGCATTACAAAAATGAAAAATTTAACGTTTTTGTTTAATTTTTTCAGAGCAGGCAGTGGTCCATAGACCACTACCTGCTCTGAAAAAATGTTTTTAATGCTATTCACAAAGGGGAAGGGGTCCCATGGGGACCCCTTCCCTTCTGCGAATGGGTTACCACCCATTTCAAAAGGGTGCAAACTGCGATTGGTTTGCGACCGCGTTCGGGGTCACAAACCAATCCTTTATTGCGCTGCGTCTCACAATTAGGAAGGGACCACCCCTTCCTAATTGCGACTCGCTAACCCATTTTGCAATTCAGTAACCAGTTTACCGAATCGCAAAATGAGGTTTGTGCATTGCAAAGTGCTTTTTGCACAGAAAACAGCGAAATTCGCTGTTTGCGACGTGCAAACTGCTTTGTACATCTGTCCCTTTATGCCTTAAGGCTGGAGAAGCCAAGGTGTACAAAGAAGATTGAGTCCACCAAGTTAGACGCCTATTTATTAACACATGATCCACCTCAAACACCTTGTATACACATAAGCAGTGCGCTTATATTGCATAGGTCCATGTGTGATTAGTGCTTCCAGGCCAGGATGTTTCCTCGGCATTCAGGCTATTATTCATTTGCTTTGATAATCAGAGAAGCAGGACTACATATCCCATAATGTCAAGAAAAAACGTGTATTGGCTGAGCTACTCTCTCACGGATCTCAGAAACTTGACAGTCCTGCCTATTTAATTCATTAAATGTTCACCCACCCGGAAGGATTTACGAAGTTAGCTAAAAAGTACTCGTGTTGCAAGAGCATTTGCTGCTGAAATATAGTATGTGTAATGCTACAAAATTGAAGAATGTGCTAGCAATCGTCAAAAAAGTGGTTACCATACCTACAGGGAAATATTATTAATCCACCTCTGTCAAATTACAGAGGTTTTCAAAGCACTTACAAAAAAATAGCCTATGCGTGCTCCTTGTCTATTGTTTTTGGATTCATAACGGGATCTGAACTGGTGCATTGCGAGCTGAAGGCGGGGAGGTAGAATCAAGAAAACAGCCCACGCCCGTCTTTTCCGTGTCCTGTTGGTGGTATCGAAGCCACAGGCTTCCCATGGTCTGGAGCCGGCTCCCGCCTGTAGCCTTCCTTTGTACGGGGACAACAGTGGTGCTGGTGCAGCTCGACCGCCCTCTGCTGGCCCTGGAGGAAGTCTCCTCAGCAAATGGCGCGTGGGCGCTTTTGTGTGGCACTTTATGTTGACGACAAAACTCGTTGCTTTTATGTACTGCAAGTGGATGCAGAGGCGGACTGGTGTACAAATGGCAAGAGGCCTCTCTAAAGCAGGCAGCTGGCGGGGGGAGAGTCAGTCACTTGTTTGTCATGCTTGTGAAAAAAAACATCGAGCCAACGTGGCCGTTGTGAAGTGGTGTGACCAGTATTACTGGCATGTGAATTAGAATGTCCAATAATATTAAAGACGCGAAGGCGAGGATTAGGCATTCTCCTCCCTGCTTTGTTTAAAGGCAGCTTTATGGAAGTTTAAAACAACATATCAGTATGAAAAACTACAAAGACCACGGCACTTGAGTCAAAGGACCACAAATCTGAAACGTAGAAAAAACAATAACTGATCACATGTGATATCTGTAATAAGTGATTTTTGTGATGCGACTAGACCCCATTCATGGAACGCGCCACAATTTAATCAGTCCAATAATTATTTAATTTAACTTATCAATCCTTTTAGCACTCTGGACATCAAAGAGTTTTATTAGTAGGGGTCTGATTTAAGGAAAGTGGCGCTGCAGCCATTGAAGCACCAATTTCCTTGCGCTCCTCCCTAATGCCACCATGTGTGCGCCGTATCAAAGATACAGCGCACCATGGCGGTAGTTAGGGAACTAGCGTCAAAGTTTTTGATGCCACTTTGGAGCTTTGCAGGGTTAGCATCAATTTTTTTTATGCTAATCCTGCAAAACCCATGGAGGCCCATTGAAAACAATGGCATGCCTCCTTTAAATGCCTGCTCTGAGCAAGCGTTTAAAGTACCGAAATAAATGACGCAAATAAATGTTTTAGATTTCTTTGCACCATTTTTTCAGCACTCCCCTAATGAGGTAACACCCCCTTTGCCTACATTATGCCTGGCGCAGGCATATGTAGAGCAAAGGGTTACAATGTGGTGCAATGCATACAGTATGCCACTTTGTAAATCTGGAGCAGCGATTTTGGCCTTGTTGGGCCACATTAGTGTTAAAAAAAATTTATGCTAATGTGGTGCAAGGGAATGCTAGGGGCTCTTAAATCAGCTTCTTGGATTTCTTTGCGCCATTTTTTCGCACCCCTAATAGGGGAACACCCCCTTTGCATACATTATGCCTGGCGTATGCATATGTAGTGCAAAGGGTTACAAAGTGGTGCAATGCATGCAGTGCACCACTTTGTAAATCTGCCGTGGCGATTTTGGTCTCGTTGGGCCACATTAGCGTTAAAAAATGATGCTAATGTGGCACAAGGAGGAACTAGGGGCTCTTAAATCTAACCCTAGGTTTTGTAACTAAAAATGTGGTTGCCAAGTGTCAGGATTTCCTCTTACGTAGAAGCAGGGAAAGTGAGGCGAGAAAGAAAAAAAAACACAATATTGCCAATATTCCCTGATGTAACACCAGAGTCACCAAAGCCCGAGTGGAAACTCTGGAAGACAGGGCAGGGGCATGTGAGGTGATCTAGAATGCAAACCTACAGAAGATTAAGGAGTTCATGGTCTGAGATCCACTTCCAGTAGTGGAGCGTACTTAGGCTCATTCTCAACATAGCTCTGTGCCTGGGAACATTTCAGGATTATATTGGCTTCCCGCTTTTGCTAGTTCATTTGCCCACATTTCTCCTTGTTAGCTCCCTCTGGTTCCACTCCCTCATAGCAGTGTTGCCTACATTTTGTTTGTCTCCTACTTTTTGTTAGTCGTATGTTAATCTGTTTTGTGCAATAATCCTGCTCTTTGACATCCAGCGGGTCAACATGGCTATCTTCGTCAACGTTTTCTCTCAATAAAACAGCCACTGTTGAGGCGCAGGATAGCGGACTACATTTCTGCTCATCAGCTATCTTGTTAGGAATAACCCTTCCTTTATGAATGACCCATTGTGGTACTTCTCCTTTAGTCAATGCATTCGGTATTTGTAATCTTTTTAGGGCTACTAATTTACTGTAATCACTTATGGAGGGTGAGTTTTGGATTAAGGCGCTCACTTAACAGTAGACACTTTATCTTTGAAACTAGAATCACAGTGCTCGTAAGGGAGGATGTCCACCCTATATCCTCTTGAAAAACCAACAAGGTTTAAATACACACGTCCACAGCCTCAAGCACACCCCCAAATATATTTACAGTCTTGAAAATAATTTCTCCAATTGTCACGTTTCAGTCTTGAAAATTTATGTGGATTTATTTTTCTTATATCCCAGATTAGTCAACATATGTTTAGTCGTACTCACAACTTCATCAGGGCAAAAATCAAACAGAGCAACCTTTACTTAACACAGGCTACATGTTATGTCCACTACGTCAAAATATCCCCATGTGAAATCAAACGTGCAATTCAAGATGCAAAAGAACAGTGGGAATATTGTGAAACTCATGTGCAATACTGGAAATACCATATAGTTCATCTACTTCATTCTAGTTTACTTGAAGACAACCTAATATTTAGTCCATATATGCCTACTTCTCTCTTCCTCACTTCTCTTTTTTTCTACCTTAGCTCTTTCTTTCTACATCACCGCTCTTTGCATACACCCTCCCACTTTCTCACCATTTCTCTCTCACTATCATCTATCTCTCACACACTAGCTCTCTACCTCACTCTAAAGCCTCAACTATCCCTTCAATTCACTCCCCTTCGTCTATGTACCTCTTCCTCTTTCTCTTTCTGCTTAATTGAATCTTTCATTCCGGCTACCTCACCAAACCCTCTTTACTTTATGTCTCTCCCTACATCACTTAGCTGTCTACCCAGTCTCTAGCTCAAGTGTCTTCAACCAGTCAATCACGAGCTTCCAGTAGCTCACAAACACCTTCAGAGTAGCTCACAACCTTGAGTTCATTTTTAAATAAGCACAGAGTTACACTTTCCTATTAAAGATAGGGGAAGGCTGTGTTTATTTTACATTATTATCTTCAAGCTGCAGATAGTGGAGCATGATAATGAGCAGTGCTGGAGTCAGAGTTATGACCCAGGGCACAGAGGTGAAGAACTGAAGCACTGAGGTATTTAACTCCTAAATAAAAGTCCTTGTCAACTGAATATTGACTCATGAGAACAAAATTATGGTTCTAAATGTTTTTAAATGAGACAATAATAAAATGAAGAGTTAACTTAACCGTTAAATTAAATCTTAATTTGAATTTTGTCCCATTTCAAAGTGGTGGATTTGCAAACAGCAGGCCTCTTGCTCCCAGTGTCCAGTAGACATGGTGTCATATTTATAACTGAGCAATACTGCCATTTTCTTCAAATGGGAGAAATTTAAAGTGAATAAAAATGTTTCTATGAATATTGTGTTAGTGTTTTTCTCCACTTTCAATTACGTCTTAATACTTTATGAAACATGTTTCTTCATTTTAAATTTCTCCTATTTAAATAAATGGCTGAATTTTTCTATTATAAATATGGCAAAGTGTCTATCGGCCACCGGGTGTAAGATGCTTGCTGTTTGTAAATGCAACACTCGAAATGGGAGAACCTTTAACTGATGAGTTTTATGGAATTCATCCAAACAAAGTTTTAAGAGTTAACTTTATGTTTATTTTTCTCCTTTTTCAAAGTGTCACATTTACACACAGTAGGCATCTTCCTCCCAGGGGCTGGTAGACACAGTGTCACATTTATAACTAAAAAAATACAGCCATTTTTTAAAAGAGGGAGAACCCGAAAGTGAAGAAAAATGTTCCATATTATGAACATTTTTTTGCAGAACCTTTTTCTGCACTTTAAATTTCTTCCATTAAAAAAATTGGTTTATGTTTCTGTTATACATGAAACAGTGTTACATGTGGTGAAAGTTATGTCCTTTGCCACAAGGACATGTGACACAGGCTCTCATTCACCCATGCACATATGTACCATTCATACACACACATGTTCATACATTCCCATAAACCACACTGTAATTGCCGCACATGGCAGCCCTGTCATTGTGCCCATAGTATTTTGTTCAAACCATAGTTTTTGACTCTATGGACTTTAGGCTTAAAGTCAAAGAAACTGGACATGGGAGTGTCTAGTAACATTGCACAAGTGGCTTGGCTTTCAGTAGCTCACAATGATTTTCACCGATCAGAAGTAGCTGTCATAACCTCTGGTTCTGCATTACTTCTCCTCTCTCACTATGACGTCATATGTACTTCCCTATCCGGTTCCTGTCTCTTATCTCCTTCAATTTTCTTAACTCGGTGGAGCAGAAGATCACAGCTTAGCCAGAGAATTGTGCACACAGAAAGAGGAGAGCAGGGACAGGGCAGATGATGAGAATTAAGGGCAAAAATATTATGTTTCACTCCATTGAATTGTGAAGCTTTCATTTTTCTCTTTTGCAGCGTAAACGTCAATTGTAAATTGGAATGTATTATGTAATTATGAATTTACAACCATTAAAGGTACAATTTCAGGCAACATGTGCTTATGTCTTTATTATTAAGCACTAGTCCTCCAAACATCCACCAGGCCTCCTTCACAGTGCCTTTCCGACAATGGGTAAAACCAACTAAATAGATATTGAATTCCACGTAAAAGATTGCTGTTGCAAGACTCAACAAATCTAGATTTAAGTGCAAGAAGAAATGGCTTTGTCTATTCTGGTTCAGGCTTTCTTTGGTACTATTTTACTGGTGGACTCATAGTAGCTTGAGCTCTCGTTTGGTCTTGCATGCCTGCATTACTGATAGTTTAATATGGAAGTCAATACTGTATGGTATCATGAGGGCAGGAAATGTTGAAAATGGTAAATTCAAAGTTTTGAACAGTGGCCCCATAAGACAGGTCGCCTGGGGTCCCAAATATCATTAGGATCACACTGCCAATAGGCTCATCTCTCTGCAGCCAAAATTGCCATCAAAATCAAAGCAAAGATTACAAGGCCCCTAAGCGATTGGGTCCCCATTCCTTACAAGCGTATCACCATCTACTCCAAGCTGATCTGTATCTTCTAAGTGGGGAGTGCAATCATGCCCTGTCAATGAAGAGGAGAGCTTCTCTAACTCTCAGTATCTTGAAAAATGAAGGGAAGGCATAACTCAACTTGGTCCTTTCCTGTAAAACTGCATCCGTTACTATTGCCACTAGATCCAATCTCAAGCTTAAATACAGTGGGAGATGAAACACCAGGGGAGACGCAAATAAGTCCATACTTGTTACATAGACTTATTTAAAAAAAAAACAAGCAGTTCAGCTTCCAGTCGCTGGAGTCCTAGAAGTAGTGTGGTTTTCACTCTACCTTGTTCTCTGTGCCCAGCAGGTGAACTGCCATCACCACAATGTTGTAAGGCAGGAGTCCCAAAAGTCTTTGGCTATATCAGTGAACATCCATGATCTTGTATGACCTTGGTTATTGATGTATAGAGCTGCTAAGACATTGCCCATCTTCAGGAGGATACCACAATTGGAACTTCGAGGGGCATTAGATTGGACTGCAAAAGATCCAACAACATGCTCCAAATAATTGATATGAAGATGAAGTTCCTCCCTAAGAAAATCTGCCCCCTTTTGTCACCAGTCCACATCTTGCTCCTCAATCATTGCCACCAGTATCTGGCTCAATTACCAAGTCTGGAACCAATCCACGTAGGGCATGCCCTGCAAAGGTAAAGGATTTTCAATCAATTTAGGGCCCTGTTATGGAGAAAGTTTGGAATGACTGATTGAATGGAAGCCGCCAACAGGCTGACCAATCTGGCTATCCACCAAGCAAACTATGTACCCAGAACCCTGCTAAACTCCTTATAGATGGACCTTATATTTTGATCTTGGAGTAGCAGACACTGAGCAACTGATTCACAAAGGTCCTCTGCAATCACAGCAGAGGCCCTGGAGTCACGGTGGGGGTCTTACACTCGTGGCAGGACCTCCACACTGCATATTCCTATTCCGAGGGTCCCGCCACAAGTGCAGAACCCTCACCAAAAGTGCAGGCCCCGCCACAACTGCTGAAGCCCTTTGTGAATCAGGCCCAGAGTCTATTAAAATGCCCAGGAACTCCATGTGAGTCAAGGGCACCATATTCCGAGCTTTCCTGGTTGACAGCAAAAACCAGATCCTCCAAGAGGTTGAAAGTCATGGGCAAATACTGAAGCAGAATCATTAGACAATCATGTTTTATAAGTAAATAATTACTATCCTCCCTGGACAACCCCACAGACTTGCGAGAATTCTATAACTGGCATCATTAACTTGGCGAAATACCAAGGGGTTGAAAGATATCCCAAAGGTTAAAGCCAATAATATAGAAGTGAGAGGCCCCAATTGGATCTGAAGAAATTGGCAGTGAGAGGAAATAACCAAAAGGTGTACGTCTTTCAGGTTTCAGCATACACTGAATTCTTCTCTTAACAAATCTCTGTGGAGGTGAATGTCTTCTACTTTGAAGGGCTTGTATCAAATTCAGGCATTAAAGTCCTACAGATTGATGACAAGTAAGAACGCCCTCTTTTTTTCTCCAGCAGGAACACCTTGCTATTTGCAATGAGCAGAACTAGCCTGAATGGCTATCTTTTGAAAGAGAGAGTGGATTTCCTCAAATATAAATGTCATCTTGTCTGAGGACGGATTGATTTGTCTGGGGCTAGACCTTTGAACTGGTGGTGCATAAAACTTGAGATGAGATTACTGAGCTGTCCCCAAGGATCCACACATCCTGCATCAGACAGACCCGGTTGTGAAAGAAAAGTCTAATTCTGCCACTAAGATCTACTGAGAACAAACACTGCAGTCTCACCTGTATAGACAGAGGCGTCAGAGGTCCCTCAGGATCCACATTAGTGATGTCAGCCTTTGTATCCTCAGCAACAAGACAGTGAAGAATCAGTTGCCTCTGAGGATAGTCATTCCAGCCTCTTTGCTCTTTGGTTGATCTTGAAAAGAGGCCTGGGAATGAGCTCCACCAGCAGAGTGCTCCCTAACTCTGACAGCACTGCCAAAAAGGTTTTAATTGAAAATCTTCTTAAGTGCCACTTGTGCACTGTCCAGGGAGGTAAAGATATTGATAAATGAAGTAACTTCCATGGTTAAAGAGTCTCCAAAGAGGAACCCTCCATTGGAAGGAGAAGCCTTCTTGGTTACTAACTAGCACAGTTTAGGTTATAGGCCCATATTTATACTTTTCTAGTGCCGCATTTGCGCCATTTTTGGATGCAAAAGCGGCGCAAACTTTCAAAATACAATTGTATTTTGTAAGTTTTGCCACTTTTGCATCAAAAAATGACGCAAATGTGGCACTGAAAAAGTATAAATATGGGCCTTAGTGTTCCCAAAAAGGAAAGTAGTCCTTTGGGTCCAGCCTGCCAACATCTCTGGGTCGATGGTAGAGCCTTGGATTTTAGCTGTGAAGACCAGATCCAAGATCTTTGATAAGAAAGCTCCTTTGGTCCAAAAGCGTGCCGGTCATGCCTTCTATGACCTATAAATTCTCTTCCTTGAGTCCTTTACAAACTTGCCCAAAAACATAGTCAATTTGGGATTGATCAATGTCTGGAGTGTTGGGCACCTGGCCCTCAACAGTTTGCCTAGGGCATTCTGGCTTTAGGCGATTCCCCATCATTTTAGAGAAGGGCTTTGCCAACCTGGCTTGCACATAGGACTGACATTGTCCTATCAGTTCCACTTCCTCAGGGCCAAAAGTGTCTCCTTCAAAAGGATAATAGGGTTGTACACTCTTGACAACGGACCTTTGTCTGACTCTATACTCATCCCCCTTTCTTTTGGATGCCAGCCACCAGGATCGAATTAGATCCTCATCGGAGGTATTGGAATCCTCATCTGTCACAAAGGCCTTCTGAAGGGATAACATAAGGTCTTTTGACCTTTACTTTTATTTTGCTTTAATGTTTTCAGCCAATCCGCCCATAACAATTAATAATACACTCTACAAATTAAACCATATTGATTATGGTAAAAATTCAGTTGATTCTTAAAGGCACTTTAAGTTAAAAAATACAATAATTCAGTACAATCGGTAGTCTTTAGGGAAAACAGTTGTTATTAGTCATATGACCAGCTTGTGACCTATTTTTATTAAGGGTCTTTGGTCGCGACAAAGCACCAATACTATGCACTTTCCTTAGGTATGCAGAATGCATGATGTGGCATAGAAGGGAAGTTACTAAAACAAACAAGTACAATTCTTCCTATGCTTTGTGGCTAAAGTAAGAATTTTTTTTGGGCTAATTCAGGGTAGGAAAGAGGTAGTTGTAGCAAGCCATTAAAAGAGCTCCAATCGTAAAGTGCAAGTGCCTTTTCCCTCCCCACAAGGATGAACCCTTGAGCGGCTGCCAAGGTGAAAGATGTTTACCTAACTTGGTGAGTAATGGGCAGCTAGTGAAACCACCAATTAGAGTAGTTGCGGCTCCTCCATTAGGGCAGAGGAGTGTCGCCCCCGTCAGCAGTGGCAGCTGCAAAATCTTTAAAAAAAAAACAATAATAAACTTTTTTTTATTATCGTTTTCTTTTAAAGGGGCTGGGCCAAAGGGGTGAAGAGCAGTTAGGGGGATTGCACAGCACTCCCCCTCACTGCGTATGTATGTTTGGCCAGCCATCTTGGGCCTGCCAAACACACATGCGTAGTGTGCTCTTCTCAGCCTGGCAACACAGTTGCCGGGCTGGAGAGAGCATGCCCAGGCTCCCAGCCAATCCTAATGCTGCTCTGAGCAGCGTCAGGATTGGCCACAGGGCAGGCTGGGAGCCTGTGCCTACCTGCAGCTAAGGAGCGGCGTGGCACAGGAGCGGAGAAGGTAAGTGTTTTTTTTAATTTAATAAATTTAAAGTTTATTCCCGCCCTCGCCTGACCCCCGCATGCCTCCCCACCCCTTCCGCGCCCTGCGAGCAACTCCTGAATTAGAGTACCAATGCCTTTACACTTGCCACTTGAATAGCCCTGCGACCCAAGATGCACAATTGTTCTATATCCAATAAAGTGGCTAGAGTCGAACAGGTGCAGCTCAACTAGTGCATTCTCGATGTCAATGCAGGTAGTGTTTTGGCTAAATCAAGTGGGGAGAGGATAAGGCTAACAAGCCTTTTAAAGCGCGCTGTATGCAAAGTGCTGGTGCATTTGCCCACCCTCCAGTAGTGGGCCCATCAACAGCTGTCACAGTACAAGGTGATGGCCTATCTTAACAATAGATGGGCAAAACGAGAAAGTGCTATCGTAAATAAGGGTCGACTTGATAGTACGCCGCATAAAAATGTTGGTTCAGTGGTGTTTCCCCCTGAAAGGCCCTATAACCTGGCTACACAGTATCACTATATTCAAAATGAAAAAGACCATGCTAATTTCATTAAGGAGTTTAAAAAGGGCCAAAGAATACATTTAAAACTGCATGCTTCTAATATTAAGACATAGATTATAAGGCGTCTTCAAACACAATTGGACACTTTCTTCTGGGTTTTGAAAGACTTTAAAAATGCTTCAATGCTAACTGCTAAGCGCTGTACCCAGGCTAAGGTCTTTGTTGGTAGGTCTTCCAAAGGTCGCATTCTGGTAACATAGAAGCGCAGTTCAACAATTTCATGGAAGCTAGTAAGTGCCTGGGTTAAAGAGATTGGAAAGCCGAGAGTTAGCCCACCTGCACCTTTGTGAGCAGGAAAAGCCTATCTTTGAGCATGATTTTTCTGTGCTTCTGCTCTAATTTTCCAAGCTGCAAAGATGAAAGATAAAACTGCCAAAACAATATTTCTGTTGTCTGATCTCATGCAAGGAGCTTCAACATTGTTACACCTCCTGATAATACACTTTATGAAGGGTGGGCGTAAATATTGCTTGCATAGTCATAGTGTAAAGTGGCACAGCTGGAGAAAGTGGGATAATGTTTCCCAGCCACCCAAAGAGCACAAACAGTGACCTGACCCCTCATCAGGGTTTAAGGACCACCTTTTGGTTACTGCAGCCACCAGAAAGACTCCCAATCGGAATTTTAAATAAAGGGATCTTTTTTCTGCTGGGTAAATGTCGTCAAAAAAAGCTAACGGGAGACAATCTTGTTTGGATGACACATAGGCCCTCATTACTAGTGTGGTGGTCTTAAGACCGCCATACTCACGGTGGCGGTCTAACCGCCGCGGATCCGGCAGTAAAGACCGCCGTATTACGAGTCTTGAGGTTTGGCCGAAGCCAAACCGCCACAGTGATGCCAGTCCCGCCGGTCTGCTTGGACCGGCGCCGCCAGTGGTGAGCTCCTCCGGGCCAGCGGCAGGCCTAAGACCACCGGCCGTATTAGGAGGCAGCAAACAGCCAGGCTTTTGCGGCGGTCACCCAGCCACACGTCTGCACACTTGCAAACACTCCCCACCCCTCCACACCCTTGCAGACACACCCGTCCACACACTTGCAGACACACACCCCAGCCCACTGCACGCATACATACAAACACCCCCATCGCTCTCACACTGAGATACAACCACGCACCCCCACTCGCTCACACACTGACATACAAACACCCCCACCTGCTTGTGCACACAGATGCACTCCCAATCTGTGTTCTTGCACACCCCCAAACCCGTCCGCATTCATTCACACACTCCACCCCTCCACGCACTCATGCATGCACACACTCCGCCTTCACCCACGCATACAGTCACACATGCAGGCACAACCATTCCAACACACACACACATGCTTGCATACATTCAACCACACACCACACACATGCACCTGCCACACACACACCCCCTTTCGGTTGCTCGACCTACCTGACTCAGCCACACATCAGCCCACGTCTAGGTGGTCGTCCAGGAGGGCGTAGGTGTCGGCGCTTCCACCACCAATGCTGCACCACCATGCAAGGACTGCCGTGCCTTATTACTGCTCGAACCACCTCTCTCCAGCCCTCAGCCGGCCTGGCGGTCTCTGGCTGTAATCTGGTGGTCTTCGGTCTCTGACTCATAATTCGGCGGTTGTGAGACCATCGACACTGGCGGTCTTTTGGTGGCCGCCAGCACGGCAGTCTTCCAAAAAGACTGCCAATATCATAATGAGGGGCATTAGCAAGGGGCCTGCTCGAATGAGCTCCACTTGCCTACTATGATCCCAATATGCCTTCGTCACCACATCAAGGCTGACATTCATGATTATTTCAGAATGTAGCCAGAAATCTTTTAGGCCAATACTAGCTAGGACGTTTGACAGATGAGCTAACAATGGTAGCATATGGTACTCTTGTAGCTTCATGATGTCCATTAGTGTGGATCTATATGATGCAAGCTCCCCGTTAGCCCAAATGTGAATCTAGTATTTTAGTGGTGCCAATGCTATGTGCTCCTCGATTTTTCCATTATCTAGGTCTATTCTCAAGGCATCTATTGGTGCTCCATGGCCCAGTTGCAGTAACCATTGTATGAAGTTGTTCTCAGTGATTTTCATTGCTGGAATTTTCTTGTACCCCCAGATCTCAGCGCCATACGAACTTGCTGCCCTTGCTTTCATTTTGTAGGCCAACATTGCTGATCCTACTGAGTGGTTACCACAGGATTTTGGGAATCTCAGCACTTCTTGGTGGGCCAAGATGGTATTGCTTTTGGATAACTGTGGAGCCCACTGAAGATTGCTATCCAAACAGATAACCAGATAGCCAAAGGTGGGCACATGGTCCAAGAGTGTATTGTAGACCATAAAGGCTGCTCACAATTTCTGCTTTTGGTTAAGGATCATGTATTTAGTTTTCTCACCATTGATAGTTAACCTTCTGGAGATGCAGACAGACTCGAACCCTACCAATAAATGGTGCATCAATATTTCTGTTCTAGCCAACAGCTCCGCATCGGTGGCGAAGAGAAGTATTGGGGTGGATTCATTGCTCAATTTCGGCACATCAAGATTGAGATGCTTGAGGGTTTTCAATACATCATTTATATAGTAGTAAAAAAGGGTCAATGCTAGGATGCAGCCTTGTTTGATACCTCGCTGTATTGGAATCTCTGTTGTATGTTCACCCCTGGTGCTATAGCTGGCCAAAGTGGTATTGCCAGTATGTAGTGCAATTAATAATTTCAAGATCGAATCTGGAACTTTCATTTCCTTGAAGATTTGTCATAGAGTGGGGCGATCAACACTTTTGAAAGCTGTTTAGAGGTTGCCAAATGCCAGATATAACAATGTCTAATTAAAGCAGGTGTATTTTGAGCAGATACGACCTAGTCTGAATACTTGGTCGAATGTACTCTGGCCTCTCCTGAGACCTGCTTGGTATAGGGAAATTAGGTCTCTTTCTTCAAACCACTGATCCAGGCAGCATAGTAGTACCTTTATGAATATTTTACCCACAGCGTCAAGCAGTGAAATGGGCTGCTGATTGCTCACTAGGTCTCAAGACCATTTTTGTATGAGGGCATAGGTGATTGCAGTAGACATCCAAGGGAATTTTGTCTGGACTGGCTGCCTTGTGTGCTATGTGAGCCTGAATTGTGCTATTTGAGCCTGGATCTCGGGAGTAACTTCCCTTTCGCGAAATTCTTGAGTTTGTCCCAGAATTGAAGAATTGCAGGAGTTTAAAATAGCTGTTGCAAGAGTTCTATGGTCTAGAGTATGTTGTTCTGGGCCACAACACTCATTTATTTTTGGATTTATATCAGATTTCTCACTATGATGTTCTAGCTGAGACATTTAATTTTGGTTAAGGTTGCCCCCAATCGTGATATGATGCTGTGCAGTTAGGTCATGTGAGCCACATGGTACAATGTCACCATCTTTCTGGTATAGGGTTGTAAAATGAACTATCCAGAGTTGTTGGCTGATGTTCAGCTTTTTGTTCTTCGGAGGACCTTTGCAGCCCCATCTTATGATCTCCTAGAATTTCTTGGATCTTCGTATAGATATCGTATTCAACATACCTTGCCAGAGCTTATGTGAGTAATACTTCTTCTATAAACTGTAGTAGCTTTTTATACTACCTCCTAAGGTCGTGAAATAGCTTCTTGTTGGTATCAGACAGATGTTGGTTATTTAAAGCTAAGAACAGGTATTTTTTTAGCTTTGCGCAATCCGCGTCAAACCAGTCTTGACTCTCAATAGAGGAGTATTCACGGACAGCAAGTATTCTCCTCTTCCTTGACTTGACTGTCTGGACCAGCAGCCCTTTGAACTTTTGAAGCAACTGTTGCTGCTGCACCCCCTCGCCTACAGGTAAAGTTAGGGTCATGATATGTAATGTTGACCATTTGTGGCTCATGGTATAGATCTTTGGGTCACAATTATTGTTGGTCATAATAATATTTTTTCTGTTTGATTTCAAGGCATTTTTGGGGCCTCTTGCATGTTGGCTGGAAGTGGGTGCCAGGGAGCCCAAGTTTGGATGCACCAGTACCAGAAGAAGAGGATCATGATCGCTTTTGATCCTGTCAATCACTCCCATGTCGACGATAAAGTGCCATGCTTCAATGTTTGACGCCATATAATCGATAAAAACACAACAGGGAGTACGGGGTTCTTTTAATGTGACGAGGGATGGATCAATGGTGCATCAATTATGACACCAGATCCCTCGTGGTCCTCAATTGGAGGCGGTGTATCAGTGAGCTATGGTGCTGCAGAGGGTCTGGGAAACAGGAGGGGGGAAAAAAAAGGGAATTTCCTTTACGGGCTAGGTGGTCTCACACACTATATAGTGTCATGCTTCATCATATGACCACCTAGCCCCACCCAGGTAGGACAGTGCCACCTGGGCGGACTCAACCTCACTGTTAAAGGAACAGGAGGGAGTGCGTAAATTAATTCTGGTTCTGGAAATAGAGGGATCCAGCTGAACTAAGGAATAAAAACACCTAAACAGATACCTGTGTGAGTATTTAATAGAAGGTTCTGTTTGGCGTGGTTAAAAAGAGGAGATTGGGACACCTCTGTGAGAACAAGGACTCACAGGGTCACCTATCTAGGAGGAAGGAGACGACATGTTTCTGCCCTCAGTAATGAGCTATGGAAAGTCTCGGGGCATTCATCAGGGCGAAGGATCCCTGCTACTCATCCTCAGTGTATGAGTAAGTGCAGAAAAACATATAATATAAGGGGCCTACCTTGTCAGGAACTACCTGGGAGGGGGCCTATTGGAAGTAAAACAGACCAACAATGAGAGTAGCTTTGTGACACAGCACTACACAGCAAACCACAGCACACGTGAAGCAGTTAATCATGCAGCAAGCAGAATTACTGGGTGCACAAGGCATATATCACACAATTTATGGACAAAATCACAACTAAGTTGTGGACAGTAATACTAGGATGGTATGTAAGAAGTTCTTACCCTATCCCTAGAGGCTACTGGCCTCTGGTGTCCAGGAGAGGGAGTGTCCCCTTATTGTCAGACACTAAGGTTCAGAAGAAGGAAAAAGGGGAAAACTACGGTTGTGTTCTTCTTTTGCCTTTCCCCTCTCTCCCATACACTCTCTCATTGTGAATTGGGTGCCATATAATCGATGACGCTTTCCTTCTTGCCAACTTTAAAGGTGGATTTTGGTGGTTTATCTGATGGGGTGCAACCATTCAATGAGCTCAAGCCTCCTTCAGCTAGAGCTTCAAAAACGAATTCACCCTTCTTGGATTGATGCAACACTCAGTAGGTGGTAAGGGGATGTTCCATTTACTGTCTTCATCGATTATTGATTGACCCGCTTTAAAGGATTTTGTGTTGAATTCACCACAGACCAATGTGCATTTCTTTCTAGATCGAGTAGGCCCTCCTGGCACAATTTTGAATGACAATTTGGCGCCTCTTTCAGTCTTTTCATCAGGAGGTGCCCTTTGAAAGCCAGGACATCTGAATTAGGTGAGGTCCAGCTGCCTGCTCGAAAATAGACATTCATGATCTCAAATGGCCATAACTTGCTTCTTAAGTTAATAATTTGAATGTCCTTTTTTAATATAGTGTAAGTTATTTCAGTATTTTCTAGCAATCACATTCTTATCCAGGTGATCAAGCCCCCGTAGTTCTGCACTTTTGCTGTTTAGTTGCAGGAAAGTGATATGTTGAAAAGCCATCTAGGTCAATAATATTGATGGTACACATTTCCTGCAAGCAACAAATGTCTTGCTGTGTTACAAAACACTGCCAATCCTAAGCCTCCAGTTTAGACTTTTAGCCTGCTATGTTCCAGCTCATAATTTGTAAATGCATTTTCACTCCAATTTCTTGATTAAAGAAATTGGGTGGGAAGCAAGACGTTGTTGATTTTGTATCATGATGTTCGCTACAAGAAACTTCAAGTTGGCCAGGTTGGCTCGTTGGGGAAGCCGTTGGCAGGAACTAGATGCATTTTGCAAAACAGAACCTGAGCTTTGGCTATACTTGATCTGGTGCTCATGATCATTTGCACTTGCTTGCTCTAGAAAGATGAGTGAGGTACAGTTCATTTTTCGGTGGATCTGGTTTGATGCCCTAAGCATTCATTAGGTTTGCATGATTGAAAATGTTGTTTGTTATCCTTGTACTGGACCATACAGCATGTGTAGACTCTTCGTTGCCTCGCTTTTTTGATAGAACAAATCTTACAGCCAATAGATCATTAGATCTCACATTCTGCAGGCCTGACAGGGAATTTATGCAACACAAAATTATGGTTCTGTTGAGGATCACTTGGCTCTCTCTTTTTTTTTTTTTTTGTCCTCATATGCCTCGCCCCTGCTTTGGTTAAGTAGGAAAGGCATTGGCGCGACAGACGACAACATGCCACCAAGTACATAGTCCAAACCTTAGTAGATCATCCCCTCTGATCTACTGATTATACTTTCTCGTACGGGTGTCATTGATCAAAAGTTGTCACTTTCAATCATAGCCAAAGCAGCACCTCCAAAGAGCGTGGGGAAGATCTTAATCATTGGACTTTTTTAAAAAATTCAAAGGTATAAGGAGCTTATATGACAAAGAAATAATATATTATTGATACACATTTTCCCAATATAACCAAAAATTATCTTTTCTAGACAGGGGACCCCGTTGTTCCAATGTACAGATTCGATTTACAGATATCTGCCAATCCAACACACGAAGAGGAAGAGGATCAATCCATTTACGACAAATTTCTCGCCTAGCTAGAAGAATTCATATGAACAGCAAATGCTCCTGCTGAACTGACAATTTCTGGTAGTTTGTATCCTGTTCCCGCACCCCAAACACCACTAATGCTGGGTTTACAACTAAGTTTACATTAAAGATTATTTTGAAAATACTCTCTATCTCCCCCCAATAATTCGACAACTTAGCGCAATGCCAAAACATATGGATATCATCCGCCTTATCATCCCCGCACCTTGGGCAGTTTTTCTGAGTCTTCCCAATAGCTGTTAATTTAGCCGGAGTCCAATAAGCCCTATGGAGTGTGAACAAATGATTTCTCTTCAGCCCCGCAGGACTGGTAGTAAGCCACAATATTGAACAAGACTTTTGCCACATTGTTGTAACATCTAAAGTTGGAAAGATCGCTCCCCACTTCGATAAGGGAAGGGAAGCGCTATCATCTGATGTTTCTAACAAAGCGTGGTACCACACTGCAACCTCTTTGTTGATGGTTCTCTGATTTAGCTTCCCTTCCCATATACTCCTCCCTATTTCTCTATTTCGGCGGGACTTTACCCAACTAGATATTTGAAGATACTTAAATCTAGAAACCATCCCACCGGTACCTTCCTGGAATGCGCCCCAACTGAACACTTCAACTCCTTCTATTAACTGACCCCATCTTTCCACCCCACTTGTTCTCAGAGGAGTTGATAGTTTGTCTATAAGGCATTCCGGAGTGCCAGGCGAGTCCCAAATGGGAGCTGAACTACAAAAATAAGGTATATCTAACGTCCTCCGAAAATGCATCCAAACATTGCATGCGTTACTGGGGAGTTTCAAACGAACTTTCTTGAAGTAGGTGGGATGTCCAAATTTATATAGAAAATGGTCTGCTCCTTCTTCAAGGTGAACCGTTAATGCTCCCCAGACTGAATCGTGCTCAGACTTTTTATTCAATAAAAATCTAATATTTTTTAACTGAAAAGCCAAATAGTACTTAAAAAAGTCTGGAGACGCAATACCTCCCCATTCCCTTTTTCTACTCAACTTCTTCCAAGCAATCCTAACTCCCTTGGAAGCCCATACAAATGAGGATAACTCCCCTTGTAGTTTTTTAAACCAGCTCTTCTCAAACTCTAATGGGATAGTATTAAACAGAAAAGTAAATTTTGGAAGAATACACATCTTCAAGATATTAGATCTCCCAATTATCGTAAGAGGAAGAGCAGCCCATGCTTTTAACAGTTTTTTGGTTTCCCTATATACTATATCAAAGTTCACTTTAGCTACCTTATTAAGATCAGCTGCTATTCGAATACCCAGATATCTGATCTCTTGTTTAACTAAAGGGGAAGCATACAACAAATTCCAGCACATTATTTCTGTCTTTTCTGCGTTTATGCTGTACCCAGATAGTCTACCAAATTGTTCCATCAAGGCAATCACCCTAGGTAGAGTAGACCTAACATCACTAGTGTATATCATCAAATCATCTGCGTATAAAGCTAGTTTTTTTTCCCATCCCCCAGTTCGGAATGGGATAATCTCTTTAGAAGACCGAAGTAAAGTAGCCAAAGGTTCAATATATAAGTTAAAAAGCAACGGAGATAGAGGGCATCCCTGTCTCGTACCTCGCCTGATCCTAAATTCTTGTGTTAATTGGCCATTGATCAAAATTCTCGCTAGGGGACAACTATACAGTTCCCCTATCGCCCTAATAAAAGGGAATCCCAAGCCCGCTTTTTCCAGAACCACCTTTAAAAACAGCCAATTAACACGGTCAAAGGCCTTGGCCGCGTCAAAGGACAAAATCGCCAATGGTGCCTTCTCGTGTGCCGCCAAATCGACTGCAGCAAATAACTCGTGAGTTATCTCGTGAAGCTGCCTCCCCTTCATGAAACCCTTTTGGTCCGGATGGATTATATTACCAACGACTCTCCCCAATCTCTTGGCTAAAATTCCTGTATAAAGTTTATAGTCTGCGTTCAGCAAGGAGATGGGCCTATAGGAGGAACAAAACGTGTAATCCTTACCCGGCTTTAACAATAAGCAAATTGTCGCCTCTCTCCAAGAATTGGGAATTTGGGCCCCTTCTATCAGCATAGAGTTAAATAGCTCTAATAAAAATGGGGTAAGTTCCTCCCCCAAAGCCTTATATAATTCATTAGGGAGACTATCTGGCCCCGCTGCCTTACCTTTTTTTAGGGCCTTTAAACCTTCCGCCAACTCAGCCTCATTTAACTTATCATTCAGTAGGAGCATCTTAGACTCCTCTAAAACTGGGAGATCTACCTTATCTAAGAATTCTCTTACCAGCTCTTCCAAGTTAACCGAACTCCCTGAATATATCTCCTGAAAGAAAGATACGAATGCCCCCTCTATCTCCTCTTGCTCCGTACAGACCTGATTCATAGGCTCTGATTTGACAGATAAAATGTGCCTTTTGGAAAGGTCCGACTTAACCTTCCATGCTAACAGTTTACTACAACCTTCTCCATATTCAAAATTAGCATACTGACTACTTTCCCATTTTAACCTACATCGATTTTCCAAAAAAGCGTCTAGACTAGACCGGACCTTTTCTTCTTGACAAGACAGCTCCATTACTAAGTCCGTTTTCCCTTCTAACTGTGCATTATTCTTTGCTACTTGAAAGGTTTTCAATGACGATTCCATGTTTCCCAACTTTTCCCTCTCTTCACGGTACTTATGAGCTGCCAGGTTAACTAGCCTCCCTCTTATAAAAGCCTTAAACGCATCCCAAACACACCACAAACTTGCTGTTCCTTGATTCACCTGAAAAAATTCTCTAGTATCTTTTTTTAACACTTCTGCTGATGCGTCATCTAAAAATAGAGCACGATTGATTGTGCTCCTAGTTGTCCTATTACTAACCCTAATATCTAAGTGTAGTATTACTGCAGAATGATCTGACAAGTGTGCTGTGTTGTGAGCCACCCTTCTTACCTCCGGGCATAAACTTTTATGAATTAAAAAAAATCTATTCTGGATCTATGCCCATATTTTTTATTGTGAAATGTGTATCTATCTCCTTCTCCCCTTCCCCAGTGCCAAGCATCTACCAAGCCTAAATCCTGCATCGCTTGCTTCACCAATGCCCTTGTATTAGGTGAATTAACCGTACCCCGAGGGGTTAACTTGTCCTGTGCAGGGCCTAGCAATATATTAAAATCCCCACCCAACACCACTGGGTACCTAGCTGAAAGTAGAATATTAAATAAGTCTTGAAATGGCGATGGGTCGTCAATATTCGGCCCGTAATAACCCGACACTGTAATCCAGTGACCACCTACACACAGCTCCACCACTACCCACCTCCCTCTGGGGTCAACATGTACTATTCCAACCCTGAACCTCATGGATTTCTTAATCAAAACTGCCACACCTTTTATTGTACTAGTTTGAGAAGAACATACGCTGAACGCAGCCCAATTCAGTTGTTTAAGCCAGGTCTCCCATTCAGTTTGGTGGAGATGGGTTTCCTGCAGTATAATAATCTCTTCCTCAACCAAACCTAAGTACTCAAAGATCTTCCTCCTCCTACCAGACACCCTTAGCCCATTCACATTCCAAGAGAGGAATCTCAACTTTTCTTTACCCTGCATGACCGTTCATAACAAAAAGGAGAAAAGAAGAAGAACACCAACCTCCCGACCTAAATTAGTAACATATGAGGACTTTCTTATTTTATCCTTTTCAACCCACCAAACCCAAAACAAACCCCAACCCCCTGTGCCACCCACCCCTGCACTCAACACCAACATGCCCCCAAAATCCCCCCCCCCCCCAGAGGAACCCTCCCTGTTTCTACTGGGATAACCATCCTGTTATCCTATCTTCGAACCCCATGTCGGACGGGGGCTTTCCACTAGGTCTTATTGAGACGCCTTGATCTGGTCTATAAATGTACTGACCTCCCCAGGGTCTCTCATATTGTACATTTTATTCTTCCACATTATACGGAGAGCTGCCGGGAACCTTAGTTGGACTGTCGCCCCTAGTTCACGGAGCTCCCGCATAAAATTTCCCAGCTCCCACTGCCTATCTAACGTTGTCTTAGACAGATCTGATCTTATCCTAAGAGACCATTCCCCCTTGGGAAAAGCCCCAACCTTGAGGGCTTCGGACAATATTCTTTCCTTAATAGAGACTTGGCTCTGTCTTGATGTATATTCTGAGGTGAATATGATTGCAGCCTGGTCTTTGATGGTGCTTGCGGTCCCTTGGGTTGTATTGCATATTGTGCTTGTCCGCATATGACATTGGCTGGGTTCCTTAAAAGGTTTGCTACTAGGGTGTAATGCAGACGATGTTCTTCCTCAACTTGTGGAAATCGTGGCACTGCCAGGCTTTCTAGATAAGCCTTCTTTAATTTTTTTAAGATGTCCACCTTGGAGAGCCATTGTTTGTCTTTGGTAAAAGGCCAGCGAGTGGAAAGGAGGAAGGCCCTTCAATCAAGGGAAGAGATAAATGAGAAAAATAAGCAGAACTGTTGACTCAAAGGGTCTAGAAAAGCAGAGATTAACTTTTTTACATTTATTTGAACTATTTCATCCAATACCTCTTTATCTTGGCAGAAAATGGAGTTTGCAGCTTCTTCCTCAGTGAGATTGACTGGAGTCATCGTAGAGGGATGCTATGGCGTATTGTAACTAAGGTATAACTCAAATATGGGCATAAATAACAAGTCCCCAAATTAACTCTGTGGAATACAGAGGGTTACTCACTAAGTAACAAATTAAAACATCAAAAGAGGAGGAGGGGGGCTCTTTAGCAACTATGATGCTGCAAGGCTCCCACAGTGAAAAGATGCACTCAATAACTTATTGCAAACATAGTTGTAACACCAGGGGCAAAATGCATTTTTTGTCCGTTCTTGCAGGTCTGTACTGGACTAGAAAGGGTTAAAAATGTGAAACTGCATAAAAGAAAGAGTCTGAATTGAAGGAGGGCTGGAAAAGGGTAGTCTCAAGCTCAACAAGTCTGGGGCGAGTGGGCATGTAATAGTCATCAGTGGCTCTCTGTCTGGAGAACCGCTCCCTGAAAAGAAAGAGAATCTTTTGCCTCTGGAGGGTGTTATCCAAAAGGAAACACCTTGTTCAGGCGGTGGGAAGAGCAACAGTTGCAAGTGAAGCACTCCGTGTCTGGTGTTGCAACAAAATGGAGGCGCCAGGTACGTACCAGGATCTGAAAGTGTGCAACTGTGCTAAGGCATGTAAACCAAAAATACTCACTGCAGCAGCAAACCATCCACGGGCCAAGGTAACGGTAAGCATTGTTGTGACAACTGCTTATGTGGCATAGCTTACCAAAGCATTCTATCTAAGAAAGAAAGACATTTCCATATGAGACAAATAGGTATGATATTGAGAGGTATAGCTATTGACTACCAAGCACCGAGAAAGAGAATGCATCAAGGTGAACCTGAGCACATATTACAGATGTCGCAATTGGTTATTGCGTTTTCTACACTTGTTGTGAAGGGAATGTCCCTTGTTTGGTACGTAGATGTGGGCCGGTGTCTGCACTGACCCAACTGCATGTGAAACTGGTATTCTGACTTTTTATTAGTCCTGCAAACATGTTAGTTGTGCCCTAGGCCTGGCTCTGGCATATGTTCATGCATATAGTATAAATGTTTAGCACATCCAAGGTAGCCCGGTTCTGTGTATTGTAAGAGAATACGTGCTGGGACAGTGGGATCCATCTTGGAGTGTCCCTCATTCAGCATGGCATATGGTGTAGGGTGAATATAACTTTCTGAGACCTTGCGGATGTATTGACTCCATTCCTATGGCTGGAGGGTGGAGGGGTGGAGATCCAAATACTAAGGTGAGAGAGGGTAAAGATAGGGCTACCTGTAGAAATCCAATAGTAAATCCAAATGTAGCCAGGGCTGATGATTAGTTCTTCCTCAGCGCTGCCATTTAGTGGCCTTTTAGGTGTCTCATTCCAATCACTGGTTTGTGAGTGGATGAACAAAAAAATATTCATATGAAACTCTGAGCCGCAGTCCTAGCCCTCATCGCCACTGACATTGTGAGAACCTGTATCCTCTCATTATTTCCACTTCGAGGAGATACACTTTTAGTGAAGCTAGCTCCGTTTTGGTTGGCCCTGGTATTCTGTCAGTGCCACCAGAGAAGGGTAGATACTACCCTCCTTGAGGCATTAGCTTTTACTTCATCTCATATTATGTAAAATCTCGGTTCCACCAGCACAAAGACACATTTGCCAGGATTAGGACTCAGTGTTTCTGTACCTCTTCAAGGCAGGACCCGTCCCAAGAACTCAAAGGAAGTCCAGCTGCAGTTACCTGGGGAACAGGATACTTTACTGCCTGGTGCGGAAAGCTGCTGTCCCCTGGTGGGAATTACCGGACGCAAGGCCTAGATTATTCTAATCCTAGCACTCATCGCCACTGACATTGTGAGAACTTGTATTCTCCCATTATTTCCATTTCAAGGGGATGCAGACTGTTTTTTCTCAATCCAAGGTAGGTCTTAGCACGGTGCCCGTTGGCGAGGTCACTTGCTTGATTGAGGTTTAGCAGATCTAGATATTGATATCTAGATATTGCAGTTTTGAAATTGTGGATGCAAATACTAGAGGTCAGTTCCAGAGTGTGAACAAAGCTTTAACCATTGGATGATCCCAGTCCCATCAGTGCCCATTTCAAATGAAAATCTTGATTGGCTGTTTCTGTGATACGGACCTGTCACATTTTGGGGTTTTGGAGAAAAGTGTCAAAACCCTGGACACCCCTGCTGAACTTCTGCCCTTTAAAAGAGATCTTTTTAAAGAATTAAAGCAATATTAGTCTTAATAGAAAATGGCACTGTTTTTTTATGCAGGATATTCTGGGTATAGACATTGGCAGAAAAATGAAGGGCCTGAAGGCCGGATTGCAAAGCATTTTACTCTGCAACATAAGTAAAAATCTGTCACAGCTGTGTAATGTGTGTCAGCACTTTGTTGGCGGCTCCTTTTGCATATTAAATGGTACCATGTAGTCAGTTTTCCTTTGGAAATTTAGAGGTATGCAAGAGACCTCCACCCCTACAGGGGCGGCTCCTCTGCAATGACTCCCAGCCAGCAATGAAAAATAAAATAAATATTTAATTATCGTTTTATTTATCAGTTGCTGGCTGAGCCAGCATGTGCAGGGAGGGACGGGGCTAGGCCATAGGAGGTTGGAGGAGGAGTGGAGTAAGTGCACTTAAAAGTGCGCATGTCAGTTTGGACGGCCGTCTTAGTCTGGCCAAACTGACATGTGCTTTTAGATTTCTCCAACCCGGCTGGGTTGCACAACTGGGTTGGAGAAGCAGCACAGAGTCCAGTGCACTGTCTGAGTGGCAGACCAAGCCACTCAGACCAATCCTGATCTGCTCTCATGCTAGGCATAGCATAAGAGCAGTACCAGGACTCCGTGCGGAGCCTGTGCTGGTGTCCCAGGGACTGCTGGGACACCAACACCATCGGGAGAGGCGCAAGGCGGTTGACAGAGGCAAACAGGTGCGTTTTTTTTTTATTATTATATTATTCCCTACTACTCTGTCCCCCCATTCCACTCCCCCTTGAGATTTGCGGCAGCTGCGACTGCATCTCTACATTCACATTCACTGAATACCTCCAATTAAGTGCAGGCCATGGGCCTTTAAAAGACAGGGGCTGCAATAAAACCAAAATATGTATTCTTTGAATCATATTGAGGGAGCATACTTCCGTCAATGCAGCCAGCCCACAATCGCAAATTGTAAGCTGTGCCTTATGAACTACTTTTATGAATGAATATCACCCACTTTTGGGTGTCTCATTGCAGTCACTGGTTTGTGATTGGATGAACAGAAAAACATTGTCTAGTCAGAAACAAAATGTGGATGAGGTAGGAGTCCTATCAGTACGGTATTTAAAGTGCTTAATTTGAGCCCTATGGGGCTCTATTTGGAATGATCTTCCGGTCAATTAATATCACTGTAACACAGCAAAAGCTTATATTGGTTGATTGCTAGATCGCTAATACTACAGAAATAGAGATCTACTGAGGTACTGGATTTTATCCAATGGCTAAATATGATCAGGCGGTGAAGAGGTGGGAGAGCTTGTAGGCGGCAACAATGAGCTTGTTGAAAATATTTAAGCAATATGGAAATACTTGCCTGGTTGAATGTATTACATGTTATAGCTATGAGGGTACGGTGATATTTATGATATAATATGAAGTACAGATTTAGTCATTACCTATGAATGAAATTATGAAGCTCTGTGTTTTTACATATCTATCGCAATTAACATTATGGTATATTTTGTCTCCTCCTTTATGTAATATTTTGAACCTATTAGATTGCAGGGTGAATAAGGGGATATAATGTATGAACATATTTTGTATTATATATGAAATTACTTTTCTACTTATTCAATAAAGATGATTTAAAAAAAATTGAAAGTTTTATGAGGTAAGAGTCCTATCAGATAGGGTGTGTACAGTGCCTAATTTGAGCTGGTGGTTTTGGGTGATCAGCGCAGGCATTTAATTAGCAACAGCAGCCCTAATGATAGACTGCTAAATTGTGCTGATGTCGTTCAATTTAGGGATGAGCACAACAGCAAATGTTTATTAGTTAAACACTGGATGTGTAACTTCAGCTTAAATTCCTCAAACATGCCCGCTGTGTAGACCGTCTGTGAGTTTGGTTAGAATATGGTTACTCGCAAACATTTTCCTAGGGGCCAACATGTATGGTCTGTGATGTCAGCGAGGGACTCATTGATGCCAGCTGAGTGGGAGGAGCTGGAGGGCAAAGGGGAGTTTGTAAGGTGGGTTTTAAAGAACTGAAGCATGTAAATGATGTGAACAGTGAGTCATTGAGTTATTCCGGGGGTTTCTTTCCTTTCTTCCCTTCAAATTAAGCTCCTAGTCTCTAAAAGCGAAATAGATTCTACAATACAGCCTCATGACGTATCTGAGCCACTATTCTTCTGCCTTCTACCTTCTACATGGGGTAAGCAGTCTTTGCTTGCTATCAAGTCAAGTGTACAAAGTAAGTAACTTTATTATTGAATTGGAATGAAATAGAATCCTAGGCCCCACAATGTCCTTATGCCTTTAGTATCTCATCTGTTAGCATTAGGAGTGCCAGGAATCAGGCTCTGTTAAGGTAGTAAGGGCTGCAAAAAAATATTGATAAAGATCCTCAGCAAGGTGTGAAGTTCTCCAAGGTGCACAGACTCAAACACCCACCCTCCCCCACTGGACATGTGACAGTAGGAAAGTTTTAAAAACAACGAGAAACAATGGTGTCTAGTGGAAGAAATAACACCAAAGTAAAATTATGTTCCACATTTATTAACAAATTAAAAAATACTAATGTATTGTGATTAATAATATTTACTGATAACGCTAGTAAGGTAAAACGTGCTCTGACAAGCGTGAGACACGTGTGAATGAGACAATATATAGGTGTAACACAATAATTCAAGGAGGCACGGTCCGTATATGTACAATAGATTAATTAAGCCTGGTCCATGACAGAAGTCAACAGTGTTTCAGCCCCTTTAAGTTTGTGGGGTCATTGTCAGGACTCAAGAGGATGAGAGCCCAAGAGTCAGCTAGACACGGCCGGGGAAGAGAAGAAAGGAGGCACAGGTTTTAGGAACAACAAATACAGGCAGAGTATAGCCGCGCACCATCCTGTACTTACATCAGCGTAATTGAGGAAGACTGAGGACAACAAGATAGACAGAAAAGGAGGAGGGTTTACTACAAGAGTCTAGAGTGGTCTATCAGGAATAACACAACTCGGGGCGGCGACTCACCGGGAACGTAGAAAGTGCTGATAGCGGGATGGAAAGTCCATTTAGTGTTGTGAGGAAAGAGACCGCGCCAAATGAAGGTCCAGTTGGTGTGAGACACCAGAGACTCCAATGAGGCCGCATGGGCGCCGACAACAAGGAGGGAAAGGTGAGTATAACGAGAGGAAGTAAGGGGGGTGTAAAATGAACCAGGTGGCGGATACCTGGCAAGGGGTAAGGCTGTGTCCAGTGGCTCGCAACATTTTAACCATGACATTATGAGACGTGACCTTTAATCCTAGCTTTGCCAGTTTGCCAAAATATGCCGTGTTGTGACCTTTGTATTTTTAGAATGGCCACGTTCCACGGGACAGTGGCATTTCTTCGGTGAGAGTAATCATCAAGTCTCAGGGGAGCCACTCACATCCCAGTTGTTTGTGGAATGAGCAAGATGGAAACTATGGAACCAGAGAGTATGTTTTTTATTAATGTCGACCTCCCATTTTGACAAATTGTCCGCTCTTGGGTAATCACTTTCTGAATATATTGTTCTGCTCCAAACTTAAGATAGTAGTGTGATAGGAGAACAGGGCATGTATAAATGTCAGGAGGACCGCAGGCGGCTCTTGGCTTTAGATTGAATATCCCTGACTTATAAAATGAGTCTGAACACTTCAGTTTACAGGAGTCGCTGAATCACGTGTATTTTGGATTCCATTCTGTTACCTAGAAGGGTTTTTATATTTATTTACTTATATTCTGGTTGACAACATTAGCGGTCTTGGGCCGTGTCCCCCCATCTCTCTGCAGATTGTTTCACTACCTTGAATGAATGTGTGTGGATGAGTTTGGCAGACATGAGCGGAGGTTCACAGCTAAGGATGGTGGTTCTGGGTTTTACACGCTTTGTCTGCACTAGTGTATTATGAACAGTAAGATAACTGTAAGTGTGATCCTGGACTTTAAAAGGAGTAGGAGGAGAGCTTTCACGGCAGGCTTTTGGTGAAAATGGGTAGTATGCAAAAAGTTACCAAAAGCACAACAATTTGTGACCTTGACGTAGTTTTCGTAATTACTCCAAGAAATCGACGACGGTGGTGAGAAAAGTACTTTGCAAGTTCCCTCCGTCCCAGTACTTTTCCTTCTGCGCATTCATAACCCTTTTCATCTCTTTGCAAGGAAAAGAAAGTATGAGGCAGCAAATAACTATCCTTTTCTTACAAAGCATGCCCAAAACTTGGCAAATTACAAAATGACAGAGAGAGAGAGTTACATATGTGAGGGACCAGGGCTGGGCTTTCGAATGGGCAAGCTGGGTCCATGACCAGTTGCGGACCTTCAGACAGGGACGTCATTTAGGGATGGCCAGCAGTCTCCGGGGATCGCAGCTACGAAGCCCGGCTTGCCTCTGGCGACCCTTAGCACTGCTTTTGCAACCCTTGGCATCAGAGGCGGCAAAAGCAGTACCAGCAACATAAGGTAAACAGGGTTCTGATGAGCACTGTTTACATTCTGCAGATCCCACTTGGAGATTACTTTTAAGATGGAAATAAATTAAAAGGCGACATTCACACTCTTAATGATACAAATAAAATTAAACATGTTTAAAAAATAAAAACATTGAAAAAACTCCGATTTTTTAAGATTGTTGCCACAGTCTATTACTGTGAATACTTGAAAAAAATGTATGTTTTTTAACAGAACCGTTACTGCTGTGTTCCACTTTAGCAGCAGGGCCCGGCCATACAGGCTGAGGTGCACGCCCCCTACCTTTTTCCTGACCTGAAGAGTATCTGTCAGGCTGAACAAAAGTCAACCTGACAGATACTCTTTCTGGTTCAGGTCACGCAGCCAGGAGTTGGACATGCTCTAAATGTCTAAATGCTCAGACTCCTGGCTGCCTGAGCTGAACTTCCCTGGGCTGACGAAATCACAGCCCTGGGGGCAAGACCTCTTCATCCTAGAAAAGGTGCCTCGAGGCCCTCTCCCTGATGACGAGGGGGATCGTCACTGATTGCTTCAGACCTGGGCCCTTCAGTTTTAAGCCCTGAAGCGCCCAGGGTCAATCAGTGACACCTCGTCACAGAGTGGGATGGGATCAGCTGTCTCACTGACCCCATCCTACTCTGTGACGAGTTGGGACTGCTTCCTTCCCTCATTGGGGGACCTTAGGCCGAGCAATGAGGGAAGGCAGCAGTCCCAACCCTCCTGGGACCTCTGAGGCTTGGGACTGCTGCCTTCCCTCCTTGGCTAACCTTAGGGCTCTAAAGAAAAGTGTGTTAACCATTGTTCTAAAGCAGAGGTTTTCAATCTGTGGGACGCGACCCCCAGGGGGGTGTGGAGTCATGGGAAGGGGGTCGGCCATTTCCCAGCTTTACTGTCAGCACTGAAAGGATTTATGAAAAACTGTTCTCCTATTTTTTGTAAAACAATGGTCAGGGGACAGTTAATTCCGATATTGTAAAATCTTCAGCTGAAGTGTCATTCAGGAAGTTTCATGCGCTGTGAAACCAAAGCCGGGCAGACAGATAAACAATTTCCAGCCATGGTGCCTGCTGCCTGAAAGAAATGCAAATGTGCGCTAAGAGTTAGTCTGCAAATGTAAAGGATGCTTGGGAGCCAGTACTGGCTTTAACTGATGGAATCTTTGTGTTGGCAAAGATGGATTCTTTTTGAGTGGTAGTGCAGTTAACAACTGAGCTGTGAGTGCTTTTAACTGTAATTGTATTTGCATAGCGCTTACAACCACGTGTAGGTGTTGAAGGGGCAGGTATGTAAAAGAAATTGCATTACACACTCTGGCTATTGCTAAAATATATATTTTGGAATCCCCATTTTATCATAAAACTGTTAATGCATTTTGTAGCAGTATATTTAATACTGTGTGTAATGCAAGTTTAAAATAATGACTTTCATATTCACAGTGCTTTCTGTGACAGGTTGTGACCTCCTAGCACTAAAAATACACAAGTCACTATTTTCCACTGCACCACCCAAGATTTAATTATGTGGCTCTCTGGTTACACACAGACCACTGCAGTGCACGAATAGAGATTTGATAACGTACTATTGTGCATTTCCCACTAAGTAACAACTTTTTTTATTTAATTTACTTTTAAGCTGTGTGTTACTTTATATGTAGCTACCCGATGGTGAGAGACCTAACAAACTTACAGAATATTTTGTTTTGGCCACATCTTTGACCCCGCCCCACACTCACTGACATCACCCCCACTGCATGCTGCATCACAGTTCCCATACTTTTTTTAATGAACTTCAATCGCTGGTTGGCCTGGCTGGCCATTCCTGTGCGGATGGCGGGAGGTTGACAAGAATTGGAGCACTGCACTGCACACAGTACTGACGCCTCAGTGAGTAACGTTTACTCATCACAATATGGCTGCCACTCAAAGTGCTGGTCTAGGGGCTGAGCTGCGCTGACCACAGCTGAGACTCACTCAGCCGAGCTGGCAAGCAGCAGTTATGTTTCTTTTTCGCGCTGCTGCCTCTGCCTCCAGTTTGGTGCATGCCTCATTGACAATGTGCAACCACTAACATAATTTTGCGCTAAATTGAACCCTGTATATGTGTTTTTTTTTATTGTGACGGTCACCTCACCTTTAAGTCGTGCAGACATGCACTGTCCTACAGTACTGTGCTAGCTGCTGCCGCAGCTGCTCTCCCGCCCAGACAGTGCATGCCTCAGTATTTAGCTGCACCTCTGTACCTAGGCCAGCTCTCACTCCCAGGCAGCAGCAGAAAAAGAAAGCAGTATGTCACCGGTACCCACATTAATTAACTACTATGGTGTATGGGGGCACAGCAAAGGATATTATACTACTGGGTCGGGAAGCGCTATCACATGGTTCTCTGTGCTCAGACTCTAAAGGCCCTCCAGCCTCCCCCCCCCAAACATGACTGAAGCCAACAACAGCAGCAAACTAACATAACTAGGACTCACCCACCAAACTTTGGTTTGCTACACACTGGCAAATATTATTTCTCTACCGTAAAATGATTTGTTGTGGGAAATGGGGGCATTTATGGTTGTCGATGACGAGGAGTACCAGGCTCTAGAATTTTTTGTCAGGAGATGGTCCTTACACCTAACTAAAAGATTTTGACTGGGGGTCTCAGCATCAAACAATTGGAAGATCTCTGTTCTAAAGTTGTTTTCCTCCGTGCTATTGCCCCCCTCATCTTCTCCTTACGCCTCCCATTTTCCCAAGACACAATTAAAGGTGACAAGTGGGATTTTGTTGGGCCCAGGATACTATCTGAGCAAAGGCCAGCACCGTGAGGAATAGACAAAGGCCAAATCGGAAGTAGGTTCAAGAACACATTTATCCTCATTGCGAGTGTTGTGTAAAGTGGAAAATCAGGAACCAACAACAGTATAGCTCCTGGTTTTACTGATGAGAGGAAATACCACTTGGTCCCACGTTTTGTGCATCTAATTTACTCCAGGATCTAAACTAGACTAGGCTCGTAGACACAGCATTCAGTTGTAAGGTGTGTAACTCCTGATATCATTTATCATCAGGGGTGTTCCAACCATGGAACAGTAGTGGTCGGCTATGGTGTGGGTGGCAGAGCACGCCCTACAGCATGGTGCATTAAGCCGGGGCAGCTCTTCAGTCAGCCGAGTCTCCTGCACAGGTCGAATTTCATGCTGTAAACCACCAGCTTTAGAGAGAGAGCGTCCTCTTCCCTCAGTGCCTGCAATGGCAGCCATTACCTGTATCTGAGTTCTTTTCCATAATTAGGTTTCAGAAACAAAGTCAAAGGTGCTTTATTGCAGTTGGCACAAAGAGATCATTAAAGTTACAAGACCTTAAAACATGTCACATTTAGAAGGAGGCGGGTTCACAAAACACAAAATCTAAAATCAGAGGGCATACAAGGACATAAAATCCAATAAACGTCTAACCTAACCTCCAAGATATAAGGAGCTCTGTACACTGCATCCAAAAATGTAGCAACCGACGCGCAAATTACATTTGCTGCACCTCCTTCGCCAAATTCCAGAGTGTCATGCACCGTAGACATCTCGAATGGTTTAAAATATGTAGATATTTTAATGACTCTTAATGCTGCACAAATGCAAATAATATGCAACATACTTTTTCATCAAGTCCACACAATCTACTTGCAGTAATTCCATCCCATTGAGGCAATTTTGCAATATGGTGTGCAGCTTGGCACTCACAGCTTGCTTGTGGGGCAGCAAAGTTGCGCAATGTGTACTAAGCTGCAAGTTGGCCAGAAGGCCGATGATCATTTTTTATCTTGGAAAATAGCATGTCTCTTCAATATTATATAAAGCATCCTATGCATTCAAGTATATGTTTAGAATTCAACTTAATAATGACGGTTTTCATTGCTTATGAAAGATACAGAATTTTTGGGCACAATAAAATTATACGAAACTCAGTGATATTCATTTAATAAAGTCACCAACAATTAACCTTTGACCTAAGGCTGTAAAAACAAGGCCCTCTGATCTGTGTTCCAGAGTCAAAACGTGTGGCCTATAAATTAATCAAGGATGTCTACAACAACTCCGCAAACCCACTGAGTTATTTTTACCAAGATGTCAATCTAGGGTCTGTAGGCTTAGATGAAATGTTAACAGCGCCATAGTTGTGCAAGACTTTGGTAACAAATTGCATGTAGAGATAACAAGCACAAACAAGGGTGCATGCACATATTAAATACTAACTTATTGGGTTTCACCTGCACGCAAGCTTGCATGCTGTGCTTGCAAAATCTTTTGTGGATAAAAAAATCTTCAAAGGGGCTTAGAACCCGTCCTTTACTTACTTGAACTTACTGCTGGTTTAGTCCAGCGTCGCTCTGATGTATGTGCTTCTCATTGGCCAGCACCTTGTCTCCACAGCATCCACTTGCACTTCCACTCTTGCTTTGCCGTCCTTGCCTGGCGTGGAGCTTGGACAAACTACAGCTTCCAGGCACTGGCTAGTGGCCAGTGACCTTCCTCTGCCTACATGCCTGAATGTACTTTTTTTGTATTATTCGCCTTCAAACACTCTATGCAAGTGTGTCATGAGGCCATCTTCTCTTCACCCAGCACTCTACCCACATCATAACAGAGCCCCAAGTCACTCCAAATTGGTTTGTTAGCCAATGCCCCTGTTGGGACAATTTCTGAATGATGCTCAACATAAGCAGATTTTTTATGTTTCGAGGTCACTCATTGCGTGTGTGTTTTTCCTTTATTTAGCTCATACTTTCGTAGTTGTTGAATCCTGGAAAGAGTGTTGGCTTTTATTTAACATAACATTTGTGTGTCATTCTCTTTGTCACTCTCTTTTTATGCTTTTGCGTCTAACTGCTCTGTCTCTCAGGAGCCACAGCCAGTACCCGTCTCTTTGACACAAAAGTTAAACGTCTACATCCACTTCCTACAGGGACTTTAAACAGGTGCAGGACTTGGACGCACTGTACTGTCTGCCTGGAACTGTGTTCTGGAAGTACTCAGGAAAGTACCCAACCACAAACATCCAATTGACACCTTGCAGTTCACTTCAAACAGGGACACACTGGAAGAGGGTCACTGAAGGAACTGCCCAAGAGACTTGTGAGTAGGGTCAAAATGGAGACAGCATGCATGTGCACTGAGTGGATGCCATATGAGAATAAGGCTTGTGCAAAGAGAGAGAGGCAGAGCTTGCCTTCGTTCCCTCCTGCCCACAGCAGGCTGAACCAGACCTCGGGGAAGAACTTCAGCAGGTAAGGTTCACTGTTCTACTGACAAGTAACACCAGACTCCTACAAAATCCATCACAGCAGGTATTTAAATTAGCACACAGTAGAAGGAGAAATACAAATGTGTGTCCAAACTATAGGTACGCTCTTCTTTAACAAGTAATTACAAGATTCTTTAAAACGTTGTATGTGCTTTATTTGGTGTTTCGGTCAAAAACTATACCAATGTGGTTCCAAAGTTAACACAAAGAACACGGTTTACCAAAGGTTCTATAACAAATATAAAAAGGAAGTTGACTAACATTCATGTTAACATAAATCAAAATGCAAAACAACACGTCCCTATCTTTAGTGCGCCTGACTCAACTCAAGGGATAAACAGCTGGCTTAAAAAAAACAAGCATTGGCAAAGCCAATAGTTTTCACCTATTGTCCGCATAATGGTGCTTTCTTTTTACTTTAAGTTTTAGTGCACAACAGCTCGACTGCACTGCAATATGTAAAAAAAACATTGACAAAGTCAATAGAATTCGCATAAGCGAAAACTATTGTCTTTGCCAATGCTTGTTTTGATATCGCACTTGGTACCGCACATGGGCATTTTTAAAGTCCTTTGAATAACAGATGTTACTGCTACTCAAGTGAATATCGCTGAATTTACTGACTGCGAAGGATGGAAGGCTAAACAAACCTTGCAAGGATTTGAACTCTTGCTCTTAAGATCACTATGGGGGTTATTCCAACTTTGGAGGAGGTGTTAATCCGTCCCAAAAGTGACGGTAAAGTGACGGATATACCACCAGCCGTATTACGAGTCCATTATATCCTATGGAACTCGTAATACGGCTGGTGGTATATCCGTCACTTTACTGTCACTTTTGGGACGGATTAACACCTCCTCCAAAGTTGGAATAACCCCCTATGTGTGTCCATAGCAAACCACCTCACTGAATCATTTTGCTAGATAATTAACACTGTGATTGTCATAAAGGCTGCACATAAGGGAATCTTCGCTTTCTAGCAGCCATGCCCTAAATTACAAATTTACTTTGAAGCAAAGGTAATATACTTTATGGGTCTGTGAGGGCCGAGTGAGGGTGTATGAAGGTACAGCAAGAGCTAAGGGTCTTTCAGTCTCTTAGGTTGGCTAGGGTCTGTTAAGTCCTTTGAGGGCCCACGGGACTGTCTTATGGTGGCCTAAGCCAAGTGCAGGTTGAAAGTGCCAGTAGAAAAGCAGCAGCCCAGTAGAGAAGGTTTGGTGGCGTGGGCAGAGAGGGTCTGACAGAGTTATTGGAGGGAAAGGCCATATGAATGTGACTGAGGGCCAGTGGAGGTTTACGGTCCAGCTGAGGATTTCTGAAGATTGACCATTGGTTGCTGAGGACTCTCTCAGGGTGGTCTAAGGGTTGTTTGAAGATCCCTCAGGACAGGCTTATGGTCTCAAAGTGAGACTGAGGACTAGCTTATTGTATGCTGAGGACTAGCAAAAGATCTGTGAAGCCGAAGGTTGGCTGAAGGTTCCGAGTGTAAGCTTAGGGATTCCCAAAACCCAGCAAAGTAGTCCAGGGGTCTAGATGGCCTTAATAGGGGCCCTAAGGTAAGACATAAGTTACTTGGAATCAGCAATGCCCCGTCATCCAGAGGAGGCCCCCGTCCCCACCTTCCGGACCGTGTAAATATTTAGAGCAAGGCAAGTCCTGGAGTAAACTTCTGCTGCCACCTCTTAGCTGACTCACACTGTCATGTCAATGAACGTCCCATAGCAGACTACTACCCTCCACACCTACCTACATGAGCTGCTGGAGTTCAGGTGGTTTCCATTGCTGGCTCTCTGTTCAGGGTTTCTGTCCTGCTGCCTGTGCAACACAGTTCTGTCTGCGAGAAAAGCCTGCGCTGCAACTCCCTCTCCTGCACCTTTCCTGTGATTGAGGGAGTGCTGGCAGAGCTGTTGCTGTCATATGCTGCTGATTGTGAGTGAGGGAATGTTGAACCACTGGTGGTGGCAAGCACTACTGAAAATTAGGTATATTCTGTTAGCTTCAAGCTTAGCACAAACACCCCTTAACTTGTTATGCACGATACCAGCAGCATTCAGTGTCACCTGCTAAGCATTTTCGAAGGGTATGTTAGTTGGGGGAAGGAGGCTCAGCAAATATGTTTTTTTACTCAAGGGGGATCGACAAAAAAGTTGTAAGACCACTCTGGTAATGTGACAGATACATTTATAAAAAATATAAATAAATTCTGGTATTAGTTCCTCAGGGACGTCTCGCTAACGATTATTCATATATACTGAATATGAATTATCATTGTCAAGATATTAATAATATTTAATACTTATGTTATGCAGAGTTGTAGAGCGCTCTTTCAGCAAGGAGGGTATCCTGCCACCGAGCAGGTGCGGGTCTAGCCACACCTAGAACCTAGTGGAACTACTCGAAAAATATGGTCTTCAGCTTCTTGCACATTTCAAGAAGTGAGGGAGGGCTGTTATGTGTACCAGCAGGTCGTTCCACACTTTTGGAGCAATGTAGGACGAGGGGTAACCACCGGAACTGGTTTTCCGTATGTGTGGGATGTGTGCAAGTAGGAGTCCGGGCGAGCAGAGGTGCCTGGAAGGTTTGTGAAAGCAGATGTGATCGTTGAGGTATGCTGGGCCAGTGTTATGGAGTTCCTTGAAAGTGTGGGTGAGGACTTTGAATTGTGCTCATTTGTGAATGGGGAGCCAGTGGAGCTCATTCATGTCTGTTGTGATCTGAGTGCGGCAGAGGATGAGAGTGACTCTGGCCGCCTAGTTCTGAATGGTCTCCAGAATCAGGTGAGATTTCTGCTAATGCTGGAAGCCATTTGGAAATCGTCCTCAGATCGTCAAGGCATGGGAGCAGGAGGCAGTGATGGCGCTGAGTTGGCTGGTCACGTTCGGTGTGCTCCTGAGGTTCTTGGTGTGGGTGGTAGGGGTGGGTGTCGCAAACATGCCAATATTTTAGAAGAGGAGGGTGGAAGATTTTACAAAAATAATCAGGAGAATGTATTTCCCCGATTGACTCCTATTTAAGCAGGGTCAATTTCAAATGGGAGACAGCCAAAATAAAGCAATGTTAATACATGGAAGATCTCTTTTTTCATAGTCATTTCTTAATTAAGCAGTCATATGCAGCTCCTTATAATTTAAAACAAGTGTCATCCATGAAGAATGCTTGATTGTATATGAAGAGAAGTCATTTTGAATTAAACAGGGTAGTAGAAAAAAACGCTGATCCAGCAGAAGCACTGGCGACGGCACTGCCGAGAAGTCGAGAGTTTCCCATCAGAGCAGTTGAGGTATTTTTCTTACGAGGCTCGTGCTTACGTGGTGGGAGCGGTTTCAGGGTAAAAATATCTGCTGCAGTAGATTCTCAGTGGCATGGTGGAAATTCTGCCGTCAAGATGTTGTATTTGGAAACAGACCTCCAACGCAAGGGTCTGTTTCCAGGATGCACATCAACAATGTCTCTAAGGTGGAGTGAGTTATCTTCCAGCGCATTGGACGCATTTCCACAGATTCCTGTGTGAGACCACTGTGGGTTTAATTAACAAGAGGCTCTGGCAGAAAGGCACTTGGCGGGCTGCCTATATATGGGGGTCTGACTTATGCCACTTGAGCCTCCATCAAGTGCTCAAAATGGCTGTTTCCGAAGGCTGCGGCAACAGAGGAACATGCATTTAGGAATACCATGTTCTGCAGCCTGCGAGTAAGGCTGCAGAAGACAGAAGGGCTTGAGTGGTGTAGTGACGGGCAGGCGACCTATTAAGCGGCCTGAAGCATATGCGATGAATGTTTGAACCGCGCTTGACCATCAGTGTATTGTGGTGCTGGGTGCAAGACCCTGAGCAGTGTTCCTTAGTCTTAATCAGGTTTTAAGGATCAAGGATGAAACTAGCCTTACCTCAGAGGTACCTACAAACCTCTGACTGGCAGTGCACTTCATGGGGTACTATTACAAAACTCTCTGATTCTAATTGTTGCCTAAAGTCATACACTCGAAGTAGACTCAGCAATACTTTGCCAGTAAATCTGTGTCTGCGTCAACAGACCTGTTGCAACACTTTGCCTACAATTTTTTTCCTGACGTGCATGACTCCTCGATGTACAAGGATGGAAGAAACTGTTTCTTTTTTAATGACGTTACTAGTACAAGCCCAAAAGATAACAGGAGCTTTATAAAATGTTGGTGTTGCCAAGATTTTTATACCTCTTTCAGAATTTTACGCAAGTGATACCCCACCATTGGTTTCATGAGGTGGACTTGGTGACTTGGTTGTGACCTCCTTTCTCTGGCATAACTCTAGGCCACACTTGGCTTTTGTGAACTGTCAACGTGCTCCGTACGATGGTGGCTTAGGTAGGACCAATCTATGGCCCATATTTATACTTTTTTTGCATCGCATTTGCATCACTTTTTTATGCAAAAGCGGCGCAAACTTACAAAATACGATTATATTTTGTAAGTTTGAGCCGCTTTTGAGTCAAAAAATGACACAAATGCAGTGCAAAAAAAGTATAAATATGGGTCCATATCTTTATTATACTGTATCACAACTTCTAGTGATAAATGATTGGTTCAGTGGGGCATGATCCTACCAAGCATCCAGGGTGAAACTGACTTAATTGAGGTTTAGCCATGTTATGGCCATGTTATACAGTGTCTGTGTCTCCACCGCCATGCCGGAGATGATTCGGGTGACCTTTCTTGGGTGGCTGGTTGTACTTTGCCACACTGGGTGGAACTCCAGACTTACTTATCAGACTGCCTTATGGTAGGATACATGATTTAGTTAAACGACTACTCTGGAGGGCTTCATACGTTTTGACACCATTGGCATCTTGCAATTGGAAGACGTCTGGTCCAGTACTCAATTGTGCTCCTTTCAGGAACTTTAATCCACACACACGGTATCATCGATGCAATTCCACAAATATGTTCAACGGTGGCATGCTTTGCATACCCACATTCAAAATGGCACACTTCTCCCTGAATTTAGCCTCCCTTGAGGTTAAGATCCTGATGGGAGCACTGGGGAAGGGTGGTGTCTCACAAATATATTACACACTGATTACTAATGTCCCTGCTACACAGGAGCATCTGTGAAAGCAGTGGAAGGGCTAGGTGGGAGTGTTAGAGGAAGAGGATTGGTGGATTGCAGTGATCCCCCCCCCCCCCAGGCTCATCATAATCTCCTCCAGACTTCGCTTGGTGCAAACATTCTACTTATATTGTGCTTACCTTACTCCTGACCGATTATTTAAGGTTGATCGCATTCCAAGTCCCACATGTTTTTGTTGTTCACATGCCCCTGTGGACTTCTATGCATGATTTGGCCCTGCCCTGTAGTAACAAGGTACTAGACTGCTGTGTTTGCTGAAGTGTCATCTGTGCTGGGATGGAAGGTGGAGCTTTCACCGCAGGTGCTGCTTTTGGGCATCTTTGAGAGTGTAGGGGTCTCAAGGGCTGTCTGGACGTTTTTGGGGACAACTACCATGGTGGCCAAGTGAGATATAGCTGCCCGATGGAGAGCTCCTGAGCCCCCAACACTGTCTCAGTGGCGTCATGGAGTGGGCTGGTGTGCCCAGCAGGAGAAGCCGGTCTACAAGGCCAGGGGCTGCCCTTCCAAGAATGCCTGGATTTGGGGTAAATGGTGTGAACATTTTGAGCTATAACTGTATGATGAACGTTCATTTCATCCACCGGTTCCCTCGTGTATTTTCTGCATTAGCTACACTCCTAATGTCATGTACTGCTCTTGCTTTATGAGTACTGAAAACAACGTGACTGATTTTTTATTAAAACGAATAAAACTGTTATAAAAAAAAGGTAACACAAATTAGTTACCAAAAGAAATAAGAATCAGTGGCGGCCGGCAGCTTTAGGAGGGAGGCGGGAGGGAAGCACACACACACTCATTCGTTCACACACAGACACGCACGCACACACATCCATTAACAACACTCATAACATTCAAACATGCACGCACGCACCAAACATTCATTTTAAAAGTTAACACACACTCATTCTTTCACACACACACACGCATGCATGCACATCCATTAACAACACTCACAACATTCAAACATGCACGCACGCACCAAACATTCATTTTAAAACATCACACACACACTTATTCTTTCACACATGCACGCACGCACATCCATTCACACCCATAACATTCAAACATGAACGCATGCACCAAACATTCATTTTTAAACATCACACACACAGACACTTACCTTCAGCCTCGAGGTCCCAGGAGGGTTGGGACTGCTGCCTTCCCTCATTGGCTGACCTACGTTCAGCCAATGAGGGAAGGCAGCAGTCCCAGCCTCGTCACAGAGTGGGATGGGGTCAGTGAGACTGCTGACCCCACCCCACTCTGTGACGAAGTGTCACTGATTGACACTCGCCCTGGGCGCTTCAGGGCTTAAACTTGAAGTGCCCAGGTTGAAGTCAGTGGGTGATGCTTACCTCGTCACCCAGGGGAGGGCCTTGAGGCACCTTTGCTGAGCCGAGGAGGTCACGCTCATAGGAGCTGTGACCTCCTCAGCCCAGCAAAGTTCAGCTCAGGCAGCCAGGAGTCTGCGCAAATCGCTCATGTCTGCTCCTTGCTGCCTGAGCTGAACATGAAGAGTGTCTGTCAGGCTGACCTTTGCTCAGCCTGACAGAAACTCTTCTTGAGGGGCAAAAGTGTTGGGGGGAGCATGGCCCCTTAGCCGTAAAGGATGGGCCGCGCCTGATAAGGATACAGAAGAGAAAGAGGCTGTGGAAATCGAAATCTATCGATAAGAAAGCCAAAAAGCACTGATTAAAGTTAAACTGTACCAAGTGCTTTCTAGGAAAAACTTTTTTTCTGTGAAAATACCAGATCAACCAAAGAAATTGAATATTTATATCGAAAAGTGACTACATTTATATCACTCTGTGATATAAATGTAGTGTCTAACAATAAGCACAAGACCCAAAAATTAGCAAAGCGTTCATATTTAATTCTATATGATTATAACCAAAAAATAAGTGATCTTTTCCACGAAGCAACGCGCCTGAAGTATGAACTCAGGGTTTGTTGTATGGTAAAGCATATAGGTTGTCCTAGAAGGCAAAAACATAACACAACAAAATGGAGGGTGGGTCTGTTTTGGAAGCGGAGAAGCAGAGAGTTCGAGAGACAGAGAGAGAAGAGCTCAAGATAGAGGGACAGAGCGAATACGAGTGTGTTTGTGTGTGAGTGTGACAGAGAGGGAATGATAGTTAGGAATGGTGTGTGAAAGAGTGCGACAGAGGGAGAGGGTGAAAGAGAGCAAGGTAAAATGAGTGAGTGGGAAAGAAGAGGATATAAAGTAAGTGCGATATAGCGAGAACGAGTTTGAAAATGACAAAGTGAGCGAGAGATCAAGAAAGACCATATAAGAAAAAAATAAGAGAGTAAACGACAGAAAAAGGACATGTGAGGGAAGAGCAAATGAAAGGAAGTGAGAGAGAAAGAGGAAGGGATATCGGGAATGAGAGAAACTAAGAGAGAATAAAAGACACAAGAGTGCTCGAAACTGGGTGAGAGAGACTGATAAAGCATGCGTAAGAGAGTGTTTGTAAGAAGGAGTGATTGACATGGGAAGATAGGGAGTGAGGAGGAGAGAGTGCGTGAGAAACAGAGATAAGGCAAGAAAGAGAAACTTAGTGAGACACAGTATGAGAGACTGAGCGATAGAGAGGTTAAGAGAAACAAGCATTTGCAATGCAATGGGTCTCGCGTTTGCTCAAGTTAGAGGTATTAGCGTTGTAAATTACTAACTGGACTTTTCTTGCCACACAAACTGGAAATAAGAAGTAAAACAGTTGACATAAGCAAGCCAATTCAACGTGTAAGCGTGAAGGAGACTCACAAAAGGAAAAAGAAGTTCGCTCGCAGTCACAGTTATCAGCAAAATAATCCATGTAACAGGGTCGATCCCCCAGGCGGTAAAAAAAACCCCATTAGGAGGGACAAATGTAATGCATTTACCAATGAAAAGAAATGATTTTTGAAAGGCAAGCCCATGAACAAGTGATGGGCATTCAGTGGGCGTGGATAAAAGCCCAGATACATACCAAAGCGTGTTAAAGCAATGATGGCGCACTGCTATGATCAACCTAAAAAGGGTGAGTGAGAGACTAAGACGCAAACAGCCACAAAGAGCAAGACAGTGAGCGAGAGAAAGAGATAGACAGTGAGACAGAGTGGCAGAGCTAGCAAACTGGAGAGCAACGGAGCGAGTGACTGAAAGGCAGGAGAAGAGGAACAAATTTGCCAAAGAACATGGAATGATATTGGCCAGGAGAAAGCATTCTGAGTAGGGCCGGCTTTTGGGCGGTGCGAGCGGTGCAACCGCACCGGGCGCTGACCTCAGGGGGCACTGTGTTTAGCAATAACTTCCTAAACTTTCAATTTAAAAGCACCTGCTGAAAATTTCCTTGTGCGTTTAGCCTTCAAGAAACAAAATGTCAAGATGCCTCCTGTGATTAATGTTCCTGTTAGAGAGAGGGATGGAAGTTTTGCCCAGTGGCAGCTTTGACTCAACATACAGTAGCATAGAGGGTTAATATGCCTGCTGCAAAAAAACAGAACTATGGGGTATATTTAAGAAAAGTGGCGCTGCTCACAGTGCAGCGCCACTTTTCTTGCACCCACTTTTCTTGCACCCCTTAGCGCCCCCTAACGCCACCATGTGTGTGTCATATTTAAAATATGGTGTTTAGGGGACTAGCATCAGAATTTTTTATGCTAGTCTGGCGCTTTGCAGGATTATGTCGCTAATCTTGCAAAGCACCCAGAGGCCCAATGTAACCAATGGAAGCCTCCTTGTAATGCCTGCTCTGAGCAGGCGTTAAAAGTGATGGAAACAAATGATGCAAAGAAATCTGACAGATTTATTTGCGTCATTTTTTTGCCCCCCCCTCCATGGGGGGATGCCCCCTTTGCATAGATTATGCCTGGCGCAGGCATAATGTAGCGCAAAGGGTTACAAAGTGGTGCAATGCATGCATTGCAACTCTTTGTAAATATGGCGCAGCGTTTTAGGCCATCTAACGTCACATTAGTGTAAAAAAGTGACACTAATGTGGCGCTAGAATGGCACTGGGTGCTCTTAAATATGCCCCTACGGCAGTGCCTAATTTGTGCTTGTTTCCGGTGCAGAGCACCGGCACTTATTTTTGAGGGCTGGCGCCTGTTTTTCTGCCTCAAGCATTGCAGTTACTGCAAGAAAAAAGACATATGGGAAAGACGGAGGAAGAGAAAAATGAAAAAGCGTCACAATGGGAAAAAGCAGAAATCCGCAAGAGCAAGCTGAAGGGTCAGGGAGTGCCTGTAAATGGATTGAAGAGGCCTGAGATGGCTCCAGGATTACACTGCCTCTGTATTCCATGTTCACACATTTAATTGCAGCCGCCACATGTTTAAGAGGAGGGCTTTGGGCACCGGCACCTTTTTATTTACAAATTAGGCACTGCCCTGTGGGACATATTTGAAAAAAGTGGCGCTGCACATAGTGCTACAACACTTTTCTTGCACCCCTAGCGCCCCCCTATGCCACTATGTGTGTGCTGCAACATAGCGGTAGTTAGGGGACTAGTGTCAGAATTTTGTACGCTAGTCCGACGCTTTGCAGGATTAGCATAAAAAATTTTGATGCTACTCCAGCAAAGCACCCAGAGGCTCATTGTAACCAACAGAAGGCTCCTTTTATCGCCTGCTCTGAGCAGGCGTTAAAAGTGCTGGAAAAAAATGACGCTAAGAAATCTGTCAGATTTCTTGCTACACTTTTTTTGCACCCCACCCCAACAGGGGAATGCCACCATTGCATACATTATGCCTGGCTCAAGCATAATGTAGCGCAAAGGGATACAAATATGTAAATATGGCACAGCGTTTTTGGCCTTCTAACGCCACATTAGTATTTAAAAAATGACACTAATGTGGCGTTAGAAAGGCGCCAGGGGCTCTATATTGTATGTGGACAGCTGAGTGGATTAGTAAAGCAAGCCTATACAAGTGCTTTAAAACACATGAATGTATGTGGAAAGGGAAAGATGGAAAGATGAGGGGCACATTTGCCAGGTTGTAATGAGTGAAACCGAGGAGGTCATGGGATGGGGAGCGCCACAATAAACTGACGCACAGTCCTAAAGCCGCCCCTTATCTTGAGCACTGTTCTCGTGCAGGAACCAGGCTGCAGAAATTACGGAGAAAGCAGAAAAATATACTTAGAATGGACTGGTCATAAGTGACCCCAGGCAGTGCTCCTGAAAAATCAATGAAATCCAGACAGCAAATATAGGGCATTGCTGAGAAGAGCTGTGCAGAGATCCCAGAGCAATAGGAAAGGAAAAGGGGTGTCAGATACTGCAGAAGGAACAAGAGCTAACGGATCAGCACGCCTTCAATCAGGGACCCCTAAACACCTTACCAAGGTGGAGTTCTTGCACCACATAGTGAAGGAGTCCCTCCACAGTTACTGAAGCCCTCAGCACGAACCACAGTGCGCCAAGCACAGCCTGATGACGTCTCACACCCTAAAGCCGAGAAAGCGTGGCTGCAGGGCCACCAGGCACTCTATTCTCAGCTGAAGAACCAGCTGCAGCCCATCCTTTGGGGCTGAGGGGCCACGCTACCTTTTGCCCCTCAAGAAGAGTGTCTGTTAGGCTGAGCAAACGTCAGCCTGACAGACACTTTTAATTTTCAGGTCAGGCAGCCAGGCGCAAACACACACTACTTGCACAGGCTTCTGGCTGCCTGGGCTGAACTTTGCTGAGCTGAAGAAGTCACAGCCCCTCTGGGTATGACCTCTTCAGCCTAGCAAAGGTGCCCTGAGGCCCTCCCCCTAATGACGAGGGAGAACGTCACTGATTGCTTCAGACCTGTGCACTTCAGTTTTAAGCCCTGAAGCGCCTAGGGCCGAATGTCAATCAGCGACAACTCTTCACAGAGTGGGGTGGGGTCAGCAGACTCACTGACCCCACCCCACCCCACTCTGTGACGAGTTGTGGCTGCTGCCTTCCCTCGTTGGCTGACCTTAGGTTAGCCAGTGAAGGAAGACAGCAGTCCCAACCCTCCTGAGACCTCCGAGACAGAGCTGAAGGGAAGTGTGTGTGTTGTTTTTTTATATGAATGTTTGGTGCGTGCATGTTTGAATATTTGATAATGAGTGCTGTGAATGGATGTGTGTGTGTTCGCATGTGTTAATGAATGAGTGTGAGTGTCCATGTGTGTCCCGCCCACCCACCTCCCTCCTAAAATTACTGGCCTCCACTGGAAAGGGTTGCAAGATTCCAGGTATACCAGTATCGGAACTCGAAGGACGGAAATACCCCTAAAACATACACCAGATATTTAAAAAAAGCATTGGCAAAGCCAATAGGTCTCGCCTTTCGGTGAGCTATTAGCTTTCTCAGTCCGGTGGGGATGGTAAATGGGAAGTAGGTTGGGGGTGGTGAATGGGAGACGGATAAATTGGTGGAGTGCAGGATGGTAAAAAAAAAAAGCTATATGAAGCAGACAACGCAGGCTGTGTCATACCGCTTTTTTCTTTTGTCTCTTGAGGAGAGAAGAAACGGGTGGGATAGGGGTTGGGAGGAGAAGAAACAGTAATGGGGTGGGTGGGGGTTAGCTGAAACTGTGATGGGTGGGTGGGGGTCTAGAAAAAACAGGTACAGTGCAGATGGGGAGAAGAAACAGGAACAGCAGATGGGGGAGAAGAAACAGGGGTTGTTTTTTAACTGCTCGCTAACTCTATGCCTTGCGCGTGCATCTTGCCTACAGAAACATCTGAATCATCATCTTTAGAAGAAAGTTATTGTGTCTTTTTTTGGGGGGGGGGAACGTTTGCAAAGGTTGAAAGTATCTTTAATATTTACTCCTCTGCCCGTGATTTCCCTTTATATGATTGTGCAGACGCTGTGGTCCCAAGAAGCTTTAAAATAACTGATGTTTTGATGTCTTTCATGAAGCACCGGGTGTTTGTAAGTGACTGCTATACACTGAGTCGACACTAGGGGCAGCATTCAGTGGAAAATGCTAAGCACGGAGGCTGGGCCTGAAAAGAATTTAAGGGGTCACCATGACTGAAATCAGAGTTTAAAAGTGATTTAGAAATCCAGGGGGAACAATGACAGGAATCAAAGCTTGACAAGCAATTCAGAATGAGGGGGAAGTGAGTGAGCTACCTGCCACTGACAGTCAGCCGCCAGAAGCCGGTGAATGAGCTCAGGATGTGTACTTTACTATTTCCCACCGATAGTCCATGTAATTAGGCAGCCTCAGTGTGGGGGACCAGTTTGCCTGCAGGGTTTTACAGTGGGGAGGGGGGCTTTTGGTGAAGAGTAAAATAATTCTAGGGGAGATCGGGAAGCAGCGGGGATCACATGAAGAACCTTACGAGCGCTAGAAGTACAGATGGTGCAGGAGGGTCGCAGATGAACACACGTTTTCCACTGGTGGATGGTAGCGGTTTATTTGTCTTCTGTCCTATCACTACATTTAGATAATAAAGCGCTTTACTGTGCTGTTAGTAGCAAACTGGAAGACTGTAAATCTGTCCAGGCCAAAAAAAATAACAACAGCAGAGGAATGCAGGGTGTCCGCAGCAGGTGCTTTTTTCTAAAAAGAGAGCATGTGTAGAATATAAGATGGTCACCTGTCAGTTCATGTAAATATAGGCCACTGATTGTGATTTTGACGCAGAGTGAGAATACCAGGCAAAGTCAGTAAAACTGATGACTACACTTAAGTATAAAATAATACAACGCTGGGCATTTATGCAGTGCGCAACAAAATCTAAGTCATCTCTTTGCGTTTAAATAGTGGGCAATTTCACAGCGCAGAGTAGTGCGCTCATTGTATTTGTGTTGCTGAACGATGAGCAGCTGACCACATTCAGCGCTCAGCAGCAAGCGCCCAACCCGCTGAGCTGTTCGTCTAACATCAAGATTTGATCCCTTGTAATAGAATGCCTGCTAACGAAGATTTCATAGACTGTGGAAATGTGGTGGTGCGGTTTTGGCAGGTGGTGGGGGGTGGAGGTGAATTACAGGCAGAGGCGGCAAAAGACAAAGCAAAGTGCTACACCAGACAAAGGATCGAACTGGTGCCAGGTACGGGCTGTGGCAGCCGCGCGCTTTCACAGAAGAGTTGATACATGGACGCAAAAGGCGAGGGTTAAAAATATATTACGGATCAGCATCCCTCCAAGGCAAACGCAAGGTAAGACATGATGTTATCCATAACTGAAGCAAACGCCCCTGCTCACTGAGAAGCTCTTCATTAAAGTACAGTGAATGCACCCGAACAAAGGGCTCTGCTCCACACAAAATCATGTCAAAGGCGGGCTTTGCTTCATAGGCAGAAATGAGTAACATGACACAAGCCAGTGTGGCAATACGGGCGGTGTAGGCAGACGGAATACTGACTTGGGAACTGAGAAACCAGGTAGAAGTCTCGGTGCTGCCTTCTGATTCTGAGAAATTCACTTCAGCTGCCCTGCCTTAAATAATAAAAAATAAATGCTAGCTTGTGTAATGTAACTGGTGTGCATATAAAACGCCCCACACCTTCCGGCTTGGTCGAGCTTGTGCTGTTCAAAAATGCAGAAAAAAAAGTAAAAGTACATCAATCGCAGCATGGAGGGAGACTAGTTAGGTAATATTTAGATGTATTTGGGCCATGCTCCAGACTAAAACAAGGAAGTGACATCATCGCAGGGCTGCCGAATTAGGAAGACAGTAAAGAAGTGTGATGATGGTGCCAATGAATGTAAGTAATGGGCAAGCTAAGAGTTTATAGGTCGATCGTAAGTGTACAGCATCTTGTATACTTGTAAGTATACTTCTTCAGTGGACTTAAAGCCATTTCATTTGCTCGTTTCAGTGTCATTTAAAAATAATTCTTTGCTAGTGGTCAGGCATGCTTGTTTGACTCTCCTTTTTCTCTTTGGGAGCAGGGACCAACTTCTGTATAACTCTGCTTTGTCTTGTTTATCTGTTCTTTAGGTGACTTGTTTTACTTTGTTTCCTGCTTGTGTTCGGGGAAGCTTCCCTTTTCATTTGCAGAGCATTTTTGCTCACAGCAAAGGCGGAAGCCCGCTTCTTTATTTAATTATTTGTTTGCTAAGTAGCCCAAACTACCTGTATTGGAGGATTTACATAAGTACCAGCTACGTTACATAAGGACATATTCATTTTTTGTAGGCACTGCGGGAGTATGTGATGTTGAGCTGATGCCGTGACTCTAACCCGGCCCTCACTTCCAAAGTCAGCAGCTCTAGTTGTGCCACACCTTCTCCCTCTTCTACCAGGTTTCTGTGGAGCACGAGGCATTCCAGTTCCTTTAAGTGTTACAGCTCTGCATGCTGCGCTTTATGTTTACATGTGGTGGCCGCACCTTGTGAGAAGGTAGCCTCTTTCTAGCCTTGTTACCCCCACTTTTGGCCTGTTTGTGAGTGTATGTCAGGGTGTTTGTCACTGTTTTCACTGGCTCACTGAGATCCTGATAGCCAGGCCTCAGTGCTCATAGTGAAAACACTATGTTTTCAGTATGTTTGTTATGTGTCACTGGGTTCCTGCTGGTCAGGACCCCAGTGCTCATAGGTTTGTGGCCTATATGTATGTGTCACTGGGACCCTGTCACACAGGGCCCCAGTGCTCATAGGTGTGCATGTATATGTTCCCTGTGTGGTGCCTAACTGTCTCACTGAGGCTCTGCCAACCAGAACCTCAGTGGTTATGCTCTCTCATTACTTTCAAATTGTCACTAACAGGCTAGTGACCAATTTTACCAATTTACATTGGCTTACTGGAACACCCTTATAATTCCCTAGTATATGGTACTGAGTTACCCAGGGTATTGGGGTTCCAGGAGATCCCTATGGGCTGCAGCATTTCTTTTGCCACCCATAGGGAGCTCTGACAATTCTTACACAGGCCTGCCACTGCAGCCTGAGTGAAATAACGTCCACGTTATTTCACAGCCATTTTACACTGCACTTAAGTAACTTATAAGTCACCTATATGTCTAACCTTTACCTGGTAAAGGTTAGGTGCAAAGTTACTTAGTGTGAGGGCACCCTGGCACTAGCCAAGGTGCCCCCACATGGTTCAGAGCCAATTCCCTGAACTTTGTGAGTGCGGGGACACCATTACACGCGTGCACTACATATAGGTCACTACCTATATGTAGCTGCACAATGGTAACTCCGAATATGGCCATGTAACATGTCTATGATCATGGAATTGCCCCCTCTATGCCATCCTGGCATAGTTGGCACAATCCCATGATCCCAGTGGTCTGTAGCACAGACCCTGGTACTGCCAAACTGCCCTTCCTGGGGTTTCACTGCAGCTGCTGCTGCTGCCAACCCCTCAGACAGGCATCTGCCCTCCTGGGGTCCAGCCAGGCCTGGCCCAGGATGGCAGAACAAAGAACTTCCTCTGAGAGAGGGTGTTACACCCTCTCCCTTTGGAAAATGGTGTGAAGGCAGGGGAGGAGTAGCCTCCCCCAGCCTCTGGAAATGCTTTGTTGGGCACAGATGTGCCCAATTCTGCATAAGCCAGTCTACACCGGTTCAGGGACCCCTTAGCCCCTGCTCTGGCGCAAAACTGGACAAAGGAAAGGGGAGTGACCACTCCCCTGACCTGCACCTCCCCTGGGAGGTGTCCAGAGCTCCTCCAGTGTGCTCCAGACCTCTGCCATCTTGGAAACAGAGGTGCTGCTGGCACACTGGACTGCTCTGAGTGGCCAGTGCCACCAGGTGACGTCAGAGACTCCTTGTGATAGGCTCCTTCAGGTGTTGCTAGCCTATCCTCTCTCCTAGGTAGCCAAACCCTCTTTTCTGGCTATTTAGGGTCTCTGTCTCTGGGGAAACTTTAGATAACGAATGCATGAGCTCAGCCGAGTTCCTCTGCATCTCTCTCTTCACCTTCTGATAAGGAATCGACCACTGACCGCGCTGGAAGCCTGCAAACCTGCAACATAGTAGCAAAGACGACTACTGCAACTCTGTAACGCTGATCCTGCCGCCTTCTCGACTGTTTTCCTGCTTGTGCATGCTGTGGGGGTAGCCTGCCTCCTCTCTGCACCAGAAGCTCCGAAGAAATCTCCCGTGGGTCGACGGAATCTTCCCCCTGCAACCGCAGGCACCAAAAAGCTGCATCACCGGTCCCTTGGGTCTCCTCTCAGCACGACGAGCGAGGTCCCTCGAATCCAGCAACTCTGTCCAAGTGACCACCACAGTCCAGTGACTCTTCAGCCCAAGTTTGGTGGAGGTAAGTCCTTGCCTCACCTCGCTGGGCTGCATTGCTGGGAACCACGACTTTGCAGCTACTCCGGCCCCTGTGCACTTCCGGCGGAAATCCTTTGTGCACAGCCAAGCCTGGGTCCACGGCACTCTAACCTGCATTGCACGACTTTCTAAGTTGGTCTCCGGCGACGTGGGACTCCTTTGTGCAACTTCGGCGAGCACCGTTTCACGCATCCTCGTAGTGCCTGTTTCTGGCACTTCTCTGGGTGCTACCTGCTTCAGTGAGGGCTTTTTGTCTTGCTCGATGTCCCCTCTCTCTTCAGGTCCAATTTGCGACCTCCTGGTCCCTCCTGGGCCCCAGCAGCGTCCAAAAACACCAAATGCACGATTTGCGCCTAGCAAGGCTTGTTGGCGTCCTTCCGGCGGGAAAACACTTCTGCACAACTCTCCAAGGCGAGACGGATCCGTCCACCAAAGGGGAAGTCTCTAGCCCTTTTCGTTCCTGCAGAAACCTCAGCTTCTTCTGTCCAGTCGAAGCTTCTTTGCACCCGCAGCTGGCATTTCCTGGTCATCTGCCCATCTCCGACTTGCTTGTGACTTTTGGACTTGGTCCCCTTGTTCCACAGGTACCCTAGATTGGAAATCCACAGTTGTTGCATTGCTGGTTTGTGTCTTTCCTGCATTATTCCTCTAACACGACTACTTTGTCCTTAGGGGAACTTTAGTGCACTTTGCACTCACTTTTCAGGGTCTTGGGGAGGGTTATTTTTCTAACTCTCACTATTTTCTAATAGTCCCAGCGACCCTCTACAAGGTCACATAGGTTTGGGGTCCATTCATGGTTCGCATTCCACTTTTGGAGTATATGGTTTGTGTTGCCCCTATCCCTATGTTTCCCCATTGCATCCTATTGTAACTATACATTGTTTGCACTGTTTTCTAAGACTATACTGCATATTTTTGCTATTGTGTATATATATCTTGTGTATATTTCCTATCCTCTCACTGAGGGTACACTCTAAGATACTTTGGCATATTGTCATAAAAATAAAGTACCTTTATTTTTAGTATAACTGTGTATTGTGTTTTCTTATGATATTGTGCATATGACACTAAGTGGTACTGTAGTAGCTTCACACGTCTCCTAGTTCAGCCTAAGCTGCTCTGCTAAGCTACCATTATCTATCAGCCTAAGCTGCTAGACACCCTATACACTAATAAGGGATAACTGGGCCTGGTGCAAGGTGCAAGTACCCCTTGGTACTCACTACAAGCCAGTCCAGCCTCCTACATTGGTTGTGCAGTGGTGGGATAAGTGCTTGAGACTACTTACCACTCTTGTCATTGTACTTTTCATAAGAGAAAAATATACAAAACAAGGTCAGTGTATATACACATAGCCAAAAAGTTTTGCATTTCCTCTTTTCACTCTTTTCTAAGTGCTGAAAAGTACCTCTAAACTTTCAAAAAGTTCTTAAAAGTTAAAAAAAAAAGTTTTTTCTGTCTTTCCAAAAAGTTCTGAAAACTTTTTTCTCTTTTTCTATCACTTTAACTCTCTCTAAAAATGTCTGGCACAGGCCAAAGTGTTGATCTGTCCAAACTTGCATATGACAACCTTAGCTGGAAAAGAGCAAGGAGTCTCTGTATAGAGAGAGGTTTGAGTGTAGGGAAGAATCCTTCCTTGGAACTGTTACTTAACATGCTTAGAGAACAGGATAAGGCCATAGGTGCCCCATCTGTTAAAAAAGTACCTAATAGTTCCCAATCTGATTCAGGGACTCCCCCAGGAAAAGATTCAGGAAAGAAACTTCCTAGCCTGCCCATTACTAGACAGTCTAGCATAGATGGTAATGATGATGAGCCACACCAGAGAAATAGTGTTGTCTCACATCATAGCAAAAGCATATATTCTCACCATACTGGTAGTAATGTTTCTGTAAACCAAGCTGTTAGGGTGGCTTCTGTAAGGGACAGGTCTCCTTCTGTTCATTCCCATCATAGCTCTGTTTCTAGAAATGTCCCTCCCACCAACCCTGATGACAGAATGTTAGAGAGGGAACTCAATAAGTTGAGGGTGGAACAAACCAGACTGAAGCTTAAAAAGCAACAGCTGGATTTGGATAGACAGTCTTTTGAATTAGAGAAGGAAAGACAGAAGTTGGGTTTAGATACCCATGGTGGCAGCAGCAGTATTCCCCATAGTCATCCTGCAAAAGAGCATGATTCCAGGAATCTGCACAAGATAGTTCCCCCTTATAAGGAGGGGGATGACATTAACAAGTGGTTTGCTGCACTTGAGAGGGCCTGTGTTGTACAGGATGTCCCTCAAAGGCAGTGGGCTGCTATCCTATGGCTATCATTTAGTGGAAAAGGTAGGGATAGGCTCCTTACTGTGAAAGAAAATGATGCTAACAATTTCCAAGTTCTTAAGAATGCACTCCTGGATGGTTATGGCTTAACCACTGAACAGTACAGGATAAAGTTCAGAGAGACCAAAAAGGAGTCTTCACAAGACTGGGTTGATTTCATTGACCATTCAGTAAAGGCCTTGGAGGGGTGGTTACATGGCAGTAAAGTTACTGATTATGAAAGCCTGTATAACACAATCCTGAGAGAGCATATACTTAATAATTGTGTGTCTGATTTGTTGCACCAGTACCTGGTAGACTCTGATCTGACCTCTCCCCAAGAATTGGGAAAGAAGGCAGACAAATGGGTCAGAACAAGAGTGAACAGAAAAGTTCATACAGGGGGTGACAAAGATGGCAATAAGAAGAAAGATGGTGAAAAATCTCAAGATAAGCATGGGGATAAGGGTAAAACCAAAGATCCCACTTCAAATCTTAAACACTCTTCAGAGGGTGGGGATAAAACTAATTCTTCCTCTTCTTCTCAACCTGCACACATTAAAAAGCCTTGGTGCTTTGTGTGTAAAAACAGAGGCCATAGGCCAGGGGATAAGTCCTGTCCAGGTAAACCCCCTGAGCCTACCACCACTAATACATCAAGCTCTAGTGCCCCTAGCAGTAGTGGTACTAGTGGTGGGACTGCTGGCAACAACCAAGCAAAGGGTGTAGTTGGGTTCACTTATGGGTCCATAGTGGAAACTGATGTAATCAGTCCCAAGACAGTTTCTGTCACACCTAGTGGCATTGGCCTTGCCACACTGGCTGCTTGTCCCCTTACAATGGATAAGTACAGGCAGACAGTTTCAATAAATGGTGTTGAGGCCTTGGCCTACAGGGACACAGGTGCCAGTTTCACTTTGGTGTCTGAAAACCTAGTGCACCCTGATCAACACATCATTGGACAACAGTATAAGATTATTGATGTCCATAACTCCACTAAGTTTCTTCCCTTAGCTATAATTCAGTTTAGTTGGGGTGGAGTTACTGGCCCTAAGCAGGTGGTGGTATCACCTAGCTTACCTGTAGACTGTCTCTTAGGTAATGACCTAGAGGCCTCAGGTTGGGCTGATGTAGAGTTTTATGCCCATGCAGCCATGCTGGGCATCCCTGAGGAATTGTTCCCTCTCATTTCTACTGAAATGAAAAAGCAAAGGAGAGAAGGCCTGAAAACTCAGGAACCCTCTCCATCAACAGGTAAAAAGGGTATCACAGTATCCCCTAACCACCCTACCATTCAGGATACCATTCCTGTGGTGGGAGAAACCTCTCCTGGGGTGGCACCTGTTCCAAGGGAATCATCAGTTGGCAAAACTGTACTCCCTGAGGTGGAAGTACCTCTCTGTGGGATAACTAACATTGGTGAGAAAAAGAGCACCATTTTAGTTAACATGGAGCATCCCTCCAACCCTCCCAGAGAAACTTTAGTGCAGAAACTCTGCACTGCCTCACAACACTTAGGACAGCATCCCTGCCCTAGTGTGGAGCTGATAGGACAGCATCCCTGCCCTGCTCCAACCCAAGAGAAACAGCATCCCTGTTCTCTCTTCCAGCCATATGGACAAAGTTTTTGCCCAGCTATGGCTTTTCTGAGACAGCATCCCTGTCTGGCATTTTCATCACTACAAATAGGTTCAGTGGACAATTCCCACTGCTCTAAACTAAAACTTACTGATAGAAACTCTGAAAATACATCCCCACAGGGAAGTAACCATATAGTGGATGATAAAGGGAGTAACCAGTCTATTGCAGAGCGATTCTCTACTTATCACCACTTAGACAATAAAGTCTCAACTGGCCAAGGTTAGCCTTATTGTCCTTCGTTTGGGGGGGGGTTGTGTGAGAAGGTAGCCTCTTTCTAGCCTTGTTACCCCCACTTTTGGCCTGTTTGTGAGTGTATGTCAGGGTGTTTGTCACTGTTTTCACTGGCTCACTGAGATCCTGATAGCCAGGCCTCAGTGCTCATAGTGAAAACACTATGTTTTCAGTATGTTTGTTATGTGTCACTGGGATCCTGCTGGTCAGGACCCCAGTGCTCATAGGTTTGTGGCCTATATGTATGTGTCACTGGGACCCTGTCACACAGGGCCCCAGTGCTCATAGGTGTGCATGTATATGTTCCCTGTGTGGTGCCTAACTGTCTCACTGAGGCTCTGCCAACCAGAACCTCAGTGGTTATGCTCTCTCATTACTTTCAAATTGTCACTAACAGGCTAGTGACCAATTTTACCAATTTACATTGGCTTACTGGAACACCCTTATAATTCCCTAGTATATGGTACTGAGGTACCCAGGGTATTGGGGTTCCAGAAGATCCCTATGGGCTGCAGCATTTCTTTTGCCACCCATAGGGAGCTCTGACAATTCTTACACAGGCCTGCCACTGCAGCCTGAGTGAAATAACGTCCACGTTATTTCACAGCCATTTTACACTGCACTTAAGTAACTTATAAGTCACCTATATGTCTAACCTTTACCTGGTAAAGGTTAGGTGCAAAGTTACTTAGTGTGAGGGCACCCTGGCACTAGCCAAGGTGCCCCCACATGGTTCAGAGCCAATTCCCTGAACTTTGTGAGTGCGGGGACACCATTACACGCGTGCACTACACATAGGTCACTACCTATATGTAGCTGCACAATGGTAACTCCGAATATGGCCATGTAACATGTCTATGATCATGGAATTGCCCCCTCTATGCCATCCTGGCATAGTTGGCACAATCCCATGATCCCAGTGGTCTGTAGCACAGACCCTGGTACTGCCAAACTGCCCTTCCTGGGGTTTCACTGCAGCTGCTGCTGCTGCCAACCCCTCAGACAGGCATCTGCCCTCCTGGGGTCCAGCCAGGCCTGGCCCAGGATGGCAGAACAAAGAACTTCCTCTGAGAGAGGGTGTTACACCCTCTCCCTTTGGAAAATGGTGTGAAGGCAGGGGAGGAGTAGCCTCCCCCAGCCTCTGGAAATGCTTTGTTGGGCACAGATGTGCCCAATTCTGCATAAGCCAGTCTACACCGGTTCAGGGACCCCTTAGCCCCTGCTCTGGCGCGAAACTGGACAAAGGAAAGGGGAGTGACCACTCCCCTGACCTGCACCTCCCCTGGGAGGTGTCCAGAGCTCCTCCAGTGTGCTCCAGACCTCTGCCATCTTGGAAACAGAGGTGCTGCTGGCACACTGGACTGCTCTGAGTGGCCAGTGCCACCAGGTGACGTCAGAGACTCCTTGTGATAGGCTCCTTCAGGTGTTGCTAGCCTATCCTCTCTCCTAGGTAGCCAAACCCTCTTTTCTGGCTATTTAGGGTCTCTGTCTCTGGGGAAACTTTAGATAACGAATGCATGAGCTCAGCCGAGTTCCTCTGCATCTCTCTCTTCACCTTCTGATAAGGAATCGACCGCTGACCGCGCTGGAAGCCTGCAAACCTGCAACATAGTAGCAAAGACGACTACTGCAACTCTGTAACGCTGATCCTGCCGCCTTCTCGACTGTTTTCCTGCTTGTGCATGCTGTGGGGGTAGCCTGCCTCCTCTCTGCACCAGAAGCTCCGAAGAAATCTCCCGTGGGTCGACGGAATCTTCCCCCTGCAACCGCAGGCACCAAAAAGCTGCATCATCGGTCCCTTGGGTCTCCTCTCAGCACGACGAGCGAGGTCCCTCGAATCCAGTGACTCTGTCCAAGTGACCCCCACAGTCCAGTGACTCTTCAGCCCAAGTTTGGTGGAGGTAAGTCCTTGCCTCACCTCGCTGGGCTGCATTGCTGGGAACCGCGACTTTGCAGCTACTCCGGCCCCTGTACACTTCCGGCGGAAATCCTTTGTGCACAGCCAAGCCTGGGTCCACGGCACTCTAACCTGCATTGCACGACTTTCTAAGTTGGTCTCCGGCGACGTGGGACTCCTTTGTGCAACTTCGGCGAGCACCGTTTCACGCATCCTCGTAGTGCCTGTTTCTGGCACTTCTCCGGGTGCTACCTGCTTCAGTGAGGGCTCTTTGTCTTGCTCGACGTCCCCTCTCTCTTCAGGTCCAATTTGCGACCTCCTGGTCCCTCCTGGGCCCCAGCAGCGTCCAAAAACGCCAAACGCACGATTTGCGCCTAGCAAGGCTTGTTGGCGTCCTTCCGGCGGGAAAATACTTCTGCACAACTCTCCAAGGCGAGAGGAATCCGTCCACCAAAGGGGAAGTCTCTAGCCCTTTTCGTTCCTGCAGAAACCTCAGCTTCTTCTGTCCAGTCGAAGCTTCTTTGCACCCGCAGCTGGCATTTCCTGGGCATCTGCCCATCTCCGACTTGCTTGTGACTTTTGGACTTGGTCCCCTTGTTCCACAGGTACCCTAGATTGGAAATCCACAGTTGTTGCATTGCTGGTTTGTGTCTTTCCTGCATTATTCCTCTAACACGACTACTTTGTCCTTAGGGGAACTTTAGTGCACTTTGCACTCACTTTTCAGGGTCTTCGGGAGGGTTATTTTTCTAACTCTCACTATTTTCTAATAGTCCCAGCGACCCTCTACAAGGTCACATAGGTTTGGGGTCCATTCATGGTTCGCATTCCACTTTTGGAGTATATGGTTTGTGTTGCCCCTATCCCTATGTTTCCCCATTGCATCCTATTGTAACTATACATTGTTTGCACTGTTTTCTAAGACTATACTGCATATTTTTGCTATTGTGTATATATATCTTGTGTATATTTCCTATCCTCTCACTGAGGGTACACTCTAAGATACTTTGGCATATTGTCATAAAAATAAAGTACCTTTATTTTTAGTATAACTGTGTATTGTGTTTTCTTATGATATTGTGCATATGACACTAGGTGGTACTGTAGTAGCTTCACACGTCTCCTAGTTCAGCCTAAGCTGCTCTGCTAAGCTACCATTATCTATCAGCCTAAGCTGCTAGACACCCTATACACTAATAAGGGATAACTGGGCCTGGTGCAAGGTGCAAGTACCCCTTGGTACTCACTACAAGCCAGTCCAGCCTCCTACACACCTTTCTTTCTTTCTGCACAGCTCGCCACCTCCATTTCTTATTTCATTACTTGTTCTTTTTCTTATGTCTGTGTCGTTTCTCATGAAATTTCACTCTTGTGTGTGTTCTGTTTTATGCATGCGACACATGAAAAGTGTTCTACTGAGCACACGCCCCTTTGCTTCCAATCTTCAGAGCCTGCTTCAAGGGATTTTGTGTCCTGTGCGCATGTTTGTGCGGCATAATGGCAATGAGCCCAGTTGCTTCTTTTACCCAGTGTTGGAGATGGGACAGATCCAGGTTTAATGCGGCACATCCATGTTACGGAAAGTTTCAAGTCCCTCGGGGATCAGCCCTCAGCTTAATTCAATGAGATCTCTACAAGTGGGTGACGCGTTGTAAAATAAACATATAATACTGCCTGTACTAGTTGTGAAGTGCTCTTTAGTACGTTGGGAAGGTTTGAGGTATTCAAACTGCTGGAAAATAAATGCGTGATGATTACACCTTTATTTTTTAGCAGGTTGAATAGCGTGAGCCTTGCACAGGTATAGGGAAAAAAACCTTCATTACTCTTAAAGACCACATTACTAATACACTCTGTATTAGTTGTGAAGCACTCCCTTTTCCCTGTGCAAAGTCTGCAGTATTGAAACTGCTGAAAATAAACGTACAATCATTACACGTTCGTTTTTCGGCAGTTTAAAAAGCGCAAACCTTGATTAGGGAATGTGGAAAAAGAGGGCTTCATAACTAATACAGACTACATTACTAATGTGTTCTGTATTAGTTATGAACCGCTCTTTTTCCCTTTGCAAAGTTTGCAGTATTTAAACTTCTGTAAAGTAAACGTGTAATGTTTATTTCCCACTATTTCAACTGCCCAAAAAGAAACATGTAATGAATTCTGTGACAGTTATGAAGCAGTCTTTTGACCCCGGGCAAGCTTAGCGCTAATTAAAACTGACATGTACTATTTTTTTTTCTCTCGGGGTCCCACTGCGGCTCATTCACCCCCCTGACCACCCTCCTGTGGTCACTCTACACATCCCGCTGCTTTCACATCCAGTATTACCAATCCCTTTCTCCCAGGTTTCTAATTTCATGGTACCTTGTATTCCTCCACTGCGTTGTTCCCTGTTTCTCCCCTTGTTTTCTTCATTTCCATTTGGCACCCTGCTCCCCCCCACTTGATCCTTTCCTTGCCACTTTCCGGGATGTATTTTATTCTTGCTCTCTCCGACACCCCGTTTCTATTGTCGGTGCCTCTTCTCGTGCTGGCATTAATCGGTTTAAAAAAAAAATTATTTAGGCAATGTGTTAAACGCATACACAAAATATCAAGCATACCAGTCATAAATGTGGAAATTACTCGTAACTGAATTATGCAAGTATTTTGTAATCATTAAAATGAGAGTTGAAGTTTGCAGGCCGGGCACGTAAGACATTCCCTCCACTGCAAGATGATTAATTGGTGACTGAAGGTCAGCGAGAAGGAAGTCTGTGTGTGTATGGTCTTTGCCACAATTTTCATTTTTTGCTGCAGATAGAAGAAGAAGATAAATGGAAGTGCTTTAGTTATATGCAGAGCCACTGGAATTATGTGGCAGGAAAAGACCAAACAATGAGGCACGGTTGACCACTTTATGTGGCAAGAAAATTCAATTTATGAATTTACAACTCCAATAGCTCCAGTGCTTAATTCGTGAATAAAAAGGTGCCGGTGCCCAAAGCCCTTCTATTAAACACACGGCTGCTGTATTTATATGTGCGAACACGGAGTACTGAGGTGGCATAATCCTGAAGCCATCTCGGGCCTCTTCAATCCTTTTACAGCCACTCGCTGCCCCTTCAGCTCACTCTGACTGCTTTCTACTTTGAGACGCTTTTTCGTTTTTCCCTTCCTCCGTCTTTCCCATAGGTGTGTTTTGCTCTCAGCAAATGCTTGAGGCTGAAGAATAAGCCCCTGCGTTAAAAAAAAAAGTGCTGGTGTTCCGCACCGGAAGCAACAAGCACAAATTAAGCACTGAATAGCTCTAACTCCAGCAAATGCGAGACCGATTGCATTGCAAATGCTTGTGTTTTTTTCTCTCGGATACAACAGATCGTCGCCATAGCGACAGAGCATGCGTGCTGCCTGCAGGCTCGACCTAAAAAAGAAGTGGTGAAAAGTACAATAAAAGACATCACCACCAGGCACCATTATCCGAAGAGTGAACAACCTACAAACAACGTGTGACTGAAAAGATAAAAGCCCAACAAGTATGTACAGGTGTACTTATAAGACCTAGAACCGAAAGCTGAAAGTGACTCCAGAGGACCTGCAAGAAGTGCAGACAATCACCCGACCCCTGGGTGCACCTTAGGGTGGAAGACGCGAGGCCCGTTCTCATCTCTCCAAGACAGAAGAATGAAGAAAAGTCAGATAATGTATCACTTGGCACTCGCCCGCCATGCAACAAACACCTTATGAAATAACCAAACATGCCGGAAGGTTTCGTTCAATTTAAGAAAATATAAACAAAGATGCCTGGCACGTGCCAAAATAGTAGCCGGCTGTTCTATCTAGTATCCGGAAAACCAAACAGCCCTTCCCATCGTAAAACACTGCATCCGCAGTATGAAAAAAGATATATGAATTAATACAAGATACATTTCGTATCCATTGGTATCAACACAGCGAAGAGAGATTACTACTGCCACCCTGTGGCCTTAAGCAGCAACTGCATCTCCCGTATTTAAAAGCTTGCAGGAATTGGTTGTATTGTTCAGGTATATTATGCGGTAATACGCTTTTTACAATAACTATGTGCAAATCGGTTTATTTTCGGAAATCAATCACTACGGCTATCCATGACCCCTAAAGTGCAAGTTGAATATGACTTGTAAAGATAGCAATTAACTAGTGTGCGTATTTATCTCTCATAACTAAATCACATGTTATAATACAGCTTCATAAAAGATCAAAGCAGAACAGAAATTCAAGCTTAATAACCTCCCTATGATGCAGAGCCACCCGATTAATCTAATAAAGAAAAGCAACCTAGAGCTTCATCCAACTTGAAACCTCCAAGTTTCAATGTCTGCATTTTATTATTATTATTTTAAATTATCAAAGTTAACACCTAATCTACTCTTCATGGACGTCAATGTACCCTACGCACGCCTACAAACCTCAGCGTGGAATTGTATTTAGGTTTATCAGTGTACCACGTGGCTACAGGAGTTCGAGAGTTATATTAGTAACCGTATCATGCTTTGATATGCAGCTTTAAAGTCGTGTGTTGAACTGCCTGTATATTTTTGTCTGCACCAACAAACAGCTTTCCATGTTTATATTTTTATCGTGATGGTACATGATTCTTTTTTTGCCTAATATAGAGTGATAAAGTTTGTCTTGGTTTCAGGCTTATACATCTTTTAAGGGAAGCGTACCTTCCACCATTACTTCTGGGCAGACCCGGTATCAGCGGCGGCTCATCCCTTAGGGCAGAGGAGCGTCGTCACCTGCCAGCAGCAGCAGCTTAAAAAACGAAACAATAATAAACAGGTTTATTATCGTTTCATTTGTTAAATGGGTGGGACATCGGGGATGACTGGGATGATGAGCACATGTGTGTTTGGCCAGCCGTCTCGGGCTGGCCAAACACACATGCGCATTGTGCTCTCTCCAGCCCGGCACTGTGTTGCTGTGCTGGAGAGAGGATGCACAAGCTCCCAGTCTGCCTGTGTGCGCCCTGGCTGGGTGCTCCCAGCCAATCCTAACGCTGCTCTCAGGCTGGGAGCTTGTGCCTGCGGCGACGGGAGAAAGAGGAGCGGCGCGGCAGCGGATTTTGTGAATTCCAAAAACAGTTAAGCGTCTGTTTAGCATTACAAAAGTAACACTAAGCCAGCGCTAAACCTTTGAGAATCTGGGCCCTAGTCTTGTAGTTTTAGGTCTGGATGGTTCAGAGCCAAAGAAGATGTAACTGAAGCTGCCAGGGGCACAGTGGAAGACACAGGATTTACCACTGTGACTCCAAGGGCTGCAAGAGCATGCTTGGCTGAGAGAATTGCCAGCTTAGCCTTCCAAAAGACAAACAGGGGAAGAGAGTTGCTTTCTTCGCAACCGTAGAACATCATGACATGGCACCGGGGTCTCTGGTTGTAAGTTCTGTTGTAGCCTTTCGCAGCACAATTTGGCCACCTTCTCTGAAGTGCTTAGTACTGTCTGAAATAGCAGATGGAATGTAAAGAGAAACTGGAAGAAAAATGCAAAAATTGTCTAGCTAACCTGAAGGAAAGCTTCAATTCTATTAATGACGTAGGCAAAGATTAAGCTGAGTCTTTCTTTACTGAACACCCATTTTTTACTTATTTTACTTCTATCACTGCAAATTCGAAATAATGCACCAGATTTCTTCCACCCTCTAAGAGTTTACTTTCAGCATTTAATATCATATCAATCATAACAATCAAACTACACAAAGCATATTTCATTATAGTGCATAAAGAACAAGTTAACATTTTACATGAAGAGTACTATTCGACACAGGGAATGTATATTGTACACTTTCATGATGACTGATGGGATAATCATCCCCACTGAGTCCTTAATAGAACTGAAACTTTTGCTCATGTCAACCAGGACATTTTTCAGATTGGGAGAGTCAGATAATGCTCTTTCAAATTTTACTTACCGCCAGTGTCACAAAGACAGAGACTGGTTTAAAGTAGAACCTTTTAAACACTGAGGCCCATATTTTATACTTTTTTTAGCGCCGCATTTGCGTCGTTTTTAGATGCAAAATCGGTGCAAACTTACAAAATACAATTGTATTTTGTAAGTTTGCGCTGCTTTTGCGTTAAACAATGACGCACATGCGGCGCTAAAAAGGTATAAATATGGACCTGAGTCTGAAGATCATTCTGCTGCCTTTAGATTATCCTCCAGCCTAGCCCGGAGGGTGAATACCTTGAATGTCATTGCGTGCCAGGCTGAGTGCACCGCAAAATTGGACTAATCACTGCCCACTTCCAACATAGTCCATCTGGCCCAACAGGACAAAGTAGGAGAGAAGACAACCTTCAAGGGCTTTCAGAAAGATTTAACAGGTTCTTGACCCCTCTGGGCCTCTGCACCTGTAGCACATTTTCATATTCTTCCACACAACCAACAACACACATTTTAGGGTTGTCTGAGAATGCTGGATAGGAAACAATCATTGTACTGGCTTTGGTTCTCTTAGTTATTGTAAACATGACCACATCTTGGGTAAATGATTGCCCTATCAGATCAAACGCTTGGACATCAGACACACTTTTGCATGAAATCAGGCAAAGTGGCACAGTGAGATTTGCAAACAATTGTTTCCTCAACAGACTGTCATCATCTGTCAAGCAATCGATGTAAGGCCCGGTTAACTTTCCAAAACAGCCAGAGACTGAATTTCCACAAATGTATGCCTCCAGTGACACCCTTTCCCCTTCTTCTGAACCAGAAAAAGATTGCTGAGGAAACCTCTAAGGTATAGGAATGACTTCAGGATTGCGCCTTTGGCCTCTGTGCTCTGGACATCTTGGTCTATCGGAGTCTTCAGAACCTTCAAAAAAACAATTGGGTTTTGTCTCACCGTCTCCACTGGGGTACCCAAAACTTGATGGTAAACAGTCTGTAGAATCCAGGCATCCAAAGAAATATGTTGCCACTTGTATGCACATTCTGATATTCTGATCTCCAGCCTTACTAAGGAAGAAATATCACAAGAAGCAGTTGGGTTACTTTTGCTTCCACCTCTGTGGGAAATAGCCTTTCAGATTCTGGCTCTGGATGGAAAAAAGGTGTTGAAGCTTTGCTGATCCTGCCTAAGCTCTATTCTAAAGCTCTGAACCCCACAGAGACTCAGTAGCGGTCCTCAACCAGACAAGCATCTCCTACCATGGCTGCGTGACCTGAAATCCTTCAGGGTAAACACCTTCTTCAGTGAGGATTGTGCTTTCTTGAGCGCTTTAAATGTCTTGATGAGCTTAGCTACAAAACAGACAAATACATGGCCAAAACTTTGAGCGTTGCCTCTAGGCCTGCCTTCTCCGTAACAGCTAGCTCTCCTTGCTTTCGATTGAGCCTTAGTAAAACCAAGAGTTGGCGTTCTTCTAAAAAGCAATGTTCGCATTGCCAAGCAAGCATATCACCTACTGGGCCCAACCTGATACTATTTTGGGGTCCACGTGTTACCTCACTTTTTTGGTTGCCTCTGCCATCACCATGATTTTAGCCAGTGACTGGCCTTATATATTTGCCCTAACATTCTTGCCAGGACCTGTCTATCTGTCTATGCCCCTTTGGGGGTCCTTGATGAAGTTCCTCAGAAAGGTAATCATGTTTGCATCTAGGTCTGGAGTGGCTGTGACCTTCCTATTTATGATAGGCCTTAGGCATTCAGAGTAATTGGTTTTGCACTTCCATGTTCAGGGGCTGCTTAAGCAAGTGTAGCATGTAATAAGGCACCTTCAGGGCAAGCTCCCACATTGGTGAGCGGGGGTGCCAAATGTTTTTGGGATCAAAGAGGCTTTATACAAGATCTCGGCCTTTTGGGACATTTGCCAGCTCTTTCATGAGCTTTTTATTGGCCCACCGAGAGAGATTCCAATCTCTCCTTCTTTTGAACTTGCGGGGTGAATCATCAAATGTCACTGCATCCATGTCTGCCTGACCCTAATCTGAAAAACCACCCTGTCCATCATCTCTGATCATGGAAGAGAGAATTCGACCAGGTCCCACCATTTCCTGGCTCTGCTCTTTGCCAGGTGTTGGGTTGAATTTCGTATGGAGTTTTTCAAAAGGATTCACTTTCTGTTTGGGCTTTTTGACACCCAGGTTTAAAGTGAGGGTCCCACCTGCACCCGCTGAGTGCGAGGGTGCAAAAGTGCCTAATGAACCCGAAGAGCGAAGGCCTCCTGCATTTTCTTCAAGGCCTTAGTCATGGCTCATTCAACTGACCTTGTCACAGCCATTCCTAGCATTGATGCAGGATCGGGTCCATGACAAAGGACTCTTCCACAGCAGAGAACTCTCATTACAACATTGTCCCAAATCTATCAATATGATCCATGTCGCACAAGAGATTATTTACCTGCTGTGAGCAGCAAAGAAAGCTGACAAAGGAAAAAATAGGCTTGTTATATTGGATGGGCATGTTCATTGGTTAATGTTGGCCATGTGTTTTGTAGTTACCAGTACTTGCCTTTTGGGTACTGTGGTTTACTGTAATTTTAACTGGTGTGTTCAGTAAAGAAAGATACAGAGTTATCTGAGCTTCTGGTCCTGACAAAGAATTTCACTCCAGCATAAATTTGCTGCATATTCAAAGATTGGACGCAAAAAGGCATTGCTTGACCCAATTGTGTTTTCTGATTAATACAGTTGGTGAAAGAGGCTTTGAGGTATTCTGTCAAGTTCGATCACATGATCATTAAAGGAACTGAGACGATGGTGAAACAGGGCTTGCACATGGCTCCCCACATCAGAATGAAGCATTTATTTGCTTTCTATTAATTCTTAGTTGTTTCAGCTAAAGCAATTTTCAGCGCCATCGATTTTAGTCATTGTTGCATGATGTTGCTAGCGGATAGTACTCTGTTCACCAGGTTGTCGTAGTAATGAGTTGTTCTTCTAGGCTAATCTTAGTATAATCAAGCCTGGCCGTAACTCCCTTGAAAAGAGGGATAAGATCGGTGAAGGATTCCGCAAAGTCAAAACAATGATATCTTACGGAACTCTGGTATCAGCACTTGCAAGATCACTCTTGACAGCAGAGCCTGTTGAGTAGCAGTATATCATACAGTATTTTCAGTAGTAAGCTGACAAGCTGGAGCACAACTTTAATACATGAGATCTTCACCCACCTCACTTTTGCTGCCAAAAGAAGTGTCAAAGTCTTAAGAATTTATTGGGGGAAGTAGCCTTAACCACGACTCCCAAACAACGAAAGCCGAACAACGCTTTCGTTAACCAGGACTTCCTTGTTCGGTGCCTTAACCACGCATGTGCTGAACCACGCACATGCGTGGTTAAGGCACAGAAGAAGGGAGTCGGCTGAGGAGGACGATGTGATCAGGTAAGTGGGGTGGGACTGGGGCTGTTTTTGGGGCAGGGGTGGGGGGGTCAGGGTATTTTTAGTTTTAGGGGGTGAGGGGTCGGGTGGTTTAGGTTTAGGGGCGGGGCGGGGTGGGGTATTTTTAGTTTTAGGGGCAGGGTGGGGAGTCAGTGTATTTTTAGTTTTAGGGGGTGGGGTGTTGGGATGGTTTAGGTTTAGGGGTGGGGGGTCGGGGCTTTTTTAGGGGGAGGGGTGGGGGGGTTGGGTATTTTTAGTTTTAGGAGGTGGGGGTCGGGTGGTTTAGGTTTAGGGGTGGGGTAGGGGCATTTTTAGTTTTAGGGGCGGGGTGGGGGTTGGGGTATTTTTAGTTTTAAGGGGTGGGAGATCAGGGTGGTTTAGGTTTAGGGGCGGGGAGGGGGGTCGAGGCATTTTTAGTTTTAAGGGCGGGGTGGGGGTTGGGGTATTTTTCATTTTTGGGGGTGGGGGTCAGGTGGTTTAGGTTTAGGGGTGGGGAGGGGGGTCGGGGCATTTTTTGTTTTAGGGGCAGGGTGGGGGGGTTGGGATATTTTTAGTTTTAGGGGCAGGAGTCTGGGGTATTTTTTTGCTTTTTGGGGGTTCGGGTTGGGGTAGTTTAGGTTTTAGGGGCGGGGTGGGGGTTGGGGTGGTTTTAGGTTTTAGGGGCGGGGTGGGGGGTTGCAGTAATTTTAGAGGCGGGGGTGGGGGGTTGGGGTGGTTTTAGGTTTTAGGGGTGGGGGGTTGGGGTAATTTTAGGGGCAGGGTGGGGGGTTGGGGTGGTTTTAGGGGCGTGGGTGGGTGGTCCCTGTAATTTTTAGGGGTGGGGTGGGGGCCAGGGCGGTCCATGCATGCCGTTCACTAATGCCTTTACCTGGAATGCCTTTAAAACGAAAAATCGGTGTTAAGGCATTTGTGGTAAAGGCATTAGTGGTAACAACGCGGTCTTTTTGTTCCGACCGCGTTGTTCAGGCATGCATGGTTCCAGCATGCGTTGTTGCGACATACATTTATTTATTGGGGTATTCAGACAACTGACCCGTATGTATCTAGTGGCACTCCTAGGGTCCACCCCCCGTTGTTTTAGAGCTGAGCTGAACAAAAGTGGAAGCATGCCAGTTAAACAGAAATAAGAGTCCAGGACAGGCTGCTAGCCTGGGCAAACATGACAACATTTGGTTATTTTACATGAACCAGGTCCTCAGAGCATAGTCAAGGTTGGACCCATCCAGATAAATATTGTGTAATTTGCAGTTTTAGATTTGTTATCAATACATAGGCATGAGCCACACTACCGCGCCAGCCTGTGTCTCATCTCATTATGACTGCAATAAAGTGAATGCTTTTACTAGTGGATATTCTATATTCTTGTAGATTCCTCACCTTCTGAAAAACCCCAGACTGGAAAAGGGAACTTCAACTACCAGGGCCTCCGCATCACCACCAGGTGGCACCATGCACATGTAACCACAACTGTGCTCTTCCTCCCAGGCATGATGATGACATTGGCATACATGAGATCCCAAAGCGCATTCTAACATCTGTTCCATGAACTTTTTCGGCCTCTTACAAATACAGGATAAGAAAAGGAACTGTCACATAGAAACACAATCATTATACCAGAAACCCAACCAATTTCAAATACCATGGGAACCTAGTAATTGTAACTTTGTGGGTATCTCCCAGAAAAATAATTTCTGAAGGCTAATTAACTTTCTCTTCTGATGACAATTCTTCCTGCAAATTGCTCATCTTTTAAATGGATCGCCCAGCAATGGCAATAGAAGGCAGTTGGTATGCACAGTGTCCACTAAGCCAAAACAAAAAAGTAATTGCAGGATCATTATACCAAAAAGACCATCACTTTTCCTCTGGGAATTCAATGATAATGCCATGTGTATGTAGGAAAGGAAGACTATATAACAGTACAACAAATGACAACCAATGGAACACTTCTCAACAGAATAGTCGAGTCAGCCCTAATAACCCCAGAAGGTTCCTTCTTCATTTGGGTGCAGCAGACTAATACCATAGACAAGTCAATGTGAAAATTGTGCTTCTGTACAGATCAGTTCTTTTAACTGGTCTCCTACACGTTTTAAATGCATTCAGTGTAGGTACCCTCTTGAGATATAGCCTAAGAAAACTCTTGATTCCTCCAAAATGCAACAGTGCTCTTTTTGCATCAAAGAATTGCACTTGGCTCATGTTCATTAAAAATAGTAGAATAGTTGTCCTTCTAACTATTGGGTTGTGGTTCTACAAAGTTTGGGAAAGGCCAAGCTTGAATAGTTTTTATATAATTTAATATATTCAAATTAAAGATATATTTCAAAATATAGCATTTTTATTCTATTTTGTCAATTTAAATAAACATTTTACTTCTTCATATACTTTGTCGAAGGAAGATTCCACAGTCGGGTGCAGATCTCCATGTGGTTAAGTAAAGTGAAAAGTAAAATTTTTTATTAAATGTGGAAAACGTTTGCAAAAATATTTTATAGTAAAACGTAATGTACATTCATTTTATATATTTATTTTAAATACTACAGTGCTAGTAACTTAATAAAAGCTTCAGTAGGTGACTTTTGTTCAGAGAATAAAATGACTTGGAAAGAAGACACAACCTACACTGACCCTTTAATGACAAATAGTAGCAACCAGGAAGACTACCCTTCAAGAGAAGAATTGGAGTGAGTAGGAATCGAGAGGCTTGAATGGTGCCCAAAAACACACTGAGGACTATTTTAAGGTACCAGGTAGAAGGTCGTGGGACTCGATGGGTGAATACATTTTAGGCCCTTCCATAAAAACTTTGATGACAGGCATTTTTGAAGCATACTGAAATTGTCCTTTTGGAGGTGCACAACAATTGCTGTTCGAACTACAGGTATAAAAGCTAAATCCAAGGCTACCTTTTGTAAAGCAAGTAATAGGCAATGGGGCCAATTCACAAACTGAACTTTTTATTACTTTTAGAAGTTCTACAATAGTATTACAAAAAAACTTTCAACAAATCTATGACTGTAAATACCAGCCTCCACATCTCCTATATTGTCTATGAAGAGGTTGTCGCACATCTAAGTTTACTACTTAGTAATAGATGCAGGAGGGACCAGAGTTTTTTTAGGAGGAGTAAGGAGGGGTTTAGTGAGGGGTTTTGGGAAGGACATGCACACATCCACAAATTAATAAACCCATTGCTATTCGCAAACAGCACTTCTAAAGTTACTACAGCCATAAATGGGTCCATATCAGTAGTATGTTTCTCAGAACTGGACTAATTCCAGCACCAAACATGGGCAAACACTGATTCTAAAACTCCCTGTCATAAAAATATAATGGAGTTAGGACTTAAAATAAAACCCCAAAGGAAATAATGTTAAACTAAATTATTTAAAAAGTAACAAATTTAAATAAATATAATTTAATGTTAAAAAATATCCAAGAATAAAACACATTTGTTATTTATTAAATATTTTAATAGCTTTTTAAATTTAAAACCATAATGTAACAATATGTTTATTAAACTATTATTACATTCATTTGAATTATGTGTAATAAAAAGCATTTTTCTTACTTAAGGTAGGAATTTCATTTTAAATTTAAACTCCAGAAAAATAGTTTTTATATAATTTAATATATTCAAATTAAAGATATATTTCAAAATATATCATTTTTATTCTATTTTGTCAATTTAAATAAACATTTTACTTCTTCATATACTTTATCAAAGGAAGACTCCGCAGTCGGGTGCAGATCTCCATGTGGTTAAGTAAAGTGAAAAGTAAAAAAATGTATTAAATGTTGAAAATGTTTGCAGAAATATTTTATAGTAAAACGTAATGTACATTCATTTTATATATTTATTTTAAATACTACGGTGATAGTAACTTAATTTTGTATTAAATCTTAAACATAATCAACTAAATTAACATTATTTTCTAATTTAAATTAAAAAAATAATTTACACCTAAAGTAAAAACACAGTTTTTCCTATGCAATAATTATTAATACAAGAGAAAAATAGAATTATTTAAAAGTAATTTAATTATATTTTATTAAAATGTATTATTACAATAATTTGTAAATGCAAAAAAGTTTGTTAAAATATTTTATACTAAAATAGTAGTAAATTTGTTTTCTTTTTATATTTTATTTTTCTAAGATTACAATATATTTGATACTATATTAAATAATTTAGTTTGATTTAAGATTATTTCCTGTGGGGGTTTATTTTAGTTCCCCATCCCCATTACTTTGGATGAGAGGGTATTGCCATATCAGTGGTTGGTTATATGTGGTGCTGAACATAATACTGTCAATAGGCAAAATAAATAAAGTGACTTAAAACTGTAAGAGTAAACTTGTATGTGTAAATTACTCACAAGTGTAAATAACCTTTTGTGTGTTGGGCTGCGATCTGTATTGTAGGTGACAGTAATTTACAAAAGACTTCCATTTAACTGCATAGCAATCTCTTGTACTAACAGTTTTTGCTTCTCTAAGAATTGCCATTCATTCTCTAGGGAGCTGCAGTACTATAATTCTAAAACTGTAGTTTCCAGATTACCATATTGACCAACCTGTGGTTGGATTGTAACAGATGACCTTGGTTTTGACTGACTAAGTGTGTGCACAAAAGCTATTTGTCATCTGAATGGATGGATAACTACAAAAGGAGATAGTAGCAAGATTGGTAGCAACTTCGGTAGGCCCATGTTGCAGCAGAATTACACAACTCACTGTAAAAGGCACCACTGGGGAGGTGCGTGGCCACATGGACCATCATGGCGGATGCACTGTAATCCCACTCTCTCCCACAGCCCAAATCTGTCTTGAGCCTGTTGCTGGCTTCACAGATGCTGGTGTCCCCAGAGCAGGACAGCGCTTGGGGTTGTGGGGAGCAAACTCTGGCACTAGATTCCACCTGAGTCTGCAAAACAAGGGGTACAGTCTTGGGCCACAGCCCAGGATACAACGTGGAGGGCACTGCACACAGAAGCAACACATTGAAGATACAGATGTGGTGTCTGGACCACTGCAGTACCAAGAGTCGGGGCACCCTCAGTTGCTTATAGAGGGTCTTCTCTCTGTCCTGAATGCCAGAGCACGGGCCCAATGAAAGTGGGTCTGCATCTTAGGCAATAAGAAGCTCTGGCACCTAGGCTCAGAGGACAATGCAGTGGGTGACCCCCACCCCCAAAGAAGTTTCCAAGTAAGGAATGGAGATGAGGCACTGAAGCCTCAGGAACACAAGAAAGGTGGTATATCGGTGTCTCTTTGGGCTCCCTATCCAGAGCGTGAAAGCGCAGATCTCAGTGGAAGCAGAGCCTGCATAGGCAGTATCAAAGCATTCATTGGTGGGGCAGTTCCATGAGCTGGGGTGCAGTAAGGGACCCCCCTAGCCTTACAGACTGTTTTTGGAGCCCTGGAGTTTACAGGCCCAGAAAGGCAGGAGGGTGGAGGGGGCGGGGAGGCGCTGGAAGCATTGCCATGCCTGGAGCACTGTAAAACAAGGCAAGCATAATGTAAAAAAAGGCAGAACTAACAATATCGCCTAGAAGAGGAGCGGCTGTCTGATAGTCACTCAGCTGGTGTACCATCAATGTGTAAGGCTATTGTTCATGTCCTGGGGCTCAGCAGGCACACATAAAATGTGGGTGCCTCATGTTGGAGTGTACACCAAGGCACCAATGGTGAGGGTACTGATCCTGTAGGGTCGAGGGCATTCATAGAAGCTGCATAATCCCTCAAAACATAGAACCCCTTGGGAGGCCAGGAGGTGCAGCTCCACCTGCACCACATTTGGGAGCAAAACAGTTTTTTTATTGGGCTTTGCAGGAGCAAATCCAACTTAGCAAGATGGGAAAGATCAAAAAGTTGCCCCAGCCACTCAGTCAAAACAGAACAGATATGCTAGGTCACAGGGAACAATCAATCATCCAGTGGTAATTCCAAGCAACCAGCGGCAGCACCCACAGAGGCTGTCCTTCAAGCAATTCAAGCCTCTTGCCTGACACATGAGATAAAGATGGGCAACATGGAGGCCAATGTAGCACTGTCCCACCAAGACTCACAAAATGTTGTGGACAGTGTGACTGAAACAGAACATCACATATCTGAGCTAGAAGGCTCTGTCCATGAACTTAAATCAATGTCCTCCAGCTGTCAGCCTCATCAGCATCCTTGTGGCAGAAGATGCAGAGTGATGGTGTCGCGCAGGTTCTCATTATCCTAATGAGACTACTGGATTCGGGCAGCACAATCACCTGTACTGCGGGGGACTGAGTCTGATCCAGCACCATGTGACTCCTGTCAGCCTCATCCGGGTTTGTTCCGGCTAACTAGCAGTGCCTCATCTCCACCCAAGAGCAGGGATGATTGGAGCAACCGGGCACATGACATACATGACTCCTAAGGGGAATCGTGGTCACTCAGATCTCATCCATTTCTCTCAGGTACCTTAGTCTCACATATGCAAGGACAATCAGAGGCAAAGTAAAGTTCAATAGGGTTTTATTGAAGTAACTACATCTTAGATAATAAAGCATGTATTGCAATACCTAGAATGATAAAGCACAATGGGATTAAAATTGTGACAAGGAGAGTAAACCACAAGAATAACGCCACCACCATGTCACTATTGTTTGTAGGATATTTCCTACCGAAGGTAAGTTAGAGCACAGCATGTTAGGCTCTAATTCTGCCCTTCAGGTTCCCCCTGGGAAGACATCATCCCTCATACCTGAGCAAGAGGCCTGTAGTCTACATAAGCAGCTGTAGCGAAGCGATCAGCAATCAGCATACAGTTGTGGTCAACTGGCTGGAATGTCCCTCTAACGTACATGGGTAAAAGTAGAATTTTCATAATAAAACATCTGACGTTTCAAGAAAGGATCCCCACGTAAGAGTATGTATGTTTCTGTGAACACTGGAAACAAAGTGTACCACTTATGCTGGCAACCTATCTTACTGCAGCCTTGAGAAAAGCACAGAGTAAAAGAAATATCTTGTTTTAGAACACAGTGCTGACCTAGGCGAAGAACAGCTAGATATAGAAAATAAAACAAGACCACACATGTGGCTAATGTTAAAATGACATAACAAAGCAAAATAATATATATCTAGGTTAAAGTGCACAGCAGCAGGTCTAGTTTGCTAAAATAACACTTATAAAACGATAGCTAAAATGGCTACACAACAATGTGTGAGGGGAAATAACCTCCACTCTATTGGCTTCACTGAAGAAACAGAGGGCAATAATCCCAAGAATCTTGGGTCCATACTGATAAGATCTTGTCATGCTTTATCATTGAAAGCACCCATGGGGCACTGACTCAACTACAAGGATAGGGACGAGAGCCTAAGAGAGGCAACGGGGAAAGTGATATGAATTTTCAATTGTCTCTCATCTTAATCTTCTGAGACTACATGTACCAGTTACAAAAACCACAGAAGTCATTTGATATTGTTAAGCACAAGTTGTTGTGAACCATGAATATTTGCAAAGTTTTAAATGATATATATTTCTCACTTCTTCTTCTTCCACAAGCCTGACACCATATGGAAATGTCCACAGGAGGAGAGAGTGCAGCTCTGCCAGTCATCAACCAGAGACAGGGGCCCCAGCAGGCTCTGAAAGACACGGAACGTCCTCCAGAAGAAAGGGATGGAGGTATGGAGTGAGGGGCTTGGCCGGTACAAGGCATGGTTGTCTTGCCCACAAATTGACTAATTATTTTTTGTTTTGTTTTCCTCAGTAATGTAGACACAGATTACCACAGCAAACACAAGCATGTTCATCAAAACATGAAACTTTCTTGGTGCACACACACACAAAGCCCAATTACACTGGGGGAACACAATCCCACGTGATTCTTCAGACATATATAAGAAGCTGCGCATGGCTACGGCATCCCTGTCGATCCTATCGTGGAACGTAAACAGCCTTAACTGTATTAAAAGAGAGGGGGTCATGTGCTTCACTCAGTACCAGACCCTGAGGACATTCCTTTTATAAGAGACACACCTTCTGGGTTCCAGATGTCCCTTTCTGGGATAATACAATTTCAGCAGCATATTCCACACAGGGTATACAAATAACTTCAGAAGCATAGCTATTTTACTTTGTAAGTCCTTCCCATTACAGGTTGAAGAGGTGCAGGTTGACCCTCAGAGCAAATATATGGTGGTATCCAGGAATATGGAGGGTAAAAATTATGATTTAGTAAGAGTTTACATCTCTCCGCAATTCGTTGGGACAACACTATCTGAAATGAAGACTATTAGGTGCTCTCCCTCTGGCAATAACAATAGTAGATGAAGATTTCAACACAATCATGTGCTGAACCATGGTGCCCACATTTGTTGTTGTGGACTGGGTCTTGGCTTTTGGGATGTGAAACATGTGGAGAGTATGGACTCCGCTAGCCAAAGAATATGTGCATATGCCAGAAGCACTTAAGACCTGTTCCAGAATTGACCTTACGCTTATAGTGGTGGCCTGCATTCTGCCACACAGCATCTTGGACCATGCACCCATGCTATGGGGAGGCTCAATGCCTGGTACCTTATGAATAAGTAATAGAGCAAGCACCTGCAAACAGAACTGAAGTACTACTTTGAAGCAAATAAACCACTGAACCATCTAGAGTGATGTGGGCAATAAGAAGGGTGACACTGCACATGAAGACAACATTCTTCCTGCAGGGGTTCAAAATAGAGCACAACTGGGTTATTTCAGGGTTAGTAATGATGGCCCTGGGTGTCAAAGCATTTGAGGCAGTGATGCCAAAGTGCTGAGATTCCTGGAGGTCACTCTAGAAGTTCTATGGAAATTATGCCCAAACGAAACAAACAGGGTATGGCAAGCATCAACCAAAAGGGTGTATGAGGTGGGAGACAAAGTCAAGAGCGGTAGTGATATTGGTGAGAAAGTCCTTCCCCTTTCAGGTGACATAGACATGGTTGGATGGCCAAGAATGCTACACAATGTTCATGGGCACATGGAAGGGAGAATATATAGCACTGATTAATAAGTATAGACCCCCAGGACTGCAAGCAGACTTCCTACGGCTCCTGACCAAACTACTTTGGGAACTCCCTTAGATGTTGACTATTATCAGAGGGACTTTAATATAGCGATGGATCCACAATGAAGCAGGGAAGTTGAAAGATATTTTACAGGCTTTGGGTTTGGGAGATATTTGGCAGTCCTTGTAATGAGTGGACAGGGGTTGGAGTGGACCTGGCCAAGACGGAGGAATACCATACCTTGGTCTCAGAAGAGATTAAACAGATGTATATGGGCCAGCAGAAATACATTTATGAGACATGGGGCAAGGCAGGAAAACTTCTGGCATGGCTAAGTGAGGGGGGCCAAGGGCAGACCCACACTGGGGCATTTTTGCAATGGATGGGGTGCTGATGACTCGCAGTGAGGACATATTACATGAAGGACTACTACGAGGAAAAGTGTGTGGTTGCTGAGTCAGACGTGGTACAGTTTGGACTTGAATGCCCTTATGAAAAGCTGGGGGAGGCTGCGGCTCTGGGATTAGAGGCTGACCTTACATGGGAGGAGCTTCTTCTTGCGCTGGAGCAGTTTCAAACAGGATGAACTCCAGGCCCAAATGGCCTTCCAGCGAAGTTCTGCAAAAGGATGGTGGGGAGGATTTTTGTTGGTCCCTAAACAAGATATATATTGTGGCATACCAAGTGGGGGAATTGCCAAGAGACCGCCGTACATCCAAATGGGGTTCTTTCTCTTGTGATATCTCCATTGGGCAGGGCACACAACAGGGCTGACCCCTATCTCCAATGTTGTTTGTCATAGCAATAGAGGCGCTCGCGGAGTGGATCATGGTGGGTGATCAGGTGTGGGCCTGACGCTGGAGCGATTGGTGGAAGGACCGGCTCTTGCAATATGCTTCTGATATTTTACTTTATATAGCAAATCCAAAGGACTGTTTGCAATGCTTGGGGGACATATTCAGAATCTACAGGGCTTACTCTGGGCTGCAGATCAACCGGAAGAAGTCCATGATCTTTCCGATAAGAGGGTGGTCGTCAAGAAATAGCCTACCCCTGCCACTGAACGTAGAGACACTACATTTCTAAGGATCTCTAAGGAAAGTGACATGCATTATAAGGACAATGTTGGTCCCCTCCTGCGGGACTTGGAGGAGGACTTCAAACATTGGAAGGCTTTACCATTATCGCTTTTGTGGAGGACAGCGCTATTCAAAATGATGCAGAATAGCCCCTTTCCAATCCTGGATACATTCTTCCAGGCCCCTCATGCCATGCTATGGTCATTCCTTTGGATGTACATCCTGGCACGCACTACGATGTCTATGCTACGTAGATGAGTTTTTGAGGAGGATGCTTCCTGATAACTGGAAATATTATGTGAGCACATGGCTCCGCACCATTCTGACCATGCTGGGATTCAAGAAATGAGATTTGATTGGCATATCCTCTTTGGAGGATTCTTTGGAGGATGTGTGGGATGCCAGTGAGATGATCCAGTTTACACATTTGCAGGCAGAATATGCACATGGCCCCCTCACAAGTCTTTAAATACCTCCAATTAACCCACGCATAGCAAGCCAGGATTTCTAGGGACAAGGAAACTAAGGAGGACTCCCCATTAGAGCTCTGGTAACTAGATGGCCATTTGGAAAGCAAGGCTATCTCCATCACGTATGCAACATTGATGAGAAAGACAAATGGGGACTTAACACAGCTACAGGAATAATGGCAGGCTTGGAGGGACGCATTACAGTTCCCATGAGCCAGCTTCTGTCTCAGTCAACTAAAAATCTGACATAGAACATAGTACACTCCAGTTCTGTTACACAAAAAAGGCCGGGCTACGTATGATCGCTGCCTTCGGTGGTGCGGCTAAAAATGGACTTTCCACTACATGCTGGGGGAATGCCTGAATCTCTCCCCCTTCTGGGAGGGGAGTGACAGCATACCTGAGGCAGGTCTTTGGGGTGCCCTTACCGCTGACCGCACCACAGCTTCTGGGGATTTGGATAGACTCAGAGGCAATGCTTAATTTGTGCTTGTTGTTTCCGGTGCTGTCCACTTACTTTAGAGGGCCGGTGCTTATTCTACTGCCTCAACCATTTGCTGCGAGCAAAATACACATTTGGGAAAGACAGAGGAAGAGAAAAACTAAAAAACGTCACAATGGGAGAAAGCAGAAAGCTGCAAGAGTGAGTTGAAGGGGCAGGAAGTGGCTATAAATGGACTAAGGGGCCCGAGATGGCTTCAGGATTTGGCTGCCTCAGTATTCTGTGCTCGCACATTTAACAGCAGCAGCCGCGTGTTTCAGAGGAGAGCTCTGAGCACCGGCACGTTTTTATTTACAACTTAAGCACTGCTCAGAGGTCACTTCTTATTCTAGGCTCCTGAGTAATCTGGGCTTCGATGTTGCAAAGAGAGATAGTACCAGAAACCGGGGTCAGTCTGCTGAGTCCGAGGTTGATATAATGAGGGTAAGGGATGGGACTGTGCAGGGTGAAGGAGAGAATGATGTATGAAGGACCGGGCTGTATGCGTAAATACAAGAAAATATGGGGGAACTGGATAGGGATAGACACAGATTTTGAACCTAGGTTTGGGGAGAATGGGAAGAGCTGAATGGTTGATTGTACAGTGTATTATTCCCTCCTTTGTGGGAGTGAAGGGGGGACTGACACTGGGCTGGTGTCGCTGCCAGCTTGGTTTATTTTGCTTTCATTTTCATAGAACTGACAGGCCTTTGTTGTTGTTTATTGCATTGTCTAGGTAAAATCAATCAAATATATTATTAAAAAATGTGTGGTTAATGCACTTGTGCCCTTCACAGCACTTAACAGGAAGTGGCAAGGTTGGCCGGGAAGTTGCATGAATGCAAATGGCAAAAGGCCAAAATGCCCCCATACATTTGCAATTTCAGCTGAAATCTGTTTGGTTCAACTTAAATTCTTCTGCTGCATCTACTTCACCCAACAGCGGCTGTGGCACATAGGTTATATCGAGTCCCCCAAATGTTTTCACTGCAATGAAGGAGACATCTTTCATGTCATTTGGGGGCCTCATGTAATACCTCAATACTGTGCCAGGGTGTTTAGTACTTTGTAAAATGTGCTGGCTAGACCAGTGAGTCCTATACCTAGGTTGACTCTGTTGGGGTTACTGGAGGACCTGGGTGGTAAGAAGAGGGATCGAGCTCTGGTGAGAATATTATTAATTTAATATATATATAATATTAGCGAATAATCATCAGGACGGTTGTGCACGAGTTCCACGCAAAAGTTTGTTGCTTTAACATGGGGACTCATTATTAATTCTACTCATGGAATTAATGTGACTGATCTGTTGCAATGAAATCTCTATGACTCCAGTGTGCATCTTATTTGGATTTCTTGTATATATTAGGCTTTTTTTCGATGTGGGCTCTTCTGAAATTTTGGAGAATTTGGACAGTAACCTTACTGTAAGTCAACACCCATATATCATACTACCTTCTACTGACTCTCTCCACTGGTCCCACAAATGCTGATGACCCCAGGATCGGATGTTCTGGTTTCCCAGCTACATTACCTTGGTATGTTGTGGATTACTATGCTCTTTACAATGATGTGGTTCAGCTCTTACGGGGGTCTACCTTAAGATTTCTTATTCAATGCATCTAGTATGGTCTCCCGCATCTCCAGTCTAAGTTTCGTTGTTTACTTGTCTCCAGTATGCTGAAGTGCTATCTGTGCAGGTTCCCATCTGATCAAATTAGATCTCCTTGGTGAAGCAGAGTGGGCATTGGGCAATTTTTAGCTCAATGCTACTCTACGTTTGGCTAGTACTAGTGTCAGGACTTTGAAGTGACAGTAATACTTTCACTTCCCTCCATGTGGAAATGCCCCTAGAAAAAATTATTCAGGTGGCTATGTCACTGGAGTGTCAACAGCCCCATTAATCTGTGCAACTATGTTGGAGCAACATGTCTGTACAATAGCAAACTCCCACATCATGTGATAGCGGTCTACAATGAGAGAATAATGTCTGGGGTAGATACTCAAAGCTATCCTGAATACTCTGCTTACCCTGAGGGGCGTAAGATAGACCCTGTGTGGGAAGCTAAATTGTTCAATTTGAATCTACTGTTCCACTCGAGCTACATACACCATTACTTTGTCCCAGTCGTCATCCGCCAGATCCTAATGCCAATCTTCCTCACACTCAGGCCTCAGTCTGTGAGTGGTTTACCTAACGTCTCTTGGATTTGGCTGTAGATGTACAATACTATCCTACATCCTGGCAGCAATGCTAGGAACACCTGCAGACTTCTGCTTGTTGGTGGTTCAATGCCACCACAATGCCATATAGCCCTTAATGTGTGCATCAGGGACCTGAATGTCGAACAATGTCCCAGGGGTATTCTGTATCCCCCTGCACCACCACAAACATGTGAAGTGCACCTTCCAAGTATATGTTGCTCACTGTCTTAACCAATAAGTCCTCTCACATATCTGCAGCAAATTCGAACTAGGTGGCAGACCAGTGCTTTAAGCAATAAAGGGGGATCTCCAGAGCATGAACTTACTTAACTCACTTCAGCCTAACATATCTATCACAACAATGTCCCATTGTAGTCATTATCTTAGGGCACCACCTACCTCGGATCTGAGTCCAAACACGTTCCCCACAGTGTATTGAGCATCAGTCTAGCAGTTAAATATTCGTCTGCCAGTGCTGCAGCCCAGGAAGCAATCTAGCTAGATACTGAAGATGTACTGATACATAGTACTACTCATAATTAGAGGCTCCATGTCCCATTTCAGCTGTGGGAGTCACAGTGTAACCAAAGCTATCCTGTGTCTGCCACCCTTCCATATCAGTATTGGCACTACAGAGTCTAATTGTTTTAACAATGAACAGGACAAGTTCACTGGCAAGTTGATGAAAAAAGTATTAGAATCTAAGCATTATTTTCTTGAGCAGCAGAATCCTGTCAATCAACAACAGTGGGCGCTTCTTTCAAAACTGCACCGAAATCCTGATCGTCCTCCCTAATTTAAGTAGGTTACCTTCTATAAAGTTGGTGCCCAAGTGGTACATCTTGACCTGCACACATCGGAAACTAGTGGGAGCTAACAGTAGTGAAAAAGGGTCTACCCATGACGTGAGTTCGGATTTTTCTCACCAAGTGAGAACAGGCATGGTTTCCCCCAGTTTACATTTAAGGTCGACAATGCGCCAAGTAAGTCCAAAACCTGCATTACCTTCTGTAAATGTGTTTCAGCCATCTTGAGGTAGCAATGAATATCATTAGCGAAATCGATACAAAGTAACATGCTCCAAATATGTCCATAACATGTTCTGTTCCATATTGTCTAGTGTGATTTGCCATTGTATAGAAAACAAGGACAACCCTATATGCTCACTTGGGACCAGGGTAACTCAACAGAATTTCATACAACAATCGTTCCCTGTAATTTACTCAGACCAGGCTCCCACAACCAGTATTTTCTGGTATGCATTCATCCATTTATGTTTACACACATTAACACTAAATGAATACAACAGTGTCTCTTCACACTTGTACTATATTTGTTGATATCAATGTTTCACTTATAATTGGTCATAGTGTAGACGAAGCAGTGCTCCAAACGTGCGTACACACAAAAGTAGACATAAAGCACATAGGTACATCAGTGGGTTGACACATCATTAATAACTGGCAGGGATCTATGAGTCTCATTCTCTGGTGGCCAATCTAAACAAATGAGGTTGCAATCTAAGGTGTATCATTGATGTTTTTACCCTATATTCACATGACAGCCCTATCAGGACAAGTGCCATCTGTCTACAAAACTATACGTTAAATGAAGAGAGGCTCTCACTTCTATGTGTAAAGGAAGGGGTTCATCAACAGTGGTGGCTGGTGAATTCTTAAAGAGGTGGGCGTAAAATTAGGACTTTTTTCGACCACTGAGAGCATTTTTTTCAGATTGGGGAAAGGCTAAAGATGCATGTCTAGGCTGCAACCTCTAAGAATAGTGTTTCTAAAAAAAGTATTTTACTTTGTTTTACTAAAAAGAATTATGCTTGCTCGATAACCAAATAAGGTATGTAAAATGGTAGTGTTTCACAGGTCCTACAGGAGAGTTATGGTGCAAGTAGGCAAGGCTGCTGCAACCTCTTTCAAAAGATTTTTGTCATAAAACCTCATACAGTACTTTCTGCCTTCAGGAACCTGGGTCCTAGCACCAATGAGTGCTGTCCGAGGAGCTTTTTCAAAATTGAGCTCTTTAGGTTTAAAAACAAAAAGATTGGGTGTGTCCGACACTGAGCGGAAGATGGTGCTCCAGCAATAAGCTTCAGCCAGGTTTTCTGATACAGCAGCTTTAAAACAAAAATGTGGGTACAATGAGCCCCCTGCATGTAAGCAGGTTTAAGAGGAATCAGGACAGTTGACATCTGTGAAGCTGCTTTTGTTTGGGCTGTTCTTCCGAGTCCGTCATCAATGACCTGTTGGAGCTCTGAGCAGTACAGCTTTATCCTCGATTTTGAAGCCCACACTCTCTCCACGTCCACCGAGGCAAACAGCCAAACCACAGAAATGAGAAAGTGGGCCTCAATGTATACTTGGGACCTGCAAAAGAGGTAGGAAACAGATTACGTTCAACAATGATGAGGGTCTGCCCAACATGCAACTTATTTAAGTGGCTCATTAAATCCCTTGCAACCGATTACAGTCAGTTTGACTGTCCATCAACAATTAAGGATAATTCTTAAATGATTTGAGAAGGCTCATCTTTTTTTAAGGCGCGATGGAAATAGCACCTTTTATAAAGCGCAAACAGATCTCACCAAGTACTTTAGAATAAGGAGAAAACAATAGCATGCTCTGAAATGTGATAGGGAATAGCTTAATAACGATGTCTGAACCTATTCTAGCCTACTCTGCAAATATTCTGTGAGGCTATGTTCTAGATGCTTAGGGCAAAACTGGTAGCAACACGGAAGTATCTCAAAGAATTCTGGCAGAACCAAACAAAGATATGTGGAGGAATTACCAAAGTCTAACAGAGGTCCAAGGCTATAGGTTGAGGTGGTGTTGATGAAAACATAATGCACAAACTCCCACTTAACAAAAGAAGACATTCGGGCATGCATATCAGACCTATCTCAGAAGATCACTGAAACTTTCACCTCACTGTTGCAAAATCCAAACGCAGAATTGTCTGTTGCAGAAGGAGACATACCTAGAGATATCGAGCATATATGGGACAAAGTGGCCACAAGCAAAAAAATATATTAATACCCTGAACATGGAAACGGAAACATCCCCATCAATGTGTTCCTAATTGGGAGAAGAATTACGAGAACTGAAGGATAATATGTCGCTTTAGAAGATAAATGACATGACAATATCAGAGTATGCTACATGAAAGAGGCTGAAGAAGGTTTGGATGTTGAGGGGTTCTGTGTGGACTTATTCAGGGCTATAATCAAAAAGTCCAGGACTACTCAATTACGGCTGTATGATCCCACTAAGCAGGAGCCGCAAGAGAACCCCAATTGCCCTACTCAGAAATATCCTGGTAAAACTTGTTCAGGAAGTTGGACCCCGAGACAAGACAAAGAGCAAGGGTGGGTATCAGGGTAAAAATTTGGATCCCAAGACAGCTTGGTGCTTTAATTGGAAAGCCAATGGGCACTAACCTGAAAACCCTGTTTGTCCCAAAAAGAATCTCCTTGGTGCACCTGCAGCTCCTAATGCAGTGGTAAGTCTCCAGATGGGATCCTAGGTGTGCTCCAACCATGTCAGAGAGCACTTAGAAGCAACATTAGTCTCTGAGGGTGGGGTGGGGTGGATGTAGCTGCCCTGGCTGTCTGGCCAAGTAACCTGGAGAAATACGGACAACAGGCTCATATAAATGGGATCAGAGTCGAAGCACGGAGGGATACAGGTGCAAATGTCACTATGGTGACTGAAAAACTGATATCCCAGAAACAGTATCTGACTGGTGAGACCTTCACAGTCATCAATGTTGACAACCAAGCTAAGGTCCATCCCATGGCAATGGTGTCCTTAGATTGGGGAGGGGATACTTGCCAAAAGAAGGTGGTGGTATCCTCTGCAATTCCTGTAGCCTGTCAGCTAGGAAATGATCAGCATGGGCTGAGGTCGTTTGTGAAAACGCGAGCACTATGCAAAGCCCAGGGTGAAAAAGAGGTGCTAGAGCCTGAAATAATGGTCCAGCCAACAAAGAGCAAAGGCAGGACATCTTGTAAGCCAGCTTCTCATCAGACACAAGCTCAGGTCCCCTCTCCTCAGGGAGAAGACCTGTCAGCCCTTGAGGAAACTGAGACCCAGGAACTTGGGCCTTACACAGCCGAGCTCCTGGGCCCAGGGGGCGCTCTAGGGAAGAACTGTGCCAGGAACAGAAGACCTGTCCCACTCTTGAGAGCCTGAGACAACAAGCTGCTGACCAGGAAAAGGGAGCTGTCACTGGCTCCCACTGAACCTATTGAAAGGAGGGACTCCTGTATACTGAAGTCATAGATCCCAAACGAGGTGCTACTAGGAGAGCGGTAGTGCCTCATAAGTATAGAGTTTCTACTCGCCTTAGCACATAACATCCCCCTAGCTGGACACCTTGGCCAAAATAAAACTTGGAGTAAGTTAGCTCCTCAATTTCACTGGCCAGTTGTGTTCCAGAATGTGAAACTGTTTTATAACTCCTGTGTAACATGTCAGGCCTGATTGGGGTTCCCTTTGAAAGGGTAGAGATTGATGTGTTGGCCCCTTAACCCTCCAACAGCATCAGGGAACATATTTATATGAGTTATAGTGGATCATGCCAAAAGGTACCCTGAAGCTTTTCCCCTTACAACTGTCACTGCTCCTGCAGTTGCCAGGGCCCTCTTGCGTGTATTCACAAGAGTGGGTTTCCCTACAGAGGTGGTATCAAACAGAAGTAGTAACTTCATGTCCAGTTACTTTAAGGCCATGTGGAATGAATGTAGGTTGACCTACAGGTTCACCATCCCATATCATCCACAAACCAATGGTTTGGTTGAGAGATTCAACAAAATCATGAAAGGCATGAGTGCAGGTCTCCCTGAAAAACTTGGAAGTTAATAGGATATCTTGTTACTTTGCCTGCATTTCACCTACTGCGAAGCGCCACTGAAGGGAGCAGGTATTTCCCCCTTCTGAACTTCTATTTGGCCATCCTGTAAGGGGACCAATGTGTTTAAGGAGGGAAGGCTCTCAAAGAGCCCAAACAAGACATTGTGGGCTATGTGCTTGGCCTACGATGGCTGAGTACATGGAAAAAGTGTCCTCACACTTGAGGCCAGCCAAGAGCTCCAAAAGCTCTGGTATGACTATGCACTTATGGAGTACCAGCCAGGACAAATGGAGTGGCTGTTACCCTATCCTTGAGAAGAAGGGTGAGGTCACCTATCTGGTTGACCTAGACATTCCCAGGAACTCTCACCGGGTCATCCATGTGAACGTCCAAAAACTGACATAATAGGGCTTATGTGGCCATGCTGATGGTCACTGGTGAGGATCAGGAAGAAGGAAGTAAGCCTCGCCCTGACCTCCTCTTCCACAGCCCCAAAGATGGTTCCAGTTGATGGAGTGGTATTTCAGACACTCTCACTGCCCAGCAGCAAACTTCAGGCAAGTCCTACAGCAGTACGCTGAGCTCTTTTCCATCACCCCGGTCAGACTAACTGGTGTGTCCATGATGTGGACTCTGTTGATAACATGCATGTCAAGAGTAAAATATACCTGCAGTCTGACCAACTGAACGATAGCATCAGGGCTGAAGTCAGCAAGATGCTAGAGTTAGGGGTGATAAAGCCCTCTCCCAGACCCTGGTCAGCCCAGTGGTCTTAGTCCCCCAACCTCATTCAAGGGAGGTAAATCAGAGCTGACGTTTTTAGTGGACTATAGAGGTCTCAATGCTGTCACAAAGACACACCCTATCCCAAGAGTAGATTAACTTATGACATGTTAGGGGCAGCCAAATATTTCAGTACTTTTGGTTTAACATCATGGTACTGGCAGATTGGAGTAAAAGAAAGATCAGCATTCTCGACCCCAGATGGACAATGCCAATTTACTGTTATGCAATTTAACCTAAAGAATGCACCTGCCACCTTACAAAGGTTGGTATCCATAGTCCTTGCTTGGTTGGAAGCCTTTAGTGCAGTATATCTTGATTATATTGCTGTCTTTAGCTCCACTTGGCAAGATCACCTGACCCACCTTGGCATAGTCCTTGAAGCTCTGAAGAGTGCAGGCCTCACTATCAAGGCAAGCATAAGCCAGATAGGGCAGGGCAAGGTTGTATACTTGGGCCACCATGTAGGTGGAGGCATGGGTGTTCACAGTACTTTTTTCAGGGGGAGACATCCCAAGCTGCTTTTGGCAGAGACCAAGGCCATACTATTGCAGGCAGCGTAACACTATGGTGGCCGTAGTGTTACGCTACGCTGTGAGCCTGCACATCAGGCTGTACCTAAATCCGGGGGAGGCAAGCAACCCACTCGCCTCCCCCTGCAGATGCCCATGAGTGGAGGTCAAGTTCAATGCCTACAACCTAAAACCCTGACAGTTCTGGACTAGGTAGCTCCAACCACCCACATGCAAGTCAGGGCATTCCTTGGCTTGACTGGGTATTACAGGAGGCTTCTGAAGGTGTATGGTACCATTGTGGCACCCTTCACAGAACTGACCTCCAGTAAAATATCAAAGAAGGTAAAATGGACAGTGAGCTGCCAAAAGACGTTTGACACTCTGAAGGAAGCAATGTGTTTCTTAGAAATGGGGTCTCTAGTTGGCAGTCGTTTTGCACCCTGTCCAAGTAGGGGCCCTCACTCTAGTCAGGATAAGGGAGATACCCGCTCAGATAACCCCTGCTCACCCCCTTGGTAGATTGGCATAAGCAGTCAGGCTTATCTCAGGAGCAAAGTGTAAAGCATTTGCACATAACACACAGTAATAAGTGAAAACACTACAAACAGACACCACACCACTTTTAGAAAAATAGCCAATATTTATCTATATAAAACAAGACCAAATACGATAATAAATCCAACATACAGTAATAAAGTTCCTTGAAGTTGATAGCTCCACCTGGAGCTATCACGGCGTCGTAATCAACAAAACCAACAGTTCAGGCCGGCCGTGGCATTGCGGGCCAGCTACGGTGCCAGGAAGAACCATAAACAGTACCTTGGATTTGTAGGCCGTCGTGATCCTCGCAGTGAGCTCCGGTGAGCGGCGTCGCTGAAGTCGCAGTGACGGTTCTGGAGTCGGTGCAGAGGTCGTCGGGCCCTTAAGGTGGCACGTGTTGCGGATCGAACTCTAGGCTGATGAAGTCGGGTGCGCCGGCGTGGATGGCGTCGGGGCTGCGGTACGAAGTAGGATGATGCGACGCACGGTGCCCACAGGTCATGATGCAGGCAGCGGCTCGGTGACGGCGTCCAACGGTGTCGATGAGACCAGGGCTGCGGTGTGAAGCGGGCGGTGTGACGTGCGGTGTCTACAGGTCCCGGTGCAGGCAGGATGCCTGGTGACAACACAGGAGTCGATGGTGCTGCCGTTGGTAGACCGGGGCTATGGTGCTGGACAGGACGGTGCTTCGTGTACCTCACAAGCGGTGTCCACAGGCTACAGTGCAGGCAGCTGTGCCGGTGTCAGCAGGAGCAGCGTCATCGGGGATGCCCAGGCTGCGATGTGAGCAGGCGATGCCGGAGTGCGGGGCCCACGGCTCACGGTGCGAGCAGCGACTTGGTTAAGTCGTCCAATGTTGCCGTCGGGGAGCCTAGGGTCACGGTGCGAAGTAGGGCAATGCGACTCCGTGTGGCATTGGCAGGTCACGGTGCAGGACAGCAGCATCATTGGTGGCGTCACAGTGGTTTCTTCTCTTGAACAGCACAAAACACACGGTTCCCAGTGCTGCAGGTCGAGGAAACTGAAGTCTTTGGTGTCCCTGAGACTTCCAACAGGAGGCAAGCTCTACCCCAAGCCCTTGGAGAATTTTCTCAAGCAGAACACACAGCAAAGTTCACACTTTGCACTCTTTTCATGCAGAAGCAGCAACTGCAGGCCAGTCCAGCAAAGCAACACAGCAAAGGGACAGTACTCCTCCTTCAGCTCTTCAGCTCTTCTCCTTGCAGAGGTTCCTCTTGATTCCAGAAATATTCTAAAAGTCTGGGGTTTTGGGTCTTCTTCTTATAACCAGTTCTGCCTTTGAAGTTGGCAAACTTCAAAGCAAAGTCTCAAGTGTTTGCAAGATCCTTCCTTGTCCAGGCCAGGCCCCAGATACTCACCAGGGGGTCGCAGATGGCATTGTGTGAGGGCAGGCACAGTCCTATCAGGTGTGAGTGACCACTCCTCCCCTCCCCTCCAGCACAGATGGCTAATCAAAATATAGGCAGGCTACACCCCAGCCCCCTTTGTGTCACTGTCTAGAGGAGAGGTGTGAACAGCCTAACTGTCAAACTGACCCAGACGGAGAATCCACAAACAGGCAGAGTCACAGAATGGATTAAGAAAGAAAATGCCTACTTTCTAAACGTGGCATTTTAAAACTGAATTTAAAAACCAACTTCAATAAAAGATGTATTTTTAAATTGAGTTCAGAGGCCTAAACTTCACATTTTGATCTGCTCTCAAAAGGAATCTGTGCTCTAAGGATATTTAAAGGCAGCACCATGTGAACCTATGAGAGGGATAGGTCTTGCACAGTGAAAACCAAATTTGGCGGTATTTCACTGATAGGACATATAAAACACACTAGTATATGTCCTACCTTAAGCATACACTGCACCCTGCCCATGGGGCTACCTAGGGCCTAACTTAGGGGTGCCTTACATGTAGTAAAAGGGAAGGTTGAGACCTGGCAAGTGGGTACACTTGCCAAGTCAAAGTGACAGTTTACAACTGCACACATAGACACTGCAGTGGCAGGTCTGAGTCATGTTTACAGGGCTACTACTGTGGGTGGCACAACCAGTGCTGCAGGCCCACTAGTAGCATTTGATTCACAGGCCCTGTGCACCTCTAGGGTACGTTACTAGGGACTTATTAGTAAATCAAATATGCCAATCATGGATAAACCAATCCACAGTACAATTTATATGGGAAGCACTTGCACTTTAGCACTGATTAGCAGTGGTAAAGTGCACAGAGACAATAAACCAGCAAAAACAGAGTCCAGAATCAGGAGGTCAGAAGGCAAAAAAGACAGGGGAGACATGCCAAAAATCTGCCAGGTCTAACACAGTTCAGCGCCCATTCTGAAAGTTCCAGATTATTCTATGCAGTTCTTAGTGCAGACAGATGCCTCTGAACATGGGATAGGTTCGGTCTTATACCAATGATGGTGGCCATGACCAACCTGTTACTTTCATTAGAAGGAGGTTACTCCCCAGATGGCAATGTTGGAGTTACATTGAGAGGGAAGCCTTTGCTATAGTCTGGTGCCTGAGGAAGCTAAAACCATACCTGTTTGGTTCTCACACCCTTGTTCAATCTGACCGATCACAGGCCCCTCAGATAGCTGATGCAAATAAAAGGTGAAAACCCCAAACTGTTTAGGTGGGCCATCTCCTTACGGGGAATAGACTTTACAGTACAGCACAATTTGCCAATGGAGATGGCCTTTCCAAGTTTTTCCATTCTCTTGGGAAAGGTTAGTCTCATCCTCTTTCGTTTTGAGGAAAGGGGGAGGAGTTGTGCAGGAAAGAGTCCCTTTTTAACATGGTGCGCTCCGCTTTTCACCTGGTACATGATGCAATTTTGACTGAAAGTGCACTGGGTTCCTGTTATTCAGGTCCCCAGTTCCATAACACTGTACAATTGTCCCCCAGTTGGCAATTCCTTTGCATCCCCTCTAAGTCCTTACTTAATAGTCCCCCAGGTACCTGGGATAGGGGCACCAAAGAGGGTCCTCCAGGGCTGTGGCATTTATTGTGCCACCCTCAGGGTCACCTCACATAGCTCATACACACTGCCATTACAGGCTCTGTGTCTTGGTGCAACTAAAAAGTGAGAACACGACATGGCACACAGCCTCGGTGACATGACCCCTAACACTGCATGCAACATATGTTAGCCACTCCTACAGCAGGCCTTTCAGCTCTAAGGGAGGGTGCATTATATTACATGTGTGGACATATCTGAAAGAGCAGATATGCCCCTGCTTTTTCTGTTGATTCGATTCTTAGACATAGTGAGTGATCAGGGAATCCATTTTAAGTACATGTGCTGGACACTGGTCAATACAAGTTCCCCAGCTCCATTATGGCTTGACTTCACTGAAACTAGGGATGTTTCGTATCAAACATCTCATATTAATAAACCCTCACTGATTCCAGTAATGGATTTAATACGTGCACCCAGAGGGCACCTTAGAGGTGCCCCCTGAAAACCCTACCAACTGCTGGCATACTGGCAGATTATTTGTAGCTAGCCTGCCACCAATAGACATGTTTCTGACCCTTAGGGGTGAGACCCTCCGCCCTCAGGAGGTCAGAAACAAAGCCTGCTTTGGCAGGGGTATTAACACACCCCTCCCAACAGGATGACCTGAAAATCAGCAAATCTGCATTCCAAGCCTACCGCACTTGGTATGCAGATCTGGCTCAGAAGGGATGCCAACTCCCCTGCCCCAGAGCCCATTTCGCACCTTGACAGGACAGAAAGTTAATAGTCAGAGAGGCATTTCCACCCCTCAGTTCAGTTCCACCTCTAAGGTGAGGTGTCTGATATGGACAAGAAATTTCAAAGTGTGCCATCATGGTGATGGCAGAACTAGGAACTCTGGGACAGGGTTATGCTTGCTTTCCACAAGAAGTGGTCATATAGGGGGTATAGTGATCCCAGGAGTAAGTAGCCCATTGGCAACTAACCTACGCTCCCAGGTAGGTCGACCCAGACTGGCTCTCCAGTCCCCACCTGCTGCATCTTATTGACCGGACCTATCCCCATTGACTTCCACGGGGCACCGACACTGAACTGCACCAATGCACCCGGACACCCCGTTGCTGCCTGAGGCGACCTGTTGGTGTGGCCTAGGACCCTGCCCTGCACTCACCTTAAGACTCGAAGATTGGTCATGTAAGTTGCTGTGAAGTACCTGTTTGCCATATATGTGTTCTCTCCTATAGGGTAACAATGCAGCTTCAGAAAATTACACTGCGTCGACTTTTTAAACCTGTGATAATTTCTATTGCAAAACATACATATCTGATCATATTGAGTCTGGTGCCTAAAACATATATAAAGATAACTGTTACTTTTATAAATTGACGTGGATCTCCTTATTGAGCCATGTTTCTCATTTACTGACTGTGTGCTTATGGTAAATGTCTAACACTCCTCTCAGATAAGCCTGAGGCTGGTGGACCATACTACTTCCTAAGGGAGCACCTTGGGATTGCTAGAGCAAGCCCCTGTCCGCTAATAAGGGAAACCTTGGACTCTCTGCACAGCATATCTCATGTTCTTATACTATAAAGAGCTAGCTTCCTACAAGCATTATAGTAAGGTTTCTGGATTTAGAGTGAATTTAGCAAACTTGAAATGACGGGGGTAGGTAGAGCAGTGAAAAAACAACAGATAAGATATCGCATTTCAGATGGGCGAAATATAAGATAAAATATCTGGGCATCATTACACCTAGTCTGGCATATAGAGTAAACATCCCAAGTCTTTTTTCAACTATAAAAAAAGACCTGCCAATCTGGCAACCCTTATTTATATCATGGTGAGGTAGAGATGTCCCTCTGAAAATGAAGGTATTACCTCAGCTTTTATACGTGTTTCAAGTGTGCCAGGGATAATCCCATTGAAAGCCAAGCTCTAGACTGTGAAAAATTCATTTGATTGGGCAGGTAGGAAGCCAAGAATAGCTAAGCCCGTTCTAATGGATGGGACCAAACCAGACGGATTGGTTGTCCCAAATATAAAACATTATCATGTTGCACAGCTCTATGGAATCTTTGAATGGTCCATCTAAGACATGGAGAAACTTTGGATTTCTTAGGAAGGATCTGTCATTAGGTGGCCATCATGGGATGCAGCTTGGTTCCTCAAGAGAGCTAAACCTGCAGTGGGATACACATCAGATCTACTTTGCCTCACACCAGTGGTATGGGGCAAAGTAATGAAAGAGCAGAAGATCATTACACTCAAATCACCCTTTACGCCCCTTTTATTAAACCCAAATTCATGCCAGATGGTAACTAAAAACAATTTCATATTTGGAGCCAGGGGGAGTGCAGCATGTCGAGAGATCTATTTCATAGCGGTGAGATAAAACCCTTCAAGATGTGTAAAAAATAATTCCACCTAGACATATTAGAAAGAAAGTGTGATTTTTATACTGAGACACTAGGCACTTGTCCCTGAAAATAATCTAGGGGGAATGAGAGACCTAAGCTCTTATTGAAAAGGTTCTTGGCACCTACTATTAAACAAAAGGCCTAGTTTCCAATATTTACACAGCAACTTTGGACTCTGCACCGGATGTGGTCTGGCCATATATGAAGAGTGGAACTATATCCTATGGAATGAGAATCAAATGAAAAGTTGTCAGACTTTAAGGGATGACATCCTGAAATTGGGCTTCTTTGTCTACAACAGAGAAACAGTGTAGAAGCTCGTGTTTCACAGTATTTGACCCCAAATAAAACAAAATTGATGCATAAAGAGCTATATAGAAAATGTTGAGGAGTATGTGGTTGAAATGAGGATGAGATACAGATCTGGTGGTCCTGTCCTGAAATACAAATCTTATGGAAGTAAGAGTTGAGTCATATAAAGACAGTGATGGGCTTCCACTTGCCTTGTCACTCAACAGTAAAAGTTCTGTGCATGCAAACAGCAGCGGCTGGTGACTTTCCAAAGTGGTGGGGCACGTAAAAGTTAAACCATTCTGTGAACAACTAATATGATTAACTTTGTATTGCAGAGGTGATCAGAGCACATTATATTTATAGGTACATTATATCAATATAGGTTGTGCGCCGAACACCTCTGTAATATAAATGTAATTTTGTAGCACATTGGTAGAACAAGTGTAAAATAAATAAACACAAGAAAACTTGTGGTTACCGTAAGAAGCTCATCCTCCCACTTCGCTCACAACTAAAGCCCTCATCCTCCAGCCTGATGCAGCCTGGCAAAGATGTGCATGCTGGGCAATACCATCCCAGCCAATCCAAGCACTGCTGTCATGATGCTTTTAATATCAAACAGCATAAAAGAAGTTCCAGGATCGGTTGGGTCATGGAAGCATAACACTCCGTCGAAGACCGATGGGGCTGCATCTCTGCTGTACCGGCTCCCAATTTGTGTTGCTTGCCGAAGTTTGAGCTGCGCATGTCAGGCTGGACACAGAAAAAACACTGGTGAATCCGACATGTGCAATTCACTTAACACAGCCTCCCATTCAATCCATGCCAGGAGATAGAAAGCTTGGCAGCCTCAGCCCTACCTTAAAGGAACAGTATGAATGGCAGTATGGAGTCTCCTGGGGGCATAATGGCTCGCAGTAGGAGGTCAATGCCTCCACGCTCCTTTGGATGAGCTGCCCCTGTCTGCAAATTCTTCATTTGCAGGGGATATAAAAAATGACTTGGTCATTATAATAAATATTACATTGAGGGCAAAACAGCTATACCTTAAAAGGAATAGTAAAGCACCACCTAATATTCAGGACTGGGCGATGGAAAGATTGACATGGGAGCTTCACATGAAAGGAGGAAAATCGGAGAAATTGTGGAAGCCATTGGTGGATTACTTATGTGAGGGATCAAACTTTCTGGCTTACCCCAGATCACACTTATCTATTAGACTACAAAGAGCTACTTTAATAAAAGGCAAACCAGATAATGCAATAATCAGTGGCGGCCCATCCTTTAGGGCGAAGGGGCCACGCCCCCCCACCTTTTGCCCCTCATGAAGAGTGTCTGTCAGGCTGAACAAAGGCCATCCTGACAGACACTCTTCATGTTCAGCTGAGGCAGCCAGGAGTGATCCATGCGCAATTTGCGCAGACTCCTGTCTGCCTGAGCTGAACTTTGCTGGGCTGAGGAGGTCACAGCTCCTATGGGCGTGACCTCCTCGGCTCAGCAAAGGTGCCTCGAGGCCCTCCCCTGGGTGACGAGGAAAGCGTCACCCATTGACACTCGCCATGGGCGCTTCAGGTTTAAGCCCTGAAGCGCCCAGGGCGAGTGTCAATCAGTGACACTTCGTCACAGAGTGGGGTGGGGTCAGCAGTCTCACTGACCCCATCCCACTCTGTGATGAGGTTGGGACTGCGGCCTTCTCTCACTGGCTGACCTAAGGTCCTAACCCTCCTGGGACCTGGAGGCTGAAGGTAAGTGTGTGAGTGTGTGTGTATATGTGTGATGTTTTAAATTGAATGTTTGGTGCGTGCCTGCACGTTTGAGTGTTATGAGTGTTGTTAATGGATGTGCGTGCGTGTGTGTGTGTGTGTGTGAAAGAATGAGTGTGTGTGATCTTTTAAAATGAATGTTTGGTGCATGCGTGCATGTTTGAATGTTATGAGTGTTAATGGATGTGCGTGCGTGCGTGTGTGAAGGAATGAGTGTGTGTGATGTTTTAAAATGAATGTTTGGTGCGTGCATGCATGTTTGAATGGTATGAGTGTTGTTAATGGATGTGCGTGCGTGCTTGCGTGTCTGTGTGTGAAAGAATGAGTGTGTGTGTGTGTGTTTGTGTTTTTTTTGTGCTTCCCGCCGCCCCCCTCCCTCCTAAAGCTGCTGGCCGCCACTGGCAATAATATTCGTAATGTGACTTAGTAGATCACGATTGATATAATTCTGAACCTTTATGGCATGGCAAGATTAATTAATATATGTTAGGTTTCCCACGTGTGGTGAGGGTTGTCCACTAGAGTGGTAGAACCTGTGCACTATAAGGAATGTCTGTCATTTGAATAGTTGTAGCGAGGATGGATTGTTCTAATTACTTATCCGTAATATCCATTATGCCAAGTACTATTGGTTCTTATCAAAAGTCTTACATTACAGGAGTGAGTGAGTCAGTAATTTACAACTTGGAATGAGTCTTAGAACATACGATTACGATTATGAGACAGCACGGGGGAATAAAACTCAAAGATTAGTTACTTGCTGTCAACCACCGCCTCAGTGCTCTCCTCCTCATGCCCTGGCAGTCCATGGTGGTCCACAGGCTCCCCTATGCCAATCCAGATGCTGTCCTCATGTGGGTAATACTATTACCAAGCATGAGAGAAGTGCTGCATTTGGTCTACGCAAGCTGGTTTTTGCACCCACATAGGTACTGAGAGCCTGTGCCTCTTCTTCCCTGGGCTGTGCAACACAGCTAGGGTTGGAGACATATAAGTGCGCATGTCAGTTTGGCAGTCCTAAAACAGACTGCCAAACCAACATGTGCTCTTGCACTGCCCATCACTCCTCATCCCTGCTGCAGCTGCTGTCCGTCAGGATGGCCCCGCTCAGACACTCAGTCGGCTCAGCTGGCAGCCTGCAGGACGAAAAATAAAAATGATAATAAAATTGTTTTATTATCATTTTTTTCATGCTTGAATTTGCTGGCTCTCTGCAATGGGGCAACGCTATTTCTCCCTAACAGAGGAGCTGCTGCTGTTCATCAATACTTAGTCACAGCTCAAATATGGAAAAATCACATCCTTCCCATAACTACACAATGGTATGGTGTGCTTTACAAATACACATACAATAACATATGTCATGTAGGAGGAAACATCAGGCTAGCCAGTTCCCAAAACATCAACCTTGTGAGATACAAGCTGAAGTAAATCAACCAAAATATGAGTGAAGATATATCACAGTTCTACATAAGAAATAGTGAACTGAGTCCTCCAATTCCAATTGCCAACAGTGGGTGCATGGGTGTATCCTAAACAGTCATTATACTCAGAACGTTTGTTGTAAATAGAACTTTTTTTATTATTATTTTTTTATATTTAGTTCAAACTCAACCCAAAAGCACTGGAGAGCTTTACATGAGCACCAGTTATTCAAGGCCTCTAGAATTATGCAATTTTGCAGCCGCAGCATTTTTCAGATAATTGTAGAGTTGCCCCATTTTCCTACATAATCCATCACCTGCTAGATAACAAGCATATTTTAACTAAAAGTTTGGTTTTGGGTCAAACGGTTCAAATGTTACTAAAAACTCAGTGGCACGTGTTGTAGTGGAAGGCCCCTTGCAAAGGTTGACTGGTCACCTTTCTGTTGCCTACTGCGGTATTTGGGTATTAAACTGGTACTAATGAGGTACACCAAATGCCCAAATAGTGTTAACACGTGTAAAAATGACAAAATAATTAAGTAATACTATCACAAAATGTGCAGCGTTACGCCGCTTAGTGTTTTCTTGTTGCATAATTTACTCAACCCTGCTGCATAATCTGGCCGTCCCCTGCTGCAAGATTCCAGTGACCCGGTTTACATTACACAAGGTCGCAGTCAGTTCCTCTTTTAGACACGTGGAGATTAAATATTTGCCCAGAATCACAGGACGTTGTGCCGACGCCAAGACTTGAACCTGGTTCCCCCTTTCCAAAGTCAGCAGCTCTGGAAGGACGCCACAACTTCTTCCGAACAATATTTCACCACCCGCGAGTGTGATGCGAGATAGTGAAAAACAGAAGCCAGAATGTTATTCTGCAGCATAACTAAACACACAAAACACAGTGTGGTTTGCCTATTGTGAGCTACAGAAATGTCCGAATTGTAACATACTTACAAGTTATCAATCCAGACGAGTCCCGTCTTCCTCATTAAACAGCGAGTGGGCAGCGCCGAGTGAATACATTGTGTCCGCCGGCGTTTTACACAGCGCTTATAAATACATTGTGTCCACCAGGACCTACTTGGAGGCCCTGCAACGGACAGGAGGAATATTCCGCTCACAGCGTCCATCTAAGGATTAGATAACCTGACTGAAGCTAGGCCACACAGTGATCGTGTCTGGCGGCCATGATTCTAGTGTGTGTTGTCCTGTGCGTGCGGCGAAGCTTCACCTGACGTAACTCAACACTGTACGTGTTTAGACATATGTATAGCTAGTAAATTTCCCATGCCTGTGCTACTTCAGTCCAGTTTTTTTGTCAGCCAAAGCCCAGTTTCCCCAGTACTGCATAAAGATATGGCCAGTTTAGAAAATAAAAGACTCTGGGTGCATTCTAGTCGTGTATGCCCTATTATCAAAGCACCTAAGGCGCTTCAGTGCAGAATCTAAACATGTATTTTTCTCATTTGTTTCAATTTCCGCATAGATATCCAGAGAATTTGCAACATCCAATTACATCAGTTTCTTTTTGAGGGTGTCCAATTACGCAAGGAGATGCTGCCCTGTCATGTCTTCTTACCCTCACCCCTTAAAAACACCTGAAAGGCATCCTATTCGATGGCCTTGTCACCCACCAAGCCTTGTATTTTGAAAACATAATCGATTGCTTCCTCCAATGCTCCACAAAAGCCTGGACCCAGTAAGGCCAGCACCTGCAGATGACAGGTCTGGATAAGTGTGAGGGGTCTGCCCCAGTGCAGCATTAATAGCAGTGGCGTGTGGTCCAACACGGTTCCACACAAGTACTTTTGGATAACTGTTTATCCTCTTCTTGCATTAGGAATCTGCCTATGCGGGTAGGGGGCCTACGTACTGGGAACTAAAATGAATATTCCCTAGTTTCAGGATTTGGGGCTTTCTACAAGTCTTTCATCTTGCAGTTCATCATCTAATCACGCATGGCGGCAGTATTCATAGGGTTCGACATAAAACCCTGCAAGGGATATTCCCTGCCCCTTGTGATGCTAGAAATACACGTGCAATCAGCCCCCCCCAAAAAAAATAATATATACAGCCCACACCTATGTATGCAAACATTACCTGTGGCAATAAATTTACAGGTGACACACTTTCAGCATAAATGCACATCAGCCATATCAGGACACCATCTAGCGAACCGTCAAATATCACATAGGGGGTCATTACAACCCTGGCGGACGGTGTTAAAGCTGCGGAAATACCGCAAACAGGGCGGCGGACAAAAAAAGGGAATTATGGCCCTGGCGGTAACCGCCAACAAAGACAGCCACTTTAACACAAGGCCCGCCACGGCGGTACAGACAAGCAGCGCGGCGGTCACTGCCAACAGACAGACGGGAGACAATGTACCGCTCACACTATTACAACCCGCCAATCCGCCACCTTTTCCGGGGCGGATTCACCGTGGATAAAAACACGGCGGAAACAGCTTTTGCTATGGGAAAACGCTCACCTCAACATACTCCACGAGGAAGGAGGACACCATGGAGGCCGAATTACAAATCCTACCTGCCCTTGTCTTTCTGCTCCTCTACGACCAACAGCTACGTAGACGCCGAAGACACCGGTGAGTACTGCATCTACGACACGGGGGGAGGCAAAAGTTAGGGGGACACCTACCAAACACCCCCACCCCCACCCTTGCATATTACAACATACACACCAATGCATTCACAAAAATCACAGTAACAATCCACAATCCCCCCGGAAGAATGAAAAGACAATGCGAAATTCGGTCAAACATTGTAATGTGCCAATATACATGTCATTCAAAAATATACAGATATATATATCTCAAAATCACTCTTATTTACACATACAATCCGAGAAGTAGTGCAGATATGTACACAACAATGTCCGTGCACCAACAGTCCAAAAAAGCATGGGCGAGGCCCACAAACTATACCTGACCAAAATCGGAGAGAACACTGCCGGGGAATCAGATAGAAACACTACAGGCACCTCAGGGGGAAGGGAAGAGGGGGCACCTCAGCAACATGAATGCGAAGCCAGATCCACGACGGGGCTCCATGCCCATTGATGTATCCTGGAGAGTGCAAAGCCACAGTCTCTCAAGTCTCTACAGTGGGTGGGTTGCCCACTGTGCCATCCTGGGGAGTGATAAGCCACAGTCTTCCAAGTCTCTACAGTGGGTGGGTTGCCCACTGTGCCATCCTGGGGAGTGCAAAGCCACAGTCTCTCAAGTCTCTACAGTGGGTGGGTTACCCACTGTGCCATCCTGGGGAGTGCAAAGCCACAGTCTTTCAATTCTCTACAGTGGGTGGGTTGCCCACTGTGCCATCCTGGGGAGTGCAAAGCCACAGTCTCTCAAGTCTCTACAGTGGGTGGCTTGCCCACTGTGCCATCCTGGGGAGTGCAAAGCCACAGTCTCTCAAGTCTCTACAGTGGGTGGGTTGCCCACTGTGCCATCCTGGGGAGTGATAAGCCACAGTCTTCCAAGTCTCTACAGTGGGTGGGTTGCCCACTGTGCCATCCTGGGGAGTGCAAAGCCACAGTCTCTCAAGTCTCTACAGTGGGTGGGTTACCCACTGTGCCATCCTGGGGAGTGCAAAGCCACAGTCTTTCAATTCTCTACAGTGGGTGGGTTGCCCACTGTGCCATCCTGGGGAGTGCAAAGCCACAGTCTCTCAAGTCTCTACAGTGGGTGGCTTGCCCACTGTGCCATCCTGGGGAGTGCAAAGCCACAGTCTCTCAAGTAGATGCAGTTCTCTACTGGTACTAGGGGGGCACTGGTGCCCAGACTGGATGAGTCTCCCTGTGAAAGTTCATGTCCAGTCACTGTCCCAGCTGCACATGGGAGAAGGATGCCTGATATGGCGGCCTTTTCATTCCTACACGGTGCATGCCCTGTTCAGCGGTGCTTTGCCATGGCGGTCTATGGACTGTTCAGCGGTGCTTTGCCATGGCGGTCTATGGACTGTTCAGCGGTGCTTTGCCATGGCGGTCTTTGCCCTGTTCAGCGGTGCTTTGCCATGGCGGTCTTTGCCCTGTTCAGCGGTGCTTTGCCATGGCGGTTCTGGACTTTTCAGCGGTGCTTTGCCATGGCGGTCTTTGCCCTGTTCAGCGGTGCTTTGCCATGGCGGTCTATGGACTGTTCAGCGGTGCTTTGCCATGGCGGTCTATGGACTGTTCAGCGGTGCTTTGCCATGGCGGTCTATGGACTGTTCAGTGGTGCTTTGCCATGGCGGTCTTTGCCCTGTTCAGCGGTGCTTTGCATTGGCGGTCTTTGCCCTGTTCAGCTGTGCTTTGCCGTGGCGGTCTTTGCCCTGTTCAGCGGTGCTTTGCCATGGCGGTCTTTGCCCTGTTCAGCGGTGCTTTGCCATGGCAGTCTATGGACTGTTCAGCGGTGCTTTGCCATGGCGGTCTATGGACTTTTCAGTGGTGCTTTGCCATGGCGGTCTTTGCCCTGTTCAGCGGTGCTTTGCCGTGGCGGTCTTTGCCCTGTTCAGCGGTGCTTTGCCATGGCGGTCTTTGCCCTGTTCAGCGGTGCTTTGCCATGGCGGTTCTGATACGGACATTGGTGTGTGGCATGATGATACTTGGGCACTCCTGGGCTGTGACCCCAGCGGTGGCAGTGGTCTCCTGACCAGTGACGATACTTGGGCCCTCCTGGGCTGTGACTCCGGCGGTGGCCTCCTGACCAGTGACGATACTTGGGCCCTCCTGGGCTGTGACTCTGGCGGTGGTCTCTGGACCAGTGACGATACTTGGGCCCTCCTGGGCTGTGACTCTGGCGGTGGTCTCTGGACCAGTGACGATACTTGGGCCCTCCTGGGCTGTGACTCTGGCGGTGGTCTCCTGACCAGTGACGATACTTGGGCCCTCCTGGGTTGTGACTCCGGCGGTGGTCTCCTGACCAGTGACGATACTTGGGCCCTCCTGGGCTGTGACTCCGGCGGTGGCGGTGGTCTCCTGACCAGTGACGATACTTGGGCCCTCCTGGGCTGTGACTCTGGCGGTGGTCTCTGGACCAGTGACGATACTTGGGCCCTCCTGGGCTGTGACTCTGGCAGTGGTCTCCTGACCAATGACGATACTAGGGCCCTCCTGGGCTGTGACTCCGGCGGTGGCGGTGGTCTCCTGACCAGTGACGATACTTGGGCCCTCCTGGGCTGTGGCGGTGGTCTCCTGACCAGTGACGATACTTGGGCCCTCCTGGGTTGTGACTCTAGCGGTGGTCTCTGGACAGTGACGATACTTGGGCCCTCCTGGGCTGTGACTCTGGCGGTGGTCTCTGGACCAGTGACGATACTTGGGCCCTCCTGGGATGTGACTCTGGCGGTGGTCTCTGGACCAGTGACGACGGTGCTGGCAGTTGTGTCTGGACCGCCGGAAATGATGGCGCACTTCTCCGCCGTGACACTCACAACAGGCTGGGCAGACTTCCTCTGGACCTTCCCCAACTTTGTTGGAGTTACAGTTGACTCACCAATCCCCTTCGAACCCATGTCATTTGTTGTCCCACCAGGAGTCTTAACACGGTCCAGTCGTCCACTCTCCAATTTTAGAGCCTTTACAGGGGGTGGGCTGCCAGTGCCTTGGCTCCAGGTCCTACTGCCTGCCCTGGTGGCCGGTGCACTCCACAAACCTTGAACATGCACCACTGGTATTGGAGGCTTTTTGGCTGAGGCGCTACGACGGGACTGATGAATTGGAGGGGGGGGGGCAAAAAGGTCAATTTGACATAGGGACAGTTTCTGACGAACACTGGGATGGGTAGCTGGAGGGGGTCGGGGAGTGGAGGAAGAGGAGGTGGTTGTAGGAGGTGTCACTTTAGGTGTTTTGGGTGCAGGTGCAGGTACTGGAGGCTGTCGTGAGGTGGATGGATGTTGGGTGAGTGATTGCCGGCGTTTGTGTACTTTGGGAGGGGGCGTCACAGACACACTGGGAGAGGACACAGGGGACGTGTAAATGGCAGTGGAGGTGGTGAGTGCAGGTGAGCGGCTTATGGTGCTGGGTGTCCTGGTGCGAGTCCTAGTGCCTGTAGATGTGGTGCATGCAGGTGTGTGTGTAGGAGGGAGGAGGGAGAAGAGGAGGAGGGGGACACAGTGGAGACAGTGGATGTTGCTGTGTCTGTATGTGGGTGAGGCGTGCGTGAGTGCCTGTGGTGTGTGTGGTGCCTATGTTTACTTGAGCTACTTGTGTGTGTTGACTTGTGTGCATGCTGGTCTGTAGGTGTGCTTGGGATGGGCTGGGGTACAGGAGATTGGGTCTGGGTGGAGGAAGTTGGAGGGGGGAGGCTGGACACAGGGACAATGGATGCCATCAGTGCTGAGGCCAGAGATTGCAGGGTTCGCTGAAGGACAACCTGACCAGAATGAATGCCCTCCAGGAATGCATTACCGTGTTGCAACTCTCGTTCTACACCCTGGATGGCATTCACAATGGTAGACTGCCCAACAGTGAGTGACCTGAGGAGGTCAATGGCCTCCTCACTGAGGGCAGCAGGGGTGACTGGGGCAGGGCCTGAGGTGCCTGGGGCGAAGGTGATGCCCACCCTCCTGGGTTAGCGGGCACGGGGCGAACGCTGAGGGGCTGCTGGGAGGGCGGTGCTGGTAGGGGAGGTGGCGGCTGTACCTGTAGAAGTGGGGCGCACAGATGGTGCCGCCACCACAGGGGACCTCCCATCGGCAGACGAGTCCGTGTCGTTGGTTGGTGATCTGGTGGCCGACGTGAAGCTCCCCTCGCCCTCCGTCCCACTGGTGAATTCAGAGTCTGTGGTGTGGCCCTCCATGGCCATGTGGGATGCAGCTCCCTCGTGCTCCGGTGCCACTGTACCTCCGCCTGATGATGCTGATGTACAAAAGGACAGGGAGAGCAGGAAAAGGGGGGGAGACAGAAGAAAGAGAGTTTTACTGCATGGCATTCCGCTACCGTTGGCGGACAAGACAGACGCAGCAGCCCCCTGCATTACGCCGTGCTCCTGCCCTCTGCACATGCAATTTCTGGGATATGGCCTGCATGGCAATGGTGGACATCTGCGCACATGGATGCCACAGGGGCAACTATACCTCAACTTGGCACTCTGGTGAGGTGGGGTAGAGTGCCACATGGCCTACATTACGGAGGGGCCTTGCCTACCGAATTCGCCCTGGCCTAGGGACACCCACAGCCCACCTCACCCACCCAGACCCCTCCACTGCACGCAAAGTCCGCAGAATGAGGTTGTACTCACCCCCTTGTGTCTGCTGTGATGTCCTCAAGCGCCCATCCAACTCCGGGTAGGCCACCGCCAGGATCCGGAACATCAGAGGGGTCATGGTGCGACGGGCACCCCTCCCACGTTGGGAGGCCATCCCCAGCTGAGCCTCCGCCGTCTTCTTGCTGCAGCGGCGAATGTCCTCCCATCTCTTACAGCAGTGGGTGCCCCGTCTCTGGTGGGCCCCCAGGGTCCGGACCTCCTTGGCGATGGCACGCCAAATGTCCCTCTTCTGGTGGGCGCTGACCTACATGACATGCACAAGGGAAGAGGTACAGTCATTACCAACTGCACCGTCAATGTGAGTGGCCCCCTCCCTACTCTGGCCATGTGGCCCATTCATTCCCATGCATAACTGTTCTATGTACTCTGCCCCCTTCCCTCTGCCCCCTTCCCTCTTCCACCCAGCCCTCTCCACCCAGGCCTAGCCCATACAACGTGCTCCCTCTGTACTAACCTGTTGGTCTGGAGGACCGTAGAGTAGCGTGTGCTGGGGGAGGACCCCATCCACAAGTTTCTCCAACTCCTGTGCAGTGAAGGCAGGGGCCCTTTCCCCAAACGCAGCAGCCATCGTCGCTTCCAGACCGAGGTGACAGCAGCACTAGCAGTGTAGGTCCTCTCCTGTCGAAGGTCAGGTATCTAGTGAGTGAACAGATAGAAAATGGCGGTGACGTCCGCGGCGGTGCGCATCATCACCGCCAGCGCACCTGTTCATTGGCTCCTGGGACCCATAGGATCCAATGTTAACCAATGCAGCATTGCGCCGCGGTCTACGACCGCCTACCGCGACGGTGTGCAACGCCAGCGCAGTTACCCCACAATCCCATTGTCCCAGTTTAGAGGTCAGGCAGCCGCCATTTCAGGGGCCCACATGGCTTCATTTACTACTGCGTCACACATAGCTAGGCCTACACTCAACACACATACAGGAAGGGTTTTGTGTCTGGTGTAGTCTTGTGTGTAACAGTGGGTACATACCTGGAGGATTAATGACTGGTTCTTCGCTGTTGTCCTTCGTAGGCACTGTCAGCTGGGACATATGAGAAGATGGCGGAATCCTCCAGTGTACCGACCGCTGGTGGACCTGTTGACAATGGAAGAAAGACATGTCATCGTCACCTACAGGTTTGACCGTGCCACTATCCAGGAACTATGTACCCAGTTGGAGCCAGACCTGATGTCACCGATCCGCCATCCAACTGGAATCCCCCTGACGTGCAGGTGCTGTCAGTGCTCCATTTCCTTGCAAGTGGGTCATTCAGACAACAGTGGCCATGGCATCAGGGATGTCCCAGTCTATGTTTTCCAACGTCTTGTCCAGAGTGTTGTCTGCCCTGCTGAAACACGTAAGGAGATACATCATGTATACGTGTCTACAGTACAGATGTATGTATTTGCTTGTATTGTATTATATGTGTCTGTAGTACAGATGTATATGTTTGCATGTACTGTATTATATGTGTCTATAGTACAGATGTATATATATTTGCTTGTATTGTATTATATGTATCTATAGTACAGATGTATATATTTGCTTGTATTGTATGTGTTTTCAGTACAGATGTATATATTTGCTTGTACTGTATTATATATGTCTCTGTAGTACAGATGTATGTATTTGCTTGTGTTGTATTATATGTGTCTGTAGTACAGATGTATATATTTGCTTGTACTGTATTATATGTGTCTATAGTACAGATGTATATATATTTGCTTATATTGTATTATATGTATCTATAGTACAGCTGTATATATTTGCTTGTATTGTATATGTGTCTTCAGTACAGATGTATATATTTGCTTGTACTGTATTATATGTGTCTGTAATGCATATGTATATGTTTGCTTGTATTGTATTATATGTGTCTGTAGTACAGATGTATATATTTACTTGTATTATATGTGTCTGTAGTACATATTGCAAAAGACCTAGGGACTGGACTTAGCTGATTGGCTCCCTGAGTCCCTGCTGCACCTGAGACCCGCACCCCACACCTGCTCTGGCCCCTTAAGTTTGGGGAGGGAAGCCCAAGACAGCCATCCCCATTTTGTGAGCCTCTGTGCATCTCCCCTGTGTCCTGATACAGCCCAGTGTTCATGGATTGCAAAAGACCAAGGTAAGGAGCCCTGAGATTTTTCTGGGTAAATAGTATTATTTGTTCAAAAGTGTTTGTTTCAGCTACCTGTGTCTGTTTTACTGTGGACTCTCTGTGTTTCAGGCAGCCTGGCCTCTTTTAAAGTGTTTTTTTTTAATTAGTTTTTGCCGTGACTGTGTGAATTGCCTTGCTAGTTTGTGGCACACCCTCCCTCCCCCCCTTTTTTTTCTCTTTTAAGTAAAAAGGCTACATACATCTTGCAGAGTGTGTTTTTAGGAGACTGTTTCAATCTGTTTCTGTGATTTAAATTGTGCTTAAAATCTGTCTGCCCCCCTGTATTTTTGCCTTTAAAAAAAAAAAGGCTGATTTTAGAGTGCGCGCCCAGCACTATTCCAGTGTTTGTTTCTTAAACAATCTCTCCCTTACCTGGAAAGTAGACTCTGCTAGCTTGGAAGTGTGGATTCAGCCTGTCTGTATCCAAGGAGATTCTGAATAGAGCAGCAGTTGCCTTTCCCCTGACCACAGGGACTGGACTTCAGTTAACTTGCTCCTTATATAAGTTCCTATTGGTTGTTGCATATGTTGTTGTGATAGGTTGTTGAGAGATGGTCTTTCATTGGTTGCTGGCTCCAGGGCTGGGGTTATGATTGGTGGATAGGGCTGGGAATCTGATTGGCTGTTGGTTCAAGGACTGAGAATTCTGATTGGCTGTTGGTTCTAGGGCTGTGATTGTTGGATAGGGCTGGGATTCTGATTGGCTGTTGGTTCTAGGGCTGTGATTGGTGGATAGGGCTGAGATTCTGATTGGCTGTTGGTTCTAGGGCTGTGATTGGTGGATAGGGCTGAGATTCTGATTGGCTGTTGGTTCTAGGGCTGTGATTGGTAGATAGGGCTGGGATTCTGATTGGCTGCTGGTTTTAGGGCAGGGGCTGTGATTGGTGGTCAGGAATAGGGCTGTGATTGGTGATTAGGGGTGGGTTTCCCATTAGTTGTTTGAATCAGGGCTTGAAATTGGATTGGCTAGGGTTAGGACCAGCTTCTTAGTAGCCAGTAGGGCTATAAAAGGCTAGGACTCAGGGCGTCTCAGCCCGGGCGTCTGTTTGGGCCTGAGGGCGGAGAGGACAAGGGCAGCTGCCTGTTTGGGCCTGAGCGCGGAGAGGACAATGGAAGCTGCCTGTTTAGGCCTGTTCGGGACAGGTAGGGACTAGGGCCTAGGGCCAGGAATGCTGCCCAATTCTCAATGGACCAGGAATGGTTCCAGCCCCTACACATCCCTCAACATGCGAACACATATTCTACAAAGGCATCCAACTCATACATCACATACTGACCACAGACAGATTGCATTGCCCCATCACCCAACACAATACCCTTTATACAACACATATACACATATCCCCCACAACTACTACAGTCAAACACCTGCATTCTCACAGCCAACACTACTCTGTCCACCCCCACTAACACAACCTGCCATCACCCACACAACACAAAACTACAGTATACATTTCTCTCAGTCTCAGCCTTCCAGATACACACTCTCTGCTCATACTAACCAACAAAACTATCCACTGTTTGCTCCACACAGACCACCTGTCATCATAACAATGCCCAAACCCTGCCTTGAAACACACCATCTACAAACACTCTTCCCCTCTCTTCACCAATTACACACAACCATACAATCCCCACATGTCACTCCCCCTCACATATTACCTCTTCCAGTCATTGCAACTAATACTAACTGCCCTGACACACACCTATCACCTCTTACACACCTCGTACATTCATCTCCATAACACATCAACACCCAATCTAACACTCAAATTCCACTTACCAGCACTAACTCACATACAAATCCCTCACCAAAAACAACTACACCAATATCCCCTCTCACTATTCCACAAAAACAATACCGACCACAAACATCAGCACATCAAAGCAACACAAATTTACATTACACTTATCATCATACCCACTCCCACCCTCAGGACTACACAAAGAATACAAATTCTATCCTATCTCCACCCCTACTTTCTCACTCTTCACAAACACCTACCGCAAGCACCCCAACCCAGCAACTTTCATTCACTCGCCTCTCCTCCATTGCACAATTTAGAGCCTTACATCATGATCCACATGCTACTCCACCACCCGTAACCCATACTCCATCCACACTAAACAAACGCAAACAAAATAAAAAACATGCCACTCATAGCAACCTCGCATCCCCTTGTCTATTACATAATAAAACTACCCTACAAAAAACAGTACATTCCTCATGGCTCTCTCAGCCACCAAGTCCACCACCCACACACACAGACCCAACACAATGCCTCCTTAACCTGCTGGAAGAGGAACACTATATTGAAAAGCAGGACTATTGTGAGCCTCAAACAGTTATCACAACTAGCAACACTCCTGCTTCAAGCTCACATTATACTACTTACCCTTCTCTTAAACAAAACAACAATACCACTAACACACCTTTTCTAAACTGCCATCTCATAAATGCTCGATCACTCTAAAAAAACAAGCACCACATCTACGACCTGCTCACAGACACACAACCTGACTTACTATTCATAACTGAATCCTGGTTGGGAGATGACATGGCACCAGTGTTGCACGAAGCAGTTCCTCCGGGCTATCAAACCATCACTCAAAACCGTATAGGCAAGAGAGGAGGTGGACTAGCTATTATATTCAAACAGGCATTGAACCTCAGTAAAACAGACAACATCTCCATACAAGGTTGTGAAGCCCTCCTTACCAGATGCCACCCTATTCCAGCTTCCTCCTGTAACGTTCTCCTCCTTTACAGACCTCCACCTAACAACTCCACATTCCCAGATACTTTTCTAGACACAGTCTCAAACCTTATTACACTATACTCCAACCTATGCATTCTTGGGGATCTAAACATTTGGTTTGACAAACCCAATATGCCCAATCCAAAAGCTATCACCACTGGCCTAGTCGCATTGAACCTACATCAGATTGAAAACAATCCCACACACATCGCTGGTCACATCCTAGATGTCATTTTTGCTAAGCATGAACTAGTTACTATTCATAGCATCACGCCAATCACTTGGTCAGACCACCATATGATAACTTTCCAACATACAACTCCACAAATCAACACACCCCACAACTACTTACATACATACATACATTTATCGACCATGGAGCAAACTCAATTTGGATCACTTAGAAACACAACTAACAGCAAACACAGATCTAGATACAATCAATTCTGTGCCAAAACGTTATGAGTGGCTACAGGAAGCTTTTGATATCCTAATACCACTCAGAAAAACTAAACACAACAAAAGAAAAACAACACCTTGGAGAAACACAGAACTTAAAAAGATAAAGCAACAAATCAGAAAGTTGCAGCGGACCTGGCTCAAAACAAACAACAGTCAAGACAAACTGGAGCTACTCAAACTTATCAGGATATACAAATCATCAATCAAAAAAGCTAAAAAAAATACTACTCAGACAGAATTCAAAATGATCAATCTACAACCAAGAAATTTTATAAATTTCTCAATGAATTTCGAAAACCTACATGCATGGAAGGAAGTAATCCCACTCCTCAAGATTTCACAAACAAATTGGCAACTCACTACACAACCAAGACAGACACATTGAACTCCTATTTAAAACAGAAGAAAACCATCAGCACCAACCCCTTTCCTAAAATACCCTCTAAGAATAAACCAACCCAACCTCTACAGTCCTTCAAACAAATATCCCAGGATGAATTTATGGATTTGGTCAAAGCAAGCAGACCTTCTGGTTGCCCTTCTGACCCTTGCCCACCACAAATCTTCAAGAACATTCTTCTATCTACTTCTGCTGCCACATCTGTAAGAAGAATCTTCAACAACTCTTTATCTTTAGGAATTTTTCCTGTAGACCTGGAAAAGGTCTACATACAACCTTTATTAAAGAAAACAAACCTAGACCCGCAAGACCCCAACAACTACAGACCAATCACAAATGGAACTTTCCTGGGCAAATTGATAGAAAGAGCAGCATTCGCCCAGATGTCACAATTCATTGAAGACAATTCTATACTTTCAGACTTCCAAACTGGATTCCGCCAAGGAAGAAGCACTGAATCGGCACTCATAGCAATCTGGGATGATCTTAAAAACACAGTCGACCAAAATGGAGTTGCTGCACTACTTCTCTTGGACCTCTCAGCTGCCTTTGATACTGTTGACCATGACACCCTAACTCAAAGACTCCACAAAGCCGGCATACAAGGGATTGTTCTCGACTGGATTACTTCCTATCTTCAAAAAAGATCTAATATCATCCACTCGCCCCCCTTCTCGCCCAAACCCTACCTCACAAAAGCAGGGGTACCCCAAGGGTCAATCATCTCACCTTTGCTTTTCAACATCTACATGATATCTTTACCAGAACTGATCAATGATTTCCATCTCACATGCTACAACTATGCAGATGACACACAAATACTACTTAAATTAGAATGCCCCAAAAACATTGAAAACACAAATCTTCAGTTGCCTCAGAGCCATTGATCAGTGGATGACCTGGAGCCATCTCAAACTAAATACCTCAAAAACAGAAATACTCATATGTGGTGACTGGAAAAACTATGACTCTCTGTGCGTCTGGCCTGACGATCTCAGACCACCTCCTCAATTATCCAAGGAAGTTAAAAACCTAGGAATCACCATGGATTCCAAGTTAACTATGAATGCCCAAGTGGACAAATTAGCACGAACAAGCTTCATCACCTTGAAGACTTTACGACGCATCTTCCCCCACCTTGGATTTCCACACAAGGTGCGAGCTACTATCTCGCTTGTACTATCCAAATTGGATTATGCCAATGGCCTCTACCATGGATCATCTCTATCTGTTACAAAAAAACTACAACGTATCCAGAATTCCGCAGCCAGGCTACTATTACATGTAAAGCCGCAAGCCCACATCTCCCCTGCCTTGAGAGCACTACACTGGTTACCCGTTGCCAGAAGATGCACTTTCAAGCTGCTTTGTATCAACGACAAAGCTATACATGGAACAGAACCGCTTTTTATCAGAAACAGAATTACCAAATACATCCAACAAAGAAACCTCCGCTCAAGATTGGCTCCCCGCCTTAGAACACCACCATACAAGAAAAAGACTATAGGTGGTACAACCTTCTCCGTTCAAGCAGCCAAAATATGGAATTCATTACCCCCAACTAAAAGAGCCACAGATAACTTTCTTGTCTTCAGAAAACTACTCAAGAGTTGGCTCTTTCCTTCATAACCACCATATTCAAACAACTATGAACTGCATATGCCTATGTTGATAAATATTTTTTTCAGATTATGTGTATATTTCTAGTTATTTCTAGTTTCTTTAGAAAATATGTATCGCTACTATGTCATAACAATAAAATACACACACACTCTTTAAACCTGTTTGACTAAGTATATTTTACCCATGGTTCTAATTATGTATTCTATGTGCATATGTGTGTGTATTCATGTGTGTGTGTGTATATATATATATATATATATATATATATATATATATATATATATATATATATATATATGTATGTTTGTATGTGTATATGTTGTTTCTGTGCTTGGCATGTTCGTGGGTCATTGCATGGCTCCTGGGTGGGTTGTTATACTAGATATCTATGAATTCCTGCTCTCATCTTATCACACTTATCTACCCATCATCATATGTCATGTCTCTATCAAACTATCCTCCATTCTCACTCTGACTCATCCCAAATCCTTTCTACTACTTTCATCTCCTAAATAACCCTGCCTAAGCTCTTCCCTCCCCTTCCACATCTAACTCACCAAACCTCACTCTACTACTGTGACCTCCCACACAACCCTACTAAATTCTCCCGCATTTATCTCACCCTGCTACTATGCTCTCCCTAACCCTTCCACATACTCTTCCTTCCTCCACCACCCTTTACTCATCCCAAGCCTTTGGGTTGAGTAAATGAGGGATATACTCCCAATTAACACTTCTGGATTTCTTTCCTCCTCCACCCCTCCATTACTCCAGTCAATCTAACTAACAAACTCTCATATCCGCGGCTCAAATTAACTAATAATAATACTAAAACTGTAGTCATTATTTCCCGATACTAATCCATCACTAATTCTTGTTGGGTTCCAGAGTAGCGTGCTACTCACCGAAAAGCGCTTCAACGCCTCGTTAGGGGTAGTAAGCGCTATATAAATACGATTACAATACAATACAATATTCCCTCAGGTGGAGGATTTACCTACAGTGAATCAAATCAAATCAAATCATTAACATTTATAAAGCGCGCTACTCACCCGTGCGGGTCTCAAGGCGCTAGGGGAAAGGGGGGGTTACTGCTGCTCGAATAGCCAGGTTTTTAGGAGTCTCCGGAAAGCGGAGTGGTCCTGGGTGGTCATGAGGCTGGTGGGGAGGGAGTTCCAGGTCTTGGCCGCCAGGAAGGAAAAAGATCTCCCACCCGCCGTGGAGCGGCGGATGCGAGGGACGGCAGCGAGTGCGAGACCAGAGGAACGGAGGTGGCGGGTGGGGACGTAGAAGCTGAGACATCGGTTGAGGTATTCCGGTCCCTTGTTGTGGAGGGCTTTGTGTGCGTGGGTGAGAAGTCGAAAGGTGATCCTTTTGCTGACTGGGAGCCAATGCAGGTGTCTCAGGTGTGCGGAAATGTGGCTGTTGCGGGGTACGTCGAGGATGAGGCGTGCTGATGCATTTTGAATGCGTTGCAGGCGATTTTGGAGTTTGGCTGTGGTCCCGGCGTAGAGGGTGTTGCCGTAGTCCAGGCGGCTCGTGACGAGGGCGTGGGTCACGGTTTTTCTAGTGTCGGCGGGGATCCAGCGGAAGATCTTGCGGAGCATGCGGAGGGTGAGGAAGCAGGCGGAGGACACGGCGTTGACTTGCTTGGTCATGGTGAGAAGAGGGTCCAAGATGAAGCCGAGGTTGCAGGCGTGGTCTGTGGGGGTTGGTGCGGTGCCGAGGGCCGTGGGCCACGAGGAGTCGTTCCAGGCGGACGGGGTGTTGCCGAGGATGAGGACTTCCGTTTTTTCAGAGTTCAGCTTTAGGCGGCTGAGCCTCATCCAATCGACGTCCTTCATACCCTCTTGTAGGTTGGTCTTGGCGCTGGCGGGGTCCTTGGTGAGGGAGAGTATAAGTTGGGTGTCTTCGGCGTAGGAGGTGATGATGATGTCGTGCTTGCGAACGATGTTGGCGAGGGGGCTCATGTAGACATTGAAGAGTGTCGGGCTGAGCGATGAGCCTTGAGGTACGCCGCAGATGATCTCGGTGGGTTCTGAGCGAAACGGAGGGAGGTAAACTCTTTGGGAACGGTTTGAGAGGAAGGAGGCGATCCAGTCCAGGGCCTGGCCTTGGATCCCGGTGGAGCGGAGGCGGGTGATTAGGGTGCGGTGACAGACGGTGTCGAAGGCACAGTGAAAGGTGACTTCTATGCCCTTGGACATATTCCCAACGTCATAAGTGCCATTGATGGGACCCATGTAGCTCTGGTCCCCCCCGCAGGAGTGAACAGGTGTACAGGAACAGGAAGAGTTATCATTCTATGAATGTCCAGATGGTCTGTTTGGCAGACCAGTACATCTCGCAGGTAAATGCTATGTTCCCTGGCTCAGTGCATGACGCCTACATCCTGCGCAATAGCAGCATCCCTGATATGATGGGTCAACTCCAGAGGCACCGTGTATGGCTATTGGGGGACTCTGGTTACCCCAACCTTTCCTGGCTATTGACCCCAGTGAGGAATCCCAGGACCAGGGCAGAGGAACAGTACAATGATGCCCATGGGCGGACTAGGAGGGTTATCGAACGCACCTTCGGCCTCCTTAAGGCCAGGTTCAGGTGTCTCCATATGACAGGTGGATCCCTATTCTACTCACCGAAGAAGGTGTGCGACATCATCGTCGCCTGCTCCATGCTCCATAATTTGGCATTGCGACGCCAGGTGCCTTTTGGAGGAGGATCCAGATGATGGTGTTGTAGCAGCTGTGGAGCCTGTGGACAGTGATGAGGATGAAGCTGAGGAAGAAGAAAACGACAACAGGGATTCAGTCATACAGCAATATTTCCAGTGACACACAGGTGAGAACATTTTCTGTTTTCACATTACATTAACACGTCTACCTCTATCCTGTACCTACATTTCACTCACTATTTGTTAATTGAGTTGTACCCTTCCATTTCAGTTTCCCAAGTGTGGTAACCTACGTGTCAACTGCTTGCATCCTTCAAGGGCTTGCGATGTGTGACATAGGTATGTTAGCCTTACAATGGGTAACCCATTATGACACTGTGATTGATAATACAAAGTACCAAATCATAGACTGACTCCAGATTTTTTGTGTTTCAAGGGTGTTTATTTAAGTGGTCAAAAAATGAAGGGGGGTAGTAAAATGGTGATGGGTGATGGTGGAGGAATGTCCATGGCAGAGTCCAGTCTATTAGTCTCACGGGTGCACTGCCCATCTTGGCATAGGAAGTGGAGCTGGGGCAGTTCGAATATGGACAGGGTAACAAAGTGGGACAGTGGGAGGACAATCAGGGTGGTCTTATTTCCTGGCGGGGGTCTTGCCATCTTGCTCTGTCCTGTTCCTGGATCTCAGGGACCGCTTGCGTGGTGGTTGTCCGTCTGCAGGGGGTGGGGCGCTGGTGTGGTGGTCCTGTGGCGGGGCATCCTGTCCACTAGCGCCGGCAGAGGTGGTGGGCAGTTCATCGTCCATGCTAGTGTCAGGGGCCCCTTGGAGTGCCACGGTGTCCCTCAAGGTCTTTTGAATGTCCGTCAGCACCCCTACGATGGTGCCCAGGGCGGAGCCGATGGTCCTGAGCTCCTCCCTGAACCCCAAATACTGCTCCTCCTGCAGGCGCAGGGTCTCCTGCAACTTGGCCAGGACCGTGGCCATCGTCTCCTGGGAGTGGTGGTATGCTCCCATGATAGAGGAGAGGGCCTCGTGGAGAGTTGGTTCCATTGGCCTGTCCTCCCTCCGTCGCACAGCATCCCTCCCAGTTCCCCGGTGTTCCTGTGCCTCCGTCCCCTGGACCGTGTGCCCACTGCCCCCAGGTCCCTGTTGTTGTTGGGGTGGTGGGTTAGCCTGGGTGCCCTGTAGTGGTGGACACACCGCTGATTGACCTGTCCTGGGTAGGGAGGTTTGGGCCCGCTGGGTGGGTGCTGTGCTGGTGTTACCAGAGGGTGGCAGCTCGGTGTTGGGCTGTGGCTGGGCAAGGGGAACCGACTGTCCGGAGGCCCACGATGGTCCGGGATGGTCATCAAGATCCAGTGGGGCAGAGCTGCTGTCGTCACTGTGGGCCTCTTTTGGGGGTGGAGTGGTGTTGTCTAGACCCTCTGGTGTGGTGACGGTCCTTCGGGTTCCTGCAGGGGTATGAGAACATGATTATTGCATGTGTGTGTTTCATGGTGTGCAATGGGTGGGTGTTTGTGTACCCCAGTGCAAGCATTCCTGTGTGGGGGCTTGTGTGATGATGGTTGGGGGGGTGTTCTGGGTATGTGCAGTGAGCATGCTTTAGTGAGGGGTGCCCATGCTTAGTTGTGTCATGCAGGGCTTGGTGTTGGGATGGGTGGTTTGTGTTATGGGTACATTAGGGAGGATTTGGGGTGATAGGGGAGGGTGTGAGGGTGGGGGTGTGTGATAGCATGCAGGTAGGGTGGGGGATGTGATAGTTAAGATTTGACTTACCAGTGTCCCATCCTCCACCGACTCCTCCGAGGCCCTCAGGATGCAAGATGGTCAAGACTTGCTCCTCCCATGTTGTTAGTTGTGGGAGAGGAGGTGGGGGTCCGCCGCCAGTCCGCTGCACCGCGATGTTGTGCCTGGATACCGTGGAACGCACCTTCCCACGTAGGTCGTTCCACCTCTTCCTGATGTCCTCCCTATTTCTTGGGTGCTGTCCCACGGCGTTGACCCTGTCCACTATTCTGCGCCATAACTCCATCTTCCTGGCTATTGATGTGTGCTGTACCTGTGAGCCAAATAGCTGTGGCTCTACCCGTAGGATTTCCTCCACCATGACCCTGAGCTCCTCCTCGGAGAAGCGGGGGTGTCTTTGGCATGACATGGGGTGGTGTGTGTGAGGTGTGGGGTGGTGTATGTGGTGATGAGTGTGGTGAGTGTAGTGGTATGTGGTGTTTTGTGCGTGGATGTTGTGTGGGTGATGGTGTTGTGTGCCTCTGTGTGATGGGGTTGTCAATAGCTGTGCTCTCTCTCTGGCCTTCTCTCAGAATTTCTGGTTGTAGGGGTTTGTGGGTGATGTGGGTGTGTGTTTTATATTGTGTTGGGTGTGTGGGAGTGTTGTTTGTATGTGTATCAGGTGTGTGTATTTGGAATAGTCCAATGTGGCGGTGTTTTGGAGCTGTGTGTGTATTTTGAGCGCGGCGGTGTGTACCGCCAATAGAATACCGAGGTTGAAAGACCGCCGCGTTGATTTGTGGGTCGTAATAGCATGGGCATGTTTCTGTTGGCGTGGAGGTGGAGGATTTGTTTCCGCATGTTTATCGCTGACCTTTGGTGTGGCGGTGTTGTGTGGGTGTCTGAATTTCTGCGGATTCCGTGAGGTGTGTCATAATAGCTGTGGCGGTCTACCGCCGCCGCGGCGGTGTATTGGCGGTCTTCTGCACGGCGGTAATGTTGTAATGACCCCCATAGTGTCCTTTAGCACAATATTTCTCAAGTGGTTTCCCTGGATTCCCCCACATTAGAAGTATCAAATTGAGAATATTTTGCCCTACCACATGTGTCTCAGCTTTCCCATTTCCTGTTAGGAAATGTGGGCCTCCTGAAGGAAGGTGATTGATCTGTTCTTTTCTCCTCTTCAGACTAGCAAGTCTTAGCAGGTGAGGTCATATTGCAGACATTCCTAGTTGAACTAGTTACCTCAAATAGCGCTTTTTCTGCTGGATACTCTAGCTCACCTGCAGATATTTTCCAGATGTCAGACTAGATCCAGAGAGTTTTTTCATAGCAATGCTCCAGTGTGCCAATAGGAGGTCCGATGGGACTCCCTGTTGCTCCCACACCACCCCAGAAGAGCCCAAACAGGGCTGCATATAAGTGCCACCCTGTGCACTAACACCAGTTTATTATAATTTCACTTTCCGTGCCTTACGACATGAAGCATGAAAAATTGTTTGATGCAATGTCCTGAATGCCAACTTGAGACCTTTTTTAGTTGTTAAAAATTGACCACTCCGCAGAACCGGGAGGTGGTATGGCAATGAGAAATCTACAGTTAAAGTAGCCACAAGAAAGAACATTACCAAAGGTAAGTAACTTGCTCTTCTGATGGATATTTCTAACCACTGATTTATCATCTTAAATTAGATACCAAAGCAGAACCTCTTCAAGGTGGAGAATTAGTTGAGTGCACTCAAACCGAAAGGTCTTGCACAACCGAGGAGACAAAGTGCCTCACCCGTCCTTTGCCTTTATCTCACTCTTGGAGGTCCCTGCTTTCTCACTTTCTGACAGTTTTGCCATCATTCTCTTCACCAGTCGTTCCAGTTTTGTGTGCTTTTCCCTCTCTTGCTCTCTTAAATATCTAACTCAGAAAAATAAGTGTCTGTCCCCCAACATAAGTGACAGTGGCCCATACTGGCAACTACTGGCTCAAATTAAGCACTAAGAACAGGTACTCCTCACAGCAACGAGTAGTAGCAGCCTTTGTCCTGGTTGATTGTGCTTTCTGGGACCTATGTCTTTTTATGTTAAGCGTACTCTTATAGCACACTATCAACTGTGAGGGTATCCGGTTGCTGTGGCAGGTGTTAGGCTACAATCGGGGGAGGTACTCTAACAGCCAGAACCCCAGATTCTTGTGGAATTCAAGACTGGAGGAGGAGGCTCTCATGTGGTGTGGGAGGTTGTTCTAAGCTTTAGGAGCGAAGTACGAGAATGTACGACCTCCTGATTTTGCATATGCGTTAGTCAGTACATTTCAGGTCTTAATATGAAAGACTACACACCTCAATAAGGTCCTCTTCTGCACAACCTTCCCTTTCCTTGCTCAAGAGACTCCCACAAAAAGCTAATTGTCCACTCGATGATCCATGGAATGATTTATGTAAAAGCTTAAAGCCCCTTTGGGGTCTAACCAATGGAGCCTGTCCTCCTCCTTCAAGAGTTAGAGGAAGCAACAAACAATGATAGAGCAATGTTCTGTGCAACACTGAAGGGAATCACAATTTTAGGGGAGAAAGCTTCCTGCAACCCCAATTTATCCAGGAAAAAAGTGTTGTAGAGTGGTTGTACTAAAAGTACTTGTAGTTCACTCACATGACAAGCTGATGTCATCACAATGAGGAAGACCGTCTTCAAGGTCAGAAGGTGCAGTGAACAGGAGGTAGAGTACTGTGCCTTTCTGCTGAGACAGGAGGTCCCCCCCAAAGTAGAAGCCTGATCCTAGGACACATGCTCATTTTCAGGAGTTCCGAATACCACACTGTCGTGGGTTAATCAAGAGCCACCAGAAGGGCTCAGACCCGGTCGTTCTTGACCTTTCTTACAACTCGGAACAGGACAGGATGTGGTGGGAAGGCTCATTTATGATGATGCCCAGTGATGTCAGAAGTTCTGTCACCATCCGGAGGCCCACGACTGACCATGGCAAGACCGCCTTTAACAGCCACTCGTCAAAATATAAGAAAGCAATTCCCAGTCTCTGAAGATAGGAAGCAACTGTCACTTTCATGATCAGTGCTAAGGTGAAAAAAGAGAGAACTGTTAATTGAAAATCCTCCTGGCCTACCTTGAACTACAGGTAACGCCTGTAGGACTGCAGCATGGGTAACTTTTGTTTTTGTTGTCCTGCAAGACCAGGGAAGCCAGACAGTCATCCCTGTCCAAATCAAATAGGACCTGGGGCAACGTGAACATCTTTAGTCTGAGGTCCAAGATAGGCCTCTTCTCAGAATGAGGAAATTGCAAGAATAATAACACCTGCCTTTTCTGTACCTTCTCTACTGCACCTTTTGAGCAACATGTGCATCCCCTGTAGAGGATGGATAGATCTTACTCTGACATCCATTCCGGTGAGTGTGGAATATCGGGGAGGGATGAAAGAAAAGTTAGGGTATAGCCTCTTTGAATAATTTGTAAGACCCATTTGTCAGATGTTATGGATCGCCATCCACGTGGTATATGTCAGATCCTACCTTCCACTTGGTGAGCAAGTGCCACTGAGGGCGAACTAAAGCAGTTTGCTGGTCGGTGTATTAGGGGAAGATGAGCACATTGTCTGTTGGTTCCACATCTGTGCCAGAGGGCCCTGGGTTGCCTGTTGTATCACTGATTGCGGAGGCTGTCTTTGTCTGTAGACCACTGGTGTTACAAAGGCCCCCGCTGCCCCTGTAGTGCGGGGGGACCCGGGCTCCAGGGAGCCCCCTCAGCACAGTACCCTTGCATAAGAGCTCTTGAGTGAGTCCACTAGGGGCCCCTCCATGTACATTTCAGGGGGAACCTCTCAAGTTTCATTACACCACTGCTGTACGCCAATGCTCTGAAGTAGCCTCTAAATTTGCAAAAGTTGTGCATCAAACCCCAGGGAATCTGCTATCTTTAAAGTGTTGCAAAGAGGAGTCCTCCTTCTTATCGAAGAGGTTGGGCCCATGAAAGAACATATCCATCACTAAAGCACGCACATCACCAGGGCACCCATTGGACCTCATCCAGGCATGTCAAGGAAGAACCACACTAATACCAACCACCATGCCAAGGCAATCTTTGGTCTTCAAGCCTCTGCAGATAACATATTTGTCTGTGTCTTGCCTACCATGAATCATCTGAGCCAAGGAGGCCGGAGCATCTTCAGGGACTGCCAGCTAGATCTCACTGGCCATTTCCCAAATGGCATGGGTGTAACAGCCCAACAATGGGGTGCAACGGCAAACTGGCTGAAGAAAACATAAGTTTGCCAAAGGCATCAATCCTTTTACATTTCCTGTCAGTGGTGGGGAAGGTATTATGATTTACTTTGCTGGTCAAGGCCTGCACAATAAGGCCGAATGGGGTGGGATTCTTAGTGCAAAAATCCAGGTCACCAAGTGCCGCTCTATAATATCTGGCCATCTGCCTGTTGACAGGCCGTCAATAACTTTTTGAACAGGTACCCATCAGGGGATCTGCAAGTGCATCATTAAATGGACATAAGGGATCAGACTTTGTTGACCCATGCTGCAAAATTTCTGTTATATTATTTGTCTTAGTCTCAATGGAGGGTAGCTGTAACTCTAGTACCTCCGCTGCCCTCAGAGCCACCACTGCACATGCGGCACTCTCCTCAGTTGGAGGCCCAAGTGGTGAGTCAAGCTCTGTCTTGGGTGAGGTATCAAGTCCACGGGCATTTTGTAAATTAAAGTTTAAGGCATCATTGACATAATGAAGGGAACCAAACACGCACTATTATCAACATCCTTGGGTGCACCCTCCTCTGGCACAGGATCAGAGTCAGAACCAGAAAGAACAAAGAGCCTCTGTTGGTAGCTGCGACTTAGTGGAGGAACAGGATTGGAATCAGGCTCTATGACCACTGGTTGAGCTTTTGCAATTTCATAGCTCAGCAACCCTATAGCTCAACTGACATTTGTTTGGGATCTAACATGGGCATCAGCATCAGATCATTCTCTGGTACCAATCGAGTCAGCACTGGCATCAGGGTGGCAGGATCCGGCTGCGGACTGGGCAAACGGTGTACACTTTGTACAGGAGTCAGTACAGGTCCAGTAGTAGTTCCCAAGGGGACAGACAGTGATGGTGAAGAACCAGTCATCGGTGACCCAACTGGAGGCCCTTTGTGGATCCTTGTGGCCCAATTGCCAGAAGGATGAAACACACTGAATATCTGCAGCATGGCCTTTATGACGACCTCAATCTACTGCAGGGTCAACAACAGCCCGGGGATCTCAGTGCTGTCGAGAAAAGTTACAAAATCATCTCAGTGACCGGACACCTACATCTTGACGCCTTCTCCTTGTAAGTGGGGTGGCGGGATGGGGTTGAGTCCTGATTTGCTTTTTTTATTCTTATGTTTGAACTTGGACTTAATGGATGACTTCATGTGTGAAATGGAACAGTTGCAGGAGTGCCCCCGCGACTAGGACAGAGTCCAGGTCTGTGGCATGGAGCGGGACCGAAGCAAAGGCCACAACCTCTTGAGTTTGGTGAAATACAGCTTTGCCTCTCAGTCTGAAATTGCCTTTAGGTCCATGAGGGCGTACTTATCACACAATTTAGAGCCGTGCCCCAAGTCCAGGCATCGAAAACACAACTTGTGCAGATTTGTGACCGACATCTACTTCCTGTAGTCACAGCATGGCTTGAATTCTGTCATCTTTGGTGAGCACATTGTTCCCTAGCACATTGTTTGGAACTTTAGCAATCATCTTGAAAATGAAAATTCAGGTGTGGAGATCTGGATCCACATCAAAAGAAGTAGAAAGAAAGGAACTGATATCAGTGTCCAGGGGTGGTGCTTATAAGCAGCTCCACTCCAGCACTTCCAGGATGTTGTAGAATCAACACAGTGTAGCATGGCATCAAATTGTGGCATGTGGAAGCATTGATATGAAAAACATCTCCAGATCCGACCAGATGCCTTGAAATTATGCTAGGTGAAGAATCTGCATTTAGAAGTATCAATCAGAAATGAACTTCTATTAGAATTTCATTTTACAATGGCTGCACTAACTGCCATCGGTTGGTTTGTCAGAGCCTTCCTCCTTTGAGGATTCATGGTTATTGGTGATACTTGTTATCAAGATTTGGAATCTCGTAATGTCTCCTCTGAAGGCTGCTTCTCCATCATGCTGTTCAGTGAGTGTATCCCTTTCACTTGTTCCTTCCAATAGCCCTACGGGGCTTGACAGGCTTTGGTCTTTTCCTGTACCTTTGTTTCTTGTAAAGTTACCTTTTTGCTCCAGGCAGTCCTAGTCTGTAGGCGCCTTTCTGAAGAAATGGTGCAAACCACCGTGGATCACTTTCAATTTGGCTGGAAATAAGAGCACGTAGAGAATTTGCATTTTTTTAACCTTCCTCAGGTACTGCACTTCTGTGGTGTAATCCGGTGACAGGAAGACATGTCGACCTCTTTCAATTTGGCTACAAATAAAAGCATGCAGTAAATTTGGAGTTCTTGCAACTTCTCTCTCAGACTGTACTTCTGTAGTACCCAGGAACAGTGAGACATTAGCATTGTCCACTTTGGTATGGCCATGTGAGCAGGCACTCTGCAGTATGGCATAGCAGTTGTGGTAATGTAGCAGTTTCGTGATCACTGGTCAAGAGGTCAACCCACAGGGGTGGTGGAACGGTGGCATTGTACCCTCTTGACTGCATTTGGTGAGGCCCTGTGGGACAACTGTGTGGACAAGTAGGTACAGGGGAACATTTTGTCTCTGGTAGGTGCAGATGTTGCACCTGCGAGCCCAGTCTTCTGCTTCTTCTGCTCCGAATTCCACATAGTTCACTCATTTCCCCAAATCTGTCATGTCCTTGAATGTTTCCACACTTTGAGCTTCAGCTTAGCAAGATTGCACCTCCACAGTTTTAACTCTGTCTGGTCTGCACATAACAACCTCACATCAGTGGCTACTCCATCATTATTGAATTCCAGTGTTGCGTGTTTGTCCTGCACGTCCTTAGGTATGCAGTGTGTCTTTTTCTTGAAGTGTGGGCAGCCGCACAGCTTTGTTGGCTCCTAGTGCAGGTACCATTGTGGCCTGTTTCATGTTTTTGGATTTAATCATTGTCCCTTTGAGTGGGGTGTACTAATCATTAGAAGGAGGGCCTGGGCAGGCCAATCCCACAATCGCCTGTGCATGTAGCTGGTCGCAGAGGCAGTCATTTATGTAGCGCCCCTGGCGTGGCGACACCTGGACACCCAATCTGTTCCTCATAGGCTAGTGCATCTTAGAGGCTTAAGACTGCTGCGCTATGGGCCAGGTGTCCCTCCTCAAGGTACACACTACGGTTCAGTTCCTCGCCTGATGGTCAGCTCGGTAAACTGTCCTGTCTGCATCCAGGCCCTTTGCTGCATTGATTAAGCTGTTCTTCACCACTGCTCACCTCCCTGCCACTACTGACATTCCCTGAGGCTGTCCTCAACATTGCACTTCATTTATCTTCAATCGCTCCGACCGGGGTTACTGCCTCACTACAGTTTTGCAACTGCATCACATATGGTTTAATTTATTCTGGGTTGCTTTTCCTCTCAGGGGGACATCATTCATCCCTAAGATGGCCAATTCCACCCCAGGATTTCAACAGATTTTAGAGATGTGGGTTAGTAGCGCTGGAAAATCACTTTTTTCAGCCATGCTGCTGGCCACCACCCTGGTATTGCCCATGAACACATGGAGAGCTTCCCTGAAATAAATGGCTGTTTCAGGGAGAGATGAATCCCTCGCAGTTTCAAAATGCTGACCTGCATTTTATTGTTGTATAAGTTACCAGAGAGCGCTCATTGCCATGTCTACCAAATAATGTAATCCTTCTCCCCACATTCACCACTCAACCAGCCTCTAGAGAAGACGCTTCTGTCACCAAGGGCAGCTTGGCAGGAAAAGGGCAAACCTGTCATTCCAAGGACAGATTGTAATCACGCAACCATCAATAGAGAATGCACGCTAAAGGCAGGAGAATTGTGACTTAGTCAAAAGGTCCCACATGAGGCTGAAGTCACAGGCACCATTTCAACAAACTTATCTTCCACCTGACTTGAGGGGCAAGTGTGATACAGGAATCAGACAGATCGAAAAGCTCACGAGAGGTCAGCACTTAATACAGGGGACAAGGAGACCCAGGCTCCTGAAAAGAGTCATCAGACAATACATTGGGTTCACAGCTAGTGCCCATCACCAGAAGTCCAGAGGATAACGTTTCAAAGCCTGCATTCAGCAGTGCCCCCTCAACTACAAGGCTTTTGGGAAGATGCAACTGTGATGTTGGGCCATTGATGAAAATGCCCAGAAGGTGGAAGAAATAGACAGGTGGTTGGAGACCAACTGGGGCCAAGCTCACCATAACTTCATCACCCATTTCTCCAAATACAGAAACATGTATACGCCCAGCGCTCTGAAGATGAGCAGATATCCCAACTGTGTGCTCAGTAAAAACCCAGGGCACAGTCAGCCTAAGGGGCATGACTGTATTTGTGGGACACGAGGCCCACAAAAAAACAAAGTACCTCCTGTGAGCTTAGGATGCAAATGTGAAAACAGGCATCCTGCAAGTCTCAGGACTCTATCCAGTTCTGTAGGTCCAGTGTGAAAAGGATTAGTGACAGGGACAGCATCCCGAATTTGATCCTTTTCAGAAAAGCGTTTAACAACCTCTAATCCAGGATCGCTCACTTGGGCCTTTTAATAACCCAAGCTGTAGCCCGAGCACAAACAGCACCTCTAGGATATGTACCACCTCTAAGGTCCCTTTGGGGAGGAGGCACAGAATAACTGCAATCAAGATGGAAGTGTAATGTGGAAAAAGAGAGAAAATAAAATGGTGCTGTGAGAATCTTAAGTACAACAGCCACAAAAAGGATGGTGTATCCCCATAAAACACCTGCAGGCCCCATTAGGTCTGTTACCTGAATGAATATGCTCCCTGAAGGCCCTACAAGAGAGGTTTTGCAGTGGCGGCTGCAGCTAACGATTTGGTTGGGGGGAACTGCCCACTAGCACCACCTATTTCTCCAGCACTGCATATTAAAAAACTAGACAGGTTGCTATGGTCGCTTCAGCCAAGCCAGCTGCCCTTTATGCCCTTTGGAGTAACCACGGAGCTAACAACTGCTTACAGGAAGCTGGCCCCAAGAAACAAGCTGTGGCGCCACACTGCTTAAAATGCTCCAACAAGGAGCCTGCCTTTTCCAAAAACAGATGTTACCTTTAGGGCATGTCTATCACATTGGCTTGGACATCTCCAGGGAACCCTGTGGAGTGCATTCAGGCATGTCCTATGATCACCATCGTGGGACTGGGGAACCAACAGAAGTCAAGAGCATATTTCAACCACAGAGAGGAAGCATTCATACCATCCTAGGCTATCTGAGAAAAGTTTCCCTAGTGGTCTGGCACACTGATGGTTGTAGCCAAATTAACATTTTCCTCAAAGCATATGCAGCAAATCGCATGGAAGCAGCCAAGTGGCATTCGTATTCACAACAAAAGACTTCCAGAGCTACAGTCATTGGGGTGTTTCAACTCCACGTCTGAGGAGAGGGGGAAGTAGTAGGAAATGAGTCAGGGTTAAGGTTGGATAAAGAAGCCTGGGACACCACACTTTCCGAAGAAGAATGCACAGGCAATCATTTTGGGTAGGGCAGAGATGGTCTCTTGACCTTCAGAGTGGAAAAGGGCTTCACCCAGGCTGCCACGATTGGAGTAAACAGGGTCTAATCAAGACCAATAACAGGTCTGAAATAGTAGCAGCAGGCTGTCAAATATTTAGCATTAAATGGGATGTGACCTCCGCATTAGGTGAAGGCAACTCCAAGACGGTTTCTGCCTTACATATGAAGGTTGCAAAGGAGCTAACTTTCTCTTAAGGACAAGGAATGTCCATCTCCTACGAGACATCAAGGCCATTTGCATTTTGAAGGTCTGAGTAGAGACCAGCTTTGTACTATTAGGTAGCAGCAAGATAGCTCCCTCTGTCTCATCGAATTTGAATGCATGAGAACATATGTCTCATAGTTTGATGCCTTGAATTCTAGGAACCACATGCACTTGTCATGCAGGTCAAAAAGTAAGATATGATTTCCGCTGCCGGAAGTTTGAATTTGGCTACTGACTTGTGTAACAGGCAATTCACTAAAAGTGGAAGACAGAAAGGAGACTCCAGGCTCAATAATAATAGATACAGATATCAAACCGGTCTTGCTCAGTCTGGGGCAACACAAGTCTTGTGATGCTTATTTGGAAAGGCAAATTGTAGAGGAAATGGCACTCAAACAACATTGTATCCCCAAAACACCCTACATTTGTGACACTTCCTGATTGTACGAAGAGTGAAACGATAATAGGTGAGATTTGTTAACCACCTTTGAGGCAAACAGACCCTAGACCACCACACATTATGGTTTTTCTAGTGATAAAAATATTTTTGAATAGTAGGGTAATAATCAGTTGTGGCTAGTGTCGGGACAAAGTGGCACGGCGGGGGTCACAAAAATACAACAAAAATACAAACACAAAAAAAAACGTATCTGCCGCCCGCCGCATCGCCGCTCTTCTGGCTCCACTCACTGCAGGCACAGGCTCCTAGATTGCCCTGCGTCCAATCCTAATGCTGCTGACAGCATGGGAGCAGTGTCAGGATTGGCCAGAGCACCCTGGATTTGCACTCCTCGACAGACTGAGAGCCAGTTCCTGCTGTCTCCAACACGGCAACATGGCTTGTGTTGGAGATAGCTAAGTGTGCATGATGGTTTGGCCGTCCTTAGACTGCTGGCCAAAACCACATGTGAACTAACAACAGTGCACATCACACCCTCTAATGCCTGTCATCCACCATGACCTCGCCCTGAGAAAAATGAAAAAATAACAAAGATGGTTTATATCATATTATTTTTCAACTTTTGCAGCTGCTACTGCTGGGGGGGTAGTGGGGGAGAGGGTAACGCTCCCCACCATAGCGAAGGAGCCACCGCTGATAAGAATAGTTCCATAAGTAGGGTGTTCATATTGTTAACATAGAAATTCTACAAACACACACAAACTTGCGCGCTCTAGCTTTATTTTAATGTTAAGACCCAAGACCGCACTTATTTTTTTTCAACCTTTTCCCAGAAGGTTTAGACTTTAGGGCACTCATATAGGTGAGGTAAAAAGCCATTATTTTCATCATAGTTCCAGCAGGACTCATTATCTAACTACCCTGTTTTAAAACAATATACTTAGATTCCCTGGTCACCAGTGCTTATTTGAAATCCAGCGTAAGCCATCAAGCAGATTTTTTATTTGTATATCAAACATTGGTGAGTTCCTTTCTAGGAAGCAGTCTTTTCTAATCTTTATTAAATATTGATTAAGAAAATTGATTGCATAATATATTTAAGATGCTGCGTTGCCTTTCTTATTTAATGAACACAAGATTTTTACCATGTCAGCTGTCTCCAGCTTGAGATTATATTTTGACACAGTTCAAATAGGTTTCAGGAAATATTAGCAATGGCCTTGAAAATTGTGTGAAGGATAGAGTAACCTTTCTCAAGTAGGTAAATAACTCACAGCCTTGATCCATATCACCCAGTTCTTTAGTTTGTCTTCAATTTTTATATTAGTATTGCATAAGGACACTGAACATTTGTTTCTGAATCTAAATGTTAGTGTCTTATCAACGATGTTAAGCACATATGCAGTAGCTATGATACAAGCATAAGGTAATAACCCGGATAAATAGGTGTTCCGTTCAAGCAGTACCAACAATTCAAAAGTAAAAAAACACAACACAATAAAATTTGCAAACCAGTGTAGAAAAAAAGGAAAGCAGATATATGAGTTTGTAAAGCTTTAAGGCAAAAAGCACCTAGAAAAACATAAAAGCACCACTGAAAAAACATTCACTGTTGACCAGAACCTAGTTGCAATTTCACCCCAACTGCAATGAAGCCAAGGTCAGGTATATCACCTGGGCCATTGAAAGTTTTGTTCCTCAGACCTAGTCTTTTGAAACAGAAAAATAAATTCAAGCCAATGAGGGTCCCACATGTCAGATAATTTGTTGCTAAGCTTCCTCTGAAGTATTGGTTTGGGTGCAAAAAGCTATGAGTGGGACAGTGTTGGATTTTGAGCCACTGTAGTCCCTTCGACGCTGTGATTGAGTTTTCACCTTGCCTGGTCCAAGGTTTTACCTTCAGATTTAGGGCCAGATGTAGCAAATTCCCAAATTGCGACTTGCAATTTGCGAGTCCCTGCGACTCGCAAATTGCAAGTCGCAATTTGGGATGCAGAAAGGTGTCTCAGACACCTTCTGCGAGTCGCTATGGGGTCGCAAAGACCCACCTCATTAATATTCATGAGGTGGGTCGCAATTTGCGCCCCCATAGCGACTCTGGGCACTCACGGGGATGGAGGCCTGCTGGGAACAGCAGACCTCCATGTCGGTGACTGCTTTTAAATAAAGCAGTTTTTTTTTTCCAAGTGTAGCCCGTTTTCCTTAAAGGAAAATGAGCTGCACTTAGAAAAAAACCCGAAACCTTTAGTTTCGGATTTTTTCAGGGCAGGCAGTGGTCCCTTGGACCACTGCCTGCTCTGAAAAAATATTTTTGGGTCCAGTCACAAAGGGGAAGGGGTCCAATGGGGACCCCTTCCCGTTTGCGAGTGGGTTACCATCCACTTCAAGTGGATGGTAACTGCGACTCTGGAATTGCATACCACTGCGACTCGCAAATAGGAAGGGAACACCCCTTCCTAGTTGCGACTCGGAAATGCATTTCTACATAGCAAACACGCATTTGCGACTCGCAAACGGCAATTTTTGCTGTTTGCGAGTCGCAAAGTGTTTGCTACATCTGGCCCTTAGTCACTTCATTTGTTCTCAAAATCCCCCAGGAGGCAAGGATCGAAAAGGTAGTTGGGTGGACTTTAACAAGGCTGGATACCTTTACTGCAAGATCCCACTGACCTCCCCTTCAGCCAAGAAACAAACTCCAAGTGGACAAACCTGGCTTTCGTGCTCGCCTAGTCAGCGAGCTCACTAGGCATGCCTTGGCACCATGCCCAGGTCCTTCAAAGGAGGGTCTTCTGTGGTCAGTTCAGCCCTCTGGGAGTCAGGAGACCTCTGATTTTTATATTATTTGACACAAACAATGAGACTTACCAACTGACACTTGAAGAGCTGTACCAGTCCTTGGATGCAGGAGGAGTTGAGAATCATTGAGTCTACTTTTTCAAGCATGTGTCAGGAGCCTTCTTTCTTCCAACAGGACCTTCTTCTTAAGTGTAGTCTTCCCAGGTCTAGGAATGTTTTTAAGAGGTGATGGTGAGGTATCAGTCTTATCCTGTGCAATATGCTGTGTATAGAGAATGTTCAGCTTAGTGCTGGCTATCTGAACCCTTTGCCCACCTCCTTTTGCAGAGCCTCCTCTTTGCTTAACTATACCAAATTCACAAAGCCCTAAATTCAAAGCAGCTGAACACTTCTTCCCTCTGGAGGAGCCCCTTAGCCACCCGCTATTTAGATGAGCTATCCTACCCCATTATGAAAAGAACTGGTCCTCCTTCCTGCTGGGTTGGAGCCCAGCAAAAGAGTAGAGCCTGGGAATGACTGACAGCAGATATTGTCTGTGACATTAGGCATCGGAAAGTCAAAAGAAGTATTAAAGCTGTCCTTTGTCTACCAGCTTTCTGGTAGCACTCTCCGATGGCTTATCCCTACAAAGTGAACACCTCTACATCCCCGAGATCAGAGGACTGGCATTTGTCCTCTGGCAGGTAGCTGTCAACTCTTGTCAGGAATGTGTATTGGTCTCTGGAGGTGTGGCGAGTGGCAGAACTGGTTTTAGGCCAGTCCTGGCTTAGGCTGTCTGAGGTATATCTTTACCTTTCAAAAATCTGATTTCACTATTAAATAAGACTATTATGAAAGTGGAAAATATCTTTAACTAACATCACTAGTGGTTTCCCAAGCAAAGATGTAAAAAAAATACTTTGATGACACCCAAGCCTGTCTTACGGAAAATGTAGCTGAACCTACACAGTGCAAATCACTTTTAGACTTCAGTTACTGAGGGGAACCAAAATATATCACATGCCACCTTTTTACTTATCATGCACCCTGCTCTGTAGAAACACTATACTGATGAGATATGTAAAATAGGCTCTTTTCCATGCCATGATTTACAATAGTGTCTTTAAACTACAGCCCAACTGCTGAAAGAATAGAGAAGCTAACCATTCTCTTGAAAGTTCACATCACTAAGGCACAAAAACCTGGCAAGACCATCAACACTGGTTTAGCCCACTCCAGGTCTATTCTTCACTCTAAAGTCCATTCAATTCCCTGTATGGAGACTGACCACTTCAACAGAACCCAGAACTGTTCAGGTTCTTCCTCTCTATCTGAACTAGTCACCCGAGCATGAAGTGGATGGTCTGAACTCAGACATGAGTCTCAAACAGGTATCATCTAAGCATTCTCATAGACCACACCATTGATTGAGGACTGGTGCGGAACACATTGCTTCCTTTCGGGGTGTCAACACTTCTGACAATCCACTGTCCATATTTTGGGTTCCTTTTTGGGTGTGAGGTCAGTGAGGTGTGCTTCAAACCCCCTTAAACTGTAGTAGTGACCAGTGAGGCACAAAAAGGCTCTCGCCTGAGTCTTGAGAGGCTCCTAGGCCTTAGTGGTCTGAATATTAGGCTGGAGGGGCTGCATATGTCCTTTGCCAACTTGGTGGTCAAAGTACACCAGAACACCACGTCCTTTCTAGCACTTACTGGCCTTGATAGTCAGTGTTCACTTTTGTACAGCCTGAAGGCCAAGCTACTTATCTTCTGTGATGCTCTTTCTGGTGGACACTCTAACCACAGATTTGTCACCTTCAGAATATCCACAGGTTCCAGACTGGATCTAAAGGACTTCAACAGCAGTGATCCAATATGTTAGTAGGTGGCATCATGCAGCTTCGCTTTGGCTCCATACAACCCTGGATGTGACCGAGTGGAGCAATATATAACCACCAATCCTGTACGTTAACATCAGTTTTTTATTTCTTTCCTAGTCTTCACCTTCAGATGTGGCCTGATTCAGAGTTTGGTGGATGAGTTGCTCTGTCACAAATGTGATGGGGATCCCATCTGCCTAATTACAAGTGTTTTATATCCAAATGCACTAATAATTGGGGATACCCATTATGTTTCTAATGGATGAATCCAAACTCTTAATCCGGCTCTTAGGGCCATATTTATACTTTTCGACGCACAACTGCGCCAACGCAGTTGTGCGTAAAAAAATCTAACGCCATTCTGAAGCGCCATGCGGGCGCCGTATTTATTCAATGACGTTAGCCGGCGGAGCTGCCTGGTGTGCGTCAAAAAAAATGACTTACACCAGGCAGCGCCGGCGTATGGGAATATGGAGCTTGGGCGTCAAAAAATGGGGCAAGTCAGGCTGAGGCAAAATTTTCGCCTCAACCCGGTTTGCGCCATTTTTTTTTACTCCCAACCCCCATTGAAATGACTCCTGTCTTAGCAAAGACAGGAGTCATGCCCCCTTGCCCAATGGCCATGCCCAGGGGACTTATGTCCCCTGGGCATGGTCATTGGGCATAGTGGCATGTAGGGGGGCACAAATTAGGCCCCCCTATGCCACAAACAAAAACAAAAAAAAATACTTACCTGAACTTACCTTAAGTTCCCTGGGATGAGTCCCTCCATCCTTGGGCGTCCTCCTGGGGTGGGCAAGGGTGGCAGGGGGTGTCCCTGGGGGCATGGGAGGGCACCTCTGGGCTCCTTCCGAGCCCACAGGTCCCTTAATGCCTGCCCTGACCAGGCGCTAGAAAACAACGCAAAAGCCGCTGGACGTTTTTTTTTTTTTGACCCGCCCACTCCCGGGCGTCATTTTTGCCCGGGAGTGTAAATACGGCGCACATGCCTCGGAGTAATTTTTTAGAAGGGAACGCCTACCTTGCATATCATTAACGCAAAGTAGGTGTCCACGCAAAAAAATTACGCAAACTCCATGAACTTTGCCGCTAGACGCGTCTAACGCCAGAGTATAAATATGGAGTTCGTTTTGCGTCGAATTTGCGTAAAAAAAAACGACGCAAATCTGGCGCAAACAGAGTATAAATATGGCCCTTAGTCTTTTAAGTAAAAATCCATCACATGGGTACACTTCATAGGATCTCAGGGGAGACACTTTGGAGACACTGAGGCTGTTCAACAGAGGCCAACAGCAAGGCCCAGTCTAGCTCCAGGTATCACTGGCCAGCTGGGTACTTCTAGGAAAGGCCTCTTGCATCTTGATGTTTCTCTGTAGCCACACAGAAGGTCAGCCAAGTGACCCTTTCAGTCCACTTCTTTATCCTGGGTACAAGAGGGAATAGGTTCAGTCCCTCAAGTCTCCTCTCAGGTCATAGAGAGCACGTCCAGTTCTCTCTTGATCATTTGCAGGTCCTGAAAGTGTTCTAAAGTGCCCCATTTATGCCTTGTACCGCCTAGTAGGTGGGGTGACTCCTGGGCAATGGGGAAAACGTTGCCGGGGCCAACCCTACCCACCTTTTCAGTACTTCCTATTTATCTTCCTACACACAGCCATGTGTCAGGGCATTTTCAAGAAAGCAAACGTCTTTGGTCACAATAAAAGTTGGTTCTGAGGGCTGGAAAGGAGAGAGTGGACTTTGGTTAATTCTAGTGTCCTCTGGCTTCTAATCCTAAAGTCCAGTTTGAGTTGGGCACTGTATCCACAACAAACCCAGGACTAAAGCAGGGTCTTTCAGCAAACAGGTAGGTGATCCTGAAGAATTGTCTTGGCATCCTGTTCTTGCTCTTTCAAGCGTATTATATATGGGTCAACAGACCAGCTAAGCAGGATTTGACAGTGTGGTGTCAGAGCATGCTCATAGCCCGATATTCTGGGAAATTTGGAGTAGGCATTTCTGTTTATATAGGTCAGTGGGTTGTTGGCTCCTGGGAGGCATTTCACACTGATTTCACACCTATTCAAGGCTGAGCACAGGATGAGATATGGCATCAGTTTATTCTAATTCGCCTTTTTCCAGTTCAGACAGGTGAGAGGCATTTTTCTAAGAGTTACGTTGCCTTAAAATTTATGAAAAAATCCAACTTCACCATTGAATTGAATTTTACTGATGGAAAATAGTGGCTTAATTATTTTTCTAGCTGTTCCCTTTCTCGAGTGATCAATATTATTATTTTGAACTGTGCTCTGGTTTTCTACTTAGAACAGCTAAACCTACCATTGAGAAAACAACCTTTAGGACCTTGTCACTGTAGAGACATAGTAAATTTAATTTTCTGCATTTCCCACTTTTAAATATGATGCATCTGCCCTTGAGCACTACATGGGCAAAATACTTGTGATTTACTAATATTTAAAGGAAGGGTTTTTACCAGTCAAAAACGGTCATTTTAACAGGTTGCACTGCGGTTTTACACTGAAAACGTTAGGCTACAAAGGGTAGGCCTGCAGGCATGTTTACACTGCCAACAGTGTATGGAAGAAAAGGTGCTGCAGTCCACATGTGACATTTAACTTTCAGGCCCTGGGTGCCCTTTGTAAAATCATTTTCTAGGGACTTACAGGCAAATGAAATGTGCCAATCAAGAACAAGTCAATTTATCCATGGTTAAAGGGGGAGCACAGGGACTTTACTACCAGTTAGCTGGGGTAAAGTCCATAGAATAATAAAGCCAGCTAACATATAGGGTCCAGCAAAAGGCAAAATATTACAGGTGACCACAGGAAAAAGGCAGATCTAATTTAGTGTACAGTGGCTCGACTGTCTTTAAATCTTTCTAGCCCAGGGTCTGCTTTTTACTCCAAGACTCTAGCCTCATTGTAGGGGCGGTTCGTTAAGGATGCTTGCACATAGCCAGAAAGACCAGTCAACCTCTTCTATGCATGTCTTCGAAGAATGACTCTGGTGTCAACAGCCCTGACAACACAAACACTCATATCCCAGTGTACACAGATTATATATTTCCCTGCAGCCTCCCAATCATACATCATCTAAGCCACAGAGAAGCTCTGAGCCTATCAGCAAGATCTTAGTGGCCATGTTGCACAGAGCATGTGTGTACCTGCCCAATAAAGAAACTGCATTTATGTACCTAAGATCCAAGTTCACCAAAGAAAACATGTTTTATCAAACGTGTCAATCCTTTTGAATCCCATTCCAAGAGGATTGTTCAGGAAGGAATTAGGATTGACCTGTGCTTATTTAGAAGGCAGGCTCATTAGGTGTACGTCTATGTGTCCGGGCTACTGGCCAGCTGACTGCTGTAGACCATGTAGCGATCAAAACATCGGTGCGGGCATGATTAATTCATAGTAAGGGCTTAGATGATGTTGGCCCTGCTTGGAGAATTTCTGTCAAACCGTTGTTTCAATGAAGGACAAGTACAGATCTAGTGTCTCAGCAGCCCCCCTCTGGATCGCCACTGCAAACAAGGCACTTTTCTCCATTGGTATCCCATGTGGTGAGTAAAGCCGTATAGCCCACTAACATTTTGTAAATCCACGTATAGTTCATCATCAGTGTACTGAGGTGGGAACAGCCTGCCCATTCCTTCTTATCATCAGTGTCCAGAGGGGCATTATTTGTTTCTTTATAGGATCAGAATCAAAGCCAAAAGGATAGAGAGAAGAATCTCTGCTGGTAGCTGTGTTGTGATACGGGTGTTAAGTTAGGGTCAGGTGCTAAAACAAGGGGTTGCGCTTTTGTAATTTCATAGTGCAACACTGGTCAAGCTCAGCCTGACATCAGTTCAGGTTCAACATGGGTTTCAGCACTATGTCTTCTGTCTGCACTGGTGGGGTCTATATCTGCTTTGGTGAAGTGGGAACCAGTATGAGTTTTGGAGCCAGGGTGAAAGACTGCACCAGAGTCTGTATGGGTCCCAAGGAGACAAAATGCATTGGGAGGACCTGCTGTCAGTAATCTGGCATGAGGGTGCTGCGGTTTCCTTGGGCCCAAGGGCACACCGGGGGAAGATGGAGTCACACCAGAAACGTGCAGCACAATCTCCTCCTAGGCCATTATCTGCTGAGGTGTTAATGCCAGCCTGGAAAAGTCAGGGCACACATGGACCAGCTGCGGTACCAGTTCTGGAATCAGGGACTGTGTGACCTTGTGCCTTATCTTACGAGCTAGAGTGGTGGGATGAGGTCTAATCATGTTGCGTGTTTTTATGTTTGGCTTGGAAGACTGAGCAGGAAGAAGATTCATCCACAGGAACGACCATGAGACGGAGACAAGGGCCAGGCCCATGGCTTGGAGCAGGACGTGTGCTTCGAATGCAATCTCTTCTTCTGTTCAGCAATGTAGAGCTTAGCCTCCCAGTCCTGGATTGTCTTCAGGTGCATGAGGGCACCCTTGTCAAGTGACTCAGAGTTGTCACCAGAGCTGTGACCACAGTCCAGGCACCAAAGACACACTTTGTGCAGGTTTGTGACCGACATCTGCTTCCTGCTTTCTGTGTGCATCTTGCGGCTGTGTTTTGGAGGGGATATTGTTTGCTGGGTCACTGCCTAAAGATTTTTGAAATTAACAAAAGTTGAAAGTGGAGCTCAGGATCTGTACTGGAAGACACAGAAGGAAGACACAAAAAGAAAGGAACTGATGTCAGTATGCATCAGTAGCACTTATATGTGAATCTGTCCTCTCACTTCTGGGGTGATACATAACAAATGTGGAGGTGCTTGATGCCACCTGCTGGTACATAATGCAATGCTGTTGAAATTCTAAGGATCAAGTCTGGCATCGAGGGACATTCTAAAGATAAGGAATCACAGTTCGAAGCATCCTTCAGAAGCACATCTTTTAGGTGAGCCATGTGATCATCCCAACTGGAACTGTAAACAGCAAAGACATCTAAGTAGATTTCACTTAAGCCTTCTGGGATAGACAGGAACCAGTTGAACAACCTTTGGAAGGCAGCAAAGAGTTCTTCAACTCAAAAGGCATAACCTGCAACTGAAAGTGTCCATCTTGAGTGCAAAATGCTGGTCCTCGCTTTGCACCTTTAATTACAGCAATCTGATATTACCTTGAAATCCAATTACAGGTACTCAGAAATCTAGAAGCCCCTAGCCTGTCAATGAGCTCATCAGTTCTTGGTACTAGGTGAACACCAGTCTTGAAATGAGCCACCCACAGTCCACACAGAACTGCTGTTCTTGTCTGCCCCCTATTGGACAGCCTGTGTAGCCAGAGCCACCAGATTGGCCCTGGGACAAATGGAAGTAAAATAACGCTGTTAGCAAAGAAAGAGAAAACACACCCTGAAAAAGTAGATTTTCGATAAGAAGAGTATTAAAACAGCAAAGTGTTCCAGGATCCTTTTACAGGAGTCACAAAAGAACAGAAGAAACTGCTATTATATTGCAGGAAGATTCCAAATTGCTGCTACCTTAAACAAATAAGGCGTAATTCAGAAAGGTAAACTTACTCTTTTGCGTCAGTTGCCTACTTTTAGTTATTCACAAACTACATGCAGAATCTTATGGCTCCACACTCTTTATACTTATCTATGAGGAGTTCTACACACCTGGGGACTCTGTGATCGGGGCAGAGAACTGCGCAGAAATAAGAATAGGAAGTTCAGAGTCTTAACAATCCACACAGTTTGTTAATATCTAAAGGTAGTACACGAGTGTAAGATTACCTTTGTGAATAAGGTCCATAGTGTCATTGGAGCTGCAGCTTATCTTATTCAATTTCTTTTTCCTTTTTAAAAGCTACAAGAGAATTATTATCAGGCAGGTAGTTCCACACTAGTGAATCTGTCTGATTTGAATATTTCAAAATAAAACAAGCACATGACAATTTTAATGCTGCCTTCTCATGGACTTGTGAAAGCACACACATTTTTTAAAAACTTTTTTTTAACAAGGGTAGTCTTTAGATCACACATGTTGGTAAGACCACTATCCGTGCATGACTATCAAAGAGGATCCAGGAACAGAGAATTTAAGGTGTCACGGCCTCGTTTGGAAATGGAGTTAGGCCTCTTTACCTCAAGTACTACAGTATAGAGTCAAACAATGGAACTGATAGGCTACAAACACTACTCTTTCAAGAATAGGTATTGCTTTATGTACAATTTGCTGATGATGCCTATTTAGACAGAGGAAAATACAAACATATGAGCCTATTAAAGATCAAATGCTGCTGAGCGCCTGGTGTTATACAAACTTAGACCTGTCAGCTCTTGGTATGGTTTCCCCAGTTTTTTTGCTTCTGACCTCCTTTTTCTTTTGGACTTGTGCTGAATTTAGTTTTTGGTGGCTTTAGGACTCTGGGCACTCGACCACTCCTGACCAGTGCTAGAGTGCAAGTGCTCCCTGTGTAAATAGTACTGGTGATTGGTTTCTCCATGATTGGCATATTTAATTTGCTAGTAGGTCCCTAGTAAAGTGCACTATGTGTGCCCAGGCCCTGTTAATCAAATTATACTGGTGGGACTGCAGCACTGATTGTGCCACTCACATGAGTAGCCCTGCTAACATGTCTCAGGCCTGCTATTGCAGTGCCTATGTGTACAGTTTTAAACTGCCATGTCGACCTGGCAAGTGCAGCCACTTGCCAGGCCCAAACCTTCCCTTTTAAATCATGTAGGTAACCCCTAAACTAGGCCCAGGTCTGCCCCATTGGTAAGGTGCAGTGTATTTAAATGGTAGGATGTGCACTGGTGTGTTTTACATTTCCTGATAGCGAAAAACTGCTAAATTTGTTTTTCACTATTGCAAGACCTGTGTCTTGCATAGGGTGACATGAGGATTGCCTTGAATTACCCTTTAGGTGTAATTTCCCATTGGGAGCAGATCGAGATATGGAGTTTGAGGTCTCTGAACTCATGAAAATACATCTCTTAGTTGAAGTTGGTTTTCGAATTTTAGGTTTGAAAATGCCACTTTTAGAAAGTGGGCATTTTCTTGTTAACCTTTCTGTGGCTCTCCCTGTATGTCGAATACATGCCTGGGTCAGGATGACATTTGGGTTGTTTGTGCATTCACTCTAGACCATGGGTACTCACAAACTTTTTCTCGGGGGCCATAATTGCAACATGGTTTGCGGCCGAGGGCCGCACTGAAGTGACAGCGGGGGTGGAGGGGGGCGGGGCTTATGGGGGCAGATGTGGAGACGTCATGGAAACGCTATAAGATAATGGCCGCCATACGTAAACATAGAGGAGGGCCGCGGGAGCATGCGCAAAGAAGCCACTATTGCGCATGCTCCCGCGGCCCTATTCTATGTTTATGTACGGCGGCCATTATCATATGGCGTTTGTCCGACGTGTCCGTGGGCCGCCAAGGTAGGTCTGTGGGGCCGCTGGCGGCCCGCGGGCTGTACTTTGAGTACCACAGCTCTAGACAGTCACACAAAGGGAGCAGATGCGTACTCTGCATATCCTGATGGCCCACCACCAGGCTGATGGGTCTTCCTGAGCTAGAGTGGTAGGAGGATCTGACCCTTGCACTTGAATAGGGCTGTGCCTGTCCTTACACAAAGCAGTTTCCAACCACCTGGAGTGTGTCTAGGGCCAGGGCAGGGAAGGCAGGGTCTTGTGCACCACAAAGACTTCTCTTTGAAGTTTGCCTACTTCGAAGACAGACAGAAATGGGTATAAGTACTGGATCTTTGACACCACAGTTATAACACTTCTTGACTGGGAACATTCTGCCAGGAAGAAGAGCTGTTTGCTGCTGGAGGGACTACCAAACTGCCTGTTGCTTTGCTGTGCTAGCCTGCTGCTTGCTGCTCTGTCCTGGGACTGAAAGGACTGGGCTTGGCTTTCTACATTCTGCTTTCCAAGGTTCTCCAAGGGCTTGAACTGAGCCTGCCTCCTGTTAAGAAGTCTCAGGGTCATCAAAGACTTCACCTGCAAGCGCCTGGGCTCGCCTGACCAACTGGTGCCAAATCTAGTTCCTAGGCCATTGGTAGTGAGCTGTGATACAACCAAGAAGAAACTAAACACATCGACTTCAGACTGACTTTGGAACCGGCACTGCTGTCTGACTCCGCGCCACTCCGAGTAACAAGTGTTACTAACAATTAAGACTTCTTTCACAGCCTACATGGAGGAACAGTTTCATAGTTAACCTCCTCAAAGCAGAAATTAACAAAAACTTAGCAGACAGTAATTTGCTAAGAACAAGCTTTGCACGGGTTAGACACAGAAAAGCTTGCAACATTCAATTAATTTTGTAGGCCCTAGAACTAACAGCATGCATAGCACAAGGAGACAAATCTTTTTTTAAATCCAACTGGAGATTTAAAAAAAAAAAAGAAAAGGTTACTTATCTGTAGCAATAGCTTTGACACTTGAAACTCTTATGGATTCACATGCTTGGCATTACTACACCATATACTAATTGTGTGCGGAACTGTCCATATTTTCCCCTCCTAAGAGTCAACCGGGGGATGATCAAAGTCTACTTGATGTGACACAAAGTTTGCCCACAATGACTCAGTAGGTGGGCACCATCTTCAATTATTTTTATTTAGCCGCTCTGGTGACGTCTGCCCTGTTTTACCGTTTTATCTATGCTTGGGCTTTACTATCTTGCTCAATGTTAGCCCCTACTCTGGGGAGGAGGGTGGTTACCATATAAACAACTTATGGCTGATAAACTATTGTTACAGTTTAATGCCTTTTTTAAAAACTTTGTAGCATAAATATCTTCTACATAATCAATGCACAGCATGTGAATGCAAAACAGTTAACTGTTTGAGGGCGGTGGGAATGAATTGTGCGGCTGCGGAAGGGTGCACAAGAACCTTCTGGCCCAACTGTGCTTCCCAGATAGCGCAGTTATCATCAGTGTTTTGTGAAAATGTGTAAAGATAACCGTGCAGTGGTCATGCTTATGTTATTGAAGGACACATTTCATAAAAAGGCTACTATAGCTGCTTTTTCCCTTGTAGAATGTGCCCTTGGTTTCTTATTTAGGGTTTTATCTGCCAGACTTTAGCAAGTTTGGAAAATGTGTACTTCTTACAATCATCCCTTATGACACTGGGAAACCTTTATTTATTGGTGCGTGAGCTAAGAAAAACCTCAATGTTCTCGCTTGCAAGTAATCCATGACCACCCTTCTCACAGTGTGTGTAGACTCGTGCCTGCTTGTGTATTTAAATATTATAAAAAGGCAACTAACTGGATGGAAAGGCTTACAAGGAAATTCGATAGTACCTTGAGAATGAAGTATGACTTGCATTTCATGACTTCTCTATCCTTGAGTATCTATTCATACGGCTGTTGGCTAATTAAGGCCTGTAATTCACTCACTGTGCAGAAGGAGGTGATCGTAAATAAAAAGGCAGTTTTAAGTGTTGCATACTAGCTCTTTGCTTTGCCCATTGCGAGGGATGCTTTATGAGCAATATCAGATTAAGGCTCTACATTCCAGTGGGGCCTGATTTTGGTGGGGTAATTCTTTTTGCTCCCTGTAGAAACATCTTAATTTCTAGTATGGCAAAGAGGTTCTTTCCAGAAGAGCCTCAAGTATATGAAACTGAGGCTGAGATATTAACTCATATAGAAGCAAAAGTGTTTTGAATCATGTAGGTACATTTAGTATTCGGTAACTGTTGTGTCACCAGTTAGGTCATCTAATAGGTTTTCTTTAAAGCACAAATCTGGTCCCTTAGTGCGTAGCACCTGCGTGTGGTAGGCCACCTTGATTCCTTCTGTACTACAATACTCTCATCTGGTAGGCAGAAAGGACCAAATTCTAGATCTTCAGGAGCCACGTCACTAGGCTGAGGGTGACAGGGTCCAGGTGGCATACCCTCCCTTCTTGCAGGACTAACAGGCTTTGAAAAGATGCTATTTCTGTTTTCTGTTGGCTGCCATTTTCAGGTCAGAGTACAATTTCTTGTGTGACTACTGTGCGCCCTTTAGACTCAGTGTCCTATTTGGTTGTTTATATTTGGTGATTACCACTGGTATCAGTTAGAAAAGGCATAAGCATGTGTTCTTGCCCAGCCTACTGTGAATTCTTTTGGGGCTGGTGGGGAGGGTAACTGGATGCTAAATCTCAGCATTCTGCATGTTTATGTGTTGCAAACAAGTCTATTTCTGGTGTTCCCAATGTTTTGGAGACTGAACTTACAACAGATTGGTCTAATTCCCAATTGTGAGAAATTCCTACTTGTCGGCTTCCTTTTTGGTTGCCCATCTCCAGACAAAACGGTCAGGGCACCTCATTTTGCACCCCTTCTCATTCAGGTAAAACATTGTTGTGATGTAAAACATCTGTCTGTCTGGATCTGCACTACCTTTCCAGAGAACACATCGCAGCGTCTTTAGTGCTAGGAATATGATATTGAGTTATAACGCATTTATGTGGTTGACTACCTCTTGCTACGTTCACCATCACATAATGTTTAGATCCTCCATATGTGCAACCCAACCTGTGTGGAATGCAAAAAGCAACGGTCACTGCTGGTACTGGGTGCATGAAATGTCTGCCCTCATTATGTATTCTAATCATCAGTAAAGTGCAATTTCCTCATGACTACTACTAACATAAGTCACCCTTAAATCTCTTGGAGATGAAATAAAATATTTATTGTGGCCCAAATCAATCGTATTATCTTTTTATCGACCTCTCAAGGATTAAAGACAGAATGGATCTGCCGGAATTCAAACCAGTTGCCATAATGTAGAACACAGAGATCCACTGAACCTCCAGACTAAATCACTCAGACCCAGTCAACTGTCACCGCTGATTCCCCATTAATTCTTGTATAGAATCCATGGATGCATGATACCAATGTGCTAAACATTTTAATCACAATTCTGTCAGATTCTGCCATCTGGTAGAGGCATGTGGTAAAGACAAATTTGCTCCATCAGTGCTGCAACTCTTGGACTGAGATGACTTAGGCCTTGCTCAAATCAAAGTCTGTTCCCAAGAAGATCTTTGCCTTCGTAGGGCAAGCTAAGAATTTCTCTGTGTTCACCATGACCCTCAGCGCATAAATCATGTCAATTACATGGTCTATGCTGGTCTGGCAATGTTTGAATGAGCTTGTCATCTTGGTATGGGTGCACATCATGTATGCCTTGCCTGACTTGAAGAGACTCCATTCATCAGGGTCACCTTACGTACCACTCGCGTCACCAACCACTGTGACTTGAAGTCCCCTGCTGTCCCCCTTCGTTTACCTGTGGGCCATCAGTGAAGATGCCTGGCTCCACATGAATTTTTTGACTGGAACACTTCGTTGGTTTTCTTTTTGTGCATTAATTTCTGCAAGTTTATTTCCAATTTTAGTACAGCATGGTGAGGGAGCGTGCCACAGAATAAAAAAGCTACCTGACTACAGTTAATTTTATTCCTCAATTGACCAAATCACCACCCCCAGAACTAAAAAAGATAAAACAACTAATTGCAAAGCAGCAACACACCTGGCTCAAAACAAACTTCATCTATATAAACTTAGCAGTATATACAAGTCAACAGTCAAAAAAGCTTTATAAAGGTACTATTCAAACTGAATTTAAAATACTAAATGTGCAAATAAATTTCGTAAACCTAAATGCACAAAGGGAACTCATTCCATTTCTCAAGCATCTACTTACAAACTGGCAAAATATTACACAACTAAAGCAGACATGTTGGACTTCTATTTAAAACAGAGGAAAACCACCAGCACCAACCCATTTCCAACACTATCCAACCCACCAAGGGTAGGCTAACCCAGTCTCTACATTTCTTCAAACAACTATCAGAAAGTGAATTCATGGATCTTGTCAAAGTAAGCAAGCCAGCCGTTTGCCCTTCTGACACCTGTCATAAATCTTCAAGAACATTCTTTTAACTTTCTCTGCTGCCACACCGGTCAAAACAATCATCAATAATTATTTAATTACAGGAATCCTTCTAGAAGACCTAAAAAATGCATACATATGCCAATTATTATAAAAAATAAACCTGGACCAACATGACCCAAACAGCTGCAGACCAATTACAAATAGACCTTTCCTGGGCAAACTGATTGAAAGAGCAGAATTTACCTAGATGTCGCAATTCACTGAAGATAACTCCACACAGTCTGACTTCCAAACAGGTTTCTGTCCAGGAAGAAACACAGAATCTGCCCTCATCGCTAGCTGGATGACCATAAAACCCAGTAAACTGGAACAGAGTCACTGCAGTACTCCTCTTGGACCTGTCAACTACCTTCAATGCAGTTCATTATGACACTGAACGAAAGACTCTAAGAATCCAACGTAGAGGAGACTTCTTGACTGGATCACACCCTGCCTTCAAAATAGAACAAACGTCATCTCTACCCCTCCCTTTCTCACACAGATCATACTTCACAAAGGCAAGGGTACCTCAAGGCCCTATCATCTCACCTAAGCTTTTCACCAACTGCTTTAAAACATCTACACAAAGTTACCAGCATTACATTACAGGCAATAATCAATTAATTTCAGCTGGTGGGAAGCTGTTGCATTACCCCACACACAGTTTTTGCCTTGTTTCTGGATGCAACTTGGACTGGAGTGCACTGGGATCCTGCTAATCAGGTTCTTAGTGCCAGTGTTCTATCCCTAAAACATGGTATAGGTAATTGGCTAAACCTTAGCTACCACTATAAGTCCCTAGAAAAAGGTACTTATGTACCAATGGCATGGGGCACTAGAGGGAGGCCCCTGAGGGCAGCAACACTGATTGTGCCATCCTCTAGGGCCATGCATCCAGATGCACCCAGCACTGCCATTCCAGGCTGAATGTCCTGGTGCAAACCTAAAACGCAAACTCAACATGGCACACAACCTGTGTGCTCTGTCCACCATACACAGCATACACTATGGATAAGACACCCCTCTGTCAGGCCTTCCAGCCCTAAGGCAGGGTGCACCATATTATATGTGAGGGCAGAGCTGCATGAGCAATATACCCCTACTGTGTCCTTGCCAAACCTGGAACATAGTGAGTGAACAGAGCAGCCATTTTAATGTGTGTGCTGGACACTGGTCAACATGAGTTTCCCAGCTATATGATGGCTACTCTGAACCTAGGTTGTTTGGTATAAAAAAACTGAGAATGATAAATCCATCCAAACTGGTACCAGTATTGGATATATCCCTAAATGTACCAAGGGGTCACCTTAGAGGTGCCCCCCTGCAAAAGCTAACTATCCTGGCATAGTTGCTGACTGGTTTTATACAGCATGCCACCTCCAGACAGCCAATATACAAACCTTGGGGGAGAGTCTTGGCTCTTTGGTTTGTAAAACAATGCCCTTCCTGGGTGAAGGTGCTAACACCCCCTCCCCCAGGCATGTGCACTGCCCTGCTGGTGAGCTTCAAAGGGCTTACCGTCCTTGAAACTCAACCTCCAGGGCTGCTGCTAACAACAGATATCCCCCCCTTTGCAAACACCCACTTCTGGCAGGAGCAAAGGCGGGAAACCACACAAAGGGGTAGGAAGAGTGGCCCCACCTGGCATGCAGAACCACTAAGGTGCTGCCTGCAAGGTGGGCCCTCCATTTCATTTTCCTCCACCTTAGAGCGAACAAAAATAGCCAATTAGGTTTAGGGAAGTGATACTTCCCACAGGAGGTGGTCACTATAGTGGGTGTAGCCACCCAAACGTAAGTGTCCTTTTGGACACTACCAGGTTCCCCCTAAAACACCCACCAAATTCAGTATTTAGTGGGCAACCGTAGACCAAGAAATAAGATTCGAAGGACACAAAGAAGACCAGCCCAAAGAAGATCTATGGCACGAGAACTGTGGACCTGCTTCACAAAGAGAAGGCATCAAACCCTGCCTGCTGCACCCAGGACTCAACAAGTGTCGTTGCGGAGGAGCTGGATACTGGACTGACCTCAAGAAACCCAGAGGACCTTCCAGCTTCACCAATCGCCCAAAATCTCCCTCCAGAGTGGAGGTACCACTCTGCAACAAACCAAGAACCAACAACCCAGTGAGGATCACTTTTATGACCAGTCAATATCTGCCAAACCGTAAGTTGCAGCCGGACCCGATGACACACTGATGACCACCAGGACAAACCCTGCAAGTGTGCCATGTTTGGTGGCACTGCGTCCTCCAATAGCCGGACAGGTCCAATACCCTGGGTACTGGTCAGCTGACATCGGACACTCTGAAAAACCAGCTCGCCCAGAGCTGAAAAAGAACCAGGAGGAAGCCTTAGTCGAGGGACTTCAGGAACACCCCAGCCCTCCAGCCAGAGTGCCCCCATTGTCCTGTAAGCGACCAAAAAAGAAACCTACCTCCAGCTCCAAAGGGCACCTTGCGCAGAGCATCCAGCTCACCGATTCGCTCTGCACCCTGCCGCCCTGTGCCCTACAACGAAGAACCAGCTGTGACCCAGGGGGCCCTCACCCCTTGCGACCTCAACACTCCAAGGGGAGCCCAAAGAACCACCTTTAACCTTTGCAAGAGCAGACCTTTTCCAAATGGTCCCCCCTCAGTGGCCTTGCACAAGCTCCAAGAGATTTTTCAAAGCTTCTCCTGCCGGAACCGGGAGCCACCCCACTTTCTCCAGCTGCCACAGTGGGCCCACAGGCGACCTCGACCAACCTGCAAAAGCAGAACTTGGTAAAGCAAATGTGTGATTTTATGTGTATTTTTAAAGATGTCTTCCTATTAATTAATAGGGTGTGTAATTATGCACAGAAAGACTGCATTATTTAAAATTCACAAATCCACATCTTCAAAAGTACGTAACCAATTTTGATAATCTTGGTCTCAAAATTTAAATATAAAAATCTGAAGTATTTTTATGCATTGGTCTTGAGTTATTACTTCAAATGTGTGAGTTGCATGATTGATACAGTGAGTACAACAAATGCTTTGCACTTCTCCAAGATTTGTCTAACTGCTCGACCAAGCTACCTCAAAAATTAGAACATCTAGTTTTTCCCTCTGGAAACCAATGTGTGGTTGCCTGGACCCCCTGCAAAGTGTACCTAGTTTTGCACACTACATAGAGGGCCAGCCTTCTACACAGCTCCAACATACCCCACGAAGAGTTGGTCGTCAACCTGGAATTCTTTTGTTCGATCTTCCTTAGAGGGATGTGGAGGAGGGTAAATTGTGGGCAAGGTGACAGATTGTTCCACATGAAATGGTGCTACCACTTTTGGTAGGGAAGAGGGTCAAGTGTAAAGCACCAATTTTTCCAGATAAACAGACATGAATGAAGCCTTGGAGGATAAAGCCTGTTGCTCACTCATCCTCTGGGCAGATGTAATGGCCACAAAGAAGGCTGTTTTATTTCTGAGCAGCCAGAGGGGATGATTGTGACATCAAGAATGTGAGGACCAAATTAAGGTCTCACCGAGGCATATTAAAAGGAGAGAGAGGAAATATATGTACAAGGCCCTTCAGAAATCCATTTACAATAGGGGACTAAAATAAAGAGGGTTGAAAAGGCAGCGGCAAGAAGGCAGACAGAGCAGAAAGATAACTCTTTAGAATGCCCAAGCAGAGCTTTGCTGGGTAAGGATAAGAAGCAAAATATCAGAAAGGGAAGCAGAAAGTGGATCAATGTGCTTTTATGCACAATTTGTTTCAAATCGCTTCCACCGGTAGGCGTATACCATTTTGGTGGAGGGACTCCTGGCTGCCAGAATAACATTGCAGACTTCGGGAGGAAGGTCAAAAGCCGTCAACTGTCGCTGCTCAATCTCCATGCAAGAAGGAGGAGATATGACAGGTTTGGGTGGAGGATCCTCCCCTGCTGCTGCAACAGAAGATCCTCCCAAGGGGTAGCCTGATTGGAGGATTGACATGTTCAGTAGCTCGGGATACCAGACTCTCCATATCCAGTCCAGAGCCACAAGGATGACTTGGGCTCGGTCGTTCCTGATCTTCTTCAGAACTCTGGGCAGGAGTGGTATAGACAGAAAGGCGTATAGGATACCAGAGCTCCACTTGAGACGAACAGCGTCTCTAAGCGAGCAGCCTTGGAAACTCCAGGGTGCAAAACTGTTGACAATCCGTACTCTCGGCAAAGGCAAAAAGATCTAACCAAAGCTCTTCCCACTGCTGAGAGACCTTGCGCTCCCACTGAATGGAGATGCCACTCATGATATGCTAGGCATCAACAACTGAGTTAGCCCACTCTAGCGTTTAGGGAACCTGCCAGATGTTATGTCCTGCTGGTCCAGCCATGTCCAGAGAGCCAGAGCTTCTTGACAAAGGGTCCAAGATCCCACACAGCATCATTTGTTGCAGTACCACATGGCGGTGGTATTGTCCATAAACACCCGCACTAGCCTGATGGAAGGTAGAAAGGTATTTCAATGCCAGTTTCAATGGCAGTCAGATCGCTGGGAGCTCCATCATGTTTATGTGGAGTACTCTGATCTCCACCTCTCCCAGGTGGCTGTCCCATCTCAGGAGTGACACATCTGTCATTACTGTGATATGGTTGGGGAAGGTTGGGGGGGGTCTGCCTCTGACCCAATCGAGGATTTAGCCACCACTGCAGGTCTTGGTAGTTCCCTCAGAGGTCAGGACCATGTTGGAGGGGTTCTCCTCATGCTGCACCCACTAAAACTTAAGGTCCCTCTGCAGAGCCCATATATGCCGTATGGAATGTGTCACTAGCAGGATGCGGGAGGCCTTCGGCCCAGCATCCCAGGAGTTAGTCTCACCAAAACCCAGGATAGAGGATGAAACATCGGAATCATAGCCTGAATATCCCGCTCTCACCTCTCGGGCGGACAAGCGCCAAACTGCAAGTTTATAGTGAACCCCAGCAAATGCAGGAGGCCCACTGTGGTCTGGAAGTGGAAGACAACAGCCTGGGGCGAGCTGACCTTCAGCAGCCAGTCGTCGGGATAGGGTAAGACTGACGCTCCTCATCTGTGCAGATGAGCTGGGATTACCCCCACAACATTGGTGAATATCAAAGGGGCACTGGTAAAGCTGAAGGGGAGCATGGTAAACTCAAAGTGCTTGTAGCCTGACTGTAAGTAAAGTCTGTTGGCAGGCAGGACGGGGAGGTGTAAAAAGCCGCCCTGCAAGTCCAACGCTACCATCCAGTCTTCTGGATCCAGGGAAGATGAGAACGGAACCAATGTGAGCATCTTGAACTTCTTTCTGAGGAAGATGTTGAGGATTTGGAGATATAGAATACGGCCTTTTTGAGAACTAGAAGGTAGCGGGAGTAGCAACCACAGCCTACTTCTAGCACTTGAACCCTCTGTATGGCTACCTTGGCCAAGAGAGCCCTGACTTCCTCGCAGAGCAAGGACAAATGATCCTCCATCAGTCAGACACACATAAGAGGTATGGAGGGAGGGGTGGTATCAAAGGGGAGGGTGTAGCGCCTACAAACAATCTGGAGAAGCCACCTGTCTTATGTCATGGAGTGCCATTGGTGGAGGTGATGTCGGATCCTGCTACCAACTAGATACCCATGATCTAAAAGGGTAAGATAAAGAAGGTTTGGAGGCTGCAGCAGCTGGTCAGGTGGTGGTTGGAGCAGACTGCTGGCTACTCAATGCATGGGATGGAGAAGAACCGCATCCTCGCTCATGCAGAGGCTGGGAAGCTTGAGCAAGCCGGTGACTGGGAAAGGGATGGCACAGCTGAAAGCCCCTTCTGTAGACACAAAAAGAGAGAATGGCAGACTGGGGGTGATGTGGGGCAGCTGAGAGGCCCATGGACTTGGCTGTAGCCTGCAAGTCCTTTAAGCAATCCAGCACAGAGTCTGCTTTGTCTCCGACAAGACTGGCGCCATCAAAGAGGATGTCTATGAAGGAAGCCTGGTCATCCCCTGAAAATCCAGACATTCGCAGCCAGGTGTGGCATCTGGACACCACTGTTGTGGAAACTGCTCTGCCCAGCATGTCAGTTGTGTCCAAACCACAGCGTATAGTGAGTTTAGATGGGTCTCTCCAGTCCTTGGCTGCTTGGGAGAGAAGGGCCTGGGCCTCCTCCGCAACCTGCGGTAGCACTTGTGCAACCATGGCCCCCAGCGCGTGGGAATAGCGACCCAATAGGCATGCAGTGTTCACTGACCACAATGCAAGGCTAGTGGAAGAAAGCATTTTCTTACCCAAGCTATCCACCTTAGATTTCCTGCACAGGGGTGCAGCAGGGAGCGTGCCATGGGAAGTAGAAGCTTGGACTACCAAGCTCTCCAGGGTAGGATGTTGGGTGAGGAAGCTTGGGCCCCCCTGGGGTGGGGCAGTGGGCAATCATCCTATTCACAGGAGCGCCTGAGCGGGGCTTGGACCGGGTTCCCAGAAAACCGTCTGTGAGAGCTTTGTTGAAAAGGAATAGAGGTTCAGAGGAGGAAGCTTTAGGTTGCAGCACCTCTGTCGAGATGACTGCCACTGAGGGCAACTCGAGGTCCAGGAGTGTAGCTGCTCTCTTCACCACTGTAACTTAGGTAGCTCCCTCCACCGTAGCCATAGTAGGGGGTAGAAAGCATGCCGGAATTTGAAGACTAGTCCAGTCCACTGGCATCACCCAGTTCCTCACACCAGTCCATATCCTGTTTTTCTGACTGGTATTTGAATGGGGCCATTGATTACGACTCTTCCCCAAGGCCTAGCCCTTCAGAAAAAGGCTGAGGCACCAACCTAGGACATAAAGATCCTGTTGGTGCCGGAATCGTCATCAGTCAACTCAGCTCCTGCTCCGTGTCAGATTCGCACAATGGGGGTGGCACTGCCAGCGGGTGCTGACAGCACCAGGAGCATCAGCGTCAAGACTGGCACCAGGGAAGGTTGCAGTGGCACGACTGGCACAAGTCCAGATCCATGGGGGCCCATCTGAGCCACCGGTACGGAACGAGATGGGGCCCTGTTCGACCCCAAAGGCGCTCCGGAGAGGTCGGCCCCTTCAAAAGTGAGACACATGGCCTCATCAAATTCTTTCATTTGAGCGGGGGGCGCGCCATCTCCTGAAAAGGTGTCCCCGACATGGCATGGTGACAGGTGCCCACAGGGTTTAAAACCTGTCTTCATCAATGACATTATCACACACTAGGATAGCCTCAAAAAACGTCAACAAAAACTCACAAAAAGGCCTGTCAAAAAGTGACAGGGGTACCTCTTCTCTCCGATTTGTGCTGGCTTGCACGGAAAGAAAAGAACTTATGTCAGCACGACGAGGGGATGCCTATATAGGCGAAGCCGACATCACTTCCAGCACGGATACTACTGCGCAGAGCCGACTGATGCCACCTACTGGCACGCAGGGGTTCTCATGAAAAATCTTCCAGATCCAGTCTGATTCTTGCGGATAATTCAAAGGTAAGGAATATGTGACTAGAAGTCTCTATCAGATATGTTAGTTCTCCCCCTCAGATCCCTCTGCAACCTATCTGGCACCCTCCTTTCCACCTCGTTCATAGAAGCAGAAATTACAGTTGCCCCTACTCAAAGTCTTCTCTAGGTCCCAGCATCACCACAAATTACCATCCTATATCCCTCCTTGCCTTTCCCTCTAAACTGCTAGAAAAGAAGGTGATATTCAACACTCACAGTACTGAGGTGGGAGAGGACAGAACTCAAGGCACATATGCACCCTATCACTTAATACCTTTTCTAAACTTACATGTGGTGTTCAAGAATTATTATGTCCAATGTTGGACCTCTACTTCACCCTTTTGGCCAATATTGTTATATTTTTATTTTAATACTGTTTTATAGGGAAGCTATACCCAAATTCCCTCGATATTGGGCAACCTTTCTCAAACACAATTTGGTCTTGTGTGGCAGACGCTGCTAGCTGGATATCCACAAACGGTTTAAAGTTAAATGGGGGAATAAAACTGAGGTCATCTTGTTCAGCAAATCATCAAACATCTCGCCTTCCCTCTGCTGGCCAAACAAAAGGGATTCACCCTTCTCTTCTAAGTTGTTTGGAAAACCAATGACTTACCTTCAGTAACACCTTTTCTAAATACAGATTCCTCAACTTGTGAATTTCCTGCGACACAAGACTGGATCAGGAAACTTTCTACAGCAATTCCCTTGCATGTTAGTAGGAGTCATCGTGCAGCTCTGCCATACCCCGGACGTGACGATGGGGCCACCACATCTGCACCACCTCTAAGAGCTGACATCAGTTTCTTTTGGATCTCCGTCCACGGTATCTGACACACAACAATAGATAAATAGAAATCTGAAGACCAGTGTGCAGATCAGTAAACTGGAACCTTCCACAGAACAGGGAAGGGGTGGATGAGGAATCTGCAGTTAGTCTCTGCTAGACAAAAACGTTACTGTAAGAAAGTAACTTGTTCTTCTGATAGGAAACTTCTAAGAGCAGATTCCTCAAGGTGTGGATAGATACCACAGAAATACCTCCCCAGGAGGTGTGTCTTTGGAATGGCTCAGAGGAAATACAGCTGAACAAATCAGGTTAAGTCTCCATCCTGCCAGACCTGGCTGTCCAGGCAGCAGTGCTTCGTGAGCACATGAAATGGGACTCAAGTTGCATCTTGGCAAATGTCCAGAACTGGCATGAAGGCGCAGTGATAGCAGCCTTTGAACTGGTGGGAAGAGCGTACAAGCCTTCTGGGGACTGCTTCTCGGCCAGCTTGAAGCAGATTTTAATGCATAACAATTCAGCAAGAGCGCTCTTCTACACCGCTTTGCACTTTTTGGCTCCAGAAAAACAGACAAGTTGATAGTCCAGTCAGTCTTCCCTGGCCCGAAGTATATAGAAACTAAGGGTCCACTCTTAGGGTCCAGACAGAGGAGCCATTCTTCCTCCTTGGAGTGTTGAGGTGGAGCAATCAAATCAACAAGGTAATGGATTGTCCCATGTGAAAGGACATGACTACCTTCAATAGGAACACCGCTTTTTGTCAGAGGACCAGTGTGTCTAAAAGAATCAAGTGAATGTCTGCTGTACAGACAAAGCCTGAAGTTCGCTCACTCGCTGGTAGCTGGTTTGGCAATGAGGAATGCAGTCATGATGGCCAGTAGGGAGGGAGCAAGTTTCAAGAAATCTACTTGCCCAATCGCAATGGCGACTCATTTTATCAAGACGAGCTGGTGAACAGGCAATGATCAGATGTTCTGTTCACTCAGTGAATGAGCAACAAAGATGCCTTCAAATCTTGTTTTTATCTTGTCGCGTTTGTTGTGTGTTCAGAGAGGTCAATAGTCAGTTTGACTTATTACAATTATTTTTCTCTCACTGCAACCTCAGAAGTGAACGAAGAGTGTGCAATGAAATGCTGTAGAATGTCAGTTTTTTTTCCTAAAACACTTTTTAAGTAGCTTTTAACAGTACAAAGATTTCAAAATATATTTCAGAATTAATGAAACTGTGTGGTTGAAATAAGATTTTAATTGGATTAAAAGAAATCATAACATTTTATTTAGTGATGCGCAAATGACATATACTTCAGCTAAAACCCAGTTTCCACAAATTGTTATATGCTATATAGTTTTATCAGTAAAATTAAGTGGGAAACTTTAAGGAATGGAAAGCATAATGTGCTGTTTGACAATGATAGTGCACTACCACATCAAGCTTTAGTAATTTGTTTATTAAAAGTGAGCCTAAATTTCTTAAACATGAACTGAGAAACATTCCTGCTCCTGTCATAATGACAATACTATTAGTGAACAAAGACAAGATAGGGGACATGTGCACCCTACTCGTGGACTCGATTATTTTAATACATGGAGCAAATGTTTAGGGAATTGAATCAAACAAAAGTGTTTGATACAACAGAAGTGCTGAATTCACATATTGGAAGGTGCGCACAAGTTTGATGAAGAAAAAAGCGGCTCTGTAAATTAAAATATTTACCTAAGATCACACAATTTGAAACCAGCCCTGCTGCTGCAAGCCCCAGTTCAGGCAAAAGGCATCTTCGAGAGAGATGTACCATGGGAACGCCAATGCATTAAAGTTAAGACATTGCATGCTCTTTGCTGTGGCGAATAGATTGAGCCAATGTTCTCCTCATTGTTGAAAGATGCTATGTGCCACATCATAATACAACTGCCATTCATGATCTGCAAGACAATGTTTGCCGATTTCGCCCTGGTGTATTAATATCCTGACAGGTGTTGGGTGAACAGGGACATCCCCTGAACCCTTTCCAGCTAGCCTCCTAGCACGGGACTTTCAAATCCACACCACAAGTTTGTTGCAGTACCACATCTCGGTCATGTTTTCCATAAGCACCTGTACACAGTTCTTCCTTGATGGTCAGGGGGAATGCTTTCAGCATCAAGGTAATTGCTCACAACTCTAGGAAGGTGATAGGGAAGAGACTCGCAACTAGACAACAGAGTCCTCTGATCTCCACCTCTCCCAGAGTATCTCACTAACCCAGCAACGATTCATCCATCATGACCATTAGCTCTGGGTTTTTGGGGTGTGTGTGTGTGTGTGGAGGAGGTGTCAGTCTGCTGCCGGTCCACCTGCAGTCAAGCAACCACCACTGCTGGTCCTATGCAGTCTCTTTTGACG